>NC_056409.1:6255000-7505000 GCF_905147365.1 Aricia agestis | reverse complement strand
GGAAATGCGCGAGAGCGCGCACGCTGGTTGCCTAAGCGACAGTGGAACTACGACTGATCGAAAAAACCGTTACTATCCACCATATTAGGTATGATTTACAGCGGCGACAAGCGACAACGCGTCAAGTGTTTGTTTGGGCTAACCACATTTAAAATTAAATAATTATTTCAGCAATTGGTATCCAAGTTACAAAATTTATAGATAAAACGGCAGGTAAAAGGTTACCAAGCGCCACATATTATCTTAGTTTCGGCGAGTAAAATTTACTATAATATCGAATTTTTGATATAATTACGGTTTGTTAAAAAATACTTAACGACAGAAAAAATATCTTAAGGGTTTGTAAAAAAGTCCGAAATACCAAAAATAAATAAATGTATTATAGGTAAAACGTACCAAGTACCTAATTTATACCATCAGTGGAAAGGCACAAATTACTAACTGCAGTTTGAATTAAAAACGTGTAAAGCCAAAAATTACCAAGTAAAAAAAAAACATGTAGATATTACCAAGTGCCTACTTTTTAAAAAGGTGTCAAAAAGTTGTCGCTTGGTCGCCGAAAATAAGAAAAATACCCGTTTCCACGGAGTTCCTAAGCGACATCAAAAGTGCTCCTAGAGACATGGGACTAAGACCAATCGATAGAGAAAAATTCGCTGATTCCGAATATTTAAATAACTCATTTTGACCCCTAGTGTCGCTTGGTAACTTTTGCCTTTCCACCGTCGATATCTAAGGTATGAAGTAGGTATTACTAAGCCCTTGTAAAAAAGTGACCGAGTTTATTTGAGTTTCTAAGAATAAAACGGTTTCTATCAATTAGTATCAGCGTTGCCAGATTTTTTTTGTGCCAAGTCGGGACTTTGAAACTTTTTGAGAAAAAAAGCGGGATTCTTCAGTCTAAAGCGGGACAATGTGAAAAAAAGTATAAAATCATTTTTTTATATTTTTATCTTTTTATTTGCGTTAGAATAGCGTTTACGTGACAAAATGGATTGATTGAATGGATCCCAAAAAAGGTGATCGCTCAAATCCTTCCAACTACAGACCAATCGCTATAACCTCTCTCTTCTCGAAGATAATGGAATCCATTATCAATAGCCAGCTTCTTCGATACTTGGACGGCCAGGGATTGCTAAGCGATAAACAATACGGGTTTCGTAAGGGTCGCTCGGCTGGTGATCTCTTGGCATACCTGACTCATCGTTGGGCTCAGGCAATTGAGTCGAAAAGAGAGGCATTGGCTGTTAGTTTGGACATTGCGAAGGCCTTCGATCGGGTTTGGCATAAAGCGCTGCTATCAAAGCTTCCATCATACGGGCTGCCCGAGAAATTATGTAAGTGGGTCACTAGTTTCTTAGCAGACAGAAGCATAAAGGTCGTAGTTGACGGCGAATGCTCGGAAACTCAGTCTGTTAATGCTGGTGTCCCTCAGGGCTGTGTGCTATCGCCTACTCTATTCATACTGCATATTAATGACATGTTACAAACCAAAGGCATTCATTGCTATGCGGATAATAGTACGGGTGATGCTGTATATACCGGCTCCCCTAATATTTCTCGGCAAAATGTCACTGAGAGTCGAAACGAACTTGTGTCTAAGGTGGAGAATTCATTGGAGAAGGTCTCTGAATGGGGTAGACGTAACTTAGTCCAATTCAACCCCGCCAAGACACAAGTCTGCGCGTTCACCACTAAAAAGTCACCAATGGTCGTTTATCCTCGTTTCGAGGGCACATCTTTAACCATCTCCCCTAGCATAGAGATACTTGGCGTCAACATATCGAGCGAAGTCCAGTTCCGATATCACCTTGAGGGTAAGGCCAAAGTAGCCTCGAAGAAGCTTGGCGTTCTTAACAGAGCGAGACAGTACTTCAGTCCGGACCAACGCCTACAACTCTACAAGGCGCAGGTTCGGCCTCATATGGAATATTGTTCTCACCTCTGGGCAGGGGCGCCAAAATACCAACTGCTCACTCTGGATCGATCCAACGAAGGGCTGCTCGAATTGTTGACTGCCATAGTGTTTCAAACAGCTTGGACCCCCTGGAATTACGCCAAAATGTTGCTTCACTCTGCATCCTCTATCGGTTGTATCGCGGGGAGTGCTCTGAGGAATTGTTCGGAATCATCCTCCACCTGCAACTTTTCGCTATCGCCCCATGCGAAAAACATACCATCCTCATCACCTTGATGAGTGGCAGTCTTCCACAGTGCGTTTTTCGCGTAACTTTCTGCCGCGCACTGTAAGACTCTGGAATGAACTGTCACCAGCAGTATTTCCGGACCGATACGACCTGCAAACCTTCAAGAAAAGAGCATATACCCAATTAAAAGGCCGGCAACGCACCTGCAGCTCTTCTGATGTTGCGAGTGTCCATGGGCGACGGTAGTTGCTTACCATCAGGTGACCCGTTTGCTCGTTTGCCCCCTTATTTAATAAAAAAAAATAACACTTCCACGAGGGAGGAGGGGTTTGGGGGGGCTGCGCCCCTCCAAGTTCCGGCCAAAGCCCAAGCCCTCCATATACGTAATTAAATGAGTATATATAATAGTCAAAAAGTGTAATATGTTTAGTTTAGGGTACAATTATTTCATTTTTAATTTATAACTTTCTTCCTACAAAAGGAGAATCAAAACTCAACAATAATGACGCGATAACACTTCCACGAGGGAGGGGGGGTTAGGGGGGACGCAGCCCCCCCAAGTTCCAGCCAAGCCCTCCATGTAGGCAATTAAATGATAGTCAAAAAGTGTATGTTTAGTTTAGGGTACAATAATTTTACTTTTAATAATTTATAACTTTGTTCCTTAAAAGGAGAATCAAAACTCAACAATAACGACGCGATAACACTTCCACGAGGGAGGAGGGGTTTGGGGGGGCGCAGCCCAAGCCCTTCATATGGGTAATTAAATGATAGTCAAAAAGTGTGTGTTTAGTTTAGGGTAGCAGCCCCCCCAAGCTCCGGCCGAGGGCCGAGCATGTGGAGGACATGGTAATTAATTAATGATACTCAAAAAGTGTGTTTTTTTTTTTTATTATAAAATTGTGGCCGTCCATATCCTTTTTTTGTTATTTTGTTATTTAGTACATAATAATAATATTAATGTTTTGAACGGTGAGGTCCTAGTCGGTGTGGCGGACAGTAGGTCCGACATTTTCCGATTTCCTTAGATTTTATGCTGCTCCACCCTTTGCCTTTAGATGTTGTGACATTGGTTTGGTGGAGAGGGGTCACTCAAGCTGGGTGGAATTTCTAGGGTGTTAAAGAGATATCGTTCTGTGTCGAATCTACCCGCCATGTGGCTTAGGACTTTATCGTTCCTGTCTTTTATAGCCATTTTTATGTTATAATCTTTTATGTGTTCGGTTGACACCTAAGTTTGTAAAAGTGTATGTTTAGTTTAGGGTACAATAATTTGACTTTAATTTTTAACTTCGTTCCTATCAAAACTCAACACTGACGACGCGACAATATTTCCAGGTGGGGAGGTTTGGTAAAGGCCAGAGGCGAAGCCCCCCACACCATTTTGATATATGCAACATTTACCTCCGACCCCTCTCCTACACCCTCCCCTTCCTATTCCCATCCCCCCCTCTGATCCCGATTTTATTATAATACTAGATGTCCCGCGCGGCTTTGCCCGCGTAAATTACGAATTTCACAGAAACCGTACATTTTCGAATAAAAATAGCTATAAATACTCCTTTCACGTGGTCTACTCTATATAAGTACCAAATATTGCTATAAAAATTGCTCCAGTAGTTCGTGAGATAAACCCTTTCTAATATTTTCCCCGTTTTTACCAGATTTTCCTGAGTTTCTTCGGTCGTATTAGTCATAGCGTGATAATATAATATAGCCTATAGCCTTACTCGATAAATGAGATATCTAACACTGAAATAAGTTTTTAAATCGACCTGTAGTTCCTGAGATAAGCGCATTCAAGCAAACATACTCTTCAGGTTTATAATATTAAGTACTTATAGATTTTTTAAATTTTCACTTGACAAACTCGAGCCTCGATCTAAAAGACTATGAAAAGGCTCATAATCATAGGATGATGCATGGTATAATATTATGGTAGTGATGATCATGATGATGAATGTAATTTGCATAGTAGCATATGCGTTCTTAAAACAACGCCGCTCCTCCCAAACTTGTATCTATAAAGAATCAGGAGTTCTCTCAACACCTTCCGAACCACGGTATACCAGTTATACCTCCTTGCAAAATCTTACTTGTTTGTAGCATATTATGCTTAGAATACTTCTCACGAAACCGAAGTCACCACATGTTTCCTCATAAATTTTGAGGAGTTCCCTCGATTACTTATGGATCCTTCATCAGATCACCACTTTTGTGAATGTAATACCAAACCGGGATGATACCCTACATACCAAAAGAAACATTTTTAAAATCGGTTAACAAATGGCGGAGTAATCGTTGAACATAAGAAAACGAATATAACACCTCCCCCATTTTGAAAGTCGATTAAAATTGTAGCCTATGTGTTATTCTGATGTATAAGCTCTATTATTGTAAAGTTTCATTAAAATCCGTTAAGTATTTTTTGCGTGAAAGAGTAACAAACATCCATACATCCACACATCCACACATCCATAAGCATTTATTAATGCTGCTGCGATTCTAAAATATTCAAACATATAGTGCAATGTTATATTAATATGCACGTTTCTCAGCAGGCGGAAATCTCGTTTAAATCGGCCATTCACTACTTCCACAACCCAGCGGCAAATAGTAACAAGGCGTGACTTGTTTGCTTGTTCCGTGGTTAGTTGCGATGCTCCTGGATGCTTTGTCTCCGGAATTTTCACCGTGTAACCATTTTCTTCAAGAATGGGATACTGCATCTCAGAACCCACGGTCCAAAATAAATACGTCCCCGCTTCGATAAAACCATTGGAATAATCCATCGCCATGATCACTTTCATTTTCAGCAATATTCTGCATTACCTGCGCATCTGAAGAAATAGCAGCGTGTGGACCTGAAACTTCTATTATGTGACCGTCGCAGCAGACAAATAAAAATGGTTTCACTAAGTTCCATAGAATGAAATAAATATATATCACCAAAGAATGAAATAAAAAAATATTTTATTTTTTATCTTATTACCACGTAACCATTGGGCGCACCGATTGGACGTCATAGTAAAAAATGTTAGGGATTGTGTATTCTATCCGAATATCGAATTTTTCTTTTTGGCCGGCACTTTCATTTTTTGGTCCAAAAATGTATGAAACGTGAATGATGTCCTTTCGCCTTTATAATATTAGTAGGAAGTAGGATGTATTTGTATAGATATTGTATTGAAATGATTTATGAATTCTTGCAATTATCAGGTGATTGCTCGTAAACCCGTGAGAAATTGATAATAATGTTTCCATATTTGAAAATTTGCTAATAAAGCTCTTTCTTTTGATACTCCACACGACATTGTCAGGAAAAATATTTTTTTTGTTCTTTACTTTCAGTCCCCTAGATGGTGCTAGTCAATTTAACGTGATGTCATGTAGCCTATAACCAGCGGACAGTCAAGAGGCTTCTAACGACACCTCATTTGTCCAAATGCGTTAAGTAGTTTTAAAGTTACGAGGGAACAGATGAACATCCATATCCATCCATACATACATACAGGCCAAAATCATAACCTTCCTTTTTGCTTCGCCGTAGTTGGGTAAAAACTGAAGTAGACGGATTCCTACAATAACCGTAAAGTATAAAATAAAAATATGAGCAATGTACATAATTTAACACAAAAATCACTGTAGCGGTACGGAACTCTTCGCGCGCCAGTCCGATTCGCACTTGGCCGATTATTTATTTGTACTTTTTTACTAATCGGACTCGCTCATGAATACACATACCGTTATAGAGCAAAATAGGCCAAAAATTGTGATTTTTGTATGGGAGCCCCCCTTAATTTTTTATATTATTATAATATTATTATTAATTATTAAAGTACACATATAATTAAGACCTCGATGAAAATTTAAAGTGCCTACCTGTTGCCGTTGTTGAGATAGAGCAAAAAATCACGTTTATTGTATGGGGCCCGCGCGGCGGAATTTTGATATGACGTCACAAGCGGTCGCGGGACTGTTAGCGGGAATCAATATTTTTCGAAACTTTGAATGCCTATAAAATCAAAACTAGTAGGTATTTTTACTGTAACAAAAACTAGTGTATTTGTATACATACAGGCTTTACTGTGATAAAATTTCAAGCAATTTGGCATACCTAGTAACATTCTCCATTGACTGTCGCTTGCGTATAATAGATGCCTTATCTGGTGTAGAAAAATGTTGTGGTTGTTGTATAAGGAGAATCTTCTGGTAGTTGTGTGTAAAGCGGGGAATTCACTACCGGGCTGCCCGCGGGCCGCCCGGTCTGGCACAAGTCTGCCGCTTGCCCCTATTGAACACACACAGAACAGGCAAGTCAGTCGAATAGATAGATAGAGGGCTGCAGCTCGGTCGTGGACTCATGGACTCAATCTTCTTTGTAATAAATGATAGATCAGCATTGGCATTGATTTCTTTGGATTTTTCAATAAGTTCGCTGTGTTAGCGGCATTACGTAGATCGGTGCTTGCTTTTAACTTTCTACAAACAAGGATACGAGTGATACGACCGGTAAACGGAAATAAACGAATGTCAAAATTGTTTTTGTTCCTTCATTCCTAAGTCACGGACATAAAAAAAATATTTTACGTCCGTGTCCTAAGTTTAGTGTTTTTATTGCTTACAATAATATTTTTCAAAATAATATTTTAAGTGCACTCCAGTCGCTCTCCAAAGCGCGAAAGACGACGGGCTCGCGGGAAAAATGCGATCTCGCGGGCAGGATGCGGGCACGGGCCAACGGGCATGTCTGTGCCGTTGCCGTGCCGTACCTAGGAATTGACGAGCAGGCATGCGACAGACCTGCCCGTGACGGGCGGCCTGTAGCGGGCAGCCCAGTAGTCAATTCCCCGCTTAAGTAGAGTCTCGTGGTTGTTGTGTGTATGGAGAGTCTCGTAGTGGTTGTGTATAAGTCTCCTGGTGGTTGTGAGTAAGTAGAGTCCTGGTGGTTATGTGTTAGTAGAGTCTCGTGGACCGTGGTGGTTGTGTGTAAGTAGAGTCTCCTGGTGGTTGTGTTTAAGGAGATTCTTCTTGTGGTTTTGTGTAAGGAGAGTGTCGTGGTGGCAGTGTGTTAGTCGGTGATGGTGAAGACTTGTACTTAAAATTTGGTGACGGGCTATATGTGTAATTAGATGTTCCGTGGCCCATTTCTTCCAGACGTAAATTGCAAAGATAATTTTGGATAAACATCTGTCCTTCTATTGCTTTGTGGATTGGCAAACTTTTAAGATGAGCAGCTACACTTTTCCCGAATATATCAAACTCTGTTTCTGTTTCTGTTGGCATGCGTGTATTGATTGTTTCCCGTGCTGTCCTTTTACGAGGAATAGGGGAATTTCTTTCTTCATCTTCAAATTCAGGTGTAGCGTCAGGGTCGGGCTTATTTTTTTCAGCTAATGGATCGGGCTGGGATGTGTAAGACTCATCTTCGTCAAGTATTTCACAAGAATCCAGCTGCTGTAAAGCAATAAATTGAGATTTTGAAAATCAAAACAAGTAGAAAAACAATATGATACTTAAGTATAATAGTATATTATAGTAAACCAGCTCAATAATATTGCTATCAAAAAATTAGCGTCTGTTTATTAACAGCGGGCTGCCAAATTTTGCTGTGTTTTCTACATAAGTTAATATACCTAGCGGAATAGAGCAACTGCAATGATATTCTATGTTGTATTTTAGAAACTCATTGGAGCAACTGTGTGTAAAAATATGTGTAGAGTTTGACAAGGCTGTTTATGAACGTGGCGAGAAAAGAAACACGCTTCTATCCATAAACCTATAATGCCAACAAAGAGTGCGAGAGAGAAGAAAATCCTTTATGGAATTATAACAAGAGGAAAAGAGAGAGGCAGTCTTTGTAACCACTTTTATTTAACAGGTCGTCAAAAGTCGTCAGTCGTTTTTATGCCCTTTCGGTATTTCCAATTTATTGTTCAATTTGTTTGTTATTTTTAATAAATATTATTATATTTAAAAATTTTGACTTGTGCTGTAATTGTTTGCAGTGTAAATCATAAGAATAATCCTGAAAAATATACATTTCACAGGTAAATAATCTTCATGTCCTAATTGCTACCATTGCTCTATTCTGTCTTTAGTTCTCTATTTCAAATAAAATATTATGAATCCTCCCTTTTACTTTCATATTTTGCGTAACTAAAGGTACTATTGTTCTTATATTACACAAATTTTGAAGAAACATTTTTCATCAAAATTTTTTACATATACGCTAGTTCTTGAATCAAATTTATCGATATGCTTATCGATATTTTACAATAACATAAAACTAAAATTAAAAATCATTTACCCTTTATATTTATCACCTTAAGCCCGGTCGCACATTATCCGAAATTTCTAATCAGAAAAATTCGGACGCCCGGCGGAACGCACTCTGTTCATAAATTTTGTTGTAGACCCATCATACTAAAAGAATTTCTGACGTGTCAAAATGTATGAGCGGGGCGGGGCGTCCGAATTTTAGTGATCACAAATTCGGATAATGTGCGGCCGGACTAAAAAGGACATATTATCTTATTTTAACTAATAGTATATTATAATATAGCTGATATAATATAACTACTATAATATAGAGTGACTCTAAAACTAGAGGAAGGTTTATATTTATATATCATAATCATTTGTTTTACAGATTCTCTCAAGATCCTCTAATAAGAGGAAAATGGCTGAAATTAATTGGGCGTGTTGGTTGGAATCCCAAGAAAAATTCAACAATATGTAGCAAACATTTCATTGAAAATGTTTAAAGAAAAAGTAGAATAAATACTATTTTGGTTAAAGGAGCTATCCCAACTTTATTTGTGCCAGTAAGTTTGACATACTGTTGCACTTGTTACTGAAGCAATTATTAAAAATAAGCAATTATAAGCAATTATTGCTTTTTAGTTCATTTAAGATTATACTTAAATGAACTAAAAAGTATTAAATAATCCTTATTCTGTACTCAATCTTCATAATTTTGAAGTCGGTACCAGTCCTAAGTATATAAGTTGCAGTTATACCTATTCTGTCAGAGAACTGGCGATTAGGTTAGCTGATACCGATTGCAAAATAATGAAGATTGTGAAACAGAATTAATACTGAGTACAGAATAAGAATTGTCATTACCTTGGAAGTCGGTTTTAATTTTTTGTTTAAAAATGATAATTTTACTCTTTTTAGCTGTCCTTAAGGTTTTCTATACCTACAGTTGGTGTTTTAAAAAATCAAAATCAAAATTGCTTTATTTCTGAACAAATCTAAAATAAAATATATTTTCAGAATACATGGTGCCTACCACCGGTTCGGGAACTAAGCCGACGAGAAGAACCGGCGTAAGAAACTCGCACGGGGCCCACTTTTTACCAAAAAAAAGTGAGAAAAAAAAAATCTTTTAAAATAAAATTTACAATGCTGTAACTAAAAATTATACAATGTAAACATAGATAGATACATAATAATTGTAAGTCATGTAGAAGTAGCCTTGCAAGCAGTAATTCAGCATTCCCAAGATGTGCCATCGTTTATGAAATCATTGACCTTATAATAGGTTTTGGCACAAAAGGTTCTTTGACTACTTTTTTAAATTTATAAATCGAAAGATTTTGAACGTTTTCTGGGACCATCATATGTTCCCATTTGAATATCAAGGAGTCACCTCGATTTCTCATGGTTTCCATCACCAGACCACCATTTTTGTGAACATGATACCTACTCGGAACAATACAATGTACAACAAAAGAAAAAATTTGAAAATCGGGTCATAAACGGCGGAGTAATCGTTGAACATACATAAAAAATATATATCCACAGCCGAACGTCTAGACTCCTCCTGTTTGGAAGTCGGTTAAAAATAATTATAATAAAAAATATTATGATATTTTATGATATGTATTTAATTGAAGAATAAAATATAATATACTATGTGTGTTGTTTACTTTCAACGTTTACTTTCAATGTAAGGACTGATTTACCAGATAGATTTTACCTGAGTAATAAATAAGTAACTTTATAATGTGTTATGTGTATATTATTTACCCATATAAGAACCTCATGTCATAACATATCCGACGATTGAAAAATCATTCCAAAAGAAAATGTGTATCTACTTTTCAATCGTCACCTTTTTTTGCCAATTAAAATTCATGATACCTAATTTGAAATACAAATCTGTCAAAGTTGCATATTATTTATTTCTTATAGAAACTCAGGTAAAATAACTCGAACGGACTATACTATCTATAGCAAAATACTATACTATCGATAGTAAAATATACATCACTAGCACACGCACACATTGACAGATCGAAAATGGTCACGCATTTTCGGGTTGTCAGGTGGTCTTTACGACAGTATATATTAAGTCTATGCTTCTATCATACAAAAACGTCATTTTTGACAGTTCTCTTTTACCAGCAGCACAATAGATATAATTCTGTCTACTCTGCCAGCAGCGCACATTGACTGACATTAACACATTCAATTAAAGCCTTGTCGAACTATACGTATACACTTACACAAGCATGATTGAACATGATTTCTATGAGATTAAATGAGGGATTTTCCTATATTTTTAATTTGATTGTCAAACAGTTTCCATTTCAGTAACTAGATGGCGTATGGGTAGACAACTATCGGTAATACCAGGGAATACCATCAATAATTGCTACAAAACTGGGCAAAAGAATGTAAAACTTGATACATTTCAATTTGAAAAAGACGCAATAATATTCCAATGAATAGGATAATAAAGTTATTATAACGATGTTTTAGCTAAAACTCACGGAAGAAATAGCCCTATTTACCGATATTCACACCAAATGTCACAGGAATTATACATTTTGGTTTTGACAACATCTTTTAATGACACAATATTTTTTGGAACCACAACCCATATGTAGTCAGTGATGCCAACCTGCAGATAATTTCAGATCGGTGAGGAACCAATAGAAAATCTAGAAGTGTTTATCCTTACGCCATCTAGTTAAGATTTTTAAAATTAAAATTAAAAAGTATAAATGAAAATCCCTCATTCCGTCAATCATGAATTATGTTTGACTGATGGTGACTGATGGACTGATGAATGGTATTAGACGGTCACTCAATTCTTTTCAGTTTTACGTCAGTCAAAGCCAACATTTTCAAAGGTATACGTTTCTAATTTTTTTCCTATTTTGTCAGATGTGACAACACTCACTCAAAATACGAGACTGATGTTAATTTGTACGGCTATAGCCGGTATGTCACAATCAAAACGAAGTACATTTTGCACGGCTATGACCGTACTGTCCAGCAACGTGTTAAAAACATTAGCTGTTGTGGAATCTTCGGATTGTGCAGCGTTATGCACAACCATTAGCAAAAGATCTTGCTCCTTGTATTGCTCTATGGTGGCTTAGCATACAAGATTATGACCTGCAAATTAAGTATCATCCAGGGAATAGAATGAGACATGTAGACGCTCTTAGTAGGAATCCCGGTCACGAAACAGTATACTTACGTCATTAAGGAAACTGATTGGTTACTAACATTTAGATATTAATTTACAAAATATTATTTCTCAGTTAAAGGGATACGAACAACCCTGATAATATAGTTAATAATTTTTATGTAGTTAAAGAGGATATACTGTTCCGAAAAAACTCAAATGGAGAACGATTTGTTGTTCCAAAATTGGCAAAATATGGCTTATTGCAGAAGTATGACCCCCTGACATGAAAGACCATAGAATTAGAACGTATTTTGATATTGTTGTGAATGACACCCTGGGTTCGACGACAGTTTTGGTTTCTTAAAATGACCCGATATACTAAGGAAATTCATCAATTCCTGCATTCAATGTGCTTTCGGTAAGGGTAATTATGGAAAATCTGGAGGAGAAAATTTACATCCTATAGGAAAAGTACCTGTACCTATGCACACCGTTCATGCCGATCACTTAGGATCATTTGTAAGACTAGGACAGCTGTGTGATCAAATCCTTAAATCAACACAATAATAATATTATCTATAGGATGGCTGTGTGATCAAATCCATAGTAATATTATTATCTATAAAGGATGGCTGTGTGATCAAATCCTAAAATCAACACAATAATAATATTATCTATAGGATGGCTGTGTGATCAAATTCTAAAATCAACACAATAATATTATTATCTATAGGATGGCTGTGTGATCAAATCCTTAAATCAACATAGAATCTATAGGATGGCTGTGTGATCAAATCCTAAAATCAACACAATAATAATATTATCTATAGGGTGGCTGTGTGATCAAATCCATAGTAATATTATTATCTATATAAGATTAAGGATGGCTGTGTGATCAAATCCTAAGATCAACAAATAATATTATCTATAGAATGGCTGTGTGATCAAATCCATAGTAATATTATTATCTATATAGGATGGCTGTGTGATCAAATCATAAATACAACACAATAATATTAGGCTTTAGAGAAACCCAGTCCGCATAATAACATAGAGGCAAAGCATCTCCTATCCGATACCTTAACCAATTTGCAGAAGACATGCAACTAAAACACTTTCTTAACGCTATAGCTAGTCCCAGATCAAATGTCTAAATATGAAACTGTTTCGGTTGACAAATTAATGGATATAGTATGGGGTATAAATAATACACCTAATTCTACTACTTCCTTCCTTTCAGCTTTCGTTTAAACTTATGTTTAGCTATGATAACTCTAAATAATTACCAGCTATTCCATCCAGTGGTCCTAGTGACCATACTTCGCAACGACAGGCATTAACTGAATGAAGGGCGACAGCAACACTCCGAATTGATAGAAATTATATGACTGTTACGAAATATAGACAAAACTCACAAGAAATGTAGGAAATATTCAGTCGGTGATCTTGTATTGTGGAAAGGGGGAGCTACTAACGACCCCAATGCCAAAGTGACCCAAAAATTGAAAAGTAAGAAGTTTTCAGCTGTAGTAAGGGGTGAGGTATTAAGGCCTTATAAATCAGTGACTTCTGATACTGCTCAACTAGCGATGCTGAAGTAGACACGGATGATCTAATTGATTGACTTATAATTTTTGTAATAAAACTAATACGATTAGAGATAATAATTTAATATGTAGGTATCATGTGTACAGAAAACAAATTTTATTGATATTAAATTTTAATTTTGCAATGGTTTTACAAAATCGAATAGGTACTTATATACAAATTTAATAACTATTTTATAATAATCACACTTTAGCTTTTCTACTTCTATAATCTTCACAATTGATATTAATAAGAAACTGGTTACGGAGCTGCACCTAAAAGAAAAAAAATATTAACATAATTCAAGTCTCTGTGACCAAACAGTTACAAAAATATTAAAAACATAGTCAAAGCATCAGTTTAGTTCTAAATTAAAATAAAGTCTATGTGACTGGCGTCTATGTGACTGGTGTCTATGTGACTGGCGTCTAAGTGACTGGCGTCTAAGTGACTGGCGTCTAAGTGACTGGCGTCTAAGTGACTGGTGTCTATGTGACTGGCGTCTATGTGACTGGCGTTTAGTGACTGGCGTCTACGTGACTGGCGTCTACGTGACTGACGTCTACGTGACGGACGTCTACGTGACGGACGTCTACGTGACGGACGTCTACGTGACGGACGTCTACGTGACGGACGTCTACGTGACGGACGTCTACGTGACGGACGTCTACGTGATGGACGTCTACGTGACCGATGTCTATGTGACCGATGTCTATGTGACCGATGGCTACGTGATCGCTGTGTACGTGACCGGTGTCTACGTATCCGGTGTCTACGTGTCCGGTGTCTACGTGACCGGTGTCTACGTGACCTACTAAGTCTGTGTGACTTTACAAATATTCTAAAATTGAACTAAATTTAATTACTACAATAGTAAAATTGTCTGCGTGACAAAATATTATGTTACCGATAACAATACAACAAAAATAAAAATGCATAAATTACCTTTAGGCTTCAGAAATGCCACGTGTTGGCTGGAGATGAGATGTGATACTAGTAGATTTTTCTGAGATCAATGTATTATATTTTACTTCTTTTTTACAAAATACTGTTTCGATGTCTTCCGCTGTTTCAGACCACTGGCAGTTCTGGCACTGGTACAGCACAGGGGAGCAAACCATGGGAACGTCGTGGGACACTCCTAATGCAGGATGGCCGAGTGTTAGCGGATGTCAATGGACAAGCTACATGATATTATAGTTATTTATTTAAATCAGTATATTATGTTAGTCACTATATATAATTTTAATAAGTGATTATTATATTTTAAATATTAATAAGTAAGGTACTTGATTTTGACAATTAGTTAGTTAAGTATAGGTTTATGGTTATAAATGGGCGGGAGGATTATTTACTTCCGTTATAACTTCCTCTTCTCAAATTATCTAAAATATGAGAAGTACATTAATTAATATTTAGAATTATGTACCTACTTAACTTATTCTTAGCCATTCTTAATTTTAATGTAAGTATTTCTTTATGATTTTGCTATATTTGAATTGTCAACGGAAGTTCGTTTCTTTTGTGTAAAATGGTATAAAAGCCTTATTATTAAAAAAATAATTGATTCATTCTGTAATTAACTTTGAGACATGTAAGGTAAAACTCTGCTCGAATAAATATCGCTCAATGTATAATTCAAGACTTTTACTATTCTCTAACATTTACTATTTTTGGCTTTAAGATGTTAAATCTTTGGTTATCATTTTTCATTAAAATGGTGGTCTGTATTTTGGTAATCGTTAACTATTTTTGTCTGTGAAATGTTACTATTTCTGGTGATCAGTTAATTATAAGCCCATTAAAATATGCATCCTCACATTATGACCTTATTATTTGTACTTTTCATAGTCCTTTAGCTCAAGAGTCAAGACTGATGTTTTTGTGATCATTATCCTGTCATATTTTGCGATGTCACAAGCGATGCTTGCGAATAGGCGCCGGCAGCATATTCGGCAATCATCGCGTGACTTCGGCAAACTTCGGAAAACGGCGCCGGCAGCGGAGGCACTCTCTAATAATAATAATTATATATTATCTACTAGATGTCCCGCGCGGCTTCGCCCGCGTAAATAAGAAATTTTACAGAAACCGTACGTTTTCCCATTAAAAATAGCTTATGTCCCTACATCATTCACTTGGTCTACTCTATATCTGTAAAGAAAAGAAAAGTACCAATAACAGGGTCATTATAGGCTCATAAGTCATAATCATAGGACGATGCATGGTATAATATAGTAGTGATGATGATGATAAATGTAATTTGCACAGTAGCATATGTAGCATATGCTATGCTAAGCATATGCTTTCCGTTCTTAAAACAACGCCGAAACTCCCAAACTTGTATCTATAAAGAATCAGGAGTTCTCTCGGCACCTTCCGAACCACGGTATACCAGGTATACCTCCTTGCAAAATCTTACTTGTTTGTAGCATATGCTTAGAATACTTCTCACGAAACCGAAGTCACCACATGTTTCCTCATAAATTTTGAGGAGTTCCCTCGATTACTTATGGATCCTTCATCAGATCACCACTTTTGTAAATATAATACCAAATTGGGATGATACCCTATACTTATACCAAAAGAAAAATTTTGAAAATCGGTTAACAAACGGCGGAGTAATCGTCGAACATAAGAAAACGAACATAACACCTCCCCCATTTTGAAAGTCGGTTAAAATTGTAGCCTATGTGTTATTCTGATGTATAAGCTATATTATTGTAAAGTTTCATTAAAATCCGTTCAGTAGTTTTTGCGTGAAAGAGTAACAAACATCCATACATCCACACATCCATACATCCAAACGAACTTTCGCCTTTATAATATTAGTAGGAAGTAGGATAGTAAGATAGTAGGACTAGTAGGATGGACGCTTCACACCACGTCAGTCTGGCCCCGTGCTATTAAAGTACCTGAAAGACTTGTGTTACGGGTACCAGACATTACGGAAATACATATCATATATATACAAGAATTGCTCGTTTAAAGATAATATAAGATATAAATATGGCAAAACAACATTTGCCGGATCAGCTAGTTAAGAATATAAAATATGTATATTTTAACTTAGTACTTACCATAACATTACCCCCTGAGTCACTGCACTGTACTTTTACAGCTTTTAAAGCATCGTCAAATAATTTGAACCATTTTATCCGTGGATTATATATCGCATCCCTTCCAGCCCCCGATTTTGTACTCAATCTAACTTTCTTTACCTCTTGCGAATATGTGGACTTCAAGTTTCTTATTTTAGTATAAACTTCTTTACTTCCAAACCCTGGTATGTTCATAGCTTCACTTATACATAAAAGTGCCGCATCTCGGGCTCTCTTATTTTTATAGCCAGCGGATTTACAATTATAAAGGCATTCATATTTTAAATACTCCTGCACAAATTTATAGGTAATGTCTTCGGTCCACTTTGCCATTTTTTTGGAAAATAACACGAGCGTCCGTCGCTAGCTAAACACTAAACAAACACTGCCTGACCAGTGACCTGTTTAGTGGCAGGCACGCTGCGACTTGCGAGTGAGGGGTGAGGGCCGAGGGGTAAGCACAGCGGTAACTTGCACAGTCCACAGAACACATAATATTATAATTATACTCATGGAGGTCGCACTCGCAGGGGGAAGGAAGGTTGCGCGGGACGTGGCTACTGAGCTACTCGCACTTGCACTCGCTAAAAATAGAACACGCTTCTAAAATTTAATCACGTTACTACGCAGCCAAAGTCTAATCACTTGCAGTAATCAGTCGCTGTCCAGTATCAACTATCAACCACACTTTCTCGTACTTAATCACAATCACCTGCACTTTAAATAAGTTACTCTATGATCACCTGCGTGATGCGTCCTGCACAATCCGAAAACCAAAGAAAATCCATAGATGAAAACAGATGAAAAAAAAACGAAAGAAGGAGAATGATATGTCCTACTTCATTTCGATTTTCGAGTGAATCAATCTACTGAATAGTAATCTGTGGTGAATTCGACAATCGATTAACGAGTATCGACATTCGACACTCGACAGTCGACACCAAGTCGACACGTTCGAGTTTTCAAAGAGTTTTCAGATACCTACCTACGAAAATTGATTGTTTTCATTAAAAATTACGCAAAAGTGTAAAGTAGCCGTGATATTATATTTAAAGCAAAATGAGGCGCCACGCTGGTGTTGGTGCAATCCAAAAACAAAGACTACAGTTGGAAAAGTATAAAGAAAAAGGTTCAGAGATTCAAGAGAACCAATTTCAACAAATGTCTAAACAATTAGAGATATTTAGAGAAAATTTAGAGGAGTTTGCAACAAAACACAAAAGTGAAATTAAGAAAAATGCCCAGTTTAGGAGGCAGTTTCAAGAAATGTGTGCTGCAATTGGAGTTGATCCTTTGGCTTCTGGCAAAGGATTTTGGTCAATTTTAGGTGAGCACATTATTAATAAAATATTTAAAATAACCCGTAAAAATTATTTTTAAAATGAGTCAACATGTTTTAATATTTTAAGGAATTGGAGATTTTTACTATGAACTAGGAGTTCAAATTGTAGAAGTATGCTTAGCTACTAATTACAAGAATGGTGGTCTTATAACTCTGGATGAACTACGAACTAGGCTTATTGCAGCAAGAGGCAAAGCAAAGAAACATCAAGATATTACAAACGAAGATTTACTTGCCGCTGTTAAGAAATTAAAAATTTTTGGCAACGGGTAAAACATAAATAAACATTTTATAAGTGTAAAATAAGAATAGCTAAAATGTGTGGCGTAAACATTAAGACTGGTTATTAATATTTTTAGTTTTACTGTACTGCCAGTGGGGAAAGGAAAATGGCTTGTTCAATCTATTCCAGGAGAGTTAAATTTGGATCAAACACTATTGTTACAAAAAGCGAGCTCTCTTAACACAGCCTGGTTATCAGTCAGTGTTTTAACAGCAGATCTTGGGTAAGCTTAGAATAGATTATTGCCTTTAGTGTAGTTGCTTTTGGTAGAATTTCTACCAAATTTCTCTTGAATTAAAAGGTTCTCTTGAATAGAATCGGTAGAATTTATTTTAGCAACCTGCCATAGATTTTTCCAAATACAAAAGCTAGTATTTATAGTTAGTAAAATGTTTCTAGTTGGAGTGAAACAAGAGCAGAAAATGCTCTTAACCACATGGTAAAGGAAGGCTTGGCATGGCTGGATACACAGGATGTTAATGAAAAGCTTTATTGGTTCCCCAGTATGTTTGCTGAATGTGTTACTGCTGCGGCATCATGAAACATGGCAGAGTAAAAATATATGAACTTTACAATTAAACTTAAAATGTTTTTACAGTTGTACAGTAATAAATTTGATTTGGTTAAAATTTATTCTTTGAATTGAATAGAAGTACTAATAAGCAGTACATTAACTTTAAAAGTTGCCCATTTTCACTTTACAAAACAGACAGAATAGACTAGAGCAAAAATTTAAGTGAGAGGTGGCAAGAATTTTTTGGTGGGGTCTGGATAGTTACACATTACGATGGTTTGTGGTCTGCTAAAAGAAATATGTTGCCAATTCCTGCTTTATGGGTTAATATAAGATATCAGTAATTAATGCCAAATCAAAAAATTAAAGTCATTAGTCAGTAAATAATAAAAAAAATGTAACAAGTAACAAAAGAATTTATTTACTATTTATATAACAAATAAATATTGCACTTTTTAAACACTAGCTAAACCAATTTCTTTACTCCTTGGTAAATTTAATTGCTGTCGGAGCTCTCTATTTTCTATAAGGATTGATTCTAATTCTTGCTTCAATTTGACAGTCATTTCAAGATAAGACTCTTTCCATCTGCAATAATACAAAAATAAAATAAGTAATAATACTTAGAAGTATCTAGCAACAATAAGGTGCTTATTATGAAAAAATTGTGGAGTTGGACACTAATTGAAACCTATACTTAAAACAATTTACTTTGGTCAAAATGAAAAAGGATGGACCAGCGGTCAATAGCTTTGTCCACACTGTGCCTTTTTCTGTTCGTCAAGGGCATGCGTTATAGCGCAGGCAACAGTGAACGTGAGGCATGCCCGCGACGCATGCCCTCTGAAGGTATCCAAAACTTAAAAAATGACAACATTGTCGTTGCTTTCCTTGACACATTCAATTACTGAATGCGCCAATATGAAAGTTGATGACGAAAATTGAAGATGAAAGTGCACAGTGTGGTCATAGCTATTGACCTTTCTAATCTAGGAGAGATGACTAAAAACTAAAAGCTTTCACTGTATTCTGTTAACTTAAAAACAAAAATTGACCTCTAGTGACTTCAAAGCTATTTACTGCAAACTCAGTTCTAACCGAGTATTAAAAATACGATATTGCCCTTAGACCAGAAACATCCATCACTTCATTGCATGGGCGTACCGAGGGGGGGGGGGGGGGGGGGGGGGGGGTGGTCGCCCCCCCCTGGATCATGTTGACGTCCCTACTAAGTATATTATCTAGTACTTTCATCTATAAATTAAAAATAATGAAACGAATTTTTGCCATTTGATTTGATGAACTAAAAATTATTAATTTTTTATTCTTTATAAGCGCCTAGCTTATAAAAAATCTGATTTGCCCCCCCCCTGGCCCAGAATCTGTATAATTTGCCCCCCCCCCCCTGGCCCAGAACCTGGGTAATTTGCCCCCCCTTTATTTGCCCAGGAACTTTGATGACTCCTCTCGAGCCCCACCCGCCATGAATTGTAATTTATCGTTGTTTCGTCTGTTTCCTATTATTTTTCTTTTAGTAGCGACCCAACAGCGAACGTAAACGGATTAATAGTTCGTTTCAAGTAAGTATTTAGAATTGATTATTTACGTGTACAAACAGAAATGGAAGGTAAGTGACTTATTTTTATCAGGTTTTGTAAAGGGCGCTCCACATTCTCAAGAGACATTCATACGAGAATCTCCGGAGATTCTCAGCGAGAACTATACCGAGAACTTCTTTGGGTACACACTCTCACAAAGTTCTCAAATAGTTCTCACTACAGTTCTCGCGCTCGATGACGATGGACGCAGAAGCCGCTGCGACAAGTTTATTGTTATGTGCATTCGCATATTATAATTATGCGTATACTAAAGAGAAAAAAGTTAATGGAAATATTTAAATTCCGCTTGGAAATATTCTAAAAATTTCAAATCAAGTTCGTTTGTCCAAGTTACGCTCATATTGACGCCACGCGGTACACAATATACAACCGTTCAAGTCCGCGGCTCGCGCGCTACTGAGAAACATGCGAGTGTGGAGTCAATACATGTTCTCGACTGTTCTCACGTCCTCGCGCTCCTTTGTCTCGCGTCAAAAAACCGACAAAAAGTGGAGAACAGCCGGAGAACAACGCGAGAACTTGAGAAGAATACGCGAATCGCTTCCACATTCACGTTTTTCGCATGTTTCTTGCGATCTCGCGAGATTCTCTTGAGAATGTGGAGCGCCCATAAACATTTGGCTATATTGATCAATTTATTTTCGTTTTATTGTAGAACGGGATATTACATGCTACTTGCTAGTCATGTATAACGCCAAAAAATTTTATCTACTTTTTATAGCATTTTATAAAAAAATAAACATTGTATAAGTTGTAGTTTTTTAATTAAATATGTTTCTTTCATATTGGTGTGAAGCAGGGGTGGGCTGCTAGTTAATTATAAGAATAAATGTGAGATTTTGCTGGTGTTGGCGTTATATATTTATAAAATAACGAGCTTTTGCCCGCGGCTTCGCTCGCGTTTTAAAGTATTATTATATACAAACTTTCATCCCCTATTTGAACCCCTTGGGGTTGGAATTTATCAAAATCCTTTCTTAGCGGATGCCTACGTCATAACATCTACCTGCATGCGCAATTTCAGCCCGATCCGTCCAGTGGTTTGGGCTGTGCGTTGATAGATCACTATGTCAATCAGTCAGTCACCTTTGAGTTTTATATACAATGTGTCCCGACACCGGTGTTCGATCCTTTAATGTCATGATCTGTGGCATATTTTATCGACAAATTGGCTCTCAAATTTTTTCTCTCTCTGAAAAAATTTGAGAGCCAATTTGTCGATAAAATATGCCATAGATCATGACATTATAGGATCGGACACCGGTGTCGGGACACATTGTATGTAGATTCGTCGGCGGTCGGCCATATTAATCACCAATTGAAAATGTTTAAGACTCCTGCGGGGCTAAAATGGTCGCTTAGTTGAATCATACAATGAATCATTTACGATTCATTTTTAAACTTCTCTTAACGTGCACATTTAATCATTCGTACTAAAAAATCATTTGTTTGACATTTTTCTATGAAAAGTCGTAAAAATGGTCCAATAAATCCGAATTGCTTGTCTGTCTAATAGCAGAATCATCAAATGTTACTATAAACGTCATCTTTGATCTTAGAACTATTCTTATGTCGTAATACATTATAGAAATTGTTTAACTAAAGAAATTTAAAATTACAAAGTCGGTTTTTTTTATTTATTTTTTTCTTGGCAACTCGAC
Organism: Aricia agestis; assembly: GCF_905147365.1. Taxonomy (NCBI): domain Eukaryota; kingdom Metazoa; phylum Arthropoda; class Insecta; order Lepidoptera; family Lycaenidae; genus Aricia; species Aricia agestis. The sequence goes on along the minus strand of NC_056409.1, from coordinate 7,483,316 downwards.
ACAATTTTGCGTATGTTGTGCCACAGACAAGTAAAAGGTAAGGAACTAGCGGAAGGAATAACAGGAACGGAATTTGGAAAAGTTAATTAATATAGTTTTTTTAATACAACATAAATTTAAAAAACAAAAGAGTAATAATATTTAAATACAACTTAAAAATTAAATATTAATATTATTTAAAGATAAGTAATTACTTAAACAAATATATACATGTTTATTATTATAACTTAGCAATATATTTACAGAAGTAGGAAATGGGATAGGTATAGATGATAAACTGTTATATAAATGGGAATGATCATGGAGGGGACAGGATAAAATAATATGGTTTAAATCACCAATTTCACCACATTAGCATAAATTATCACGTCGTACGCCAATTCTCATAAGATGCGTTGGAATGCACAAATGACCCAGTCTCATTCGAATAATGGATGTTGTTACATTTTTTGAAAGATGAATTCTGGAAAACCAAGGCTTAGTTGGGATCACGGGTTGAATTTTTTGGTAATGGATTGCTTTTGTTTGACTGCTCATTCTCCATGACTCATCCCACGAGTCCATGAGAGAAATCCTGGCACGAGCAACCAAATCGTGAGTGTAATTTTGAAAGGGGAATACATCTCCACTTAAAATAGCATCTTTTGCCAATTTATCAGCTACGTCATTGCCTATAATACCACAATGGCTAGGTATCCATACAAATGTTACAGAGTAACCTTTGCATTTACATTTATATAGAAGACTAGCGGCCCGCCCCGGCTTCGCACGGGTGGACATTGATTTTTAAATAATTTATTTTGATAAGAATTAATGCCATGAGTAAAATAAAGGCATTTAAATGTAGTCCAAAAACATTTCAAGATTTTTTAATAAAAAAATGGTTATTGTGCCTCACTCAACATAGATAGGTATAGTGTGTCGCGGACTTTTTTGTAGATATTTAAAAGATCTACAATTACTTAAAACATTTTATGGTTCTATCTTTTATAGTTTAGGCAGCGTACGCGAAAAAAAATAACATTTCTGGTTGATTTTTTACACCTTGCGTCCGAAAATCCCAAATATCTTACAGAACCCTATTTTTTTCCAAAATAAAATTTAGCCTATGTTCAGCAAAATTAATGTAGGATTCCAATGGTAAAAGAATCTTTCAAATCGGCCCAGTAGTTTCGGAGCCTATTCAAGACAAACAAACAATCAAATCTTTCCTCTTTATAATAGTAGTGTAGATTTCGTATCTGAATGATGATAGGAAAGCAATTTTTTAATTTAAAAGGAAACTTATTTAAAGATTGTAAAGCGCTTAGGGAATCTGAAAATATTAGTGCCCTCTCAAGCCTACCGAGTAGAATGTACTAAATAGCCTTAAAAAGACCATAACACTCCCCGGTAAAAACAGAGGATTCAGGAGGAAATTTAACTTTTTGCACAATATTATATTGTAAGTGGTAGATCCCTACTCCTACATGACTGTCTGCAGAATACTTTGATCCATCCGTGTATAAATGATGCCATCCCTGCCAATTGTTATTAGTAATGTATTTAAATATATTACTAGCAAAGTATTTATCAGACTTTTTGATATCGATATCAAAACGAACATCGGGCATCAGAGTTAGAGCTTCGTATGATGATTGAAATAAAGGAAAAGAAGGGGAGCGAAAAGTAGGAGCATCCAAAGTTAAAAATTTACGATAGCTATAAATAAGTGGGGGTTTAGATTTGTGTAGCCAGTATTTACTATTATTGTAAGTTTAAGTTTTTATGCAATATCCTAAAACTAACACTACACGTAAAATACGTGACAAATAAAGCCACTTTCATTGAGGGGAAACCTCTGAAAAATGTAATTTCAACATAGTTTCTTTACGTGGGAGAGCCATGCTTCGGCACGAATGGGCCGGCTCGACCGGATAAATACCACGATCTCACAGAAAACCGGCGTGAAGCAGCGCTTGCTCTGTGTTTCGCCGACTGAGTGAGTTTACCGGAGGCCCAATCCCCTACCCTATTCCCTTTCCTACCCTCCCCTATTACCCTATTCCCTCTTAAAAGGCCGGCAACGCACATGCAGCTCTTCTGATGCTGCGAGTGTCCATGGGCGACGGAAGTTGCTTTCCATCAGGTGACCCGTTTGATCGTTTGCCCCCTTATTTCATAAAAAAAGGTAAACATTTTATCTCCTCTCGGGCGTCACACGCCATACAGAATACCCATACCCATGGTGCCTCTTCGGCGACATCCGCACGGAATCGGTTAATGGTCATAGTTAGATTAAAATATTAATAAACAAAATATAATATTTAGGTTGGATTGCACCGGAGGCGTGGTTAAAGTTAAAGTTAAGGTTAAAGTTATGGTTATAGTTAAGGCTAAATTTTACTTTAACCTTAACTTTGACCGGAGCAATTGACAGATGACAGCTGGTCCAACAAGGTTATAAATGAACGTGGGCGGGGGCGCTGCTGGTAAAGGAGAACCAATAAATAAGGAAACGTAAAAGTCAATGAGGAGAACTGTCAAAAATGGCGTTTTTGTATGATGACATGTGCGTTTAAAAAACCTTGTCGAGCTCTGTAATGGTTATGGTTAAATATGGCGTCCATTTTTAACTTTAATCAAAGATTTAACATTTTGCATTGTAGTTAAAGTTATAGTTAACTAGCTGTCCCGGCAAATGTTGTTTTGCCATATAAAGTATTTTGCCCTGGACATTATTTTATTGAAGTGACTAAAAATGTACATCGCACAAAAAGCAACGTCCATCGCTGTCCCGTCGCACAAACAATGGTCGCCGTCAGTTTCGAGTTGTAATAATTTACTATTATTCAACAAATGCACTTATCAATATAAAGTAGCCAGTAGCCGATTCTCAGACCTACAGAATATGCATATAAAATTTGGTAAAAATCAGTAAAGCCGGTGACGGTAACGGTGACTAACATTGTGACACGAGAATTTTATATGTAGGTAAGTATATAAGAAGTTAGTTGGTGCAACCAAACCCTTAATCATCTACCTGTTTTACACAATTAAACCTACAATTTTATTTTATAATATTAAATATTTGTGGTTTTGTATACATGTACAGTGTGTAACAAAAATAAGTGATAATACTTTAGGGTATGTACGTGTTCCTGGTAAAGAGTTCACTGTGAAAGTAGCAGCGCTGAAAAACGAATTTTTTTTTTCACTTTTGTATGGGCAAGGGCTCGAGCGTTACGAGTTTCATGGGGAAACTCGTAACGCTCGAGAGTAAGAGAGAGTAAACTCGTAACGCACAAAAGTGAAAAATATTTTTGGTCTTTCAGCGCTGCTACTTTCACAGTGAACTCTCTACAAGTAACACGTACACACCCTAAAGTATTATCACTTATTTTTGTTACACCCTGTATAATGATTAATGAGTAATGACGGATAGGAAATCTTTGGGCCAATTTGTACCTTTTATTGAGCTCAATTTGCTGCTCTAAATGCTTATTTAGTTCTGACACCTCCTCTTCTCTGGTGAAAACCATTCTGAAAATACGAATTGGGTAAGTGAATCTCAGAAAGTCAGTGAAAACTGCCTATCTTTTTATGCTTTGATTTTGACCGTAGAGAAATGGTGAAAATAATTTAAATCGACGAGATCCGAGAAGAATTTGAAGGTTCGCCAAAATTCAAGACTACGAGCCATAGTTTAAGCATTACGCACAGGTCAGAAATTAGTTACTAACTTGTTACTACGTAAGTTATAAGGTGACAAGTGACAACCATTGAGTTATATTATAGATTCATGGTAATAACTAACAACAGTCATAATTCAAGAGTTCATGATTGAAGACTCAAGACTCAACTCAAGACTGACTAACTTGTTAGTCTTGTTACTTCGAAATTCGAATGGAGGTGAGATTTTCAAAGTTAATTTATTTGCCATCGCATTGTTCCAATCGATATCGATAATATTGTAATCTGGGGCTGGATATAAACTATTCTTTCTTTATTTATCAATATTCTGGCAAATGATTTTAAAAATTAAACATAATTACTTACTTAAATGATTTTCAATAATTTTACTTACTTCTCGCTTAAATCTGTTTTTGATGAAAGCATTACTTGTAATTTATTAATCATGTCGTGTGTTTCGTCCAATGATTTTTGTAGATGATCTACTTGTAATCTAAAAATAGGATAATTAGATTAATAATTGCCCATACTGATCGATTTAGGGTAAGTCTGGTCGTAAAGCATGAATAAATTAGAACTTTAGACTATTAGACTTTGAGTTTCTTACGAAAGTCACGCAGAAAATTCCTATAACGTGCTTTGCGAATATATTGTTACTGTGACTATGAATCCTTATTTCCAGATGTAACTGGTAATTCTAATAAGGTTGGGTTCATCTGTGGAATTATTCCACATTATTCTGCATCACGTTACTCACTTGAGATCCTGACATTGTGTCTTCAGAAGAGTTTCCTCCCAGTCCCGACGCTTACACTCCCTCGTGTAGTTGTCTAATGTCTTTTGCAGATCCAATGCTATACTTTGTTTTTCACATATCAGTTGAATATTACGTCGCTCCGAAGCTACCTGTTGCATCGTAAACCTTATTATATACTAGACGTTCCGCGCGGCTTCACCCGCGTAATTAGATATTTCACAGACAAATTAGTCCACAAAAAACAGCCTATGATCCTTTACTTCTTATCTGACCCAAATAACAGAAAAATTGCTCTAGTAGTTCGTGAGATAAGCCCTTTCAAATAATTTCCCCCGTTTTTTCCACATTTCCTCTATTTCTTCGCTCCTATTAGTCTTAGCGTGATAAAATATATCATATAGCCTTCCTGGATAAATGGACTATCTAACACTGAAAGAATTTTTCAAATCGGACCAGTAGTTCCTGAGATTAGCGCGTTCAAACAAACTAACAAACACTTCCGCTTTATAATATTAGTATAGACTAGCTGTTGCCCGCGACTTCGTCCACGTTAGTAGATCACGTCCCAAGTATTATTTATATTCAATGTTCAGCAATGACTTTCCTACGATTTTTTTATTATAATATATAGGTAGATGTTCCGCGCGGCTTCGCTTGCGTAATTTAGGAATTTTACGCGACCGTACATGTTTCCGCAAAAAATATCCTATGTCCCTTAACGTGGTCTATTCTTCATGTTTGCCAAATAACATAAAAATTGCTCCAGTAGTTCTTAAGAATCTAAAGATAATAAGCAATTTCATATAATTTCCCCCGTTTTTCCACATTTTCCTCTATTTCTTCGCTCCTATTAGTCGTAGAATAATAAAATATAGCCTATGGCCTTCCTCGATAAATAGGCTATCTAACACTGAAAGAATTTTTAAACCGTCCAGTAGTTCCTGAGATTAGCGCGTTCAAATAAGCCCTTTCAAATAATTTTCCCCCGTTTTTTCCACACTTTCCGCTATTTCTTCGCTCTTATTAGTCTTAGCGTGATAAAATATAGCCTATAACATTTCTCAACAAATGGGTTATCTAACACTGAAAGATTTTTTAAATCGGACCAGTAGTTCCTGAGATTAGCGCGTTCAAATAAGCCCTTTCATATAATCTCCTCCGTTTTTTCCACATTTTCCACTATTTCTTCACTCCTATTAGTCTTAGCGTGATAAAATATAGCCTATAACCTTTCTCGATCAATGGGCTATCTAACACTGAAAACATTGTTCAAATCGGACCAGTAGTTCCTGAGATTAGCGCGTTCAAATAAGCCCTTTCAAATAATTTCCCCCCGTTTTTTCCACATTTTCCTCTATTTCTTCGTTTCTATTAGTCTTAGCGTAATCCATACTAATATTATAAATGCGAAAGTATCTCTGTCTGTCTGTCTGTCTGTCTTGCTTTCACGCCAAAACTACTGAACCGATTGCAATGAAATTTTGTATACAGTTATTCTAGAGTCTGAGAAAGGACATAGGCTACATTTTGATGTGGGAAAATATCTTATTTCCATGAAAATTTCGATGAAAATGAATTCGCATTGCGCGTGGCCAGCGCTCATCCCGGGGGTCCTGGGTTCGAGTCCCGCAGGCGGAACAAAAAGTTTTCAATGTTCCTGGGTCTTGGATGTGTATTAAAATAAAATTTCAAAAATCTTAAACATATTTTATGTATAATACTAGCTGTTGCCCGCGACTTCGTCCGCGTGGACTTTAGTTTATAGCGCGCGGTGTCAACAAAATTTGTGTCAAATTTAAAAACTTTTTAAAACCCTGGTAAATACTTCCGGTGTAGCGCGGCCCTTAATTAATCAAAATACCCAAAAACAGCTATGCAGTGTGCACATAATCTATACTAATATTATAAATGCGAAAGTATCTCTGTCTGTCTGTCTGTCTGTCAGTCTCGCTTTCACGCCAAACGCCAAAACTTCCGAACCGATTGTAATGAAATTTTGTATACAGATAGTCTAAAGCCTGAGAAAGGACATAGGCTTTTTTACTGGAAAAAAGGGTTGTAAGGGGGTGAAAATGCGTAAATTTGTTCAAATTAAGTTAGTTCCAACAATTCATAATAGATGGCGCCGTGCGTCTTCTACATCGCGCTGACGCTTGCTCAAAAGTCTTTCTATAAGACGTGGTATCATCTTTTTAAGTTTCGATTTTTTTCGATTGTTATATCTATTCTACGGTTTTAAATAACTCAGTACTTTATCTGTGCAGTGACGTAACCTTAAATCTATCAATGATAAATAGTTTATGGGTAAAGTTGTGTAATTGGAGGGCTAAATAAGCTTTAAAATTTGGCATAAAATATAAAGTTTAATATAAAAAAATGAAATACTTATTGTGTGCACACTGCACAGCTGTATTGATTTAAGGGGTACCAGGGTTTTTTTATAAAAGCTTTTGACACCAATTTTGTTGACATCGCGCGCTATAAACTGAAGTCCACGCGGACGAAGTCGCGGGCAACAGCTAGTAAAATATAGCCTATAGCCTTCCTCGATAAATGGGCTATCTAACACTGAAAGAATTTTTCAAATCGGACCAGTAGTTCCTGAGATTAGCGCGTTCAAACAAACAAACAAACAAACTCTGGAGAATTATAATATTATAGTATAGATAATTTGTTATCAATGAGCTTTTGCCCGCGGCTTTGCTCGCGTTAAGAAGTATTATTAATTATTATATACAAACTTTCACCCCCTATTTTAACCCCTTGGGGTTGGAATTTATCAAAATCCTTTCTTAGCCTGCCTACGTCATAAAATTTACCTGCATGCAAAATTTCAGCCTGATCCGTCCAGTGGTTTGGGCTGTGCGTTGATAGATCACCATGTCAATCAGTCACCTTTGAGTTTTATATAAGTATATAGATTTTGAAAGTAGTTAAAAGTTTACGCAAATATTTACCAATTCTTGAAATAAAGTTTCAGCTCTTTGTTCAGCTAAAGCTAATTTTGGATCTATTGCTTTAAGGTTTTCCTTTCGTTCCTCCCTCTCATTTTTAATTTCAGTCTGTAATATCTTGGTTTCCCTAAAAACATAAAAATTTTGTGATTTTTGTTTCTGATACTTGTACTTTTATGACGTAATGTACGCTGTCCTACAACTACTGAAATGACTATAGAGGCTTCAGCCTCTCTGACCACGCCTTCAGCTCCAAAGAGAGATGTCTCAAGTCCAACTACATAAGAAATCTCCCTTTGGAACTGTCACACAGTGGTATTCTTATTTTTGTTTTTTAATTTTCGACAAATGTTATTAGTGAAATATTGTAACAGATACTTATTCATTTTAATTTCTTCACCTCAGAGCCTTATTCAGCAGCAGCCCTTTTTCAACTAACTCCGCGTCCAAATTTTGGATATGCTGCAGCATGTCCGACATTTTCTCGTTATAATTGTTTTTCACTTCATCAAGTTCTGACCTATATTTGTCCTCCGTCTCTCGTTTTATATTTGCTAAGGTCGCCCGAAGGTTCTCTAGATCTTTTGTAATTTGAGCAATTTTTTGATGGGCATCATTCTTTTGACTTGACACGACGTCAAATAGTTGTAGTGCTTCTGCGACCTAAATAATGGGCATTACTGGATTTACTGGGTAGTTGATAGGAGTAAGTGTGCCGTGATGTTTTGTTCCGTCCTATTTTGTTATTTCATACAAATAATAAATTGACAAGAAAATGATCTACAAGTTGGAAACAGTTGTCGATTTGTAAAAGTTTGAAGTTTTGTTTCAGCTAACTGTTTCAGTACCTACCTTAAGTTTTGCTTCTGCTTCTCTTTTTATTACAATTTTGTACTCTTTTTGACATGCTTGGAGTTCTGATTTGATTGTTTCGTAACTTTTCTTTTCCGCAGATAACTCTATTCTGCACTCATCCAAGTCTTTCTTCACAGCTTCTAGTTCGGTTAGTAATCTTTTATTTTGTTCTTGGCATTCTATTCTAAATTTTTGGTCTTCTTTCAAAGCAGTTTTGAGCGAATTTCGTTCAAATAAAACATTTTTGTATTTTGATTCCAAATCCAAATAATCTGCTGCAGCTGTTTCCACTTTTAGTTCTAAATCTCTTCCTTTTTCGTTTTTACTCTGAAATTATTTTAAAATATTTACGTATTTATTGGTATTTATCGTCCATAATAACAGTATAATATAATCTATATCTATACTAATATTATAAAGCGGAAGCTTGTTTGTTTGAACGCGCTAATCTCAGGAACTACTGGTTCGATTTTAAAAATTCTTTCAGTGTTAGATAGCCCATTTATCGAGGAAGGCTAAAGGTTATATTTTATCACGCTGAGACTAATAGGAAAGAAATAGAGGAAAGCGTGGAAAAAACGGGAGAAATTCTTTAACGGGAGTTTTTTCCACAATTTCCTCTATTTCTTCGCTCCTATTAGTATTAGTGTAATAAAATATAGTCTTCCTCAATAAATGGGCTATCTAACACTGAAAGATTTTTTCAAATCAGACCAATAAGTAGTTCCTGAGATTAGCGCGTTCAAACTTCAAACAAACAGACAAACAAACATACTCTTCCGCTTTATTATATTAGTATATATTTAGAACGTATTTACTGTGCCTAGGTCTAGGGGTTCCCAAACTTATTTTTTGTACTGCCCACTTTGAGAACAATAGTTTTACAAAGCTTTGAAATTTGACACCAATTTTGTATAAGTATTAGAATCTAATCCATCTAATAATTACATAGATGGATTTTGTAAAAAGCTTTGCAATAATGTAAGCTACATATTTTTATCTCGGCATTCCCACGGAAGCGGGAACCACCGCGCGCTGTAAACTTAAGTCCACGCGAACGTAGTCGTGGGCAACAGCTAGTATTATTAATTATTATATTTTGCTTTACCATTAATAATAACAGAAATATATTAAAACCAATGTTAAAAACGTTTAATAAAATCAGAATACTGCTTAAAACCCATCAATCCCTAATTTTTAATATGAAGCTGTCTTTAAATTCTACTCCATTTCATATACAAAGCTAAGAAAAATATCATACTTCCAACCAATACTATAAAGAGATTTGTTTGTAATGGATAAACTCAAAAACCTACTGGGCTGATTTTAAAAATTCTTTTACTATTAGACAAGTAAGTATGTTATCCCTGGACCCTGAGTGACATAGGCTATGTATGTCCCACGGGCGAAGCCGGGGCGGGTCTAGTTTTTAATATTTTGAAAAAAAACCGAATATATTCGGTAACTGAGCCGAATAATTCGGCCGAATACAAATAGTGGAAAAGATGCCGAATACGCCGAATACCGAATACCAAATGAATATTCGGCGCATCTCTAATAATTATTGTACTATACACAACCTACCTGGTAATTTCTTCGTCCGCTGTAGTTTTGGTATATTTCTAATTCTGTTTCCAAAGCATCTACAGTTTTCTGCGCTGTTTGCCACAATACATGCAAAGAGTCTCTTTCCTAAAAACAACATTATTTTATTAAAATGAATCACGAAACAACTTGATGCTACATATCTATCTACATCAAAGAAGGAGTTGCAGTCCTCTTTCGTCTTTCAGTATTTAGTATCTACCAGGGGCGTAGCGTACCTTGGCGGGGCCCCGTATAAAAATTTGTTTGGGGGCCCATAGGCCCTTCCTATGGGCCCCCAAACAAATTTTCCTTCCTTCCTTCCTAAAGATTTCTCAAAAAAGAAAAAAACATATTTTGCATAAAATTAAAAGAAATATTTATTCATCATAATAATTACTTATCTATCTGTCACATTATTTAAAAACAATTCAAATTAAATATTAACTCTCCTTGCCCTTTTTCGGCAAACTGATTAAGTAATTAAATCATTCATAGCTGATGATAACTTTAGTTTTTCTAAAGTTTCTGCCTCTATGGACAATAGTGACAGGTCTGACCGAAGTTCTTAAAATTTGAACGCACGCTTTACTCGGGAAAAAGAAATCGTTTTTTTTTACTTTTCTCTTTTCTGAAATTTAAAAAATTTGGGAAGTTATTATTAATTTTTGCTTACGCACCTTGGGGGGCCCTCGTAGGTCGGGGCCCCGTATAATTGATACGGCTGATACGGCGGTAGCTACGCCCCTGGTATCTACTGGCACTGGTAACTCGACACAAGACTCATTTTACGCTGGCCTACTTCGCGGACGTAATATCTGGCCAAACCAACAAACGTATTCTAAAAAATAAAACAAGTAAGCAAAGTGTATGAAACCTTAGCAACGAGTGAAACCTGCTTCTTCAGCTCCTCAACTTCGTTGCTTAGATCATTTAAAGGAGTCTGCTGCGCGTACTGTAAGTTCTCTTTCAAAAGACCTCCGACTTGTTGCGACAGCTTTTGATTGTCATCTATTAGTGTCTTTATTTCTTGCTCTACGACGACTTGGTTCTCCTAAAATATACATTTTGCAAGAATTAACAAGTGATTAACTATATAATATCCATAAGTAGCTTATAATATTATTTCAGAGAAAGTCGTGAGAACAACAATAGAGTTATAACATAGGTCTACAGTGACTACTTGGGAGAAATATTAGGATTTGTTTTTAAAAAGGTTCAAAATACTGAATGTCGATTGAGCAAAAACATACCCTGTAGAAATTAACCTCTGCTTGGAGAGCCTGCAAGAATGTGTTTTCTGAATTTTCCATTCTTTAGAAATGATTAAAAAAATTAAGTAAGTACACATTTTAACACGTTACATTATTTTTCTCCCAAAAAGGTAGCTGCTATATCATAAAATTAATGACCTACGTGGACCTAACTATGAACTTTAAATTGCAGGTGAGCACCCGTTCATGACATTGTTTACGTTTTCTGCTGGTATCCAAGCGACCACGATATTAGCGTACGATCCTATCCCAAAACTATCCTATGTTTTGGTATTTGGTTTCCGCAGTAACTACTGCGGTTGCTAGGATTAACTCATAGAGTTAGGTACCTACTTATATTAACCTTATGGATTAACTAGTAATCAACTAGTAATTAGTAAAACAAGATGTTATATAGTGTAAATCAGTGGTCCCTTACCTTTTTTTCATACGGGCCACAAACAATAATAATAACTCCCACACTGGTTTCGGTGACGGTGGCCGGCTTCATTGAAACTAGGCCAGTTACGCAGGAGTAATTTTATAGTGCCCAAGTGTGTGCGCAGTACACAATTTCACTCTCTATTCCTATAATTCTCATAACCTAGTGACGGACGACCGACATGACTGGCGAGAGATCAGGCGAAGGACCAACTTTTTACATGCCCATCCGACGCATGGATCATCTTACTTGTCAGACAATCAGGTGATCAGCGCCTGCTTGGAAATAACATGTTTCCAACACGGGAATCAAACCCACGACCTCCGAGTCAAGAGCCACGCTCTAAACCAAACCCAACCGTCGCGGGCTGCAACAAAATTTCTTTAGGCTAAAAATAACGATACAGTACAATACAATACAAAAACACTTTATTGCACACCAAAAAATACAAAATAAAAACATTTTTACATAAAACAACAATTTATAATGATGCACAAACGACCTTCAAAATTAACGATTTCAAAGTGGAAAAAAATTCACGACTTCCACGACGATTTTACATTATTTTGCTGGTGGGCGTGAATTTCAAAACGGTTTAACATCACGCGGCCCACAGCCCACAGATAAATCATAAAGCCCCGGCGGGCCGCGGGTTGGGGATAACTGGTGTAAATATAGCACTGACCTCCATTATACAGGTTCGCTGGACATAACCTTTGAAATGACAGCTATTTTTGTGCCTATTTGAAGCGGAATCAGCGCCCCAAATGCGGGGGAAGAGAACTATTAGGCGGGTCCACACCAAGCGAGCCGCCTCGGCCGCGGCACGTTGTTCGCCCGAGGCGTCGACGTCACTGAATGAAATAATCGGCCAAGTGCGAGTCGGACACACGAAGGGTTCCGTACCGGTATAGAGTGAAAGTAGACAAAAAATTGTGTTTTTTGTATGGGAGCTATGGGAGCCCCATTAAATATTTACTTTATTTTAATTTTATTATTAATTATTAAAGTAAAAATATACTTAATTAAGGATTTTTTGAAAATTTCAAGGGCCTAATTGTTACCATTATTGATTACGAGCAAAAAAGGCCAAAAATATCACGTTTCTTATATGGGAATTGGGAGCCCCCCTTAAATATTTATTTTATTTTTAGTATTTGTTGTTAAAGCGGCAACAGATATACACAATCTGTGAAAAAAGTCTAGCTATAGTGGTTCTTGAGATACAGCCTGGTGACATTCAGACGGACAGACATCGAAGTGTTAGTAATAGGTAGTAATAGTAATACGTAACCCTAAAACCACATTAACGATACTTTTCTAAATAATAGTAAAGGTGACTATAATAAACATTAATAAAAAATAAAAAAACTGGTGACCTCTGCTCACTTACAATTTTTATAAAAGTAAAGACAAGATTAATTTTGTCTAAGGTTGTTTTTTTTATTTTATTGGGAGCTGGAAACGAGTCCTTTGCTCTAAGGTGGTTTATTCAACTGGGTGTTACCACAGTGTTACTTGAGTCCAACAAATAAGTAAGGATAATTTGGAGAAGTCCTGCCAGGAATTCAACACTGAGGATAGTATTGAACTTGAACCATCTTGTCAAAGTGTTGGTTCTCAAAAGGATGATTCTTCAAGTAGGAAAAAGATTAATAGTGCAGTCTTTGTGTGTTACCTATTTAAAGAATACTTATAATATGGTGTTTGCACTGATGAGGTCCAGACTGAAATTAGTTAAAAATAGTGACAGACAAAAGTTGTGAAGATGGTATCGAGCGAATCGCAGAAGGTTGATGAAATAAAAGCATTTATTTTAGTGAACTTGTTTTATTTTATTAATCCACAAGCATTTCCAGTAATTATTATAAGTATTTTTGCATCTTCATTATTTTATTGCAATATTTATCAAGTTTTTACTTTCTATGCTGATGGATGCTACTAATTACTTTTTCAGATACTTTCTTAGATAACTAGATAAGATTTATACATTTTTATTCACGCTTTCGTTCTTTGTTTACGGTTAGAAACTCATCCATACTCAATATTATAAATGCGAAAATGTGTCTGTCTATTAGTACTTCACGCCCAAACCACTGAACCAATTTTGCTGAAATTTCGTATGGATTTACTTTGAGCCCCGGGAAAGGATATAGGATAATTTTCCTCCCGGGAAAATGTACGGTTCTCGCGCGATAAATAATTTTTGACGCAACGGAGTTGCGGGCGTCATCTAGTCTTTTACTTTAAATCATTTTATAGTCTAAAACATAAAAAAAATATTTATAAACTAGCCGGGGTCAAAGAGAATGCCAAGCCGAAGTCACAAGTTACTTCTTTTACTCGCATCGTGTCGCTGCTGTCGAATTACGACGCCCTCTATAGTTTCTGCATGGTAAGCGTCAAAAGCGTGTAATGTTATGTCCTACTTACTAGGACATAACAAAGGAGTCGGTCGGCATATTTCATGTAATAAAAGTGTTAATAAAGGTTTTTAGTGAACATTTATTGCTAGATATTGTTGAGTTTTGTAGTTCCGCTAAATAATAAACCATAAGAATGGCCAAAGAATGCCTCAAACACGTGGATTTAACATTAAATACGTAAGTTTTAAACAACGTTTTTTGGGCTTTTCAATCGGTATTTTTGTAAGCTAAAAAGATAATTTATAAGTTTGTTATTCCCTTATTCGTGCTATATAAGGCATTAGGGCTATAAATGTCACATCAATTAATAATTTGGCTTTAAAAATTGCATAGCTTTTTACGTGTGTTTACGGATTCTCATCACTTGAACTATATTAAATCGATATCATGAACTAATTGACTTTCTTTCCTGTATCATAAAGTGCTTCGGAATAATCGACAAATAGAAATATTCAAGAAAATAAACGCACACTACTTGTATGAAAATAAGCACAAAATGGCCACGCGATGACGGGCTAAGACTACATCTATACTATAAGTCTATAATACTTTGTGGCTGCAACTATCGTGCATGCATCCTCCTTATGTAGGAACTTCATGGTACAAAATAAAGGTGCGCGAAAGCTCGGGTTTCAAATGTTGACGTTAGTTTTGATGTTTTGAGTTTTCTTTACGTTTTGATGTTCTTGCGGTATTCTGGCGATAGTAAATTGTATTGAACTTAATTATTGTGAAATAACTTGTGAATAATTGTGACAATGGCTAAGATGTGGTGAATAAACGAAAAAGTATTTCTGGACTCTGTATTTCATTTATGGACCTGTAACTAAGGAACTAACAATCAGTTCTTACAACTTAATGGCTAGCGACAAGCTAGATGTTGATTTTGTGAACACGCATTTTTTAAATATTATATTTCAGTGAGCTTTGAAGATCTGGTAGTTTCATTTATAGAAATATCTGCCTATCATTTCAATGATCTCCAAAGTGGAGATTTTCGGATTTTCAGACTCTGATTCGCGAATTCAAAATTATAGGCCTAGATCAGCCTAGATTTGAACCTGGGGAAGTGTGAACTTTTTGTCCCTGATGATTGTGGGGATAGAGATGAGATAATATACAGTTTCAAGGCCGTCGCCCCAGAATTATCAGTGATTGAGAAGAGTGCACTTCTTCTCTTGGGTTCACCTGTTCTAGCCGATTCTTTTCCGGACTATATAAATGAAAAAACACGGAATTTTAGTGAAAGTTTAGATCGTCTTCTCCAAATTAACAGTCACATGGCATTTACTCTGATTCGATATTGTTTATTCGTTCCAAAATTTACGTATGCTTTGCGGTGTTGTCAGCTCTGGAAGTTCCCAAAACTTCTCCATAGCTTAGATGACACCCTAAAGCATACGCTTTCCACAATTTTAAACATAAAATTTGATGAACGTTCCTGGACCCAAGCTACACTACCAGTAAGGTTCGGTGGCCTGGGAATACGAAAAACATCGGACACAGCTTTACCGGCGTTCTTGTCCTCGGTCCACGCAAATCGCGCAGTAATAGCCAAAATCTTAGAGCCCTCATCTTGCCCATTCGTCATTCCCTTTGCGGACGAGGCCAAGGATGCCTGGGACATTGCTAGTGCCGGCAGCGAGGTTCCCAAGAACACTCCCAAAGGCTCTGGGACGAGCCCATCTGCGAACTGGTGCGTAATAAACTGTTTAACACGTCTACCAGCGCCGTAGAACGGGCTCGACTTTTGGCCGTGGAGAGGTGGGAGTCGGGAGCTTGGCTGCAGGCACTGCCATCTAAAAACACAGGAACATTGCTGGACCGTAATACATTCCGTCTTGCCACTGCCCTGCGTCTTGGTGTCCCCCATGTCGTCCCCCATCAGTGTGTTTGCGGCGCGCGCGTTGACAGCTATGGTCACCACGGGTTGTGCTGCTCGCGAAGTGCCGGACGCTTTTCACGGCATCACAACCTAAATGACCTCATTCGTCGGGCTCTTGTCACTGCCGGCGTGCCAGCGATACTGGAGCCCTCCGGTTTGGCGCGCGACGATGGCAAGAGACCCGAAGGAATAACCCTGGTGCCCAGGAATGTGGGTCGGGCCCTTGTGTGGGACGCTACTTGTGTCGACACACTCGCCTCGTCCCATATTCAGAGCACCTCGAGTTGTGCGGGCGCAGCCGCAAACCAAGCAGAGAACCTCAAGCGGCGCAAATATGAGAACCTCAGCGGAGATCTTATATTTGAACCGTTTGGGGTGGAAACTCTAGGCGCATGGAGTCCGGGGCACATAAGCTTTTTAGAGGAATATCTAAGAAGCTTGTTGAAGCCACCCGAGACCCCAGAGCTGGGAGCTACCTGGCACAGCGGATAGCAATTGCCATCCAACGTGGCAATGCTGTCAGCTTGCTGGGCACTCTGCCAGATGGGGACGACTTGGGCAAGTTTTTCTTTTTATAGTTTTATATTTAAAGTTTGTATATATAATATATCTGTATATTTTAGATAGTATTTTAGTGTTTACATTTCTATCATATATGGACAATAATATTATGTTAATTGAACTTAATCTATGGTCCAATAGGTTGTTCTGACTTTTGCTGTCATGTGCACTGTATGTCAGCATACTGTCAGTGTCAAAATTTCGCAGAAAATTGGAAAATGGAATAACAAAACAAACCACATAAAATTGGTTTGCATAAAATTTTTGTTGCCGCGATTTTATTGTTATTATTTACAGCAATTATAAATTTAGGACACTAAACTGGCTTTGTGCGAGAATTGATTACTTATATATATAAAATAGGTACCTGGTGCTATTTAATTTCAAACTAAGAACAATGTGAATTACATATTGAAATCTTCCTTTTTACTCAGAAGATATTCATTAAGTACTTAATTTATGTAAATATTTATAATCACATAATAATATTAAAACTATTGATAATTTATATTTTATACCCATTGCGCTCAGCAATTATCACGCTTACACAGTCCACAGTAAAATAATAATTGGCTATTTGACCGAGCTTTGCTCGGTATTCGATAAAACAGGAATTAAATGACATTTTCTAAAAATGATTCCTAGCTAGATCAATTTATCGCCCCCGAAACCCCCTATGTACTAAATTTCATGAAAATCATTGGAGCCGATTCCGAGATTCCTATCTACACTACTATTATAAAGAGGAAAGATTTGATTGTTTGTTTGCCTTGAATAGGCTCCGAAACTACTGGACCGATTTGAAATATTCTTTTACCATTGGAATCCTACATTAATTCTGCTGAACATAGGCTAAATTTTATTTTGGAAAAAATAGGGTTCCGTAAGATATTTAGGTTTTTCGGACGCAAGGTGTAAAAAATCTACCAGAAATGTTACTTTTTTCGCGTACGCTGCCTAAACTATAAAATATAGAACCATAAAATGTTCTAAGTAATTGTAGATCTTTTAAATATCTACAAAAAAGTCCACGACACACTATACTTACCTATCTATGCTGAGTGAGGCACAATAACCATTTTTTTATTAAAAAATCTTGAAATGTTTTTGGACTACATTTAAATACCTTTATTTTACTCATGGCATTAATTCTTATCAAAATAAATTATTTAAAAATCAATGACCACCCATGCGAAGCCGGTACGGGCCGCTAGTTATATATATATATATTTATATACAAGAATTGCTCGTTTAAAGATATAAGATATCATAGTAAAAAATGTCTGCATGACTTTTTATGTGTTCACTGTAATTAATCCATCCTATGTAATAAATAATAATATACTTTCCTTTGTAGTGTGTAAATATACAAATGTAACAGCAACCATTTTAATAAAACTAGAATGACCAGGTAAATTTATTTGGCATTCATAGTTATTTCTTGGCAGTAAAGTATAGGCTTTTGATTATTTAAGTACATCTTTTAGCTTGTACTTCGACATCAGGGATGATCAATGGCCAATTGTATATCATGAAAAGTATAATGTATCATTTGGTGGTTTTGAAAAATTTCATGTTTTTGATGCACAAAAATGGCACAACATTATTCAGGTAAGTATTATAAATTCACACATTAATAAAATGTTGCTTAAATGAATGTACCTAAGTAGGTATTATTAATTTTTGTGTTTCAGTTTTTATTGGACGCTAATTTCATAACCAAAGACAGTATTGTAAAACCTGTGGAGGCAAAAGATTTTGATCTCAAGACAGTTCACACCAAGAGGTATCTCAAATCCTTGAAAGTAAGTTTCCTTTCTTATAATTAAGTAAGTATTTACATATTTTACTTTTAAATATATTATGTTTATACATTTTACAATTTTCATATTAATTTGTCATATTTAAAACTTATTGAGATTAAGAATTAGTTTACACACTTTTCAGTGGAGTGCCAGAGTAGCCGTGATAGCAGAGGTTCCTATACTAGTGTGCATTCCAAATATTCTTGTACAGAGGGCATATCTGAAACCTATGAGGTAGGTAAACTGTACCTACCTTCCTAATATTTATATTAGCATACAAGTACAACTAGCTGACCCAGCAAACATTGTTTTGCCATATAAATTATTTGTATTTGTAATGTAGTTCTTTATTTGTAAAGAATATATTTTATTGAAGTGACAAAATAAGTATTGCTGTCCTGTTGCACAAACTATAATGGCCGCCGTCAGCCTCGAGTTGAATTTTTTTTTTAATATTATTTATTCAACAAATGCACTTAGCAATATAATAAGTAGGTAAAGACCTATTCTCAGGCCTAACAAACAGGGCTCGGAAACCGGTTGCAGAACAAAACCGGTTTCGGTCATTGACCCCAAACCGAAATCGATTTCGGTTAAAGGTTTTCTCTGCAGATCACCATATATATATACAATATATGCTGATCTGCAGGACAGGCTCAGCCTAGTGCAGGCGCCAAAGTTCTACAATACGTGTAAAGTCTGTTATTTATTGTCTTCGTAAGTTCATATTGTACTCCTAGGTCATATTATAACTACACATTGTAACAGATGCTAAAAGTTTTTAAATAAAGATTATTATTATTATTTAAAATAGATTTGTCTCGGCTTTAACCGGTAGAATGAAGCAGGTACGGTCGATTGCCAAGTATCCTGTTCATGTAGTGTGAAAAAAGATTAATTGATATGAGTTGAAGGGAAGGATGAAGATGAATTAAGGAAGCGGGGGACTATAGAGCAGGTATCTATAACGATTGACTTTTGTAACTGTATATATGTGTTTTTGTGAAGGTCAAGGGATTTAAGTGCAGCGGCAAGCGTTTTTGGAATAACACCGGTTGAGGAGATGACAATCGGGATTATTTTTACTGTGTTTTGATGCCACATTTGTTTGATCTCATCTGCGAGCGGTATGTATTTTTGGATTTTTTCTGTGTGTTTCTGTTTCAGGTTGTTGGTGTTTGGAACGGCGACGTCTATAAGGTAAGTGGTTTTTTCAGATTTAATTGTGAGGGTTATGTCTGGTCTATTGCTTAGAATGGTGCGGTCTGTGACGATATCGCGATCCCAGTAGAGTTTTACGGAGTCATTTTCTAGAACGTTAGATGGTTTGTATTTGTAGTACGGTGTATGTGTATCTATAAGGTTAAACTTGATTGCTATTAGTTGATGTATATGTTTGGCTACGTTATCGTGACGGTGAGTATATTCTTTATTTGCTAGTGCACTGCATCCTTCAGTAATATGGTCTATTGTCTCAGTCGTTTGGTGGCATAATCTACACTTATCAGTTTCTACGAATTCTTTGAGGATAAATTTGGAGTAATTGCGAGTTTTGATTATTTGGTCCTGTATAGCTATTAAAAACCCTTCTGTTTCACTATAAATGTTGCCCTTAGTTAACCAACAGAATGACGCGGCTTGATATGGTCCTGGCTTAACTGGTACGGAAACTTACCATGTAGAGCCTTGCTCTTCCATTTTTCTATTTTGTTGTCAATTTTAATTATTTTATTTTTAGGGTCAAATTGGTCATTATTAAACTGTAGCGGTGTTCCAGAATGAGGTAGACTTACAATGGCTTTATGGAGTGGGCTTGTGGTAGCTTTTGTCTTGAAATATTTTCGGAGGTTATCTATTTGTGTGTAATGTAAATTTTTTATGTCTATAAAGCCACGCCCTTCCTGCTTCCTCTTTATTGTAAATCTTTCAACTGTTGAATGGATGTGGTGAATATTGTGTTTGTAACAAGCGGTTCGGGTTGCGGTGTTGAGAGCTTCCAAATCAGTGTCAGACCACCTGATAATTCCAAATGAATATGTTAATATAGGGATCGCATAGGTATTTACAGCTTTAATTTTTTTTCGGCCTGACAATTGAGTTTTCAAAATTTTATTAAGTCTCTGTATTTATTTTTTAAAGTATTTTTTATTTCTTTATGATCTATAGCTGTATTTTGTATATAACCTAGTTACTTATATGTGTCTTTAGCTTGCATGCTGTCTATTGTTCCTTCTTGTAGTTCTAAGTTGAGTGGTTCTATATGTGTATGTTTGCCCATAAGAATGCAATTAATTTTACATTTATCAGTTCCAAATGTCATGTAAATATCAGCGCTAAATTTTTCCGTTAATTTTAATAGGTGTTCCAGTTGTTGCATGTCAGGTGCGAACAGTTTTATGTCGTCCATGTAAAGGTGAGTGATTTTGATTTTATTGGCTTTATCTATAATGTATCCTAAGTTTGACCTATTCAGAGTTTTAGATAGAGGGTTTAAAGCTAAGAAAAACTATAAGGGGCTTAGTGAGTCGCCTTGGAAAATGCCACGTTTAATTTTAATTGGTGAGGTACTGACGGTGGTATTGACTGTTCTTAGATTGAGTTTAGTAGACCATTTATGCATTATGTACTGTAGAAAGTGAATTAAAGTATTATTAATCTTATATATTTGTAGGACATGTATCAACCAAGAATGCGGGACACTATCAAAGGCTTTTTGGTAATCTATGTATGCGTAATAAAGGTTCTTATGATCTTTTTTAGTTGTATTTGGGCGTCGATGATAAGTTGTTCTTTACAGCCCATTGAGCTGTTCTTCAGGGATTATTTTATTATCAGTAATGTGCGTATTTAGTTTTTGTGTGATTATTGACGTAAGTAGTTTGTAAAGAGTTGGAAGGCAGGTAATTGGACGGTATTTAGTCGGATTTTTTGTATCATTTTTATCTTTAGGCTTTAGATATGTTATTCCTTGCATCATAAATAGCGGTACTAATTTGGGATCCTGAAGGGCTGAATTGAATGCTTTTGCGATGTAGTGATGTGTTGAAGTAAAATATTTTATCCAATAATTTTGAATTTTATCTGGTCCTGGTGCTTTCCAGTTCAGAGTCTTCTTTATGGCGTATGTGACATCATTACCATCTATTATGATTTCAGGCATTGGGTTAATATTGTGACATTCACTTATTTCGGTATCAAGCCATGAAGCGTGTAGGTTGTGATGGGCTGGTTTAGACCATAGGTTTTCCCAATAGTCCTTAATCTGTACTAGGCGGTTGTGTGATTTTAATGTTTTTGGTGTTTAAATTTTGGTAAAAGAGCTTTTGGTTGTTAGTGAAAAGTAAATTATCCGTTCTTCTAGAGTTACTGATTTTAAGTCGGCGGAGTCTTTTTGATTGTGCTTGCAGTTTTTGTTTCAGAGTATCTAAAAATTCTACTATTTGATCGTCAGTGAGATTGTTAGGGTTTAATTTTCGTTGTTTTGTGTGGCTAAGATTTCGTTTAAGGTACCGTGTAAGCTGTCCAATTTCTTTTCGTAGTTTCTTGACTCTGTTTTCAATTCGTAGTTGCCATTTTGGAATTTTCGGGTCTCTTGTTTTATTTGCTATATCTTTTTCAGGGGGGTTATTTAGTTTTAAAAGGCCGGCAACGCACCTGCAGCTCTTCTGATGCTGCGAGTGTCCATGGGCGACGGAAGTTGCTTTCCATCAGGTGACCCGTTTGCTCGTTTGCCCCCTTCTTTCATAAAAAAAAAAAGTTTAGTGTGTAGAGTTTTAGTTGTTATTGCAGCGCAATAAATGTCACTGTGGATTTCCGCTATATCTGGTGTTTCTTTCGCATCTAGATGTTCTCCTATTAACTTGTTAAGTAAATTTACCGTCTGGATTTTTGGTATTGCCGGTCTGAGTGTTGGATCTGTGTCGGCGTAATTAAGTAACATTTCTGTAAATACTTGACTAATTTTGTTATTCTGCGTTTGATCGGCGTCAGTTGTGAGTATGTCTGTCTGTGGTATTATTGCATTTTCTACAGTTATAGAAGAGTTTGATAGAATTATGGGTTGATTATTATTTGTGGGTTGAATTGTAGAATGCTGTAGAGTTGGGTCGTCCGTTGCATTATGTGAGATTGTCAGAATATCGCAGGGGCTAAGCTGTGTGTCTATGCACACACATTGTATTGTTCTGGTCGTTGGAACAATCGAACGAATGCGCTACTGTATTTTTTATCTTGGCTCTTTCATGACTTGGTATTCTGTTATTGCGATGTATAACTCTGATTTGATCTGCAAATCGTTGCTCAGATATGTGCCTTAGTTCAGGGTAAGACTCTGTGAATTTTTTAATGGAGTGATGGTCTGAATGCTGTGAGGTTGGCTTCGCATGATGTTACAATGTAGTAGCAACGGAAAAGTTCTCTGTTTATTTGATCAGTCCATTTCATCCGTTGTCTACTTTTTCCGGCGAGAGTGGTTGGAGGAAGCATTTCCTGCAAAACACTTCTTACTGGAGTGTTTGTGATATGAGGCTGTGTAAGAAAGAGTATTATGATCTACGGTATTTGGATTAATGTATTCAGAATTATTTCTCGTAGACGGACACAGGATTAGTAGCAATTGCTTCCTGTGTAACATCCTCTGACAATGGTGATAATGTAGTGGATCGTGATGAAAATGAGTTATTGAGCATGAATGACTGTGGTGAAGGGTGAAGCGATGGAAACAAGCTGACGGATGAGGTAGGAGATGAAGGATATGAATATGTGTTGCTTATTGTTTGAAAATTAGTATTCTCTGCAGCAGTACTAGACTGGGCAGTAGGATGCGATACGGTGCTCCCCCCAGAATACGAGGGACAGCCCGGGCCCGAAGGCCCGGGGCGGGATTCTCCATTGCTTTTCGCGCCGGTACCCGCCTGGGGTAACATATTTCTATTACGTAGTCGCATTTTTCATTATATTATTATATTAAAACAAAAATAGGAAGAGTTAACTAAAAAGGAAATATAGGTAGAGAAGAAAAAAAGGAGGGTGAAAATTAAACCAAAAAAACAAAAAAATGCAAATACAAGGAGTGATTAATAAAAAAGTGACGAAAAGATAGTGACGAGAAAGAAAGAACCGATGATCAGCCACGTGAGTACCTCACCCCGAAGAGAGTGGGGTGGCGCACCCAAGTGTTGCCCGGGGACACCAACTAGGAGGGACTGGATTCACCCCCTTATTATTATTATTATTTTTATTATTTGTGTAAGGTATTCCTTGCTCACGGGCAATTAAATCCCGGACCTTTGGAAGGCATGCGTGGGGCCGAAGCCAACACGTAGAGGCCCGTTACACAGTTTTAATCTAAATGTTATGTGACACTGGCCGCGACTCTCCCTGTCCGCACTATGGGAGTACGACCATAGAGAGCCAGCGGCCAGTGTAGGTCTATTACAGGCAATGGATATTAGAAATGATACCGGGCTATGGGGGTGAGGTGCTCGTGACCTGGGTAACTGGGACTATGGAAGGACTATGGCGTCTGCCGATACAACGTGGAAACATGTATCATAAAGTTGGCAGACGTGACTCGCCAACTCTTTGAATGGGCCCCTCAAAATGTCCGCACGGTGCACCGAGGCGGCAACATTGACAGAGCGGCTTGGGGCAGGAGAGGTGTCGCTGGACTTTAAACGCCGATTATTTGCACCCTCAGAGGGTCCCATCACGTCGCCCACTCGCCACTTACGCTTCACATCCTTCCTCCGAGCCGAAGCTCTTGCGACTCCACTCTGACCGGCCGGTTAAGGCAAGGCTGAGGTAGGGCCTGATTCTCCGTCAGTGTTCACTCCGGCCGGCCGGTGAAGGCAAGCCGGAGATGGAGAACAGGGGCTTCCCTGGGAGCACTCGGGTTCGTGGGGTCGCTACTCCCCAACAGCTCGCCACAAGCTGCCCTGCGGGCTTATTATTATTATTAATATATAATAATAACACATAGGCTACAATTTTAACCGACTTTTAAAATGGTGTGGTGTTATATTCGTTTTATTATGTTCAACGATTACTCCACCGTTTGTTAACTAATTTTCAAATTTTTTCTTTTGGTATATAGGGTATCATCTCAATTTGGTATTATATTCACAAAAGTGGTGATCTTGTAAAGGATCCATAAGTAATCGAGGGAGCTCCTCAAAATTTATAGGAAAACATGTGGTGACTTCGGTTTCGTGAGAAGTATTCTAAGCATATGCTATAAAAAAGTAGGATTTTGAACCGAGGTATACCTGGTATACTGTGGTTCGGAATGTGCTGAGAAAACTCCTGATTCTTTAAAGATACAAGTTTGGGAGTTTCGGCGTTGTTTTAAGAACGGAAAGCATATGCTACTATGCAAATTACATTCATCATCATCATCATCACTACCATATACCATGCATCGTCCCATGATTATGAGCCTATTATGACCCTGTTATTGGTACTTTTCATAGTCAAGCGATAATTAAAAAAAATCTATACTTTAATATTATAAACCTGAAAACTATGTTTGCTTGAACGCGCTAACCTCAGGAACTACAGGTCCGATTTAAAAACTTATTTCAGTGTTAGATTGCTCATTTATCGAATAAGGGACTTTTTGACGTGGGAGAGCCATGCTTCGGCACGAATGGGCCGGTTCGACCGGAGAGATACCACGTCCTCACAGAAAACCGGCGTGAAACAGCGCTTCCGCTGTGTTTCGCCGAGTAAGTGAGTTTACCGGAGGCCATATCCCCTACCCTTTTCCTTTCACTACCCTCCCCTATTTCCTTCCGTACCCTCCCCTATTCCCTTCCCTACCCTCCCCTATTACCCCTTAGAAGGCCGGCAACGCACCTGCAGCTCTTCTGATGCTGCGAGTGTCCATGGGCGACGGAAGTTGCTTTCCATCAGGTGACCCGTTTGCTCGTTTGCCCCCTTATTTCATAAAAAAAAAATAAGGCTATATTATAACGCTAACCTAATACGACCGAAGAAACTCAAGAAAATGTGGGAAAAACGGGGGAAATATTAAAAAGGGTTTATCTCACGAACTACTGGAGCAATGTTTATGTCAATATTTACGTGAAATATTGCCATAAAAATAGGGAGTATAGCTATTTTTATGGGAAAATGTACGGTTTCTGTAAAATTCCTAACTATCGCGGGCGAAGCCGCGCGGGACATCTAGTATATTATACAAACATACTTAACAAGATCACGCCATAAAAGTAAAAAAAAAAAAATACTTTGTTTATAATATTTTTTTAAGGCTTATAATTAACTGATCACCAGAAATAGTAACATTTCACAGACAAAAATAGTAAACGATCACCAAAATACAGACCACCATTTTAATGTAAAATGATAACCAAAGATTTAACATCTTAAAACCAAAATTAGTAAATGATCACCAACATTATACTAGCGTTTTAATGTAAAATGGTCACCAAAGATTTATTATCTCGCTATCCTATTTATGCAAAAATGTAAAATTATAATCAAATATATTTTTATTTAGCAAATATCCTATTAAAGAGAAGAAGACAGACGGACAGACAGACATCGAAGTCTTAGTAAAAGAGTCCCGTACTTTGTACCCTTTGGATACGGAACCCAAAAAACGGGACTCTATTACTGAGACTACGATGTTTGTCCGTCTATCCGTCCATCTGTCTTTCTCTAGGGCCTAGGCTGTATCTAGGGCATGGATACCGGTAATCGGTATTACCAGAAAACCGGTAATACCGCACCATTTAGAAAAATTTTAAATACCGGTGCTAAACAGAAAAATACCGGTTTTTCGGTATTTTAGCTTAAATGGTTTTTTTTGTATACGCACACGTGTTTGCAACACAATATAATGATTTATGAAACAATTGAAAGTATACCAGTACACTCAAAATCAACTACTAGTAAAATAATAGTTTTGCTGTGTGTGTGTGTGAGTATTGTGTTGGCATATTTCTTTGTCACTTATTATTATTATAATAATGTCTTTCTCTCCAAATCCTTCGAACCCTAGCAGGTTTGAAGGATTTGGAGAGAAAGACCTGCTGAGTGCTGACTCTTATGATGTGTATTTCATGAATAACATCTGGTACTCTCGTTCTTAGGACAACTATCTGAAGATGGAACGCTATGCCGTTAGTCTTCTTCCATTTCCGGTAGAGTATTTCGTTTTGAAGTATCAGACTGTCCCATTGCGCCCAGTACGCCTTAGTGACAGCGCCAGTGGGTGCAACCTCACTCCAGCCGTGCTAGCATACGCCAACGAGATATCTCACTCTACACGTTTTCTCGATGTTAACTGGTTTATCACTTCGTCTCTATTGACCCTAACATGACATACATTTTTATGTCTGTCGTCAAAATTAGAGATAATTTATTTTTATTTTTTATATGTGCTATTTTTGTCTATATACTAACGAACTATATACTAACGAGAAATTTATCTCTCGAGTCTCGACGTACGCATGTTAGCGAAAAAGAGATATATATCAATATCGACAATATCACTACGCTCAAGAGTGAGATATCCACGAGATATCTCGTTGGCGTATGCTAGGCTGGCAGGTTGGTTTTACGTCACCCTGTTTCTTCCATGTGATGATGTGCCGAAGGTCGTCATCTCTTTCTTGAGCCTCCCTCATAGCATTATTCTCCCAGAGACCCAAAGGACTTGTTCTCGTTAACTTTATTGTTGCTTCGTTAGATTCCTGCTTAAGCAGGAATACTGCAAATATTGTGTTAACACAATATTTGCAGTCTTCCGAACACGGCCTTCGGAAAGTGCGTCGGCATTCGTCTTTCCGCTGCGGTGTTCCGTCTTGAAGTCAAACTCCTGGAGCTGTTCAATCCATCGAGCTACTTGACCTTCTGGATTCTTGAATTTCAGTAGCCACTTCAAGGCTGAGTGATCAGTTTGCTGTAAAAACTGTCTGCCGATGAAATATTTGTTGAAGTGTTATAGCGTCTTTACGACAGCCAAGAAGTCCCTTCTTGTCACACAGTAGTTTCTCTATGGCTTAGATAAAGATTTGCTGAAATATGCAATAACAACTTCTCTTTCACCCTGTTTCTGAGATAACACCCCTCCGATGGCCGTGTGGCTTGCATCCGTGTCGACTATAAACTGACCTTCAGTTTGTAGATACCCCAGGATTAGTGTTTCACACAGATGTTTCTTGAGTTTCTAAAAAAAACCTTCAGAAGTCTCATCCTAACTAAATTGTTATTTATCTTATGTCAGCCGGTATAATGGATTGGCTATAACTGAGAATCCCTTAACAAAACGCCTGTATAGGCCGCGAAATGCCCGCACTTCGGTTTTGTTCTTAGGGGTTGGCCAATTTTGAACTGCTTCCAGCTTCTCCGGGTCTGTCTGGATTCCATCACTAGAAACTTATATTATGTAAATGATAGTCGCTTTTTTAATGTTTAAATTGTTGGTTATTTTAAGTATACTTAAGGAACATTTTTTTTAGTTATTTGTTTAGTGTATGGAACAGAACACTGTGTAACTGTTAAACTTTAGTAAACAAGTTGATTTTAATATTTTTTTTGTATATTCGATTAAATTGTATAGGATTTAGCGCTTTTTTTAATGAATAAAGAAATACCGCAAAAATACCAAAAAACCGGAAAACCGGTTTTTGAAAATCATTTACTATATTTGGTGATCATTTACTATATTTAGTGATCATTTACTATACTTTGTGATCATTTACAATATTTGGTGATCATTTACTATATTTGGTGAACATTCACTTTATTTGGTGATCATTTACTATATTTGGTGTTCGATTACAATTAGAAGTGTTGTCATGACTAAAATAGCTGGTAGTATTGCAATTTTAGACTTTATTTTTTTGGTGTTAATTATCTTTTTTTGGTAAACAAGTTCAGGGTACCAGTGCATTTTTTGGTGGTCATTATATTTGTTCCCATTTTTTAACTTGAACAAAAAACTATAAATCCAAGTAATATTGTAAAAAAAAATTGGTTTCATTTATCATCACATAATTGTTTTTACATCAGTGAAAGGCACATGTACTTATTTATTTTAAAAAATCCACCAAAAATGTATAAACAAATGGACTATTTCGATGCTTTTAAAAAACGATTATATACAATTAAATATTGTTATTAAGAAAAAAAGTTAATTCTAAAAATCCTAATATTTTCTAGAGCATAAAGTTAAGAAAAAGAAATTTTTAAAAGCATCGAAATATTCCATTTGTTCATAATTTTTTTGTAAACAAAAATGGCGGAAAAATTTTTTTTAGTTAATACATGTATTTCATTATAGTTTGTGCGTTCTAAGATGATATGGGTGACAGTTTTCATGTTCCTTGCTACGGGTTTTTTTTACAAGAAAACAAAAAAAATCAAAATGTAATAAATTATATTCCATCTACAAAAACAAATGTTTCCTATAATTGTAAATGAATAAAAATGAAAAGATGCTAAATGCTAACTTATTAATAAAAATTATAAATTTTAACTGTGAAATAGGAGTAAGTATAAAATGATTGTTACGAAAACATTTGAAAAATGTCATATGCATGAAACGGAACTTATGTCAATAGAGATTGACTCTGTTGAATCGAAATCCAATCGATAAAAAAGGGCAGCCATCTTAAATCGCCGGCACCACTGAAATGTCAGTACGAAATCGATAATTTCGATTGCAATATCCTTTACCAAGTGATTCGATATTTTTAAACTGTCGATTAATTTTTGTTAGGTAACTTCCCTAATATTGTCAATTATAAAGTGTCACGCAATGATGAAATACCTACTCAAACCAGATATGTTACTACCGCGCGCGTTGTGAAGCTTCAAATACGGCCCCATTGGGCCGT
This sequence comes from Aricia agestis, assembly GCF_905147365.1. Lineage (NCBI taxonomy): Eukaryota > Metazoa > Arthropoda > Insecta > Lepidoptera > Lycaenidae > Aricia > Aricia agestis. Next base: position 7,454,257 of record NC_056409.1, on the reverse strand, counting down.
CTGTTGTTTAGTCTGCATCGAGCGCAGTCACGAATGTGCCGCGTCTTGTCTTACCTAAATAAATTGCAATGTCTTGATTGCAATAAATACCTCGATTATTTACATTTTCAATTATTTTTTTGAACAATCTGGAAAGAATCGAATTTTCGTCATAGCTCAGACGAAAAAAGAGACAGCGATACAATTCGACGTTTAAAAATAGAACTGTCTTTTTTACGTAAATGGTCTTTTGTTTCACTCATCTGTCAAATTTGTCAATGTCTGCAATTTTGAATTTGAAAATTATTCGGAAGAGATTTAAGCCGGAAAGTAGTATGGACGTAACATATCTGTATAAGTACAATATCACGCATATCATCATAAAACGCACTTGAACTATAATATAAAACAATTATGTGATGATAAATGAAACAATTTTTTTTGACAATATTACTTGGATTTCTATTTTTTTGTATAAAAAGTTATAAAATTATTATTTAAACAAAGTATTGATTTTTTTTTCAACTTTTATGGCGTGATCTGTATGTGTACTTATAAAAAGGGCTCCACGAACTGAAACATTTTTGGGCCATTCCGCTACAGACGGCCCTCAACGAGAATTTTTAAAATGAGCATTAGTTAAATTTTTTAATTGCAATATACGTAAGAAGATGTGTATTTACTAAAAAAAACAACTTTTATCGGTAAAAAATGGAATTCGAATAATTTAGAGCGTTTTTAAACAATATCATCTAAGGGACGCGATGTTTTTTCCCATATTTTGAAATTAAAATAGCGTATATTTCAAATCAATGTTTAGTTGTAGTATAGTTATACAGCAATACGTAGAAATCTTTTGTATGAATAAATTATATATAATATATAATATAATATAATAAATTTCCAACGGGAGCGAATTCTTTGAAGTGTTCGGAATACACCATAAGCTTTTCAAATTAATATTTAATACCTTAAAAAATAATCAGTGTGACGTGCTCGGTTTTGAAGCCGCGCGCGCTACCTAAAAATGCCGCGCGGAGGCTTATTACGGCCGTTAAATTACGGTGTACGGCGGGCACATGGCGCGGGCGTACGCTTTTCGCAGTAAATTAGTAACTAATCCATGGTAATCTACTCGACACAACTGTACACGCTTGAGATAAAAATTATTACATTTTTTAATTGCAATATACGTAAGAAGATGTGTATTTACTAAAAAAAACAACTTTTATCGGTAAAAAATGGAATTCGAATAATTTAGAGCGTTTTTAAACAATATCATCTAAGGGACACGATGTTTTTTCCCATATTTTGAAATTAAAATAGCGTATATTTCAAATCAATGTTTAGTTGTAGTATAGTTATACAGCAATACGTAGAAATCTTTTGTATGAATTACATTATTCAATCGTTTTGAGTGATTTAGACGATTAATTTTGTAAGGCCAATAAACAACTGAAAATTAAAAAAAAAACTGCAATTTTGTGCAGTTTTATTACAAACTTACTAGTATTATTATATATTCCATGTCGAAAATTTTCAAATTTGTTAGAGAATTACGATATAATTCATCTTTAACATATTTGAGAATTTTGATGTTGCGCCCGCGATCGTAGAAATGTTAATAATTTCTAGTACTTATTACTATAATTACTTTTATCTAGTTACATAGTTTCTGTTTTATGCTATTTTGAAATATAGGCAAGTTATTTTGTAAAAGTTTCGCACTAAACATTATTCACATATGAACTCATCACAGTTCTTAATGGAGGGTCAAATTGGTTGCACCCGCGACAGCACTTCAAACCTGTTTTGTGGCCATTCATACACTTGATGAGGTTTTCATTTATAAATCATTGTTAAACTAGTTAAAGTGTATCCCTTCAAGGGATATTTTATTAATTAATATGCTTCATTTTGCCTGTAGGAAGCTATAAGTGTGTCAAACTGTTGCACCCGCGATAATGGAATCGCCCTTTTACAAAAATTATTTAAACATTTTTTTAATGTACAATGAGGACGGAAGTTCGAGAAAATTTCGTTAGTTAACATTTGTCCAATTTGTTGAAAAATTAACTTTAAGTTAAATTTCCAACGGGAGCGAATTCTTTGAAGTGTTCGGAATACACCATAAGCTTTTTAAATTAATATTTAATACCTTAAAAATAATCAGTGTGACGTGCTCGGTTTTGAAGCCGCGCGCGCTACCTAAAAATGCCGCGCGGAGGCTTATTACGGCCGTTAAATTACGGTGTACGGCGGGCACATGGCGCGGGCGTACGCTTTTCGCAGTAAATTAGTAACTAATCCATGGTAATCTACTCGACACAACTGTACACGCTTGAGATAAAAATTATACTAGCAGCGCTAAATGAGGTGGGCGCACGCGACGGGTGCCCGCTCGCGGATTCGTGGACCACGGCGGTCATTCGACGCGTGCGCCCGCACCCGCGCCCCTATCCGCCCGTGTTTTAGCTTTGGACCTCAGGGCCGGGACACAAAAACACGATACGCAGTCGTATCGTGTTTTTGTGTCCCGACTCCCGGCCCTTAGATCTCTGTATGTCAAATGTAACATTTCTTTTTAAATTAAAAAAAAAAATAATAAAACATTCTAAAATTTATAAAAGATAAGTGAAAATAATTGCGAAATTATCTTATCAACTCCCAAGCGGCACAAGCGGGCCGCGATAAGTGATAAAAATAGATTTCCAAGAAGCGCGATCGAAGAATTAACCAGTTAATTTGGGTTTTCAAAATCGTTTGTGTGTTAGTAACCGGTAACTTTTGCCATTTGGGTTACGTAAAAACCGTTCGCTTGTTTAACCGGTAAATAAAAGAACGATATATTTACCGGTTTTTAACCGAAATAAACCGGTATTTTCAAACCGGTTCCGAGCCCTGCTAACAAATATACATTATACATACAAGATTAAAAATGGTTTTAGCCGTTTTGGAAGAGTTCGCTCACAAACACAATGAGAATTTTATATATTAGATTGCAATCAAATATTTAGAGCATAACAAGACATAATATAAGCAGTATTTTAAATAGCCTTCTAAGCGAATATGATTCTCTGTTATGGCTTAGTGAGTCTCTGTTAAGGATTGTGGGTTTATGTAAAAACATAAGCCCACCATCCTACTTCATACTAATACCTATATGCATTACTTTTTGAATAATTGTGTATCTTTGTTGCTCTTTCATGCAAAAACTACTGAATTTCAGTCCATAAAGATTAAATATATAATTGTAGAGATCATGTTAATATTGACGCAGGTAAAGTTACGCTGATAAAGCTAGTAGTTAGTACCTACATTATAAGCTATATAATATAGATACAAGTACTAATTTAATTTATGAAGTCTTATTTTTCGTTTCAGGCTTCAAACTGGTGGCTCCGTGTTGGCTGGTAAGCTGGCTTTGGAAAGAGGCTGGGCGATCAATGTTGGTGGAGGTTTCCACCACTGTAGCGGGGATAAGGGTGGTGGGTTCTGTCCATACGCTGATATCACAATGCTCATCAAATATTTGATGGCATACAAAAGTGTACAAAATGTTATGATTGTTGATTTGGACGCCCATCAGGTATACTAAGGATGTAGTTCTCGTTTTCAATATAAGTACTTAAATTTACAGTCTATAGCTAATATAGTATCTACATATGTTATGGGAATACTGTAGTAACAAGCAAGTCCTGAAAGAAGATCTTTTGATAGAAAGACATTTTAAATGTGCTTCATTATGTTCCATACGTGGGAGAGCCATGCTTCGGCACGAATGGGTCGGCTCGACCGGAGAAATACCACGTTCTCACAGAAAACCGGCATGAAACAGCGCTTGTGCTGTGTTTCGCCGAGTGAGTGAGTTTACCGGAGGCCCAATCCCCTATCCCTTCCCTACCCTCCCCTATTACCCTATTCCCTCTTGAAAGGTCGGCAACGCACCTGCAGCTCTCCTGATGCTGCGAGTGTCCATGGGCGACGGAAGTTGCTTTCCATCAGGTGACCCGTTTGCTCGTTTGCCCCCTTTATTTAATAAAAAGAAAAAAAAAATGTTGCATCGATTTTAGAAACATAGATAATGCGATTCAGGCTTACTCTTGGTATTGTCATATAAACTTGTTAACTATGTGCCAAATTGCAAATTACCTTATTTTTAGGGCAATGGTTATGAAAGGGATTTCATTGGAGTGCCCGAGGTGTACATAATGGACATGTACAATAAACACATCTACCCGCGAGACAGTCACGCCAAACAAGCGATACGGAGGAAGGTCGAGCTTGGCTACCTAGTTGAGGATACAGAGTACTTGATCAAAATGAAAAAGTAAGCATTTTCTATTTGTTTTGGTAAGACCGCACTTCGTAGCAGAGCTGAGGAGTAACACGTCACGCATAGTAGTAAAGTTCAGGTTTGTGCAATTTCGTAATTCGTTGACGCGTAGTGCACTGTATTTCCATACCTACCATACAATGAAACACACTGAAGCACAGAATATATAATATTAGTAGTACCACTTTAGTGCGCTTTAGCCTTTATTTCTAGAAATAATTAAAAGTCCCAGATATTTTATACTAGCTGTTGCCCGCGACTTCGTCCGCGTGGACTTCAGTTTATAGCGCGCGATGTCAACAAAATTGGTGTCAAAAGCTTTTATAAAAAAAACCCTGGTACCCCTTAAATCAAAACAGCTGTGCAGTGTGCACATAATATTTCATTTTTTTAAAATTAAACTTTATATTTTATGCCAAATTTTAAAGCTTATTCAGCCCCCCAATTGCACAACTTTACCCATAAACTATTTATCATTGATAGGTTTAAGGTTACGTCACTGTATAAAATATAAAGTACTGACACTACTGACTTATTAAATAACGTAAAAAAGAAATATTAATCGAAATAATCGAAAATCAAACGTATGATGATATCACCTCTTATAGAAAGATGTTGGGCAAGCGTTAGCGCGATGTAAGAGACGCACGGCGCCATCTAGTATGAATTTTTGGAACTAACTTAATTTGAACAAATTTTCGTATTTTCACCCCCTTACAACCCTTTTTTCCAGTAAAAAAGTAGCCTATGTCCTTTCTCAGGCTTTAAACTATCTGTATACAAAATTTCATTACAATCGGTTCGGTAGTTTTGGCGTGAAAGCGAGACAGACAGACAGACAGAGAAACTTTCGCATTTATAATATTAGTATAGATTAGTATAGATTTAAGCAAGAAAATGTGCAATTTTATTCTACTGACTACTTAAGATGGAAACTTTTATTTTCTTCCAGGAATCTAAAAGCAGCTCTGAAAGACTTTACCCCCGACATTTTGGTGTACAATGCTGGCACAGACATTCTGGAGTCGGATCCCCTTGGACATTTAAGTGTCACTGATGTTGTAAGTTCTTTTTCCGTTAAACTAATATACTATTATGAAGGCGAGACCACACTAATACTACGCTGCAGCGACGCGACACGACACGTCTCAGCCAAATATTCTTATATCATTTGACATAAGCCGCACTGCGCGGCACAGCGACGCAACGTTTCACAAAACGTCAGTCGTATAGAACGTGAAGTGTCGCGTCGCGTAGTGTCGCTTAGTGCTCAACTTTAGGGTTCATACCGCCGTACTCAGAGACATTTCAGCATTTTGATCGCGAAACGATCATGCGCGCATGTCATGCATGTTACATGTATTGCAGGACAAAAAATTAAGCAAATCGTCAATCGCTGTACAGCACGTAGTTTGCATGTCATTCACATCAATCAATACAATAAACGATCATGCGTACATGACAGCACGTAACGCATGTTATGCAGCATGCTGCATGATCGTCTAGAGTCCCTTTTAGACCCGCATTCGTCAATGTAATTATAATGGAAGATTAAACATAACAATAATACTCCCCACACCGATTTCGGTGACGGTGGCCAGTTTCATTGAAACCAGGCCAGTTACGCAGGAGTAATTTTATAGTGCCCAAATTTTCTCTCATAACCCAGTGGGACGGAAGACCAGCGCCGTAAATAGGGCGGTGCCACCGGTGCCCAGGCACAGGGCGTAGACTCTGGGGGGGGCGCAAGAATGGCCTGACCAGGCAGAATCAGGACTATTATTTTTTCGGTTAGCTCCCGATAAGTTTCCGCTGCGTCCCTAGTGCTCGATTCCAAAAATAAAATAGGCCTATACATTACTCTGGGTACTTATTAATAATATCTAAAAACGTATAGACGTGGGAGAGCCATGCTTCGGCACGAATGGGCCGGCTCGACTGGAGAAATACCACGTTCTCACAGAAAACCGGCGTGAACAGCGCTTGCGCTGTGTTTCGCCGAGTGAGTGAGTTTACCGGAGGCCCAATCCCCTACCCTGTTCCTTCTCTACCCTCCCCTATTCCCTTCCCATCCCTTCCTTACCCTGTTCCCTCTTAAAAGGCCGGCAACGCACCTGCAGCTCTTCTGATGCTGCGAGTGTCCATGGGCGACGGAAGTTGCTTTCCATCAGGTGACCCGTTTGCTCGTTTGCCCCCTTTCATAAAAAAGGCTGTTTACGGCACTGCGGAAGACCGACACGACTGGCGAGAGATCAGGCGCAGGACCGACTCTTTTACATGCCCATCCGACGCATAGATCATCTTACTTGTCAGACAATCAGGTGATCAGCCTGCATTGTCCTAACCAAACTTGAAAATAACAAGTTTCCAACGCGGGAATTGAACCCACGACCTCCGAGTCGAGAGCCACGCTCTTTAAACCACTAGACCACGGAGGCATTAATATTAAACATAGAAGTAGGTACGAAAGAAATAAAAATTATATGAATTAATTCTGCTTTATATACTTACAGGGCATAGTACACCGCGATCAGTTTGTGTTCTATGTTTGCAAGGAGCTCAACATTCCCATAGTGATGTTGACTAGCGGAGGGTATCTGAAGAAAACCGCTCGCATCATAGCTGACTCCATCATGAATCTCAGCGCTCAGGGCCTTATAAGTGGACCTCCAACTCCAATTATTCAAAGCAAATAACTTTTTTTCTAGACGATAGCATCTAGATATGGAGTTTTCAGTATTGATTAATAGTATAACATTTAGCTTTCTCGGCTTTTTTATCTGTGATAGGTAAGTACTTAAATTGTTAGTATTATGAATTGATAAATTCATTATTATTATTAAATCTTGGCCTAATACAACAGAAAATTCTAACTTAGGTGCCAAAGAAGATAAATAAATATTTTCCCATAAAACTATTTCATATAAGCTACAGATTATTAAGATAACTGTGCCAAACCAATAGGTGGTGTAAAATATTGAACAAGGCTTACACTTCCGCCGCGCTGATTCGAGTTATTACTTATTAGTTAAGAGGATACACCAGGGGCTAGAGAAATGAAAAAAAAGTACGTGTAATATCTATAGCTGTCTCCCTTACCTCAAGCCTATACCGTAGAACGCGATAGAGACAACTGCAGAAAATCCAGAAAATCAACGATTCGTTGTCCCCTGATTCCTTCTCCAAAACTTAACCGATTTAAGTATTTTTTTCATTAAAGATTAAAAAAAGGCTTGAGCTGTGTTCCTATGTTTTGCTTTTTTTGTATAATCTAGCCAAATCTGTTTTCTGGACGTTTGAACACAGCGGAAAATCTGGCCATTTTTTTGGGTTTTTGAACGTTCATATCTTATTTAATAATTCAATTATGAAAAAAAAGAAAACATAGGGACATTGTATTAGTGGCCGTAGATATTCAGGAAAAAAATTATAACTCTACTAGCATTATCCAGGGAGGAAACAGGGGACAACGTTTGTATGGAAAAAAGGGCGGTGTGGACTCCTCTTAATAAGCGGGCTCCACACTCGCGACGCGAAAGCCCGCGAACCGCGAGTGTGGACGGTTTCGCGGCTTCGCGTTCGCGCTTCGTGGCTTTGCTTTCGCGCTTCGTGGCTTCGCGTTCGCGCTTCGTGGCTTCGCGTTAGCGCTTCGCGGCTTTCTTCGTCCGGTGTCGGTTTTTTGGCCCGCGACAAAGGGCTCGCGAAGTACGAACGCTAACGTCATCCACACTCGCTTTTATTCGCTGTCGCACACAATGTCAGAGCAGTAGCAACAGTGACTTCAACGTCCATTTTACTCAAATGCGCGAACGTAAATGCGAAGATTGCGAGTGTAGAGGGCCGTATTTGTTCGCGTCGTGTTTACGGCGCGTTGCATCCGTGAATCGCGGCCGCAATAGGCTACTTGACCTAATTTTTTTCTTTATGCTAATCGCTTCTTAATCATTCATTTTCACAAAAAAAAAAACTAATATTTTAATATTTTACTCAGTAGAAACCCATAAAAATGTTGATTGAAAAATATGCCTTATAAATGGCGCCGAAAATACTGTCCGCCATAGTGTGACGTCATACGTTTTGTATTTTAGACTCTTTTTATTGAAAAAAATTTTATGTGCTTAATGTAAAATGTGTCTAAAAGTGCCCAAAAATTATAAAAGAATTAAATAAGAAATTAGAAATAATTTGTAATGTTGAAAACTTTTGGAGAAAAGTTTTGGCCATTTCATTTCCCGTCTACAATAAATGGAGATAATATATAAAACTGATTTTTTTAGAATATTCATGAAAATATATTTTACAAATCTTTCTAGGCTTATTCTTATTATTTATGTACAAATAAACTTACAAATAACGAGCGCGATAAATAAAATATATTAAATTACGAGTCTGATGACGTCACATCCATATCGGAAGTACCGCAAAAGCGTTTTCGTCAGTACAAATCCTATTTTCATAAAATCATATTTTCAAATCGACTTTATTTATTAATCATAAGCTTTTGTTTGATGATAAGGGTGAAATACGGTTTCCTAAGCCAAGTACTTATATATAGAAATATGCATTTGTTCAATGAAATTGAATATAGGGCAAGTATTCGCGCCGCAAATGTGGAGCCCGCATTACTAATCGTATGTCAAAACATCATGCTTTCTCTTAATAAATGCGAGGATCGAAAGAGACATCAACAATGTTTCTTTCGATCCTCGAAACTGGTGCGACTTGCAAGTAACACTTACCTAATTATATTACCTATAGTAGTATAGTAAATAATATCTATCCCAAAAGATACAAAAATCTAGTCATGCTATATTTTGTACCTGACATAAGTAGATATACCTGATACTGATCTTTATATTAGTAGATTAAAAGGGCCGTCACACGTGCTTATTATATGTTAAAAACTTGTCTATTTACTTGTTATATTACTTGAATTGGGATATAATTTAAATTTAGTTGTAATTGTAATAAAAGTCATAAAAAATATATTTATAATTAAGTCATAATTCACTCATACTACTATACTGTGACAAAATGAAATAAAACACTTATTTTAGAAGAATCTACTTTTATTCATCCTTATAAGGATATTTTCCTAGATTTAAGAAGCATCTATAATCTATATTAATTTACCTATTAATTTTATGTTCAAAAAGCAAATAAACCATTTTGTAACAGGAAGCTAGCCAAAACGAATAGCTATGACAAAAAAATTAAAAGCCTTTATTGCTATAATAATAGCAATAAGGGCTATAAATTAAACTCAGTTCTACAAACAAGTCTTTAGCTCTATGCTAAGGAAATAAGTAACGCTTAGAATTTTGGTTCCCTCGCTCACTCCCGCGCCAAAGAGACCTAAAAGGGAACATTTCAAAGCTGATATAAAGCAATTAGCTAAGAATATTTATCTAGTTGTCGTATTAAACTGCGAGTAATATTCTTCTGTTGGTATGTTGTTAACGAACACTTCTTTGTAGTATTTCTCCTTCTCCTTCTGTTGGAGGGCTAGAAGCTGATTTTCTTCCATAAGCTGCTTTGCCAGTTGCCTAAAAGATAAATATTTATTGAAAAACTAACTCCCAAACGGCAGGGCCGGAGCCCGGATTTATATTTTTTTACGAGTATAGGCCACTTTAATTTTGCGGCCGCCCCCCTAGGACGCCATAGGACGCTGCCACCCTTAGATCATGGTCTATACTGCCTATGCCCTATACATAAATCCAGAGCTGCCAAACGGTCCTTGAAAATTAAAGTCCCAACCACTGTTTTATGGCATTGGCTAATTATTATTTGGCTTACCTTCTTTTTCTTCGCTCTTCTATATCCTGGCGCGCCACCTCATTCTGCACAGCTTTGCCTAGGGCCTGCCACTCTGCCTCCATCCTCTGTTCGTCTTCGCGTTTCATCTTAAAAAAATAAGATAATATTATATTATACCAGAACGGTCGAATTGAGAAACCTCCTCCTTTTTGGAAGTCGGTTAAAAGTAGATTTCAGTTACAAAGTTTATTCAATTTATAGGAACGTTTGTGACAAAGTAGAAAAATATGCTTCTACCAATCGATTACCTTGGCAGCCACCATTTGTTCTTTTTGTGCTGCGTAAAACCTTTTCTGTTCCTCTTGGTTCATTCCCTTGTACAAATATCCAATCATTCTGAAACGTTTATAGAAGTAACTTAGTTATGTGGCGGTACCCCCAATTAGCCTAACATTTTTAGGTGTATTCTGACTTATACTAGAAATTAAATTTAGTTTGTTATTATTTTTAGCAATATTCCGCGAAAGCAACTTCCACCTTTAAGTAAATGAGTGAGTGTACGCATAGGCATGCGTACAGCACCTCCCTCCTCCCACACTGCCTATGCGTACACTCGCATGCAAGAACTTGCAAACACCACCACCGCACAAGCAATAATGTTGGCAAATCCGTGCAAGGCCCCTCACCGCCATGCAGGTTGAAAACCTCGACGCGCGGTTCGCCCCAACACCGGAGCATCCTCAGGATGTGGACTCTACGAACAACGTCCGTTAAGTGCCGCCACCGGCCAAAACACCGCCTTTTATACACTATCGAGCCCCGCTACTATGCCCACTACCCCCACTACTCTCACTAGTACGGTCCCCGAACATATTAATAAGCGGTGACGTGGTCAAACAAGTTTGGTCATTCAACAATGCAAATCTGTTATTTTTCTTTTCTTTTATGATCTCTAATTGTTCCAACACGCTCAGCCGAAAGCCTTTATCGCATTTATGTAAAACTTTATAGGAATGGCCTAGCCCAGCACCTACACAACTCCACCCCCAATTTTCCGGTGGCCTCTGCGGAAGACGTGGAGAACCTGACGCAGCAGGTCACCGCCTCCATCACTGCCGCCTTGGAAGTGGCCTCTCAGCCGGCCACCGGCCACAGTCAGAGGCGCTACGCGTTGCCGCGCCACATTGCCGCTCTTATCCAAGATAAGAAGCGGCTGCGCAGGCGCTGGCAAGAAACCCGCTGCCCCCGGATGAAGACCGAACTCAATCGTCTCACCGAGCAGGTGAAGAGTGCGCTGCGGGAGCACAATGCCGCCGATTGGTCCCGGCGCATTATGGACGCCGGTGATGACTGGCACTCCCTGCACCGCCTCTGTCGCGCCCTGACCCACACCACAGCCCCGACAAGACCTATGCTGCACCCGGACGGAAACCTGAGGTACCGAGCCGACACCGCTTACCTCGCGACATCCATGTCGCTCTCTCATGCCGCCGTCAAGCTCCAGAGGACGCTGGACCTCCTCCCTGACTGGCTGAGCAAATGGAGACTGTCAGTTAACGCTGCCAAGTCCCAGGCGCTCGCCGTGTCCATGAGGAGGCCCACCTTGCCACCCCTGAAGATCGGCGACGGCGAGATCCCATGGCGTAACACCGCCAAGTATCTCGGGGTCACTATAGACCGCCGCCTCACCATGGGCGAGCAATGCAAACAGGCCGCAGCCGGCGCTAGGGCAGCTGCCCCCCAGCTCCGCCCCCTGTTTGCCGCCCCCACGGTGCCCCTCAACATGCGACTGGCGCTCTACAAAACGTACGTCCGGTCCCGCCTTACGTACGCGGCCCCAGCGTGGTATCAGCCGCCCACCGCCTCCGCGCTGGGCCTTAAACCCCCAACGCGGCCCCCTTTTTCACCGTGACACCAGGGGCCTGGCGAGTGGCAGCCCTATTGCCATTACCGCCGACCCCTCGGTGTCCTTTCCTCCCTCGGCATCCCATGCCAGGGCTCCGGGAAGTTATTCTTTCCCTTTTTTATTTTCCCAGCTCGGTCTGGCCCACAGCGTAGTGGAAAGACGCGTGGGAGTGGTCTCATACACGTCATCTCCGCTCCAGGGCGGGGACCCTCGTGCGCCGCCGGGACCCTACCTGTCCCGGCCGAGATCGGCTTTCTCTCTCTGCGCATCTCGCCTATATCGGATGCGCAACAAATTTTCCCAATGGATCTCCACATGAAGAGGGGCCTAGCCCCTGGGCATGTTTCCCCACCCAGGCCCGCAACCAGGGCCAGGTGTGAGATGATGTACGCGAGGTGACGGCACTTAACGGACGTTGTGCTTGTGTGGTGGTGGTGTTTGCAAGTTATTGCATGCGAGTGTACGCATAGGCAGTGCGGGAGGAGGAAGGTGCTGTACGCATGCCTATGCGTACACTCACTCATTTACTTAAAGGTGCAAGTTGTTTTCGCGGAATATTGCTAAAAATAATAACAACCTAAATTTAAACTATGGATTTCCGCAAAGTAACGCCTGATTCCATTAACTATTTATACTAGCAATTAGCAAATGTGAAACTGACATAACCATCTTCAAATAGCTCTATATGTATCCATACTAATTGTTAGCGGATGTCAATGGACAAGCTACATGATATTATATTTATTTATTTAAATCAGTATATTATGTTAGTCACTATATATAATTTTAATAAGTGATTATTATATTTTAAATATTAATAAGGTACTTGATTTTGACAATTAGTTAGTTATAAATGGGCGGGAGGATTATTTATTTCCGTTATAAATTCCCCTTCTCATATTATCTAAAATATGAGAAGTACATTAATTAATATTTAGAATTATGTACTTAACTTATTCTTAGCCATTCTTAATTTTAATGTATTTCTTTATGATTTTGCTATATTTCAATTGTCAACGGAAGTTCTATTCTTTTGGGTAAAATGGTATAAAAGCCAGCCATATTGCATTGATAGATTCATTCTGTAATTAACTTTGAGACATGTAAGGTAAAACTCTGCTCGAATAAATATCGCTCAATGTATAATTCAAGACTTTTACTATTCTCTAACAAATATTATAAATGCGAAAGCGTGTCTGTCTGTCTGTCTGTCTGTCTGTCTGTTACCTCTTCACGCCCAAACCGCTGAACCGATTTTGCTGACATTTGGCATGGAGATACCTTGAGTCCCGGGAAAGAACATTGGATACTTTTTATATCGGAAAAATGTGCGGTTCCCGCGCGATTAACTAATTTTGGCGCAACGGAGTTGCGGGCGTCATCTAGTTTTAGATAAGTATTTTATTTTTTATTTTCACATAGCCACGTTTGGTATTCCTAAAATCCTAACCTCTTGCTCTACCTATAACGTACGGCGTCCCTAAATGGATGTCCCCTTGCCAGTCCCGGATTTATAAATAGGCCGTTTTAGGCCACTGCCTAGGGGTGATAGCGTTCATTGAGGCCATACAGAGTGCATAGTCAAGTTGAATGCGCTAGTTTCGATAACGAAGTTAGATGTCAAAAATGTATGGGATTTGACATTTAAACGCATCGCAAGCGCCATGACATTTGACACTTAGCGATGCGTTAAATCAAATCCCATACATTTTTGACATCTAACTTCGTAATATCGAAACTAGCGAATTCAACTTGACTAAGCAGTAAGCACTCAGATTACGTTAATGGGGCCGCGGAAATAAGGTGGCCTACTCTCATAAAAAATGTAACCGACACTGCGGACTGTCCCTTGCCTGTTATTCCCAAGAGCGCTTTTCGCCACGTCCGGATTCTCCGTCAGCATATCAGACGTGAGATGGTTGTACATCTCGGCGGTGTTGTCAGCCTCCTCTTGCTCCCTCATCATCTGCTCCAACTGCCTCCTCTCTGATGTCAGCGCCTCGTTGTACCTGAGATTTTTTTTTATACCATAACGCCTCTAGTGCACCGACGCTGCGAACTGCGAAGCAGCGGCGAACCGATTCGCTGTCTCATCCGCCACACGACAATGCGTTATATTGCATCTCGTTCTATTCCTGTAGGCCTACTACGAAACCGTTTTGAGACTCAAACAATCGGACGAGAATGCCCCGTCCCGTCTAACAACGTCACTTCACCTTTGTTAGAGTAGGACGCAACATACGATCTCGTACGATTGTTTGAGTCTCAAAACCGTTTCGTGGTAGGGCCCTGTTTCGTATTGGTTTCGCAGATATTTCGCAGTTCGCAGCGTCGCGTCGGTGGACTAGAGGCGTAAATTCTTCTCTACTTTTCTTGTCTTTTACAATTTCCTGCTATTTATATATTTTTAAGTTGTACCTGAGATTGGCCTGACCCAGCCTGTACCGACACTCCCGCTCGAGTCTGTCCAGCTCGCCTACGCGAGCGTCTCTGGCTTTTATGGCCATCTAAATAAAAAAAGTAATTGAGATAAATAGAGCAACATATATCTGTACCTCAGAGGTATACAATAGTAACTCCACTTTTTTTGAAAATAAGTTTTTTGCACCATTAAAATCGCAAGAACCGGTTCTACTTAATGGTATACGACATTAAATCCTATTACATGTAGAAAAAGAAATATCCAATCGTATATAACATTAAATCCACTAAAATCTAACTGGTAAAGGACCTCAAATGACCATAAGATTATTTACCTCTACGCTTTGCGCGTACATAATAATATTCATTAAACTTTCATTGGACACAACGAGAGGTAAACAATAGTATCTCCTTTAAACGTCTTATGCTATTGATCTTTATTTCTTGGTGTTAAGATACTTTTTACAATGCCAAAAATTGTTAGTAGTTTAGTTCACATGATTCTTGTTGTAGTTTTAACTCATAGTAATTACCTAACAAAATATTATTACAACGATTCTCGTTTACATACTATCATATTATCAGGTTTCTATTAAGCTAACACTAAGATTTAAAAACGGGATACCTATTTACCGTGTTCAGGGCCTGTTTCGCCGCTTCCTGATAAAGTGCCGGATAGGCTATCCAAAACTTATTTGACAGATTCTCCAAAATCTGTTAAGTCAAGTGGTGGATAGCCTATGCGGCACTTGTCAGGAAGTGGTGAAACAAAAACAATCACCCTTATTACTTTGTTTTGAGCGCGCCTACTTATTACTTTGTTTTTTAAGTGACGCGAAGTCAATGAGTGTTTGCTATACCGAGCAAAGCTCGGTCATCCAGGTACTAATGTTTCTAACGCCTCCGTGGTCTAGTGGTATAGAGCGCGGCTCTTGACTCGGAGGTCGTGGGTTCGATTCCCGCGTTGGAAACATGTTATTTCCAAGTTTGGTTAGGACAATGCAGGCTGATTACCTGATTGTCTGACAAGTAAGATGATCCATGCGTCGGATGGGCATGTAAAAAGTCGGTCCTGCGCCTGATCTCTCGCCAGTCGTGTCGGTCTTCCGTCCCACTGGGTTATGAGAGTAAAGGAATAGAGAGTGCTCTTGTGTACTGCGCACATACTTGGGCACTATAAAATTACTCCTGCGCAGCTGGCCTGGTTTCAATGAAACCGGCCACCATTACCGAAACCAGTGTGGGAGCTATTATTATTATTAATGTTTCTAAATGCCGAATTCCAATAACATCCACAAGGTTTATTTAGAGGTAAACAGAAGTATGATAATATCTTAATGCTTTCTTAAAACACCTTAGTTCATTTATGTTGCAAGGTAAATAACCTCAAGTCCACAAAATCAGACAAGAATTAACTTTAATATAATATTGTGTATTACAATATAATTTCAACAAATAATAATAAAACATAATGTTCAGTTTGTTGCAATATCTTTAAAGCTACTATGTCAAAATTGCATTCAAAGTTTCGCTCCGCGCATTTTTGCCTGTCCTGTAAAATTTTTGTTTTGGCAGTTAATGTTGTATACCTCTGAGGTACAGATATGTAGATTGTAGGTATATCGACGATGTAGAGCCTATTATAATGATTATACAATATTGTATTAAAAAAAATATATTTTTTTTATTCAGAATACTTATATTTTTTAAAATATCTATACTAATATCTTATCTTATATCTTTAAACGAGCAAATCTTGTATATAAATATATATTATATAATAATTGGAATCTCGGAATCGGCTACAACGATTTTCATGAAATTTAGTATATAGGGAGTTTCGGGGGCGATAAATCGATCTAGCTAGGAATCATCTTAGAAAATGTCATTTAATTCGTGTTTTATCGAATACCGAGCAAAGCTCGGTCTAATAGCTAGTTATATCTTTAAACGAGCAATTCTTGTATTTATATAGACCTATACTATAATTGGAATCTCGGAATCGGCTCCAACGATTTTCATGAAATTTAGTATATAGGGGGTTTCGGGGGCGACAAATAATTTTTAGAAAATGACATTTTATTCTGGTTTTATCGAATACCGAGCAAAACTCGGTCAAATAGCTAGTGTATTATAAAGTAGAAGAGTGGAAAAAACGGGGGAAATTATTTGAAAGGGCTTATTTGAATATATTTGAATACTGGTCTGATTTGAAAAATTATTTCATTGTTAGATAGCCCATTTATATCGAGGAAGGCTATATAGGCTATATTTAATCACGCTAAAACAAATAGGAGCGAAGAAATAGAGGAAAATGTGGAAAAAACGAAGGAAGTTTATTTGAAAGAGCTTATCTCACGAACTACCTTTTTTTTTTTTTTTTTTTTCACGCAGAGAAATGCATTAACGCATTCGACGCAGGGGATGGGGACTCCCGCTGCGGATATGTGGGGCTCGACGCGGCGAAGATGGTATGTGCCGCGACCCTACCCACTAAAACTCTGCGACGCTCCTCTCGCCACCCAAGACGAAGCCACGGGCACGACACACCCACCGCAACTCCGTCAGTGGCCGTCCGACCTTTGTCAGACCACACTCATTTGGGGGCGCTTCTCGCCCCGCAGGCCGACAGAGGCCCCACTTGGGGCTTGCTTGGGCTCTGGTGTCACGATGCACGGAGCGTTTTGTGCATCGTGACCCACTCTGGGACTCGAATTTGATGACGGCGTCCCCACGCCGCCACCACGAGTACCCCGGCTAGGGTGGATCATTGTGCTGGCGTCGCGCACGTCTCCGCCTTAGCCGTCTCGAGGGGTCGATCGCCTCCCTTTCCCTGCTGCGTTCGGCCTCCTCCTTGGCAGCTATAACCTCCTGGGCGAAGGTGTCAACTGCCGTCCACGCGGTCTCGCTACTCAGCATTGCTCGAATGATAGCTGGTAGCGAGAGGTCCTGTCCAATTGCGGCCACGAGGGCCGCACGCTGTCCTGTCCATGAGGGACAGACCATCACAGTGTGTTCGGCCGTGTCCCTTTCGTCGCCACAATGATGACACCTAGTGTCATTCTCTCTCCTTACTATCTCACACAGGTACCGACCAAAACAGCCGTGCCCGGTCAGCACCTGTGTCAGTCGGAAGGAGAGTGCGCCGTATGTCCGGGTGATCCACTCTTTCAGGAGCGGGCGTATGGCCGTTATTAGGGCAACGCTCACCTGCGGCTCTTGAAGCCGCTCCTCCCACAGGATCAATGTCCTTTCCTTCGCCACTTCCCTCCACCGACGTACAGCGTCCGGTAGGGGGTTGCCACCCCCGGCGCGGACCTCTGCGCAACGCCAGTAAACGTCGGAGAGGGCTCTCGCTTGTAAGTCCCAAGGGACGCTTCCAGCAAGTAGGCAGGCCGCATCCCTTGAGATCGTCCGGTATCCGCGAACTGCTCTTGTAGCCATTACGCGCTGAAGCCTCCCAAGACTTAGCGCATTTTTAGGTGACAAGTTTTCAGCCCATATTGGCGCTCCGTACATGGACATTGAGCGGATAACACCCATGTACAAGCGCCGACAGCCCAGGCTCGGACCCCCGAGATTCGGGAGTAGAGTCGCCAAGGCCCCCGCAGATCTCGTGACCTTTTCGGAGAGCCGACGGAAGTGCTCCCCGAAAGTCCAACGCCCGTCCAATACAAGGCCCAGGTACGTCATCGACGGCGATATGGCAATCCTCGTTCCGCCCACGACAATCTCCAAACCCAGTGGTGGCGCATTCTTGGGCCCATAGAACATAACGGCCTCGGTTTTGTTCAATGCAACTGTGAGGCCCAACGCTCTAATTCGGTGAACTGTCTGTGCGACAGCAGCCGTCGCCCGAATTACCGCCTCTCTATGCGTTCGTGCGCGAACAACCACACAAGTATCGTCTGCGTAACAAACCAACTCGGCTCCAAGTATGAGTACAACACGGAGTACCCAATCGTATCCGATGTCCCACAGGGTCGGACCCAAGGCTGATCCCTGTGGAACACCGCAATCGACTTCCAGCTCCTCCCATCCGTCTTGCGTCGGGTATTGAACCGACCTTTCGGAGAGGTAATTTTTGATGGTCCGGCGTAAATGACGTGGCACCCCGTGGTACTCTAATCCGGCTTCGATGACGCTCCAGGGCATGGAGTTAAATGCATTAGAGATGTCTAAGGACACTGCCAACACAACTCCACCCCGGGACGTCTCCTCCTCGACCACGTCACGCAGACGAGCCACTGCGTCAATTGTGGACCGATCTCACGAACTACCTACTGGAACAATTTTTCTGTTATTTCACACAGTTAAGAAGTAGACCACGTGAAGGATCATAGGCTATTTTTTGTGGACTAATTTGTCTGTGAAATATCTAATTTAGGCGGGCGAAGCCGCGCGGAACGTCTAGTTCTCTGATATAATAATTGTTCCTTCCTTCATTCATACTCGTTACATGCAACATTGCATTTTACGATTTTAATTTTTAATTTTTATTATTTTACTGTACATTCTACAATCTACATGAAAACCATAATTTCTCAAAAAGTTAAGGACTTATTGCCAATTGCCAATACTGTATGTATTGGGACTTCATCGTCGAAATGACTTTCTAGCAAATATTAATTGTGTAATTTATTTGCGTCTACCACTTAAAAACTCTAGCTAGTTGTTAGCTGTTACTATAGGTAAGTCATTAACAATTCAACACGTGTTTCTTATGTAAAATAGCAGGTGGCTACGGGCATTCTTTACGGCTCTATACAAGGTATGAACATAAACTGCAAATAAGCAGTTTGCTTACGCTGCCTGGTGCCTACACTGACACATTTATTATGACTAGAGATCGCCCAATGGTCGAAATTTGACCTTAGTTTCAACGACATTAGGACTACTACCTATATTTTGTAAAAAAATAATATTGACTTTAAATCATATTTTTTTCAACTCTTATCTCTGGGACTCAGCTGATCTCAGACTGGCCGTGTAAGCATTGTCTAATAGTAGCTAAGATTCAATAAAAAAACTATAATCCATTTGTTGTCAACGGACTTCAACCATAAATAAAAGAGTATAATTCGTATGTATAGGCTTGTCACTAAAAATCTGTCATTTTTCCTAGTGTGTGTGTTGTAGTGTGTGTAATGTTTTATTCGTTAAAAAAATGTATGATAAAAGCATAATTTCAAAATAATATTAGCTCGATGCACTCCTTCACCATGTAAACTATAACTGTGCAAAATTTCATTCACCTACGTTTCCCCGTTTTTCGTCAAAAGGGATACAAAGTTTTTGGCTCACGTACTAATATATAGATATTTCCAATGTAGTTATAGTGCCTCTACAGGCGTATTTTGCGCGATTGGTACTACTACCAATTGCGCAAAAGACGCTTCTTGTGGAATAACCTGAATTTCAGTTTTAGATTTTTTACCATGTAAGCGTCTTCAGCCTTCCTCCTCTCATCTTCCGCGGCCTTTCTCTCCTGGACCTGCTGCTCCAGCCACGCATTCCGCTGCGCCGCCATGATCTTCCTACGCTCCTCGTACTGCAAGTCCTCCCCTTCAAACCTTTAAGAGACTAAATTTACTTTAGTAATATTCGGATACTATGCTACATGATGGGTCTGACGCGGTGTTTTGACGAAACTATGTGATGAAGTGTCAGGGTAAATGTCGCATTGCGCTGTCACCGTCTCTTTTATTGTATTGAAGCACATGTAGAGATCTGCGTAGCGGCGATCAATGTATTTTTCTGCTCTGAAGACGCAGCGCACCGGATCAGCTGTGTGGGCCAAACAACATCATGCCACCGCGTCGTATCGCAAAAACAAACGTTGCGGAACAACATTGATTTTTACGATGCGAAGCTGCAAGTGTTGTGGCTTGGCTCTGTGATCTTTTATATGCTGCTCCGAGCCACCTACTTAGCTATACGTTTTGCAACGGCGTTTCAGGTGAAAAGCTTTAGGGCATGTTTCACCACTTTCTGATAAAGTGCCTAATAGGCTATTCACAACTTTTTTGACAGATTCTCCATACTTGATCTGTCAAGTTAATTGGTGGATAGCCTTATCAGGAAGTGGTGAAACAGGCCCTTAATCTTCTTAACATACTTCTGGGCGCTGGCCAGTCCAACGGCCTCGTCAGTGGCTCGCGGCTGCAGCTGCTTCAGCGCGTGTGGGTCGTACAGGTCGAACTCCCGCCGGTCCTCGCGCCGCTGGTACTGCCGCCTGTACTCGTCTATCTCCAGCTCCAGGCGGCGGCGCTCCTGGGTAATGATGATAGAGGTACACCCTTTACTAAAAAGGGTTAAAAGTTTTGCACGGCCACTCTATGGTATTATGGTATAGGCCCCAGATTTTAGAAGTAAGTATAGGCCGTACAAAACTTTTGGTAGAGCAAAGAGTGACGGGGTGCTTATTGGTAGATCGCGATTAGACAGTGACTCGTTGTTGGTAGCTATTGTAATTTGTAATTTATTAGCAGTTTTTTTTTTTTTATGAAATTAGGGGGCAAACGAGCAAACGGGTCCCCTGATGGAAAGCAACTTCCGTCGCCCATGGACACTCGCAGCATCAGAAGAGCTGCAGGTGCGTTGCCGACCTTTTAAGAGGGAATAGGGTAATAGGGGAGGGTAGGGATGGGAAGGGAATAGGGGAGGGTAGGGAAGGGAATAGGGTAGGGGATTGGGCCTCCGGTAAACTCACTCACTCGGCGAAACACAGCGCAAGCGCTGTTTCACGCCGGTTTTCTGTGAGTATTCGTGATATTTCTCCGGTCGAGCCGGCCCATTCGTTCCGAAGCATGGCTCTCCCACGTATATGTACAATGGGATTTACCGTGCTAAGGACACTATCATAATAGATGTAAACAAATCTTAGGACTTAATAGGAGAGCCTTCCACCGTTTGAAGAAGACAAAGGCGAATGGTAATCTATGGAAAGCTTTGGTAGTAGGTGCCTACTATTAAATTGAAATTATTAATTAGAGAACAATTATAGTTGTTTTTTTATACCTCCCTCTCTCTGGCTTCCAGCTCAACGGCCAAGTTGCTGTCCTTTATCATCTGCTGGGCAAAGGCGAGGTTCCTTCGTTTCTGTTCATCTTGCTCTGCTCGCTTCTCTTCTATCTGACGCTCGAGAAACGGCACATCGACCTATAATATTCAAATCAAATCAAATCATTTATTCAGGCATCAGAGGCCCATATAACAAATACCTTAAATCTAACATACAAATAATTATATAATAAATACCTTAAAACTAACATACATATTTTATATATACTTAAAAACTAACACTGTCACATTTTGCCGGCGACGTGACTCGCTTCGTTCCGGAGTCTCCCCCGGAACCTCCGATAGACTACATCCATCGGCCAGAACTCCGGCGCCTCGAAAGTCGACAGAAGATTCGTCGGTACTCTCACCACAAAGGAGCTAAAGTTAACCTTGTGGCGAGACTGCAGACGCTCGACCCTCAGGCGCAGTGTCTTCTTCTGGATGAAGTCCACGACGTCCTGGACCTCCATGGACCAGTGCAGGCGGGATATGTACAGGGGCGTCGCGGGGACCTCGCTCCGCAGACGCAGCTCAGGTACATATGGTGCGGTGCCGCGATGGTTGCGGGCGGCGGGCTTCTTCCTCCTCTCCACCAGTATGAAGCCCTCCTCATCGCACCTCCTGCCTTCGTCCTTGCCAAGCCGAGAAGACTCCACCTTGCGGCTCTTCGTAGCCTTGCGGCTCTCAGTCTCGCGACTCTTCGGAGCCTTGCGGCTCTCATTCGCCCCATTAGTTTTCGCCCGCGGGGGAGGTGCGGGGCGACCAGCAACAGTCGCAAAATTTTTCTGAGTCGCCTGAGGACTCGGGGTCGGCGCAACCGGGAGGGGAGCGGGGGCGGCAGCGGCGGTGTTCGTTGACCCGTCCGATAATGCTGACGGGCTAAACGTCCTCGCTTGCGCGCCACGACGAGTAGTGACGAATGCGGCATCAGCATCCGGTGATCAGGTCATATTAAGGGCCCTGTCTCACTTCCTGATAAAGTGCCGTAGGCGGCTATCCACAACTTTTTAGACAGATTCTCCATACTCTATCTGTCAAGTTATCTAAATGGTGGACATAGCATATCCGGCATTTATCGGGAAGTGTTCACCACTTTAACCCCTGTTTGGTACTACTAATACATCTGTGCCCCTGTATACAAAGTAGGTACCTATAAGTAAGTAGAGGCTAAGTGTAAGTCTTGTTATCAGGGAGGACTTATGGAAGCCGGGTCTGGAAGTTACCGGAGTAAGTTGTTCCTACGGGTATCTAGGTAAATTGGACAGCAAATAGGATATAGATACGGTAGCTCATAGCAATACCCGTGAAATGCGTCATTTAAGGATCAGGTGGCGCGCAACTTTGGCGGCCATCTGAGTTGCTCCAGCAGCGGTGGAGGAGAGGCTGATGTGCATGGTCTAAGTGAGTAAGGCCCAATTTCGCCAATGACTGTTAAAAGTTAATTCTCGAATTTGTAACACATTAACTCTTTCGTTTTTCATATTATTATGAATGAAAGAGAAGACATGACATTCTAACAAGCTGTTAACACCAACAGACGTTGGCGAAATTGGGCCCAGTATATAGAAGGAAGTCCCCCCTCCCCCAACAATACCATGAAACATGCTAATATTTTAAGTAACAGCTGTGCTTTTCAACAAATTATCCGCCTATGCCAGGGATGGCGAACCAAGCATACGACATAAAATTTTGAGCACGCTACTGATCATACAAATAAGCGTCCGCGTCAGTGACACGTTGATAAGGCAGAGTTCGCCATCCCTGGCTTATGCTTTCTAATAAGCGAAATCAAGCTTGCACAAAAGTTCTTCACTGCTTACCAAATTAATTTACATGGACCCGCCTACAATAAAATTGTTGACCCCATTTTTTGACAGGGCCAACGTAGACCACGTCTAGTTTCGCGTGGACCCCTGGGGGTCCACCTGAACCACTTTGGGAATCACTGGTCTACACGAATGAAATCGCTTAATACACTGGTCCATGATGGGTCAACGTAATTAAAGATAAATTCGTCTTACACCAATTTTCCTGTTCCTCGCATTGAAAATGCGCGATCTCCGTTCTAACTCGCACTGCCTGCGTCTCTCCCTATTTTGGGCTTCTTTTCTATCTTGCTCAGTCGCGATTTGTAGTTTCAACATGTTTTTAATTTAAAAGAGAAGATGTTTTTTGTTTAAAAGTTTAAAAAATATTTAAGTATGAAAAACAAATCAAATGAAATTGATATAACGTTGCTATAGAAACCGGCCCCCGTATCACGTATTGTAGTAGTAAAAAAAATAACACCCTATTTTTTGGTTAAATGGACTCCAAAATATGTCCATTGTATTATAGAGGTCAGTGACCCTGTATAGTTTATTTGACTATTTGTGGAATTGTGACATGTCAGAAATTTTGATATATTTTTGTTTTAAAAGCATAGGAGTCCGTATACGGAAAATCACCTTTATCGCGATAAAGGTGATTTTTTTAAACGTATGTTGAAAAGGCTTATAGGTGTTTCCTGTTAAACGCATTGTTTAATTAAAAGGTTAAAAAATATTTAAGTATGAAAAACAAATCATATGAAATTGATATAACGTTGCTATAGAAACCGGCCCCCGTATCACGTATTGTAGTAGTAAAAAAAATAACACCCTATTTTTTGGTTAAATGGACTCCAAATGTCCATTGTATTATAGAGGTCAGTGACCCTGTATAGTTTATTTGACTATTTGTGGAACTGTGACATGTCAGAAATTTTAATATATTTTTGTTTTAAAAGAAAAAGCAAAGGAGTCCGTATACGGAAAATCACCTTTATCGCGATTCTCGATAAAGGTCATTTTTATTAAACGTATGTTGAAAAGGCTTATAGGTGTTTCCTGTTAAACGCATAAAAAGTATAAACGCTCTTAGGTTAGCCTAGATTCTGGCAAATAGGTACTCTTATATTGGCAACATTACCTAAATGCCAAATGTCAACGAAAGACCTGTCAGTTCACAGTTGTCACTTGTCACCTCACACCTGTCAAATCTTATTCGACCGGTGACGTCTCTGAGTGTGGACGTGTTAGACCGTATCGCTTTTGTTCCGAGCGTAAATTATTTACATACCTATACGAGCAGTGATTATACTTTACAGTAAAGTGTTTCGTGACAATAGTGTGAAGTAGAATCACATGTGTGTTGTGAACGTAATAATATGACAAGTGTTTTGAAAAAATCGAGGGGTACGAAAGGAAAATCTGAATCCATGCAAGAAGATTTGCCCTCCAGATGGAACTTGTCCTGCGGGCACAAGACCGAAGATGCTTCGAAACTGATCAAATATATCGATGACAATGTTATTGGAAAAGGAAACTCATTCTGTGGACCGTTCGGTCGCCGAAAGGGTGCGTATTTTGTTATGTTTTATTCACAAAATTCTACTCTATAATAGATCAACTACCGTACATAATACCCTTTACTTTTAAGACTTTTAATATGGTCCAACATTTTACTCTGAATAGTCAGCAAGAACTTTTACTTTTTAAAGTACACAGTATTTGTGCTAATACCTACCTTTGTTACTGAAATTAATATTTTATTTATAAATCTGCTACCGTAGCGTTTTTCCATTTTTTGTGATGTTACAATTTCTAATTGTGACCGATGACATCCACTTCCACTGGCATTACCAGCTTGAATTACCACCAAGGTCAAGTTTTTGAGTGTGGACAACAGACATGTTGTTGCAGCATTACATAAAAAAGCAGTGAATATAGCCATCTGTTTTGCAGATACAATTAAGCATTAACTTTTATTTTTAACAGACCTTATTATTCTTTATATTTTGTCTTTTATTATAGTTAATAATATTCTTCTATTAAGGTGGCCATTAGACAATAATATTATTGTCAGAAAATCAAATTAATGATTTTAGTTTTTAAATGTGATGCTCAACATTCCACCACTACTGAAAACTGAAACAATATCTAACCAAAACTACTACTGTGGTTCAACTGGATCACCCTGTAACTGCATTTTCTGAGTAATTATTTGGTCGGAAAAAAAATATTAAAAGCATTACATTTATGAGATCTTACTGGGAAAGGGGGCGTTCTGGAAATTGTTGATGTTTAGGTTAGCAGCTCTCGTACTTGATCTTGTTGTTCATCTGTCAATATTCCAAGCTTGGTACTTAGTATTTTAGTCCATAATTGTTATCACGGTGTGTCGGGGGACCGCCAACAGTGTCTTTTGCATTTTGTATCGCCATGTCACTGATTGTCTTGATTTGGTTCGCTGAAAACTGACCTTTAAACTATAATGTTATGTGAAATCAAATATCTACATTAGCGGTCCCCCGACACACCTTGACAACAATTATGGACTAAAATATCACTTTACACTTAGGAATTATTTAAACTTAAAGTCAGTAAAATATATTATTTCATTACTTTTTAAAGTTGTTTGGCTAGGTTTCTTTCAAATTTCTTATTTTAATTTTATTTTATGCTTTTTAAACTTGTGTTGGTTATAGTGCAGAATAATTCTGTTCTGTTGATAGAACAGGATCATAATATTATATCCCAATGAATACCATCTAGGAATGTCTTTTTGGATGAGGCCGTCAATATGAGTCCAAACATGAAACCTCCACTTTGGGTTCATATGAAGCTCGGCTCCTGTAGAATCCAGGTGATGCTGCAGCAGCAGCATGCAAAAATTTATTGGTTATCTACGTCTTACTAGTTGTCGCAATTAAAATGAGCCTAAACACGAAACCATTGCTCTTAGTTGGTGAGGAGCTGGGTATCCTATTGATTACCAGGTGATGCTGCAGCACCAGGTCAACTTTCCATTAATATGTAAATATTCATAAATGCGTGACATTTATGAACTAGAATGCAATAAAGCCCACCAAACGACTGCAAGTTGCTAATCGGCCCTTCACGAACCAGATGAACCGCGATTTTTCAGCACGGAGCAGGCTGATGATGATGAACTATAGCTAAGAACACTCTCAATTAAGTCAGCTTTCAAACAAAAAAAAACTAGATCAAAATCGGTCCACCCGTTTGGATGCTACGATGCCACAGACAGACAGACAGACAGACAGACAGACCGACAGGCAGACACGTCAAACTTACAACACCCCTCTTTTTTGTCGGGGGTTAAAAACACGTGGGGTTAAAATATTCCGCGCGCGAGCGATTCGCGTTTTGATAAAAACAAACTAATTTGGCAGACTTAAAAATATCTAGCGGCCGACCTTGGAACATATTCGCGCCTCGCAGCCGCGTAACGTGATAGAAAGCAGAACTCGTATGTCGTATAGCTGATAACGCGCTAAATTATGCTAATTTGTGGATTCGGTCAGTCGATATGTGCCGCGAGTCGCGACTCGTCACTAGTTCACTACTGCGGTAAAAATAAAATCTTCTATTTAGGACACTATTTAATATAAGAAAAAAAAAATCAGTGGGATGTAGGCCTATTTCTTTGCTAGAAATAAACCTCTTGGTTTGCTTAATTTTAAGGGCAATACCTCCGATTCGGAGGCTTCGAATGTTCAATATTATTAAGCTTAAAATTAACTTCGAACGGCTCCTTGGGTTCTTGGACTTTTGACCGTAGCATTTGAGAAGGTTTTGCCGTGAAGCGTCAATCATCTGGGCTGGCCGGATGAGATTGACAGGTGGTGCAATTAGCAACCTGGCTTTACATCTCGGTTTCGCAGGTAGCAACGCTGATTGTAAGGTACTTTTGAAGGTTAACATAAGGATAAATCAAATAAAGTTATTTTTATTAATAACGGTTTTGATCTCTATAGGAGAATTAAGGTCGAAGACTTCGTCTATGACCTATTGTCGCTGATCGACGAAGACGAAGCTGAAGAGTCTTCAGCTTTTAGGTTCTACTCTCAGCAATCAATGAAGACAGTTTTCGAGCAGCAAAGATTAAAGAATAATAATAATCATGAAAGTAAGTCCGAAAAGGTGGCTCTCCGGACTCCGAGGCTGCTTGGGAAATCTGGCAGATTAAGGGTCCCCGCAGACTTACAATTTTAAGTTGGCCGACTATCGTACAAACCACAGAAATAGATCAAGATAGAAGCGCCATGTCGCTCGTGTTCATACAAATTGTAGCGACATGGCGCTTCTATCTTGATCTATTTCTGTGGTTTGTACGATAGTCGGCCAACTTAAAATTGTATATATGCGGGGACCCTAATTTCCCTTGGATAGATTTTTATCATTTGCTCGAGTGCTTCCAATTTCCATAATATTTTATGTGCTAATCTTCAATATCTGTCGTTACTCGTTTTTTCCTTATGATATTTCGAGGAAAAAACCCGAGAGAAAGGCGTTCACCCTGCCAAAAAAACAGGTTTCGACACTGAGCTGTCGGGACGGCTGGAGCAAAAACCTGGACGCATTAAATGCTCGTTTTTGTCAGCACTTTCTCCTTGAACGAGGCTACCTGAGTTCATATTAAATTACATGGGTTTTACCCCAGTGTCAAGGCTGGAAAAATCCATTACGGACTACGGCCCGTCTACGTGGGCTCATGATGGATAATCATGTTTGCCAAGCTGTCTTTAGCAATGTACAGTCGACGTCAATATTGTTATTATCTAAGATGAATTTGTCCCTCTACAGTCTACAGCATTAGTTTCGCTCGGGGTCCATTTTATGAAATGAAATCCGCGGTCCACCTTTCGCGGTTTTATAAAAAAAATATTAATACATATTTTTTAACAAAGGTAATTAGGCAATTACGGAAATTACAATGGTATTTATTTAGATAAATATTAATGAGAAGTTCCTATTTTGTAGCTAATTATCCCTCTGATGTTTGAATTGAAATTGGTGCAAGATACAATAATCCTGGAGATGTTTATCAGTAAGTCGAGACCAAAATTTATTTTTAACGAAGTTCATCTTTGAAAATACTCGGTCCGCACGCAATGGGTCGGCGGCGGTCCGCATCCGGACCGCCGACCGTCCGCCATTTGGTGACCCCTGCTCTACAGTCCATATTAAACTTATTTACAGATCCCTATTACATTTATTTACATTTAGGCTGTCGATCCACCAGAGCTGAGCGGAGCTGTGTTGCCAGGAATGTGCTTTGATTAACCAATAGCATCGCTTCATTGACATGACTTTGCCATGACATCGCTCAGTGCGGCGATGCTATTGGTTCTCAAAAACACATTCCCCGCAACACAGCTCCGCTCAGCTCTGGTGGTATTGCTGGTATAACACTTGATATTTATTGGCCGTTCCATCGTCTATCCGGCGCCAGCTTCCGTAGCTACCGCGTGGCGCGTGTTACTTGCGGTTTGTTATGAAACACGAGAATATCCTTACATTTCGCTATTGTTGAAGTAAACAGCTGTAGCTAAGTCAACATAATGTTGTTAGAAAATGTAAACAGAAAATGCTACCCGCATTATGTAGTTTAAGTCCAGAATATGGTGTTACCATTAATTGTAGATTTTTAACGTTTTCACTTTTCTTATATCCTTATAATAGGTATTATCAGGTGACTACCTTCTCCTGTTTTAGCTACTTAAACGCTAATTATCCTCTGGCAGTCATTAAGAGGGCTATTGACCCAAAAAATCAAACATGTCCTTCTCTCTTCACACTCACGCCCGTTTTTCATATGTCAGGTGAAAAAGGACGACGCGGAATCATCGCCAAGTTAGTTTTACCAACCAATATATATTCTGTGGTTTTACTTGAATAAGAGACGAACTATAATGATTATGATTCATAAAGTATTTTGAGCAAATTTTGGGTTTTATGAATGCCTTTTTAGATACTTATTATAAAATATTAAAGAAAAGACAGCAAACTTCGAAGATCCAAGCAAAAATGTTTCTAAAACAAATTTTTTTGTAAAAAAAAGAAACTATCGTGCATTTTTTCAGTAATCGTGTTTTCAACTGGAGCATTAGTCTTCATGAACTGAAGTTACTTGTGTAACAATCAGTTTTCTAGACCTTATAGATTTTGAGATCTAGGTTTGTTAAGTTAGGGTCAGGTGCATTCTTAAGGACACCTGAGTATGTCCTAAGGATTTATTATATATAATATGACACGTCTTATAAGTAGCACCTGAAACACCTGTAACTTGGAGCGTGATAACAGGTTTAAAGCATGAAATGTGTAAGATATTCTCTATCTTAATATCATACCAAATGCAAAGAATTAGTCTTGTCGGCACTGCTGACTGCTGAGTTCAATCGGCTACAGGAAAATGTGCAGATAACGAGATATCAGTATTCCGTGCTATCGAGCCGCTGTGACCTTGCATACTCCGTGAGTGTACGACTATACAGTCACAGTAAAGTGTAGTACGAAGTTACGAACAAGCAACCATTGACGAACCACACGCACTTAACGAGTGATAATCTAAAACTAAGAGCTTTAGGGCCTGTTTCACCACTTCCTGATAAGGATATCCACCAATTAACTTGACAGATCAAGTATGGAGAATCTTTCAAAAAAGTTGTGAATAGCCTATTAGGCACTTTACCAGAAAGTGGTGAAACAAGCCCTTAGTGTAGTTTATTACCTAAATCTTTTAAGCTTGTAACCTAAATCTTAAAATTTTAATGTCCCGTTTCTGAGATTTTTGACTAGAGTTGATCTTTTGAAAAGCGACGATGTTGATTAGTTAGTTCATATTATATTGACGTTAACCAGTCAATATAAGAAAGGGCAAGAGACATCACTAGCACGCCGTGTCGCTTAACAACGAGTCATGCAATCTCAAAAACTAGAGCATACCTTCTTACTATACAAAGTATACAATACACAAAACATTTAAAGATACAATGCTGAAAATTTCATACAGCCGCCATTGACAGAACTTAGATTCTTGCATTATCTCAAAACTTATTTTATTCTCGCGAATCATTACATAACCAACCGGTTTTGAATTACATGTGATTAGAACTTGGAAGGCAGACCTTTCGAACAATAGGTAGGTATTTTATTTGTTTTTGCTCCTTGATATCGTTGTTTGCTAAGTGGAAGATTTATTACATAATAACTGTGGCAGACATTAAGGCGACATGACATCAGAAACTTGTTTTGTACGATTGATATCTAGTATCTACATACATATTATAATATTATTATACTAAACGTTGAAAACTATAGTAGAGTTTTCAATATTCAGAAATGAAAAAATAATAATTCTAAAGTTGTAAACTAACATGAAAGTAAATACTCTAAGTTTCAGCAGCTTTTAACTATAACTTAACTTTACTAAGTTAATCATTATTAACATGATAATTTTAACATAGTCTTAATAAAACATAGAGTCAATCAAACTAGATGACATCTAACAATTACCATATTATTTACTATTCTGTAATACCTATGTAATACCATGTAATCTTCTATTTAAATATGTAGTTTATTCATACTTAGTAGTCATCGAGTATAATAATATTTTATTACCGGGTATTAATTGTTTGCATTCAAAGCGCTCTTAATAGTAACCACTGCTAACAGCAATTTTCTGCTAGTTCGTAATTGATGTAATTATAGTATGTTAGCCGCGTCCTGATTGCCTAGCCGAGCTCTCGGCTAAGCTCGTGGACATAGAGAAGGAATGAGCAATACCGGAATTGACTCTACATAGAGTAGTGGCAATGCAAATGGTCGGCCAAAATACTTTTTAACCCCCGACAAAAAAGAGGGGTGTTATAAGTTTGACGTGTCTGTCTGTCTGTTTGTCTGTGTGTGTATCTGTCCGTGGCATCGTAGCATCCAAACGGGTGGACCGATTTTGATCTAATTTTTTTTGTTTGAAAGCTGACATGATCGAGAGTGTTCTTAGCTATAATTCATCATCATCAGCCTGCTCAGTCCTGGACAATCAGGGTTTATCTGGTTCATGAAAGGCCGTTAGCAACTTGTAGTCGTTTGATGGGTTTTATATTTCATTCTAGTTCGTGATATTTGTGAATATACAATATACGTATATACATAATAATGGAAAGTTGACCTGGTGCTGCAGCATCACCTGGTAATCAATAGGATATCCAACTCCTCGCCAACTAAGAGCAGAGGTTTCGTTACTGTGAGTGCTACGCTGGAATGCACAGCTTACAAGTCGCTCTATCATTTTATTATTTTAGTAGCCAATTTAGGTATGATATTATTTTTTTATCTGGAATCTCGGTCTACTAGCTATATCACGGTGAATGAAGTTTTACTGTCGCGGACTGGTCAGCGGTCGGTCATTTGCGACACATTGATTGGCCAACCTCACCAACGTTTCAACAACTTGTGCACGTGACCCATCCATCTATATATTAATACGCGAGTGAAAAACTTTGTATCGCTTTTGAAGAAAAATGGGGAAACGTAGGAGAATGAAATTTTGCAAAGTTATATTTTATATGGTGAAGGAGTGCATCGGGCTAATATTATTTTGAAATTATGCTTTTTTCATACATTTCTTTAACAAATAAAACATTACACACACTACAACACACACACTAGAAAAGATGACAGATTTGGAGTGACAAGCCTATACATACGAATTATACTCTTTTATTTATGGTTGAAGTCTGTTGACAACAAGTTGACATTAAAATGGATAATAGTTATTTTATTGAATTTTCGATACTATTAGACAATGCTTGTACACGGCCAGTCTGAGATCATCTGAGTCAAATATGTTAGGTAGTAGTCCTAAATCCTAATGTCGTTGAAAAGGTCGAATTTCGACCATTGGGCGATCTCTAGTATCAATAATTCGCACTATATTGGAGTTTCGTTGCTAAGCGACAAAACGTGGCATGTTGAACTTCAGTTAAATAATACTATTCAAAATAATGTTTGACGGCACATTGTAATATGCGGCCTCCCCACGTTAAGTTTATATGTGTATTGGGTCACGTCTTCAGTTATTCGACCTATCCCAAAGTGATGATGATCTGTCAGATTATATTGGTCCAACATGGGCCAACGTGGAAAGCCACATTAAATGTATGCTAATTCTACGTTGACAGAGTAAAACAAACGTTACTGTGTACACTGTACATGGGCATAAAACTTGTCAAAACAACGTCTCTGATATTTCATTCAATTAGTGCAGTTATCGCCTGTGCGATGTTTTCGTAAGCGGACCTTTGGCTTTATGGCTTTGATAAACCGATGGATTCGAGATTAAACATTATCTGTAATGTTTTATAACAGAGCAAAGTTTTGGGTTCACGTCATGGCTATAGATAGGTAAACGCCCGTCCATTTTATCTACATAGATGGGAAAATGCCCAGGCTTTTCGGAAAATTGAGTTTTTACCCATATTTTTTTAATCTCGGTTTGACTGGAGACCATTTCATACTTGGATAACAAGGGATAAAACAGTTTTGACAATAAACAGATTCATCATTATCACGGCCGTAATAACGACTAGATTTAATGTTATCGTATCTCTATCTGTTATAGTTATCTAATTAGCCTTGTGGTTATCAGTCACGAGCCATGGCCGATATAGCGTGAACTGCTGACCTTCCACAGCTGATCATGTCTGTCGCACCATTGATTATTATGCAGTATGTTTAGTCCAGAATCTTGATTTTACATTATTAACCTAGAAAGACGAAAAAAGGAATTGTTAAATAATTAGGTAATATATTTTATATAAATGTGTTATTTAACCACACCTGCCTGAATTTCTATGCAGTGAGTGTGACGTTTTCTAAAAAATCTAGGCTAACCACCGGTTGACCTAAATACCATGTGAAGGTTACGTTAAGGTTAAAAGTTGATACTTGAGAGTAGAAAACGAATAGAGAACTAATAATAATAATAATAATATCTATGGACGCTTCACACCACGTCAGTCTGGCCCCGTGCTAAGTACCTAAAGGACTTGTGTTACAGGTACCAGACAACGGAAATATATTTAATACTTTTATACTTTACATATATTTAAGATTTTTATTATATCATACACATATTTAATACACATCCAGACCCGGGAACATTGAAAAGTTTTTGTTCCGTCGGCGGGATTCGAACCCGCGACCTCCGGCTTGAGCTACCGACGCGCTCACCACTGAGCCACAGAGGTCGTCAAACTGAAGCAGTTCTGTACTCGGTGACAAAATATGCTGAAATAGTTTTGCTATCGTGAATAATTCTTAATAGCATAAGAATAACGCTAGTAAACAAATAGATAAATTTTAAATTTTATGGAGGTGTGCATGTGCATATAAATTAATGATTTGATGATTGTTGTTGTAGTACACAACTACGACGTTGGATGAATACTAAAATTATGTATTGTGTAACAGCCGGTGTATAAATTGTAGATAAATCATAATGTTTTAAATTGAAATATAGTTGTTTACTTTCAGCTAGTAACGCCTTTTCAGTGTTGCTGAATTAATTTTAGTTATTTGTTATTAAAACATAGAGCAGCGTTTTAACTTTCAAGGGCAAGAGATTAATTGTAATGGATTTGTCAAAATTATAGAACCACATGTTGGCCGCATGCTGTTTTGTGTTATGAATTGTCGCTGTAGCAAATCTTTGATTTAAATTAAACAGTCTATGTACAATTATCAATTACCATAATATCTCTAACGAAATTATTTCGGTTTAACAAAAAGTGTAGTAATGTTGCTCTACCCTGAGTTACCCAGTAATGCCCAGTATACACCTTTTTAGTAGCAACAACTAGGGCCAGCGTCACGCTTCCTGGCTCTATAAATAATGAAGTCGCTGGGATCAATGACTATTTCGTAAATTCTGGACGTGCGTTGCCCTTCCCGAATGTCCTGGCATGGGGCATTGGCCTAACAATTGGTTAGAATTAGAAATTGAAATGGGAGCGGCTCGTCAAAGCGACACGGCTCTAATTACACGCACCTTTTTTTGGCGGGCAAAAAATGATGAGTGACATGCCATGACAACCCGGCAGACTGTATGACGCCTAAAGTTTGTTCAACCCGCCAAAACTATGATTAATGCTATACGAAACTAATTCTCATTAATTACGCACATATGTCGCATTTCAAATTTCATGGTCTAAAATCTAAATTATACATTCAATAATAATTACTCTTATTCAAAACTAATTCTCATTAATTTCATTCATATGCGTCTCATTCAGAATTTCACGGTGAATTTAAGAGTTTTAGCACTACTTGACCTGTAAATGACCTTACATCTTGTATCATTATAATATTATATTGGACTATTCATTAACAATATTTAAATTATTTTACTGCGTGAATTATTACGCTTACGCTATTCTTTTATCTTTTTAGTATAGAGTAGCATAGAGCTTTAGTACATGTCATAAGTCATGTTTTTTTTTTTTTTAATGAAATAAGGGGGCAAACGAGCAAATGGGTCACCTGATGGAAAGCAACTTCCGTCGCCCATGAACACTCGCAGCATCAGAAGAGCTGCAAGTGCGTTGCCGGCCTTTTAAGAGGGAATAGGGTAGGGGTAGGGCGAAGGGAAGGGAAGGGAATAGTTGAGGGTAGGGAAGGGAATAGGGCAGGGGTTAGGGGATTGGGCCTCCGGTAAACTCACTCACTCGGCGAAACACAGCGCAAGCCCTGTTTCACGCCGGTTTTCTGTGAGAACGTGGTATTTATCCGGTCGAGCCGGCCCATTCGTGCCGAAGCATGGCTCTCCTACGTAAAAAATAAAATAAATAAGTCATAACTCTAACCACGTAATAAATAAGTCATAACTTACTCAAAAGTTTCTTAAAAAATTATGTAGATACTAGTTAGTTTTGTTAGGTAACTTTGGGGAAAGACCTTTTAAGTTTAAACTCTTATAATAATATCTTCACGTATTATATGTAGTGTTTAGTCTAGGTCAGAGGTTCTCAAACTCCTTTCCCCCCTACAATTGTGGAACCCCATTTTTGTCAGGGCCAACGTAGACCCCCGTCTAGTCTCACGTAGACCCCTGGACCACTTTGGGAATCTCTGGTCTAGGTACTAGGTATTTTCAATTCGTTTAATACTTAACGTTTAGAACGTGTGGTGTATTGACAAGGACGCCAGCAGTCGTTCACAATGAACTGTCATATAAGAACTGCTTCGCGACCGGCGCAAGGTAAAAAGATACCGTGCCAGCTAAATAATAGTTACTCTTCTGTGTCGTCTCTTACTCTTTATTCACTGAACAGTTGAAATACAATAGGGAATATGCAAAAAAAATAATTCCATCTCATATTTTTCTGTAATCTTTATCATCCTCACATTATAAGCAAAAGGTATTTTTTTAATTAGTTATCATCTAAACCCATAAAATGTTGTTTAAAAAATGAAAATTAATGGAGGAAATACAAACTTACTAAACGCGCCACCATTGGTCGAAACGAAATGTGACGTCAGATGTTACATATCGGCGTCGATATTCATACTGTGGTTATAGTATTTGTTAGAAAAATAGTTTAAAACTGGTGATTTCTAGTGAATCTATATTTATAGTGAATCTATATGAGTATATTAGGTTTTATAAATGAGTATACTAGGTTTTATCAAATCACAATCGGACTATCTACCGAAAATAAATGCATTTATGATGTTAGAATATTTTGCATCAAATCTTGATTATACGATTTTATTTAATTAGACTAGCTGACCTGGCAAAGTTGTTTTGCCATATAAATTATTTCTAGTATAAATTCAAAAAGTGAATAAAAACCTATTCTCAGATCTAACAAATGTATAATTAAGTATACAAAATTTTAACAAAATCGGCTCAGCCATTTTGGAGGAGTTCCCGCACAATCAGTGACACGAGAATTTTTATATTTTTATATATTAGATATTCCAATTATTATGAACAATTTACGTTGAGTACCTTCGTAAGTAGCTACTTGTTTGTTTCAGATCTTCTATTGCGAAATTAATTTACTTTTGACTAAATCGCATGAAGATGTAGGTATAGCAGTAACATAAGTATGCTATATACGTAGCATACTTTCGTTGAAATGATCATCACAATAGTAATAAACACGATTAAGGAGATACATTATGGCTTTTCATCATCTTACGCCATGGTTCTCGTATTTTTACATCGATTGGAATACAAAAAATACTTTGTCAGGTGTATTTCTAGTAATGCTTTTGCACTTCACTATCACACAATACTTGTAAGAAGGTTTTTTAGCCTATTCCATGATCTCAATAGCAAATAAACCCGAAAATAAGTACGAAGTAACTGAATCACTAAAGTAAACAAACACGGGACATAACATCTGACGTCATCAACATGGCGCGCTAAATGTCGGCGTTTGAACGGTACCAATTTAATCAATGTTTTAAATTTCAATTTAAAGAATAATTGGAATATTTTGAAGCCTATTTATGTTTTATTCTCATTTATAAAGATGTAAAGGACTAATTAAAGTCATAAAAAAATGCTTATTCCCTATTGAAATATAGTACACACTATACTATTATACTAGAGATCGCCCAATGGTCGAAATTCGACCTTAGATTCAACTACATTAGGACTACTACCTATATTTTGTAAAAAAATATTGACTTTTTAATATTTTTTTCAACTCTTGTCTCTGGGACTCAGCTGATCTTAGACTGACCGTGTAAGCATTGTCTAATAGTATCTAAGATTCAACAAAAAAAAAACTATAATCCATTTTCAATTTGTCACCTTGTTGTCAACAGACTTCAACCATAAATAAGAGTATAATTCGTATGTATAGGCTTGTCACTCCAAAATCTGTAATTTTTCCAAGTGTGTGTGTTGTAGTGTGTGTAATGTTTTATTTGTTAAAAAAATGTATGATAAAAGCATAATTTAAAAATAATATTATCTCGATGCACTCCTTCACCATATAAACTATAACTGTGCAAAATTTCATTCGCCTACGTTTCCCCATTTTTCGTCAAACGGGATACAAAGTTTTTGGCTCACGTATTAATATGTAGATACCGATTAGTTCTATAAGGGTGGCTGAGTTGCTACTAAAATAAATGTCACAACTTATGTCCGGGATTTTGACAGGGTTTTATCTTCTAGCGTTGCATTGTTGATCGATTAAGAATTCGACGTGAAGAGACTGGAAATAAAATACTTATTAAATTGGAAATGAGACGCAGCAAAATGAAATACAATGCCACATCAAAATAAATTAAGCTATAAAAGCGAGTTATAGATGTAGGAGTTATGGCACACATTTTAGACTTCACATGCCCTAGTGACTAGTCCTACATCTGCACACGGATGCGGACCTAGCTCCGTAAAATAGGATAAAGCTAATAATGCACTGCTAAAAGTTTAGTTTTAGAAGTATGAAGCTTATTACTACGTAAACTGGCTTGCAATAAGCTTAAAATAATAGGAAAACATTACTGTAGCTTTCAAAGTACAAAAAACTGATAAATTTTATCGACCGTTAGTTAAATCAGGACTATTCAATAATTATAATATACTTGGAGTCAAAAAATTTAACTGAGACGGATTTAGACTAACCGAAAACAAGTTTCTGGCCTTCAACAATGCGTTATGCGACGTACGTGCGTAAGAGCAGTGAGTTTTCCGCGGCAACTGATACGTTCGCTAAAATAGTCTAGGCCGTCTAATAAAAAATGCTAGCAGAGGTGAGAGGCCACGTGTTACTGAAAATGTACCCCGAATTTTCCGTATTGTAATGAAAAACTCTAGAAAATCTCTTGAAAAAAATATTATAGTGTTCGCGTTGCTGAAAATTCCCGTGCAAAACATAAAGAAAGATATAATATTTCATATACACTTACTTAATCAAAATTTAAACTAACCAGCTGAAATTAAACTTTGGTAATTTATAAGGATTTATCTCGGAATATGGGTCACATCTCACATTGTATTTTAATTTTTAATACGATTAAGAGGAGTCCACACCGCCCTTTTTTCCATACAAACGTTGTCCCCTGTTTCCTCCCTGGATAATGCTAGTAGAGTTATAATTTTTTTCCTGAATATCTACGGCCACTAATACAATATCCCTATGTTTTCTTTTTTTTTTCATAATTTAATTATTAAATAAGATATGAACGTTCAAAAACCCAAAAAAAATGGCCAGATTTTCCGTTGTGTTCAAACATCCAGAAAACAGATTTAGGCTGGATTATACAAAAAAAAATAAAACAGGAACACAGCTCAAGCCTTTCTTTAATCTTTAATGAAAAATGTACTTAAATCGGTTAAGTTTTGGAGAAGGAATCAGGGGACAACGAATCGTTGATTTTCTGCAGTTGTCTCTATCGCGTTCTGCGGCATAGGCTTGAGGTAAGGGAGACAACTATAGATATTAGACGTACTTTTTTTTCATTTCTCTAGCCCCTGGTGTATCCTCTTAAGTACATCTTCTCAAATTTTGCGAATTATTTTAATCATTTTCATTGTGACAAATTAGAAGTGCGCAGAGAAAATATACGACTTATAAATACACATTTAATTGAATGTACCTAATGCTTTTAAAAAACTTTTATATATGCGTCGTAAAGATTCCTAGGACTGCCGTGTTTTAGAGCTATACATAATACAATAGAGGATCAATAAGTTATTCTATAGCAGTCCCGTTAGCTTGAGATATAGCTTAATTCTTCGCTTCTGAGAATGCTCCAGCCGTTTTATCAACATTTAATCTAGAAGTATTTTTCTTGGAATCAAGAAATGACGCCCTATAAAGGAACGGAGAGAAATGTTTTCTGTAAGATAAATTAAAAATAGTTCTTGTAAGTAACTTATTCATTACTAAATAGTTAATGCTTACCTAAGCGGTTAACACATTGTCCGAATTCTGATCAGAAACAGTTGAATTTCGCCGGACCGCCATCCACCCCGCACACTATCCGAAATATCCTTCCGGCGAGTTCGAGCTCACTCGGCTCAGTACAGAATTCGGACAATGTGCGGCCGGGCTTAAGAGCAAGTAATAAAAATATTATTTCTGCCACTTCTGACTGCCAGACACCCTTAAACTTTCTTAAAGTATAAGGCTTTGAGGGTGTCTAGCAGTATGAAGCAACTGTCAAAAATGTCCGGCACTGGAATGTCGAGATTCCTCCACATCATACCGCGAAGAATATAAGCTATGAAATTGAGCTTTACTCTTTCTCAAAGGTCAGGTAGACCTTCAGAACTGGATACCTTCTAAAGTAATCGCGACCGAAACTCCATAGTTGCTGGTCGTTCTTATCTCTGTAAAGGTCAAAACAGGTAAACTTTCAGCTTTTCTAAACTGAGGCCGTCTGGCCGAAGTCTGGCCGTCGCAGACTCTTGGTCCATGGCAGATTTTAATGTAGGTAACTTGCATGACGTCTCACGCACAAAATTTAAAAATGCATCTCACCCTCACGGCAAGTACGCGTCACTTTGGGGTCTGAGCCGACATTAACTCTACGAACTATACCACTTGTTGAGCAAATAAATCCATTAACGTTATAAATATGTAACGAACGATTACGAACAAGATATTAATTAGAAGTAGGATATGTGATCGATAAATGCAAGCGTACGTCGGCGAGATCACTGGAACCGATTGTCGTGACACGCGGAAGGGAACAGGAATTATATAATCACTTTGTGATCAGCCCTGAAGTGGACCTATCTTGTCAACGTTGAACGTCTATTCTCTACATAGTACCCTGATTCTACTGTAATACAACATTAACAGCGCGTCTGTTTCTTATTAAAGTACATAATTAATTCCATTACTACAACAGCTAATTATGTACATAATATCTCCTCATGAAATATCAATAGGGAATAATAATATTATTACACAATGATCGGAGCAGAGGGCGCTACTAGCATATACAGGGTGTAACAAAAATAAGTGATAATACTTTAGGGTGTGTACATGTTCCTTGTAGAGAGTTCACTGTGAGAGTAGCAGCGCTGAAAGACCAAAAATTTTTTTCACTTTTGTATGGGGAAACTCGTGACGCTCGGGCCTTTGCCCATACAAAAGTGTTTTTTTTTGTCTTTCAGCGCTGCTACTTTAATGGTGAACTCTACAAGGAACACGTACACATCCTAAAGTATTATCACTTATTTTTGTTACACACTGTATACTTACAGTAAATAATCTGACCTAAATCCAACATGTTGCACACGTCATATCAGAATATTGACAGGAACGTTGTTAATTGTTAAATGAATACTGTATGTACAAAATATAGAATATAAAGAATTGTCTGTAAGGGTGATACTAGTTGATAGTTAGATTTTTAGCACTTTTCAGTTTTTTTTTTTAACTTTTAAACTTTGATTCTAGCGATTAACTAATGCAGGAAAATAACAATAGTGATATCCAATTCAAAATAATTATGGTGGTTAAAACTACTTAATCAGTAATTTTGATAGTATAAATTGTTATAACGAAAATATTATGTAAACATTATTACAATAATTATGAATTATTATCCTTCTACTAAATAGGTTGGTAGGCGGGTTCAGTGACCTTCCAGGTAGCATGACAGTAATTGCATTACATCTGTCTACCTGCTAGATGATGCAATGTTCAAGCGCATTGTTAAACCAATGTCATAGCGATAAGGAAACATACTGGCCATTGTTTTACATTTTGTTGTCATAGTTAACAATATTGGTTCTATGTTAAAAATTTTGCCCGCGACTCTGTGCAAAAAAAACTATTTTGGAGAACTTTACGTTCTTTTTGGAGTAAAATTAGACCTAAAAGTTAGACACGAGCCCAAATTACTAGTTCTCCTACCGTGTCAAAACTATAATCTATTTCGCACTTTTAGCATGAAAAAGAATAAATTATTATGTCGACTTTTTGGAACAAAAAATTGCTTTAAAATCGACGAAAGCCTAAAATACTATACTTAGTGATACTAACCGTGCGAAAATCAAAATCTATTTTGAAGTTTTAGGGTGAAGAAGAATCAATTATTTGGACGACTTTCAAGTCTGTAATGGTTTTGTGTGTACAAAATTGGGGCGATTGGTTCCAGAACTTTGCGGTCAACAATTCGCAGCCATACAAAGTTTTTCTCAAGTGTTTGAAGTGAAGTTAGTGACATCATTTTGCGCCCGAATTACTTGTAGTTCGATAGAAGCACTTGGTACTTCAAACTTTTACGTCAGAGCCTCCTACTTGTAAGGTCTGAAGTAAATTGATTTTAAGTTTTAATTTAACTAAGGAAACATACTTTTATATGTTTCTTTAATGTAGCAAGAAAATTTGTCGAAATTTCCTAAAGGTCAGAAGTTATGTGTAACTATAATGGCAGCGGATAAAGTCCTGCTAAAAATATAAAGAGAAAACAAATATCACCGCTTGTAAAATTAATAAAGTTTCCAAATTTCATTGGTAGAGTTTCACGAATTACAACTTATTGAGAATGTCCTTCACGTTCTGATACCTTTAAGATTATTTAAAAGGAAGCCTTTACATTTTGCAAAAAAATGAAATAAAGAAATTATAGACTATTTGAACTCTTGTCTTGATAGGCCAAAGGTGTTATTCCTAAGTACTTTATACCAGGTATACCAACTGAACTAGACCATTCATCGCGCTAATAAAATAATAGGATTATGTCTAGTCTAGTCTACAGTTACAAAGCCGACTGTCTCTGTTGACTATGTATTGTGACTCACTATGATAATGCATGCTGCATGAAAAGCGCCTAGAACGTTCCACGCTAGATAGTGCTTAACAAGCACTATCTAGCGTAAACATATAATAATATACTTATGAAAAAAAATGAAATATTCACATACATAAATAGAGTT
This sequence comes from Aricia agestis, assembly GCF_905147365.1. NCBI lineage: Eukaryota > Metazoa > Arthropoda > Insecta > Lepidoptera > Lycaenidae > Aricia > Aricia agestis. The sequence goes on along the minus strand of NC_056409.1, from coordinate 7,412,042 downwards.
ATAGACATATACTCTTGTACGATGCTATTCAGAATCAATTATACGTGTCGTTGTGAACAAAATGTATGATCAACATTTTATTGGGAGTAAATGTTGTTGCTACTTCATTGCGCTTAAATCAAGTGTAAGTACCTATTTTTGGGAAAAAAACTGTCCTTTGGGTCTCAGAGTAACTCTGTACCCAACATCGGCTCAGTGGTTTATACGTGAAAAAGTCACAGACAGACAGATAGAAAAAGAAATGTTTTTAAATGCATAGTATGAAAGAAAACTCTTCAGTGTTTTTCCTTTAATTTGTTATAGTAAAACCGCAAATTGAATGTCGGTCGGTCGCATAGAGATTCATGAAATTTTTAGATTGCTTAGCTTTTATTTTAAATTTTAATGAACAGTTATGTCAAAATTGTCGTTATATTAAAGCAATAATTATATCTCTTTAAATGTAGCCGTTAGATTTATGATAGAGAGCTAGGTAGAGCCACACCTAGTGTGGTGAGGGTTTTCCTAAATAATTGAACAAAGGCGAAACGTAATAATTGTATGACGGATGTTACGAAACGTATAGGTATTAGTTACTAGTAGAATAGGAAATGCTGTATCAATTTGTAATTTTACATAATTTTCATTTGACTTGCAAATTATGTTCGGTTTAAATAAAACGATTTACATGATAGCTACTTACAATTTTCAACTACGCAGTTTCAGGATTATGTATATTCTCTGGGTAATTATTGTTTTCATTTTGAGGGCGAGTTTGTAACTTTGTAAGGCGTCTCTACGTTGAGAATTTTAGAAGACTTTTTGACGAACTTAGAGTTCTTCATTCGTAAATAAAAAATAGACCAGTTGCTTTTGTTTACTATGCTATTTATTTTTCCTTCTTTTTATCGTAAATCGATCGCGGATTCTTGGAAATCTATTGTTATTCTATTGTTATCGCGGTCGCATGCGACCGCTTGGGGCTTGAGTAGATGTTGCCAGCAGCTTTGTTAGACTGAAATTTTATGTACTTTCCCGGGACTCAATGTCAAAATATCATATCCTTAACATTTAACGTGGAGAGGTAGGGACAGAATTATACAGGTGTAACAAAAATAAGTGATAATACTTTAGGGTGTGTACGTGTTCCTTGTAGAGAGTTCACTGTGAAAGTAGCAGCTCTGGAAGACCAAACTTTTTTTCACTTTTGTATGGGGAAACTCGTGAGTCGTGACGCTCGGGCCCTTGCCCATACAAAAGTGAAAAAAAATCGTCTTTCAGCGCTGCTACTTTCACAGTGAACTCTCTACAAGGAACACGTACACACCCTAAAGTATTATCACTTATTTTTGTTACACACTGTACATACTAATTTTATATGTTTAGTTTAGAGCTTCATTCTCTAGAGACTGGAGCACAATAAAACGCTACAAACTATGGAGCTGATGTTAGTTTTATACACATTACCTATCTAGTGTAATTGTTATGTAAGTTGCATAACGCTAATTAAAATGTACACTTCTCGTCCCATAAACGTTACTCCATAACGGTCAGTGCATTATTCATTGTGCATTATGGAACTGTAAATATTATGTATTATGAACACTTTGCATTGCATTTGCGCAGCTCCTATAATGGTACTCGTAGGTACTTTTATAATCTAGGAACATAAATTATATTTTTATAGATCTTTAATCCTTTATAGTTTACCTGGCTATTAAGCAATTAAGAGACCATATTTAGTACTTAAGTGTTTCATAGTATCTAGACTAGATAGAAGCTGTTTTGATGTAGGAATTAACTATCAGAATCGAGGTGCAGAAATTATGTTCTAGGAGCTCAGTATTTGCAAATGGCAATGGGAATTTTAACTTTCTATTTTAAGTTATTTTATTTTAATTATTTGAAATCTAGTTGACCTGTAGATATCCTTAATTTAACTTGAAGGTTGAATTTGGGATAAATGAGGTAAAATTATCGCAGACGAGAAAATAAGTATGCGAGGCTCGTCATTCGTGCAAGGTTACACAAATTTAGCATTTAAATTAGCAACTGTTGCTAACGCAATGTCAAGATCTTGTTAAAAGTGTACGCCCCAGGGATCCAATTGTATGTTACTTTGTTATGTGATTGATATTCAAATTTCTATCTTACATTATTGCACGGTATACTCTGTAATTGTTTGTTTATTTATTCAACAGAGCATTTGATTGGCTGTAAACAGTCAAAATATTAAATCAACAGTTTTGTGATCCTTGAAATTCATGGTTTCAATCCAATTAAATTAATCACTCGACTGCTCGGCAATTTTTTTTAAGTCGCTTTTTAATAACAGCTAAGGTCATTAGCGACTACAGTAATGTTTACATTTAAATATACGTTCATACATTAAAAATTTTTAACAACTCGGCTAAATTATTCTAGGTATTCGTTATTATCTGAAAATTGTAACATGGCGTATATTGCAATAACGATCCTTACGTTTTGAGCGACCTAGTTTGTGAAATAGCATGTTAACGTTTGTTTTTTTCCTCTGTCTCACGTGCGGTATGTGCCCTCCTTTCTTTGTAGTCCAAAACAATACGATTAACACTTATTAATTATTATGCGGTTCCGAGAATATTGTATTATAGGGCCAATGCTTTGAATAAGATGGGTCCATGTGAAAGTGTTTACACCCAAACCGCTGAAACGATTTTGCTGAAATTTGGCATGGAGATACTTTAAGTCCCGGGAAAGGACATAGGATACTTTTTATCCAGGATACGGAGTTGCGGGCGTCATCTAGTTGTTACTAAATTACTTACTTTAGTTTCGTAGCACGTGCTACGAACTTTCGTAGCTCAGTTGAAATTAAGACTACCTTGATTTTTTTTACCACTCTCATTTTTCCACCATTGTACCACATCTCTGTCACCAGGATTGATAGAGGTACCCCACCATGAAAACCCTTACATATTGCGGGAACATGCGTGGAGGCCGCAAAGAAAGATAAAGATCTTTCGACTGATTGATTGATAGCTCGATTCAGGACTATGCGATGTTCAGGACTATGCGATGTTTGGTCCGCTGCAATATGATCAAAACTTCCCTCCCCACGCAAAGCGGACGCACAAAGCTTTCCTCTAATGAAATCACATGCAGCAGGTGCAATACTGATAGATGCAGTAGAGCACAGTAAAGGTGTAACGGGATCCCCATGGAACGCGCAAGGAATGTCTTGGGACCCTTTTTGTTTGGTGTCATGCGATACCTACAATAACGCGTAGTAAAGAATGGAATGTAGATCTTTGAAACTCGACGCCTGTGTTTACAAACAGTAGCCACTAGTGACTAGCCGCTTTTCGAACGAAGAGGAAACAACCCGAGGAATTTCGACAACAGAACTAAGTACTAAGTAGTAGCGAGCATATCGGCTAGGGTTGAGAATCGGACAACATCTACTTTTTATATTGATAAGTGCATTTGTTGAATAAATAATAGCAAATTATTACAACTCTAGACTGACGGCGAAAATTGTTTGTGCGACGGGATAGCGATGGACGATGGACGTTGCCAAGGTGACATATTTATTTAGTCACTTCAATAAAATAATATAGGCAAAATACTTTATAGCTATGGCAAAACAACGTTTGCCGGAACAGCTAGTTATTGATATAATAATCCATGTAGACTCTACAAATTCTACTTACGTACTACGTAAATACTACCACAAACGTCGAGAATTAAACATGTTTCAGTAGCTGCGGCTTCTTTGAATATCTCAGTGGTTTTCCTTTGTTTAATTTTTGTATGAAGTAATAACATTAAAAAATTATGCAAATGCAGCATTTTAGACGTTTTTGATGACCATAAAGCATTCTGTATTTTTCCTAATTAAAATTGTTTGAACTTTACAAAACAGTAATTTCTGTGTTTGTTCAGGGTTATAATTATTGTTATAATAGTATTATAATAATAATTTCTGTGCTTTAGTACCTGAGCGTTGGTAATAAAAACATGTTTTATCAAAATAATATTATCAATAATCATGTTTGTGTGTGAAATATAGTACGCGTTTGTAAGTTTTGCAGTGCTAGTGTAGTGCTAGCAAGAAAATGTACGGCGCATATTCCGTACGAATCATCTGTAGGTATTTTAATATTATGTGTTACAACTTACAACATAATATTGCTGGAGAAGTGTCGGTTTTCATAATTGTTTATGTAACAAAAGGAAGTTTTTGTTCTACTACTGTTGTTTTGGCACAATTGAGCATAGTGTACTTAAACGAGGCCATTGTTACTAGGATCGTTATTCGTAACATTTATTATATGCGTATATTAATCATAATATGGTTTTTGTATATTGGAAGTCATAAGGTCTAATTGGAGTATGAAAATAAATTATGAGTAGGTATACATAATATACACTAGACTCTAGATATTATAATGCAGCATCTAGAAATAGGTTATAAGAACAGCATTATTAATTAATAAGCGAGCGAAACTTTGGATCCCTTTTGACGAAAAATGGGGAAAGGTAGGTGAATTAAACTTTGCACAGTTATAGTTTATACATATATGGTGAAGGAGTGCATCGAGCTAATATTGTTTTGAAATTAGGCTTTTCTTATACATTTTTTTAACAAATAAGACATTACACACACTACAATGTGCACACTACCATCTTTTTGAATGACAAGCTTATACATATTATGAATTATACTCTTTTGTTTATGGTATAAGTCTATTGTCAAATTAAAAATGGACTGTTTTTTTATTAAATCTGAAATAATCAATACTTTAAACAAGGAGCCAAAAGAAGAAGATAATTAAAAAGGTTGAATTTCGACCATTGGGTGATCTCTAGTTAGAATAAAGCCTTAGTTAGCCTTAGTAGTTATAGTTAGAGTAAAGTTATGTAGGTATCTAACTATTTGTATAGCCTGTATGAATTGAGCTAATGAAGCTTTATAGAGATAAGATTCCGCTGAAGTCCTATAAGAGCGTCTATTGAAATGAATGAACAAGTGCTATATTGTATTATCTAGAAATCAGTCATTAGAATGAGCGGTAGCGTTTTAGAATTATAACTGTTGTAATTTTCCTTATAACATAAGGAAAATTGCATATTTTTATAGAATAGGAAGCCTGAAAGTAAGTTTAAGGTATTCCTTATGGGTGTTGAATGTTGATTTAGTTTGAAATAATTTCAATTGGTAAGAGGTGGGCCCAAGCCTACATGCACACGTCTACGTGTGATTGTAAAGACTATTTATAATTGTTTAATGGTTATTTAATAATCAACAACGTTATAAAGACACTGTGAAAGGGAAAATCACTGAAACGTGGCGCCAAATGGACACCCGCCAAATCTATTGTCGCAAATGATTGTTTGTATTGGGCATGTTTGCAGGCTCGGGTTACATTCGATCTATAATATTATGCTATCACTTATTGTGGTTTTATCTTTGAAATCCGAAAGGGCAATCATTTGGTACACAAAAATGAGCTTGCTCGAAGGAAGCTGTTAAAGGCTTAGAAATAATTAAATTCAGCCAACCCTGCGCTTTTCTGTTGATATCATTGATATCCAACGAAGAATTTTTTTTTTTATGAAATAAGGGGGCAAAAGAGCAAACGGGTCACCTGATGTAAAGCAACTTCCGTCGCCCATGGACACTCGCAGCATCAGAAGAGCTGCAGGTGCGTTGCCGGCCTTTTAAGAGGGAAAAGGGTCATAGGGGAGGGTAGGGATGAGAAGGGAAGGGAATAAGGGAGGGTAGGGAAGGGAATAGGTTAGGGGATTGGGCCTCCGGTAAACTCACTCACTCGGCGAAACACAGCGCAAGCGCTGTTTCACGCCGGTTTTCTGTGAGAACGTGGTATTTCTCCGGTCGAGCCGGCCCATTCGTGCAGAAGCATGGCTCTCCCACGTTAGAATCGGATATATTTAGGTTACTAGTTACTGCGCGTGTAGCTCCTCTGAATCAAGAATCAGAAACTTCATGAACAGTCGCTTAAACGACTACCAATATGCAATATTTAGTGCAGCGGTCGGCAACCTTTTGGCAGGCAAGGGCCACAAGGTGTCAAAACAAACTAAAAGCAGGCCGTAGGCCTCATACTCGTATTAACCCTAGAAACTCAGTATACCTACACATAATAAAGGGAAATGAGTTTAGTGTTTGTTATAAAATGACACAAACATCTACGTTCTTAAGAGGCAATTACTACTGTCAATATTAGAAACACTATTTGCGATACATCATATAACTTATTCATAACTCATTCACGGGCCGCAAGTAACACGTTTGCGGCCGCATGCGGCCCACGGGCCGCGTTTTGCCGACCGCTGATCTAGTGCATTCCATTCAATTCAGTATTCTGATGTATTCCATAAAAATATCAACTGAAAACAGTCGCACTGAATGCGTAGCAAAAGGAAAATTTTGCGCAATGCGTGCTTAAAATTCAGGTAGGAAACCTCAGACCGGCGAACAAGATTGTCGCTTGTCATACACGAACTGGATATAAGTTGTAATCTAGTTGTAATGAAGAAACTTGCTAACTTGGAAGAAAATATTATATTCATTTAACTTTATTACAGAAAATTATTTTTAATATGTTTTTTCACTGTTTCAACTAGGCATGCTTTTAATGAGGCTGATTAAACATGAGTCACGACTCACGGCATTACACATCATTATAACAATAATCCCTAATTAAATATGATCGCATGAACCGCACATATGGCATAATGAAAAATAATAATATGATAAATAATATTACCGTGATAAAAAGTGTTACGAAGTCTGCCGTAATAATTTCACGGAACGAAATGTAAACAAACTGAAGTTATCGCATATTTCGCGTTGCGTTGTTGGTGTGCAGTTGGAGGTTTTCCAAGAAAATGATTGTTGATTATCTTTTGATTCCTTTGTTGTATTGTTATTAATTCGACGATTGATTAGAATTCAAAGTTTGATTTCGGAAAGTTTTGGTATAAACAAGCGCCTTGCTTATGTCACCAGTTTGGGTTGTTTTCATTACGACCCCTTGCTACTAAATATTCAACGTTCGTTACGTGTTCATATACTATTAACGAGAAGCGTGTCACTTGGCCACTTGGGAGAGTCCCGTTACGCACTACGTAGTACCTACCCCTGTTACGTTTTTGCGCAGTAAATTCGGACCCGGCGTTCGCTTCCGTTTAGCCTTCGGTGGAGGGTTTGAGCGGGTTCAAGGTTGGGTGAGACGGAGTCGTTTGCGAGAGAGAGATAGAAGCCAAACAAACGTGACCCTGGGCGTACGTGGCTTACTCCCAAACTCTCAATGGATCGATAGAACCGGGATCGGGGATCTCAGGGACAAGGATGAAGTGTGTCATCGTTATAAGTAATATCGTTACTACATATAAAACAAAGACGCTTCGCGCTCTCTGTCTGTATGCTTAGGTCTTTAAAAGTACGCGGCGGAATTTGGTGGTTTTTTTAATGGAAAATACTTTATGGATCTATAAATAGCATGGTCAACTAATGTTACAGAATATAAAACAAATTTGGAGTGATATTATGCAATTTTTTCCTGTACTGTTACTTTTGTGGTGATTAAAAATTAAACAAATGTTTACTGTTTTGTATACTAAATTAAATTTCAATTGTGTATTAGTAATAACGTATTAACTATCAACATATTGGCTGTTCAACTAGGTGTGTAAATACATTGAATTTTAATAGACAAGGAAAATTCGTATGAGTAATAATTAATATGCAACTGCGGTGGAAATTTCAATCGGCCTGTTGAAACCGTTTCCTAATAGGTTATCCGATAACAGCTGACGCTTGTTATCAATATTATAAACTATAAAGTACAGACATAAGGTACAAATACAGATCTTTTATTGTACAAAAAACTATTTAACCTGTAAAATTATACGAAACCCCCCAAGGAAGTGCCCAACCACTTTTAAAGTGGTTTTGTAAACCTTTTCCTATACACGAACCGGTCAGATAAACAGGTTATAAATTATTATAATAAAGTAACCGAATTTATTTAGCTATTTATGTATGAAACCAAGTTGCTATCTGCAGAACAAGTGCGTTAGGTAGAAAATTAATACGAGGGCTGCTATTTATGTATCCGGAACTGGCCACTTACAAGAACAATATTTAAAAAGTAATTACAACATTTGAAAATAGAACTCTTTGGTTGAAGAATACATTTTGTTTCATGTGACTGTCAATTATTTTTCCATTGTGGCGTCATTTTGAAAATTGCGTGTCTTCATTTGCCATGGATTTAACGCGTGAACATTTTCGTGCAATGATTTACTACGATTTTCGGCGTGGGCTAAATCAACAACAGTGCTTTATTCAACTCACCGCAACTTTTGGAGATGAAGCACCATCAAAAACCACTGTTTATCACTGGTACAGTGAGTTTAATCGTGGGCGGTCTATGCTCACGGATGAAAATAAAGAAGGTCGCCCAAAAACAGCTGTTGTCCCACAAAATATAGATGCTGTGCGGGAACTAATAATGCGTGATCGTCATGTTACATATCGCGAGATAGAGGCGTCCTTAGGCATAAGTATGACGAGCATACATAAGATATTACACGAACATTTGGCTGTACAAAAAATATGTTCGCGTTGGATTCCGCACAACTTGACAATCGATCAAAAACGGGCTCGTGTCGATTAGTGCAAAAAAATGATAAAAAAATACAACCGTGGTACGTCAAAAGCCGTTTATAATATCTACACAGGTGATGAATCTTGGATCTATGCATATGACCCCGAAACTAAACAACAGTCAACGGTGTGGGTGTTCCAAGATGAGCCGAAACCAACAAAAGTTACTCGTGCAAAAAGTACTTTGAAGCAAATGGTCGCCTGTTCTTTTGGAATTAATGGCCATGTGGCTACAGTGCCATTAGAGAATCGTAAAACGGTTAATTCTGAATGGTATACGACCATTTGTTTACCAGAAGTCTTTGAAGAAATAAGAAAGGACAACCGACAACGCAGAATCATATTACATCACGACAATGCTAGCTGTCACACCTCAGCTGAAACAACTCAGTTTTTGGAGGGTCAAAAGATCGAATTGACTGGTCATCCGCCGTACAGCCCTGATTTGGCACCTAACGATATCTTTTTATTTCCATACGCGAATAACAAATTACGTAGTCAACGTTTTTCGAGCCGCGAAGAGGCTGTTGATGCGTTCAAAATGCACGTTTTGGAGATACCTCAATCAGAATGGAAAAAGTGCTATGAAAATTGGTTCCAGCGTATGCAAAAGTGTGTCGATCATCGCGGCGAATATTTTGAAAAGCAATAAAACCATATTAAATGATATATGTTTGTTTCTTTTTTTAATTCCGGATACATAAATAGCAGCCCTCGTACAATACTTATGTGTTATTATTTAAATTCATCTAGAGAATATACAATTTATAGGGTATAAAACTTGTAATTGTGTTCGTTAATAAAGTAATTAGGTATACTGTACTCGGCGTAACATGGCGGTAGCGATTATTGACTCCCTGTCAAAAACTTGTCATATTCTATATATATGTCGTAGTATGACTTGATAAATCGAACTATCGCGAAAATTCTAGGGATTTCGCAAAAACACGGATAATTAGATAATGATGTTTATATTATTCAATTTTTTTTAAATGTTAGGTTTTTTGCGAAAACGCGAGTTGCCTTAGTATCATTGCACATTCTTAACGTTGATGAACTCTTATTCTGATTGGTTACTATCTTTTTCTATATGTATCTTTGAGGTATTACACCATGGAATTATAAAGGGTAAGAAATGACAATGCCTTTTCATAGGAACTTTACTTTTTATTTAACCTTTTTCTTATCTCAACCATAACCTCAGAATTAGTTTCTGGATCTGTTGAACTTTCACCACTAAATTCACGTCTTGTATCAGTCATTTTGTATTTACAGACACACTTTTAGATAACTTTTCTCACTATCTTTCAAGTCCAACTGCAATTTTAAACACATTAAAAATATCAAAAACTGCTAGCTCGCTTACAAAAACGACCACAAAAAAAAAACAACGCGTGACAATGAATTGACATTTAAAACGTCAAGATTTCAACCAATCAGAAAAATGTTGTTGTGGGGTGCTTAAACCGACCAATCAGTGATTTTTTTCGATAATAAATAACGATTCTTTTCGCAATCTTACTAAGGCGACTCGCGTTTTCGCGAAAACACGACCTTTTGTCAATAAGGTTGAAAAATGTAATCACCATTGTCTAATTATCCGTGTTTTCGCGAAGTCCCTAGAATTTTCGCGATAATCCGATTTATCAAATCATCCTACGACATATATAAACCGCTATTGACAATGAAGTGTCAGATGTTGTCAATCGTAGCTTTGTATAGAAAATGTCAAGTTTTTGACAGGGAGTAATGACCGCTACCGCCATGTTTCGCCGAGTACAATATATGTTGACTGAAAAAAATTCGGAATACACTAATAATTATTATAGTTTGAGATTGTTGTGAAATGGCGCTCATTGATAAATATCAATGTTAGGTCCAAAGTCTACATAATATAAAAGCTAAAACATCTCTAATAAATTTATACACAATAACAGTAAAGTATTGTTAAGATACTGGTTTCCGAACGTGACATTTGCTACAATACTCGTTTTGGCATAATCCTCTAAATTTAGAATTAGCTGTCGCAAATCTTGCCCGAATCACATACAACCGAAAATATACCATACATACCATAACACACACAAAAAAAATATACCATTTTATCGGTTAAACACTGCATAAGGAAAACTATTTTGAGTTTGGCCACTTATAGGTTTTTTTTGGTTTTATAGGCGTTGTTTAAAATATTTTATTTTATTTGCGTGATGCGACGCTAATCGTGATAAATGGGAGAATTGAGAAAATGACGGAATCTCGATATAATATTGAATAAATACAACTGAAGGCTGCATGTACACCGTAGAAATGTGTTAGTGACACTGTCACTCACACATTTCTCTTGACAATCTGTAACTTTATCTATTCATCAGAAAGAAAAGGGTTTCTTTAGTGACCGTGCTAGATGTGAAGGAAAAGATTAAACAAAATGGCAGATTAATTAACTTAACTATTAGGCACTTTATCAGAAAGTGGTGAAACAGGCCCTTAGAGTCCCGGGAAAGGACATCTAAGGATATTTTTATCCCTAAAAAATGTACGGATAAACGAATTTTGGCGCAAAGGCGGGCGGTGTGGGCGTCATCTACCTGTACCTACCAAACTACGATACTAAGGGCTTGTTTCACTACTTCCTGATAAGTGCCGGATAGGCTATCCACCACTTAACTTGACAGATAGAGTATGGAGAATCTGTTAAAAAAGTTGTGGATAGCCTATCCGGCACTTTATTAAGAAGTGGTGAAACAGGCCCTAAATATGAACAAACTTAACGATACTAGCTAACTGAAAGTACTTAATTTCCCTTATATTATAGTTACGACTTACGACTTCGAGTAACCGATAAGCCGGTTTAGCTCGTAGTTTGTAGGTCGAGGCCGGTATTGCGTAACGGTTATTGCTATTACCAAATTGATTAGAATTTATTGAGTTGTTTTCATGTGTTACTATGGCTTGTTTTTGTTATTTCGCTACCGGGTAACGCTGGTGATTATAACACTTGTTTATTCATTCTATTGTCATTCTGATCATTTTATTGGTCTCATTATTATTCTAATTGCTATGTTAATTTAGCCACGGCTTATGTTTGCACTTCGCCTGGTGTCTGATATAATTATCTCTTTATTTTGCTTTTTAGGGTTCCGTACTTAAAGGGTAAAAACGGGACCCCATTACTAAGACTTCGTTGTCTGTCCGTCTGTCTGTCTGTATGTCTCCAGGCTGTAACTCAAGAATGGTAATAGGTAGAGAGTTGAAAACAAAATTAAATTAATATTTAAGGGGGGCTGCGATACAACAAACGTGAATTTTTTGGCCTTTTTTGCTCTATATCAATAACAGCCACAGGTAGGTACTTGAATTTTTCACACAATCCTTAGTTTTATGTGTACTTTAATATTTAATAATAATATTTAAATAAAATAATAATTTAAGGGGATCTCCCATCTGTTTTTTATATCGTACATACAAAAAACACTGGGCCTAATTTTGCTCTATAACGGTACGGAACCCTTCGTGCGCGAGTCCGATTCACACTTGGCCGATTTTTCTTTACTTTTACCAGTCAAAATGTAGAGTTAATAAGACAGATTTTAATTTAGTTAAAGTAAAGCACGTATAAGACTACTAAAGAGTTGAAATAGTAAATCTAAGAGAATTAAGTTTAGGAACATCAACGAAATGAACCGGTAAAATTAGAATGAAGAAATCAACAAAAATATTTTCGAACGCTGCGGCCACAGCGGCCAACGCGGCGTTTACTTTAACTCTATTTAACTTCTGTTTACTAAACTGTTTGTGTTTGTTCAACTTTGTCCCATATCGTGTCATTTCGTATATAATAATATGGCCACATAGTAGGTATATAATATAAAATACAATATTTGTTATTGTACATACATTTTATCTTATCGTCTGTAAGGCGATATCGTTTTTTCTTTTCCGCGTTTTATTTTGGCACAAACATATATTTTATGTATATTTTATGGGCAGTATATTGTAGCTAAATATAACCGGTTAGTTCTAAGGCTCTAGCTACGAATTATATCTCTTTATTAATATTCTCTGCAATAGATGGATCGTTTTAGTTGAAATAGGGATCTATTAAATATAGAGATCTTATCATATTCTCATTTATCTTCTTATATATAAAAATGGGTTTTCAAATGTGTTAAAACTTGAAAACGGCTGAACAGATTGGGCTGATTTTAGTCTTAAAATATTCGTAGAAGTCCAGGGAAGGTTTTAAAGTGACACGAAGTTCACCGGGACAGCTAGTTTATCATAAAAGATATTCATAAGAATATACTTTTCACATAATATATAGTATAATATACAGCCCGAACGTTGAATAATTAGGAAATAATATTGCTTATTAATACTAAAGTTATTAATAACATATTGTAATTAATGTTAACTATAGTTGTTTTGCTTGTTACACATGAGTTATAATGTAAATTAAAATTTTATGGCAGTTGTTTTCAGTTGTTATGCCGAATTACTTCTTACTTTACGTCATTACTCAATATTAAAATAGCATAATTACTTCTAAATGATTATTGCCTACATAAATATACATTTTTCTCTAACATAAGTGTATGCTTCTTGTAAGTCAAGACTTATCTAAAGCTGGATGAAGACTACGTATAAAGCAAGCTTTATACGTAGTCTTCATCCAGCTTTAGATAGCGATTAAGCATAAGCTTAGACTTCAAAGAAAGCACATTCTACAGACGAGTTTTCAAAGAAAGTTCTCTAAAAACCGAAAAGGGAATTTCAACGGCGTCCATCGGGACCTGACATCCTTCGCTACTTTCATAATAATTATTCTCAGGCGTGTTATCTCCTTGTATTCAAGCTATATCCTCGCTCTTCTTCTTTAAAATCCGGGATAAGTTTGCAATGAATCATCAGCAGGGTTAGCATGGCCACCATCTAAAAGGTTTATTCTTAAAAAATTGACAAAATATTGCATTAACAAAAGAAATCTGTGAGTTTGTCCGTAAAAACTGTCAGCGTTTCTATTCTTTCCCATTTCTACTGTGCTAACCCCGGGCGCGCACTAGCGGAAAGGCCGCAGCGGCCAGGTCGCGGCGGCCATCGAAAGTATGGTATGGCCGCTGGTCGCGTTGCGGCCAGGTGCGCGTGGACTATGGCGGTTTCATACTATAATATCTATCTCGATGGCCACCGCGGCCTGGCCGCTAGTGCGCGCCCGGGCTAACTGTGCTTACTGTCAGCATGCAGGAGTATTTTTTGCTAATTTTGGGCCACGCGTAATCTATCAGTTCTGATATATTAGCTAACGTCTGAACTCCTTCTCAAAGATTAACGTAATTATGACCAACATTCTGTCTGTATGGATCTAAGCATATTATCTTATATTCTTGAACTCAAAAATGTATGGAATCATCGTTGTTGGAAGCCGGCAGTCGCTAGGCGCACGTGTTCGCCATAATTTCGGATTCCAAGGTCGACCAACCCGCCAGGCCGGTGCCGCCTTTGCTAAATTGTCTTCGCGAAATACAAAATACATTTTAAGAGGATTCCACACCGCCATTTTTTCCATACAAACGTTGTCCCCTGTTTCCTCCCTGGATAATGCTAGTAGAGTTATAATTTTTTTCCTGAATATCTACGGCCACTGATACAATGTCCCTATGTTTTCCTTTTTTTCATAATTTAATTATTAAATAAGATATGAACGTTCAAAAACCCAAAAAAATGGCCAGATTTTCCACTGTGTTCAAACGTCCAGAAAACAGATTTGGATAGATTATACAAAAAAAGCAAAACATAGGAACACAGCTCAAGCCTTTTTTTAATCTTTAATGAAAAAAGTACTTAAATCGGTTAAGTTTTGGAGAAGGAATCAGGGGACAACGAATCGTTGATTTTCTGGATTTTCTGCAGTTGTCTCTATCGCGTTCTGCGGTATAGGCTTGAGGTAAGGGAGACAGCTATAGATATTACACGTACTTTTTTTTCATTTCTCTAGCCGCTGTGGTATCCTCTTAAGAGCAAGTTTTATGACAATACTGTGTCATAACTTATAAACTTGTGCATGCAGCATGTAGCACGTTAAGAGAAGACGGTTATATATAATATGCTTAATATGTGAAACCGAATGTCTTAAAACGAAGAGTTTAGATAGACCATAATATTGTTTTTAACTGATATAGGAAATTAAATTATTTGACACAGTGTGTTTATTTTTTGGCCGCCCCTTTCTTTAACTATACCTCGGCACATCCGTACCTACTCGTACGGACTACGGAAATGTATCAAATAGAACATTGTTGCCATAATACAACGTTTCAAAATTTGATAAAAATCTTCGGAGGTAGCACAATAGACGCGCGACTTTTATGCTGTTATGTTTGGCTCAAACTCTGTTGTGTTAAAAGCTTTTGTTTCTTTATTCATTAAAATGATTGTTTTGAAATATAATAAACAAACATAGTAATTTATCGAAGGATTGACCTTGTGGTGTGACACAATTATTTATTCACGTTGAGTTCGCGAGTTTTGACAATATTTTATAGCTACAATTCACACACATGTCGGGCAAACTCGTATTTTTGCTAGACGTGATAGGCACATGCAGATTCACGTGAGCGTTTTTGTTGCTACTTATCTTTATGAAGGCAAGTTTTCCGTGGTGCTTATCTTGATAATCTTAAAATATTTTACACTAATATTCGTTGCTGTATAAATAATGTTTAAGTATATTTTGTGAATTTTGAGTTAGAGAGTTTGCATTCGCTTTCTCGTCATGGGATGTAGAGTAAGGGAAAATGTAAAGTAGAGTTATTGTAAACTAGAGGACGGCCGCAACGTTACGTTGCACCAAAATTAGTTTATCGCGACAGAACCGTACATTTTTCCGGGATAAAAACTATCCTATGTCCTTTCCCAAGACTCTCCATGCCACAATTTCAGCAAAATCGGATCAGCGGTTTAAGCGTGAAGAGGTAACAGACAGACAGACAGACAGACACACTTTCGCATATATAATATTAGTATGAATTGTTACAGATAATAATTGATAATATTGCTTTTATCGGTCTGGAACTGTAATTTTTTAATAATAAGTAAATAATATTATTATGATCTATGTGTGATTAATAAATGTAGAGTTTGTAGATAATGTAAAACTTTCCGAAGGATCACTGTGTCACCCGACTCCCGAGTATCATTTGAATAACATCACGTATTTGGATTTGGCTATGACCCAATTATATTTTTGCCACACACTTTGTATTGGTAGACATGGACTATGGAACCTGGAGCATTGGTATATTTGAACGTTTAAAATTTTGTATGTTATTATTTTTGGCAATATTCCGCGAAATAAACCTCACCTGTAAGTAAATGAGTGAGTGTACGCATGGGCATGCGTACAGCACCTCCCTCCTCTCCCACACTGCCTATGCGTACACTCGCATCATGCATGCAAGAACCTGCAAACACCACCACCACACGAGCAATAATGCTAAAGGAAGATTTAAAAAAAAAACGACAGCTTATTCATCATAGGATTAGGTGTAGGTTTTTTTTTTAATATCCGAAACCTTGATATATTGCGAATATATTTTATCAAACAGCTGAGCAAACAAAACAATTGATTTCATTGAAACTCGCATAACTCTGATATCAGCAACTGCGCATAACTTCACATTATACTTATTTACATTATGTAGAGTTATGTAAATATTCGCGATGTATGCTTTAGTCAATTATCATCGGGTTGCAGCTGTTGCTAGTTCCAAAATATGTATAGTTTTCTGCGGATTCACAGTAATTGTCTTACAAATTACAACTCGTATTAAGAGCTCACTTGACTCTGAAAATCCATCATCGTCCTTCTCTCTTCATACTCACTTTGCTGTCTTTCATATGCCAGGTGAAAAAGGACGGCGCGAAATCATCGCCGAGTTAGTTTTACTTGAATAAAAGGCTAACTATAATGATTATGAAAAAAGTGTTTTGAGCAAATTTAGGTTTTATCAATACCTTTTTAGATATTAAAAAATATTAAAGAAAAGACAGCAAACTTCGAAGATCCAAGCAAAAATGTGTCTTAAACAAGGTTTTTTGTAAAAAAGAAACTATCGAGTATTTTTTGAGTAATCGTGTTTTCGTCTTGAGCATTTAATCTTCATGAACTGAAGTTACTTGTGTCAAAAAATCAGTTTTCTAGACCTTACAGATTTTGAGATCTAGGTTAAAGTATGTAGTCAAGTTAGGGTCATATGCGCTCTTAATTAGTAACAAGCCGTGTTCTTATTGGTCAATTATGCTATAGGCGCGGATCGTATTCGTCAAAATAGAATTAAATTACACATTGTGATTTGTGGAAACTGGAACAGGTCCATGGAATGTTATATTAGTCTTTTTAAACCAAGGGGAAAAGTTGCACGTGCGTTAAATGCGTTTACCGAGGCTCTATACTCGTATGTGATCGCGGGCCTTCAGCCTAGGTAAAGTGCATGACAATTTGAAAAAATATAATATTATGATATTATGTATATCTGGGAATATTTCCTATTCTTAAAACTAGAAATCACGCTTAAAAAATAAAATTAAAAATACGGAACGGATAATATTAAAACAGTATAATTTTGAAATAGAAGATTATTATAATTGTTTTAGTGGTTCAGTTTCTTGACCTTAAATGTTAATTTAATAAACAAAAAACGTAAATTAATTTGTAAACACATTCCTCAGCATTCTGCCATTTTACCGGAAATGCCAATAATTCGCAACAATGCGATGTAGAGCTTACTAAGTTACTACAACTGCAAAATTATATTCTGTTTACTGTTATTTAACGGACTACCTTCGATTTATACTTACTTCCAGAATGTAATATACGCGGGAGAGCCATGCTTCGGCACGAATGGGCCGGCTCGACCGGAGAAATACCACGTTCTCACAGAAAACCGGCGTGAAACAGCGCTTGCGCTGTGTTTCGCTGAGTGAGTGAGTTTACCGGAGGCCCGATTCCCTTTCCTATCCTCCCCTATTCCTTTGCCTTCCCATCCCTACCCTCCCCTATTACCCTATTCCCTCTTAAAAGGCCGGCAACGCACCTGCAGCTCTTCTGATGCTGCGAGTGTCCATGGGCGACGGAAGTTGCTTTCCATCAGGTGACCCGTTTGCTCGTTTGCCCCCTTCTTTCTTAAAAAAATAATAATATTTAGTTTGATTCATAATAATAGTCATTAAAACCTAAAAAATTAAAAGCCATTAAAATTATTATGATAGATATGTTAGGCAAATTATAAGACACCGGTAGGACAGGTATATTTGGTAGGACTATAGTAATCTTTTTATTCTCCTAATTGATATGAAGCAGGATACTTTATCTATCACTTTATCTACCTACAAGTGCATCATATTTAGGTTCAATTAATATGCAAGGCCTTTGCACTTCCGTGGTCGTGTATTGTGAAAATGTCTCACTTATTGCAGTCAAAATAATTATATTAAATGACCCATTCAACCTTAATGTCTCAAGGTTGGCACAATTTATGATTCTGCTCTCTGAGGTCTTAAGGTCAAAGGATCAAATCAAAAGTTCCTGCAAAGGCAAGGTCACATGACGACTGTTTTGCTTTGTGTGCAGTACACGTAGGATTATAATATTAACGTCCAATAAAAATAATGTAACATTCGATTGACACGAGCCCCTTTATTATTTGAAAAGATCGATAAGTATAACAGACGTTATAGTTACAGTTTTGTCCTTGTGTGATATGATAGAAAAGTGACTTGACAGATAGGGACATTGTATGGGGGTAAATCTTTGTTTAATATCTCGAAGTTTGTAAAATATTTTTGCATTGTGTTTTTTCTTCTCGCTTATGTTCAAGTGTACAAAAGCAGATGTAAAGTTTCCCACCCCGGGGGTATGTGGGACTCCCGGCAAGCGCCGCGCTTAACCACTAAAACCACCTGCGCTTTGCCTTCAGCCGTATACGGAGGGAAGTCCTGGATCTGTCTAACACAGGAGTACAGAAATCCCTCCATGACCGGCCGGTCTACCTCATAAGTCATAACTCATAAGGGACCGGACTTCCACCAAGTTAGGGAATGCTACGGCAAACTGAAGCGTTCCTCTCGGCGCCGCCGGGACTAGCTAAGCCGGGCAGGTTCCCATCCTTGCCCGGAGCCCCTATTAGACGGAAGTTTGGAGGTTCGCAAAGCGACGCCTCCGCGCTCCCGTCCTACGCCGGCGGAGCGGAACGGAGGATGGGTTATCCTCTCTATTCCGCTCCGCTGCCACTTTCTGCAAAAGGACGGATTCACAGAAAGAGACCGCCGCCTGCCAGGCCTCATCACTCTCGAGCATGCAGCGAACCATGCTCGAGAGTGAGAGGTCCCGCCCAAGCACCGCCATGAGATCATAGCGCTGCTGGTAGAGCACATGTGCTGACAGGGCCGCTGCAGTTTTCGACTTAGACGGGTCCAGCGACACGCGAGAGGGGACACCTTTGAAGGTTTTAATGGGTAACCTTGGGTGCTCCTCCATACCGCAGCACTCGGGGAGCCCCACATTTCAACAAAACAAACACAACCCAATTAAAAAAAGGATAAAGTGACGATAATAATTACTTATACACTTGTTTTTATTAATTAATTGATTAATCATTGTTGTGGAACAAAAGCAAATTATCAACTGACCCAGATAATGTTACGTAAATAAATGAGATTAAGTAATTGATATACGTGCACTATCTTATCAAATTATCACGAGAGCCTTAGAAACTTTCCGTGATCAATTTTAGCGATATCTGCGTCATAGTGCATTGTTTTAGCAAAGATTTTAGACAAAGATTTTCTTACTAAGTACTTAACCTCCCAAATTACTTTTGTAACTATGTATTATGTCGTAGATAAAAAATATATTTAAAAAACACTACAATAACAAAACAAAACATATTATTTGAACGGGATGACACTACGATGTTGCCACTTTTTAATTTCTTCACTTTTCTGATATACTATATGTATTTATGAAATTTAATGACGACCGAAGCAGCGGGCTGTATAACTGGCTAAGAAAAAAAGATACTACGAGCAAATAAACTTTTTTTTTCCGTTACCTAAGTATGTTCTTCCCTGTTTTTCTTTCTTCCTTAACTTACTAGTATTGTTAGATCATACAAAAATGTAGGTAAATATACGTACTTAAGCTAAATGTTGTATGGAATGTTATCGCTGTGGAAATCCATTTGTGACCGTGTTCCGTGCAATGCCAGTACGATATTGGCAAAAACATCCGATAACGAGTATTTGACTGAGGTAAACACCGTTTATCTGTTTATTTTGGGATCAGGCTTAAAATGTGATGAATACATCCAAATTATGATAATGCCACACGATATAGTATGATAACGTTTGCAAGCAATATTGATAAATTAAATGATAACACTTGCGATAAAATAAAAATATTATATTACTAAAATGTAGCGACTAATTTGAATAAAATTAGTCGCGGCTAACTTTAAATCCTATGTTATTTTCTGGGACAAGTAGGTACCTACATACCAAACTTCAACATCGGGTCGGTGGTATGGGCGTGAAGAGGTAACATACAGACAGACACACTTTCTTTATAATATTCACAGATATAGATCAAGATCATCGCATGTGTATGTACTTCGCGTGCCATATCGCGTTCCCAAACGACGAGCAATGCTCGTCTTTCGATAGTTTGTTCTTTAGTCTGCTATCGGAATCGGACGTCAATCGGAATTTTAAATGTGTCTAAATGCCTAATTGTGCCGTATTGAGCTGTAGAAATTGGAATAGAAACGTTGGCCTAGATAATGGACACGTTTCTTATCATCGGTACGTCACAGTAAGTAGGAAAAAAAGTGGCACGCTCGTTTTCATACAAATGGAGGGACATGCTGTATCTATCTTGATCTATGTCTGTGATAATATTATAAAGATGTCGATTTTTAACTTTTTTAACATTACCTACTTTTTGAAACATAGGCCGCCACCTAAAAAAACATATACCTAATTTATGTACTATGACTAGGATAATAATTTTCAAATCTAATTACGATTCAAATCGTGTTTGTTTTGAGTATGTGATCCGCAAGTTCATGCGATAATGAATTTTATTGAACAATCCGCAAAAAATATTTAAACAATCCGTCTGACGAAAAATTGTAGAGATAATAAGAGTTTATTATGTTTAAAACATACTGTATACTATTTTAAATTGTTTGTTGTAATTTTTAACTTCATTTTATTTTTATAACTCCTAAAAACTTATGACTCCTTAAAAGCTAGCTACGAAGTATTTCTGATGATTATTTTTCCGACCCAAATATCGACCAATAGAATTGCACCATTCGACGTCACGTGGTACAACCTATATGGTATTATACTGATAATTTTTTGAAAATTTTCTCTGGTAGTTGCTATATATAAAAGACAAACACGTCAAACTGACAGGTTGAATTCAATTGTGTCTCATGGTGCAATTATATTGGCCGACATTTGGGACGGAAAAATAATCCCCCGAATACCACACGAGCTTCAAAATTATCTGGCATTTCCCTCAAGGTTCCCTGCAAACAAATAAAGTCGTCAAGTTTTTCAGGTTAAAAGGTGATTTTTCCTTCATTTGTTTGCAACGAACCTATCGGGAAATATCCGATAATTTTGAAGCTCTTGTGGTATTATAAGTGATTATTTTTACTTCTAGCACAGACCACACATAATATAATAAGTTCCGTACTCTGCACCTCTAGCTATGTTCTTTTTAACCGACTTCCAAAAACGAGGAGGTTATACGTTCGGCTGTGGATAATATATTTTTTTTATGTATGTTCAACGATTACTCCGCCGTTTGTGAACCAATTTTCAAAATTTTTGTTTTGTTATATTAGGTTTCACTCCAATTTGGTCCCATTTTCACAAAAGTGGTGACCTGATGATGGGATCCATGAGTAATCGAGGGAACTCCTCAAAATTCAAATGGAAACATATGGTTTTTTTGGTTTCATATGAAGTATTTCAGGTTGTTCTTCTCATTACTCATTGTTACCAAAAAGTAAGATTTTGCATCAGGATACACCATGGTTCGAAGGTGGTGAACAAAACTCCTTACTCCTTATAGATACATATTTGGGGGTTTCGGCGTTGTCTTAAGAACTGAAAGCATATACTACTATGCAAATTTAATTAATCATCATCATCATCACCACTATTCCACCATACATCCATGAGTAATCGAGGGAACTCATCAAAATTTATATGGAAACATAATATAGTGATTTCGATTATATGAGAAGTATCCTAAGCAAATGCTACTAAAAAGCAAGATTTTGCAATTAGATAATATACCATGGTTCCGAAGGTGCTAAGAGAACTCCGGATTCCTTATAAATACAAGTTTGCGGCTTTTGGGGTTGGTTTAAGAACTGAAAGCATATGCTACTATGTAAGTTACATTCATCATCATCATCATCATCACTACCACCAGTCTCCAGACCATGAATTATCTAATTATAACCCTATTATTGGTACTTTTAATCGTCTTTAAGATCGAAACCCGAATTTGTCGAACGATTTAAAAAAATATAATGTTAATTCAATGTAAATGATTCGACCTTGGTGTTTAGGTTACCAAGATAGCAATTTGATCATGAGATCTTTGAGGTATGCTAATCTCCTTAAAAATACGGACAATTATAGTTATATTTGAGCATAATATTATATTATGTTGAGCTGATGAGTTTTCATTAGTGTACTTAATGATAAAAAGAAAGTCACTGAACAGAATTTTAGAGCCTTTGAAGACAGGCGTATGAATATTAATTTTATCATTGCTTGATTAAAGCCAAGCGTATTATACAGTGGTATATGCTTGGAGTTGCTTAAGCAATTCTGAAGTGGTAGTGATCTCAGACAATGAGTTTTCACATCATGAAAGTGTATCCTGGATCCAAAGTCACTAAGCATAACACATTAGTCTGTACAGGAAACCTTATAAATGACTAAAAAGAGTGAAATTATTATTTTTAACAAAAAATTAAGACCGACTTCCAGGTTAAAAACATTAATAATTTGTAATGAACAAAAAGTATTAAATAATTTAATAATTCTTACTCTTTGAAGTGCCTTAGGCATAATTTCCTAAACCTCAACTATTTCTGTACACAATATGTTCATTATTTTGAAGTCGGTACCAGTTTTAAATATAAAAAATATTTTGTCATAGAACTCAGTATTATTAGCTGGTACCGTCTTCAAAATAATGAAGATTGTGTACAGAAATAGTTGAGGTTTAGGAGAATTATGCCCTAAGGCACTTCAAAGAGTAAGAATTATTAAATTATTTAATACTTTTTGTTCATCATAAATTTTTAATGTCTTTACCCTGGAAGTCGGTCTTAAATTTTTGTTAAAAATAATAATGTTTTTTTTAGTCCACACTCCACATAATATTTTCTCTAGCACGTTGTGGCCACGTTGTCATAGTACAGTGCCACCACAAACAACAGCCGATATGATCGATATCATCGTTGCATAATAGATGGACGACTAGGGTTCCGTGTACACGCTTAAAAACCATTAACTTCATTTCGTTCCAATTTTTTATCTAAATGACACAGTTCAGTATTGGTTATAATACTACCAATATAACCGCGTTATTTTTTTTGTTTACGTTTATATTATTCGAAACGTAGTAATACATAATATTATAGTGACGTAAGTCGTCAATATAAATCAGATTTTCAAGGGCTACATTAGAATATTTTCCTATTTATTTCCCAACGCAATTGAGCCCACGACAACGCACAAAGAAAAACATTGGCGCATCAACAAACACATCCAATGTCAAAAGTCCAAGGAATAACATTGTATGACTTGTAAACAGGGTTGCCATAACCCAAATTCCCTTCGCCGGTCAGGCACGACAAAATTCCCGGACATTTGGCTGAAATGTGGTTATTTCCCCGGACACCTAAAACAGTATTTACGATAACGTCTTGCCAATTTTTGCTTTTCCAACAAGAATTTGTAAAAATCTGACTAACTCAAGTCCGTGCAAAAAACCGTGTGTATGCTTAGCGAGTTTTTATCTTTCGTTTATTGTTGCTGTCTGAATTTCACCCGGACGCTTTTCAAAAAAACCGGCCGGACGCACCCCGGACGCCCTTCAAACTAGGACAAATCCGGGAAAATCCGGACGGATGGCAACCCTACTTGTAAACTACATGAATCATAATACAGTAGCCACTCCGGTTTGTAAACAAAATTAATGTTACCTATTAAGAGATTTATGATTTTAATTATGTCATTATGTCCGTGTCATCGACTATCTGTGTAGCCTTGATAAAGATCTCTATGTACTGCTATTATCTGATAAGTACACGCAAACAAATGACATGTAAATGTAGAGAACTCCCGTGCATAATTATCTCTTACGCTTGACCACTTTTTGTTGAAACACGCCCAACCTGTCTGACATTGGTCCTAAAGGTCATTGAACTGTAGAGCACAAATAACAGACTATAAATAATATCATTATAATTGTATTACATGTTTTGCTGTTTTAGATTTGTTTAGTCGAAAATATTTTATTTTTGTTTATATTTAAAGGAACTCATTATTTTGTTGTTACTTGTTTTCCACCTGTTGCAAATTTTATCTACATACCTACTGTATTATTGCTTGCTGTACGTTATTTATAATACGCAATTAGATAAATTTATGCATAATTATTAATTTTTAACATTTTTCATCTTATATCATCATCATCATCAAAATATGTTCCTGCCAATTATGCACAATGTAAAGATAGTTTCGAGTTGTGTATGTCAATTACTATGTGGCATGGCTAATGGCTATAGCATAACGAAGAGCTGCATTGTATCAGGTGTATCAATAACGGTACTATAGGGCCTCCAAATTTACCTAGTATGTGGTCATGTAGTCCCGTTTAAAAGATCTGATAGGGAGTCCCTTTAAGACTCGCTTTGCCCTTGAAATTAATGCTCTTGCATCAAGCGTATCGACATAAAGACGTAACTACACTCATTTTTTTTTAAATGAAATAAGGGGGCAAACGAGCAAACGGGTCACCTGATGGAAAGCAACTTCCGTCGCCCATAGACACTCGCAGCATCAGAAGAGCTGCAGGTGCGTTGCCGGCCTTTTAAAAGGGAATAGGGTTATAGGGGAGGGTAGGGAAGGGAAGAGACGGAAATAGGGGAGGGTGGGAAGGGAATTGGGCCTCCGGTGAACTCACTCACTCGGCGAAACACAGCGCAAGCGCTGTTTCACGCCGGTTTTCTGTGAGAACGTGGTCGTTTTTCCGGTCGAGCCGGCCCATTCGTGCCGAAGCATGGCTCTCCCACGTTAAAACTCATGCTAAAAATCATCTCTTGTCCCCAGTGGTGTACTGCGACTACAATGGATCGGGGCGCGCGTTGTTATGGCTGGAGGAGTACATGGCGCGGATGGTGCTGCCGATCCACGCCACGCGGTGCAAGGCGCTCTCCATCACCAATGGACAGAGCGAGATATACAGGTATGTTGTTATATATATGGTATAAGATGAAAAATAAATACAGTCAAACATATAAACTCCTTTTTTTAAAGTTGGTTAAGAAGCTGAGCGTGGGTCATTGACCTTGCTAAACTGCACGGCTGATATACATTATTTTTTACCCAATAATTATTTATCAGTTGTGTGGCAGTTTGATGTCAAAGTCTAACTTGAGTATACACTATACATATGATCAAAACAAAATATGTAGTAGGACGTAGGTATGATTAAAACTTTGAGTTTCAGTCATACCTACTTCCTACTATTTTGTTTTGATCATATTATTCAAGTTTCTTTATCAAATTTTACCTAATGTTGTTTTGATCATATTATTCAAGTTTCTTTATCAAATTTTACCTAATGTTAGATAGATAATGTTTTTGTAGAGATGGTCTTTAGTGGCAAAAAATTGCATGAGTAGGTACCAACAGTCCATTAACATCAACATTACAAATGCCTTGAGGGAATTGGTAAATGAATCTACCACATAGTGATTGTGGTAAACTTCAACATATTAAGGCAGGTCAGTTTTGTTCGAAATGTTTGTGTGTGAAATGCAAGTATTTCAAAGGTTTTGCGCAACGTCGTTCTTGTCAGTCCCTAGTCATATTTCAATGCGGAAAGCTGCTTATAATCATGTAGTTGGCTGGTCCCCAGAACCCTGATTAAACTGTCAACGGCATAAAACGGTATTATAAACGTCTCAGAAGGTTTTAAAGAACTTCTTAATTGTGCGTGTAACGCAATTGTCCAAAATGTCCAATTATTATGTAACATGCTGTATTTTAGGAATAAAGAACTTTTTATTTTTAACTGACTTCATAAAAGAAGGGTATGAACCGATTTTGATGACTATGTTTTGGAAATATAAAAAAAAACCTGTTGCAAAGAGGATATTTCGAAGTTTTTTTTAGTTAAACTGATGACTCTCTTAAGCTTTGTTACTTCCAATTTATAAATCAAACTACTTCTGAACTAAAAGTCGACTTGTGACTTATGAACTATAGTTTCCATATTATTGAATCTCTATATTTCTTTTATTGAAACAGATCGGAGTCAAAGGAGATATTAAGGCAATCGGTTGGCGCCAGTGAGGACGACTGCCTTGTCTTCGGCGCTAACCTCACGAAGCTGCTGCGGGCGCTGCGGCCGCAGAGGGTGGCGCTGTTCGTCTCCTCTCGTGAGACAGAGAGGCAGATAGCGCCGTGGAAAGAGATAGATGCTGAGGTTGGTTCCTTGTCCTTTAAGAAGTTCAGTAGCATAGACATTAGACACCATAGAGCTTTTGATACAGCACCAATTAGTTCAACCCTTTCTTGGTTTGTAAATACCACACGCACGGCGTTGGGAACTGATCGCGCCGTGATACTGAACTGATAGAATATGCAGAGGGTTACTTAGCAAGGTTAGTAGTTCTATGGTAAGGAGAGCTCTCTGGCATACCCATTAAGCAGCAAAGAGCAGAATAGAGCAGCAATTAGTTAACCATTGCTTGGATTGTTAATACCACGAAACCATCTTTAAGTTTTACGTTCAATTGTGTATCATTAGTAGGCATCCTGTCTATCTTTTTCCGCTTTGTAGCTAAATGGAACACGGAACAGAGTTTGTATTTATTGTAGTAAGATTGATATTTCAGTATTCGCTGTCATGTCTATCTAGTATCGACATAAAATTATAGCAGAAACCCTTAAATCTTTATAATATAAAGCGTTTCCCCTTATTATTAATCAGTGATACTATATTATACTGTATAGGCGTTAATGTAATAAAAATTGCATAAATATGTAATAAACTAATATTTAAAACGCAATTTCTCAAGGGGCTTATCAGTAGTGCACAGTCACGTATTGTGCGACTAGCTATAAACTATAAAGTATATAAACATTACGTAAAATAGAGGTTGCAGTGTCGACTGTCGATACTACCGGCAAATTCCTCTAGTTTTATCTAGTATGCGAAACGTACGTGGCCTGGCAACTACACTTAGTCACACTTGGTCGAGAACAAAAACATGACTAAAACGCGTGAAACAGATATAGGGCTTGAGTCTTGACTAGATTTTAGAACATGACATAGCATGGCATGGGGCTTACACTAAATTTGAACATGCCTATCAGCATAGAAATGAGCTGTAACAATGAGCTGTGTAGTGTGTAGCCTATGATTTCGTTAGTGCACAAGAGTCGTTAGTCGTATGATAAAAATAAGTCGGGTTTTCCTTCCTGACGCTATAACTCCGGAACGCACGAACCGATTTCCACAATTTTGCATTCGTTGGAAAGGTCTCGGGCTCCGTGAGGTTTATAGAAAAAAAATTCAGAAAAAACTTCAAGAGAAAAGCAGGAAAACTGGGAAAACAGGCAAAACAACATTTGCCGGGACAGCTAGTAGTCTATAGAATACGTAAGATCTAATAGGCTTACTGTGCTATTAAATAAGTTTAGAGTAGGTATGCAGTTTTTGTAGACAAAAATATTATAAGTACATACAGTATGTACTGCTAGTAATGAGCCAGCTGAACCCCCCCGCCATGGGTACGCCCATGCGTCTTACGATAAATAATAATATTCCCAAATAAATTCTAATATTTTCTCACAAAATATAATACGATTGTTATGTGACGTAAGTTACAACAAACCGTTTTTGGGAGTTGTTCACCGCCTACCGCGATCGTCTCAACTAGGCCAAGCCATATTTTATTGTGGCTGTGGTGCCAGAAAAATAACAATGCCTAAATATCGTTTAGAAATTACGACGTTGTGGGAGTACGACAATTTTTTCGTTGATGTAGGTTGATGATCATTGATCAGACGCAATGTAAGGACAGACCCATGCATATTATAAATACCCACAAAGTATAGAATTGTGCCTATAGATGATTCTCTGAAATCAATTGACATATTGGATTGTGGTTAGATAAAAAACCATCTATAAAAAGCACAGAACAGTTAGTTATATGTGGCCAACTCATTGCCATTCGCGATATCTGATCACACACCTCATACGAATCGCACAATGTCGAGTTCAAATTAGCATCTTATCTGATTGCAATGTCGTTCACCTGTCGAATTTTGACGCGAATACAAAATGCACAATCGATTGCCTTCGCAGAATCGATATTGACGACTATAGTTGTTTAACAATTAGTTTGTCTATTTCGTTCTATTGATTTATCAGTAATTGGTATAAGAATATGACGTAGGTTTCTACCATGTTTCAAAAAGTTAGGAAAACAGAAAACCTGTCTTTCTAAATTTAAAATACAGTAGGTAGAACATTTTTGCACCACAACTTACGATAACATCTAAGCTCACAACTTACAATGTCCGATATGATTATAGATGAATATAAATATGTTTTTTCATTGCAGATAATCAAAATCCCCGAGTCGAAGGAAGGGTTCATCGACCTGAACAACCTCGAACAGAAGCTACAAGAGAATACCGGTACGGGGAAGAGAATGATCGGATATTTTCCGGCAGTGTCCAAACTGACCGGGGTACTGGCCGATGACGTAGCCACCACGCTACTCCTGCACCAATATGGCGCGTGGTCCTTCTGGGACTACAGCTTAGTAGCTCCTACTGCTCCCGTGGACATGAATCCGACGTTTCTGGGGGTGGAAGAGGGCATGGTGAGGAAAGATGCGGTGTTCTTCAACTGCGAGAAGTTCATCGGCGGAGTCCAAGGACCCGAGGTGGTTGTGTTCAAGCGGGATATCTTCAAGAATTCTCCTTTGTACGCGGACGATGTTGAGGTCAGTATTGCCTACTAATAGGGTGCTACTGAAATAAAGATAGGTCTATAAAAATTCTGCATTCAAGACTAATCTTGACAGAGAATAGATTCAAAATATTGTAGCCTACAACAAACAACTAGAATTTGTAGTATCCGTAGAAAGGTTGCTTATTTCTTATTTCCACCCACCCAAAAAAAGGTTTCTTTGGGTGGGTTGAACATCAGAGACTCTGCATGACTCTCGTTCGAGGCATCGCATCGTCGCTCGGGGTGAACCAATTTGGATCTGTTTTTTAAGAATGTATGTTTATCATGTTAAAGCTGATTGACACTTAAAGGGCTGCTTCAATTTCTAAAATATCGGTCTATCTCCAGCTGCTCGCTGAGCGTATCGAGAAGCAGCGCTGCACGGAGGCGGTGCGAGCGGCGCTGGTGGTCCAGCTGCGAGACGCGGTGGGCCTGCAGAACATCGCTGACCGCCAGGACCATATCACCAGGTGAGGACTTCATAATGGAAAATGAATGGAGCAATGCAGATACTTTTGCACCGAAAAAAACGAGACACAATGAACATAGGACCTAAAAGTAATGAGCACAAAAAGCGGCCTTTCGATATGATTTCTGGTACTGAGAATTATAGCTGAGATATAAAATTTTGCATGACAGCGCGGAAAAGTGACGTCACAGCGCGAAACACCTGAACGTGCTTGAAAAGTTATTGACGTATCGAAATGATTGAATCACAAGTACTTATTTATTATTTTCTGCGGATAATACAAAAAGCTCACAAATAAAGAGAAAATTCTACATTGAATTGCTTAAACCACTAAACACATAGCGCTTAAATTGGAAAAGCAATTTTTCTGAAAATTCATTTCTTCGCGGCACAAATCGGTGTTCCAATATTGATAGCAATAAATATTTCTCAACTAGTACTTAAACTAAATTGAAACAATATTTAATGGAAGACTATTTGGACTGCGAACGGTTAGGAGCGGGAATTTATTATTTTAAACATATAAAAATATCTATTGCCTGGCCCATTTGGCTGGTTTTGTGGTTTTACGATGCCAATGGACCTAATAGCTTTGGAAGCTTTCTCAGCAGGTTATTTGGTGCTGTTGTTTCAATTTTAAGAGAAAAACAATATTGCCTCACTAGTTTAATAGAGAATATATATAAAGCTTATGTCAGAATCTTCATTAAATCAAAGTTAAGTAATCATTAATGTCTCTGAGTGTGGCCTTCTATAATGACTTAATAGGAGTTACATGATTTTCAACAAACTCAAGTTTTCAAACATAATATAAGAACCCCAAGCAGGAAAGACCATGACGTCTTAACATGTAAATCAAAGATAGATCGAATTAAATACCTAATACTAAGTAGTAGATTCAAGGCACTTACACACAAACGGGAGTATGGCCACTTGATATATTCTACGTCCGGCACTGCCACTCAACTTACAATAAACATATAAACGATAATAAATATCTGTCAATAGAGCGTTTCAGTACTCGAGTGGTGCCAAAATATCCATTGATGACAATTTGTCCGCTGCCAAGATATCTGGCCTTACGTGATATAAATTTTATTCAAGACACTTCTGTGCGCCTACGTGTCAACTATTCGTCGCGTGTTGGCGCTTCAAATTGTAAACCATTCTTAATTATAGTAGAATCGTAGATGCTGGGGCTACTTAAACTTTTAGGAGAATGAAACTCTTTCGTAATAACGCGGAGACCTACAGTTCTTATCAGAAAAAGTCTGCGGCGCTTGAGAATCTGTGCAGTAAATTAGTTTTAAAACAGAATGAGGCGTACTCTGATCTCTGACCTAGGTAAAAGTATGTTAAATGTGACGTTGACACACATGTAGTTTCACAAACATAGTTATAATGTTGCCACTCTCATTTAACCTTTATTATGACTGGGCTTTTTAAATTTATCCTGCGCTACTGACAGCTTTAGAATGAAATGTTACTAACGGTGAATTCTAAAGATTGGCTCTTGTAAAACACGTGTGGTTTCGAGCCTGTGAGTTTTCTATTAGGGAAACAACATAAGCTTACGTAACACAAAATCGAAAACTATCGTCCTAAGTTACATGTTGTTACATAGTGACCTCGACTTCTGATTGCAATACAATGCTCCCACGCGGAGGTCGAGATATATCTCCCTACGAGGGTCAGACGGATTGAGAAACCCTGTCATAAACACGGATAAGTGTTATGTATTTGTTGTGGTAGGACGCTATGGGCGAGCGATCACTTTAGACACGATAGACTTAATGTGACAGAAAGCAATAAAAAATATTAATTGTTTGTGTGTACGCGTCCTCGTTTGTTTTGTGCAACAACAGTCAATTAAAAGTTAAAACCCACCGTTCGTCGTCAAATAAGTGAGCGCTTGCCCTAACTGCCGCACTCAGTTGCCGTACCTCGAAACCGTTTTGAGACTCCAATTTATAATCACGGTTAAGTAATTATTATATTCGTTTCTGTGGGCCTACTACGAAACCGTTTTGAGATTCAAACAATCGGATGAGAATGCCGCGTCCTACTCTAACAAACGAGAAATAACGTTGTTAGAGCAGGACGCGGCATTCTCATCCGATTGTTTGAATCTCAAAACGGTTTCGAAGTAGGCCCACAGAAACGAATATAATAATTACTTAACCGTGATTAAATTAAGGTTTTGACATAAGCCCCATATATTATCTGTTAAACTATTTAGTTAATTGAAGCTTAATCATCATTAAATGTCTGTGAGTGCGGCCGTAAGATGTATATTAACTTTTGCCTTGGCCTACCAAAAACATCAGGAAGTTGATTCCTAGGCAGAAGGCGGACCGAAATAATTTGGTCGTGTTATGTCAAACCAGGTCAATCCCATTCGACCGATCACAGCTAACATTGAATTGACATACGCCGACCTAATGACGTAGGTCTGTGATCTGTCATCTGCCTAGGAATCAATTTCCTCGATGATACATTGTAAGAAATTTACCAACAGGTTTATCGTGATTTAACTTAAAATGCGAAGGAATAGAAGCTGATAATCTGGCCATGCTAAGATAGCAGAATGTAGAGGTTTTATCAAGATGTAAAATAACCTAGTTGTAATTAATTTTTAAGCGTGGGTACCTCAACTGATTTTTAGACTTTCAAGAAGGCGTTATTCCAATAAATCTCGTACTTAAAATTTATCTCATACATCTATTTGCACCCACATAATATTCTTTTCATTGTATTATCTCCGAATAGGAAAGGTCACTGATTTGCTTTCCAAATAAAATCTAGTGTTCGAGTGGAATTTGGACGCAATTTTAGTGCTCCGTTTCTTACGACCTTTTCCTTCTTGTTACATTGTAATATTTGTAATGTTAATTTCTGAACACTAATTGCCTATACTACCTACCTATGGGTTAATGCCTAAAGCATATGTGCTAGATAGCTATTCTAATATAACAAATTACATGTCTGTCTGTTACCTATTGGCGCAACAAATAAGCAGGCAGGAATATAAGTTCTCACTTAAATAACTTATAGTCTTACTCAAAGCTATGAATTGTACAAAAATATAACACTAACATGATACATGATAATCCAAAGTCTAACAGTTAAACACGCCTATGTTTGCCGATATAAAATAAACTCGGTCTAAACTTAGAGTAAACATGGACTAAGCATATTTTAGGAAGGTAATTTGTTACCTACAAAGTTTTTAGTTTAAAGAGTTTCGTGACAAAACCGAGAAGAGTAGGTTTAGGGACCCATCAATCCCCAAGCGGCAGCCGGCTGCCGCATAACAATTGAAAATCTATTGTGTCTCCGATACCCACGATGGAGATGCTACGGCCTCTATTATCTCAACACCACTAGGCCAAGTGAGGTTTGTAGCACCTCCATTTTGGGTATCGCAGACACAATAGATTTTCAATTGGTATGCGACAGCCGGGTGCCGCTTGGGAATTGATAGGTTAATTGTGGTATCTAGTAAGTGTGTGTTTAAAACATGCTTCGTTCTACTTACTTAGGTAGGTACATATTATTAGAAAAGTAGGTACATTTGACAATCCTAGTGTTGGTCCTAAGCTCTAAACTAACTTTGAATTTCTAGTTCTAATCTTATTTCTATTCTAATTTTAATAGATCTTAAAGTACCAGTTTGTAGTGCATATTCTATTGATTACAATCAAGATAGAAGGGATCTGTGGGAGATTAAGCAACTCCTGCAGGCTCAGCATGGCCACAGTAGAAATGAGAAAGAATAGAAATGCTGACGGTTTTTGCGGACAAACTGACATATTACCTTCGTTATTCCATCACTTTGTCTACTTTACCGTAAGAATAAGGCCAGCCATACGGTCCGCATCTTGCAGTTGCGGTTGCCGCACGGCGATCTGCACTGTTTTCATACTAAATTCATATCCGCAATACACGGACCGCTCGAGCAGTTCTTGATCAGTTGGCTGTTGGTGCAAACAACGCGACCGATCTAGAGCAGTCGGTCTCAACTACAATTGCGGTCCGTCTATGGCCAGTCTAAACCTTTCTATGTAGGTCATGCTAAGCATCCTGCTAGTCTCGATTCGATCGTTTAATCGTTTAGGCTGAAACAATTTCATAATCATATGAGTCACAATCTCGGAATCCTTGAACCTGATTCTATTTGCATCGAATATTGCAGTTCGCGTATAAATAGGTGTGTGTTTATCGCGGAAGGCGCCATCACGGCCGGAGCGGCTGATCGGTGACGTGGGTAAATATCTCGGGATATCATCTGCAAACCGACATGCTAATGTTGTCATGTGTTTATTCTAGTAATAAAAACCATGTGCAATACCATCATCATTGATTCAGCAGGCTCCGGTGCTATGCTTAAAAATAGATGTTGTTCTCAATATGTTGCGCCGAGATTCGGTTATTGCGTGGCAGTCTTTTCGGGATGATAACTATTCTATGTCCTTTCATGGTACCTACTTAGAGTATATCCAAGCCTTTCATAAAATCAGATCTTAACCAATTATTAATGACTATGGATGCCGAGAAGCAGTCGGGTTCTAATCGTAATTCTTGAAAACTTGTTAGATTTTTGAACACGCAAGAAAAGACGAAACACGAAACACTTAAGACGCAAAGAAAAGGCCAGCATCGTAAACGGCTCAGGGAAATGAAGGCTCTTAATGAAGACGAGGAAGTTTTAATTTACGCGTTTTGCTTCCTATTTCCTGTTTTCCGACGTGACGTCACAGCTCCCCGGAGCCCGGACGACTGAAATTGCTGAAACCTTGCTAGGCGCCAATTATCGGCTTTCCTATTACGAGCTATGTTTCCCCGATATGCCAATAACAAGTTGACATGGAAAATTTGTAGACTGGAGCTGTAGAAAATTCGCAGAAATAAACCCATAAATATTGAGAATAAACGTAGTATACGTGTAACTATTTTGAATGCTAAAGTGTTTTTGTTTTGTATGTTATCTTTAACCTTAGTCGCTGAAGGCTAAATCGACTTTGAAGGAATTTTATATGGAGATACTTTCGGGCAACAGTTGAAACGGACTTCAATCTAACAAACTCGATAACTTTTTCAAAGTAATAATAGTAAGGACGGCCTAAATTCACATAAGTTATGCGAATATTCACTTCGTTTTGTGGTTGTTTTGCTGAGAGCAATTTCCCTGGCGCCAGTGCTCAGTTAGTACGCGACGCACTGTTTTACCGAGCGCCTAATTCCACTGACCTATATAGCTGATCTATCGGCTAGTTAGCGCTACCTAATTAAAACTTAACGCATTTTAAACAACCAAACGCTAGAAAGCAATTAACGAATCAAGGACAAAGCAGATAATGGTTCTAGCGTTCTCCAAAAATACTCAAGTTCTTTGAAATGCTCAACAAAGAAAACGCAGCATTCCTAAAACAATAGAGATTTAAATTAAAAGATTTATGTGAAACTATAAAACAAAGAATTCGCGAAAAAAGAACCGCAAAACATGAAAGCCACTGAAATAAGCCATGTCCTATTTAAGTAGGGTAAATAAACTCTGAACACACTTTTAAATCACATATTACATGCTTTACATCATAGAATGCTGACGTCGTTTTCATACATTAAAATGTTTTTATATTTTCACATTATACATCTCATAAATAATAAATTAAAATTTGTCGTTTCTTATTTTTTTATTCGAAAATTTAGTACACTTTTATGAATTCTTGCCAATATTTGTTACATAAATTAGATAATACGGTTTTAAAGTTATTTTCCGCGGCGAAACGATGTTTTCCGACGTAAAGTAAATACGGATTAGGATAGTGTGTTTGTGTGTCATCTCTTATAATATTATGTAAGCAAAAGCAATCAATTTAGCTAGACCCACATACTACGTAGGCTATTTGAAGAGCTAAAATAGTTGCTGAAGATCTGGGCCCGATCTAAAGGGGGGGGGGGAGCCGGGCATTTGCCCAGAGCGGCAAAAAATGAAGAGCGGCTTCTACCACCACCTAAGTTTGAGAATTTTACCTTCCTACCTACTTTAGGTTGGATTTAAGTATTTTGTCTTAAATATTGCCCCCATTATCCCCCAAGAAAACTAGCTCATAGCTTGTATGGATTTCTGTATGTGAAGGGCGGCAAATAAGATTTCAGCCCGGAGGGGCTAAAAAGCTAGATCGGGCCCTGCTGAAGATAAAAAAATCTTTCTTCTCTACTTTTGTCGGTGGCGTTTAACTGATAGATTTATCAGCCAGGCTTTAAATAAAATAAAAAAATTAGGGACGTATAATATTCAAAGATAAAATTATCTGTTGCTTATACCGATGAAACTTGATGGGCTCTACTCTTTACAATTTACATCAATGTACCTCTAGGTCTACAAATAACAATTTATTATACGTAGCTCTATGTATCGCAAAATAAAGTTAAGGCAATCAGTGGCAAAGGCTTACAAGGCACTACTTAAGAGGAAAGCCTTAGCCTGTGTAATAGGTATTAGGTAGAGTTTAGGAGAGATTTTTAGAATAGCAGCACATGCAGTAGGTGTGTATATAATATGTGATACCTAGACGAATGAACTTACGTAACTCGACGCTACTATTGAGAATATTCTACATAATGCATTGTGTGTGCAATATGAATTACGATATTTATTTATGAATGTAAAGTTGCGCGTTCATTCTTGTGAATAAACATAAGATTTTACTCGTGCCGTTTTGTTTGATTGGCGTTAGCGAGTTTGTTTACTGTGGCACGGCGAGCCGGCGTGTTGGCAATCTCAGACGAAGTGGATCGCACTGGTACAAAGACAAAATCGATGTGCCACCTTATTGCAAGGGAATAAAGTCGAAAGTGTCAGCCTTAACCGTCTTCGACCGTACTCTACATGTATCACGGTGGCGCCTAGACAGATTTATTCTTATTGTTAGAGTTTTTACATTACGGCCTGCATTTTAAATGCTACACAGCCTACTGTCTACATATCAATTTGTCTGCTCTATGTGAAACTTCGTCTATCGAAAGCCGTAAAGAATTCCATAGGATCTATCTTAGCTTTCTTAAATTTGCTTTAGATTTAAAGTGAAAAAATATAAATCTTTTTTGCTTTACTAATTACTTAACTTATTTTCTGAGTCTCCGTTGTTCCTCCTACGTTAAAATAACATTTATTTTCTCAAACTTTGCCGAATACTCTAGAATTTCTTCCAGGCTTCATATTCGAGGGTTTAGGCTTTTACCGTGACAATTAGAACACGAACATTTGGCACGGACCCAACTCGGTGGCCTTGGGCCGAACAAATCTTCACACTCGTGGCGATTAATACGGCCCACCGAACCGAATACGTATCCACTTCTAATGTTTTATAAACGCAACTTCTAATGGTTTTTAGACGCTACTTCTAATGGTTATAGAATAAACTAAATCGTTGCTCTGCGGAAGTCTATCTTATTATTGAAATGTATCTCTAATGGTCCTAATTGATTATTTAGATAGAGATGTTCTTTTGATGATGGTTTTATGAACGCTGGTCGTTTTTATGGTGATACATTTGCGTCAATTGTAGGCTTGCCAAAATTGATAGAGCTGAAACAAAAGACGTGTTACATATTATAGCGGTGTATATTAATTGAATATTAAAAACATAATATAAAATATGATGATGATGTTGATGTCACGAAAACGGTTTTGCAAAAAATAAAACGATAAAGATAACGTAAGCCGATTTCAGTGTAAATATGTTGATTCGCAAGGCCTTGAATATATTTGAGTTGGTGTCAAATGTTTAGCACTTCCTTGAATATTCGCTGGTTAAAAACACATAAATCGTCTCCGTCTTAGCGCCGCGCCGCGTCGTCGCGGCTGCTTACATTGAATTTTAATTAGGAGGTTTTGCTTTCGTTTTGACTTTGAAATAACTTAGTCACAATAGACATAACGACCAGTAGTTCGACTGCAAAGAAACGGACAAGTTTCAATATCTGTCAAATTCGACGGGTTTCACTAGGATTATGAACGGATGTGCCTTGCGCTGGCTGATATAATTTATTTTTAAATATTTAAAATAAAGATTTCAAAATTGGATTCCGACATATTTTTAAATTCGTAGGTAACAAGTTAACAACCCTTGCGACCATAGACATAATATAATGCTAAAGACCAACAAAGAGTGCGAGAGAGAAGAAAATCCTTTATGGAATTATAACAAGATGAAAAGAGAGAGGCAGTCTAATGAAAATTGTAACAACTTTTATTTGACAGGTCGTCAAAAGTCGTCAATCGTTTTTATGCCCTTTCGGTATTTGCAATTTATTATTTAAATCGTATGTTATTTTCAACAAATACTATTATATATAACAATAATAACTTGTGCTGTGAGTGATTGCAGTGTAAATCATAGGAATAATCCTGAAAAATATAAATTTCACCCGTAATTAATCTTCATGTCCTAATTGCTACGACGTGTTTATTTTTGCTATATTCTGGTCTTTAGTTCTCTATTTCAAATAAAATATTGTGAATCCTCCCTTTTACTTTCATATTTTGCGTAACTAAAGGTACTATTGTTCCTATATTACACAAATTTTGAAGAAAAATTTTTCATCAAAATTTCTTACATATACGCTAGTGCTTGAATCAAATTTATCGATATGCTTATCGATATTTTACAATAACATAAATCTAAAATAAAAATCATTTACCTTTATATATTTTATCACCTTAAGCCCGGCCGCACATTATCCGAAATTTCTGATCAGAAAAATTCGGACGCCCGGCGGAACGCACTCTGTTCATACATTTTGTTGTAGACCCATCATACTAATTTTTGTGATCAGAAATTCGGAAAATGTGCGGCCAGACTAAAAAGGACATATTATCTTATTTTAACTAATATAATATAGTATAGTATAATATAGCTAATATAATATAACTACTATAATATAGAGTGACTCTAAAACTAGAGGAAGGTTTATATTTATATATCATAATCATTTGTTTTACAGATTCCCTCAAGATAAATAAGAGGAAAATGGCTGAAATTAATTGGGCGTGTTGGTTGGAATCCCAAGAAAAATTCAACAATATGTAGGCAAACATTTCATTGAAAATTTTTAAAGAAAAATTAGAATAAATACTATTTTGGTTAAAGGAGCTATCCCAACTTTATTTGTGCCAGTAAGTTTGACATACTGTTGCACTTGTTACTGAAGCAATTATTAAAAATAAGCAATTATAAGCAATTAATGCTTTTTAGTTCATTTAAGATTATACTTATATGAACTAAAAAGTATTAAATAATCCTTATTCTGTACTCAATCTTCATAATTTTGAAGTCAGTACCAGTCCTAAGTATATAAGTTGCTGTTATACCTATTCTGTCAGAGAACTGGCGATTAGGTTAGCTAGTACCGATTGCAAAATAATGAACATTGAGAACAGAATTAATACTGAGTACAGAATAAGAATTATTTAATACTTTTTAGTTCATTTAAGTATAATATTACTATTGTCATTGCCTAGGAAGTCGGTTTTAATTTTTTGTTTAAAAATAATAATTTTACTCATTTTAGCTGTCCTTAACGTTTTCTATACTTACAGTTGGTGTTTTAAAAAATCAAAATCAAAATTGCTTTATTTCTGAACAAATCTAAAATAAAATATATTTTCAGAATACATGGTGCCTACCACCGGTTCGGTAACTAAGCCGACGAGAAGAACCGGCGTAAGAAACTCGCACGCCCACTTTTTACCAAAAAAGTGAGAAAAAAAATAATCTTTTAAAACAAAATGTACAATGCTGTAACTAAAAATTATACAATGTAAACATAGATAGATACATAATAATTGTAAGTCATGTAGAAGTAGCCTTGCAAGCAGTCATTCAGCATTCTACTCCCAAGATGTGCCATCAATTATGAAATCATTTTGGCTTTGGCACAAAACGTTCTTTGACTACTTTTTTAAATTTATTAATCGAAAGATTTTGAACGTTTTCTGGGACCATATGTTCCCATTTGAATATCAAGGAGTAACTTCGATTTCTCATTGTTTCCATCACCAGACTACCACTTTTGTGAACATGATACCTACTCGGAACAATACAATGTACAGCAAAAGAAAAAATTTGAAAATCGGTTCATAAACGGCGGAGTAATCGTTGAACATACATAAAAATATATCCACAGGCGAACGTCTAGACTCCTCCTGTTTGGAAGTCGGTTCAAAATAATTGTAATAAAATATTATGATATTTTATAATATGTATTTAATTTAAGAATAAAATATAATATACTATGTGTGTTGTTTACTTTCAATGTAAGGACTGATTTACCAGATAGATTTTACCTGAGTAATAAATAAGTAACTTTATAATGTGTTAAGTGTAAATTATTTACCCCTATAAGAACCTCATGTCATAACATATCCGACGATTGAAAAATCATTCCAAAAGAAAATGTGTATCTACTTTTCAATCGTCACCTTTTTTTGCCAATTAAAATTTATGATACCTAATTTGAAATACAAATCTATCAAAGTTGCATATTATTTATTTCTTATAGAAACTCAGGTAAAATAACTCGAACGGACTAAACTATCGATAGCAAAATACTATACTATCGATAGTAAAATATACATCACTAGCACACGCACACATTGACAGATCAAAAATGGTCACGCATTTTCGAGTTGTCAGGTGGTCTTTACGACAGTATATATTATGTCTATGCTTGCGACGATTTTCGTCATAATACGTCAAATTTAAAAATTTCAACATCAGTTCTAAGTCGACATACTCTATCATTCTGTCTACTCTGACTTAGTTGCATTGCTAGGAAAAACGAATATTTGGTTTGTCAAACAACGTTCAAATGTTTGTCTTAACGTCACGTTGGGCCATGATGGGTAACCTTGATTGCCACCATGATTGCGCAGCTGCGTACAGTATGCAAGTCGACGTAGGTCATGGGCAATTTAAGACGAATATGCACACTCTCACTCTCTCTCGACTATATTTGTCCATATTGACCGACGTGAAGAAGCCGCTTGATCGGTTTTTAATTATTTCTTACAGTTCACCAAGTTCTTGATTATAACGTACATTAATCACCGATGGTCGACAATGTAAGAAAAAATTGCATTTACTGAAAGAAATAACCTTTTGTTACAGACAAGTTCTGTCGCACATCAAGAATATACCGGAGCTGATACTCCTGGGCACCGAGTCTCGGACGATGCGGCGTCTGCCCATCTTCTCCCTCATGGTGAAGCATCCTCGGGGCACCTTCCTCCATCACAACTTCGTGTGTGCGATCCTCAACGACGTGTTCGGCATCCAGGCGAGAGGCGGACTTAGCGGGTACCAGAACTATGGGTCGGATATCCTGGGTATTGATGATAAGCTTCGAGAGGAATATGAGAAACTGCTGGATGTTGAAGCGTAAGTTTTATATTTACATTTTAGTTAATATTTCGTGTCTAATTTTATCTTATACTTTTAGCGTGACAGTCTTGAAAAATATATGAATCTCGGAAACT
Organism: Aricia agestis; assembly: GCF_905147365.1. Lineage (NCBI taxonomy): Eukaryota > Metazoa > Arthropoda > Insecta > Lepidoptera > Lycaenidae > Aricia > Aricia agestis. The sequence goes on along the minus strand of NC_056409.1, from coordinate 7,371,028 downwards.
GCAAGTATTTTTATAATAATATATGTAGTATGCCGTATGTAGGGTTTTAGGGAAGAAAGAGCAATCCAGCTTGGGTTTATCTCTCTGTAACCGTGCCATTTGTGGTATCCTAATAGTGAATGATTACAGGATACTAAAATTATAAACAAAGCTCGGTTTCCCAGTTTCTTATTTGTAAATCTTCAGAAAAGTGTCACAACAGGAACCACTCACAAAGACGATTACATCGCTGGCGTGGCATTAATCCCAATGGCAAGCCGACAATTTAGGACACATTATAAATGAGAGTTTATAATAATGAAGAAATTCATCTCTGTAATGTGATTTTCGGCCTTCAGCGAAACCGGCTGTAATGAACGAGCCATTTATTCCCGTCAGGAGATTCAATTGCTCATCGGCCGGCATTTTTGTTGCGCCCCTTGCCAAATATTAATGCTCCAATATTTCAAATAATTCAGTTACGCATAATTTAAGCCTTCGGTCCAAACTTTTGGCAAGAAATCTCTGTACAAAGTTAAAATAAACATTGTTTAAATTCACTGCTTCCTACTGCATTCAATCGATCGAACTTGTTTATGAAAAGGAAGCGCAATAATCGTAAATTACTCCTTGCAGGCAGAAGGAAATAGCTCGGGTTCGCAAACTGAGCGTGATAAAGTCGCCCGAAGTCCCGATACACAACGAGCACTTGCGGCCCGGCTTCTGTAGAATATCTCTGCCGTTCTTCATGTCGGAATGTGAATTGGCCTTTGTGTTGGAGGCATTGAAAATGGTGGCCACGGAGGGCTGGAAAATATTGCCGCAGTACGTCGTCAACTCCGAGACGGGACAATGGAGGCATCACTCGAGCTCCGTGCTGCGAGACAGAAAGTCTTTGTACTCCTTACGATTCAATGACGGCAAGATGTGTGCAAACGAAAGGCGGATTTCTGGTAAGTTTTATCTTGTAACTTCATGTGCTATCGGAAAAATTGATTTATAAGCAGATGGCAGACCTTTGTTATATTTTGGTCGTGCCAAGTTAAGACAATATTAATTTAATCTGTTTAGCATAAATCAGAAATATTATAAGTCCGCCATTTGCCTTTATGAACTAACTAGCTGTTGCCCGCGACTTCGTCCGCGTGGACTTCAGTTTATAGCGCGCGATGTCAACAAAATTGGTGTCAAATGCTTTTATAAAAATCCCTGGTACCCCTTAAATCAATACAGCTGTCCAGTGTGCACACAATAAGTATTTCATTTTTTTATCATCATATCAGCCTATAGTCGTCCACTGCTGGACATAGGCCTCTCTCAATGAACGCCAAGATGACCGATCTCCTGCTACTCGCATTTTTTTATATTAAACTTTATATTTTATGCCAAATTTTAAAGCTTATTTAGCCCTCAAATTACACAACTTTACCCATAAACTATTTATCATTGATAGGTTTAAGGTTACGTCACTGCACAGATAAAGTACTGAGTTATTTAATACCGTAGAATAGATATAACAATTGAAAAAAATCGAAACTTAAATGTAAGATGATACCACGTCTTATAGAAAGACTTTTGAGTAAGGGTCAGCGCGATGTAGAAGACGCACGGATCTATTATGAATTGTTGGAACTAACTTAATTTGAACAAATTTACGCATTTTCACCCCCTTACAACCCTTTTTTCCAGTAAAAAAAGTAGCATATGTCCTTTCTCAGGCTTTAGACTATCTGTATACAAAATTTCATTGCAATCGGTTCAGTAGTTTTGGCGTGAAAGCGAGACAGACAGACAGAGATACTTTCGCATTTATAATATTAGTATGGATTTCGCTGATCATATTTTGTTTTCTGTTTATAATTTCTCTGTGAAAGCATTTCCTAAATATATCCTTGTTTTCAGGACCAGGAATTTTCCCGCAAACATACACGGAGTGTTTACAAACCGCAAGAAATTTGTTCAACCGAGCGCGAAAATTAGCCATGAAATGTATTATCGAACCCGAAGTCGGTTTCAACCCGAAGATAGATTACCTGCGCTGGTTCATGTTGCCGAAAGAAGCTCACGACCTGCTGCTAGGAAAATCGGCGAATGTGAAACACATAGTTCCCTTCGACCCGTCCGGTTACACGGGAGCCAGGAAAAGCCTGCAGATTTCGAGATCTTCTAACATATCTTCCCCTATATTAGGCTCCTCCGCGAGACACTTCAGCCTCTCCGCAATCGACGACTGTCAAATATATAGATTTAAGCAGAAACAGAAATTCTACTCCAGAGAGTCGAGTCTGAAGGAGGTCAACAAGGAAGATCTGTCACCCGAGACCGCGAATCCCGTACAGTTCGCAGTTGGGGAGTCCGTGTCGCCGCTCCGCATAGTTCCCCAACACGCTAGACCCATGCTCATGATGAGATCTAGATGCTATAGCTTAGGATCCGATATTCCCCAAGTTCCGTTAAGTACACAGACCAAACTAAACCTGGGCGTGAAAGAGGCTAGTCCGAGTCATCATATAGATAAGAAGAGCACGTTCTGTCACTGCGGTAGCCAAACCGACCTCCAATCCCTAGACGACGAAGTCATTTCACCCATCAAAAAGTACCCATACAGCGCACAAAGTAGCACATCGATCTCGGACTGTAGTCAGACGGGCCGCACCTCACCCACCGTATCCATAACCTCCCACACCTCCGAGGACCTCCAGGCCTACGTCAAGGAGATGACCAAAGAAATCGCAACGGAAATTAAGTCGGAAATCCGGGAAGTCATTTCCAGGGTCGACGACATCCTCGACAACTCCGATGCCGTCGATCAGACCAATGTCAGTCTCAATTCGACGTCAAGTCAGAGCGACAGGAACTCCGTGTCCGTCATCGACGTGGCCGAGTACCTGATGGGCATGTCCAGGGAGATGGCCACGGAAATGAAGCACGAGATTCGCGAGATGGTGAACCAGGTCGACGAGATGATCTCGCCCGATCCGAACGCGTCGGGCTCGAGACGGAGCTCCCCGCCGCAGCCCGTCAGAAGGAGGATCGGATCGGGCCCCGAGCTGGGGCTGGATCTTCCCAAGCACGCCGCTCAGCAGCTGAAAAAGTCTCCCACTAGTCCCTTATTCACGACCCATATTTCGGAGGACGACCGCTGCAAGCGGTCACCCGCGCAGTCGCCCAAGTCGGCCCAGTGCACACCTTCGCACGAGGCTTCCGGGCCGAGCAGCATCTCCTTCAACTCCAGCGAGACCTCAACCCCGGACACCATAATCCAGGTGGTCACCACCTCTCAAAATTCCCCCAACCTCCCCAAGTCGTCCAGCTCGAACAAGCTGTCGGACGAGGAAGTGAGCTGCGCCGACGCCATCTGCAGACATTGCTGCATCAAAAAGTCCTGGTGCCAAAACCCCTCCGTCAGCTCGCAGGACAGCGGAATAAACATGACTTTCACCGAGACAGATTCCTTTAGCGATTTCGGTGAGTTGCCCTTCCTCGTTAGTTTCATCATGACCATTACGACATTTTTCATTTTTAGTTTTCAACCCTCGTGTACTAGCGCGTACTTTTTCTTTTCTTGGTTTTTTATCCGTTTGCTCATATAGTTTGCTTATGTTCCATTCGTTCATCTATTCTAGCGAAGTGGCGAACTTCCTCAGACCCGACGAACAATAAACTGAGAAAGCTTCAGGGGAGATTGCGGTCGTGCCACGACAAGAACGAGGTCCCCGACATTATTGAGGGCGTGCCGGTGTGCAACAATCCCACCAAGCAAGTCATAAAATACACCGAGACGGAGTCTGGAAGAGTGGTCTTCCAAATTCAAGACGACGACGGACAGAGCCGGTAAATATAATTTGTACGAGTAACAAACTATTACTAGTTTTAATGCTCATTTACCTTGTTTACAAACTTGTCTTCATACAGGTAGTTTTAGTTATCAGTTATGATCTATGGCTAATAAAAATAATATAGCTATAGCCTACGACATTATAGCCTTAAAATATTTACGAACCTAAAATCCATCGCATAATAATCCCGCCTAAACAGCGCTGATCCAATGCAAACATTTCATTCGGAACCATTTGAATTCGAAATTAGAACATTCTCCGGTTTTGCAGAAGCGCGCCAAGCGCGATGGACTCGAAGCGGTCAAGTAGATCGTCGAACGCGTCGTCTAGTTGTAGCGACCGCAGTTCGCGCTCAAGCGGCTACGGCACTGAGCACAGAGTATCTAATGACGAGTCCCTATACGATAGGAGGTAAATTCCGATTGGCTTTTTTTGTGCTCATTTTGCAAAAACTTTTATTTTATTATATGCCTGGCTTGTTTTCACCGAAGATTATCATTAATTCGATAGTGCTGTTGAGTGGTTACGCTTTTGATGCTGGCCACTCAATATGCTAGGAATAATTATTATCCCATCAAAAACATCCTGTAAAAAAACCAAGTCTCGCAACTCAGTTTTTATACCGTAAAAATGTATGAGATCCATGCAATACCAAGTCGGTTAATTTATTCAGTCCCTACCTTGGGGACCTTCTGTCTCAAGTTATTACGTAAGTTATTATCATATCAATATTAAAAATCTTTTACGTTTTAAATAAATAGATCAATTGGACATCGCATGGAGCGCAATAGACTAAACAATCTAATAATATAATAATTGTATTTAAATTGTAAGATACATTGTGTTTTCATGCGATGTCCAAGTCGATCTATTTATTTAAAACGTAAAAGATTTTTAATATTGATATGATAATAACTTACGTAATAAATTAAGACAGAAGGTCCCCAAGGTAGGGACTGAATAAATTAACCGACTTGGTATTGCATGGATCTCATAATTTTTTACGGTATAAAAACTGAGTTGCGAGACTTGGTTTTTTTACAGGATGTTTTTGATGGGATCTCACTTCTTTTTGTAGAGTCCTACTTTTCTCCTTTTTGGTACCTTATACTTCTATAAATATCAATAACGATTTATATAAGAAACAAATAAAACTTACAATTAATAATAATATAATCATTATGTATACAGTATTACTATACTACTTGCCTTTCATGACTATCCAATATCCATACTAATATTATTCTAAATGCGAAAGTGTGTTTGTTTGTTTGATTGTCCTTCTCTGCCGCTCCGCCGGCGTAGGACGGAAGTACGGAGGCGACGCTATGCGAACCTCCTAACTCTCGTCTAACGGGGCTCCGGGAGAGGATGGAAACCTCCCCGGCTTAGCCAGTCCCGGCGCCGAGGGGAACGCTTCAGTTTGCCGAAGCGTTCCCTAACTTTGGTGGAAGTCCGGTCCTTTCTAAGGTAGACCGGCCGGTCGTGGAGGGAGTCCTGTGTTTGTTAGATTCGGGACATCCCTTCTTTATACGGCTGAAGGCGAACCGCAGGTGGTTTTAGTAAGAGTCTCACATACTCCCGGGGTGCTTCATCTAACTGAGGCACACCCCCAACCCGGGGCACCCATGATGTGTTTCCCCTGCGCAAAAAAAAATATCCATACTAATATTATTATAAATGCGAAAGTGTGTTTGTTTGTTTGATTGTCCTTCCTTCACGGCCTAGCGAAGCAATCAATCGACTTGATTTTTGACGAAGACTTAGTTGGTCTTGGAAAAACGTCAGGTTTCCAAAGGAGGTTTACAAGAATATTCGTATTTTACGCGATTTTTTAATTCCACGCGAGCGAAGCCGAGGGCAAAAGCTAGTGCTTTATATATATAGATACCTATCTACAACTATTACTCCTTCGAATATACGTACGGAAATATCGATGGTACCGGTACAATGATTCATGAATTGCAATTAATGTAACTTTGTAATCCTATACATTTATATGGGATTACAAAGTTATTTACGAAGTTAGTGTATCTAGAAAACTGGACAGAAATTTTGAAATATTTGAATTTTTCCTTGATTTAGACACTAAACACTAATTATATTCTAAATTTGAAGGTTCTATGTCTGCTAAAAGTGCCTTAGACTTTTGGTGATCGGTCAGTCAGTCAGTCAGTCAGTCAGTGACAAAATTAAGAAAGTTTAACAAGTTACAGTTAAACTACTGGTGCAAATTGAATAAAATTTTAAATATACCGTGTTTATACAATGCTTGCTTAGCAACTGAAAATTCAGGCTTGTTGGTTTATCCACAATGAAGTTATAGGGGGTCAAAAAGAGCCTGAATTGGTTCGAGAAAAGGATAGTACAGCCGTGCCGCTTTTTTGCTCGACTTGGAGGGGGCACTGCCGTTCCCCAGATCGGGCATTAGAGATGTCTTAGGTTTTTTTTTGTATATATTTTTCGTTCGCTGGACGCTTTTCATCTTAAATAATAGCCTCATTATTTAATGTCAAAATTAATAATTACTCTTCATTACTTTTTGTTTGCAAAAAACTATTAGACTTTGTTCATTACTCTCCTAGAACCGGTTTACATGTTTATCTTTGGTGTGCACGATATGATTAGTCTTAGTTTTTAGATACTCAATAATACATATTTTATTTATAGCACTTTTTTAAACTCCGTCATAGGCCATAGCTAAAGTCACGAATACGTTGATGTCACTTGCACAAACATATTATCTCAACTTTAAATACCCAAGTTCACTATTTACTTGTATAATTCCTTTTTTGTACTTAGCACTTTTTAAAACCCTCACAATTCACATAGTCATGACTTAGTTACGGATGTACACTATTTTTGCTGTCGTTTACACAATTGTATTTAAACTTACACCCTAGTCTACAACACACCATTTACTTCCACAGCACCACAGGTATTTTTTTCGTACTTTATCCTCATTATCATAAAGCTCATTATGGTATACTTTTAACAGTGAGTCAGAATGCCGGCTGTTCAAGTCGGAGTGCTGGGAGGAAGCGGAACAGGACGACAGCAGCGCGTGTAGCGACGCATCGCTAACAGACTTCACATTCGACGACGAGGGCAAATGGCACTGCCCGCCTAAAAACGTCTGGAAAGCCACTGTTGAGGTAATATTATACAAACAAACAAACAAATATACTTTATTATGCACATATTGATAACATTACAAATACAAATAGACGTATAATATAATTAATTGAACTGTACACAAATTATTACTCATACTCATATGAACACAGATACAAACAATTCTAAAATTGACTTATAATTAATGTTACAAAAATATAAAGAAACTCTATAAACATTCATAAACGTTTATTACTTATCGTTTGTGTACTTGCTTAGTGTATTTGAAGCTCATGATTAGTGCGCGAGGGAAAGAGACATGTAGTACATTTCATCGTTTCACCTTGTTCCGTGGCCGTTCTTTAGTAACTATGATTTTTTTATGATATCGAGCTGACACTAGCTATCATAATATTCCTTTTCATTTGTTTCTTAAACAGATTTTCATCATATTAATTTTCTACAATTTCCAGGCAATACAAGAGCACCACATGATCAAGCCCAATGACAAAGTGCTGGTCTGTCTGTCCGGCAGTAGGGACTCCATAGCGCTGCTCCATACCATGCATCAGTACCAGTTCTACGCCAGGGCTAAAGGCATACATTTTAGCATAGGTAAGTGCTAATAGCAACGATAAACTACGTAGTTTATAAATTCATAATATAAATGAAGAATTAAAATATCGTACTGTATGGGATACTCTCTGAAGTCTAGTGTCTGCAAGAACCGTACAGTTATATCGTTGTCTTTAGCGGAAATAGCAAAACTAATTCTTATGAAGCCTTAAAGATAATTCATTACATTCCTGCAATTTTTTTTGCAGGTGCACTATTCGTACAAGAACCGGACTCGAGCGTCGACCCGCTACATCTGATGGCGTACTGCAGAACGCTCGGCGTCAAATTCATATACCAGGACAAAATGAACCACAACGAAATGCAACGTGAGTGACAAACTCTTTTTTTAGTAAAAGATGGCCCCGTGCGAGTTTCTTACGCCGGTTCTTCTCGGCGGGGTAGTTCCCGAACCGGTGGTAGGCATCGTAGTTTTTTCGTTCGACTTTCAAAAAGTGTATCATGATACCCATTTTGAATAAAAAGATATTTTATTTTATTTCTATCATATAAAGAACATGCTCCTTACAATAACAACATTGGATATTTGTAAAGATTTTAAAAAGTAGAGTGTGAAATCCCGATATTGTTTCTTTCTCAAATGTACGATGTGCTCAAAATACTACCATAACACCTGTAACACATAGTTATATACACATAAATACGAAATTGGCCATGCCCCATTAAAAAAAAACCCTTCTATGTAATCACTAATCTTATAATCATAGAGTAAAGTTACTAACATTCAATCATTGATTAGAAAAATAATTATATTTTTAAGATTTATTTCATCTCTGTCATTATTAACTTTAACTAACAGTGGTGCAAAAAATTTGCAGAGTATAAAATATTCCAATAAACAACATCGTATATATTCCAGATTCCGGCGCGCACATATCGGAGGTGCGGCGGTGGGCGTGTCACGGCGTGCGGCGGCGCGTGTACGGCGCGGCGGCGGCGCACGGCTACGGCGTCGCGGCGCTCGCGCAGTGTCTCGACAACGCCGCGCAGGCCTTCATAGCGGCTGCGTTGTACGGCGGCGCGCTAGCGTCTACCAAAGCGCATTATCGTGTCAGGTAAATCTAATTTGGTTAACATTATTGAAATTTAGTTTGCGGTCGAACTTGTTTTTTTTTTATTAAATTTAATACGCTAAGTAACATCTATCTTTGTCGACAATTTTATTTTATACTCTCTGTTTGCTTCCTCATAAAAAATAATACGATATATTTTACTCAATGCTGGAGCAAATTTATTTTTATAATTATTATTTTTTCAGAGTAAAATGTTATTTTACAATAAACATTAAAATTTGCCAAACTGCGCAGCAGTTTGTTGGCGACAAATTACTAATTCGCTAAACATAAACTAAATACAGACTACACTACAGGCGACTATCGGTAAAGTCCCGGATGTTTTTAATAGTTTCCGTGGCTCTTTCAATGGTAGTTAAGATTGAGTTATTAATGGTTATAATCTGCGCCACAGATGCGGCACATCATTATCTAAACTAATTTATTAAAGAGGTAAAGTTTGGTTTTTTGTTTGTAAGAGGTAATCTCTGAAACTACCGATTGTAAAAACTTTAACACTGATAGAAAGCTGGTATCCTGAGTGATATAGGCTATATTTTATGTATAAAAAGTTCTGTTTTTTTCTTCATAAAATTATGCCGTTCTCAGAATTCCACGCGGGCGAAGCTGCGGGCAAAAGCTAGTAGTTTAATATTTGTAATAACCGTTTGACTTGTTTCCAGGGAGCACAACATCCGTATAATCCGGCCGTTCATCTACGTGCGGTCTCGCGCGCTGCGGTCGTTCGCGTGGTCGCGCGGTCTGCCGCACTTCGCCGAAACACACACGCCTGACTCGCCGCCATCTTCGGATGAGGAGTGAGTATTAAATCTAATGTTTTTTTGACGTGACAACGTCTAATAACTCCATACTACGGGCTGCATGCACGAAAAAGATGATGAGAGAGAGGCATGATCTCAGTTCGTAGTTGTCACGTCAAACGACCGTCCGTAAACCGACTTTACAGCCAACCAATTTTTTTAATGTAATATGTTCATTTTATGGAATTTTCATTTGGGTTTCATTTAAAGTTGTCCTATATAACGTCCTACCTCCGGCACAAAAACTAATTCGGTGCAAAGATCTCGATTTGGCGCGAAAAGCAGCGTTTAGAATTTAGATACTAACTGCAGTACTTATAAAGAACATTTATCATAGTTACATAATTCTTTGTCGTATGAAGTGGCGAAATAACAAGTCGCTTCTGATCTACAGAATATTTCGTTTCTTTACATCGAACAACTACATCTATCGACGCTGCATTGTGTTAATTTTTTTGGATCTTCTATCATCTATGATAATCACCCATATAAGGACACATGTCTGAATATGTCCATCACATGCGTACATACAAACAAATATTTTGTATTGCAATAGTTTTGACACGCTGTCTCAAGTGATCGCTCGACCTTACACATTACCTAATTTTCTTATTATATATACTATTTTATATTAGATATAATTACTAATTTCCTTATTCAGCAAATCCATGCCCCTGGACCGGTCGATATCGCAGCCGTGCGGCAGCAAGGAGTCGCTACACGAGCAACTCTCCGAGCCGCTCGGCGAACCGCTCGTCGCCGCTCGCGAACTGCTCACGAGCCAGGAGCGAACACATCCCTACATATTCACCAGCCTGAAGAATGCTCTACACCCGCTCATCGGTTCCAGGTAATATTCAAAAGTATGTGAAATACTTGGAAGAAACGTCTTTCCAGGCAGAACGTCTTTACAGGCAGATGTCCAGTGACGGATTAATCCTTAATCAAATAAAGCAATTGCCTAGGGCATCACGTCTCAAGGGGCACCAGAAGAAAGACAAAAAACATCCGTCCGAGCATCAAGTCTCACTAAATCACGTCTGACCGACTGAGAGTGCCCCAGAAGAAGGACATAAAAACATTCGTACTTAGGGCATCACGTCTGACGTCTCCAAAAACCTGTAACCTTTTTAGGTGGTAAAAGTTTAAAGACCGATTCTAGTTTACATACGGATAGGAAGGACACAGGCATGGATTGCGTAGGGCACAGAATATATATTAGTAGTACCAACAGAAGTCCAACTCGTGAAACCCGTTTAAAAAAATAACAACCCTTGCTGCGATACTATAAAGTTCAAATTCCGACCGCGCAGTGCTAGGTGCCTACAATTATATTTGCCTACATGTGCGCTCCCTTTCTATCGCGTAAGAGGTACCCTTTCTGACGAAATCAAGATTGTCACCTTTTAGAAAATAAAATAATCGACTTTTAATTACTATAGCTAGTAAAAGCAAACTTTTTTATAGTAATAATCAAATTTTAGTAACCCAACGTATATTTTATAATAGTTTTATATTCGATTATAGTGCACGAGCTGGTCAGGAATTTTTTACAACTTATGTGTTTAAACATAGTAACTTGTGTTTATTTATGCGGTTTGTTTGTAACAAATTGGTTTATTTGCTATGTTTGTGTATTTTTTATCTTTTTTTGTATTTTAAATTCTTAAATTACTTTATTGAAATATTTCTTTGACTTTTTTCAATTGTTCATATTTATCAGATTAATAATGATTCTGTCACAGCGGTTAAATCAGTACGTAATATGCGACGAAAAAATCTTGCGCGCGCGTCACCGCTCGCTTGTGAGTCCCTTGTGATCTGCCCCTTTAAAGGGGTACTTAACAGTTTGATACCTAAAGACGCGAGTGGGACAGGCCTGCTTAGGGCAGTAGCCTTAATCCGTCACTGCAGATGTCGCGGTATAATATAATATGTTGCCATCTGGAAGCTGGGCTTGACCAAAGAGTATGTAAACTACCTCTATATTCTTAAACTAAGTTTACCTTTTGCTTTTAGGAACATCGAGAAAGGTTTAAAGGAAAGTCGCCATAGAAAGAAGTCGGTGATACAGATGAAAAATGGCGCCCCAGTGTACGACTCGGAGGAGGGGACGGAGGAGGAGCCCGTGCCATAGACTATAATCTCCCGCCAAAAGGATTTTACTCGTTTATTTATGGTTACTCAGTGATATGATGTGATCAAGTGATTTTTGTTATTGTTTAAGTTGTTTAACAAAAAAAATCAACGTCAAACGTTGCTGTACGAATTAATTTGAGGTTATGTTTTGAAATTCGAATTAATATTTGTTAAGGTTAAACGACAGATTGCAGCGTCTGATTTATGAATTATTAGACACTTCAGTGTGTTCGGTAGCGTTATTTATTAATATTTACTCTTTTATAGTAGTTAAGGGTTGCCATTTTGTATTTTACCGTTGTACGGTATATTTTGTTTGGAAGTGGGAGTGTGTTTGTTAGCGTTTTGTGCTTGTGGCGTGCATGTCGGTGTTCAATGCTGTTATATATTTATTGAGCAGAGATCTATCAATGTTTATAAATTAATCTAAATCGAAGACGAGTAGTCTTTTAAGATTTGTTAAAATTTTTCTTATATATTTTGATAAAATCTGAATTTTATGTACTTTAGACTGTAGTGAACTTAGAGTACATATGATTACGGCAAACGCGCTATTAGTAGTACTAGTGTCTATGTCAAGACACATTTAGTTTTAAGACATCAAAGTATAGTCATGAGAAATTTTAGGGTTGCTATTCTATGAAATATATTTTATAGGCATCCACTCGGAGCTATGCTAGCTTGATATGAATTTTTGCTAAGATATTTTATTGTTTTACTAATAACAACTGTAGAGTGAAATAAAATCAAAGCTAATTTTAATAACTACAACATACAATTTGTATGAATTCAATTTATACAATAAGTTTTTTTGTATTATATTAGGAATCTTTATTATTATTATGTTTTTGTTGTATGATCTCTACATATTTTGCAGTTGAGTTATAAGTTTTACTTTGTATGGTTATTAATTATTATAAACATTGTATGAAATCTAAAATCGTAAAGGCTTCATTCACGTTGGTTATCATCGCCGAATCAATGTGAACAAACCTTAACGTTATAATTTTGTAGATCTTGATCTAAGTATAAACGTTTTAATACAAATAAAAGTATATTCAAATTACTACCAAAAATATAACAAAGTCGATATTAAATACTATTTATGGATATGAAATATGAGTGTTGAACTATTTATATTACATAAACGTACTAATGTATTATGTGGCATCGCTTTGTATTTTGCAAAGTAAAAAGGTAAAAACTAAGGTCTCCTTGTGAAATAAGACTTTAGTATGATAATTTTTGCGATACCAATTGATGCCGCATATTTTATTCTACTATGTGATCAATTACGGATCTTTATTATCGATGTTTATTATGAAATCAAGATATATTATGTAGAGAATAGAATGTAAAACAAGGTGGATATATTATATTGTTCGTGTGAGACGTCATTTTGGTAGTGAACATTTGCTATAAAGTGAAAACTGCCCGGTTCGGTATCGGGCAGAAGACATAAGAATGAAAATAAAAGTGATTGTATATTACAAAATATTGTGATTATTTTTATATCTTTTCAGCTCGATGAGCAGTTAAAGGGAACCCATAATTTTTGACGAATTTCTGTGATTTTTGACAAGACTTTATCAAGAGCGTCATTAATTGGTTCATACGTTAAACAATCAGAAGCGCTAGTGAAATAAACTTTCGTCATACAATCATGATCACGTCATACAAAAGATGAGTTAATGATACATCTCGCTTGTTTTATGATCTGTTGGATCTATTATGTATTCGAGGTACGCACTGTCGACTTGTACTCGTCCGGTATGCAATTCCATGAAGCATCGGTAAGACTTCTTCAAATCGAGTCACAAGATATTTTGACCGGGTTGAATAACCACGGTCTCAGTGTCATTCGGCTACAGTTTTTCTGTAATTTTCATAGAAAAACTACATAAAAACTGTCTGTAGCACTGACCTCTATAATACACTGGACAGGCGATCGCTATCAATGTTCCTATTTGAAAGTCGCCATATTGGCGCTGATTGCTATGTGAAAGCAGTAGTGAGTGTACTTGGAACTACTATTTTGCAAATGGCGGTTGTAATTTTCTATGTAATTAGTTCACAGTCCAGTGTATTATAGAGGTCAGTGGTCTGTAGTCTATACCTGCTTATCAAATACCCATACTAATAGTAATAGATACACCCAATCTTACTCAATGGTATAAATTTTGCAGCGTATCTATAAAATGCTTTATCCTACTCTAGCAAGCGTCTTTTCCAACGTCATAGATAAGGACAAAACATTGTATAGCGGGTAACTATTTTTATTAGTAACAGGGTAAAAGTATAGTCAGTAAAAGTCGTCAGCGACTAGTCGATAGTGCGTTAACTCTTACTAGCTTGTAGGTAACGACGTACAAATGTGACTATATAATTATGGAGTGTTATGTGGCAAATATTTTTGTATAGATGCTTGGTGAGAATTCCTGATATATTTAGCGTAAGTCGAGTCCCTTTTATTGCTTCCATAAAACTGTAAATGTATACAATGTCGTATAAATAAAAACTCTTTTGACGATAATCTTGTTTTTCTGACCATATCCAGATCATTGTCGATTGAAAATATTTTGTATGTTTAAAAATTTCCTCTAAGCTGTATGAAAATTTTATATCATACTTACTAGATGACGCCCGCAACTCCTTTGCGCCAAAATTCGTTTATCGCGCGGGAACCGTACATTTTTCCGGGATAATAAAAGGTTAAATTATCCTATAACGGCCGTTCCCAATATTTGATCTGTCTCTGGTTTTGCCCTACTAGAGATAGAATAGCTCACATCAGACATTAATATTAAGTCTATGTTAGAGACCATAAACCTATAAGTATATATTAAGTCTATGTTAGAGACATATATTTTATGTCAATTGTGAGCTGTTATATATTTATATATGTACAGGGCAAAACCAGAGATAGATCAAATATTGGGAACGGCCGTAAGAATGTCCTTTCCCGGATCTCAAAGAATCCCCATACCAAATAGCAAAATCGGTTTAGCGGTTCGGGAGAAAGAGCGTAACAGGAAGACAGATAGACAGACACACTTTCGAATTTATAAGATTAGTATTATGGATTTATTGATTGTATCTAGAATATTGCAATTAAAGAATAGGCCTAAAAGGCTTCTACTTTATCTTTACTCTACATCCTTGAGATGGTCGCTAGCTTGAGATGAATGAAACACCAATATTCTGCATAACAATAATTTATTTATCATCTATAATCATACACTCACAGCACTTACGCATGTGTGCGTGCTAACTTTGCTTAAACTAATGAGTATTATGTGTACTTGTTATCCTCTCATGTTACAAAAGAAACACTGAATGTGATAATATTACTTACAAGCAAAAGCTATTCTACTTATAATAAATAATTTAAATACATCTTAAATCCAATGCTTACATCTTACCCATCTATTTCATGACAACACAATATTACCTAGATACAAATCATAGTTTCCAATATTATTTTCTAAGCTTTTATAATATCTATAGCTATATAATAGTATTTAAATAAGTAGTTTATAGTAGAATATAGAAGGCCATTTTACTTTCCCTGGCAGCAGGGCTTGTCACCTGTAACAAAACAATACATTACTTTCAACTTTGGATGTAAAGTGTAAGGCTGGTTTTATAGTTAAGCGTTTCGGCAGCGCCGTTGGAGCGCGCGCGTTCAAAGCTGTAACAAACGTATGGACGAACGGCGCTGCTCAAGCGCGCGACTTTAAAACGCTACTACTACCCCCATACATCTTCGAACGCGCGGCGCTCCAACGGCGCTGCCGAAACGCTTAACTATAAAACCAGCCTAAACAGTTAAACACGCACCAAAACAGCCTTTTCGTCGTCCGCGTCGTTCACAAGGCATAACGTTGATAGAGATCCACAACTCTAAATCTAAATATCGTTCTCTTTGCAAAGGGACGAGGTGGTGCAGGAACGCGATGAATTGCAAGCAGTGGTACTCAACCTTTTTTTTATACGGGCCACAAGCATGTTTGCAACCAAAATGTTTAGGGCATAGAGAAATATAGGGCTTAAAAATATCGTTTTCCAAATTTACGATTTAAAAGTGGACAAATTTTCATGACTGTCACGCATTTTTGCCGGTTGCACTATTTTGCCGGTGGGCGTGAATTTCAAAATGGTTTAATACCACGCGGGCCACTGATAAAGTCTAGTCTTTGAACTAACCCTAATGCGCATGAGGATGTAGTGTACTGAGATAATAACAGAGGAATGAGCTTGTACTTACTATCAGAAACGTTGATTTATAGTCACATGGCGGACCAACGTCATTTGGTCGGATTATTCAGTGTTAGGATCAATTCAGACCGCAACGCGACGCGTAGATGCATTTCTAAATTTGTATGGATTTGACAGATTTCATTTGCGTGAGACGTCTCACGTCTATGCAAATCTGTCAAATCCATACAAATTTAGAAATGCATCTGCCTACGCGTCGCGTTGCGGTCTGAATTGATCCTTAGTAGGGAGATCGCAGACGAGTGAGAACAGACTTTTTGTGGGATCGAGTCGAAAATTGAAGACGAAAGCACATACCTAGTGTGGTGGAGTGTGCTTTGTGGACATAGCTTAGGGCTAACCTGCACAAATTATATTTCATCAATTGTATTTCATCTGCCTATGGATCAATTTCTTCAATAGTACATGACGTTGTTGTCTGAGATAATACCAGAGGAATGAGGTTGTACAATGTACATACCCGAAGGCTTCCCATCTCCGCAGGCGCAGCTGGGCCCGCACGTGCAGTTGGTGCCGCACGCCGCCTTGCCACCACCGCAAGTGCCTGTAAAAATACACATTTCAGCCTCACAAAAAAGAAAGAATTATGTAATATTTAAATTATTTTTAGATTATGTCACCTGGAGGGGCATAAACTCTTAACATTTCCACACCTCGTTGAGATTTTGTAAAACCCATAGACCTAAGAACATCATTGTATCAATTTCTTGGAAATAAAGGATACGAATATGAATATGAAACAAATGCATCTTAAGTTACAATTGTAAATTTTATTTTAAAAAGATTAATTTTTTTCTCACTTTTTTGGTAAAAAGTGGGACCCCGTGCCAGTTTCTTACGCCGGTTCTTCTCGCCGGGATAGTTCCCGAACCGGTGGTAGGCACCATTAGCATCAACGTTCTGAAAGTATTTGTTACAAATCTATTCGGAAATAAAACAATTTTTTATTTTTATTTATTTTTTATTTAAAAATTAGAGAAAATTAGGAAAGTAGTCAAAAACAGTTACGGCCTCGGCGTCCACACTGTGTCTATGTGTGTGTGGACTACTAAATCCTAAAAAAGATTCTTATGTTGATCTGATTTTGAATTTAAACTCAATGTTCACTGCTTTTCTTAAAAATGTTCAATGATACATTTTCGCAATAATGTCCATACTATCTACATTATATTATACTTACTAGGTATATCTATTTCTTATTTAGTAATGAAACATTAGTTTAACCACCATTTATTTAGCTAAGTAAATAGTGAATATAGGGGAATGTGAGGTAAAACGATCCCTACGGGTCAAATGATCCCTCCCCTTAAATCAGATTAAACCAGAGGCATCTTTCCAAATGCACGTGAAACGGGTTGCCCATAACCCTGCCAGTTGCCACTTACCAGTATCATGGCGATCAGAGCGCTTGGCGAAATTTTATTTAATTTTTTTTTAAAAGTGTCGCTCTGATCTAAATTAAGATTGTTTTTGGACTTTCATAACTTTTTACGAATTCGTGTTTATTTAAATGTTATTTTGTTATAGGGTATTAATAGCAGTTACCTAATATTTAAACAGTTTTAGATCACCCCACGTGGTATGTGATGGTTGTGTTTTGATCGATTTCTTGGAATTTGGTATATGGGGTGAAATGATCCCTATTTGTGTGTATAAAACGATCCCTGGATATAAAGTAGAAATTGGCGAATATTTTTCTTTTGATGAAATTGTTATTTTATTTTAATCTTATTATTAAAGAACAAATATATTATCAAAGATATCGATTTCAGAAGTCACTACTTTCGTGTTTTGCCTTGAGACTAAATTGGCTCCCCTTTTTATCCTTCGGCTACCGAAGCCTAAAAAACTTGCTAATAAACTAAAAGATGCGTGTTTCTTACTTATATGCTTAAATTGGTTATCAATAATAAATATTATCTCTGGGATTATTTTATCCCAACTCAAGGGATCATTTTATACATAGGGGTGTATAAAATGATCCTTTAGTTAAACTTTTACAAAAACCTCTAGTACAAAAAAGTACGTACATATGATAAAAAATAAGTATGCTATCACGAAGTTTGATAAACTCACTACATCCAGCCATACAAATATTGCGATTTTTCCTTTAACTATAGCCATACTTAAGATTTTTCCCTTAAGGGGATGATTTTACCTCACCTTCCCCTATATAGGTATATATATTCACTTTTACTTCTTAGATGCGTAGGTACGCATCTAAGAAGTAAAAATATACCCTAATTACCTTTCCAAATAATCATTAATCATAATATGCCTATATTTATCAGAACTCTACCTTCGATTTTCTCTAGTATTTTCTCGAAAGATCGCACATATCCGCTACTGTATCAGTAAGTTTCCATAATCGTAACATTTGCCAGCTGTTACTTATCTTAAATTATAGCAGAATTAACATTAAAGTTATCGTATGAAACCATTGATCACCTTTGTATCTAGTAAATAAAGCCATAGGTACCAAACTAAATGCGTCATAGGTTCGCAATTCGTGAAGGCATTTTCCTAATCTTGTTTTAATAACTTGCCACAGTTAAAAACGCTTTAAGTTGTAAAAACTTTAATAGTTTACTCACTTATTAAATTATGATTGTTATCTAACATATTAAACTTCTCTTACTTAGAAAAAAGTTGTGATATGCGCAATTTTCTGGAAAAGCCCAAACATATTTCATATCCACGTGTTTATTCATCTAATTTATAATTAAATATACAATTAAATAATAATTAAATTAATTAATTAATAAAAAATACTTACTTTTACAAGAGTCGCAAGGTGCCGGCATCTTGCTGCCGGTCTATTCTGCGTCTAGTGGGAGACAGTGCGCGCGCACTGCCGCGGATATCTATAGAGCGGGTCAATAACTGAGCTGGTACGTGGGGGAATCAGACGATCAAAGCTCTTACTCGCGTAGTCCAAGAGCCGGTGATGGATTTAATGTTCTAGAATTTAATTGTGATTAAGATGTGAATTCGGGGATTCGGTCTGTACATTTTATACAAAAATACGTGTGACACTAGGGGACTGCCGAGAATTTTTTAACAACATATGTAATTATAATTCGCATACGTCTAGTCGCATGCGCACAAACACCGTGCCCAAGTATGGCAACGCCGCATCGGGGTGTTAGGATTTTCGTTACGGAATTTCTTGATTTGGTCGCCGCGCTCAAAGCCCGCGATAGAAGCTGAACAATAGCCTAAAAGATTTGAATAGTTAAAATATCTTTGAATTTTAAGTAAGTATGTAGGTTTTAACTTAGGTATATAAAAATCAATCGTACACGTTTCGTGTGATAATGAACTTTCACTATCTATATCCAGAGATTTTGATTTAATTCTAAAGAAGAAGGATTGGTGAAAAGAGGCTCTACTACTGAACTAAGTATGTGTGGCTGTAACTAGCTGAAGCTTATCTACCTTCATGTATGTAACCTTTAGTGCCATGGACGTTTTAAACCGACTTTCTCGAAAGGAGAAGGTTACCAGTTTACAACTTATCAGCTATTAAGCTGTACAATCTACATTTACGTGTAAGTTCTCACATCATTATAATATCCATCATCTAGTAAAATATTTGTTGCTCTTTGTAAATAGTGTTTACAGAATGAACCCAATATAACCCGCGACTCGCGAGCTCCTCGTAATAAGATAGGTAAATAACTTACACCGGCATAGTCACTATAGCATGGTCACTGGCTCAATAAAATGATCGGCCCTAAACAAAAACACGACGGACCGGTTCCGCTCGCTGCCATTCCCAATTACAATTCCCAATTGACAACAGATACAGATTAGAGTCAGTTTAGATTGAATGTTGCTTGGGAAAGGATTTGGATTTAAAACTATTCTGAATATTAATTGATGTACTGTTAAGTCCGAAGAATGTTTGATTTCATTGGTTCAATTTTAATTGGTCTGCTTCCAAGAGGCAAGATCTATTAGAGCTGTACTATCTATAATAATCTATATACTAGGTTTTATATTCAACTAGCTGTACCCCGCGGTGTTACCCGCGATTTATTAGGTAAAATAATTTGTGAAATTTTCCTACTGTGAAAAGTAGCTTATGTATTAATGCAGTCTATCAGCTAACTCTACACCAAATTTTATTTAAATCGCTCCAGCCACTTAGACGTGAAGAAGTAACAAACATACAAAGTCACAAACTTTTGCCTATATATTATTATTATGTAATATTAGTGTGATAGGTAAGTATATAGAACATTCACTGGATCACTGGATTCACTTTCAAAAAGCTAATTTAGAAACCTTTTTGGACTTGAGCTCTTTGCTTATAGAGGTAATGAAGTTATTAAAAATAAATACTTTAATAATAATAATAAAATAAAACATCTGCAATACATATACATACTCGTACATATACAAGTTTTTGGAGTTCCATAGTTCTTAGAATGCAGTCATTTTGATACTTGCTTGGTTTGATCGTGTGGTTGTAGAGCCTTTATAATGCCTCCGTTGCTTCAGGTAAGCAAAGGTGTAATTATTTTCCCGTCGTTTCGCATCCCACATTTTTTGTGGTCATTCAAACCGCAAAATGTAATTTATATGTCGTTGACCGCCACACGAATCACGACTTACAGACGAACAATAAGGTGCGAAAATAAGAAAACTCTGTGAAATATCTAGGATTTTCCGTACAAAACAAAACAAGTAACGGATTCTGTAATCATGAAAACGGAACCAGCAATTTTTTTCTGAGTTAAAACCTAAGTATATCTGTATTTTCATGAGTATGATAGTAATTTTGGGCGAGAAAAACGATCTTGCTAAATCCTATCGTAAGGAAACTGCAAATTATTTATTTGAGTTTTATTAATCATTGAACTCCAAATAATCTTTTTCAAAATTATATGTAATTGATTGTACTGTTGGTTCTTGGTGGAAATTCATATTGAATACTAATAAAATACAATTTTTCGTGCACTTTTTCCACTATATTCAGAAATAATTTTAAATTTTAACAAATTACACGACCGGTTTCGAAATAAATGAACACCGAACACCTGAAGATGATTTATTTAGAAACCGGTCGTGTAATTTGTTAAAATTTATAATTATTTCTGAATATAGTGGAAAAAGTGCACGAAAAATAGTGTTTTATTAGTATTTTTCAAAATTGTCTAATATCTACTGATTTTTATAGACGATATATTATAAAAGACTAGCTTTTGCTTGCGGCTGTATTATTATTAATTAATAATTAGATATCAAAGTCTCAGCACGATCGGTTTAAAAGTGTCGAAACATCTGTACCTGCATCACCTGCATGCCAAATTTCAGCCCGATCCGTCCAGTGGTTTGGGCTGTGCGTTGATAGACCTGCAGTCCTGCACTATGTCAGTCAGTCAGTCAGTCACCTTTAAGTTATATACATATTTAGATTCTTTTAATTGCCCAGAAGTATTTAGTAAAAGAACTAGAAATGGTACTAAACCCAGAGAAGTGCAGCCCACAATAAATTGCAATTGGCAGACCGCCATGTCCAGAACTCTACATCAGTTAGCTACACAAGCAATTTCAACATCATACAGCTGATAGAAAGTCAATACGAGTGTCGATTGTCAAATGTTGTGTTACTGAAGCCGCAGAACTTGATCTCTTCCGATATATTGATTTCATCTACCTACATTACCTTAAAATACAATAGGTACCACTATACTGTACTCGGCGAAATATGGCTGTAGCGGTCATTGACTTCCTGTCAAAAAACTTGTCATTTTCTATATAAACCGCGATTGACAATGGACTAGGAACATCTGACACTTCATTGTCAGTACACTTTTTCGTGCTACCGCCATGTTTCGCCGAGTACAGTATAATTAATACTCGTATCTAACGAAATTTGTAAAATTATTTAAACATACAGTTCCATCCCTTAAAAGGGAGTTAAAAGTTAACCATAGTCTCCGGTCTACTTGTTTTAAGTAGCTACTGGTCATATGCATAGTTTCTACCAACTTCGCAGTCGCTGTTGCTACTTATGAGATACCAATACAGAAAACAAGAGGAGAAAGTCTGTTAACTAGCTGTTGGTAATTAGATCTCCCAATTAGTATAATCACTGTCAGATGCTGTCACTCAAAAGTGTCACGAAAAAATTTACTACCACTAAAACTACTATAACATCAGTTACTACTAGCACTACCTATAGTACCTAGTTGTAGGGTGCTAACCTAGAGTAGGTACCTACTCTAAATAACGATGGCTTTTCGTGAAACTTCTAAAGTCAAAGGCTAAAGCCTTTTGTAACAGTTTTAGATTAGCTACAACAAACTGTTTTAATCTCAAATATCTTGGACTAGCAAAATGCATGTTATTAACTATTCACTATGACAGGTAAATTGTATTTGTCTAACTACGTCTGTAAAGAACATGCAAGGAGCGGCTGGCGGCTACATTATAATAATCACAGTTCTGTAATGTTATAAACTTTTTAAGTATTATGTTGTTACTGGGCATATAGGCGGCCTAACTGTTTAAATATCACACAAGATATTTTATTTTACTACAAAAGAATAACCAATAGTTCATAATATTAATTATTTGTTATTCTATAAATGTTAGTTTGCTAGGTAAGTAAGTGTTTGGAAGATACCTCTTAATTCTTCTAACTACCATTAGTTTCCTCAACCAACCAATAAAAATCTAGATATTTTCAAACATCTAGAATGTAAATCTTGCCGCATCCACCAGTGTTACTCAAAAACCTATTATAGATATTATGGTGGTTTTTGCAGTGCTAGTCATCACGCCGAGAGTTCGATGTACCCGTTTGGTATTTTCGTGATGTAATCTTGAGATCAACTTGTGACAGCGGTGAATTGATGCGTTTTGAATGAAGCATAATATATTCTACTAACTTAGTACTTTTTAACCATAATTGGCTAGATGTTCTTACCACTGAAACTCCTGTAAGCAATGTTATCCTGTTAATGTAGTGGTATTAAACCACGACAAATCCTGGGGGTGATGTCAACGCCGCCCAACGTCAAGCTTAGAAGTTAGATACGAGAGAGAAATAGAAGTAGAAGTACTAGTTCGTAATAATACCATATTATTTACGCCTACGGAGGCTTTACGCTACGGACGGCTATACGCTCTAAAACACGTGGTGGTCCACTTTTGGTTTGGTAAGGACAATGCAAGCCGATCACCTGATTGTCTAACAAGTAAGATCATCTATGCGTCAGATGGGCATGTAAAAAGTCGGTCTTGCGTTTGATCTCTTGCCAGTCGTGTGGTATTCCGTCCGACTGGGTTATGAGAGTAAAGGAATAGAGACTAGAGTAGTAGAGAGTGCTCTTGTGTACTGCGCACACATTTGGACACTATAAAATTACTCTTACGTAACTAGCCTGGTTTCAATGAAACCGGCCATCTCAACCGAGAGTACCTACTCTACGTCTACAGCGTTTTGTTCAAAAACATAGAATTTTTATCGCGATCCTTTGAATTTCTTTTAATCTCCTTAGAGGAGTTGGAAATATCCTTAAATTTTTTTACTCCTTAAAATTTGCACGTCTTATGAATAAGAAAAAGGATAAATCCTCTTGATATATTAGAAGTTATAATATTGTAACTTCTAATATCTCAAGAGGATTTATCCTATTTCTTATATTATAATGTTTTTAATTTTTATCAAAAAGAAAATTCGCGAAAAAATTTAATACCTAAGTTAAACTTAGATTAAATTATATCTTATCCGAGTGATGTCTGAGCCCAGTTAAGGAACTGTTGACCCTAGCGCGTTACAGAGCGGAACGGAACCCGTGGACCGTGCCGCAGTAGCCCGAGAGCCTAAGCTGTAAATATCGAATGCGATATTTTGTGTTAGCGTTGATGTGTGGCGAAGTAACGCGTCGCCAAAGTAGAAATAAATAATTGAAAAAGTAAAAAAAATCTATACTATATCTTATATATAAAATTCTCGTGTCACAATGTTCGTTCGCGTGCTCCTACGAAACGGCTTGACCGATTCTCATAAAATTTTGTGAGCATATTGAGTAGGTCTGAGAATCGGCCAACATTTATTTTTCATATCCGTAGTAATAAGGGTTGTTCACATTATTAAAAAAAATATTTATATGGCAAAACATCGTTTACCGGGTCAGCTAGTCTATACTATAATATTATAAAGCGGAATAGTTTGTTTGTTTGTTTGTTTGAACGCGCTAATCTCAGTACTGGTCCGATTTGAAAAATTCTTTCAGTGTTAGATAGTCCATGTTTATCGAGGAAGGCTATAGGCTATATTTTATCACGCTAAGACTAATAGGAGCGAAGAAACAGAGGAAAATGTGAAAAAAAACAGGGAAAATTATTTGAAAGGACTTATTTGAACGCGCTAATCTCAGGAACAGTAGTTCCTGAGATTAGCTCGTTCGCTATCTTTCAGTATTAGATAGCCCATTAATCGAGAAAGGCTATAGGCTATATTTTATTACGCTTAGACTAATAGGGGCGAAGAAATAGAGGAAAATGTAGAATAAACGGGGCAAATTATTTGAAAGGGCTTATCTCACGAACTACTAGAGCAATTTTTCTGTTATTTGGGTCAGACAAGAAGTAAAGGATCATAGGCTGTTTTTTGTGGACTAATTTGTCTGTGAAATATCTAATTCGCGGGCGAAGCCGCGCGGAACGTCTATTAATATATATTGATATAAAGCGGAAGAGTTTGTTAGTTTGTTTGAACGCGGTAATCTCAGAAACTACTGGTCCGATTTGAAAAATTCTTTCAGTATTAGATAGCCCATTTATGGAGGAAGGCTATAGGCAATATTTTATTAGATAATACGCTAAGACTAATAGGAGCGAACAAAAAGGGAAAAATGTGGAAAAAATGGGAAAAATTATTTGAAAGGGCTTATTTGAATGCGCTAATCTCAGGAAGTATGGTCCTATTTGAAAAATTATTTCAGTGTTAGATATACCATTTATTGAGAAATATAAATATATATATATATATATATATATATATATATATCCCCGTTTTTCCCACATTTTCCTGAGTTTCTTCGGTCGTATTAGTCTTAGCGTGATAATATATAGCCTTACTCGATAAATGAGCTATCTAACACTGAAATAAGTTTTTAAATCGGACCTGTGGTTCCTGAAATTAACGCGTTCAAGCAAACATACTTACTCTTCAGGTTTATAATATTGGGTAGGTACTTATAGATCTTTTTAATCGATCTAAAAGATCGAGACTCGAGAAGATGTGAAAAGAAGAAGAAAGAAGATGTGAAAGGTACCAATAACAGGGTCATAATAGGCTCATAAGTCATAACCATGGGACGTTGCATGGTATAATATGATAGTGATGATGATAATGAATGTAATTTGCATAGTAGCATATGCTTTCCGTTCTTAAAACAACGCCGAAACTCCCTAACTTGTATCTATAAGGAATCAAGAGTTCTCTCAGCACCTTCCGAACCACGGTATACCAGGTACACATCGGTGCAAAATCTTACTTATTGGTAGCATATGCTTAGAATACTTCTCACGAAACCGATGTCACCACATGTTTCCCTATAAATTTTGAGGAGTTCTTTTTATACTACAAAATGTACGATTTCCGTGACATTCCCAAATTACGCGGGCGAAGCCGCATGGAACATCTAGTTTCAATATAATGATGTATTTAATATGTATTTATATATAAAAATATAATAATAATAATAATATCTATGGACGCTTCACACCACGTCAGTCTGGCCCCGTGCTAAGTACCTAAAGGACTTGTGTTACAGGTACCAGACAACGGAAATATATTTAATACTTTTATACTATACATATATTTAAGATTTTTATTATATCATACACATATTTAATACACATCCAGACCCGGGAACATTGAAAACTTTTTGTTCCGTCGGCGGGATTCGAACCCGCGACCCCCGGCTTGAGCTACCAACGCGCTCACCACTGAGCCACAGAGGTCGTCACATAATATACATATATTAAAATACATCACTATAATACTACTTATTTAGGTTATGATATGAATAAAGGCTAGTCTGTGAATTGAACTAACCATCAAAGAAGCACTATGATGGTTAGTTCAAGAATTCTTGAATTATCTAGACTCAAGAATTCGAATCACTCAAAGTCAATGAGCATGTGAGAATTCACCTACATTCTGGGATAGAGTAAGTATTATTAAGGGTAACAAAATCAAAACGTTATTTAAGGCTTTATTATAATAGTGCATTGTGAAGTTTTAACTCTAAACAATAAATAGATCTGTGTTAAATAAAATAATTTAAGTTTATAATACAGTGATCAGTCTAGTTTTACAGTGCAAAGGATTTTCTATACATATTTCACTTTTTTGGATTTCATCATCAACCGACGAAGTATAGAGTAAGCTACCCAGAACACTAGATACATTTTGGAGTCCGTACTAACTATCATGTACATGGCAATCACTGCAAACACTATACCGATCGCGTTGAAAATGAGGGCGAAATGTATCTGTCGCACTTTACAAGAGCAATCTGGGGGACAGTGTTTCATACATTCACAGTCTGGCAGGCACTGGATTTCATCGAACTTCTTGTCTGCAAATAAAACAAACAGGTCATAGCTAAAAGTGCAAAATGAAGTCTTAATTTAAAGTGAATATAATATTATAGTTTTGGTACAACTATGATCTCATTCGGGAATAAAAACTATCCTAGGTCCTTCTCCGGAATTCACAGTACCTAATTATTTTTTTTCAAAATCAGTTCAGCATTTTAAGACTTGATTCAGACCGCGATGCGACGCGTAGATGCATTTCTTAATTTATATGGATTTGACAGATTTGCAAGACGCCTCGCGCAATTGAAATCTGTCAAATCCATACAAATTAATGCCGCGCCGCGCCTCGCCTCGCCTCGTCGCGTTGTGGTCTGAATTGACCCTAAGAGTAAATAGTAAAACAATATTAGTAGAAAGGATTGAAACTATAATATAAAGTAGCAATTGCTAGTTGGCTACATTTTGTTTTTCTAAAAATCTATAATACATATTATAATAAAATGATTTACCATTTTCCGGGGAGTTGTAATGAGCTGTGGCATCCATGGTTAACTAATTAATGATAGCACCAAATTAAATTAAGAATATAAATATCTTTCGACACAAAGCCAAAGGCCGAGGAGGAAAAAGCCAGGAAATGAAGCGAGGTTTTCCACGAAAACATCTGTTTACACCAAATCGAGCGGAAAATTGGGATTTTCCGGAACCTATATATTTTTTAAGCTGTTCCATAGTTGCACTTAACTTATATACTCTACATATTAATCTTGTACTAACATAATATAAGGCCTATGTTACATACACAAGCCTTATATTATGTTAGGCGACGGTACGATTACAGACGAACGGCACCGCACCTGTCGACGGCAACCGTCGACGAGTTCCGTCGACAAGTGCCGTTCATCTGTAAGGAGCCTTATTTAAAATTGTGATATGCTTGGTCTTAATTAACGAATGAAATAATCATAATATTAATGAAATTTAAAACAAAATGCTACATTATTTAAACAAATTATTTGAAATATAGAAGAAAGAGTTATTTCTTGCTGTCTGCATTAAAATATGTACGTCTACCACTTTTATTTTTCCCTCAAAAATGTTTTAAAAAATAAGCTGTGGCAAAAGGAATTTATAAAGTTCTCCTGTCTCTAACTCTCTATGCTTGGTCAGTTTGTCGTTGATTGTGGTAAGTTTTTTCACCGGATACAAAAGACTTGAAGTTTTTCAGCCTTGCTCTACATTTTTTCCTCGCCGCACTCACAATATAAAAGACAATTCTAGATCAAAGACAACACAGTGTACAACACCTGCAATCAATCTACATCAACATTCAACATGCCTTCCCCCTGTGAACCCTGCAAAGGTATAGTAATATTTTTTATAAGATAATAAGATAAAACCTTGAGGCAAGGATATACCAATACAGATTTTTATGAAGTTTGACTGTATCACGTTTCGTGACACTATCATAAGAGTAGAATTTTTGTTACTTGTGAAATATAAATATATAAATAAGTATGTGCTAATTTTTTTTATTTTGAAACCTTTTCAGAATCCTGCAAAGGCGGTGATTGCAAAGACAACTGTTCTTGCAAGGACAAGGGTTGCAACGACTGCTCATCTAAAGGTACCTAAATTATTGATTACTTTTATGTTTTTTTTTTATTGTAATAAAAAGTAAAACCAGACTTCGAAAATCACTTTGCCTATGCTACCCCGGCAACCTCTTGCCTGCAGCGATCTACTGATACTATAATATAACTACACAAAATTTTTAAAAGAAACGGCTTTACTTCTTAATTTGTTGGGGTCATTTTGCTTTTGACATTGATATAGTACGTACGTAACTTTTTACGGTATGAAGATTTTTCTTTCAAAAAACGTCATGCCCTATCCTTATTTTTTGAAACCTTGGAACTTAGAATAGTCATCTTAACCACCAGTTAATAGCACATCATGTCTCTTTCAGGTGGCTGCTGCTAAGAAGTAAGATGGACAGAGACCATCAGCCCAGCCGGCGCCGCAGCCGCGTGGAGAACTCTCTCAAAATCTGTTTCCCTGTCTCATTCTCCGTTGTATTTCTTATCACTATCGTCCTGTTCTTTTGTTTCATCTAAATCAAAGTTCCATCCAAATATTAACATCAAAATAAAATTGGTTAAAGTTTAAAAGTTACTTTAAATTTTGTTTATACAAAACCTTTAAATGAACCCATGATAAAAATAAAGTTGTCATATAAATCATTATATAGAAGTAAGTTGTTACATTTGCCCCGCGTTCCATTTGATGATAAAAACGATAATAAAAAATCTCAAAATAGCATTTAGAGCGTTTTCATTGTTTTTAACATTAAATGGAACGCGGGGATTGTATAATAATTGACTGATCTCAAACGCTCTCATACGCTACATTAGTGTAGTTATGGCGGCTCTCGACATAGGCGAACGCGTTGGCCAACGCGTCTGCAGACGCGTTGGCCCAATGTGTAGAACGGGCGTTCGCGCGTTGGCCAACGTCTAAATACCTACGGCCAACGCGCGAACGCCCGTTCTACACATTGGGCCAACGCGTCTGCAGACGCGTTGGCCAACGCGTTCGCCTATGTCGAGAGCCGCCATTATGTAACATGGGGCAGACAAATATGGGTTCTCAATTATTATTATTATCTACGCAGTACGGTTACAGTGGCCGCGAGATTTTTTATTGCGCGCACGACGTAGTACGTACCGTGAGCAATATCTTCATCTCAACGTTTAGTGATTAAATTTTTACGTTCTCTCAGAAAACCGGCGTGAAACAGCCCTTGCGCTGTGTTTTTCCGAGTGAGTGAGTTTACCGGAGGCCCAATCCCCTACCCTATTCCCTTCCTCCATTCCATTCCATATCCTCCCCCATTTCCCTTCCCTTCCCATCCCTACGGAGGGTAGGCTATTACCCTATTCCCTTTTAAAAGGCCGGCAACTCACCTGCAGCTCTTCTGATGCTGCCAGTGTCCATGGGCGACGAAGTTGCTTTCCATCAGGTGACCCGTTTGCTCGTTTGCCCCCTTATTTCATAAAAAAAAACTTTTAAGTATGCTACTTCTAAAAAATAGAATTTTTATGAAGATGTAGGAGTGAGTTTTTATTAACATTGAAGGGTTTTACCGTCGAAGAACTACAAAGCTGCTCTACAGTGAATATGTAGATTGTAGAGCATAGTATTATTATAATCTAAACTAATCTTCTTATGTAATTCATAATAAAAGTAGTTTTTTAAGCTTCGGCCAAAGCCCAAAACTACGCGACGAAAGTGACTGCGAAGCGGGAGCGTCTGCAACGCGGGTCGTGCGCGTCGACAGAGCGGGAATAATCTACGGTTTCTCACCGTAGTCGCGCTGCACACTTGCATTGCAGACGCTCCCGTCCCGCATCCCGCGTTACTGACGCGTAGGTTTGGCCGAAGCCTTATTCAAGTTCTAAATCAACGACAAAAACCCATGCATCGTGGCTAAAGCATAATGAAAAAAAAATGTGCCAGAGCATTGCTTCAACAACAAGAATGCTCGATCGGAGGAGACTTTAATTACCTACTGTATTCATATACGTGAATGTCAAACATGATAAACGATAATATACTGGAGCTCAAACGCAACACACCATTTAGGATCTATATAGAGCGTGTCAGAGAAACACCGAATGACATAATAATTATTATACACAAACTTGAAAAATTTCCTTCTGGCAAATCAGTCTGTGACTTTGTCGACTGTCGTTGTTTTCAGTTGTCGTAGAGGAGGTTGTAACCAATCTTTAACACGTTCGCTGCCAAGCAAGGCACATGCCTGGTTGATTGTTTTCTGTCTGTGCGCGCCCTAAATTCGTGTCTTTTCGCTCGGTGCGGGCGCTGTAACTGGAGAAGTATTACGTGTACAAGAGAGAAAGTTTTATATGCCCCATTTTTAAACTTATGACGTTTAACGATTAAAAATGCACCAGGTTTTTTAAACATAGTTCGCACTGAATTAAAATTGAATAACCTCAGTGCCAATACCAGGCCTTGATTTGTAGGCGTGGTAGCTGCACCGAGCGGGCGAGAGCCGTGTGCGCCGCGGCTAGTGCTGTCGAATAATTTGTTTGTTGTCGATTGTGCGCAAGTGTTTTCAGTTGTGATATTTATGTTTTAATAGCGTGGTAAATATTTAGGTGTTGTGAAATGGCGTCAAATAATATTGTTTCGAGTAGTGACAAAGTATTTGAAATATTTACCGTGAGACATGTTATTAAGCCAAAAAAATCGAAAAGAAGAATGCAGCTCGAGAAAAGCATCAGCACAGCATTGAATCAGTTTTTTCTTATCATTATCCATACTATATACTATAATATTATAAATGCGAAAGTGTGTCTGTCTGTCCATCTGTTACCACTTCACGCCCAAACTGCTGAACCGATTTTGCTGCAATTTGATATGGAGATACTCTGGCTCCCGGGAAAGGACATAAGGGCGATTCCGCTAGAGACGACCCTCAACACGAATTTTTAAAGTATAGCATTTGTTACATTTTTTTATTGAATTATAAATAAAAAGATGTATATTTACTAGCAAAAGAACTTTTATGAGTAAAAATTGTAATTTGAATGATTTAGAGCATTTTGAAGTGACATCATCTAACGGCGCGAGAAAAACTGCTTATGCCACACATGATCATTTTTAATCTAAATCACTAGCTCGAAGTTGAATTTCATTACATAATATTGACTGTTATAATATAAGTTTCTATTTCGTTGCAAAAAAAACAACAATTTTGAAATAGTTTTCAAACATTATTAAAGGAAAATTGCCGTGGTTGCACCCGCGATAAAAAAGGTACAAAAGTTTAGTTTTCTCGCTAAAATATGTTGTTAATAATTTAAAACTTTGTGAAAGTAAGGAGAAATGTGGGAGAAATTAGAAATAAGCATTGTAACAAACTATTTTATTATTTTTAATAAAAAAACAGAACCTTTAAAGTGGTTGCGCCCGCGATCGAAGCAGTACAATTGGAAATGCAACATATTATTTTTTGACTATTCTAGTGATTTTCGTCTTATTTCATATTATTATGGTAAACAATAACGTTAGATTATATTTGTTATTATTACTTTACATGTAATTACAAGATTTATAAAAAATTTAATGGAGTCACATCGTGTTTTATATTTTTCGAAATATTTCATGTATTACTTAACAGATGTTTCAAAATGATGATTTATATTCTTTTATTTTTAAATATTTTAGAAGAAATGCTACAAATGACAGGAAAAATCATAAATATTTATTATTTTTCTTTGAAAAAAATATTTTTACTTATAATTCGCCCATATTCTTTTAAATTATAAATATTAATTTTGGATTAAAGGTGTGCTTTAGTTCGGTTTTATAACAATACATCGAAAAAGGTTTGCTTAAGTTACATTATTTAATTGTTTTTAGTGATTTAGATGATATCTTTTCGCAGATCGATAAATGACTGATAATTAAAAAATAATGAAATTTTGAATAGTATTATTACAATTTACTAATAATATTATGTATTGCATATCGAAAATGTAGAAATTAGTCGCAGACATATGAATAAATTTAATTTCTTTAGACTCGTTGCACCCGCGATATTCTATTGTTGCACCCGCGATCGGGAAAATTGTTAATAATTCCTAGTACTAATTACTTAAATTAATTGTATCTAGTTAAATCATTTCTTTGTCTTATACACTTTTGAAATATGGGTTAATAAATTACTAAAAGTTCCACAATTAGCAGTATTCTCAAATGAACTCGCCCGAGTTCTTAATAGAGGACCAATTTGGTTGCACCCGCGATAGCACTTCAAACATGTTTTGTGGCTTTTCTTAGATTTAATTTTAGTTTTCATTTACAATTTATGATTGAACTAGTTAAAATGTATCCCTTCAAAAGATAATTTATTAATAAATGTGTTTTATTTTGTCAGTAGGACGCTTTAAGTGCGTCAAAATGTTGCACCCGCGATAATGGAATCGCCCATAAGATACTTTTCATCCTGGAAAAATGTTCAGTTCCCGCGCGATAAACTAATTTTGGCACAATAGAGTTGCGTGCGTTATCTAGTTAAAAAAAATTGACGATATTATATGATGCATTTGTTTTACTGTCCCATCCCTATTATTATATCTTTGTAGTGCGTTAACAGGTCTTGTAAACCTGGTATCTCTTTTTTTTAAAAAGGCATCAAGTTCAATTGGATACTCGAATATGATTTTGCTGAAATTTGGCATGGAGATACTTTAAGTCCCGGAAAAGGACATAGGATACTTTTTATGCCGGAAAAATGTACGGTTCCTTCGCGTTAAATGAGTTGCGGGCGTCATCTGGTCATTTACTAAAATGTAATTAAATTAAGAGTTTGACAGATCAACGTATCGGGCTTATATCAAAATCACCATTTAATTACAATTGTAATCAGGGCGAGCGAAGCGGGCCCTAGTATATCCCACAACCTGAGCATTTTTGTGGTACACTTTACGGAAAAACTATCACGCCTATTGATTAGTGCTTTAACATAGTAATTTTTATTTATATTATGTAGTTAGATGTGTTATGATCGGTCAATCAAGGTTTGGTTACTAACCACGCAGAAAAAACGACGCAAGCCCTCACAAAACTCGGCTTGCTAGTTAATATTCGTCGCAACAGTAAGTATTATTAAATCAATTTTATTTTAACTTGAGTCTATGAAAAAGGGTAGAAAAAATAAGAAATACTGAATAATAGCAACAAACATTTATTGATTTTAAAATTTCCTAGTTAATCATGAACAGTAGGTGTGTCTCTGCATGATGATGACTTTTCATCATTCGATGTCCACTTCAGCCGCATTTTCCTGTAAACATTTTAAATATTTATCAATTTGCAATACCACGTAAGAAGGTAAGGTTTTTAATGATTTTAATTAAAGTGTTATAATTTAGCAAGATTTTAACAAATGTGGTAATTTGTATAAATTCGAGTCTACGGACTGCGACGCTGTCAGCTTGATGTAGAGCAAGGGCTCTAATAGGAAAAGTTTGTATCCGATTTTGACTGTGCGCAGACTTATCTGGCGCGCACTACGAGTATACACTGTATAAATAAGATTTGGTAGTGTGGCCCGACGTAAAATTCTACTTCCGAATTTTGGCCCAAGTGTCGAAAAGCTTGGCCACCCTTGATGTAGAGCAAACATCCGCAGTCTGTTTCATGAAATCAACAAATTATTGTACCAGTGGTGGGGCAGTCGGTGCAGTCGTCGTCGCAGCTACAGTCATTTTTACAGTCGGCTCCATCTTTGCAGGATTCTGGAAAAAGTTAAATAAAACACATTGAAATAGCATACGTTTTTAAATATATTATCATATTTTACAGTATTTAAATGTTATTCGCTCTTATCAAGAATTATAAAATAATACAATCAGTATTTAAATAAGCGCATATAAAGAGTATTTACCATACTTCAATCATGCATATTAACGATATCTAGGTTTAAATGATAAGATAAAGAAATAGTTCTAGTAGATCAGGGGTCACCAAATGGCGGACCGCGGTCCGCATCCGGACCGTTGCACCGACCCATTGTGTGCGGACCGAGCATTTTCGAAGATGAACTTCGTTAAAAATAAATTTCGGTCTCGACTTACTAATAAACATCTTCAGGATTTAATATCAATAGCTTGCACCAGTTTCACTTCAAACATCAGATCTTTGTAATTTCCGTACTTACTTTTGTTTAATAAATATTTTTTATAAAATGTGCGGACCGCGAAGGTCAGCTTCATTCCTGAAAATGGACCCGGGGCGAAACTAATTGGTGACCCCTGTAGTAGGTAGATGTAACGTAAAATAAAAATAAAGTTACATTCTGTTGAAAAATATCTATCAAATCAATAGATATCAATGATGTTATAACTAGCTGTCCCGGCAAATGTTGTTTTGCCATAAACCTAAAGTATTTCGGCTATATTATTTTATTCAAGTGACTAAATAAGTAGGTATGCCACCATGGCAACGTCCATCGCTATCCCGTTGCACAAACAATGGTCGCCGTCAGTCTCGAGTTGTAATAATTAGGTATTATTTATTCAACAAATGCACTTATCAATATAAAAAGTATGAAGATGTTGTCCGATTCTCAACCCTAGCCGATATGCTCACTAAGATTCACGAAAATCGGTAGAGCCAGGCCGTTTCAGAGGAGTTCAATTACGCACACCGTGACACGAGAATTTTATATGTTAGATATTATAAAAAAACTAAAAAGTACTTTATCCCGATTTGACTATTTTAAGGCAACATCACACAAGACAACAAGTGCAGTTTCGTATTTTATTCGACCCAGGCCGTTGGAATAATAGTATTTTAATAAAATGTCGAACCAAAGTGAGAAACATTACTTTGGCGTAAATTAAAAGACTACAAGTAGTATAATATTCGTAGCCAGTAAGTCAAACAACAAACGAAACTACATAAATGTTGCCATAAGGTTCTAGACATAAGTAGTAAGGACAAACTTACCTTTGCATGGTTCACAAGGCGAAGGCATATTGAATAGTGAGTTGATGCTTGCGTCTACACCAAAACTGTGTCTTCCGATTGGAATCGTCTGTTTATATACCTTTAACTTAACAATAGCATTTGCAAGGTTGTAGAAAAAAGTTAGTCTTTGGTAAACTACGCTACAGTTCCTTTATATTGAATCTTGATGCGGATTTGGAACTTTGTATCGGAAGTCTTATAGGGTTTTTTAAATCTATGATAAGTAAAATGCAATTTATACCTATAACTAGGTGACGTCTGCAATTCTGTTGCGCCAGAAATCGTAGATTTTTTGGAACAAAAGTATCCTTTCTGGCTTTCTCTTTTCCCGGGACTCAAGTATCTTCGTACCAAACAACAAAATCGGTTCAGCGGTTTGGGCGCGAAGAGGTAACAACAGACAGAAAGACACACTTTTCCATTTAATAAATATAAAGGTCTGTACAGTTTTCTTAACTTTATTTATGATCGAATAATTTCGAATCTTTTCGACTAAACGTTTCCGAAAACACGTTTTGTTCCCATCGAACCAATATTTTTTAACTATCCAACCACTAAATTTAAAAAGAATGTTACAAGATGGCGCAGTTTTAATTGTGCTTTTAATTTTATCTCCGCGCTAAAATATACTACATATAATAATCAACGTTTTTAAAACGTCCCACTGACGTTTTACAAACGGCAGTGCGGTCTTGCCTTTACAATACGTACTGTCGTGGTACTTACAATCCTTGATGCACCGAATTCGTTACAGCTGATTAAGCCACAATGTCAAGTTTTTGTCATGACTCGTTTTTTTAGCTGAAACTTTTAGTTCCCTTTGCATCAGTTGCAGTGTCTGATTTCAATTAAGAAGACGTTTTTATAGAAATATATATTAAAATGATGAACAGTAAAGTTAATGGTAAGTGCATTTAGGAAGGAGATATACTATTAGTTATTACTAAGCATTTAATGGCATTTATCTATTTATTTTTCTCTATTATTTTTATTTGGCGTGGGTCACTCAGTGATTCGCTATCTTCAATGTGATTTGGTTACTGTGACTTTGCCCTTTTACAATTTTTTTATAGTTATATTTTACCTTTTACGTTATCAAAATATGCTTTTGAGTTGTGAGTTCCGTAGAATAGAACCCTTCTTTTACTTGTATAAGTATCTACGTAGGTTCTAGCTATTAAAATAATCGGTGAACCAATAAAATTAATTCCCTTGATCGTGACAGTTTGTGTTAATTTACTTATTGCGACCTTAACTTACAGATGTAAAGCATGTAGGCTGCCATGAGTCGTGTATACCAGGGTGTGAATGCCAAGATGTTAGACTCGATGGTAAGTTTTAGGATTCAAATTCTTTCAAAATTTAAATTCTTTATTAAGTACACAATAATATTCAATATTATAAACTAGGTAGCGTACATAAAGTCGCCTAGTCCCATGCTTACTTAATAGTAAAAACTTATGTTATGGCCAGCGGCAAAAATAACAAAGTATTATTCTTATGTTCATTCTATTTACTTTTCCTTTTCATCTTTACAATTATAAAGTATTACCATTAGGAAATTCACAAAATTCCGTAGATTTAAAGAATAAAAATCTCTATTTATTAATTTTTCTATCAAAAGTGAAGCAGATTAATGTAAAAATTGATTGTAGGATAAATTATTATCTATTAGTTGTAAGAGTAAAAAGCTCTTTATGTTTTTCAGGAACGTGCATCAAGTAATATTCAAGATCTGGTCAGCAACAAAATTGATAGCTTAAGGGATTAATTTAAATATTTATCATGATAACATGGATTATTTAACGTTATCTAATAATTATTATTGTTATTAATATTTTATTGTTGAAATCCACTTTTTGTAAGCTCGTTCTGGATTTTATTATAAATCAATAGTTTCGTTTATTTTTCGCTTACTCAAATTCATACCGCTCATGGTACATGTGTACGCTCAAAGCCCGTCACAGTCTTAATCTATAATATATATTAATATATTTATAGGTAGACATATTTTTAATACTAAATCCACATGCCACAGAAATATATATTATAGCTGAGTGTGTGGTCACGCGAAATTAGTATATATTGTAAATTAATTCAGTGCTTGTGTCTGTACACGGGTGGCAGGACAAATTTAAACACACTCGCGTAAAAGTTAATTAAAATATATTGAAAGAAACACATTAAAACACTAAATTATGACAATGAAACAAAATTGTAAATATTAAACTAATGAAATTAAATAATATGCGAAAACAAGTTAGCGCGCGGAGCTCGGAAAATTCTCTTTCAATCTTCTTTTCTATTTTTATTTGAATTTAAAAATTCCGCGGCAAACTCCTTCTTCCCCTTTTTTTACTTTATTAACAAAATCTAGCAAGTGCTTTGGCATTGAGGCTGTACGCCGTTGCCTCAATGCAATACCTACTTGTGTACTATTATTATTATTTGCTATATATAGAAAATATATATTAATATGCCGAGCTATAAATATATTAATATATATTATAGCTAAGTCTGTGACGGGCTTTAAACAGTACCTATGTTCATCATCAGTCGCAAAGTAATTTTTTATTCGCTCGTTTTATTATTTCCCATTTAAAATTAAAACTTCAAATTCTGTTATAGATTTTTAATTTTTCATTACATCATAGGCAATAAGAATATTTGAAATTACATATTTAGGTATACTATTTAATCGATTAAAACCATATAATTAATATAAATATTATAATTGATAATAAAACGGATTTCAATATTTTATGATGACTTTTGCCCATTAAGTGCAAATGATTATGGATATAAAATCATTGACAAATTAAGGCCAAATGCGCCAGCTTTATTGCTAATCATTCACCAAACTATCATGCGTTCTCCCTCATAAATCAAAGATTTAGGGAGATAGCATGATTACTGGTGCAAGTGTTCGTGTCTACTTTTTGGTGGTGGTGGTGGCATCGCTGGTGGTACGTTTGCAGGTGCAGGAGCAGGAGGAGTCGCACTTGCAGCTCTGTCCGCACTGGGATGAAGAGCATTTGCAGGCTGAAACAAAGTCGAGAATGAATCGGCTTATACAATTGAGCTCGAACTTGACTGGCCATACGCTCCTGCATGTCTAAAATCTAAATGAACCTATCAAAGAATAAATTAAATGTCGTTTAAAACAAGTCTACGGAATTCTATTTCTTAGTCATAAAGTTAAGTATGTCTAAAGGCACTTCTCCACGTGCGTTGGGCCATGAATAATGATGGATAAGCAGGGTTATCACCAGGTGTTGCATCTAAAGCTATCGGTATTATGAATAATCGATATTGATCATAGGCTCATATACACGTAAATTCCATACTTAGCTGATATTCTACATAAAATGTTACTATGTTCATTTTAGACTAGCTGAACAAATTCTATATTTAAAGCTGAAATAAAATATTCCTAAGGTGAAATAACAGACAAATAACTGATATTTTATATAACCGATTAAATTAAATTAACTACTAGCATTAACCTTCAATGTAGCCTAACACAATTAGTAATACATCAATTAGGTACATTATTATTAAAGCGGTAACGAAACTGACCGAATACTTGCTATTGTTAGCTGCATTAAACAAAGATGGTATAAAATAATTGAAGGATATCCGTAGTTAGGCGATGTATTGCTTAATCTAGATTCTAGAATCTAAATTCCAGAATAGTCTAGGTGATAAATGCACTAATGCTTTGTATTTTTATAAAGGTTTATTTTATGAGTTAAAACAATGGTGCGACAATCTGCAAAATCGTAGACATTTTGAATTATGTACTTACTTATAAGATACTTTTTTTATTTATTTGCACCTGAATAGTATATTTACAACGAGAACAAAAATTGTACATTCTCTACAAACAAAATACATAGTAGAAATGGAAAATTAATTTCTTAGATTAATTATTGTGCCTAGTAACTATTCAATTTATATTGAGATTTATAAAGGATTTAACTTTATTCACTGCAGCCACAGAATGTATATTAGTAGTACCAACTGCAGCTTAGGTACGTTTTATGTCACAGTTTTTAATTTGTAACGACTTTTTATAAAGTATTTGTTACAATACAATAAACAGTAAGGTACATACCATCACCACAACCTCCGCAAGGCATTTTGGATCAAACAAAAGAAAATAATGGAAAACTTATCGACAACACAATCGTTCGCACGATTCTGAGTGATTCTGAGTGCGGATTTCTGCGACGTACCTTATATACCTACTGCGTATTGTTTACGATAATTTTATCAAGACTAGTCGTTCAGAAATAGAATTGCAATGCAGATGCATAAACAACTTTTTCCCATGCTTTTTCCCATGATGTTCAGTCGTAGACTGCATCTATGATGTATTCTTGAAGTTTTTGCTATTGTAAAATTGTTGAATTCGCCGATCTCGACGACAAATAATTTCTTTTGGCGTATCTATTTTAATTGTCAACACCTTAAATAGAATAATTGTTGCTTCTTCGCATAATTTGTCTTGTGTCTGTGTGTTTGTTTTGTGTTGTCGAGTTTTTTGGCTTCTATTACGAAATATGTAACTAAGTATGTACCTACGTTTAAAATTGAATCCAGGTTTACAATACAAAGTAGGTTCTATTGAAATGTTATGCATACAGTATGATTACTAAAATTGTATGTAGCCACTTTTAATTAACTGCAATAATATCTTAACAGGTACTGTTCTTTCAGGATAAAATCTTCTTTGAATAGGTTTCATCAGGCAAGGTATCATATTCTGGTGTCCATAGTAGTCTATTATAAATACATAAATTTGTCCACTTTTTTGTCTGGAAAATCGAACAGTATAATTATTATACTTGAGTCCTAAGAAAGGACATGGGATAGATTCCATTCCCACGTATTATGTACGATTTACAATAAACGAATTTTAGAACGGTTGTTGAGTTTCATCAACATCTTGTTGTAATTCAAGTTAAGAGGGCGACTACCCAAAAATCAAACATCGTCCTTCTCTCTTCACACTCACGCCCGTCTTTCATATGCCAGGTGAAAGAGTATACTATATATATAACTCGATAAATATTACAACATTTTAAAAATCCGCTAGGTCAGTTTCTCAATGATAGAATTTTATACAATGTGTTAAAATATATAAACTTAGTTCAATGCACTGCTATGGCAATAAATGAAAAATTCGTGAAAATTAGATTAGATGCATCTTTGTGATTTTTTTCTATCGAGGTAAGATATATAGAAATGAATTATAAAATTGAAATTTTGGGTTAGTCTTCATTTAAGTCTCAAGGCGTAAAAACATAAATTTGTTTTCAATCCTTATTAACATCATAAAATCCTTATTAACATCACAAAAGACTTTGCACTCCGCTGACCAATTGATTCTTCAGTTTTGCACTCGGCCAGTTACTCAAGTACCTAATTGTTCAATTGGCTACATTGATAAGAATGTTTTCGACGTCTGAGTTTCAGTAAACATAGGAACATTACAAGCTGAAGTTGTATAGTATAAAAACAACAGCTATGCTTTAATTCTAATATCCATAAAGATATTTACGCAGTTATAATTACTATAAAAGGTTCGCTCATTCGCTGTCTATATGTCTGTCATGTCACTATTAGATATTAATAAATAAACTATTAGATGATAAAAGATATGCAGACTTTTTAAATAATTATTTGGTAAAT
The DNA here is from genome assembly GCF_905147365.1 of Aricia agestis. Lineage (NCBI taxonomy): Eukaryota > Metazoa > Arthropoda > Insecta > Lepidoptera > Lycaenidae > Aricia > Aricia agestis. Next base: position 7,330,339 of record NC_056409.1, on the reverse strand, counting down.
ATTTAAGTTAAAGGGTATGCCATATGCCTAGAGTTTTTCTCCTTGATGTTGAACTCTACCTTATACATAATAATTACTTAGTATAGCGCCACAGAGTTTTCCTCTTTTGTTTCTATATGAATTTAAGAGCTAAGAGCGTATAGTGATAATATATCCTTAAATTAAATGAATAAAAATCATTTATCCCATCCACTACTAATTGGTAATTGGTATACTCAACTAGTGGCACTATAATTGGGTATACCACAAACAAAGTTACCTTACTTACTAAGTTACTTACTTATGATAATATCATGACTCTTTACTTATTTTTTATTTATTTAATGAAATAAGGGGGCAAACGAGCAAACGGGTCACCTGATGGAAAACAACTTCCGTGCGTCGCCCATGGACACTCGCAGCATCAGAAGAGCTGCAGGTGCGTTGAAGGCCTTTTAAGAGGGAATAGGGTAATAGGGGAGGGTAGGGATGGGAAGGGAAGGGAATAGGGGAGGATAGGGAAGGGAATTGGGTCTCCGGTAAACTCACACACTCGGCGAAACATAGCGCAAGCGCTGTTTCACGCCGGTTTTCTATGAGAACGTGGTATTTCTCCGGTCGAGCCGGCCCATTCGTGCCGAAGCATGTCTCTCACGTATAAATATCCTACTTAACGTGTTATGCACTGAATTGCATTCCAGTGACATATTTTAGTTTTCCCTTTTTTATTTTTCAGTAGATAGTGCTTCTAATGAAGAAATTCGATACATTTTAAAATGTTATTACAAAAAAGGTAAAAATGCAACACAAGCCGAGAAAACAATTTGTGATGTTTATAGACCTAAATATGCAGTATCAGTGAGAATAGGTAGCGCAAAGGTTTAGGCGTTTTCAATCCGGAAATTTTTATATCAAATATGCACGTCGCTATGGTCGCCCTGTTACAGATAAAACTGATGCCATTTTTGAAAAAGTGGAGCAAGATCGGCATGTTAGTAGTTACGATGTAGCTGACCACAAAACTGTTTTGGCGCATTTGAAAAAAGCTGGGTACACAAAAAACTCGATATTTGGGTGCCTCATGAGCTCACTGAAAGAAACCTAATGAACCGTGTGATTTGTGATTATTTATTACGACGTAATGAAACCGAACCATTTTTGAAGAAGCTGATAACTGGTGATGAGAAGTGGATAACGTACGACAAGAACGTGCGAAAAAGATCGTGGTCAAAGGCCGGTCAGGCTTCACAGACTGTGGCGAGACCCGGGTTAACTCGCAAGTCGCAACTCTCAACTCGCAAGTGTGGTGGGATTGTAAGGGCATTATTCATTATGAGCTGTTACCGCCAGGCAGGACCATCGATTCCGAACTGTACTGCGAACAACTGATGAGATTAAAGCAAGAAGTTGAGAGAAAGCGGCCGGAATTAATCAGCAGAAGGGGTGTGGTTTTTTACCATGATAACGCTAGACCTCACACATCTTTAGCCACTCAGTAAAAATTACGGGAGTTTGGCTGGGAGGTGTTGATGCGTCCACCGTATAGTCCTGACCTTGCACCTTCAGATTTCCACCTGTTTCAATCGCTGCAGAATTCCTTGGGCAGTGTCAGGTAGACATCACATTAAGAGGACTGCCAAAACCACATGTCGCAGTTTTTTTATAACAAGCCCCAAAAATTTTATTACAATGGTATCATGTCCCTACCAACAAGATGGCAAAAATTTATCGAACAAAATAGCACCTATAATCTATACTTTAGACAATTGTAAATAAACTTTATTAAAAAAAACCTTTTGAATTTTTATATAAAATGCGAAGAAACTTTTTGCCCAACTTAATATAATTTATATATTGCGGTGGTATCTATAATAATAATAATAATCATTTATTGCAGGCAATACACCCATATAAAATATATAAAATTAAATTAAAAGTTAAAATTAAATAGTACATAAACATTGTGAATTTTAAATAATAATACAAATAAAATAAAATGCTACAAAAATATCGTTTAAAAATAATTCTAAAAATCATTTCTGGTTTCTGCCGCGATGTACCGATAACCAGTAGGCTGGAAGCGAGTTCTCCGGACACCCGGCACACACACCGAGAATTACGTTCCTAGAACATCGCACGCGGGCCCAGAATTCCGCAACTCGTGCCCTAACAACGGCGAAGTAATCGGGAACTCTGGCGTCGGCAAACATGCCCGAAGCACTGCAGTATCTAGGCAGTCTCATAAGATTGCGGTATGCGTTATTATACTGCACCCTGATGCTACTCCTTACAGATTTAGAGCAGTTGCTCCAAAGCTGACACGTATACAGGCATTGACAGTATATATACAGTATAATTTACAATAACATGATTTAAGTCTAAAAAAACAACTATTTAATCATAATATTCTTAGCAAATATTTTACTAGGTGACGTCCGCAACTCCGTAGAGCCAAAATTCATTTATCGTGCGGGACTCGTACATTTTTTCGGGACCAAAAGTATCCTATATCCTTCCTCGGGACTCAAAGTATCTTTATACCAAATTTCAGCTAAATCAGTTTAGCGGTTTGGACGTGAAGAGGTAACAGACAGAGAGACTTAAATATAATAGTATTCTAAAACTTATAGGAGTGATTTAGGTAGCGCCTAATAAAATACTATCCGCAATCAATCCTAACATATTTAATGATGTTTAACCTTGTAGGCATTTATTGTGCTCAATCGCATCTTATTATTCGTATTATAAAACAGCAGCATTGCTGTTTTATTACTTACGAGTATGAAGGAGGAGTTCTGGCCGATTGGAGTCGTCTACAGGAGGTTCCGAGGACGACTTCCGAACACGTCGCGCCCCACGTCGCAGGTAATACGTGTTTAGTGTTTTAGTGTTAGTGTTAGTTTTTAGTATAATTGTATGTATGTTAATCTATAAGGTATTTATAATATGGGCCAAGATGCCTGAATTAAATAAAGAAATAAATAAAATAAAATAAAATAAAATCATTCCTTGGTAAAAACTGAAATTCATTACCTAATGTTACTACAAATTAAAACTTTTAATCAAGGTTTACTACCTATACATTAATAGCATAAAACTGCATCTATTAGTACATTTAAGTAATGAATAATTCAATTTACGTAATTAATAATTAAAATAGCGACAAATACAATTCAATAACCAATATCTCCTTTATAAGGCGACGCCTTGATAATTTGGCTGTAGCGATATCGATTTTTCTATAGCAATGACTAAAGCTAAGAAATTAAAGTTCATTGTCAGTATTCATCATGTCTTTGTCTTTGAATTACCCATAGCATAACACGATTGGTCAACTTTTATAACACAGAATAATCAATCAAAAAGACCAGTGTAAAAACAAGGGATTCCTATATTTCCAAGAAAGGAGATTGATTTGAGCTTCCAAAATTTGTACATAGATTGCAGCGTTGCCAGACGTCCCGATTTTGGAGGGACGTCCCGATTTTTTCATCAAAATTAAATGTCCCGCAGGCTCAGTCCCGCTTTTCGGGGAAAGTCCGAACGTACGTGCAGCGTGCTGAGAAAGAAAGGTGCGTACTGCGTAATGAAGAAGTGTGGGAGGTAGAGGGGTGGATTTTCTTTGGGTACTTAAGCAATCTATTGTCACGTAAACGTTATTTTAATACAAAGAAAAAGATAAAGATTTAAAAAACTTTTGATTATACCTTTTTTACTTTGTCCCGCTTTTGACTGAAGAATCCCGCTTTTTCACTCAAAAAGTTCCAAAGTCCCGACTTGGCACAAATCAAATCTGGCAACGCTGATAGATTGGTTTAAGCATTCACTTTAAACATATCCAACACGGTTTTTTACTTTAACGCGGCGTCATCTGAAATGGTACAAATTGCATAATAGTTACTTGAAATAAAGTACAAGGAAATGTACTGATGACGAAATATACAGGATATAACAAAACAAGTAAGTACTTTAGGGTATGTACTCGTATGTCTTTCTAACTAGTTAACTGTAAATGTAACATTTTTTTGTATTTTTTGTATGGGCATGTAGGTATAATATATTCATGATTTTTCATAGCAACATTGAAGTAAAAAGTTATACTTTCAGTAGTGCTACTTTCATAGTGAACTCTATATTATAAGGTACACATACACAGATTACACACCCTAAAGTATACTCACTTTTTTTGTTAAACACAGCCTTATATAATATGCATGGCAGATGGCTCCTTTCGACTCAGAAATACCTAAACTTATAAAACTTTATTTTAATTACTAGCTGTTGCCGGCGACTTCGTCCGCGTTAGCATAGTAGATCACATCGGAAGTATTATTTATTGTACAAAAATATTCAATGTACAGAATTGACTTTCCTACGATTTTATTATACAAGGTGTAACAAAAATAAGTTATAATACTTTAGGGTGTGTATGTCTTCATTATAGAGAGTTTACTGTGAAAGTAGCAGCGCTGAAAGACCAAAAAAAATTTTCACTTTTGTATGGGGAAACTCGTGACGCTCGGGCCCTTGCCCATACAAAAGTGCAAAAAATTTTTCGTAAATATTTATACCCTAAAGTATTCTCACTTATTTTTGTTACACCCTGTATATAGATGTTCCGCGCGGCTTTGCTTGCGTAGTTTAGGAATTTCACGCAACCGTACATTTTTCCGCAAAAAATAGCCTTTGTCCCTTCACGTGGTCTATTCTTCATGTTTGCCAAATAACATAAAAATTGCTCCAGTAGTTATTAAGATAATAAGCAATTTCAAATAATTTCACTCCGTTTTTTCCACATTTTCCCTCTATTTCTTTGCTCTTATTAGTCTTAGCGTAATAAAATATGGCCTATAGCCTTCCTTGATAAATGGGCTATCTAACACTGAAAATTTTTTTCAAATCGGACCAGTAGTTCCTGAGATTAGCGCGTTCAAATAAGCCCTTTCATATAATTTCCCACGTTTTTTCCACATTTTCCTCTATTTCTTAGCTCCTATTAGTCTTAGCGAGATAAAATATAGTCTAAAGCCTTTTTCGATAAATAGGCTATCTAACACTGAAAGAGTTTTTCAAATCGGACTAGTAGTTTCTGAGATTAGCGCGTTCAAATAAGCCCTTTCATATTATTTCCCCCGTTTTTTCCACATTTTCCTCAAAATATTCGCTAGTATTAGTCTTAGCTTAATAAAATATAGCCCATAACCTTCCTCAATTAATGGGCTATCTAACTCTGAAAGAATTTTTCAAATTGGACCAGTAGTTCCTGAGATTAGCGCGTTCAAATAAGCCCTTTCATATAATTTCCCCCGTTTTTTCCACATTTTCCTATATTTCTTCGCTCCTATTTGTTTTAGCGTGATAAAATATAGCCTATAGCCTTCCTCGATCAATGGGCTATCCAACAATGAAAGAATTTTTTAAATCGGACCAGTAGTTCCTGAGATTAGTGCGTTCAAACAAACAAACAAATAAACTCTGCAGAATTATAATATTAAATAGTATAGATGTGCAAAATATTTAAGCAACAAATAAATATCTACCAAAGAAACCATTTTAGGAAGCCGGTTGGTAACTCTAATATATATATTTTTTGCATTCATGTATTCGCCATTGACGACCTCTGTGGCTCAGTGGTGAGCGCGTCGGTAGCTCAAGCCGGGGGTCGCGGGTTCGAATCCCGCCGACGGAACAAAAAGTATTCAATGTTCCCGGGTCTGGATGTATATTAAATATGTGTATGATATAATAAAAATCTTAAATATATGTATAGTATAAAAGTATTAAATATATTTCCGTTGTTTGGTACCCGTAACACAAGTCCTTTAGGTACTTAGCACGGGGCCAGACTGACGTGGTGTGAAGCGTCCATAGATATTATTATATTATTTATATTATTATTGATATCCATTGACTTAATTAAAGTAACATTTAAAAATAAAAGGTTGGGGAGAAAGTCTTTTCGCATTAATATAATATGTATGAACTTGTCATAAAATCTCTTGGGCTATACCAATAATTGTATAGTCCGTCAAGAAAGTGAAGAACTTAGATAAATGATTGGTATCGCGCGCGCGCACGCTCGAGACCAATCATTCATCTAAGGTGAAGAAATTAAAAAGTGGCAATATCGTAGTGTCATCCCTTTTTTCTTAGATTGATTTGAAAGGGATGACACTACGATGTTGCCACGTTTTAATTTCTTTGGTATCAAATTTGGTAAAAAAAAATTTGGTATCATTAAGAAGTTTTAGGGAGATCGCAGACGGCACACTTTTTGTGTGATCGAGTGTGCGGCGAACATACAGTCTGCATTGCCGCGCCATCGCCATGCCGACTGTACTGTGTACCGCCGCAGACTCGATCACACAAAAAGTGTGCCGTCTGCGATCTCCTTGCGATCTCCCTTAATATTACAATTCCAAATTCAAATTAGGTAAATGTAAGATTTTCATTTGTTTTTCTTATTGTTAAAATGAGTGATTCTAATGAAGAAATTCGATACATTTTAAAATTTTATCTCAAAAAAAAGTAAAAATGCAACACAAGACGCAAAAAAATGTGATGTTTATCAATGCAGCATCTGTGAGAGTAGCGCAAATTTGGTTTAAGCATTTTTAATCTGGAAATTTTGATATCAAAGATGCACGTCGCTCTGGTCGCCCTGTTACGGACAAAACTGATGCCATTTTTGAAAAAGTGGAGCAAGATTGGCACTAGTAGTTACGATGTAGCTAAAGATCTGGGGATTGACCACAAAACGGTATTGGCGCAAGAACGTGCGAAAAAGATCGTGGTCAAAGGCCGGTCAGGCTTCACAGACTGTGTATTCAAACCCGGGTTAACTCGGGCATTTTCTTCTGGCTAGGAATCAACTTCTCTGATAGTACATACCAGCTACTACTAGTCTTAGGTATTCATGCTATGAAATTTTCTCAGAAACGTGATTAATGTTAAAGTAGTCTACCGGATATTGTCACTACAACTATAAACATTATTAGTCATTGAAGAAAAATTACTACGAATTTCCCAAGAGCAAACAATTTCCGTCATTATCATCTTGACAATATAGTCTATTTTCGGAAAACTAATAAAATGACTGCTGCTATCATTGAAATATGCTGGAATCGGACACGATTATCATGAAACAATTGTTATCAAAGATATGAGAATGATAACACCGCTGTAGTAAGTTCTGAACCTAGCATTTTAGCCCTTTATTATTTTAAATAACTAACTAAAAGATAGGTTGGCAAAGGTACAAATTCGCCGTCATGTTATATCTAAGGCACAAATCTGAGGCACGGTAATGCCCACGCCAAGACGAACCAAGCGAATTTTTTTTTCAGTTACCCTTTACTGTTATCCGAAAAATTTTAAGGAGATGCCACGCAAAAATAAAAGGTGGAGGGCAGTGATTCATTTTAGGTCTGTTTGGGCGGGCGGGGAGAGCGTTGCCGATACGCGCATAGTACGGCCATTCGTAGATCATTGACCAGACAGGTCGTTATTGGTATATATCACCATCGAGTCATCCTTCATACGTACCTATATAGTATATACTTATTGACTATTGTGCATATATACATTATACGCCAAACCCCCCTTCCGGTTTTGCCGGGATGTCCAAAACTGCGTGTGACTTAAAGCAACCTATAGTTTTATTGAACTTATAGCATATTAATTACCATCAGAGGAATTATATACCCATTGTAAGCTATTCACCGTTTATTAATCGTGGCCAAAATTAATTAGTAACGTACAGGGCGCAGGGCGACGTGGACAAAGAATTTGGCACACCTCGCTCCTATTTGCTATCTTATCATATTTACTGTAGATAACGACCTGTTATTGAGCACACAATGTACTCGCGGCTCAGTCTCTGACTACAATACTGGAGCACCTCACGCCGCAGAAATTATCAGTGCGATAACGGGATCAGAGGACTGAAAATAATGTGATCAACGTCACAAGAGATGGGTGTCAAAGTTAAACTAGTGTTACTATTATTAGTCGTAGGTAGTGTTATAGGACAGGAGTATGTAGTGGAGGACGTTGAGAGTATAATCAGTGAGACGCCGAAGCCGGATGACGTCAGAGAGGACGAGATCGATAATGCTCCTGTAGAGGTAGTCCCAGAGACGGAGACGTTGGTTGTGAAGAGTGGGAAGTACCAGGTTCTAGATGATGCGTTATCGGGTGATACGCCGACCAACCTGGAGGCGGTGGATTTCAACGCGGGGGACGTCCAGAATGAGCGCCAGGTGCTCATAAGCACCACATCCGTTACTAATACTGAATATGGTAAGATACTATTTCTTCTGTTTTTAAATCTCAACTTCAGGTTCAAACTAGAAAATAATGCGATGAATGTTGTGGAAAATCTACATAGAGAATCTGCGTTAACCAGCATTTTACCCGTTGCCAAAAAAGGATGTATACTTGTGTAACTTCTCTATGAAATTGCATGTTTGTTGTATATATATCTGATGAACCGATTTTGATTTAGTATCCTACTAAGCTAATGGTAGGTTTTTTGGTTCTTTCAATATCATTAGGTATCGATGGTTGTATTAGAGTTTATGTGTTTAAAATCCTTTGAAGCTGGTAAATACCCATCAGTCATCATTAAAAAAATGAATGTACTAATTCAGTTTTGAAAGTCACAGAAGCCATTAACGTTATTTTAACACTTTGCTTCCGATAACAGATACACAAATGTCATGTCACGTTCCACTTTCATATCTGCCACTGCACAGTTCAGAGGTGATGATTTCTTTTTATCCGACTACGACCAAGTTAAAATATAAGTAGTAATGATTTTCCATTTCATATATTTGGGTACAATCTTCCACTGTAGTGTTTTTGCAAAGTAGACTCTGCAAATTAAAGTTATAGTTTTTAAATTTAGTTTGATACATTTTGCCCTTCCTAAACGAGTGTTTTGAGGGTCAAACGTTTTAAAGGAAGTTGCAATTTAATAAGCTAGCACGTGCTTTTGTACACTTCACCTTCCGATGTCATTAAAATCATAATATTATAATACACCAATAACCGTTAACTAACGCTATTTAAATCTTTAGTAGATTATGTTTAGAAGATCCACTCTTACTTTTATAATCTTACATATTGACAGACAAACACGAAGCAATGCATAGCTCTACTTTTAGCATTTGTGATATGTGTTAAACACAGTGTTGACCTCATTTTTAGGGTTCCGTACCCAAAGGGTAAAAACGAGCTTTTTGCTCTATATCGATAATGACAACAGGTAGGTACTTGATTTTTTCTCAAAGTCCTTAGTTATATGTGTACTTTAATATTTAATCATAATATTAAAATAAAATAAAAAATAAAGGGGGCTCCCATACAAAAAACACAATTTTTGGCCTGATTTTGCTCTACAATGGTACAGGACAGTTCGCGCGCGAGTCCGACACTTGGCCGATTATTTATAACTTAACATAAATTGAACTTCTTACTTCACGTAGGGGTTATCTTAGAATTTAGACACTTTTCTTATTACTTCTTGGGATCATCGTAAACTTTAGCGGAAAACGGACAGGTTATGTTATAATATGAGTCAGAGATGAACCAGGTGAATCACTGCACACACATTACACAATGATAACACAATTGCTATTGACATTATTACTACTATCAAAATATTTGCTATACATACATAACATTTAATATGAATATTTATTATTACACAAATAATAAATAAGTATAAGCCTTTTAAGAAACACGTTTTAGAAAAAAAACATCGACTAAGTTTTTTTACTTAATGCTAGTTTTAGCACAATTCCATTACTAATTAATATCAGCTATGAATTTCTAACAAAGTTGTATTAAAGGAAAATATGAATTTCCACCAAGTACAGGCTGCAGTACAATCAATAACGTACCTAATAAACAACCAACTTAACTAATTTGTCCATTTCATTACCTATTTATAACAAATCGCAGTGTCCACAATCTTTCGAAAAAATTGATTTGTAATTTGTTACAAAACATACATACTCAAAAACCTTATTAGAGCTTGCTCACTGTTATAAGATTCGGTACAGTGTTATCTCGGCGCTTAGTGAAATATGCGAGGGTGACCCAAAAAATTATCCTACAACAAACTTGATGAAATCATTCTTATTTTAACTGCTGTAAATTTCAACACAAGGTAGGCAGAGGTACATTTTGTTTATCGAACCTGATAAAGTACGAGGCCCTTATCTTTTATAATTGGAATCATAGTGATATAAGTATAACCCACCTCGTTTAAGTTGCCTTGAAGTACCTAATGTAATTAGTTTGATGCAAGTGACGTATTTATCTTGGTCGTAGTATAAGGTAAGGAGTGGCCCAGCGTAACTGTTTAAATGTAATAATTTTATGTTAGTCATTAGTCATGTACCTTTAGCTAGATTTAGTTCTGCATAATATAATGTTGGCTTGAATGTCTGCGTGAATAGGAAGAAACCACTTTTAAAATTCATATCCTTAACTATTACATAGATATAACACAATTATTTCAATGTTTTGTTAGTTATACCTACTAATACCTACTGATCCCTATGCTTAGCTCATAAAATGTCTTATATAAAAATGTATTTACTACAATTTTTTGAATAAGAGTACGTTTCGACATTTAAAACCATGATTGTATAGTGTTGTGGCGGTACCCACAATTCGCCTAACATTCCTGCATCACGCTATCGAAGTTTTCTGAGCACGTCGGTATATATACGACAGCTGAAATATATCACGTGGGCTCCTGCTTGACCGAGCATAACACCTCGCTCAGTCGGAAGATCTTCCCTTTGGCCTCCACGCACATTTGCACAGTGTTATTTGGCCTATTCTGATATTACATAATTATTATCATGCCATTTCTGACAGCCTTATAGGATGTGAGAAGTAAACTGTTGCAATTTCCTATACTTGTGAAGAGTGAGACTGTTAAGTAATATCATTTTATACTAATCAATGCATTTAATATCGGTAAAACAAGCGTACGATATCCAACAAATACAAATATCGACAGTTCTAATAACTGATAGCGTATCTATCAGGTGGATAAGCTCTGGTGATGTCAGCCAAGTGCCCCTTTGTTCTACGAAATATGGATTTAATATAAAACAAATAACTTATTACAACCGTGTATTTTTTTTAATTTTTATTGACGATGTCAATCCCATCGTACCTTATGCTAAATATAACAATTTACAATTATTCCGAACTGTAGCTAAACAACCGTGTATGTTAATATACAGGGTGCAATTAAACCTTCCTGCCAAATTTTAATATATTGATCCATGTTAAAAATATATAATACACGTATTTTTTCTTTTATAGTCACTCAGTACTAAAATCTTGAGAAATACCTTTTTTTTATGAAATAAGGGGGCAAACGAGCAAACGGGTCACCTGATGGACTACTGATGAGCAACTTCCATCGCCCATGGACACTCGCAGCATCAGAAGAGCTGCAAGTGCGTTGCCGACCTTTTAAGAGGGAATAGGGTAATAGGGGAGGGTAGGGAAGGGAAGGGAAGGGAATAGTTGAGGGTAGGGAAGGGAATAGGGTAGGGGTTAGGGGATTGGGCCTCCGGTTAACTAACTCACTCGGCGATGGAACCTATGGATGTGGCATACGCCTTAAACATGGTCTATAATAACATCTATTCATCGAAGGAAATTGTGCGGTCCCTAAAGCTAATGAAGTATACAGGAGCGAGAATACCTAAAACCGATCTAAATACCCTGTATCTTGTCCACACACAAGAGGAGAAAGCAGCCCTCACTAATACAGGCTATGGATCGGGAACGGACTCTCGCGTCCTCACAATCCATGAAGCTCAGGGATTAACGAGTCCTTCGGTGATCATCATACAGACCAAGTCCCGAAAGCTGGCAATCCATGACAGCGTTCCTCATGCAGTTGTAGCTATATCCCGGCACACTAACACCTGTGTCTATTACACTGACACTGATGGAGACGCTGTGGCAAGCTTCATAAAAAGAGCCACGGAGGTGTCAACCGAACACATAAAAGATTATAATATAAAAATGGCTATAAAAGACAGGAACGATAAAGTCCTAAGCCACATGGCGGGTAGATTCGACACAGGACGATATCTTTTTAACAACCTAGAAACTCCACCCAGCTTGAGTGACCCCTCTCCACCAAGCCAATGTCACAACATCTAAAGGCAAAGGGTGGAGCAGCATAAAATCTAAGGAAATCGGAAAATGTCGGATCTACTGGCCGCCACACCGACTGGGACCTCACCGTTCAAAAAATTAATATTATTATTATGCAATGTATAAAACAATAAATGTATATATTTATTTATTATATGTATAACATATTATACTCTATTCTATTAAATATACCCATAAAAAAAAAAAATGTCCATGGCGTGATGGACCACAATTAATTAAAATTCATAATATTATTTCAATTATCCTTGGTGCGAAAAATCTAAATAATAAAATAACAAAAAAAGGATATGGACGAACAGTCTATAGACGGTCCCAATTTTATAATAATAATAAAAAAAAAAAAAAAAAACTCACTCGGCGAAACACAGCGCAAGCGCTGTTTCACGCCGGTTTTCTGTAAGAACGTGGTATTTATCCGGTCGAGCCGGCCCATTCGTGCCGAAGCATGGCTCTCCCACGTATAAAACCTTCCGCAAGTTATCCTAAAAGACATTACAATAATTAATGGACACGATGCGTCGGCCGCGCATGACGTGCCCCCGCGCGCGCGCCTCATCCCGCGTCACCCCCTCTCATTCCCCCGCGCCGCGAGTGACTGTTCTGCAAGGATTTTAAATGGGATAAAATATGTCATTGAAAAAAAAATAACACCCAATTTTTTTTGGTTAAATGGACTCTACTAATGAAACCTAAGCCCTGGAAAAAAATTGGCAGGAAGATTTAATTGCACCCTGCGTTTGGTCTAAAATATGAGATAGATCACGATTTCATACAAATATTTTCATTATAATTAATAAGAAGTTTTGCTACTGTCTTTTATGATTTAGACCACTATTGTATCAATTCGTCACGCAAAAAGTTTTGCTAAGAGTTTTCTAGGATACAAGTAATTTGTTATCTACTATACTTCTAGAAACACTTCAATGTTATACTGTTCTAAGCGTCAGACTGTACTTTTGGTCCCCTCAAATTCTAACATTCAGGTTTCCCGTAGCTTTTAAATTTTTCAATAATAAAAAATAAAGCAGCACGTAGCTTACGAATCAAACCATACTATTTCCGAATAAAAATGTAGCTTACACAAAGGTATATTCCAGCCTAGCCCTTCTTCTCCTAACTACTTTTAAAAATACTATACTAGTAGTACCTGCTTATAAAGAGTTAGAAGAAGAAGCTTTAAAAGAGTAACCATCATCAAAACAAAAAACCCAAAGGTCATCTACACACACAAATTAAATCACACCTTCAAATTCCAGCTCACATAGACGGGCGGGTTCTGCCATCAACCACGTACCAGAACAATGGTCAGCCGTACATCATCACGCAGCAGCGCCTTCAGCAGATCCGGGGGAACTTCCTCTATTGGTTCTACGACCAGGGGGGAGACGACAACAACGGGGACTACCAGTTCAACATCCACACCTCCACGCCGCAGATACACAAGAACTTCAACTTCCAACTGCCCTTCTTTGGATTCAGGTTCAATTATACAAGGGTGAGTGTGATTTAAGTATAAAAAATATATTTTAGAGATCGTAATAAGATAACATACAAATCATGTGAATCACATACTTAGATGTGTGTAATTGTGTATGCATCGTCTGAATCTTCGTATTCAGTGTTGTTAATCTATACTTCTATACTAATATTATAAAGAGGTAAACTTTGTTTGTTTGTTTGTTTGTTTAATTGTAATGAATGGGCTCAAAAACTACAGGACCAATTTTAAAAATTCTTTCACCATTCGAAAGCTACATTATTTACGAGTAACATAGGCTTTTTTTTATTTGGGAGAATATAGGGTTCCGTAAGATATTTCAGTTTTTCGGAAACAACCAGAAAATTTACTTATTTTGCATACGCTGCCTAATCTATAAAAGATAAAAAACTCAAACTCAAAAAATCTTGATTTTTTTTTGTACTACATTTAAACGCATTTATTTTACTCATGCTTATAATCCTTATCAAAATAAATAATTTCATCACTAAGTACAGTTTATGTAGATTATATTTGCTTTTTGAATGATTAAAATTGGACGTTTGGTTTAGAAGTTATGGCGAAATTAAAATATTGCGATTTACGCCCGTTTCGAAGTGGGCGCTACCAATGCCACAGAATAGATAATAGTACAAGTACCAATGCAGGGATGCGCATTGTACACATTTAAAAAGGTCTACAGAAAACTCCGCGATGGTATTATTTTTTTATGAAATAAGGGGCCAAACGAGCAAACGGGTCACCTGATGGAAAGCAACTTCCATCGCCCATGGACACTCGCAGCATCAGAAGAGCTGCACGTGCGTTACCGGCCTTTAAAGAGGGAATAGGGTAATAGGGTAGGGCAGGGATGGGAAGGGAAGGGAAGGGAATAGGGGAGGGTAGGGAAGGGAATAGGGTAGGGGATTAGGCCTCCGGTAAACTCACTCGGCGAAACACAGCGTAAGCGCTGTTTCACGCCGGTTTTCTGTGAGAATGTGGTATTTCTCTGGTCGAGCCGGCCCATTCGTGCCGAAGCATGGCTCTCCCACGTATAAGTATATCTCTTATGGATATATCCCACAATAACATATTTTTTGTCATTTACTTTTAACTTCAAATAATGGCTAATTTTCGAAGCGATTTTAACCAATACGGCAATAATGCTTATTCAATTAAATACTTTAAATACATTATTGATTATGGCCCTTTACAGCATAATTATTACGATTTTAATTTTAAATGAATATTTTCGAAGATATTACAGATTTAAAAATTGCGGGACGTAAGTAGCTTTTGCAGCAGTACCGACCAATGCGGGCCACGGGTAGTAATGAATATAAATTATTTAAAATCAAACTACTGAATCGATTTTAAGCATTTTTTCAGTGACCTAGGCCATAATTTATTTTATAACCGTGCGAAGCCGGGGCGGGTCGCTAGTTACTATTATATAATAGATCATGATGTTACTTGTAATCTTTTATAATATTATGTGTTCTAAAGAAACTCTAGAAAAGTAAAGTAAATGCCTAGAACTTCTTATTTCAGAAAAAAGTTAAACTAAGTATTTTCGTAGCAGCGCCGTAGCACTCGTAGCAGGAAAATTGTCTTTCAACAATTTTGACTATCTTTTATCGAAATTAATTACTTTTCCGACTGGGAATAGAAGGATACATTTGCTACAATTTCTGTTGAAAAAGTTACCATTTTCCCGTAAAAGTTGGCACATGTTGCGCAAGAGCCTACGTCCTTTCTCAGAGCTCCTCTAATTTATGATGCAGAAAGTACAACAATAATAATAATTATGGATTCCTACTTAACTAGAAACCTATTTTCTATATTTTCCAGCTATCCATGAACGGCTACTTATACTTTAGCGACCCGCCGGACCACTACACGTACCCCCTGTCGTTCCCCGTGCGGGACTGGCCCAGTGTCAACGATCCCTCCTTCATCGGCATATTCTTCAGCAAGTGCCGGATCGGTCGAGTGAGGCCGGAGGATCCGGATCAACGCCGGCCGGGAGTGTACTTCAGAATGGATAGAGACTTGCAGGTGCGACTGGACTACTATATCACAGTATAGCAATATAGGGATTACAACTGAATTTCAGTTTCATTACATTGTGCATATTTACGTGTACATTACTGCCTAAACGGGTTGAAAAAGGAAAGGAGATCAGCAAATTTTCTTTTTAAACCAATTTTTAGCACGCTTTGATTAGCTTGGGCTTTTATGTATGTAGCGGAACCTTTGAGCATGATTTTTACCTATTTTCAGTAGTTTAATAAATTTGAAACTTTGCATACGTATTAAGAGTTAATGACAATGCAATAATATTTTGTTAAAATAAAAAAGCGTATTTCTTTTTAAACTATGTGTTATTGTTTTCAAACTGTAACTAACTTCACAGACTCGCACGGACCAACTGGGCGTGGAGATGCGCGAGCGCATCACGTGGGACATCAGGGAGGGCGTGATCGGCTCCGAGAGCTTCTTCCCCAAGCACGCCATCACCGTCACGTGGAAAAACATGTCCTTCGCCGGCGGTATCGACAACTCGCTCTATATGGTAAGTGCCCTATTAGCCATGTCCACACTATGCACTTTCATCATCAACTTTCGTCATCTGGGACATTAGCTATGTCCACACTATGCACTTTCATCTTCAATTTTCGTCATCTTCTCTCATTGAACTTTCGTTCTGGTGCATTCAATAATTGAATGCGTCAACGACCGCAACGCCAACATTGTCATTTTTGTTCAGCCGCAGTGTCTGTCAGATTATTGTAACATGTGCGACGAGAACATTTTACTGGGTGGAATATGTGCGGCTTATTATTTTGGTCATAAGAAATTCCAAAAAAAAGAACAAAGCGAAATTTTTGGATACGGTCAGAGCGCATGCGTCGCTGGCATGCCTCACGTGCGTGACTGCGCTATAACAATGAACAAAAAAGGCACAAATTTCAAACCTAGTATAAGATATAAGATTCACAGTTCTTGCTGTCTAGACGACTACCATAGTAGTCTGCCGATTACGGCGAAGAAAAGAAAGGTTTGATGTTAATTGTAAGCTTGAGTCTTGAAGCCTGAAAATTGTATTGAAATTGTATTGAAATAGGTTTTTAATTTTTATCAGTTTAAATATAGTTTACTCTGAGATCTCAAACAATAAATTGAGTTTTTTTTTTTTAAATGAAATAAGGGGGCAAACGAGCAAACGGGTCACCTGATGGAAAGCAACTTCCGTCGCGCAAGTGCGTTGCCGGCCTTTTAAGAGGGAATAGGGTAGGGGAAGGTAGGGAAGGGAAGGGAATAGGGGAGGGTAGGAAAGGGAATGGGGTAGGGGATTGGGCCTCCGGTAAACTCACTCACTCGGCGAAACACAGCGCAAGCGCTGCTTCACGCCGCTGAAATTTGGCACAGGGATACTTTGAGTCCCGGGAAAGGACATAGGATAGTTTTTATCGCGAAAAAATGCACTACAAATATTGGCGCAACGGAGTTGCGGGCGTCATCTAGTTTGCCATACCTCTTCGAGTAGCTCTACATCTCCAGCGCAGAAGACAATAATAATTACTTTAATTATTACAGACGAACACGTTCCAAATGGTGTTGGCGACGGACGAGGTGTTCACGTACGCCATCTTCAACTACTTAGAGATCAATTGGAGCTCGCACACCGAAGCGGGCGGTGATACTACTACAGGCGAGGGCGGGGTACCCGCTTATGTAAGTACCCAATACTGACTAAATGAATACCTTTTTAGATGACTACAACGATGCTTTTGATAGTATTAAATGTAATATATATGTTTCATCGTAGTGGAATTTAACTAATAATCCAATTTTAATGAGGTTGGTCGATGAATCTGCAAAAAAAGCACAGATACGGGCTAGGCAATTAGTAATTTGCGTAAGCATTTTTATCTTTTGATTGTTCCTAAACATTAGATATACCTACAATAAATAGCCATGCCTGCTCACTAGGTAAACTTTTAAATGCTTTTGTGATTCTGAGATAAAATCTGTAAATTTTCCAGATATTTTTTTTTTAATCGAGCTCCGAAACAACTCAAGAAATGTCCTAAATAGTCAATGTGTGTTCAACAGATCGGCTTCAACGCGGGTAACGGCACACAGAGCTACGAGTACAAGCCGTACTCGCAGGCCTCGGTGTTGCGCGACCTCACCGGCCGGGGCTGGGCCAACGGCTTCCCCGGACGACACATATTCAGGATCGACGAGAAAATACTCATGGGCACCTGCAACAAGGATATCGGTAAGATTGCCTGAGAAATTTTATGTAATTATATGACATACTAGATACCCGCAACGCCGTTGAGCAGAACTTAGTTTATCGCGCGGGAACCGTACATTTTTCCGGGATAAAAAATATCCTATGCTATTCCCGGGACTTTAATTATCTCTATACAAAATTTCAGCAAAATCGGATCAGCGGTTTAAACATGAAGAGGTAACAAACAGACCGATACATTTAATCATTTATTATATTAGTATGGATTTTGTTACGTTTAGATATTTTATTAACTTAATAAGTTATTTTTACTTGGATACTTCTGAGACTATTGAATTGATCTAATATTACTAGAATAAAGAGCTATGAACATAGAAACCTAAAAATATACCAAAAATGTAAAAGTATATATTCTGAAAGTTTCAAACTTGCTACGAAAATGCTACGCGGCTACGAAATGCTACGAGGTCTACGAATTTTTGTTCAGTAAAATAAGGACTACAAAAGTTAATAAAATGTTACAGCACAAGTTTTTTTTAATTAATTTATTTAAGGTTATTGACTAAAGTGTTTTATAGATTTACGAATAAAGTAAATAAGTTGTAGTCAAAAAGATAGACGAGGCACAAAACTTATATTATTATAGACACGGTTTTTTTACAAACGTAGTTTTTTCGTGTCATACTTTTTATTGTAGCTGCTTTACTATATTGAAACTTAACGCATCACAGATGGAGCTAACCTTCCTCTAATGTTCGCGCCGGAGAGCGGCAACATGCTCGGCGGGACGGTCGTCAACATAACCGGCCCGTGCTTTAAGCCGGACGACCGGATCACCTGCCGGTTCGACACGGAGTCCGTAGTGGGCGCCGTGATTGACGTCAACCGCGCGGTGTGCGTCCAACCGCGGTTCTGGCACAACGGTTACGCGCGGTTCGAGATCGCCATCAACAACGAACCTTACAAGTGGAAGGGCAAGTTCTTTGTAGGTAAGTAACCTAACCTAACCTTTTTCTTTTTTTTTTTTTTGATGCACAGGGGAAACCCATCATGGGTGCCCCGGGTTGGGTATGTGCCTCAGTTAGCTGAAGCACCCCGGGGGTATGTGGGACTCTTACTCACTAAAACCACCTGAGGTTGCCTTCAGCCGTATACGGAGGGATGTCCTGGATCTCTGTAACACAGGACTCCCTCCACGACCGGCCGGTCTACCTCACAAGGGACCGGACTTCCACCATGTTAGGGAACTCTTAGGAAAACCTAACCTAACCGGTTGAAAGTATTTATGTGAAAGTAACAAAACTACCCAAAAAAGTTGATACAGCTGGCCCCCGGAAGGCTTGCTATACGAGACAACTTCCAAAAAAGCTGAATTTATCAAATACTTGTAATTATTGTCTACAATACTAAATAAACATAGTCAATACTTCGTAAAATATATCCTAAGAACCATCCTCACGAACTTCAAAATAGTAATCTTATATTTACAGAAACACCTGCAATGGCTACCGAAAAGATATTCTTCTCCGACAACGCAATCCATGAGAGATATCCACCCGAAGTGAAGATCACCTGGGACAGGTTTAACCTGACCAGCAACCTCAACGTCCAGCTGCAGATCAGCCTGTGGGGCTACAAGGAAGTCACCATCCGTCCGCAGCTGGAGTACATAGACGTCATCGAAGTGGGGGTTGCGAACACTGGGGAGTACATCATCAACCCCCAGAACTTCAGGAACAGGGAAAACTTCATGCACGTTGACATGCAGTTTGGATTCCTTCAGATCAACTTGACGACGCCCGTTGTGCATAACGGTGTACCTATATCACCGTAAGTATTTTTACCAACGACGCAAATTCTCCTTCGGTGTAAGGAAAAAGATATTAGATATAATTACCTACTGTCTTTCGTTGGCAACCCTAGATACTATTAATTGCCCGTTTGTCCCCTAATTCTCACAAAAATAACAAAGCGAAAGTCCCCAAAGGCTTAAAACCATACCTGATTATACCAACATTTTCAGAGTGCTATGGAGTCGACCGATTCCCCTCGCCTGGTACTTCGCCCCACAATGGGAGAGACTACACGGGCAGAGATGGCCGAACTCCATGTGCAACAACTGGCTCCGTACCGACCGTTTCCTCAAGAATTTCGCAGCGCAAGTCCCCGTGTGCCCTTGTACTCTGGAACACGCGTTGTTGGACAAGGGCAGGTTCATGCCCGACCTGGACTGTGATAAAGACATCAATCCCACGTGCAGATACCACTGGGGCGGCATCCATTGCGTGAAGAGCGGAGGACCAAGGTATGTTAAGTTATACTATTAAAAAGTCCCTTGTAATTTCTATCTAGTAAAGGATTTTTTTTAAGTACTGAACTAAGAACTTTGAAGAGTACTCGAGAATTAGGGATTAGTTAAGCGTTCTATATTAGGTATTATTATAGAATCGTACATTGGGCATTGGGCCTAGCTGAATGAAAATGACAATCACATTGAGCCATTCACTAATTTCAGTGCGGAGGGTTCAGGCCAGCAGTGTTGCTACGATAAGAACGGCTTCCTGATGCTGTCCTACGATCAGATGTGGGGTTCAAGACCACACCGATCACACGACTTCGGATTCACACCTTATAACGAGGCTAATAAGGTAGATATTTCAACACATTATAAGTCCTTTTAAAAGTTCTGCTATTTTGTCTCTGATTTATATTTTTTTACTTCAAAATAATGCAAATTCTTTTTTCAGGTGCCATCATTGTCTCATTGGTTCCACGATATGATTCCCTTCTATCAGTGCTGCATGTGGCAAGAGGAGCAAGCGGTTGGCTGTGAAACTTTCAGGTAAATAAATACGAATAAAGTAATGTACATAGTAGAAGAGTTATTACTTATTTCTACCCTGCAAAAACACTAAAATAGAGATAATACTTATATTATTTTCCGACAGGTCTGAATCCTAAGCCATAAACTATAATGTTGCACCATTTTACAGATTCGAACGCCGTCCGTCCCAAGATTGTGTGGCGTATCAGTCCCCTGGCGTTGCGGGCATTTTCGGTGATCCTCACATCATTACCTTCGATGATCTCCAATACACGTTTAACGGCAAAGGTAAGAATGCATTTTAAGTTTGGTATTTCAAATAGTGTGTTTTAGAAAGTTTATAAAAACACCTATGACTTCCAATCACTTGGTGATTAGAATTCGCAGTTGGTTTGTTTGTATGTTTCATCTTTTAAATCTTTCCCTACTATAACCTCCACGCCGTGGCGACATTCACGATGGACAATATCAGGCTATTTCGAATGAAGTTTATTACTATGATTGTCATTACAATCTTTGCGGAGAGATACAATGTTCAACATAGCCGAATGTGTAGAATTTCCATCATGGCCCAATGTGCATGCAAATGCAATTCGGCATGAGGGACAATGGGGCCTCCATTGTCCCTTATACCATAAGGTATTTGCTGATTTAAGTACAAAATATTCCAAAAGTATATGCTGATTTAACTACTCAATGTTCCAGGTGAGTACGTGCTGGTTCGCGTGGACCACCCGCAGCTGAAGCTGGACGTTCAGGGTCGGTTCGAGCAGGTGCCCAACAACATCTACGGCCGCGTCAACGCCACTCACCTCACCTCCATCGTTGCCGCATCCAACAACTCCGTTGCTATCGAGGTAAATCCACGGAACATTTATAATCGGGAGACTCAACCGGATCAAATCTGGATTTGATCCGGTCTGGGGGTCTTTAAGAAAACTGGCGTGAAATAGCGCTTTGACTTTGCAATGAGATAACCATGAGAGGCCATGGCCCAGGCCACAATATTATTTGAAGCTCCCATTGGAATTATTATTTTTATGGGAGCTTCTATAGAAGCCGTGGTTAAGCTTTCATGCACAGTAAATTGTTACTGAAGAAAAATGTTTCATCTCGTATCCATAATTTCATTTATTTTTCGACTAGGTCCGCCTGAGACCTCAACATGCACAATGGAGGTACCATCTCGACGTATTCGCTGACAACAAGAGGGTATACTTTGACAGATCGGCTCTGAGGGTCCAATACTTCCCAGGTACGTGGATTGAATTGACAGAGCTACATATTATTATCAAGTCATAATAATTATTATATCAGTCACTATAAGTTAACTAGGCACCACGTTCTAAAAATCTGTTTTTACAGGTGCCAATTTATATTCCTCCGTGTTGTACTATTTTATATAATAAGTAGTAATAGGTGGACTAAACGCTTATATATTTGTTGTAGGTGTGACAGTCTACCAGCCTATGTATATCCTGAACCAGTCAGAGATAGTGATCATGTTCTCATCCGGAGCTGGAGTCGAGGTGGTGGAAAACAAAGGATTCATGACTGCTAGAGTTTATTTACCATGGAACTATATGGTGAGCATGAGCATATCGTTTTAATAACGTGGTAGACGCACCTAACATTGTACCAAAAAATTTTATTACATCGGTGCCCAAAACGTTTTTTTTTCGAAAGGGTCTAAGCTACTGGTCTGGTTAAATGGTCTTAACCAGACCAGTAGCTTAGACCCTTTCGAAAAAAAAAGGTATTAAGTTTAATCGTGGCTATAATGTAGTCTGTTTCTAGTTGGTTTGGAGATAAACAATCAGGGAGCCAGGCCCCATCGCCTGGCTCCCTCCCCTAAAGTCACACGTGTGACATTCTAATTGGGCAATATTGGGAAACGTTTTCTAATTTTTAGGACTCCCTAGATTGAAGATTGATGATTTTTCTTACTCGGGCTAAAAACTCCCAAAAATATAGATCCCTCTCTAGATATTCTAGATTCTAGATTCTCTTGTTATTTACTAAACTTCCTATGAATTATGTATTTTACTCTTGCTCTACATTTTACGTCTAACCTTTTAGAACCAAACTCGAGGGTTATTCGGCAACTGGTCCCTGGACATAAACGACGACTTCACTCGACCCGACGGCATCGTGGTACCGGTCGACCTCAACAACTTCCAATCTACACATAGAGATTTTGCACAACATTGTAAGTAACAGAGCTATTCGGTTTTCTCCAAATAAATTTGTATCTTTTAACATGACTGTAACAAAATAAAGACTATAAAATGGTTAAATATAGGTTTTAGGACTTAAGTGCAGACGAGATTTAATTGTGTCTACTATGTCTATCTACTTCTTTTCGATTAAGCCTGTACTACTGTGTATTGACATAGAATAGCCTTTTTCCTAGAAAAATATTATATTATAGCTATGAATAAATTAAGGCGTGACGAAGTTGCGAGCAACATCTTAACATCGTCGAAAATGCTTACACTAAACCACCATTTTCAGGGCAACTCACGGATCGGGAGCAAAAGGACATAGGGGTCGCGCTCTTCGTAAGAGAATACGGTCGAACAGCAGCCTACTACAACGACAACCAATTCGTGCCGAACTTCATACGAGAACCGGCTGACTTCTTACCAGCGAACCGATCCCAGGACGTGGCGAGAGCGATAGAGATCTGTCAGGACTCGTACCAGTGCCGATACGATTATGGAATGACCCTAAACCGAGATATGGCGGAGTTCACCAAGAATTATCTGGCGTCTATTGTAAGTATTTTTTAGCTCTCTATAATAATATAGGTAAAGTTTTATCGCCTAGGACCCGTTATTTGCAATGGATATTAAGTGAAACAGCTGTACATTTATATTAATTTCTTTAAATCTTTTGCGTCTACGGATTTAGGCGCTCTACTAAAATTTACTCTACCTAATAGTGTAGTTATTACATTAATGGCATGGTGTGATTTACTACAATATATTAAAGAAAGGAGTAGGTCACAACCTTCAAATTAAATATGATGCTGTATTAAATGTTGTTTTAAAGTGGAAATCTGATGACATAGAGGTATTTAAACGTGGGAAATGACGTTATTGTATGTTAATTTATAAAAGACTTCATTAAGTTCTCGCTATGCGCATGATTCATTGAGCCCATAGAATTTATATTCTTGCTAGGTAGTATGTAATGTGATTTGCACTGTAATATGTGTCTTGAAAAAGTAATAAATTGGTAGGTAAGTAAACTTTGTCAACTTCGTACCGCCTAATTAGTTTTTCCAAAGTTCATTGGTTTGCTCTTATCTACCTCGTTTTTATTATATAAATTATGTAATGTAAATATTTTTCTGTTCCTTTGATTTTCATCGACATAAGTAATACCAATAACTAAAACGCTTGACCGCTTTGCAATTTTTTTACGTCTGCAATGATAATTGGTTTATTTACTTAAGAATATAATATTTTATATCTCGCGTGTCTCAAAGGACATTTCAAGTATGTTATGATGTCCATTGTTAACATAATTATATATAGTGAATCATTCAAGGCTTCAAAGTTAAAACCGTTCATACTGCAGTACGCCAACAAACTGCATGGGAAAACGTACTTTTGTGGTCATCGCGAATTATTTTCGACTAAATTAGTCACATAACCATAGTATACGTGTAGTGAGTAATAATATATATTACTTATTAAAAATTTATTTCATTGTTTAGACGAATATCAAAGAGCAAAACGCGCGTCGTATCATCAGTTGTGGCATTTTGGAGACTCCGCGATTTGGACGAAAGAGTAACTTCTTCTTCACTCCTGGAACCAGGGTAAGTGCTATGTTTTGTATTGTGCCGGTAGTGATTTATAGAAGCTAATTTAAAAGTAACATACAATATCATTATGTAGTGATATATCCGTTTTACTTCCCAACGATAACTTAAGGAACATCAATCATTCATGATGGTTTCTAAAATAGTACGACGGAACTATATAATTATTGAAGTTGTTTTTATATCGTGTAGGTTAACTTTGAGTGTAATCAAGATTTCATCCTGATTGGAGACAAGCGACGAGTGTGTGAGGACAACGGCAGGTGGAACTTGCCCGACTACGGATACACCGAATGTTTACGTGAGTCACCCGTCTTAGTCTATCTACACCCAAAAAAATTTAACTCAAGATAATTTGTCTTGAATGTAGAGCCAAAATTAAAACGAACCCTTTTCGTAAACAGGTAACCAGGAGTATTCGCAACGAGCCCTATTCTTAACTTGGGGCGTCATATTGGCGGTTATTCTACCATTAGGTCTCCTCATTTGCCTGCTATGGTTCTGGTGCTGGCACAAACCTAAGTCGGAGGGCAAGGAGGTGTTCCGCTTCCAAGACCTGCCCCGGTCCAAGTCAGCGTCGCGGTTAAATCTAAGATCCACATCGATGGGAAACATAACGGACACTATTAAATCGTCCACGATACGTAGTCAGGACTCGGACGTTAAGCCCAAGCTACCCGACACCCCCACGGAGGAAACCCCCATCAAACCCACCGTAACACGCGCAGCCCCACCTCTCCCCACCGAGCCGCTAGACGGCGAAAGCTCCGGAATAGGCTACACCGATTCCAACAAAAGTGACTCGAGTAAATCCGACAAGGCGAAGAAAAAACGGGCCTACGACAAAACCTACCGTACTAACGAACCCCTCCCTAACGCCCCCGATGTAGAGTTTCCAGAGAAGCCGTGGGACCTCTCCGAGGAGGACCTCCTATCCCTCACGTCTCCCTCGGACACCGAGTCCAACCGCGACTCGACTCTCACCCGCCCCACGAACGATATCAAGTACATGGGGCGACCGCGACAAACCGGGCGACACGCGATGCCCAGCGACTCCGGCTATTCCACCAAAGACGGATCCGAGGATCCCTACTCCCAAAGGTACTCCGGAGGCCAGTACAGCCCGATACCGTCCCAGTATTCCCCCACGTACTCCGAGATATATTCGCCTCCCACAAGCCCCACGTCCGACCTCGGGCCGAGGAGTGCCTACACGACCGGCCTTCCGGAGCCGCCGAAGAGTGCTCCGCCGACGGAGATAAAAACATTCACTCTCCCTCCTCAGAGAGGCAAATCTGTAGAAACTCTCATAGATCCGCCCGCTACAGAGATGCCGACCTTCAGTAGTAAATCTACGATGGTGTAGCCTGTATTATTCTATAGTGTTAACTTATCCCACTGATCATAATTAGAGTAAGAATTCCCACTGCCCGAAATATGACAATTTAAGGAGACTGGGGCTGTCGTGTTCGTGTGTAGCACAGTAAAAGATTTTTGCACATGTTAGTGTATTTGTATTTATTAGACGTTTCCCGTTGTTGTTTTGTTTATATAGTTTATACTAAGAGAAGTTTATGTACTTAAATTATGAAAAATAAAGTATTAATATGTTCAATGGATTCACAAAGAGAGGAAATTTCTGTTCCGTAATGGTAGAATAACTTCCCCTGACTCGTTTCTGGTTTGGAAATAGGAAAGCAAGAAATAGAGCTAGCGCGATCCGCGGAATAGAAATTTTCTCGTAAATGTGATGTTTCAATTCTGTTATTACTTGCTTTCTTATCTCCCTGTGTACACACGAATATGGGTCATACCATGGCCAAACAGGTTAGTAATATCTTATTTGCTCTAGAATGATAAGCGCTAGATTACAATCTTATCGTTAATTTTGGTGACACGATTTTTCATCAAATAATCTTGTTACGATAAATCACCTAGGTATCTTAATTAAATATTAAGGAGCGTTTTACAAGTTTTTATACATTTTGAAAATAGTTACCAATTTCAGAGGTTCATTCACATTTAAAAATTAATACAAATTACAGGGAAGCAAGAGTACTCGAGTCGTACTCTCGGCGCGACATGGGGCATAATAAGTGCCGTGATGATGCCCATCGTCATCGTGCTCATCTGCATCGGCTGGCGAATCCTGAAAAGGAAGAAGGAGGAGGAGAAAGAGGAGAACGACTTCTTGACTATCAAGTGAGTTAAAATGGAACTTAACGGTTAACCAATACAGTAGCAAGACTAAGAGCCTGATTTGTGGATCACATTATTAGTTAGGGCTATATAGTATCTAACGCGAATATATATTTTTGTTCATTGACATTCCTCTTGAATCTCTACAATATCGTCCATAGTCCGGCTATCGATTTATGTATAGGCAGTATGGCCATGGCCTATGAGCGGCAACGTTCTATGGCGTCCTAGGATAGCGGCAGAGTTCGTAAATAGGGGCGGCAAAATTAGAGTAGCCTATACTGATAAAAAATTTAATCCGGCCGGTAACAACTGACTATGGTCAGTTGTTACAGAATCCATTATTAACCAAGGTTAATAATGGATTCTGTAACAACCTGTTTTCTAGTCAAACCAAGGCTTGCCTACTAGTACGAAAGATCAAATAGATACAGAAACACTGACGCCTCTTAAACTTTTGCTTTCAGGAGCCGACCGATAGATCCAGATGAATCGTTGAAGATTAATTCAGATGACGAGTCCATTCCCTACAAGAAAGACGTGACGGAGGACAGTCCGGAGCCCACGGAACCTGTCAAAGTCGTCGACATAGAACCTGAGAGTAACAACGACGACAACAACTACCCATACCAGCCCTACCCCAACGCACAGGGGGAGGACCAAGCCAGACCGTGGTCGGGAGAAACAGAAATTAATTAAACATGTCTACTTATTTCTAGATTAGTAGCATAATATAATATTGTAGGTTAGCGTGTAAATGTAAGTGGCTGCATTGGTACAATATTAATTTAAAGGGATGTATTTTTGTAATTAAAAATTTTTAGATATTTTTTGTTTGAAAATAATAAAGTTCGCGTTGATAATGAATAATAATATTAAGTAATATTTTATAACTTTAACCGATATTTGAAAATTGTTATACTTACATACAAAGACTTCTATTGAAGTTTACCTAAATAGAATTCTTTGCTTACATACAGGATGAAAACAGGAATGAAAAACAAGAGTTTTAATAGGCTGCTGTACTGATTTAAATTAGAAAATTTATAGAGGCCAGGTCCTTTCACAAAAATTAAATTATATTTTGTATATTTTCTGAATAATTTATCCCACCAGATAAGCATTTTACACATAATTGATAATTTATATTTTTTAATAATATTATAATTAGTTTTCTGCTATTTTTGTATTTAAAGATACATGACAATTAACATCTTACGAAAGTTAAATTAAAAAATGTACTGGAAATATAATAAAATAATAGAAAACATGCCTTTTATTTTCGCTGTCTCATTACTTAATACTTAATTAGTTAGCTAGTTAAGTTCTCCGATTACCTACCTACCTAGCTTTAGCGAAGTTTTACGATATGAACCGGTACCTCGTTAGTAGTCATACTTTTAAATCATTTACATATAGCTTAGGGTTTCTTACAGACGAACGGCACTTCCCGACAAGTTCCGTTTAGCCTTATCCTTTATGTCCTCAGTGATCTTCAGTAGGAAATGAGTATGTTGTTTAGAAGTAAGTACCTTTAGGGGTCTATACATAGAGATACTTACTGATAAGTGATAAGTTAATAACAGCTGATAAGCAACAAATTAAGGTAAAAATAATAAACGTTTGTCAAAAATATGCGTGTCATGCCTGTTTTCACCAACCGCCTCCTAACGCTAAGTGGTCCCCTAGCGGCCATTAAGGGTACATATCCTTCAAGATTTCACGAATTTTTGTGTGTCACGTTCGTCTTTAGGGGGATATTAGATTATCATATAATATATTGGATCCGAGATCATTGAGTCAATGATATTGGATAATGTATTAAAGACATATGATTCATTTCTTCCTTGATCATAGATTTTTGACATTTGCTGAGACGGTCATAGAAATAGGTGCTGCCAGTTATTTAATATAAAAAAGAGATTTTAGTTTCTTGTTCGTTAATGTTTCAAATAATGTAATGTAATTATTTTTCTAATTATATACTTGGATAATCTTGCTGAAATAACAAAAAACAAGCCATATTAAAAATGACGATGTCTTTTGACAAATCGAATTCTCTGAGATCTAGTAACCCTGACGTCAATACCTGTCAGCGTTAGCGCTCTCCATTGGCTATTGAAACCAAATATGACGTAAAATAGGATCAATGAAATATGATAATGTAATATGCAGATATGATCAAATGATCATAGAAATGATCCAATATAAATGATAATGTAATACCCCCCTTAGGGCGTAAGAACTTTTGCAAAACATTACTTTTTTTTTAATGTGTTTGTTTGAGATATTTGACCCGCAAAGATCGCTAGGGAACACTTAGCGTTAGGAGACCGTTGGTGAAAACAGGTATCAGTCTTTTATACCTCTTTTCATCCCAGGAAAATGTACGCTTCTCTCACGTATTATTAAACTCATTTATTATTTTAAAAATAACTGTAGCAGAATTAAATTAGTACCTAGCTAGCCTGATTTATTTTATTTTATTTTGTCGAAAAGGGCGGTATAATAAAGCGCCATCTAGCATGTGTTAATTGAAACGTAGGAACAATTTAATAATATAGATTAACTTAGATATAATGCATTAATATCTACGAATAATAAAAACTAATTAATATTTATTACTTATTATATTCGTCCTTGGACATAATAATATTATGTTTGTAATTATTGTCTGTATTAAATAGGTCTACCAGAATCTGATGGCAAAAAATTGTAAAAAGTAATTGACTTTCCATAAAGCGCTTATTCCACTTGTCCTATTTAGGAAGTCCTAGATAAGATCCTAAAAAATTTAGTCAAGTGGAATAACATTTAGAAAGCTAGGATCCTAGCTAGGATCCTAAATCGGAAAAAATGTGGCTTCTAAGTTCTAGCTGACTAAATCAGTGTTGCCAGATGGTTTCAACATGGTTTCAACCTTTTATCTGTAGTGGGAACTACTAAATCTGTATTAAAGTCAATTTATATTATGTTATAAGATCTGGAATCCATTCGTAGGTAATTTCTTAAGTCTGCTGGTTCCAAGTAGTTCTGCGGGGCTAAAATGGTCACATTTAGCAATTCCTCTCAATCAATTCAGCAAATGGATTGTCAAAACTGTCTAACTGACAAATGTCAAATCAGTACAAAAATACAGAAATGAATTGCAAGCAGAGTTGCATTTTGCGATTTTAGAAAAAAGAATCATAATATTATGATTCATATCATGATTCTTCAAACCGACCATTTTAGCCCCGCAGAAAGGTCATAATTTATAATTTTACGTGGAGCAAAAATTATTTCAACCATCTTTTTCGCCTTATATTTATTTTTATTTTCATTGAGCCAACAGCTAAGCCTATGAGAAAGACCAATTTTTTGTTGCTTTGATAGAACAGCGGGGCTAAAATGGTCACATTTAGCAATTCCTCTCAATCAATTCAGCAAATGAATTGTCAAAACTGTCAAACTGACAAATGTCAAATTAGTACGAATTATGACGATATGAATTGCAAGCAGAGTTGCATTTTGCGATTTTAAAAGAATGAATCATAACATGATTCATAATGTGATTCTTCAAAGCGACCATTTTAGCCCCGCTGGAGCCAAGAAGATGTCTGACCAAAATAACAACTGATTTAGTCACTAAGTTAGGACAAGTGGAATAAGAAGCTTCTAATTAGTCTCCTATGTAGAATCCTAGCCAAAGGCGTCGCCAAGGGGGGGCAAAGAGGGGCAGCTTAGCCCTTAGAGATTCTAAAAAAGTTGCCAAATATAATGCAAACAACGACCCCTATAATATTAAAATCTGGTACTTACTTTAAAATAAAATACGCTGTACACGTATTCAAATTCATATTTTTCTAATAAATGTTATTATAACTTATTTACAAGTTTTTTATTGCATAGTCAAGAGCTCGTGCTCGTAGGGTTGCCAGATGTAATTTTACGTTTTCCCCCAAACTGATATTTATATTTCCCCAAAATGATACGTTTTCAAAAAAAAAATCCCCAATCGCTTTGTTACAGAAAAAAACGAATATAAAATTTAAACTACTTTTATTCAATTTAATAGTTTCAATCACTCGACAGTTAAACAGATACACAACACATGGTTGCTCGCTCGACGAAAGAGACAATTTTTTTAAGGGGGTGACAGACGTGCGTGTAAGTACGCGGACTATGGCTCGACGATCTTAGGAGTTAGGCTGGTATATAGATAATATGGTCCCAAGACTCGGTTCGGCTCTGTGACTTGGTCCAAATTTTGACAGCAAACCAATCACAGAGCCTGAACCGTGTCTTGAGACCGAGATGCATTTTGAGTACTGACTATTTATACCAGCCTTAATCGCCTGTGTGTCAACAAAGAGCCGCGAGCCGCGAGCCTGGGGGCATGGTAATCCAGTGTGAGCGATTTTCGTGTGTCACCGACGCGAGCCGAGTAAGTTCGAGAACTTAAAGCCCGCGTAATTTAAGTTCGTACGTCTGTCAGGCCTTTTACGCACTCGACCAAACAAACCAAAACAAACAAACAATAAATTTGCCAGGATGGTAATCGAATGAAAAGCACGTTGGTTTCATTTGTTTGTTATGATTTTTAGAAGTGCTAACCCCAAAAAATCCCCATAGTGTATTTATTTTCCCGAAACATTTCCCCAAAGATACTGTTTCCCCAAATTTTCGCCTAGAGTCAAAATTTTCCCCAGAATTGCAAAAAAAACCCACAATCTGGCAACCCTGCTTGCTCGTGTAGTTTTAAAGGGCCCATTCACGGTAGGACGGCAGGACTGCCATGCAGTCCTACCGTGAATGGGCCTCTTTACACATTGCATTCAAAGTCTTTGCCATTTATAGACAGGTGAAAAAAATGATATAAAAAGAAGGGGATGCAAAAACAAACAGCTGTCAAAATAATTGTGAAAGATCATGAAAGATTTTTAATTAATTACAATTTAAATTATTGAATAAAATGTCCCTTTAAAGAGTAAGTAAATAACTATGTGTAATTTATAATAGTATTTATCGCGAAATTGCAGAGTATAAAATTGTTTTAGTTAATAATTATTAAATAATAGCATAATCATAAACTTGCTTTCATATTTATTTCTTTTTATAATTTCTTCATAATATTTAATATTCTCATGTATATTTTTGATATAACAGGAACCTTGAGATGAACGACACATAAGACTCAACTTAAGTATAAGAATAAAGCCTCTACAGAAGAGATGCAATGTAATGTTGATATGAAGAATTAACAATGAATATATCACTCAAAAATGTCTTTAACTGCCTATTTTTTCGACCCTGGCTAGGGGTACCCCTGGGTATATGGGTGGCAGTCTCTGTTGTATATTATTGGTGGCTAATATCAAGAATAAATGTATTGGAAACTGAGAATCTAGTGTTTAAAAAACAGCTCTCAATCAATTTGCATCATGAGGCTCCAGCTACTGAAAATGGCTATCAAATACCAGAGGTAAGGTTCCTCTTAGACAACAATCAATTATAGAAAAAGTTTTTTTTTAAATATTGGGGAGTTTTACCAAAGCCATACAATTTTAGTTTAATTTTTAGACACCATCATAAAACATAAAATATATTATCTCAACCATTTCAATTTTCTTTGTTAGTTGTATCAAAATACAACTAACCCGTCAAGCCCCATAAGCTCACCGGTGAGCGAGACACAATAGAATAACAATAGATTTCCAAGAATCCACGATCGAAGAATTAATCATTAAAACACAATTTCATATAAAACACTCAATTTGCAGATCCCTGATTCTGTAGGCACCTTGTGTGAGACTGTACATGTGTCACTGGTGTGTATGGGCAAATGTATGAGACTAATAACCCCCATGTTAAAGTCTATATTGCATCACAGACAAAACCCCATACACTTTCACTTCATAGTGGATGCCCCATCGCAACACACTATAAATAAGCTGTTTGATACATGGGATTTGCCTGATGGTAAGATTATTTCATTTTCTTATTTCTTACGTCTACTTCTATATGAATATTTTTCTCACATCCTTTTGTCCTATTATGTGCATTGCATTGTGCACATAATTTTTTGTAAAGTAACATAAAATAATTAAATAAGATACAAGGGTATTCCTTAAAAAATAACAACAGTTTTGTTTAAATAATCAATCATTTAATTTTCTTTTTCAGTTAAATATACTTGTTATGATGCACAAAGAAGCCTGTCGGAAGTGCGTTGGATACCAAATAGCCACTATTCTGGTGTCTATGGACTTGTTAAGCTATTGTTTCCGAAAATCTTGCCCCCATCTTTAAGTCAAGTCATAGTTTTAGACTCAGATTTGACATTCCTCTGTGATATTGCCGAGCTGTGGCATTTGTTTAGAAATATGTCTAGTGAACAGGTAAACAAAGATAATTATACAAAATTTATACATTGTTGTTTTATGTAAAATTGTTTTTATTTTGTATTTTTTGGTGTGCAATAAAGTGTTTTTGTATTGTATTATATTATTGTATTGTACATCTATTTATAAATATTTATTGAAACTTTGATTTGAGTTCTAATAAACAATTAACTTTAAACCAAACTCTATTTCAGTATTTAGGTTTAGTGGAGAACATGAGTAACTGGTACTACTCGACAGGCCGATGGCCAGCGTTGGGTCGAGGCTATAACACGGGTGTTATGTTACTAGATCTGAATAAAATGCGAAGCAAAGTTGACTGGAGAACATTATGGTATGAAACTGTTGAGGACAACTTGAGAACTCTTAAACAGACTTCCCTAGCTG
The DNA here is from genome assembly GCF_905147365.1 of Aricia agestis. Taxonomy (NCBI): domain Eukaryota; kingdom Metazoa; phylum Arthropoda; class Insecta; order Lepidoptera; family Lycaenidae; genus Aricia; species Aricia agestis. The sequence continues at coordinate 7,296,775 of NC_056409.1, read as the reverse complement.
ACCAAGACGTCATCAACGCCATTATTAAAAATAATCCACAAATTGTTTATAACATGAGCTGCCAATATAATGTTCAGATGTCTACATTAACCTTAGCCAAAAATTGTTATGGAGAAGATGTTAAAAATGTTAAGGTAAAAACATAAATAATTCTTTTAAGTATAATATGTATTTAGGTCTCCACACTCCAGTCTCTTCTTCTGTGTGTGAAATTATGTGTCCATAACACAATAATCGAACTTAGATAAACTTTTTTTTTAGATAGTGCATTGGAACTCGCCAAATAAATACAACATAAGAATCAGGGATGCTGACTTTTTTAAAAACATACACCTGTCTTATGTTAATTTTGATGGAAACCTCTTGAGAGAGAAACTTCATAGGTGTTCCAAGACTGAAATTGTTACCTACAAGGTTAGTTTAAAGTGATTTTCTCACAAAAACCATTCCTCGTAATGTTTTGGTACTCATAAGTACCAAAACATATCGAGGAACTATAGAGAAGATAACTCTTAGAGCATGGTTACACAGTCAATCTGGCATCAGTTCAGTCCATCAGTCTGAGACTGACGCCAGTGTGATGACCGGAAAGTACATAATAAAAAAATAATCCGTCCATCAATCAAACGGTTACACAATCATTTGTCCGTCAGTCTGGATCTGTCAGATCAGTGATGGACTGAACTGATGCAAGCTTGAATGTGTAACCTATGTCTTACAAAAAAATATGTCTAAACTGTATATTCTGTTTACCTCACAACTTTGCCAACTGCCAAGTATGAATCAAAGACAGATCCCATTTAACCCTTTTAAACCTGTAGCGAATGGCAAAAAATAAAAAAAAAAATTTATTTCCAGATGAATTATTCAGACCTCTGCATAAGCTTTAGAGCGGCTCAACGCGTTAAACTGCGCACACACTTGTACTATATGGACTATAACTACGTTAATATCGACAGCTTTGATGTGACTCTAGTCCTACAGCTCTCTATGGATAGAATGCAGTTTCTAGAACGCTTAGTCAAATATTGGGATGGTAAGTTTGATATTAAACTATGAATAATAAAAGCTAAGGAAAAGTAACTCCGTCAAAAAACATGCTACATAATACTTGTCAAAAAAGTGTACCTTAGGTACATATTTCAATACATTTAGGTGACCTTGAGCGGTACTAGTTACATGACAGATCAAAAGGAACCAAATTTAAAACAGTAATAGTATGGGAGTTACGATTCCTTAGTTTTTATTATTCGTAGATATTAGAGTAAGGTCAGTGCTATGAAAGCCTTAAGAAAGCAAAGACGCATGTTTCATAAGGGTTTTAAAGGCATATTTGTATATTGCATAGCATATTATATTTGCTAGTTAGTAGTACTAGTTAGTAGTGTCCAAAGCTTAGTATAGCATTGTCTTGTTAGTGAGAACGATTGTATTTTGCTATAGACTGATTAGTTATTACGTATTTTAGGTCCATTGAGTGCTGCTATATATCTGTCAGACTGTGAAGTAACGAAATTGGAAAGTTTTATACAAGATTGGTCTACAACTCTTAGCGCCAGAAAGAATGTTGGATATCATTTAGTATTTAAACACGATGCGGTAAGTTTGTTGACAATTGGTAATCCCAGTCACTTATTTTGATGTAATGTTTTGCCTTTTTGTCAAGCAAATTTTTTAACGTCTCCTTATCTGACACGATAGAAAAGTTGCTCGAGAGACAAGGACAAAACAAAACATGTCAAAATTAAAAAATATATATTATTACTAGCTGACCCGGCAAACGTTGTTTTGCCATATAAATTATTTCTAGTATCAATATAAAAAGTATCTAAAAACCTATTGTCAGGCCTAACGAATGTACTATCAGAGAAGTTGATTCCTAGGCAGATGTGGGATCTACGTAGTTTGGTCGCGTTACGTCAAATTTAGCCAACAGGTTTTACAATTATTAACATTGAAATGACATGATCCGACCAAATGACGTTGCTCTATCAACTGCCTAGGAATCAATTTCCTCGATGGTACGTACAAAATTCTATTAAAAACAGTTGAGCGCCGTTTTGGAGGAGTTAGTTCGCGCACAAACATTGTGACACGAGAATTTTACATGTTAGAAGAAGATGTCAACTTTTTTTACAGGTGCACTACCCAGTGAACTACCTCCGTAACGTGGCGCTGGAGAATGTGAACACGCCGTACGTGTTCCTGATGGACGCTGACTTTGTGCCCATGGTTGGCCTTTATGAGCATCTGCGGACCGCTATCAAACTTATTAACCCTTATCCGCAGAAGAAGGTGAGCTCTAGGACTATTAATAATTAAATTACATATAATGTACCATCGAGGAAGTTGATTCCTATGCGATTGACAGACCAACGTTATTTGGTCGAATATGTCAATTCAATGTTAATTGTGATCTGTCAGCTGTGTTTGACATAACGCGACCAAACTACGCGGGTCCCCGATTTGCATAGGAATCAACTTCTCTGATAGTATATTGTGGTATTATTATGTTCTCGGTCTACACTATTTACACAGATACGAAAAACGAAGTTTTACGCACGTATTATGTTATGATTTTATGCATCATACGCCACATAGGTGCCCTTTGCCTTTGTAAGCATTACTTTGGCGGAACGTCCAACAAGATAATATTTATTTATTTAAGTTAAATAAGAGATTGAAGGATGAATAATACGCTGCGCTCTCACCGTCTTTTACGTGCATTATTCCATTCTGACGAAGCAACACACTATATTCTATAATGTAGCCTCACAACGTGGCTTCGATCTAACTTGGTTCTTTTGCTCGAATTTCTACTTAGCGGTTTTTTTTCAGTGCCTAGTGGTAGCGGCGTTTGAGACGCAACGGTACCGCGCACAGCCGCCACGCATTAAAGCGGAGTTAGTCGCGCGACTGAAGAGCGACGTCGCGCCGTTCCGTGCGCGGGAGTGGCCGCGCGGACACCGCCCCACTAATTACACGAGATGGGCTACTGCCACTGCGCCGTATGAGGTAACTTACTTATCACTTTTACCATGATATAGTATGACATGTAATTCTAACTTGTCTAAGAGCCTGTCCAGATGAGGCGTTTTACGCGCGTACCCGAGATACTAGAGCTATAACATATATCGCGTCCAGATGCCTACGCGCGTTTTCTTACTCGCGCGTAAAACGCTTGCAATGAGCGGGACTCTCGACTCGCCCGTAAAACGCGCGAGCGACGCGAGTCGAGATACTTGGGTGCCATTGCAGCGCCCAGAACTACGCGCGCGTCCGTTGCGAATGGACGTATTTGATTGGAGCGTGATAGTAGAGCGTGGTAGCGTAAAAACGCGCGTAAAACGCGGTATCTGGCTACAATAGAAATTGAAACGCGCGTATGGACTTCACGCGTAAAACGCTTCATCTGGATAGGCACTAAGTAACAGTTCATTATCAGTTACGCCCGACTCAAAGACATGTTACAAGCCTTCCCTCTCCTTAGTAGAGCGATCAAAAAATATTGCGCGGCCTATAATTATAGGCCGCCTATATACTATATTCTGTACCAAGCATTTCCCTTTCTTTTTTTACCGTCCTTAAAGACAGCACGAAACTACAACTCGTGATAGATGCTTTCTCCAACGCCTCGGGCGTTTACAAACTTGGCAAACAAATTATATCAGACTTCCTTTCTTTCCCTTAGATCTCGTGCAAGCATGGTCATTGCAATTTTTGATGTTTCAGGTCGAATGGCAGTCGGATTATGAGCCGTATTTGGTAGTGCACCGCTCCGTGCCCAAATACGACGAGAGATTTTCCGGATTTGGCTGGAATAAGGTTGGTCTTTGTTTTCTACTTGGTCATAACTTGAGAATGCAATTGTAAACTGCACTTTTGTATTTAATTGAGATAAAGAGTTGAATTATATTTAGATTCGATTATATAAATTAGGCTGCGGTTCACCTGCTTTCTATAGATAGCAGGACGTAATAGTTAATTATGATGTCAATCGTCAAAAAACTTATGGCTTTTCCACGTTGGCCAATGGCCCATGATAGAGCGATGCAAACGATTACGAACATTTACAGTGGCATATTTGTCTATGATTAAACACGATCGACGTCGATGTTCCATACAAACATAGCTTTGCATTCATGTTTATCACTTATTATGGTATAACGCAAAGGGGCCTTAAGGACCGGGGCACAAAAACACGACACGACGTCCTATCGTGTTTTTGTGTCCCGGCCCCAACAGAAGGCACCGACGCCAGTTAGTAGCACTTTCGTTGCGCATATGCCCTATAATATAATACTTGTGATAATAAAGTTCGTTTTGTCGACTCAGAGACACTCTCGCTCACGCTGTCTCGCTCGCACTTATCACCGTCCGTATACCTCTGTCTCAGGTGTCTCACAGCGTGGAGCTGCGCGCGCAGGGCTGGCGGCTGGCGGTGCTGCCGGGCGCGTTCGTGCTGCATACGCCGCACGCGCCCTCGCGCGACATCACCGCCTTCCGCGCCGACCCCAGATACCGCATGTGAGTACCGCTACCATCATAAATATCTTCCTCTTCGCCATCTTCTTCTTCATGTTCATCTTCACCTTTTTATTCATCTTCTTCTTCACCTTTTTCTTCATCTTCTTCGACTTTTTCGACATCTTCCTTTAATTATATTTTTTCTTGGTCATCGTCATCTTTGACTTATCGGATAATGACACTGCATCTGATCATTGCAAAAATTAGGCTAAGGCCCGGTACACATTCGGCGTTTTAAGCGCGCGCAATATGTGTACCGGCTCTAAGAGCCTCTCCGTGGTAGATGGTAGGACGCAATATTATAAACTTTAGGTCCATCATCAACACCAAAGCTGCGATTTGCGAATTGCATGACGTGTATCGAAATAAATTTTATTTTCGAATTTTTCATCATTAATATTTCCCTTTATCAAATCAATAAATTAGTTAATGTGTCTAGATATTATGATATACCATTCAATATTTTTTGCAGTTGCTTGGCGTTATTGAAACAAGAATTCATCGACGACTTGAAGAAGAAATACAACGTGACTATGGACGACCACCCAAAGACGTAGTTATGTATGATTCATATATTTTGTGATAAAACATTGCATTGACTGTTGTATCCAAACGTATTCTTTGTCTGGTATATCAAATATTGTTGTTGCATGACGATATTTATACCTAAACGAGAAGTGTTGTTTTTAAGTAAATATTGTACAGGCACCTAACATTTTATAAGAAAAAAAAATACTTGAATTTTTTTAACATGGTACCTTTTCGATTTTTTTTTATAAAAAATAATTCGTGGTGGTAATTTTTATGTCAATGGAGTAACTGGAAAAATAACTTAAAAAGCTACGTTTTAAATTTCCACGGCCTACTTGGTTCTCAAAAAATTGGCCCCATTTAACTATGATAATTTTAGGTTAAGTCAAAATTTAAGAAATTTGATCTCGCACTCTAAAGACTTTGTTTTCGGTGTAAGAATAACGTATCATAATATTTAAATTGACGTTGTTGTTGTTATCTGGTACCATTAAAATTAGTACGCTAGTTGTAACTTGTTTCCAATTTTAAAATAATCGCTAAAAATATCATGGTGTCCCGCGCTTTTGGTGCCCCTTTGGATCATAAGTTGGTCAGTTGTAAAGTTGCAAGATTAATTTTAACTGTAATGTGATTCCCCTAATCTAAAAAGAATTCTCGACATCTCTCTAGAGTCTAGGGTTCCTGATTGAGTTAAAAAAAAATCATGAAAGTACAAGGAAAATAAATACGTACATATTAAAGTAAGATACCTTGCCTACTTTAGGGAACGTGCATAAACTATAGGTTATACATTTGAAGTATAGTGCGTCAAGAAAGTGACGAAATTAAAAAGTGGCAACATCGTAGTGTCATTCCTTTTTTTCTTAGATTGATTTGAAAGGGATGACACTACGATGTTGCCACTTTTTAATTTAATAATCAATTTTTGTACTTTGGGAACACCAGTTCGCAGCACCTTCGTTGTGCATGTTCCCTATAGAGTTTCATGAGTTGTTGTTCTTTAAAAAACTGCTGAGTTCGCTTTCGTACTAGCAGTCGATGAGTAAGACTCAATATTTTTATTTGCTCGAGTAACAATTAATAATAGAGGCTAAAGCAAATTCCGCACATTAATAAAATTATTTTATTAACATAAATATTTTTATATTATGTATAGAGAAGCTAAACGCGTAATATTACAATCTCTCAAATATATTGTATATAATATTGTGTATTCATCTTCATATGGATAAGTATCGTTAATCATTGTTTTATATTTTTAATTATTATTATATTTTAGAATAAGCCAAATAAGCCATAATATTATTTATAATCTTGAATATAATACTTTTCAGTCAATAGATTAATTTTATTCGATCAAAGGTATAAAAATTTATATTTCCAATACTCTTTAAATATTAAAAAAACTAAGTTCCTTCTTGAAACCAAAATTATATCCTAAGTTATTTACATGTTTTATGTTAAATGTATTATTTGAAAAATAAAATCCTTTCATGTACAATGTGTTTTATATTAAAATTTAAATTAAGTATAGTTATAAATAAAACATCGCAAAATTATACTAAGATCATATTTGAATAAATTATCGAGGCACATAATTTCATAAAAATGTTGACATCCATACTTAATAGTTAGTACTATACAGGATGTAACAAAACTAAATGATAATACTTTAGGGTGTGTATCAGTCCCGTTTATAGAGTCCAGTGTGAAAGTAGCAGCGCTGAAAGACCAATTTTTTTTCACTTTTGTATGGGCAAGGGCCCGAGCGTCACGAGTTTCCCCATAGAAAAGTGAAAAAAAATTTTGGTCTTTCAGCGCTGCTAGTTTCACAGTGAACTCTCTACAAGGAACACGTACACACCCTAAAGTATTATCACTTATTTTTGTTACACACTGTATATAATATAAATGCAAAAATGTCTGTCTGTCTGTTACCTCTTCATGCCCAAACTGCTGAAAAGGACATAGGATACTTTTATTCCCGGAAAATGTAAGGTGATAAACGTATTTTGGTGCATTGGAGTTACGCGCGTCGTGTAGTCTTCTAATATAAGTATAAAATTCTCGTGTCACAGTGTTGGTGCGTTCGTTCGTATAAATGTACGTTCGTTAGGCCCGGAGCAAGCGAGATGTTACTATCACTGTTACTATCACACACATAAGTAACACTGCGTGGTAGAAAGAGGTGCGTCATTTGAAGTGGCAGAACCCTTTTTTTTCATCTGTTTTGACATTCAGTCTGCACTTATCGGCACGTTGACAATTGGAGCTCTAAGAAAAATGTATGTAGGAACATCGTTTTCACGCACACGTAAACAGATTTGTACACACATGTAACTCAATTTTGATTTCGTTTGACAGCTCGGGATTGTTTCTCCATCCCGCAAGGTATATTAACTTTACTGTTATGGTTGAGAATAGTTTTTATCTACTTTTTATATTGATACTAGAATAATTTATATAGCAAAACAACGTTGCCGGGTCCGGGGTCAGCTAGTTTTATACAAAGTTTTGTGCCTCGATACGCCGTTTGGACTTTAGTACATATTATCATTTTCAACGGTGGACTCGATACCGGTTAAATATAAAGTAGATTTCGGATTTTCCTTAGATATAAGCAGCCACAGGAGGATGACAATTTGAAAGTCCAGTTCCTGAATATCTTTCTTTAGCGTCTCCACGGCCTTTTTGGCTGTGACGAGGGGAGCGTTATCATTCATAGAGGACCCCCGGGATTCCGTGCGTTGCTTGATATTTTCCAGTTTAGCTGTCAACTCATTCAACATCTCCTGCTTTTCCGCAACCTCGGCGTTTATATCCTTGTACTCGTTGTTGACTTTTTTCATCTCGTCCAAAAGTGCCCCGTACTCGCGAATTAGAGGCGCGAATTGCTCGTTCAAAATGTTCTCTCTCGCTTCGATTTTGTCCATGGCTGAGGAGATATTACTATGGACCTTGTTCAACTGGGTGCTAGTACTCTTGAATCTCTCGAATAACTCGTCTCTGTACGTCCTCATCTGCGCATGCCTCGCTCTCCAATCTCGTCCGTCAGCCGTGATCTTTAATCTTAACGCTGGTGCTACTCTCTCCAGCTCCAATTTCCACGACTCCCAGTCTTGAATTTTGTTCGATAAACTCGTGGGTTCCTTTTCTTCCTCTTCCTTAAGCTCACCGTCCGACGCATCAGAATATACATCCATTTCCTCCTCAACTTTATCCAGAAGTATCTCCGTTTCGTCCTCAATCTGATCCACGTCTTCTGCTGTTTCGTCGGGGTTGGGAGCGTCTACGACCGGCTGCTGCCACTCGAAGTCTTCTTTCTTCAGAGCTTCGTCCGCTAGTTTGTTAAGAATATAGCAGACCTGGTCCCCGTATCCCTGCTTCAGTTTGTGCGTAGAGAAGTCGTTGTTGATGCCCTTTTCGCGTAAAGCGTCGATTATAAGCGCGACTATGGAATTGGGATCGTCCTCCTCGTTGGGCTGGTCGAACTGTTTGCCAGTTTTCCTAATGAGCCATGCGGCGACGGAGGCGAAGACGAAAAACTGCTCGGCGGGATTTGTTGAGACGGTGAAGTAGTAGCGGCTCATGGGTTTCATTTTTATTTGCGGTCGAAGCTCGGTGTCTAGCTTCAGAAGCCGTAGCTTGTCCATTACATTGAGGTCCATTGTTCAGTTTTTGTCTTCTACCTAAGATAATTTACTTCCCTTATGTTTTACTTATAGAGTTTTAAATAAAAAAACACGTAAATACGCATAAATAGCTAAAACATTTCAGTGTGAATAGATGTCAAAAGGTATATCTATGGCCATAGAGCTGGATGCAAGTAGTGGTTGCTATAGTTACTGTAGTAACAACAATGAACTGCCCCATAGACATAATATAATACGACAGTATATATTATGTCTATGGAACTGCCAATGATATCTTTTGTAAGACATTGCTACTCTAGTATTTTAGAAACTCATTGGGAACTGCCCCGTGTTTTTCCTCTATGCAATGAACATAGCAACTGTTTGGACTCGTGTGACAGGTGACAATAAAAGTTAATGGACAAGTGTTGAAACACTTGTTGTTAGTTAATACGTTATATTAACTAGCTATTTGACCGAGCTTTGCTCGGTATTCGATAAAACACGAATAAAATGACATTTTCTAAGAATGATTCCTAGCTAGATCGATTTATCATTTTGATTTTTTTACATTTTGATCCTTTTTTCCTTATAGAGGCTGATTCTGTGTGTGAAACATGCAAATATAAAAATTTATCCAATGATCAAGGATATTTTTTGAAAATCTGCCTTCAAAATTTGCCTCAGATCCTTGTAGACCTATACCTACATAGATCATAACATACTATTCAGCATGCAATAGCATGTTTATCTACTATCAAATAGAAAGTGCTAGAATCGTCTCTATATATTCGGCAAGCCGCGATTTATCATTTTTGGCAGCTCGCTGATATTCATCAGAGATTTTTGAAGCTTAGGCAAGTTTCCAAAGCGACAAGAAAGCGGAGCCGACGACGGACAGACGTAAAGGTCGAAAACGATCGCCATAAGGAAGAGAATGTAATAAGGCCGAATTCATTTTACTCGATACAGCGAGCTAATTTGCCTTGAAGCTGTGATTACGGGTAAAAGCTGCAGTGTTTACATGAAAATTTATAGGTTGTTTAGCATTCTACTTACCGGTCGGCGGTCATTATATGGGAAACAGCGGAAATGCTGTTCTTTTATCCGGCAAAGCATTTATTATCGAAAAACGAAATGAGGAAAAGTACTATAAGGAACCTTTGATATTGAAAACATTACTTGATAGTTAGGTTACTGCAAAACTAAATAGCACTGTGGTAATCCTAATGTCTTTTGGGAATAAACGTTTGTCACACAGTCATATTTCCATTAAATGGATTGCCTAAAGGATAAAGAGGTAAGGTAAGTAGCACCGTATAACACATAAAAATTAGGACAACCCCCAAATTATTAAAAAATAATACACTTTTGTGACTGTGTTATGACTTATGACTTATGATACATTGAAAAAAATCGTTGACAGGCATAAACAAAACACATACAATTTGTGACGTCTTCGCGGTCTTCGTAGCTTATATACAGCATCGACATTTGATTTTAAATTATCTTGCAAACTCTACATATAGACCAGCACCGGTGAGCAAAACAGCCATCGTGGTAGAGTTTAGTGAGAAAAAAATAATAAGTGCCAATAATTGCGTGGTCTACCCTACCTGAGTTATGAAGTAATTGAGATAATACATTAATTAATTCCACGGATAACATTGAGTCGTTACTCGTTATCACAATGGAAGGTTGTGTGACTAACGTTACGGGCGTGACAAGAGCGCCTCAATTTTTACACAAAACGTAAGTCGTAACGGTTCCTAACACAAACAGAGGAAAATTTTATCGTGTTATTGCTCATTGTATTTATATCTGTTACACTATGGTCCAGACGAGGCTAATCACAAAGTTTCTTACAAATTATATTATTTAAAATATTTTATTAAGTTTTATTAGGTAAGTAAATATTCCATCATAATACTTGATTACATAACTCGGAATTTGAGACTTAACTACTTATTTGAATATTGTTCAGTAAATTTTTTGCATACGAATTTAAATACAAATCATTAAAGCTAAGGTAGGTAGGTATTTACTTACTATTATATTAAACACTCAGTATTAAAACTGAATAAAAAAAAATAAAAGTCTTGCTGCTGCAGCGTTTTGCATTGGTAGAGTCGATGCTCTACATATTTCCAAAAGTTTGGTCGAATTGTTTGCTACTTTTACACTCACTTAGGATAACTCCTTTAATGAGCACTGCTTGGCAGCAATTTTTACAGAATAAAATGTAAAGTACATTATCAAATTATATATTAAATAATAATATAATGTTAATTATAATATTATGTTCTGTAAACAATACTATTTTTTTATCAGAATCTCTGTTAAGAGGGCGACTAACCCCAAAAATCAAACATCGTCCTTCCTTCTTCACACTCACTTTCTTTCATATGCCAGGTGAAAAAGAACGACGCGAATTCATCGCCAAATTAGTTTTTTCTCAATAACTCGATAAATATACAACTTTTTAAAAATCCGCCAGGTCGATCTCTGAATGATAGAATTTTATACAATATGTTAAAATATTAACTTAGTTCAATGCACGGATAAGGCAATAAATGAAAAATTCGTGATAATTAGATGCATCTTTGTGATTTTTTTCTATCGAGAAAATTTTAAGGTATCGTGTTTTTGCTCAGATCGAATTCTCGGAAATATAATGTAATATCTAATTTTAGAAAATAAAACAATTCGGGGCTTATTTTCAAGTAAAATAAAAATGAATTATAAAATCGACACTTTAGGGTTAGTCGCCCCCTTAAGTCGTACCTTAGTAGGTACGATTTCATGATGTTACATATCTCTGTGTACGTTGTACTGCCTTTAAAGAATTCTTCGTTATATGGCATAAAATTTTGCGGAACTACAGTAAAAAGTTACTGTAGTTCCGCAAAATATAATAAAACCAACAAAGTAAGTACCGTAAGAAACAATAAATAAACACTTAAATCATTAATTAACCGCAGAAATATTAGATTCGAAATCATCCTAACTGTCTAGCCAAAGAGGCTATCCACTCAATTTCACAAATATAAGAAAGAAAAATAAAAGATTCCTCAATAAAGAACGCCTTTATCTCGTATTACTGGTACGATAAAATTAGATTCGCTGGCAACCGCCTGCGCAACCATTAGTCGCAATCCAGCGCTCGCGACGCGACGGCGGATCGCGCTTCCAAATTCAAATAAATCAAATCGCAATATTGATTTTTTTTACGTTTTCATCAGTGCTAAGGAATACGATTTTGTGCCAGTGCTGTTATCGTGTTGTGCATGTATATTTTGTGTTTGCATTCGAGAAATTAAATATTTGTGCACGCTCTGCGATATCCATGCGCTAAAAGTTGCAAAGGTGAGTTTACAAATAAGGTCCGAAAGTCAACTTTTTTCGATCGCTAATGTCGGAAGGTTTACGTGGTGTTTGTAGTAGATACCTACTAGATACAATATGTGATTTCGTTAATAATGTTGTTCGGCTCCCGGCAAAGATATCAATTAGATGCACCACGCGTTGTTAATCTGATAACAAAGTAAACGTAGGCAGGTTAAACGATGATTAAGGTGTTTGTTTATAGGGTTATACTAATTACATACTGGTTTTTTAAATTTATATTTAAAACTTAATTTATTTACATGATACATATTTAATTTGCATTCTAAAATATAATAGTAATTTCTTTCTAAACTTTACCATGTTATCCAGTTAGGTACCCTCTTAACTCTATAATGCAGCTACTTATACAACACTTTTAAATAAGTACATTACTTTAGTTTAAAGGAATTTCAATTAATTACTTAGTATTGTTTAAGTTTATCGATATAAAATATAGGACTGAGCACGTACGTATGTATGACACATCACTCATCACATAAACAAAATGTTGTACCTTATGGAACTGTCAATTCCACTTAGGTGTCTAGGTTTAGACAATATAATAATTAATAAGGAACTAGATGCTGTTGTCTGCAACCGCAAAGCCTTTAACGTACGGGAACCGTACATTTCATTTCGACAAAAATTATCCAAGTTCTTACTTAGCACTCAAAGCATCTATATACAAAATTGTATCAAAATAAGTTACACGGTTTAAGCCTGATGAGTGACAGACACAGTTTCGCATTTATAATATCAGTATGGTTTCCTTTTAGCAGTTTATTGTTTTTGTTAGCGATTAGCTAAAACTGCAATATTAGAATCTTTCTTTGCCGTTGCACTATTGAACAGTTACATGCATTTTATTCATTCACTATCTTTATAGTTCAATAAGAATTGTGTTGAGAGGAAACAAGTTTTGGATGTATTTTTAGGAACTGAAAAAGTATAAGAATAACCTGATTCTGAGTGGTTCTTAAACTTGGAGAAGTTGTTTAAGTCATGTAGCACAGAGTAGAAATATACCTACATAATATACCTAATGCTAGAGTTTACGTAGAATTGGTTATTCGCTAAGTTAAATACGAAAGCTAATAATTAGGTACCTAAACCGATGTCCAAAATTCATTAGAAGCAAAGTTATAATTAAGTTAAACACTTTTAAAGAATGGGAATTTAACCAACAATATAAATCCGATATCTCAGTTATAATTTACTATAGTCTATAATGAGACAGAATATTTTCTTTAACTCACTTCCTATATTAAATGTTGTTGTATCTATTTGCGAGTGAACTTTTAGTTCAACGACTGGTGTCGGACACTTGACACATCCACACACATGCTGCCAGCCTACTTCTTCTGAGGGGCTAAAATGGTCACATTTAGCAATTCCTCTCAATCAATTCAGCAAATGAATTGTCAAAACTGTCAAACTGACAAATGTCAAACCAGTACAAAAATACAGAAATGAATTGCAAGCAGAGTTGCATTTTGCGATTTTAGAAAAATGAATCATATTATGATTCATATCATGATTCTTCAAAGCGACCATTTTAGCCCCGCCGTACTGTTATAGAGAAACATATTGGTTCACCTAAATACTATCTCTCTTACAAATAAAAATATTTACGAAGTGTATGATATTTTAGAGTTCGCTGTCTTTTTCTATCATGTATAATGTAACTTTTCCAGAGTACCAAACAAAGACAAGCAAACCTTGTAAAATAATAGTTAACTAGATGACGCCCGCAACTCCATTGCGCCAAAATTAGTTTATCCCGCGGTAACCGTACATGTTTTCGGGATGAAAAGTATCCTATATATTTTCCCGGGATTCAAAGAATATCCATACCCAGCAAAATCGGTTCAGCTGTTTGGACGTGAAGAGGTAACAGACAGACAGACACACTTTCGCATTTATAATATTAGTATGGATTTTAGGCTTGACAGACAATAACAAACATTGTTTAGCTTTAGCTATAAACCTTACCTTACCTTACAACCATACCCAGTGTGATCCATACTAATATTATAAATGCGAAAGTGTGTCTGTCTGTCTGTCTGTCTGTTACCTCTTCACGCCCAAACCGCTGAACCGATTTTGCTGAAATTTGGCATGGAGATACTTTGAGTCCCGGGAAAGGACATAGGATACTTTTATCCCGGAAAAATGTACGGTTCCCGCGCGATAAACAAATTTTGGCGCAACGGAGTTGCGGGCGTCATCTAGTTCCTTATACGAGTATATTAGTTGTTGGTTAACGGTTGATTGGTTAACTGTTTTAAAAGTCTAGTGAATAGATAAATGGTCATAAAACCTAAAAAACCGAGCATTACCATTATATCCAATAGCTATGTCCACACTGTGCACTTTCATCTTCAATTTTCGTCATCAACTTTCATATTGGCGCATTCAATAATTGAATGCGTCAAGGAACGCAACGCCAATATTGTTGTCATTTTTGAAGTTTTGGATACGGTCAGAGGGCATGCGTCGCGGGCATGCCTCACGTTCGCTGTTGACTGCGCTACTGTCAACAGTCAGTCAACTGTCAACTACAGTCAACTGCACAAGGCATTCCCTTGACGGACAGAAAAAGGCACAGTGTGGAGAAAGCTAATCCTTGTAAGATAGTTAATGTTACATTACCGCTCATTAAATTACATAGTAACTCTAAAAATGTAATGAAATGTAACAGACAAGATATAATATCACAGTGGCGCGGTTCCGGCATCTAACGCTTCATAAAACGAACATTAAGAAATAGCACAAGGTCAGCTCAGCTTAGAATGTAAATCTTTACAGCTTTTAGATCAATTACGATAATAATTTTGATGATAATGCAGATTTGGGTATATGATTTTTTCTCTATTTAAAAATGCATGCATGTGCATTGAAAATAAAAATTTATTTCTTTTTCTTCTTTCTAATATTGATACAATGCTATTAGATGATAATATAGATACGAAGCAGATATAATACAGCAGGATATCATATAGCTGACCAAGTGATCTGCGCCACATCTTGCGGAATTCCAGCTTTGCACAAACCGCAGCAACATATTAACAGCTATTTTTAGATGTATTGTATATACCTATTATATTACCTTGGTACCATTTCATTTTATATGATTTGATAAACTATAGGAAATAACGACCGCACTCAGGGACATTTAATGATGATTAAACTTCAATTTAACGAAGAGGTTGATAAATAATGTCCCATACATTATTATCTGTCTAACGGCCGTTCCCAATATTTGATCTATCTCTGGTTTTGCCCTACTAGAGATATGAATAGCTCACATTAGACATTAGAGACATATATTTTATGTCAATTGTGAGCTATTCCTATCTCTAGTAGGGCAAAACCAGAGAAAGATCAAATATTGGGAACGGCCGTAATTCTTATTATAATATACTTATTTCAAAAAGTTCATTTAATTACAGTTAAGTAATTACTAATTAATATTCGTCTCTGAGTGCGGGAGTTACACTTTTTTTTCTTGGAGGGTTAAATAGGGGTGGCATGCTACGCTGCCGCTACGCGCGTAGCACCTCTACGCGCGTGCTACGTGCTCTATTTAATAACCCAAATAAAATTATGGATATATTGATTGTAAATGAATGGCTTTTTATATTGATGTATTATTTATTGAAGTCAAATAAAAAAGCTTTATATAAGCACGTATTGATGTTGTTTTATCTGTAAAAGTCAACCACTTTGTGGAATCGTCACAAAAAATCTTTCTCGAGATTAATAAGTTGCCAAACGCAAATTATCGTTGAGTCCCAAATTTTTAAGTCTTATTGATGATGCCAACTTATCAATGTATCACTTTATTTAAATTTAATCTTAAACAAACTGGGTTTTTATAGTAGGTATAATCGATGACAAAGAAATTTAATTCAAAAACATCTTTACTCTCATGATGGCATTATATACAACTTAGTAATGCAGACATAATATGCAGAGATAGTTCTATATTTTTAAGTTTATTATCAAACAATTTATTAATTTAACTTAATTGGCATAATATTTGTATAAACAGGGTTTTTATATTGTAGGTATAATAATCGATGACAAAGAAATTTAATATACAAACCGCCTCTAAACTCTCATGAGGCAACAACACATAATATGCAGAGATAATTAAGGAAGCGACTATAATATAACGTCTATATTCTATTGGCATCAAGCCGTCAATATATTTGAATGCACGTCAAGACAATGCAACATACGTACTAAATGTTTTAGCATATGATTATGTGCATAATAACGGTCTATTAGAATTCTGTGCAGGCGCCGACATATTGTTTTAATACAGGATCTGAGCCCGTAATGAGGCGCTGTGCCAGCTTATTATGTATAATAATATTTTATTATATTTTTATGACAATAATTTATGAATAAAACAAGGATCTGTAGTGTCTTTGTTGAACATGTCGGCTGACTTTTCTATTGGCGTAAAATCAAGTAGATACATATTATAGGTCCATATTATACGAGAAAAAATTATAAAGCATACGATCATTACAGTCATAGTAAGAGTTTCTAAGATAATATAAGAGTTAAGTATTAGATAAAAGAGGCTAGAATCTATACGAATCGTTCTACATCGACATGTAGTTCTATTTGTGCTTTCACATTAGTTTACCAATTTTATGGCGCATTGCAATGATTAACGTGCATTAAAATTTTCATTTAAGTAGGAATCAATTAGCAGAATTTAAAATTAATTAAAATAATAATAAATTCAGTTCATAAACGTGTATCGTGGAACAACGCAAATACGCCATCGCAGAAACATTCGAACGACAAATGTCAAAATTCATTGTTCGGCGCAAAAAAGGCAGTCGGAGTTATCTGGGACCGGTTTGGAAAGCGCGTTCGTCGACCCGCGCCGACCGAGCCGACATGTCACGAGACCTTTCTATACGAGACCTAGGTCTAAGTATTGTCTATACAGATGTGACATGCCTTTTGTCTAGGTATACATTTAGCCTTCTGTGATATACTGTGAGTGTGGACTTAGATGTATTTTAAGATCATATGGAGGCGTAACTTTTACTAAGCACTGGATCTGTATGGAACTCAATTTGTACTGAGGCCAACTTAATAGCTCACATTAGCATCAAACTACGCTAGTTGGTGTTATAGTTTAATTTTATGTAAGTAATTAAGAATAAACAAATAATAGAATGCACTTTGTTTGTCGCAGTGCATAACTCTGTCTTTATACATTTTATTCAGTCTGAGAAACTTAAACTATTAATTAAGCCGGTTTTTATTGGAACATAAAAATTCAGATCTTTCATTAATTTCCCTAGTGCCATGCTGTGCATAGTATTCTTATCATTGGTTAAAGTTTAATTTACACGTAACACGAGTAATCAAAATGAATGTAATATTAATAACTTAACTAAGGCACATCAATTTTATACAATAATTGACTAATAATAATTACCTAACTATTTGACCGAGCTTTGCTCGGTATTCGATAAAACACGAATAAAATGACATTTTCTAAAAATGATTCCTAGCTAGATCGACTTATCGCCCCCGAAACCCCCTATATACTAAATTTCATGAAATTCATAAAAACATATTAAGGGATGCTCCCATACAAAAAGCACATTTTTTTCTATTTTTGCTCTATACATATTGCGAGTCCGACTCGCACTTGACCGATTTTATAGACTATAAAACTAAATAGAACGTACA
Organism: Aricia agestis; assembly: GCF_905147365.1. Taxonomy (NCBI): domain Eukaryota; kingdom Metazoa; phylum Arthropoda; class Insecta; order Lepidoptera; family Lycaenidae; genus Aricia; species Aricia agestis. Next base: position 7,278,968 of record NC_056409.1, on the reverse strand, counting down.
AAATATTATAAACGGACGACATTGACATTTCACCAGGATACTATTTCGTCTATCAAAGGCGGACTGAGTCGAAATAAGAATAATGCTGCATTCACTGTGCAATAAAATAGTAGAGTTCAGTACTAACTGAACTAAAATGAGGTATAGTATGAAGTTCATATGCACAGCGTGCATTCCCCAGTCCGAGTGCCGCTCTATGTCCCGCTCCGAGTTACCCAAATAGATGACCCAAATACGAAGTTTCATATTATATTTAGTATTTACTATACGCTATTACTCGTAAACAAAACACGTCCTTGCTTTACGTCGAAAGTTGAAACTAGACTCCAAAATTGTTTCTGAGCCTTTGTCCTATCTTCTATCATGAAAAATAGGTCGGTATCGATTTTAATAATATGTATATAATATAACTACATTTATTTATATTTTAAAATCGTTTTTAATAAAATAATTCAGTAGTCGTATTTATTTTCATAAAAGTAGGTATTTTAACTTTGTCAGTCTTTAGAAACCAACCAACCATTATCTTATACCGTTACGTACCTAACCAAGAGTAAAAAAATAAGCATTCATATTTAGAACATGTTAAAAATTCGAAAGATTCAAATACTTAACGAATGCGGATTCATTTGAAGTTCTCCTACAGAGCGGAAAGGTGTGACGAGGCAGTGAACCGTACTGACATCGATATGCGTATAATCTTTAACGCATAACTTATCCCCGACTTTCACGATCGTATTAATTACTTACTGATAGTTATTATAGAATTACACACGGATACAACACTTTTCTTTAGACTTGTTTCTTGCATAATTTATACTTTCTGTTTAGAGAATATTGAAAATATAATTTTCTCTCGCGAGTCGCGACTACGAGTATAGACTAAAGATCTCTGTAGTAATATCATTTTTTAATTTTGAAATACATAGACTTTTATTTTTTAACACAAATTATTTTAACTGATAATATAAATGGGAAAAAATAAGCGCCGAATAGGCTTCGAATCTACTAGACAGGTTTCGATGAGCACAGATAATATAATATTATATTTATTTATTTATAAATTCTTTGTTTGCACATAAGGTAATATACAAAATGAAAAACACAACAAAAGATACATAAAACAATGACAATACAATTAAAATAAAATTTACAAATTTATAAAAATGTGCAAATTGGCGGCCTTACCGCTGTAAGCGGTTTCTACCAGGCAACCGTCAATATAAAATAATTGAAAAAACAATAGTATAAAACTATTGCTTACAATACTTAATATGAGATAAAATAAACTACTTATACTTTAAATAGATATAATAGGGCAAAAATATGAAAAAATTACAGGAGATAAGAATTTTATGATAAGTAATTAATATTAGTACTAACATCAAAATTTTCATATTGAAGGAAATAGGTCTAAGTAGTGTTTCTTGACACGTTTCTTAAAGATATTTATGGATTCAGAGTTTTGTATAGAATCAGGTAAAGAGTTCCAGAGACGAATAGCGGAGATGGTGAAAGAAGAATCATAGCACGAAGTATTATACCACGATACGAAGAAATATTATACCACGAGTTGGCTATTTTTTGTCGCGATTTTTGATAATTTCCGGTTCCTGTACCTTTATTAACACGGATGAACAAGAAATAAGTACTAGTTCTATTTGCACAAGTAGACAATAAATAGTTAATATGTATTTTTCTTATAGAACCCGAATCCGCTAATGTCACTACATTTTATCCCCATTTTATCATCTTTCATTGTTATGTTGGCTCAAAGAGTATCGCTCTCAATTTTTAGTTATTCTGTTGAATACCTACTAATTCCTCAGAATTTCTCAATAAAAACATTTATTTTGATAATGTTTAGCTTGAAGCAGTTGTAACATTGTGGTAAACGTTATTGTTGCAGATCGTTCGAGATGATCCACGTGGATGAAACAGATCCCGTCGGAGGTGAGATGTTATTTTTTTTCTTTTTTTACTCGAAACAATAAATTTGAACATTCATACCGGTTCGTTACACTTGTTGAGACGGCAAACCGCAAAAAAAAAGACACAGAACTACAATTTGTATAGTACTGTATTTTGTCGCGTAGTTTTGACCAAAAAATTTAAACGATGTACCTTCGGGAAATTGATTCCTAGGCAGTTGACAGACCAACGTCATTTGGTCGGATCGTGTCAATTCAATGTTAATTGTATTCTGTCGGCTGGGTTTAACGTAACGCGAACGCGAACGCAAACTACGTAGGTTCCCCATCTGCCTAGGAATCAACTTCTCTGATAGTAGCTTAAATCGCGAGGCTTGTCATAAATTCATTGAAAAAAACTCTGGCTGAGTCTTGTATTTTGGGTTGTACCATAATTCTTATTATAGTTTGCGAATCATAAACAGCGGGGCTAAAATGGTCGCTTTGAAGAATCATGACATGAATCATGATATGATTCATTTTTCTAAAATCGCAAAATGCTTGCAATTCATTTCTGTATTTTTGTACCAGCTGATTTGACATTATTGTCTGTGGGCGTTTGTGTTGGTTCTGACTTCTGATCGATAAAAACAAGTCTTGCGCTGATTTAACAACTTTATTATACAACTACGAATGGTAGACATACGATTTATAATTTTTAGGAGACAATACGAATTTCCACACAGTAGCTCTGATTGTATTTTTTTTTATGAAATAAGGGGGCAAACGAGCAAACGGGTCACCTGATGGAAAGCAACTTCCGTCGCCCATGGACACTCGCAGCATCAGAAGAGCTGCAGGTGCGTTGCCGGCCTTTTAAGAGGGAATAGGGTAATAGGGATAGGAAGGGTAGGGATGGGAAAGGAAGGGAATAGGGGTGGGTAGGAACGGGAATAGGGTAGGGGATTGGGCCTCCGGTAAACTCACTCACTCGGCGAAACACAACGCAAGCGCTGTTTCACGCCGGTTTTCTGTGAGAACGGGTATTTCTCCGGTCGAGCCAGCCCATTCGTGCCGAAGCATGGCTCTCCCACTTGTATCGAGAAAGGAAGTTATAATGGCGGCCGGAAGCCTTAATTTTTTTTTAATATTTATTGTTGGTGTTGCCAACATTGTCAGTTTGACAGTTTTGACAATTCATTTGCTGAATTGATTGAGAGGAATTGCTAAATGTGACCATTTTACCCCGCAGAGTGATACAGATACTATACCCTATATAATTTGTGAAGACATAAAATAGAAAAAGTGTAGGCCAAACATTATTACCCTGCACTTACCGGTCAAAAGCAGGTAAAAGCAGAGTAGACAGATGTGGTAAAAGTTTAAACAATCCAATCATTCAATCAATTAAATGACACGTGAGTAGCGGTCGACGTTGCCAAAACATTCTATACTCATACAGCATACTACCTACATGCCTTGTTGCACTGTGCACATCCGGGTGACGACTAACAGACAAAACTATAATTTTGGTGTACTTTAAGAAAAGAGATGGATTTATTGCGTAATTAATTTGGAATTACATCGTTTTGGCGACCGCAGACCGTAACATATTAATGAGACCTCACGCCAAATGCGAACGGGCCTTGAACGCGTGTAACCACCTCGGTAATGTAGTCTCCATGCTGCGAAACTTAAGGCTTGAATTGAAGAAAAAACCTGCCAAGAATGAAGAACGAATCGAACTTACATTCGGTGTGTCCATTGACTATTATAATATCTATAGATTCTTTGTGATCGTTTCAATTAGTTGCTGTTGCTATTGCAGATATTGACTAAAATATTATGTTCGTTGTGTTTCAACCGTCTTATTATCTTTTCTTCAGAAAGACAGACAAACCAAGGCAGCAAGACCGTTTTCCCCTTCGGGTACGGAACCCCTAAAAAGGATAGACTCGACCAATTACAATGTTGACGTAAGAGTTAATCATACTAAATAAACTGCAATTTAAATATGGAACGGGATATAATCACCCGCAGACGATTGGCTCAAAGAAAATAAACAAAACATTTGATTTTTGGCAGAAGAATGGAATTCCTCTTTATTTTCGACTCGGCTGTTGAATGCTCGGACTTATCTCGGACGAAACGTGTTACTTACAATGACAGCAGACTCCCCGACACTCATTTGTCACACTTTATCAAAAAAAATTAACTCTGTAGCGACGAACGTCTTCCGATTTTCTACTGAATTGCATCAAAAGGTCAAAATAGGCAAAAAGTGAAAGACGACAATGACGAAATCATCATCAATGCGTTAGCATTCTATGTATATTATAGTTTGTGGATGAAATCGCGATGCCAAAGCGAACGCGTGAATGCAATAAAATTGTCATCCGACTACTTGTAAAGAGCAAATTAAGTCAAAATACCGAACGTCTGCAATAAATTTTAAAAACAAATTGTACGTTCCTTTGGGCATTGGAATTGTCTGCAAAGCAAACTTTTAAATTTCAATTCAGTATCTGCTAAATATTTCAATGTTTTGCTTTAACTTTGAATTCTCGGCGGTATGGTTTTAAGGAAACTTGTTTGAGATAACTGCACGAGCGTTAGTCATTTCGCTTGAGGGCAAAAAATTGATCATGCAAGCAGTCACCGTCATGGCTTTGCTATGTAGCCTCTACAAGATGCTTCACCGATCAACATTATTGTACCTAGCTTATTATAGCTAAGTTAGCTATTATGTTCAGCGTGGCAACAGCATAGAGCAATGCATTCTTTTACTCAGCTACTTCTTAACAACATTAGAGTTTTTAAAATAGCTGAGACGAAGTATTTTCCGTTTATTGTAATATTTCGTTAATCCATGATTTTCTACAGAGTAAATACTGCCATCGGTAACAAAACTGATCTACGCATCTGAAACCGACGCGGACGTCAAACAAAAACAAAGCTCCATACGAAACCGTACAAACTTGAAATATTGGATGCAGTCCAACGTCGGGCCGTCCAAAAGAATCATTTGTTTTAATGATGATCAGTGTTACGTCAGCTGGCTGTGTTTACGAGGTGTTATTATGTAAAGGGTGGCCGCCATTCATCCCGCGGTAATCGCGTATGACGCATCCTAGCAAGTTTACACCCATTTACACCGAAACGTTTTGGACTTGGAATTTGGAGTATTCGTGACGTGCGCGTGACGTCACACTATTTATAGCTTCGCGTACGTCTGCTTTTGGTATCCGTCAGTTTCATAGGAAACTCCTACGTTAAATGCTTTACAACATTACAACACTAACGAAAATTTTCTGGAGAAACGAGCAAGAAAGCCACTTAAGATAATATGAGACCAATAATAATTGGAGATAAAAATAAAGAAACAAATAGAGCCTCTTGCTCTACGTTTACTTGAGTTCCGAGTCAACGTTCACAAGAATTCTCAGTTTCTCGTCATATTTGGGAAAACACTGATAACTTATTGATTTCTAACCACCAGCCTACCTAGCATATGCCAACGAGATATCTCACTCTACATGTTTTCTCGATGTTTGATGGTTTGTCTCTTCATCTCTTTTCACCCTAGCATGACAAACATTTTTTCTCGCGTAGATCTATCATCGAAATAACACATTTTTATAGAGTTTGGTCGAGATAATGTCGAGATTTTGACATTATGAGACGAGTAACTACTCGTCTCATAATGTCAAAATTTAATTATCTCGAGAGTAAGATATCTCGTTGGCGTATGCTAGGTAGGCTGGACAGCTGTTATATAGAGTGACATCGAGTAACAGAATAAGAATTAATCAAGCAAACAAAGAGGAAACATTTTTAAATTATGATCTCCTCGTTATTTAGGGAGTGCAAAGATAATAATGATTCACTTAGACGATAGAACAACCGGTACTATTTTAGCACCGTCAACACACGCATGCATCATGGCTCCCGAATTACTTTCGGCTGTTAACATTTGGCGTAGTTTGTGTCACGCCGACGTGCAATAAATACTCTTTACTCGCCACTCAACGTCTGCGGTAATATCTATTTGATCTCCGGCATGCAAAAAAAGACGTACTTACGAACGCTATTCCAACAAAAATAAGTGTGTTGTGCGCAAATCTAGATGCAAAGCTAAATGCTAATTGTATAGACTATAGACCAATAATTTTAAATGCTGACAGTTAAATGCTCTACCCACCGCCGCGAAGTTACCGTTCTGCAACGATTTTAAGTGGAATGAAATATGCTATTGTAAAAATTTGTAAAAAAATTAACACCCTATTCATTTATTTTCTAATCTATCACTGGTTTTGCCCTACTAGAGATAGGAATAGCTCACAATTGACATAAAATATATGTCCCTAATGTCTAATGTGAGCTATTCCTATCTCTAGTAGGACAAAACCAGAGATAGATCAAATATTGGGAACGGCCGTAAATGGACTCTCCTAATGACACCTAAGTCCTAAAAAATTTTGGCCGGTAGGTTTAATTGCACCCTAACCATATTAAGGTTGCTAATTTGGGATATTGGGAGGCTAGCTTGCAATGGCTCCCTTTATAGCCTATAGGAAAGATTGTAACATAATTGATAATTATCTTTTCATAGCAGCAAAAATTCCATCGCTGAAAACGAGTAGCGTCCATGAAATTTTTATTAATAAACAAGTTATAAAAGATGAAAGAGATTAATAAAGTGCATGTTACACGTCGTTGTGAGTGGCGCCCGCGCCCAGACCAAACAATCGGAGGTTTCATTGCACTCTGGGCATGCTTGAAGATCTGCCAAACGGTCAACAGTCATTGTTCCTTGTCAACTTTTAAATAGTCAAAACTAGACGCTATCGTATCTCCGATTCATCTTGTACACTCTACTTGTAAATGTCAGAGCCGAATCTAAAAAACGCTAGCCATAAAAAATTAGTAGGTAGTAGGTATTAATTGCAACTTTCACTGAATGAATGAATGAATGAATGAATCATTTTCATATTCTACCTTCATCTACCGTCTCCCACACACAGGCTTTTAAACTTCGATTTTAGAATGTTAGATTGACCAATAATGAAGTGTGAGGATTTTTCAGTAAAATATTACTTTTGTTTACAGAGATAGAACCGCCATTCCCTTACCGCGATGTCACCATCAAGAGAAACACAGACGCCAACGACTTCTTCGAGATGCTCTCGGAGATTGGACGGTTAGTAGAAACTTTGCTTAACTATACCAATATACTATTACCAATATGTGTCAAAGGAAGTTGAGCGACTGCCACTTTCGTCATTTTATAAAAGCTGAAAGTCTTTCTTCTTTACAGCTATTTATATTATGTATCGCCCATTTTTAGGTGTTAAAACATCTACCCATTTCGAAAAAGTCTTCAACCAGCGCAGTCAAAGAAATAGACTCAACTCAGATGGCGGCCCTAATTTAGTCTGATTATTGTCAAACCCATTAGACAGATCACCTACATTCACTTTATTGATCCTTTTTTTTTTTTTACGTAGAGAAATACTGGGATGCATTCCGCAGGGGATGGGGACTCCCACTGCGGATATGTGGGACTCGCCGCGGGCAAAGATGGTGTGTGCCGCGACCCTACCCACTAAAACTCTACGGTGCTCCTAGCCGCCGCTTCCTGACGAAGTCGCGGGAACTGTACGACACCACAACTTCATCAGCAGACGTCTGCTTAGTGGGCTGAAGACTCTTCTCGATGGGAGCGTTTTACTCGCTCCTCAGGCCGAGCAGAGGCCCCAATTGGGGGCTTGCTTCTAGGCCATTCCACTGCGTTTTGTCGCGATGCGCAGGAGCACACTGCACATCGCGACCCTCTCGGGGACTCAGTGCAATGGGCGACGGCATCCCCATACCGCCGCACTGAGCACCCCGGTTATGGCGGGACGTTGTTGTCGCCATTGTTGGCACGACGTCTTCGCCTTGGCCGTTTTCTGGGGTCGAGCGCCTCCCTTTCTCTTATGCGCTCGGCCTTCTCGGTCTTCCACCGCTTTCCAGTCCAGGTCGCCGCGCAGCAAGGCTCGCACCAATGCTGGCAGCGTGATGTCAGGTCCGATTGCGGCGGTCAGGGCCGTGCGTTGTCCAATCCAGGAGGGACAGGCCGTCACAGTGTGATCGGCCGTATCCCTGTCCGCGTCACAATGGTGACAGCGTGTATTCTCCTCCCTTCCGACGATCTCGCACAGGTACCGACCGAAGCACCCGTGCCCGGTCAGCACCTGCGTGAGGCGGAACGAGACTGCTCCTGTCTTCCTGTCGAGCCATTCCTTGAGTACCAGGCGGATCGCCAGCACCAAGTCTACGCTGACTTGCGGGTTCTCTAGCCGCTCCCTCCACATTTCAATAGCCGTCTCTCTAGCGTCATTCCTCCACCGACGTACGACGTCCGGTGGGAGGTTGCTGCCCCCCGCGCGGGCTTCTGCGCAACGCCAGAAAACGTCGGCGAAGGCGCGCGCGTCTAAATCCCAAGGGATGGCTCCCGCGAGCCGCATCTTTAGATATTGTGCGGTAGCCACCACTTTATTGATCCTGAGTCCTGACCATAGGGCCAATGAACTAATTTCACTGATACCCCTTTCCTTAAGGCGGGGATTAATCTCAATCCAAAACGATAACCTTGCACACAACCAAAGACCAAGCGTATACGCATCGCAATAAGATTAATTTTAGCTTAGCATAAAACTGTAGTAATTCGGGCGGATCTTCTCTATTTTTCATGTTTTTTTTAAATATCTTTGGAAATAAACATTAAGAAACAAAATTGTTCCGTTAAAGATATTTATGAGGTATAAGATATTATTATATTTCGATGAAATAGATTTTTATCGGAGGTGAGTTTGTAAATTAATTACAGCCAAAGTATTACGTTTTATTAAAATGTTTATGGTTTAAGGTATTTTAAATATTGAGCTTTATATCTCATATTTTTTAACACTTCGTTATTATATTGGAACTAGGTAAACCGGGAGTCACGGAATAACTAATTGGGGTTTATCCTCGCCTTAACACGCCGAATACTCAACGTCTTTTAACCTTCTAGGGGCAAGTTCGGCACGGTATACTTGTGTCGGGAGAAGAGCACAGGGTTGGAGTTAGCCGCCAAGCTGGTGTCGGTGAACCGGCGGGACGAGAGACGGAATGTCGAGAGAGAGGTGGAGGTGATGCGGCGGCTGCGACACCCGCGCCTCATACAGCTCTACGACGCGTACGAGTGGGGCAAGTGTATGTGCGTCGTGCTGGAATTGTGAGTAACCCTCGTCTTAATCTATCTGGCTATATATGAGCTGGGAAAGCTGTCCATGAATCCTAATGGAGTGATAACAGTTTAAAAATCATGAATGCAGAAAACGCCCACTTGTTTTCAATATTATGTGCTCCATTTCAAAGAGACGGCTTTGAAATGGACCACATAATGAAAGAACAGTAAATTTTTTTATTGATTTTTTTATTTTTTTTATTTTGGACTGAAATTTGCACCCACTTGCAATAAATTTGTTGACCACCCACCCACTTGTAATTGAATATAAAATACTTTTTATCCATTAACCAGCTCGGTGTAGGTTAGGCTTCTATGGTAGGATCCTAGGCCATCAATTTAAATGAAGAGTTTGACAGATAATGTATGAGGCACTATGGGGCTTATATTATGTCAAAATTTTGAATTACATAATTACAATTTTCCACTCTGAGTGTGGCAGTTAGTGTGAAACTACATAAATTTTGCCAAGCTGGTTTGATTATCCGCATCGTTTATCGCCATTTTCTGTCCTCTTGCGCGAGTAGAACATTGGCACTTAAGGACGCTATCACATTTTTTCACAAATATCAGCGATTTTCAGGTACCATTTTAAAGAATTAGGAGTCACACAGTAAGGATATTTTGGTTTCAAATGAAAGATAATAATATATTCATCTCCACGTCTATACCATAAAAAATTTATAGCCGCATACAAAATTTTCACATAAATACGTTTTAACCATCACAATAATCGCAAAAGATTAAAAAAATGGGGTTTGATTAGGTACCATTATAGCTAAATACACTGAACTAAGGAAAATAAATATACAAAAAAATTGTTGCTTATATTTTAGTCCCCTATGCGAATAGCTAAATATTTTATATAAAAATAAATAACATTTCCATTTATAAGAAAAATAAGAAACGCTCTCAAATTTCTTCATACATTTTCGCCCTATCAAGAAAGCGGCGAGTGTCGTAACCGCCACTGTACAAGGCGCGCTGATATTGAATGTTATTTTAATGTCCTTAACGTCGATATTCGTACGGACCTGCTAATTTTTGACATAACTTTTGTGATAGCGTCCTTAAGAGCGTTTACGTCGTACGCATAATTTCAAGTTTCATGTAATTCAGTGCACTTTTATTCACACAGAAGCAAGTGCGACTGTGTGCGTGAGTTGGTTCATTATAGTCAAATCAAAAGATTTTGATCCGTGCGGAATGCGGATGCAATGTCGATGCGAGTCGATTTATTATTATTGATTATGATTTACCATTACATTTTAGCATACTATTACTACCATAGACTTAATAGGTCTCTCTACTGTCGTATAGACCACCTGATAACCAGAAAATGCGTGACCATTTTCGATCTGTCAATGTGTGCGTGTGCTAGTGATGTATATTTTACTATCGATAGTATAGTATTTTGCTATCGATAGTATAGTCCGTTCGAGTTATTTTACCTGAGTTTCTATAAGAAAGAAATAATATGCAACTTTGACAGATTTTATATTTCAAAGTAAGTATCATACATTTTAATTGGCAATAAAAGGTGACGATTGAAAAGTAGGTACACATTTTCGTTTGGAATTATTTTTCAATCGTCGGATATGTTATGACATGAAGTTCTTATAGGGGTAAATAATATACACATAACACATTATAAAGTTACTTATTTATTACTCAGGTAAAATCTATCTGGTAAATCAGCCCTTACACTGAAAGTAAACGTTGAAAGTAAACAACACACATAGTATATTATATTTTATTCTTAAATTAAATACATATCATAAAATATCATAATATTTTTTTACAATTATTTTTAACCGACTTCCAAAAACGAGGAGGTTAGACGTTCGGCTGTGGATATATTTTTTATGTATGTTCAACGATGACTCCGCCGTTTGTGATCCGATTTTCAAATTTTTTCTTTTGTTGTACATTGTATTGTTCCGAGTAGGTACCATGTTCACAAAAGTGGTGGTCTGGTGATGGAAACCATGAGAAATCGAGGTGACTCCTTGATATTCAAATAGGAACATATGGTTATTTTGAATTTATATGATGTATTTTGACAACATTTTTTGTTAACATTTTTTTAAGCTTTTTGCATTAAATATCAATATAATTAATGATAAGGTTTTAAAATACATTAAAAAAATCAATAATTATTTTTTTCTGAAATACACAATTACGGGACCAGACTGATGTGTCATGAAGCATTCATAAATAGCTAGCGACAGCCAGACTTTTGTCATTTAATAAAAGCTGAAAGTTTGCCTGTTTCTGACCTCCACAGAGGTAAGAATGACCAGCAACTATGGAGTTTCGGTCGCGACTCGCGGTTACTTAAGGAGGTATCCAGTTCTGAAGGTCTACCTGACCTTCGAGAAAGAGTAAAGCTCAATATCATAGTTTGTATTCTTCGCAGTTAGTTGAGGAATCCCGTTTTCCAGTGCTGGACATCTTTAACAGTTGTTTCCCACTGCCAGACATCCTCATGACTCAAAGTCTAATACTTTAAGAAGGTTTAAGGGTGCCTGGCAGAAAATATATATTTCCACACCCGAACATATAACATCCTCCTTGGAAGTCGGTTAAAAATGTCCGGCACTGGAAGAAGTGATTGCTACACTTACTGTAAATAATATAAGCTATGACATTCAGCTTTACTCTTCCTCGAAGGTCAGGTAGACCATCAAAACTGGACATCTCCTTAAGTAATCGCGACCAAAACTCCATAGTTGTTGGTCGTTCTTTTCTCTGTAGAGGTCACAAACTGGCAAACTTTCAGGTTTTCTTATAGCTTTCAGCTTTGCAGATAGATATGATTTAGGCATGAAACTAGCACATATTATTCTATTAACTGTACTAAACTTCGGAAGTCGGTCAAAAATACTGCTATTCAAATACAATTCAACGTACCTTTTCTGCGTGTTGGTTTTCACATTCATCGTTTTCCGTTATTGTTTCTTCAGTCGATTTACTTTTATATTGCCTGAAATACAAACAGAAAGCACACAAAACATATTATTTGTAAGACTAAGTAAGTAATTAAATGAAAAAATAAGTTGAAGTAAGGATAACAGTGATAGTTATAGCAACATTTTGGCCTCTCTTGCCTTTTCCAAACTTTCCAAATTTTCTACATTTTTGCGTTTTCTTTTCTTTGCTAAAAACATCTTCATTTTGTTTCCCATTAGTTCTGTAATGTAATGTATTTTAATAGTAAAATTATTTTCCGCCATAAAAAATACATACATAAAATATAATTATATATTACTTACCAACAAAATAAAATATTTTTCTTACCAAAGAACCAAGATTTTTCGATCGCGCTATAAATGTTCACTAGTCTGGTATGCGCGACAAGGGTCAACAAAGGTCATGCGCAGCACGGAGCGATACGTCCTTCCTTCAGCAAGCCTCGCGGCGGACTAATTTGAATTGCTTTGCGCGCAGCGATTTATAGTAGTTTTAAAATATTTGTAGAAAAAAAATGACAAAATATTTGTTGATTTTTAAAAAGTATGTTTTTAATTAAAGTGTTCTTCTATCATATGAAGCTATTATTATATTGAAATAATTAAGCTAAATAGGTAAAAATAAGGTTTTAAATTCTTGATATTTCTCATTCTTTGAATTGAAATTTCTTATAGTAATATAACAAAATGAAACATTTTTTTCTACTAACTATTTGCTTAAAGATCTTGTCAATAGTTTATTATTTTTTTCTAATTAGATCTGTCGCTGGTTACGTAAATTAAAAGCTTCGAAACTGATAATAAAACGGAATTTAAGAAAACCTCCGTTAAGGTATCGAGATTTAATGTACAAATACTCTAAAAATCGTATTTTTTTCTCTACCAACTATAAGGACAGTGAAATTTTCTATAAAAATAAGTAATCAACATTTTTATAAAGATAAGTGGTTGATGACTTATTCAAGTTTGAAAAGTACAGTTTTAAGCCAAATTGAGCGTGAACGGCGTAAACGCTCTTAATGTATAACCCAATATTATGGAAGTCACGTGGCTGTCACTTCAATCGTTCTAGTGCGAAGAGAATCTAAATTGTAGACCTAAGGTCTCTAGCCTATCACTTAATTCTTACCTTATTGAATAATGAATACCATCGACTACAGTACTTACTCATATTAATGCAGTATTAGAGAAATTACTATACCAGCGGCGTATTTTAGTCGGATCAAGCTCTGCCAACAGATCACGAATAACATTGACTTCTCTAACATATTTATTTTATGTACGCCATATCTAGCTATGAATCAATAATTTGGTGATGGTATGGTAGATGGTATTTTTATTTATTTATTTATGGTAGATGGTAAAATTTTAGGCACATGATAATAAGCTTCAGTAAGCTACCCCATATTATGGGGTAGCTTACTGAAGCTTCAAGCTGGTAAATTGGTACCGATGTTAGAAAATAAGGCCATTAGCCAGAGAGGCGTATTTCACCATATTTCCTAATTTCGTCGTTAGCGAACTCCACTTTTTTAATTGAATATCGAAGATAAGAACCAGTTTAATAAAACCGTGACGTATATGTCTAATTAATTATCCTGATAGGAAAATTATTAATAGCTAATAGCTATCTCACTACAGATAACCCAGTATTAGGTAAATATTTACATTGCCGTATATTGATGCATTTGCTGACGTGAACGTGTACGCTTTGTAGGTGAACCGTGAACATGACGAATTATGATATTATGGTTTTTAATAAGTACTTTATTATGCTGGATATTGTCCGCAACTTTGTATCACCGAAAGTCTATTGTGCGGGACCCTTACATTTTAAGAAACCTCTTAAAATGTAAGGGTTCCGCACAATAGACTAGACAGCACAATAGATAGATAAGCGTACCCACGCTAGAACTGTTTTTCCATACAAACGTATTCCCCAATTTATTCCCTGGATAATGCATTTAGACAAATGATTTTTTATATAATATTGGGATCTGTTAAAGATATGCGTCTACGTTCGATTTTTTCTAAATTTACTTAATAAATATAAATTTGTCCCTTCAAAAATCGCAAAAATGAATGCCCCGTAGGCCGTACCCCGCGAACCCGCCGACCATACAACAAATTTGAAAGATCTTGAAGATAAAATAAAAACGTAGAGGCATAGACTTACTCTTCCTGAAATAATAATTAGATATGCTCTATTTTGAAGGAGGAATCAGAGGACTAAGTTACTTCGATTTACTATATCCGTCTCTATCATAATACACGTGCCGGCGCAGGGTGAAGCGTGATGGCAATAGTTTCTTCGATGAAATTTTGCTGTACCCGCGTTTCCTCTTAATAAAATCTTTTACCGTACCCGTTTTGTCTACTTACCTTTAATGTAAATCGCTTCAGCGGCTTAAACGTAAAAAGGTCGGACAGACAGACAGTTTGACACACTTTCACACTTTTAGATGTTAATAAGGCAAGGAATCTTAATAAGGCAAGGAATCCTACAAAATTTTTCAACATAACCATCTTCATTACGACGTTGAACAAAAAAGAGTGGCTGAAGTGTAATACATTAATTACCTTACACATTGTTGTATATCAAAAGACCGATCTAATAGCCGTAACACATTACATGCACAATTAAATAATGTATCACTTATGTAATAGTATGTAATACGTCGTGTGAATGCCAGGGTCGCCTCGCGTCGAGTCTAGAGGAAGCAGCCTAGACGCATTACGATAAATTGTTATATTCTCGGCGGTTCATGTATAATAATTCTATGAAATTAGTTTTAGGAATATACATTACTGTATATTATATCATTCATATTTAACAATATTATAAATTACAATATATAACAAACAGATGGATGGATGGGCATGGAGATAGTTTGGATCCCAGGAAAATACATATCTTTATTAATTCTATTACTTGCGGTAACCGTAAAAATTGCGGCAATTTTTACGGTTACCGCAATTAGAACTTTCTACAAGAACAAAGAAGCGGGCAAAATCTAGTTAAACAATAATAACCAGTCAACTGAGTTTACTTTTTAGTTAAGTATCTGTTGCTTTTCTTCTTTATTTAATAGTTCTCCTAGGACAGAATTAGTAAGCTTTTCTAGATATTTCCATTACATCTCGAAATAGAAGTGAACATTAATCGTTTCCTAAGAATTGTCATGAAATATAATTTGGCTTAGCAGTTTCAATCTCGTGATGCGAATTATTGTCTACGGAACGGAAATATTATGCACATTCTTGGCGAATGATACATTCGTGTATAAATACATTCGCAATTAATAAATAACATACATACCTGAACTATAAGCGTAATGAAATGTTAGCATGTGCCTTTACAGACACTATAAATGGATAAAACATAATATTATATGTATTGTTGGTTGTAATTACTCTATTAGTATCTTAAATTATTCACGTTATTTATTAGATATCTCAAATATCTTAACGCCATTAGAGATAGTTTACAAAGGCACTGAATTCAAAGTTTTCATATCACATTTTCTCATTTACTTGCTTTTAATTAATTTTTTCTCATGACGCATTTCACATCTGCAACTCGCCAGGATCATCCGTGGTAACAACCACTAAAATCTTGTGAAATTAATATGGTCTTAGGGGTGCCCAATCAGGAGGGATAAGCTAAATCTGTCTGACCCGCAACGAAGAAAGTAGGTGCAGTAGGAGTACCGAGTAGGAGATATTCCAAGTAGAACTTGTAAAGTACAAAAAATAATTTATATGGCAAAACAACGTTTGCCGGGTCAGCAGTAGGTACTTTTTATAATGGCATTTAGGAGTTCAGTAAGTTTTAAGTAGGTAAATGTGCTATTAATCGGTATCTCTGTCGGTATTTGCATACCCAAGGCCTCATATGACCATTGTCGCGAGTGTGGGAGGTGCGCCGACGCATCCCGGCGGCGGATTTTGTGCATTCTAATTCCGTTCATTCAAACTCGCCAATCGCGATCTTGAACTGTGACTCACTTGGACTCCGATCGGGGGGCAATTCTCGTAAACATTATCGGTTAAATCTCATATTTATGCGTTGATCAGAACTGCAAAAATGGTCACTCGAGTGTTTCATTTCAAATTTCTTAAAATGGAACTACATCTCAGAATACCTCAAATGTGATATTAATTTGACAGCACTCTATACATTCTGCTGAAATGGAGCGGAGTGTGTGAATTGTATGATTCACTCAAAAAAAAATTGAATATATACCTATAAATACAAAACGTATTGAGAAATTTAGAAGTAAATTATTATCAAGTTTTGAGAACTTGAATGTATCAAATGATCCAGATAAAGCGTTTAACAATATATTCAATAGAGTAAATCAGCAATATAACGCTTTATTTACTTCTAAAACGGTCAGTTTGAATAATAAAAGAAATAATTTCAAAAAATGGGCAACTGCAGGTATTATTGTAAGTAGACAAAAATTATATGATTTGTATAACGAGAAAACTATAAACCGGAGTTAAGCTTTTAAATTGTACGTCAAGAAATACTCGAAAACTTTTAAAAAGGCCTGTCAAGCAGCGAAGGCACTTCAAATTAAAGAGAAAATTAGAGACTCTAAAAATAAAGTGAAAACCACCAGGAAAATAATTGCGGATGAGACTGGAAAAGTCACCTGTCGTAACTCTAAATTTTAACTTTTAATTAATGATAAAAAAATCAATTCTGATCTTGAGGTTGCGACAGTCTTTGAGAAGTTTTTTGCAGACATTCCAATCTCAACTACAAAGAACTTAAATTCATCTACAGTTGCAGAAAAAATACTTAGAGAACATGTCAAGGAATGTGATGTCAATTTTATTTTTAGAGATATTGACTCCAGAGATATTATCAAGACTTTCAAATCAATCAATATTAAAAGTACCACTGATCTCTGGGGTATGTCCACAAAAATTATAAAATCAGTAATTGACATCATTGCCCCTTACCTAGCTTTAGTTTTTAATAATTGTATCAAAAGTGGTGTGTTCCCAGACTTAGTGAAGTGATGCCTCTATTTAAAGCTGGGAAGAAATCAGACCCAGCCAACTATAGACCAATATCCATATTGCCGACTTTAAGTAAAATCTTTGAAAAAATAATTCTAAATCAATTACTTGCTCATTTTAACTCAAATAATTTATTACATAATAATCAATTTGGTTTTACTAAAGGTCGGTCTACAACAGATGCAGGCATTAGTCTTCTGTGTAGTATTTTTGAAGCTTGGGAGGGGTCGCAGGATGCACTTGGTATTTTCTGCGATCTCTCTAAAGCATTTGACTGTGTGGAGTATGATACTCTAATAAGAAAGCTACACCATTATGGTGTAAGGGGCACGGCACTTAAACTTCTAAAATCTTACCTTACAAATAGAACGCAGAGGGTGGAAGTTAACTCCATAAGGTCTAATGGAACCAAAATAAAACTAGGTGTGCCACAAGGGTCCATTTTAGGGCCTTTTCTTTTTCTCATGTATATGTCGTAGGATGATTTGATAAATCGAATTTTCGCGAAAATTCTAGGGATTTCGCGAAAACACGGATTTATCAAATCATCCTACGACATATATAAATGATTTACCTTATCTTGTTAAAGATGCATGAGATAGTACTTTTTGCTGATGACACTTCACTAATTTTTAATGTGAAGAGGCGACAATTTAATTATGACGAGGTAAATAGTGCTCTCTCATAAATAGTACATTGGTTTAATGCTAATATTTTACTTTTGAACTCTAATAAAACAAAATGTTTAAAATTTATCTTGCCAAATGTTAGGCAAGTACAAACCAATGTACTATTAAATGATGAGAAAATGAATTTAGTAGACACCACCGTATTCCTAGGCATAACGCTGGATTGTAAGTTACAATGGAGTCCACATATTGCGAAACTGGCAGATAAGCTTAGTTCTGCAGCATATGCTGTTAAAAAAATTCGTGAAATCACTAATGCAGAGACCGCGCGATTAGTTTACTTTAGCTACTTTCATAGCATAATGTCTTACGGCATCCTCTTGTGGGGAAACGCGGCGGACATTAATACAATATTTGTGCTGCAGAAGCGAGCTATTCGTTCTATTTATAAGATGTCGTCTTTGGAATCTCTAAGAGAAAAATTTAAAGAAATAAGAATTCTGACTGTCGCATCTTAATACATTTTGGAAAATCTCTTATATGTTAGAAAGAACATAAATATTTTCAAAAAGAAAAGTGATAATCATAATGTAAATACTAGATATAAGAACAAGTTAGCAATATCAATGTTCAGACTAGAAAAAATAAGCAAATCCTTTAAAGGCCAATGTATACGCCTATACAATAAAATCTCAGAAAATGTTCAAAATCTACCTTTAAACAAATTTAAAAAAGCAGTTAAAGAACGTTTGTGTGCTAAAGCGTATTATAATTTTCTTCTCGGCGGGGTAGTTCCCGAACCGGTGGTAGGCAACGTAGTTTCTTCGTTCGACTTTCAAAAAGTTGAATAAAAAGATATTTTATTTTATTTTATTTTAGTGACCAATTTGGACCTGCTGATCATTCTAAGTCCAATTCGATATTAATACGTATAATATGTATAAGTATACGAATAATTACAATAGAGACAATTAATGACAATAATAATTATGCTCTTTTCCTTGTGGCTAACTTCACTATTATTTTAATGTTATCAATTGTTTTGCTGAACTTATTGATGTGATTAAACAAATTACCAGCTCGAGCTAGATTCTAGATAAGCAAAAAGTATATTCCATGTCTAAAATATACATTCCTACTGTCTACATACTTACCTTAATTACGTATCTTCCATAACTCTCAAATTGACGTTTCATCTACTGTAGTCGATCGACTTATTATCGTATCTGTAAGTCCATCTTTGATAACATTGCAATCGACTCAATCTCATTAAACATTTTAGTCACATTTCAACATGAAAAGTAGGTAAATGTGCACAGGTGCATTCTCAACGTACGCTAAAGGTTTCGTGGAAGAGAACGCGCCTGTCATATTAAGAGGCGGTCGCTACAGATCAGTATCGGTTTGCTCAACTTTTAGACCTTATGGCAATGGTAATAAGATCGAATCGGTACACGGGTTCGGCGACGTTTTGTATGCAAATCACACGATCTTCCACTACGGATGCTTTACGTAGAGCACGTGTGACGTAAAACAATGGAAAAGTCGCTCCAGTTTACGTGGAAACTCACGGGCTTACGTTTTAAAATTAGTTTGTTATTTCATTCATGTTCTCCAGATATGTTTTTCTACGCATTTGGCTTTACGTTCGTTATGTTTACGAGAAAAACAGGGTACGTCATCATAACAAATAATAACATCATGGTAGAGTATTTCTTCCCCCTGATTCTTCTAAAACTAATAAGTAATCAGCTAAATGTACAATACATTGCCTACCTAATATAATATTCATCCATACTAATATTATAAATGCGAAAGTCTGTCTGTCTGTCTGTCTGTCTCGCTTTCACGCCAAAACTACTGAACCGATTGCAATTAAATTTTGTACACAGTTATTCTAGAGTCTGAGAAAGGTCATAGGCTACATTTTGATGTGGGAAAATATCTTATTTCCATGAAAATATCGATGAAAATTAATTCGCATTGCGCGTGGGCAGCGCTCATCCCGGGGGTCCTGGGTTCGAGTCCCGCAGGCGGAACAAAAAGTTTTCAATGTTCCTGGGTCTTGGATGTGTATTAAAATAATATTTCAAAAATCTTAAATGTATTAATTTATGTATAATATTATAAAAAATCCAGAAATATATCGATGCAATGAACATTTTAGTTCTAATACGATTCAACAGATGGCGTTTTAATTTTTACTTCATTGTAACATAGAACTAATCATGCTTATTAGTTAGTATGTTTTTGTTTATAGTTTTTAATACGTTAGAATATTATGTTTAATAATATAATCACTTGGTATAATAATAATCAATCTATCTTATCTTATAGAACTCCTACTGCATTTCTAATATAATATGTGACAAGTTGACAACAGAAGGCGCTCTAAAATAAAGGAGTTCGAGTGTACCGTGTTGGCCTATATTTCATCCAAAAAATATACGAATGCAATCAACATTTTAATTCTAATATATGAAAACAGATGGTGTTTTATTTTTTACTTCATTATTGTAACAGAACTAATCATACCTACTTTATTATAATATATTGTTTTTATTCATAACCAGCTGTTGCCTGCGACTTCGTCCGCGTGGACTTTAGTTTATAGCGCGCGGTGTCAACAAAATTTGTGTCAAATTTAAAAACTTTTTAAAACCCTGGTAAGTGGTACCCCTCTTAGGGCCGCGCTACACCGGAATGGCAGCGCTGAAAGTGCTCGCCTCGCCGCTGCCATTCCGGTGTAGCGCGGCCCTTAATTAATCAAAATACCCAAAAACAGCTGTGCAGTGTGCACATAATCTATACTAATATTATAAATGCGAAAGTATCTCCGTCTGTCTGTCTGTCTGTCAGTCTCGCTTTCACGCCAAACGCCAAAACTACCGAACCGATTGTAATGAAATTTTGTATACAGATAGTCTAAAGCCTGAGAAAGGACATATGCTACTTTTTTACTGGAAAAAAGGGTTGTAAGGGGGTGAAAATGCGTAAATTTGTTCAAATTAAGTTAGTTCCAACAATTCATAATAGATGGCGCCGTGCGTCTTCTACATCGCGCTGACG
Source organism: Aricia agestis (assembly GCF_905147365.1). Lineage (NCBI taxonomy): Eukaryota > Metazoa > Arthropoda > Insecta > Lepidoptera > Lycaenidae > Aricia > Aricia agestis. The sequence goes on along the minus strand of NC_056409.1, from coordinate 7,258,081 downwards.
CTTGCTCAAAAGTCTTTCTATAAGACGTGGTATCATCTTACATTTAAGTTTCGATTTTTTTCGATTGTTATCTATTACGGTACGGTACGGTTACGGTATTAAATAACTCAGTACTTTATCTGAGCAGTGACGTAACCTTAAACCTATCAATGATAAATAGTTTATGGGTAAAGTTGTGTAATTGGAGGGCTAAATAAGCTTTAAAATTTGGCATAAAATATAAAGTTTAATATAAAAAAATGAAATACTTATTGTGTGCACACTGCACAGCTGTATTGATTTAAGGGGTACCAGGGTTTTTTTATAAAAGCTTTTGACACCAATTTTGTTGACATCGCGCGCTATAAACTGAAGTCCACGCGGACGAAGTCGCGGGCAACAGCTAGTTTTAGAATAATGATAAAATTATTATTCAATAAATATTCAAAGAAAAGAAAATTCGTAAAATGTTCGCGGCGCGCGTTTGCTCTGATCGAATCTTCTAATAAGTTTGACTCAGACTTTCACCTCGTTTTGTATTTGTAAACAAAACTCTTGGAAATACCGAGGCTGCGTTACCTAAACCGCTGCATGTGTCATCAAAACGAATACCTTAACAGGCGCAATTTAGCATAATATTATATCCGATAATTCCGATACAATAACGTTTGCCGTCCGAAAATTTACACCTCAATATCCGCGTTCGATTCGAATTCCAATATCCGCATTCGAATCGATCGAATCTATGCAAAATGTCACACTTCACATAATTAATGGACGCGGAAAGGCAGTTGGCATTCATTTAAACTTGAACAGATTTTTTTGTATGATATGACTTGTAAACAAGCGAGCCTGTCCCTTATAAGTGCGATTTTATTAACTCTTTAGTCTTTACCAACTGCATATAAGTTTTGATTTACGTTGTTGCACTGCTGATCCAGCACCTGAATTCTACTGGCGCCTGCTACTGTATAACTTACCGCCAGCATTTAATATTATAATTTAACAATGTTACTTTGTATTGTTTTTAATAAAAATGCTTATACCACACTATAGCTCATCCCACATAGCTCTCATTGTCTATCAAATAGCGTCTTCCACAAAGGCAGCAACATTATTCATGTAATTGCTAACTTTGTCCAGTTTAAGTCCCTTCTTGTATTTTCTTGCGTTCTCTCTTCTTGCGATCTCTATATTATGTATTTTCGTGCGAATGAGTTGAAAAGCTTTTATTGTGATTTGGTTCTAAGAGCCGACTGTTATGATAGTGTACACTCCGGTATGGTAGCTAAAGGCGATGTCCGACCCTCCAAGTGGCAAGACCAGTGGTAAGAACGGCACACTGGATACCCCGTCTTATTGTATACAAACTGACCCTGTAAGTGTAAAATAAATATTAATCTTATTAATATGACCAATCGTCATATTTTTTCTCGATTTTTTTCGCACTGATCTTTCTTAATTTTCCAACTCGGAAGGGCGAAGAGCTTCCGTTGCGGAATTCCCAAATACGTTTCGTAAATATAGATAAAGCGTGAGTAACACAGGTGTGATAATTAGGTCGGGCGTTGACAGGGACAGACAGACACTCACAACAGCTGGTACTTACGCCCTAATGTACGTAAATACAGAATACTCACTTTTATTCAGAAGGTCAATGATCACATTTGCATTCTAAAGTGACAGCTACCAGACTGTAACCTAAGAACTGTTGTTAATGCTCTGATAGAAATTTTAAGCGCACGTGTGAAGTAGAGTTAACGTTCGCGAACGATTTTCTTTCTTCGTGGCTGAGCCTAAGGGTTTCCCATCAAACAGAAAACTAGTAACTCGAACCTTTAAACTGAAATATGGTATAACAGGATAGATATGACTGAAAAGCGGGAAAAATCAAGATATTTAAGTCGTAATCACACAAAGTATCTTAGTGGTAAACTTACAAGGAAAACTTGTATGACTTATTCGATGTGCACTTCAAAAACGGCTTAGTGGCACAAAATATCGAGAGCGAAGAAATTGGGCTTAAGTGTTCTCTCATGCTGAGTCATCGGTGTGAAATGTCGAAAGTATGAACCATCACAGTTAGATAAACATACGAGCACACGTGGTTTTTCCGTGCCGTCAACTGTTTTTGAGGCGTAGTAGTGCCAGAGTGTAGTACTTTGTTAAACTAGATCAAAACATCGTTATGTACCAAAGACATAGAGACTGGACGTTTCGCTAGGCAATATTCACGTAAACTTAAGTTTACTTAACAATATTCAGGTGGAATAGAGAATGGACTTTCTCATCTTCATTAAAAAAGGATGAAGAGATCGTTCTTCTGTTTTCATGTTAACGCCATTTCACAAACCTCTTTTGATTCCTCCAGAGGACAACCTCTTTTGATTAAACTTTTCAGAGAAATCTGCGAAAGAGAAAGACAGTGTGCCTGTGTCTTAAAATCTTAAAATTAAGAGTGTATTAATTGATCACCATTCACTCTTGGAATTTTGAATTTAGGTTGCAAGTTAGAACAGCTCTACCATCAAACGTTTGGTTCGCGACGTTACCCTGGGAGTCACTAGTGGGAAGGCTTCCTAACTCCTAGCAGTGGAGTGGCGAGTGGCCGGTGGCGTCAACTGGTCGGTCAGATATTACTGCGCATAGTTGGCGCGCCGCCATGCCAGCAATAATTGGACAGCTCCGGGATATTTGTGCCAGGACTGATCGACTTATGGCCCATCACGAAACTCAGCCGTGCGAACACCATATGAAGTATTCATTCACTTATGAGATACGTTTCGTGAATGGATAAGTCGGACGACTATTTAGAGAATTGAATCAGCTCCAGAAAATGCATTCGGTTTACACAATGAATACAATCACATGCAGCTTTATAAATAAATATGAACATCATAAACCGTGAAAATTCAAGTTAAACTACAGTCGCAAGAATGTTTTCCCTATGTAAATAAAAATAAATTGTCTTGTCGTAATACGCGATATGTTTTAAATATTGTTTCAAGCGAGCTCTCGATTAATATCTGCCCGTTGAATTAATCGCATGAATTTACACAGCTGAGGATGGAAAGCAGACGTCATATATTTAAAGCCGACTGCTCACTGACAGGCTATATCGCAAATTATATGTTTCGTAACAATCGAGACCGACTTGTTTAGGGCTGTGTCTAATTTCCTTTGGCATACCGAGCATCCATAAATTTTTTAAACGTATATTTGCCTGATATCGACTTCCTTTTTACAAGGCGATTGGCAGACGAAATATGAATCATGCCGATCGCTATTATTTTCTTGAAAAAGGCTTTAGATAGAGACTAGTTTAGTTTATTAACCTCTATATTAGCCTGGTTAACACAAAGTCTAAGGTCTGTAGCCACCTACTTGTTTACGTTTTAAGCATTCAAGTAGAGTGTGAAGCTAAAGCTACTATGACACAGCTCTGCGTGTACGCGACCTTAACATATTAGTCGCCACATGACGCAAAGAGACGTTTACATGACGCGTGTCCTGTGGGAGTGGCGCCATTAAAAAAAAAAAGCAATCTATTTTAAATTGTGTACGACTAAATAAGGTTTTTGTGTATCAAAATAAATATTGCACACGGCACTAGACGCTGCTTGTGTTTAGGAATGTCTTTACGATTACTATATATATGATATATATATATATATATACAGGATGCAATTTAACCTTCCTGCCAAATTTGGATATATTGATCCTTGTTAAAAATAAAAATACACGTATTTCTTCTTTTATAATCACTCAGATGCCCTAAGCAATCCATGCCTGTGAGCCCCCCTATCCGTATCTCAACTAGAATCGGTCTTTGAACCTTTACTCTTCTGGTGCCCCCTCAGACGTGATGCCCTAGGCAATTGCTTAATTTGATTAAGGGCTAATCCGTCACTGCATTCTTGTTATTATCATAAGTTGTGAATTTTCCCTGCATTGACGTCAAATGTAAAGGACGTACACAGGTATGTTTAGAATAAAATTAATTGTGTAATAACATAACTTTGATAAGGTCAAGGAAAACCCGGATGGAAACCTAAATTAGGGTAATGGGTGGCACTATGAGCTATTGAAATTAATTTGTTAGTGTTTTTTACAAGAAAGATGTCATTCATCGCCTACTGAAATGTTATGCCAAACTGACCGGTTTTTGTTTTAAGGCTGTAGAATTAGTAAACAATTTACAATTACAATAACTATAGCAATAATTAAATCCTTATTGTACTACCTTTAAAACGATTCCAACATTTATTTAATACTAATTATATTTATTGAGTTACTACCGTTTGAATCATAAGGAGAGAGGTGGGTCGATTTTTTTGCACGCAAGTTTATTTCGAAATGAAAGTAATAGGCTAGTCCTGCTGTGCTTAGAGTTAAAGTAAAATAATTGTAGAGTCGACAAGACTGCATTGTACGCTTTAATAAATAATAAAAATGTAATAATATTAACTTGTTATAAATATTATTATTTGTCCTTTATTAATTTTCTACGTGAAAAATTTCATTTGGTTTATTTACCTCTTTATACTTATTCCTGAGACACGAGATATCCGGAACGTGCACGTCAGTAGTGACATATTTCAAACGTAGTTTTAGGGGCATGTGTCAAAAAATAAACAACAAGAGTTTGTTTATTTTGTAAATATTAAAGCAAATAAAATATATATAGAACAATAATTAATGGTATTTGGGTTATATTTAGTTCAAAACTACTTGTGGAAAATGAATATAATCATAAAAATCTGGTTTTGAGAGCGTAAAACTAACTAATCTATGCTAAAAGCACGGTGGCTAAAAGGAAATAAATTGGTGTTAGCAGGACATGTAAGGGATGTAGAAGAGCTAAGAACTAATGGCAATGTTCCTATTTCTTCCACCTAATACTTTGGATTTAAATTAAATATTCTATAAAACTATCACTGCAAGTTTTGTCGTCGGGTTTTGGAGACCATGGTGATTTAGGTACTCAATTAATATCTTTATAAAATGCAACTCAAATAAAATTGACTTGACTGATAATGCAATTTTAGGTTATATCAAATCACATACTTTTTCATTTATACAGCAGCTATCCATTTATATCTGATCTAATTTCCTAGTGGATTTAGGAAAAACATTAAATTTGTATACTGACTACCTATTTCTGCTGTTATTTTTGCAGTCTACGATACAAAAACAATTAAGACCAATTTCTAAAAATTTCGAAACCGATTGACAAGTTTGTTTGACTATTAGCTGAGCCTCTTTTTTTGCATATTTTTGCCGCGGCAAGCGCGGCAATCGATTTCTTTACCCCCTCCACCCACTTCGCACGCTCCGAATAATATGTATAATAATATTAGGAGCGGGGCCGAACATAAATTCTCCAGCGACCAGCGTTGATCCATCTCCGAACAATGATTTATGTCAAGGTTCATAATTCGGGATTATCTCAGAGGTGTATCATCATTATGTGTTACTAGCTATTTGACCGAGCTTTGCTCGGTATTCGATAAAACACGAATAAAATGACATTTTCTAAAAATGATTCCTAGCTATATCGATTTATGGCACCCAAAACCCCCTATATACTAAATTTCATGAAAATCGTTGGAGCCAATTCCGAGATTCCAAATATATATTTATATATTATATACAAGAATTGCTCGTTTAAAGATATAAGATAAGCTAATCATAATAATATTATGATATGTAAAAGGTAGTCCGAAGACTTATTGAAACGAAGTTCCTTATCGCGCGTTCGCGCATTTTGAGTCTAATGTATACAGGTTTTTTGAACAAAAGAAATAAATTCGTTCCATTCGGGTGTCCCTTGACACCTCTCAATTTTTAATATTGATATTTTGGGATTTTGGTCTATAGGTACCTAAAATTTAAAAATGTTAGTACAGAGGGAACTAACATTTTTAAATTTTAGTGATAAAATATTATATATTATATTAACATTAAGTATATACAGCAACATTTAAGGGTGGGTTGCACCAACTTACTTTAGCTATAACTGTAACTTTAACTATAACTATAATGCAAAATGTCAAATCTTTGGTTAAAGTCATAAATGGACGTCAATATTTAACCATAACCTTGAGCTCGCGACAAGATTTTGAATGAACGTGGCGAAAAAAAGGAACTAACGCTGTCATCATACAAAAACGCCATTTTTGACAGTTCTCCTTTACCAGCAGCGCCCCCGCCCACGTTCATTTCAAGCCTTGTGGGACCACCTGTCATCTGTCAAATTATGTCGTCAAAGTTAAAGTTATAGTTAAAGTTAGTTGGTGCAACCCAACCTTAGTGAATGATTGTTAACAATTGTGTCTACTATACTTACTTACAGATTATAATGTATAGCTCATAACTCATTGTTACTAAATTAACCTTTAAAATTATTTATGCTAACCACAGACGCCTATATAGCCATAAAGTATCAATGATCATCAGATTAGTATCAACATTGTATATTTGAATATAAACAAGGCAATAATCTCATATACAACCTTGTGTCTTAACCTAGATGTTTATTTTTAACAAAGCTACGGGTTTTCACAATGTGATAGTTTTGGCACATTTTCAAGATTAGGTCAAAGATTTTTGATTTCGTGAACCACTCATATTATAATTTGTTCTCGTTCGCTATAGTTTGTTAAATTACAATTTTATTTTTAAAACCGTTATCAATTGAATTTTAAAGTCGTGTTACCCACCCCAAGAGTTTTAAAAATACTTAAATACCTACTGTTAATTCATGTATGTTTTACATCATTTATTTTGATATAGGAAGTATAAAACAGCAATCATATAACAATACATTTTTTTGGATTATATCCAAATTCAAAAACGTTGTAAACTATCAAAGCCAATCACACTTGCCAAATACATCATACTCGCTAATACATGTCTACTACGAATAATAAAAACTACATGTCTATTAAAATGCGCAATTGTAGAATTTCCTGACACTCACAAATTAATATTGTTATAACTAGGCTTCTATTTTTGAAAATAACTTGCAGAATTGATGGAAAGAAATTTGTTGCTTTCCATCAGGTGACCCGTTTGCTCATTTGCATCCTTATTTCATAAAAAAAAATTGTAACAATGGTCGGTATTTGAGATAAAAATATATACTTAATTAAATAAAAGGAGTAGGTACCCGTTAAAATGTAGACTCTCCAAACTGTTGTTTGAAACTCTACATTTGAACGCGTACATTTTTCTCTAGTTTTACGAGGTTTAAACTTTAAGGTCAAAGTTTAATAAAAATGACGTGAATTAAATATATTATTTAAATAATAAAATCATGCTAGAAGACACACCTCCCTTACTCTTCGTACGTAGGTACATATATAAGAAAGAAAACACATGATATTTTGACTGAATGCAACCTTAAAAGTCTTAGATCGCCGTGGTCCAGCTGAATATAAAGTTTCTCAGACTTCAGAAACTTTGACGATTCACGATTGTACGTTATCTAATGTGCTAAATCCTCTTTTAAAATTTCACCCAGTATTTTTCCATAAGCTCAGTATGAATGTCTCATTCCAGGATAACCGGTGGAGAGCTGTTCGAGCGCGTGATAGACGAGGACTTCGTGCTGACGGAGCGCGCCTGCACCGTGTTCATGAGACAGATCTGCGAGGGCATCGACTTCGTGCACAGACAGAACATACTGCATCTTGATATGAAGGTTAGTTTTTTTTTAATTTTAAACTTGGGCCAAACGACACATCTTCTAAAACGTTAACTGTTACCCATGGACACCTGCAGTGTCGTTGGGGCCCAGGACGCCGGATAAAAGAGGGCGCCAAACGTAAACAAAAAGGCACGCGTAGGCGCCACTTTTTTGGCACTACCAGCACCCTGTGCGCCTAAGAAATCTCGCCCCTAGGGCGCTGGTACTGCCAAAACCGGCACTGCCTTTAACATCAAAGTCGCAAGTTCTTTTCGGCCTTTTAAGGAGGAATATAGGCTTTCTTCTTGAAAAATGTTTTACTGCGCGCTGCACCTTTACTATTTGCGTGATTCGTGAGAGAGCCATGATAAGCACCTTACATTAAATTGACGGTTTACACAGTTGCACAGTCAATAAATACTAACGCGCGGGAAATGTGAGGAAATAGATCAAAAGATCTTCCAGAATTCGAATATTATGCAACCAATATTTTTAAATATGAATTCATGAAGTACAATGTAAAATTATACAAGCAAATGATATAATACTAGTCGGTTATATAATTTATTAAAAATGTTACAAACATGTCGGCATCTTCACCTCGAGATCTTTTGATTCTTTTCCAAATCGTTAATCACAATGGCGGAAAAGCGCGCGAAAATTTTATGTTTATTTTTTTTAAACATGGAAGTTTTAATGGCAAAAGTTTTCATTAATCATGCGCTTTGATTGATTAGTCCGTCGCAAATAATTCTTATTTCTTAAAACATTTTACCATACTTTTAACGCACTCTCTACATGTAGAGACACTTTACGTTTGTTATGATTGTTATGAATATCGAAGCTCATGAATTGCACAAGCCACTTACAAAAATACTTCCATGACTCAGTCTCAATATTAAAATACTTAAACAATACTACACGAGTCTACATACAAACAGCATGTAGGATATGACACTATGAATTTATTGTTTTGGCATGAGTTTCGTTTATCTATAAGTAGGTACATGGTATGTTTATAAAAATGACCATTAAACATTTACTTTGAATACCTTTGTTTATGACCGGAAAATTGTTGTTTTGATTCGCAAAGGGACTACAATGTGCACGTTGTGTGTTTGTTGTGTCGGTAGCCAGGTGCTAGCATCTCCTAATAAATTATAAGGAAATCATGTTTAATTTAAACGAAAAACACATTTAAAGACCCATGGAAGTATCATTCTTATTGTTTGAAAACATTAACAGATAGAGTTAGTGATGTGCATTTGAATAGATTTTAAAGTTTTGAAGAGTAGACTCTACTCAGTGCCGTAAATAGGGCGGCGCCACCGGTGCCCAGGCACAGGGCGTAGACTCTGGGGGGTGCAAGAATGGCCGGACCAGGGAGGACTCTTATTTTTTCGGTTTGCTCCCAATAAGTTCCCGCTGCGCCCCAGAGAAGTTTCCCAATGTAGTAAAAATATCCACAGCCGAACATTATATAACCTCCTCCTTTTTTGAAGTCGGTTAAAAGACAAGGGTGCAGTTATAGAAGCTCGCACAGGGAGCGAAAAAAACTATTTACGGCACTAACTCTACTTGTTGTTTTAACAAACGCACTCTATTATATTCTTTTGGATTAGGGCAATAGACTAGCGCTGCATAAGCAACTGATACAGCACGCTAGCTTGGAATAAAAATTATGCTGATCTTATGCTATAAAATATAATATGTAGACTCTACATAATACTTATAACATTAGTTTGTTAAAACAATAACAATGATAAAATACTATTATGATAGTTAGATTTAGATATTCAGATTAGAAGACAAATGATCCACTTATGTAGAATTGGTGAGACGCCAGAAATCATTATAAAGACCCCATTCTAAATTTTACGAACAATTTCCACCATTGTTTTCCGACGTCACAACCAACCCACGTATAATAAATGAAACAGGTCATTGTTTGCGTATGTTTCTAAAAAACAAAATAAAAATATAAATTAGGTATTATAATATGTACAAGAATTTCAGTGTCTGTCGTTGTGCTATTTAATTTTAAATAGACGGTATCAAAAACCAGCCAAGTGCGAGTTATACTCGCGAAGAGTTTCGTAAAGACGACTTAGAACTTTTCTTCTTATCTTATATCTTTAAACGAGAAGCTCGGTCAAATAGCTAGTTACTACTTATACGCGAGTCCCACTTAAATATTTATTTGAGCGGATAAATATTTAAGTCGCTACTCTCTACAAAAAATAATTTTACTTTACATATAATCAAAATGCATCGAAAAACTAGAAAACTCTTTTATATTTACAGCCAGAAAACATCTTATGCCTCACAAAAACCGGCAACCGGATAAAGATCATCGACTTCGGCCTGGCCCGGTTCTACGACCCGGACAAGAAGCTGCAGGTCCTCTTCGGCACTCCGGAGTTCGTCGCGCCGGAGGTCGTCAACTTCGACCAGATCGGATACGGCACCGACATGTGGTCCATTGGTGTTATATGCTACGTGCTGTAAGTACTTCCATATCTGGTGAACACTGACTTCTTACTGATAATAACATCCATACGTGTATAGAAGTTGTTTTGATAAACTACCTATATCGACGCCCCCACCGAATAATTGGACAATCGTAAAAATGAAAATGTTCAGGAGAGCCGAAAAACTGATTTTTGTTAATAACTCCGTCAAAAAAGAAGCATCAAAGACTTTTGATATCTCAAATGAAAGCTAATTTTTTGCCTATCTTGCTATCATAACAATATTTAATTACCACCGAGGGTTTTTTTTAAATAAAGCAAAACGCAACTTATCGTTCTTAAGTAGGTCAAGCTCTGATCATTATTGTCTATTGCATGATTATTCGGGTAATTTTGCGTTTCGACTGCAATAAAATGCACATAATATTATAATATCTCATTGCAATATTATTCGGGGAAATTGTATGGGATAAGAATATTGGTAAACACCATAGTACTTTACTATTCGGTGATTAAAAAATATTGTACATTTTATAATTATAGTCATTGTCGTTTATTCCAATGATTTTCTACTATAGGTAAAATAAATATAATATTATGTATTTTAGTTTTAATACATTCATTATTTGATAACATAAATGACATTCTTGGAATCGATGTTTCGCTCTAGGTTCAAAAAAATACACTCTGGAGACTGGCTCTATAATTTTAATAATACTTATAATCATTGTAGTTAATTAAAATGTTAATCATAACCCTCATCGCCACAAGAGTTGGTGTCATAATAATCAATATCATATTCTAAAAAACTAGATCAAAATCGGTCCACCCGTTTGAATGCTACGATGCCACAGACAGACAGATAGATAGACAGACAGACAGACCGACAGACAGACACGTCAAACTTATAACACCCCTCTTTTTGGTCGGGGGTTTATAAAATGAATGATAATGGCAGGAAATTGCTTTAGACAGTCTTCCGAGAGCATCATAGGTCCTTCTTATATGACGGTGCTTTAGTCGTCGACTTCTATCTACATCGTAATACAGTTCAATGTAATCAGGATCAAAACTATGTTAAAAACTTCTCAAGTTACAACACAATACAATATTCACACAACACACTATAACAGCACATCTTATAGTAGCTAGCAATCGCATTCCTAAATACTGAATTGAGTCCCATTAGGACCTGCAGGACAACTTCCACGAATAATATTTGACTGTCTGACAGCTGCTTGCAGGAGTGAAACTGTAACTAGTGCTGTCGTGACATTTTTCAGCACTTCTAAGGAGTCTTTGCGAAAGAAGAAAATGTAAAATACGTTTTCGTTAATTTGTAATAGATCTCGCTGCTTATCGGTCACGATTAGTTTATTTTAAGTAGCAAGTATTGCCCAATGCCCGTACATCCTTTTTTCTGAGAAAACCCGCATGTGGATTACAAAAATCGAAACAGAATATGATTATATACCCTGAAAACTGAAGAAGACGGATTCCTACAATAACCGTCAAGTATAAAACAAAAATATGAGCAATGTACGTAATTTAACGAAGGAGAAGGACTTTACCACTTGATGTCTTCCAAAACGTCCGCTGGTCGTTCTTACGTCTATGACGACTCAAGGACATCCAAAAAAGCTAGCCAGGGACAGTCAGACATTCTTATTTTTTTTTTTAATGAAGAAAGTCTGACTATTCCTGACTCTTGGGCCTGTGTAAACCTCTGCGATGACTGATCCGATGCTGGACTGAGACTGGAGGCTGGAGGTGAGTGGACTAAGATGATCACCGTGATATGATGGTCGTCCGACTCAGATTCTACAAGTTGTCCAAAATAAAACCCAACCAATATGCCTTTATGGCCCAAAAGTGCACCGAAGACGCCCTCTATAGGTTAGTGAACCACATCAGAAAGAAGAGAGAGAAGGAGAAGGGGCCTTCGACAATGCTTGGTGGCCAGCTGTAAAGGTTCGGTTAGCTGAAGTAAGGTGTCTGGGGAACCTAAGACGGGTGATCAGCGGCTACCTGAAGGAGTGTGAAAGTAAAATGTGCAGGAGTGGAAGTGTGCAGTGGGCAGTAATGTATTTACCCGAATAATCATGCAATAGTCGTTTATCGTCAAATCGTTTTTCGCAATAGTTTATTGACCAGTTTTTGGTGTAAAATACAATTTTAAGTATTGTTATGGAATAAACACATAATTTTTTATATAATATCGTTGTAAAAATATCCACAGAAAAATTCTGAAAAAACTTCACATGATGTATTTTGACTTCTAGATGCCAAAAATCGCATAACAGCAAAAACCCCACAATAGCACATTGTCTGATTATTCGGTGGGGGCGTCGATATGTTTTTAGAGTTGGAGTGAATATCTTAGTTAGAAAAGGGTATAGGAATATAAGTACTCAAAACACAAACAACGAAATTACGGCAAACAATACTTGAAAGATATTTGTAAGATCAACGTGCTAAAAGCATTTAGTATTTGTATCAATATTTTAGACAAGTTTTGCCTTTATACTCCAGGTTTGTAGATAAATAGTTCGGAATTCAGATAACTATAACCTTACAATGAACTTAATTTTTTTTCAGCCTATCGGGACTATCACCGTTCATGGGAGAGACGGACATAGAGACAATGGCCAACGTGACCGTTGCCAAGTATGACTTCGACGATGAGGCCTTCAATGAAATATCCGACGACGCCAAAGACTTTATAAGGAAACTACTCGTCAAAGACAAAGAGTAAGTGGTCCTTTCCTTCTGTGACTGTGTTGTGCGTTCAGAGTTATTTTATTTCAGATCCTTATTCCAAAGACATAAGGATTATTGTCATAAAATACTTTAGCCTAAAATAATAAAATAACTCTGAGATGAGATTAGTTTGATGTTTTTCCTAAATCTGAGATTAGTTTGATACCTTTGTTCTATTTTTGATTTGTAAATACTGCCGACTCTACCTTTTAATGGCGTGAAGATGGCGTTAAAAACATTCTAAAATACCCTCGTTTTTAAACAATGTTTACCGTTGTTGTTGTTGTTGTTGTACAAACCATTATATGTTACCGCACTCCCCCCAATCAATAGACAGCATAAAAGCTGTTCTAGCCAGCTTGTCGATAAAGGCCCTCTGTTACTTTACCAACACAGAGACCAATCTCTGAACCGAACCACAGATACAAATCAATGAATCGATCGCTGTGGCTGAACCTCTGTTGTCCTAGTCGTTTGTTGTAGTAGTATATTGTGTTACTTTCACTCAATATTGTAGAACATATTGATGAAAATATTATTTAGTGTCATTCAATGACTTAGTCGTTGAAGATCGTGCAGTGGTGTTGGGTTAGTAACAGGGGTCTCTGTCGCAGGTGTCGGCCGAGCGCGGCGGAGTGTCTGCGTCACCGGTGGCTGGCGAAGCGGCCGCCGGCGCACAAGCCGCGCCCGCCGCCCGCGCCCAAGCACGAGCTCGACGTCACCAAGGACAACCTCCGCCTGTTCGTCGAGCGGTGGAGCGAACACCCCGACTCCCCCTACGTGTTCGACAACGAGGCCCACGAGATCGTCTCGCTGGCCGGCGGCGAGCGCTCCTCCGTCGGCGGGTGCTCCCCCTCCCCGCGCAGCTCGCTCAGCAGCTCGCCCGATCTCGTGTTCGACGAGGACGACCTCGAGCCCCCGCCGCTCCGCGACCTCCGCGAACCCGCGCCCGAGAAGACGCGGTACAACCCCGTCGAGCGCCGCGCCTCCGACAGCAGCTGCTTCCTCCACAGGAGGCATGACGTCTTCGTCCGGAAGAACCTCGCCGAGGAGATCAAGAAGCTGTCGGACCACCTGCTCATGCTGTCCACCATGAACACCGACCTCACCAACAACAACAGCGCCGGGGAGGCCGACAAGAACGTCGCCGAGTCGACGACGACGACAACGACGAGGGAGACCAGGAAGATTCCGAACGGCTTCAAGACCGAGACCAGGACGACGATCGCGAGGTCCGCGACCAACGGCAGCGCGACGGTCGACGAGAGGAAGGCGTTCGCGTCGAAGTCCCCCCGCCGGGTCAGCTCGTCGTTCCTGACGGAGAGGGAGCGGGAGAAGCCGATGACGAGCCGGATGCCGTGGGCGAAGGCGCCGCGGTCGAAACGCGTCACGACGACCAGCCGCGACGTGCCCGACCAGCCTGTCGACCGCCGGCGGACCTTCTTCGAGGAGTTCGACCGCAGACGCGACGAGATCCAGAAGATCGCGAGTGGCGCCGAGAACGGCCGACAGCTCGCGTACCGGCGCGGGGACGAGAGCAGCGCCCACAGAACCAAGGATCTGCTCCTCCACCTCCTGGAGAAGTGGGGGGAGAACGAGGACGTGGAGGCAGAGCGGACGGCCGGCGGTACCTCCAACGGCGGCCGGCACCAGTCCATCTCCCTGGAGTGGTCGCCGACCGACCGGCTCGCGCAGAACTCCATATCCAGCCTTCACGCCTTCTTCAAGAGACAGTCGTCGCAGGAAAAGATCCAGAGAAAGAGTATAAGCAGGGAAGTGTCGAATTCTAAATGATTTTTAGTGAGATAAAGACTATGTGCCATGACATTGTGTTGTTCAGAAAGGTCGATCTGGTCTGGTGATTACTTGACCATTCAGCTCTCTCACTCCGAAGATAGATTTTTGATATTTTATTATATTTAAAGATTCATATTACTTTTGTAAATTCTAAACATACACTTTATTTCATTGGATCTTTTAATGTTAAAATTAAAGAATATTTTGATCTCATGCTAAAAAGTAAAATTAATAAGTATAAAATATTGTTTAATTACAACCCACAATATGTGATTCATCACAAATCATACCATGTTACTGGGAGTACCAGCATTGGGTAGGATGCTACGATTTACAAATATTAAAAACTAGTAGGATGTAATCTTTCTGAATAGCTCTAGGTTACCAAAGTAGGGCATGATTAAGATACTTAACTATAAATGACAATTATCTACGAATCTAGTCTGCATACTCAAAGCTACCGGACGCAGCACAAGACTGAGGCAATTCGATTTAACATTGACAATAGCGCATAATTTCTTTTTGTACTTTTTTGTAAATATCGTGGATTTTTTAACATAACACTTTTACTCTAATTTTGTTCCTTGTATGTACTTAAGTGTATTGTATTGAATATTAATAATAATTTATTGTTACTTTATGCGTACGTTGTTAAAATATAAGGCTTTATAATATCATTTGTTTTATTTACTTGTTCTTTCGAAAACTTACTCTTTATAAATAGACCGGGAGACGGTGACACAAAATATTAGGTCATTTGTATTTTGTACACACCTAACACCCGAGAAGTATGGCATTACGCTACCGATTAATTCTTTTTTTCGACTAAGTATCTGAAAATACAAGCATTTTTGTGGAACAAATCGTTCGACACTCGTTATTTATCCGACGCGTTTGATTAAAGTCCCTAAAATTAGGAGGTCGATGTCTGTCAGTACGAATATCGACGTTAAAGGACATTAAAATAACATTCATAATATCAGCGCCTTGTACAGTGGCGGTTACGCGCTCGCCGAGTGCCTTGATAATAGGAAATAGGAGAAAAAACCTTTTGTTTTTAGTATTACACAAATCAAATATATCAAATCGTTTAGGTTAGGTTACGACAAATGTACTACATTTTTTGTTTTTTCTAGAAAGTGTGTACTTAATTTAACCATAAAATGATTTAATTATGAAAAACAGCGTTATTGCAGTCATCTTTGAGATTTTTTTCTATCGAGCAGAATTTATCAAATTGTGTACTGATATACCTTTGCGTATAGTAAATTTTCTCAATTTTAAAACGGTACTTTTTTATACATAAATAATGACATTTCCTTCACAAAAAACATTATTTAAAAAACCCATTTTACGTAGTTGCGACAACCACAGCGCCTTAACGCCCACGCGATTGAGCCGCCGCGGCCGGTGCGAGCGCTATGACCATAATTTTCCTTGCCTTTACGTAATTCGACCCCTGAAGAACCGCCATACTGGTTACGTTAGTAACATAGAATATCATTGCCATACTGGAACAAATCCACGATATTTTGTGTCACCATCTCCCGGTCTAAAACATTTAATTGAACAATAGCAATTTCACAAACTAGATAAGCCGGGCATATAATATAATAATTTTGTTTTCATTGAAAATAGAAAAATATTAGGTATTTGGATAATTTTTTAATCCAAAATCTGATGAAATACGTGAAACGGTGTAACTTAGCTTACAAGTTACAGGCGGCATCTATGAGAAAAATGGAAAAAAATAAAGAAAAACAAACCGATAGATGGCGCTGCCTAAAAGCTTCGACGTTATTTTTGATTATAGAAAAGGAAAATTTAATTTAACTGTTAAATTATTGTAGAGATCGTCTGCCAGCATCTTCAACCCTTACTCATCCCTGGCTGATCCAGTCGGCGCTGTGTACTGAACTGCGAGTGACCAAGACTAAACTCAAAAGATACGTCATCAAGAAAAGGTGGGCAAAAGCAGTTGCTGCTGTTATAGCTTTGAAAAGAATGGGGGCCAAGTTTGACGATATTCCAGAGGAAAAGAAAGTTTTGTAAATGGGAAAACATAAGTAATTTTGTACGAAAATGTTATGCATAATTTCAAATCCTTGTTACCTTGAGTTTTTCCAAAATAACAGTTTGTCTGTTAACATTACCTGCAAATAAAATAACAAAATTCCAATGTGTGCGCCTAATAAAATGTTTCTTGGATTACGAATCTCAAACGTTTTGTAAGCCTTAAATCTAGTACTGTATACTGGGTCCGTTTCCAAGATGGTGAACAACCATGAAACTGGGCTCAAACTCCCACTGCCGCAGAGTCGAAACGTCAATTTTTTTGGCCTTTAGCTTAGACTGGGTTGCACCAGAGGCGTGGGTAAAGTTAAAGTTAAATATGGCGTCCAAACACCCCATATTCTCATACGACATCTGTAAATTTTTCCGGTTATAGTTAAGGTTAAAGTTAAAGTTGTTGGTGCAACCCAGTCTTATTCATTTCTATTATTCTATTTTAAAACAAATTTCTGCTATGAAAATACGGATGCGTGCGTTCGCGCTTCGACGTGCATATTTTGCGCTCGAAACTAGGCAAAAAAACATGACGCGACGCGACGCTTCGACTCTGCCCCTGCGAGTTGAGCCTAAGGGTAATTTTATACTAGCGCAGAGTCGAAGCTCATCGAAGCGAATTATTTTAACTGAATATAGGTAACAAATTCAATTTTAACTCCAAAGCGTTAACGCACTTTATTACTTCTGAGAATTTAAAAAGGCGCGCGCATCCGCGCGAATTCGCGTCGATGCGCCCGACCAACGCTGATTGGCCACGCAGAAGTAACGTATGCGTTACGCTCTGAAGGAATTAAAAAAAAAAACAAATTTAGGTTGAATTTTCTGTGTTCAGTTTTTGGAAATTCGCTTCGACTGCGCGACTTTAGTATAAATTGACCCTAAAGGACCTTAGATTTGATTAGACGATTTTCCTACTAATAGTAAACTTAACATATCCATTACTTATAGTAAAATTGAATACATTCTTTATACATTATACACCTAGGTATAAGTTGCATTTAATCTATTGTTAACAAAGACATTGTTTGAAGTATTAACTGCATTATTTAATAATTATTTTATTTTTATTTGAATAAAATTATTGTCAGAAAGTCTTGTCTTGCAATTATTTCTTTCCAAATGCACAAGTTTTTTAAATATAGTTGGTATATTTATTTTACTATTAAGAATTAATGCTTTGATTGGTAAAATAAATAAAAGAAATACTGTTTTTTAATTTTTATTCACCCTGTGATATTGCATTGACAGCACCATACCAGTGCAATACCAGAAGACGTAATGGAAAAAAATGTATTAACGGTAAGATTTCTGGTATCTGGCACGGGCTCCCGGACCACCAAACTTCTTGGGCTCGCAGCGCCTGGGGTCTGCTACTAGCAAACTTCTGTCGTATTGGACAAGAATGTCTTTGATTTCCTTCTTTGATGCCTCGTCTACGACTGTAATAAAATAAAAAAGAATAAGGATGTTGAATGTATTAAACATGCAGGAGACAGTTTTCATTTAATAACCAGTTCAACAGATTCAGAATTTTTTGTAGTGTTCATTTCAAACTAGGCAGGTAATAAAAACACTGACTGCTTGGTAAATGACACATATTTCTCTCCCTTCCCTGAAATGACTATCTTACAATATGTAAGACAGCTTTGGAAAGAAGGGGATTTTATACTGTGCTCCATACATGTTTGACTAAGCTTAGATTTTTTTTTCAATAAAAGTATTTGTATACTGAATTGCTACTAAATTGCAATAAGTACTTAAATAATTCGAATTATTCTCATAAATAAATAATTTAAATTTAATATAGGATCATATCACTGAACTAAATTAACAATATGCAAAATGAATTAGTTGATTCATTGTAAGCTAAATGCAGAGCAAAAATTGAAATTTGACCAAATTAATGTGCTATTTAAATATATTTTGGTATCGCAAAGTGAATAAGTGAATATAGAAAATCAGTGCAGAGAACTTACATTTCTGGTAGAAGGCGATCAGGGCCTTTGAGATGGCTTGTCTGATGGCGTAAACCTGCGCTACATGACCACCACCCTTAACAGTCACTCTGATGTCCACACCCGAGAATTTTTCCTGCAAAGAGTAACATCAATTAGCTGTAAGCTCTACTAGAATAAAAGATACTGAATGCGCTTAAGAATCAGAAAAATGTTTGACTTCATATCAAATGATCAGGTTCGGAATAAGAGTTATTCATCATGAAGACAAACTGATACAGCAAACATTAGATACTTTTAAAAATCACTACATAGTATAAAACAAAGTCGCTCAAAACAAAGTTCTCCTATGTCCCTTTGTTCCCTTTACTCTTTAAAACTACATAACAGATTTTGATGTGAGATTCTTTAATAGATACGAGTGATTAACCCATCAAGCCCCATAAGCCATAAAGGAGTGAGCACACTGTGAGACAGGCCGTGCCGGGGCTCATCGCAAAAATCCGCCTCCATACAATTTGTATGGTAGCGGAAATCCGCTGCGCCCCGACAGTGTGCGATAAGCGCATCCGCTTCCATACAAATTGTATGGAGGCGGATTTTTGCGATGAGCCCCGGCACAGCCCGTGTTAGTGTGCTCACTCCTTAAGGACACCAGTGAATAGTCAATAGAATAAGAATAGATTTCCAAGAATCCACGTTCAAAGGATAACGGAAGTTTCAATAACATTGCAAACGCAGGCTGAAACTGAAGTACTGTACACTATGAAGAGGTGTACAGAAAACTTTGCAGTGGTGTATGTCTATCTCTATTCTCTTATGGATATCCCACTAATTTTCGAAGCAATTTTAATAAATACAGCATTAATCCTTATCCAATGAAATAACTTAAATACATTGTTGATTCAATGTAGATCTATATGGCCCTTTACAGGCTACAGCATATGATTTAAATGAATATTTTCGAAGATATTACAGATTTAAAAATTGCGGGACATACCTTTTGCGGCGGTACCGACCAATGCAGGCCACGGGTAGTAATGATTATAAATCAAAACTACTGAATCAATTTGAGACATTTTTTCAGTGAGTGACATACCTAGGTAGGCTATATATTTTTTACCAGTGCGAAGCCGGGAAGGGTCGCTAGTTATATTAAATAAAACCTAGATTATCAAACTTTTAGGTTCTGACCTATAGTATAAGTTCCCTAACTAGAGACACTGTAAAACTTTGACATCGAAGTTCTGTTACCTTTCCAATCAACAGGATTGGTTCTTGGAGTTTGTACTGCAGCAGACGGGGCTCTACCAGGTCGAGGGGACGACCATTGACGCGGAGAACTCCATTGCCGCGCTTGCAGTACGCTACTGCTGTTGCGGTTTTCTAAAAATAACAATATTTCTTGAGTAACTACTTGTTTTGAGGTTATGATATGCTTCTTATTTACTAAAACATTTTAAGATATCTGTGTTTACAGGATTGTAATTAGTTTAGCTGTCGATTTTGTTCAGAACGGTCCAGAAAACACTTCCTAGAACGGCTGGTACAACAAAAACATTTAATCTCCTTTTCGATATTAGACCGTAGCACCAAATAGGTTACAACGGTGAAAGGCAGAAAAGGGTGTTATATAAAGCTTAAAAATGCATATTAGTGAGAAATTATAGTAAGAGATTGACTCGTATTGCATTTAAGAACAATTTAAACTAAAACTCAATGAATAAAAGCGTGAAATTTGACAAACACGTGGATATGTTAAAAACTTCTTACCTTACGGCCGAAAACTTGGACGGCCTGAATAGGTTCGCGTCTCGCCTGAAATCACCAAAAAACCATTTATTATTGAATACGAACATTGCGATTGTATGTAATTATAACTAAATATCACAAATTATTATAGCACGCACCTCTTGCGCGGCAGCCATTTTGACAGAGAAAGAATGTTCATAGACAAATGTGAAGTTGACGTAGACAACACGTAGTGATTATATTCTCTTTGGTAGACAATAGAATTGGTAGCAAAATGTCATTCTGAAACTTCCATAGACAACAAATTTTTCATCTACATCGTTGGTCATTTAGTATGACTATTCGACAATAGATGCCTCTAGTAATAGAATAAAATGTTTCAGTCACAGAGTTACACTACTTCTATTCGAAAACAGATGGCGCTTTATATTATGACTCACAAGTCACGTAGAAGTAGAACCGGTCCCGGTGTTTTGTTTTGTATTCACCGGGCATTTCAAATTTCTCAGATACGAAACGTATAGTGCGTGCGCTGGTTGTGTTTCACTGTTGAAGGCTATGTCCCGCGAAAACACTTTGGTTGTTGCGCGAGTGCGTTAGAACTTTACAAAAAAGTGTGAAAAACGTTATAGAAAAATAATTATGAACGTATACGTGTGCCCCAAGTTTTATTTTACTATTTGACTGGATTTACCTACTCACATTTTGAAGAAGGTAAGTGAAAATATTTTTAAATTTATTTCACTTCTTCGCGATTTGCGAAGATAATTTTAATTCTAATAAATACCTAACTTGTTTAAGTATTTAATTGAATGTAAGTAATAAAAATTATTACTTAAATCCTCAAATACAAGAAGAGATATTAAATATTATGTTAACTATGTTAACCTTTTTAAAAAATATTGCAGTCTTAGCTAAAGTAAGTAAGTATAAAAAAATAAGTAAATATTTTAATTATGATTAACCTTCAATTTATTGAAGAGTTTGACATATAATTTATAATGGGATTTCACATAGCCTATGTGGAACAATAGCTTTGTCCACACTGTGCCTTTTTCTGTTCGTCAATGGCATGCGTCATAGCGCAGTCCACAGCGAACGTGAGGCATGCCCGCGACGCATGCCCTCTGACTGTATCCAGAAAACAAAAATGGCAATGTTGGCGTTGCGTAATGCGTTCGTTAAAGCATTTAATTATTGAATGCGCCAAAACGAAAGTTGAATGAAAGAAGATGACGAAAATTGAAGACGAAAGCGCATAGTGTGGACGTAGCTTTTGACCTGGCTATGGCGCATAGGTCAAAATTGTTCCACTCTGAGTGTGGCAGTTAGACATAATATCTATTATTAATTAGGTACATTCTCTCTCTAATATTTTGATAAGAGATGACAAGTTTGCAAGTTAGTACCTACCTATAAGAAAAACGAAGATGCGTCACAAAAAACAATGATTCACCGAGGTATGCGAGCCGCTAGGTGAGTTGTGACTTGGTGACACCAACCACTTAACAAAACTATTCGTCCTTTACAGCGAAGCCGCCTAGGCCTCAGCCCAACTAGGGTTAATTGCTTATATAGTGCGAATTATCAACTATAAAAGTCCCAAAGTAATTAGACCACCTTTTTATGACTAAAATTATAATAATAATCTATGTAGGTACCTTCTTACTACCATATTACATCCTTGCCTGAATATGGTACCTATAGTCCAGGGGTCACCAACTAGTTTCGCTCGGGGTCCATTTTTGCCATTTGGTGACCCCTGCAGCTATAGTCTGTCAAAAAAGTGAAGAAATTAAAAAGTGGCAACATCGTAGTGTCATCCCTTTCTTCTTAGATTTATTTGAAAGGCATGACACTACGATGTTGCCACTTTTTAATTTCTTAACTTTTTTGACAGACTATACCTACACTGCAGATAAATAAAACCCCGTGAAAATAATTTTGATGGTAGGCTTAAGTATTTCAAAAGTAATTCTCCCTCAAGAATTCATACAATAAGCTCATGAATCCAAACTCTAAAGTATAGGGGTCGAAGACGTTTTAAATGGGTAGAATTTAGAAATAAGGTCACCCTCGAAAGCTTAACGCAAGATATTGTGAGATGAGGTTTACCTACAATAAGTTAACAACAGGGGTGAGCTTGAGCATAAGGTTCTGGAGTCAGCTAACCAATATAATATTAATTATTAAGTTATATAATTAACTAGGTGTCCCGGTTAAGAGGAGTCCACACCGCCCTTTTTTCCATACAAACGTTGTCCCCTGTTTCCTCCCTGGATAACGCTAGTAGAGTTATAATTTTTTTCCTGAATATCTACGGCCACTAATACAATGTCCCTATGTTTTCTTTTTTTTCATAATTTAATTATTAAATGAGATATGAACGTTCAAAAACCCAAAAAAATGGCCAGATTTTCCGCTGTGTTCAAACGTCCAGAAAACAGATTTGGCTAGATTATACAAAAAAAGCAAAACATAGGAACACAGCTCAATCCTTTTTTTAATCTTTAATGAAAAAACTACTTAAATCGGTTAAGTTTTGGAGAAGGAATCAGGGGACAACGAATCGTTGATTTTCTGGATTTTCTGCAGTTGTCTCTATCGCGTTCTGCGGTATAGGCTTGAAGTAAAAGAGACAGCTATAGATATTACAAGTACTTTTTTTTTCATTTCTCTAGCCCCTGGTGTATCCTCTTAACTTCGTGTCACTTTAAAACCTTCCCTGGATTTCTACGAATATTTTAAGACTAAAATTAGCCCAATCCGTTCAGCCGTTTTCGAGTTTTAGCGTTACTAACACAATTGAAAATCCATTTTTATATAATATATAGATATATAATATATCATATAATATACATAAGCGATGGTAATATTTCGCTTTTTATTAAGTACTTAGATGATTTTGCTTTTTTGATCTTTTGCTCGTCGCGTTGGTTTTAAAAAACACTAGAAAGATTTTTATCACTCACAGATACCTAGTAGTGCGACAAAGATTTCGTGAAAGTCAGAACTTTGATTCATAACATCGATTCGCTTCTTTAATTAAGTATCTTAATTAGTTACGTAAGGCGATCTTCTATTCCAGAATATTTTAATCAGGTGCATAATATTTACAACTGTTACAAGTTTTACACTTCCTATGATGTAAATTCTCATAAAATTATATCACCCTGCTCGATCGTTATGTCACTAATGGCACAAGGAGAAAGCATTCATAGAGCACATCTTTGTGGATTCGTACTGATAAGTGATATTATAAATGCGAAAATACTGCATTTCTCCATCAGCTTTCTGTAACCTCTTTACAACTCTGAAATAAAAAGAATGGTATAACTGTAGATATTCGTTGTCCCAGGAAAGGAAAAAGGATAGTTTCATTAAGGTGACGCCTTCATAATGTGGCTGCAGCGATATCGATTTTTCTTCACAATGACTAAAGCTAAGAAAAGTTTCGTCACGTCTTTATATTAGCACTAGATGTCCCGGCAAACGTTTCTTTGCTATATAAAGTATTTCGCCCGTATTATTTTATTGAAGTGACTAAATAAGTATGTCACCATGGCAACGTCCATCGCTATCCCGTCGCACAAACAGTCTCGACTCTCAAGTTGTAATAATTTACTATTATTTATTCAACAAATGCACTTATCAATATAAAAAGTACCCAGTAGCCGATTCTCAGACCCACTGAATATGCATAATATAAAATTTAGTTAAAATCAGTAAAGCCGTTTCGGAGGATACGCGGCCTAACATTGTGACACGAGAATTTTCATAACACGATTGGTCAACTTTTATAACACGTAATAATTAATCAAAAATACCTCTATAAAAACAGGGATTCTAATAATTTTGCCAACAGAGGAGAGTGATTAAAGCTTCCAAAATGTGTACATAGATTAGTTCAAGCATACACTATAATTTACTACAAAACCATTTTGTCGCTTACGCCCTTTCCATTTCCTGCTGTTCCATTTCTTTCAACTTTTAACAAGCGATCTAAAACATGTCCTAAACGATTTTTTACTTTACGCGGCGTCACCTTAATCTGAGTCTCAGGCATAAAGTTAATATACCTAGCGGAATAGAGAAACAAAGGCCTGAGCAAGCGAGATGTCACTATCAGTAACACTGCGTGGTAAAAAGAGACGTGTGATACATGACAGCAGCACTCTTTTTTGGACGTCCAGTCGGCACGTGCCGCACGTTGACAATTTAATCTCATAGAAATCATGTTCAATCATGCTTGTGTAAGTGTATACGTACACATATTTTTACAAAAAGATGAAACCAATTTCGGTTTCGTTTGACAGCTCGAGATTGTTGCTCTATTCCGCTAGTTATATTAACTTTATGGTCTCAGGTTGAAAATAAAAAATGATTTTGTTTATTTTAAGTTACCTATACATATTATATATTATACAAGAATTAAGATGATGACTTAGGCACACGTAGGTAAGAAAACGATCATAAATTCTCAAATCTGAATTGCTTCTTTCATAAGCACTTAACCATATTTTAGTCTCTTTGTTTGCCCATAGTGAAATAATTACCTAGTTTTACTCTAGCTGGTACACTTTTTACATAAGGTTCCCTCTATGTCAGTCGGCCTAACCGTTGTCTGACCCACACTATGGCTTCCTGTGCAATGTCCAATGGGGCCAAACTAATCCGTTTAAGACACACGTAATTGGGTCGTTATGACTATTAGGTAAGTAGTAAGCACTAAAGAAGTTACTTGGGTGATGTTTAATTAGCTATTTTAGACTACTACTGTATACATCATAGTTTCTCAACCTTATTTTGCTCACCGCCCACTTTTAAAATATGTTTTTTTCTAGAGCCCCCCATCTTACTTTACTTACCATCTGTCGCGGATTTAAAACAGCTATTGCCACGATTATATTTAAACGTAAGATATTATATTATAGTCGTAAGATAGGAATATGACCCCTATCTTATTTCTGAGTTTAAAATGAAGAATGAAAGAAGAATGTTTCAATGGGAGCAATTAAAACGCATGCTTAGTTATATTGAGGAATATTTTTTTGACATTTTTGATAAACGAAAATAAAACGATATTAATTTTTATTTTACTTTAGTACGTGATTATAGCGTGTATTTTTTTGCCTTTTTAGACTATATTTTTAATCTACCCACGCCCCATCTGCGCCATCTCAATGCCCCCTAATTTTCTCTGGGTCTTCTACTGCCCCCCCGGAAAGTCTCAAACGCCCACAAGGGGGCGTTATCGCCCACGTTGAGAACCTATGGTATACATGATTGATTTACTTCCTTGCACCAAAATTTGTTTTAAATCGCTTTTGACGGAACATTTTAAGGACTAAGTATGTCCACAATTTTTTTTCTTATAATTGCCTTAGCGGTTTTAGCGTGAGGAGAGGACAGATTAACTTGCCCATTGTCCAATGCTCAGCAGTTGTAGGCTGTAGCATTAGGCAGGTTTGAGGTTTCTCTAAAAATAATGATGTTAGCTTTAGTCTTGGCCATCAAGCATCAATGTTTTTGAAGTGGTTTTATTTTCAAAAAATTTACCCATCACGTTGATGATACAAAACTACGAACTTTTAGGAACTGAGCTATTATCGATGAAAATGTTTAACCTACTTTGATAAAAACTCAATATGTGTTAAACAAACACCACGTTAAATAAGCTTATCTACCTAACTTACAACAAGTACCTGTCTCTTTCAAAGTTACTGAAATTACATTACTATCCGGAACCTTTTTTATATTTAATAATTTTGTATTTCTATCTGTCGACTGTCTGCAATCACCATCATGGATGAATTGAGTACCGCATGGAGATTAATACTTTTTTGTAAATTGTATCCCGGCCCCCCTAGCATACGCCAACGAGATATTATCTCGTGGATATCTCACTCTCGAGCGTAGTGATATTGTCGATATCAATATATGTAAGTATATCTCTTTTTCGCTAACATGCATACGTCGAGACTCGAGAGATAAATTTCTCTTTCGTATGTAGTTCGTTAGTATACCTATAGACAAAAATAGCACATATAAAAAAACAAAATTATCTCTAATTTTGACGACAGACGTACGAGAAAAAATGTATGTCATGCTAGGGTCAATAGAGACGAAGAGATAAACCAGTTAGCATCGAGAAAACGTGTAGAGTGAGATATATCGTTGGCGTATGCTAGCACGGCGGGAAAGGAGATGACTACTCATAATCGCGGCAAACGAAGTTGCGGGCAAACTACAAGTTGTGTTATAACTTGTATCATCACTCATCTCTCGCATTAACCTAACACCTTACATAAACCAGTCTGTGTGCTACATATAATGGACTTTCTTACTGATTCTCAGCTGGAAAGGTCGTTTGGAATATTACAAACATCGTTCTCTATCCATTACGAGATCGTTGGAAGTTCATTGGCAGGGAAGAGAAAATGTAACGAGACACGCACTAGCCTCGGCGCTTCACCTTAAATTAACCTCGTAAGTGCCTCAATAAGATAGGTACAATTAGAAAGGCCGATGATACAAGTTGTTGTTGTTTGGGAATTGGAGTAGG
The DNA here is from genome assembly GCF_905147365.1 of Aricia agestis. Taxonomy (NCBI): domain Eukaryota; kingdom Metazoa; phylum Arthropoda; class Insecta; order Lepidoptera; family Lycaenidae; genus Aricia; species Aricia agestis. The sequence goes on along the minus strand of NC_056409.1, from coordinate 7,231,042 downwards.
TACTGACCAGCGGGGCTAAAATGGTCACATTTAGCAATTCCTCTCAATCAATTCAGCAAATGATTTGTCAAAACTGTCAAACTGACAAATGTCAAATTAGTACGAATTACTACAGTGCGACAAGGTTATATATGAACGTGGGCGGTGGCGCTGCTCGTAAAGGAGAACTGTCAAAAATGACGTTTTTGTATGATGGCAGCGTTAGTTCCTTTTTTCGCCACGTTCATTTAAAGACTTGTCGAGTTGTAGACATGAATTGCAAGCAGACTTGCATTTTGCATTTTAAAAAAAATTAATCATATTATGATTCTCAGTGTGATTCTCCAAAGCGACCATTTTAGCCTCTCAGGGCCCCCGTAAGGGCTACTGGCGCCTGTGTGCAAAAAAATTATTTTTGCGCCCCTTTAGGCAAATTTTTTGGGTCCTTAGTTTTGGCGCCCCTAAAGATGGCGATTTGGCGCCCCTAGAGAATGGCGCCCGTGTGCATTGCACACATTGCACATATGGTAGCGGGGGCCCTGGTACTGACCATACTTAATTTAAATCGACTTTGATGAAGGTTGTTGTGGAGATATTATGTACTTTGAGTCAAAGGGTATAGGATAGTTTGTATCTCGGAAAAATGTACCATTCCAAAGCGATAAATGAATTCCGGGGCAACTTTGGCTGAATTTAGTCTCAACTCTCAACTCTCAAATAGTTTTTTGCCTACGAGTTTCATACCATATTTTGTAATCTTTATCGTTGAGTATAATCGTGGTTACGCTGGTTTCTTGTAAATTGTAATATAACTTTTTTGAATTATAATAAGTGCGAAAGTCATTTCTGTTAATCAAACTACTATACTCAACTCGGGCTATCTTGTCGCTAGCGGTCATTGACTCCCTGTCAAAAACTTGTAAATTTCCATATAAAACCACGATTGGCAATATCTGACACTTCATTGTCAATCGCGGTTTACATGGAAAATGACAAGTTTTTGTCAACGACCGCTAGCGACAAGTTAGCCCGAGTGGAGTGTTCGGAACGTGCACATCAGTAGTGACATATTTGAAACGAAGTTTTAGGGGCATGTGTCAAAAAATAAACAACAAGAGTTTGTTTATTTTGTAAATATTATATAATTAATGGTATTTGGGTTAGATTTAGTTAAAAACTACTTGTGGAAAATGAATATAATCATAAAAAACTGGTTTTGAAAGTATAAAAAACTCAATAAGTTTCAAGGCCCAATCTATGCTAAAAGGAAATAAATTGGTGTTAGCAGGACATGTAAGGGATGTAGAAGAGCTAAGAACTAATGGCAATGTTATTTAATACGAGCCAATATAATTCGTTGAACATCGGTGACTTTAGCACCCTATAAAACAAGTTCAAACGTAAGTAATGAACTAACCAAAAACGTAACTATAACTAAGCATTTAGATAAAGCTAGTCTAAACATTTTTATTCATTCTTACAGATAGATAATAATGATCGGTTGTTGCTGGAGTAAAATGCAGCTGCGTTTATAACCAGAGCGGCAAGTGCAAACATATTGCTGCTTTAATCAGTAACTTTAAGCAATACTTTATACTTGAAAAAAATAAATGTAATGTTTTTAAAAATCTTGTTTTTATTTATTTTTTACAACATTAATACTCTGGAAGAAAATCGGAGTCTATAAATTTACTAAAACACTGCAAACATTCTTCATGTTTCTGAGTCTTTGCATTAATACACTTTCAATCAATGAGTTTCTAAAATAGTAACATAGAATATCATTGCTTTCAATCACTTCAATATGGATTCTTACTCGAGCAATATCAGCGAGCAAGTCCTTTCAGTTCGGTACTCGTTTTGTTTTGCTCAAAATGGGGGAATTTTAACTTTTTACCCCTTTCATCTAAGACTTGCTTACTTAAAAAACCTTTTTCATTGAAACTCTATCTCCAGCTTCTAAAAGATCAGTTAAACCAGATGTTGTATCTGGTTTATCGTCATTTGTGAGTCACTGTTTCTTCCACCCTTATTATTCGTAGCTTATAAAGTAGGTATTAAAATAGGTATTCTAATAAAATTGGTATTCTATGAAACTATCACTGTAAGTTTTGTCGTCGGGTTTTGGAGAACATGGTGGTCCATCATTCATCAACACTAAAACAATAGTTAGGTACTCAATTATTATCTTTATAAAATGCGACTCAATTAAATTGACTTGACTGAAATGCAATTTTAGGTTTTTTTTTAATTATTTAGGAAAACTTACAGCTTAAAATAACACAGGAAGGCCAATTACAAGTTTTCAAACACATAAAATACGCTAGAGAAGTTAAACAAAGAAACAAACAGCAAACAAAGAACAGAATACTTACATAATAATATTGTATATGATATTAATTTATTTAAAAAAGGGGTCGCTAAGGTTCCTCTTTACTCTACCAATACTGGTACAGAATAAGTCTAGTTCTGTGCTCCGAGTAATCTCATTGTACGTTCTACTGGATCTAAAAACATAGGAGTTTATATCGAATCACATACTTTTTCATTTTTACAGCAGCTATTTGATCTAATTTCCTAGTGGATTTGGGAAAAACATTAAATTTGTATACTGACTACCTATTTTTGCTGTTATTTTTGCAGTCTACAATACAAAAACCATTAAGACCAATTTCCAAAAATTTCAAAACAAGATTGACAAGTTTGTTTGACTACTAACTGAGCCCCTTTGGTTGCATATTTTTGCCACGGCAAGCGCGGCAATCGCTTTCTTTACCCCCTCCACCCACTTCGCACGCTCCGAATAGCCAATTTTACTTCTAAAAGTATGTATAAGTGATAGTAAAAGCCTTGTAAAAGCCTCTAATCAATGAAACCGATGAAAGGAAAACGTGTGACTTACCGCGTGACGCAATAATATTATGTTAATTGCAGTATACATGACAGTTACGTTTGACAACCAGTTACATTTGAATACTGAACCCAACTGGTTTACAATTATAATCTGATATTTACGTAATCTAATATTCGGAGTTACGCGAAGAAAGAACTCAATATTCCACAACAATTTGAACTCCAAATTGTAAATTCGACAATGCAAAGAGAAGATCATAGCAAAATAAAGGTTATCACTTGTCACTAGTGATTGGACAGAAGTTCACTCTGTCAAAACCCTCAGAAGCCAGTCATCAGTGTTTAGTTTTTTATGCCAAATTGATAAATAATTTTGCCTTTGGTGCCTATTTAAGATCTACTTAGACAGGAAAACATAACTTAGAGTTTAGACGGTAACAGGGATTAAGTACTAAACTGTGGTATTACTGACTTACTCATAGTGTTAGCAACATATAATTCGATATGTTTTGTAACGAAACACTCTCAGCGGTGGTCCTGATTCTGTGGTATTGTCATCCGGCCATAAGTTTTGTTTATATTATTATCACCGCCAGGTACCAAGTGTGGGAAAATATTCGCAATATTATGTCGGCCCCGCGCGCCAATACTGCTTTCATTCATAGTACTTACCTAGTTCCACTTGTACTATTATCTATTCTGTGTTTCTATTATCAGAGAAGTTGATTCTGCATAGGCAGATGGCATGCAAATTTCGTAGGTCTTAAGAATTAAAAAATTTGGTTACTTTTATATAATGAAAGTACTTAGGCACAACTTACGTCTCTATTCCCGCAAGAAAATTGTAGTTTTCACCTTTCTACAACATTACGTAGGCAGAGAAGTTTCTTAATGCAAAATAAATGGAAGAAAACACTAGGATATAAAAGAGAAATCTTTGATGTTCTTAGTTCTACCTGTATATCTGATAAAATCTTAACAACGTTACATTTTTATAAAAGTAACCAGTCCATCAACGCCTTGAACTGTTAACTTACTTAATAAAATTAAATTACCGTAATAAAGTTACGTAAATATTCAACAGGTCTCACAATAATTTACTGTACAACTTTTTTAACTAGACTAACATTAAAGTTAATGAAATTTAACATAAAATTTAAATACAATAATTTGTAATTTGAATTAGTATAACTAGTTGTATGATCTACTTAGTCGAAATCTGCATACAATCGAAGCGTTACCGGTGTCCGGACTCCGGAGTCATTTCACAGCCGGACCCAGATGCATGATTAACGGTAAGGGTAAGTGCACACTAGTCAAACTTCATTTATAAAATAACTGTACCTAGCAATTGACCTAGCATTAAAATTCAATTTAATGTTATTCTAGTATTACCGCCCGGCGTCGCACTGGTATAAAATATATGGCCACTGAAAAAATGATTAAAATCGATAGCCTATGATTCTTCACGTGGTCTACTTCACAGCTTCTTATCTGTGCCAAAAAAAACATAAAAATTGCTCCAGTAGTTCGCGAGATAAACCCTTTTAAATAATTTCCCCTGTTTTTTTTCCACATTCTCCTATTAGTCTAACGTGATAAAATAAAGCCTTCCTCAATAAATGGACTATCTAACACTGAAAGAATTTTTTTAAATCGGACCAGTAGTTCCTGAGATTAGCGCGTTCCAGTTAGCCCTTTCAAATAATTTTCCCCGTATTTCCACATTTTCCTCTATTTCTTTGCTCTAATTAGTCTCAGCGTGATAAAATTTAGCCTTCTTTGATAAATGGGCTGAAAGAATCATCAAAATCTGTTGTGTAGTTTTAAAGATTAAAGGGAACAAAGGGACATAAGGGAAAAAAACGACTTTATTTTATAATCATATTATGTATAGATGTACCTATGTATGAGCTCAATACTATACTTGCTATTCCAATTTACGTACCAATAACCATAGTCCATAGGTCAGCCTGCAGCCATGATTTTAATTTTTGTGTAGGTAACTATATTATATGAAAAGCAAGAAAGCAAGTAAGTAATAAATTCTAATACTCACAAAGTTATTTCTTATTTACTTTAAAACTGAATTAAATTGATGACATGTCAATTAATAACTTTTCTCTAACGACGCACGTAAGCATCTAGAAATTACATTCTAGGAAACCTAACTAGTACTGGAAATTATATTAATACGGCTTTAGTTTTTATGGTTTCCCAGTCGTGCCAACTTTTCCCAGTTTCAATATCTTATTTCTCAGGTATTTTCCCATTTTGTGCCATCTTTCATGGTATACTTATATGATTTTTTCTACCTTATTTTAATTTTAGTTACGCAAGAAACGGTATTTGTATTTAAAAAAGCATCAAAAAGCATGAAAAATCGCTGGCAATATTAAGAAAAAGAGAAGAAACAAAACTAATAGAAGCTTTGTTAAGAATTTTTTGTCCAGCGTGACTAAAGCTGAGATGTTTTGGGAGGTATTTAATCAAGGCAAAGAACTGTGAACGAATTTCACGGGCAACTGGGTTTTATGTGGTTCCCATTAGCTCGAGCTATTGAACCACCCAAGGTTACCGATTGAAAAACCAGATACAGGAAATGTATCACCTAATAGCCGACTAATTAGTGCTGCAAAAAGTTCAATTCAAAGGGTTAATGCACCCGAAACTTAACCCATCAACCCTCATAGGCACAATAGAATAACAATAGAGTTCCAAGAATCCACGGTCGAAGGATTAAAGCTTAGTGAGGTCTGGTTTAGTAAAACTTAAGTAAGGTCATAGTAAAAGTAAGGTAATTCGAATTTAAACAGAATAGGTACAGCTACTAAAAACTTTTAGTCAATGAAGAACAAAGCAATAGTATGGAGAATGGAGACTAAAAAGGTATTAAACATAAATAAATGCATCAAAACAGAGTCGACTAAAAATACAAAGCAAATAAATAATATTATAATAAACGTAATAATATAATTAATTAATTAGCTTTACTTGCAACATAATAATATTATTATGTCGGTCTTGCTATTAATTTAATTTATTACCTATCGTCGATTAGGCAGATTAGGCACTAAAATAAACCAAAAAGGCTTTTCAAACTTTTTTGTACGTCTGTTTTACCTGTTTTAAGACTGGCATGACACGGTATGAGTCATTACGGATTTGAACTGAGATACTTCTCGGAACACCTCTGACATTCTCCAAGGCCCACCTTTTATGAATGAAAACTTACTACTAGTGACTCATCTGATTTTACTATCATTTTTGATGACTAAACCTTTAAAGATTTGTGACCTAAAAAGTAGAGAGAATGCAAAAATCTATGTTCTAGCACAGAATACATAATATTAGTTTAACAAGTTCTAGTAAATTAAGCAAAATTTAGATAGAAAATCAAATTTTACGCTTCTTGCAAGATATAGAGTGCGACAAAAAGCTTTTGATATTTGTCGACTTATTAATTTTTTGTTGGCACACAGATATGTGATCTAAAAAACAAACTTACCTACAGCTTTTTTTACAATGACAATGACGCATGCCCATGTCAAGGTTGATTCGCAATCATCTGGTCATCATAATAGATGGTTTTAACAATAGCTTCATTCAGATTTGCGATACAAAAGAGGAGTCTGTATGCTTAAAAGCCAACCCATGAGATAAAAATCTAATGTGCCTAGAGAATAAAGATCATATCGTATGGAATCTAAATATTGACAAGCAAAAACACAAAATTTTAAGTGAGTAATTCCCACTTGTCTCTGTAATGTATTAAAAAATAATGAAATAAGTATATTTTTTAAATATATTTTATAGAAAAATATTGCTTAAGTCATTAATTCCCTACGAAGAATTCAAAATAATGGCGATCTGTAACTGTATAAATGTAACAGTATTACCTAAGAAAGTAGTAGTTTTACAAGTTTTTACAGTATTAATTTTCTTGTTAAAATACATACATGACTGATGAGAAGTGATATCACTATTATTGTAGGTTGATGTCTTTAACGCATAGAGGAAAATAATACACGGGGCACTTTAACGCCAATTTAAGTGACACCTTCAAGTAGTTAAGAGGATACCACAGCGGCTAGAGAAATGAAAAAAAAGTACGTGTAATATCTATAGCTGTCTCCCTTACCTCAAGCCTATACCGCAGAACGCGATAGAGACAACTGCAGAAAATCCAGAAAATCAACGATTCGTTGTCCCCTGATTCCTTCTCCAAAACTTAACCGATTTAAGTACTTTTTTCATTAAAGATTAAAAAAAGGCTTGAGCTGTGTTCCTATGTTTTGCTTTTTTTGTATAATCTATCCAAATCTGTTTTCTGGACGTTTGAACACAGTGGAAAATCTGGCCATTTTTTTGGGGTTTTTGAACGTTCATATCTTATTTAATAATAAAATTATGAAAAAAAGGAAAACATAGGGACATTGTATTAGTGGCCGTAGATATTCAGGAAAAAAATTATAACTCTACTAGCATTATCCAGGGAGGAAACAGGGGATAACGTTTGTATGGAAAAAATGGCGGTGTGGAATCCTCTTAATGGATTTTTGATAGTTCTCTTTGGACTGAATTGACAGGAAATGATACTCTATCGATTTTCGTGAGAACTCTTATTACTGGTTTTCGAAGAAGGTAAACAACTTTTTAACGTGACCTTTACCTGTTTTTATATTACTAGGTAAGTAGCTGTTTTTTCTATCACAGTATCACTTCGATCACAGTTTCCAGGAAATTCTATTGTATTCTATTGTTGTCGTGATCACCGGTGCTCTTATGGGGCTTGAAGAATTAAATCAAATAATTGGCATTCAGTTTCACAGTTTCAAAATCAAAGAAAAGAATATTTCCCTTTGGGTCCCCGACTCCCCAGTGGCCTTCGACAAGGAAGGTACAAGACGTAACAGTTTATTTTTATCATACCGCAACTTTTTGTAAAAAATTATGTCCTATCAAGCAGGACTATAACAATAATAATGTAATAATATCTATGGACAATAATTATTAAAAATCTAAAAAACATAAAAAATTAATCTACATACGGCATTCATTCTTTATTATGAATGAATGCAGTATGTAGAGACGAAAGTATTTGAAGGCGTGTGATTTATTTAAAGCTGATATCACACTGCCAGCATTATTAAATAATAATCAATTACGGTGTTTAACTAAACGTGGCACTAATTGTAACTGAAGCCACAAATCAAGTTACAATTACATGCATCGCGTGATTCGTACCATGTCCATTAATGTTCGCGTACGTTAATAAATATTAGGGATTTGGAGCATGATATTTATGATTAAAATTTTTAATATCATTCAAGTGGTAAACTAGTACATAATATCAACATTATGTACAACTCATTAGTAGTAGTGGAAGCCTTTCCAACTACTGTTATGTAAGCCTTCCTTCCTTATAAGTTGTGAGCATATTAAAATAGATTTGCAAATTTAAATTATTTTGCAATTTTAAAACATTTTAAAGTATGAAGATTACCTTCTGTCATAAAATTTTAGATTTTGAACCATTTGATCTGTGAAGAGAATTCGGCTCTCTAAAATTATATATATTTTTAATAAAGAGCTGAGACAGAGCCTGCACTCTGCAGAGTAAGGCATAGGCCATAGAGCAAAAATGCTGGTGGTACCTACTTGAATACTTGAATATTATATAATTACAGACAATCTACATTACAAAATAGAATAAATGTACATGCATGACATACAAGATGCAAAAAATAAGTGTAAGTACACGCGTTTCGTGATTTTAAGCGGTTATTAAACAATATCGCAATAGATATCATAATTTCATTAGGCAAATCAGCCAAAACTTGCACTGTCAAATTAGGGATACTGGTTTAGACTTATCAGTGTCTTCATCGCAATCGCGTGAAATAACACGCCTTAGATAGATGGATTAAGTAGAGTGTAAATAATGCGTTATAAAAACTAGCTTCCGTGTAACTAATGTTGGTAAACGTTTCTGAACGTGCGGTAGCGGCCAGCCGTGCGCCGATGGCTACGTGTTCGGAATTCAAACTGATTCATTGGAATTCTAAAATGGCGTACGCTCCGCCTGTCACTTTGACATTAATTTTATTGCGTTGTGTAAACGCGGCTTATAAGTAAATCACAGCAAGTAGAGAATTTACAAGGAAATTACAAATTTATTCGCGACAAGCAACGAACATGGTAAATGCTCTACACGTTACGTAGAGTCTTCAGCAAAACAACCTTTTATCCGTCTTGTTGCTTCAACTCATCCATAATTTTAAAAGTATAGTGAGGGTGGATGTAATTTTTTACGCTCACTGTTTCCCCCTTTCCACATGCTCATATCTCTGCGAAAACGCAGAGAGATGAGCATGTGGAGAGGGCTAGTTCTGAATTCTTATTCTATCATTGGCCGGAAAATCACAGCTGACTACCAATTCAAAGTATGAACTATATTATGGTCCATGACATACGTCGTAGATACCCAAATGCAATCTGGTAAGTAGGTATATGTGTAGGTATAACAATTATTATAATTAGTGTTGATCACATATTGAGCATTGGTTTTCCTCCTGGTTAAGCGTTATGCGTCAGTGCTTTACGTATTTACACAATTATTCTAAACTACGACGCGTGTAAAGATTCATCACTTAATATTAGGTAGGTAGGTACTTTAGGTATCCTCCTGCTTTCCATACAAAATGTTGTGTAACCAAGTATTAAGTATTGTTGGTTGAAACAATCAACAGTTCGTTGTTCAATCTAATATTATAATATTAGATTGTATTAAAGCATTTCAGCAAACTGTAAAGTCGTCATAAGCTTTTAGCAGTCAAGAGTCAAGACTAGAGTGTAACTTGTAGGAAACAACGATTTGGTCATATTTAATCTATAGTTTTAATCCAGATTCCAGATGCACTCTAGAGTCTAGATAGTTTTAAGTACATACTTACTATTAAATGCAGTACATGTAAGTCTCTCACAATAGTCGAGATAAATATGACCTAACTGGTTAAGAATTAACATTCCATATATGTTGGCAGTTGATCTCTGTGCATTCCGAAGTGTACTTATCATGACCACCTGCGATCTACCGCGTCACTTGAAATTTTAGCTCTTGCCTTGTAGCAAAGGAAAAGCTTGGCCCTTTAGGATGTATAATAGTAAAGATACTGCAGTAGTTATCCAGGTCCTTACTACCTTACGCATTTACAAAATATTTAGCTAATGTTTTATGTTTTAAATCATCTTAAAGCGCATTAGCATCAATTCGATACCAGCTTGTACTTTGTACTAAAATAATATGACCACTTTATTGCAAGTAATTTGCTCCATCCTTACGTAAAATCAATTAATCTACGGCTATACTGTCGATCAACTTATGAATCTTTGCATCAGAGCAATCTTCAGCGTTTTGCAACATGTATATTCTAAAATATTCTAATGGTTATGAAATGCGTCATTTTCATAATTGCATCGAACACCAAGGCAGGTGTTTATCGCCACATATACACACGTTGAATGTGTGTACAACTTATAGTAGTTATACACCTATCTATTATAATAATTACTAGCTATTTGATCGAGCTTTGCTCGGTATTCGATAAAACACGAATAACATGACATTTTCTAAATATGATTCCTAGCTAGATCGACTTATCGCCCCCGAAACCCCCTATATACTAAATTTCATGAAAATCGTTGGAGCCGATTCCGAGATTCCAATTATATATAAGGTAAGAGCACTAATAGTAGACTCGGAACTAATAGATGACACTTACGACAAAAATACCAAAAAAATAAGAATTACTCTAATTTTTTCTCAACACTGTAAATTTTATAAGCTTCTGAAGCTATCTGTTGACGTGAAAAAATATATTAGGGACGCCTTCGGGAACAAAATTTTAAAATGGGATCAGTTTTCGTAAATAGTGTGACCGCGTCAACACGCGCTCGGCAATTTCTTAGCAAATAGGTTAAGGAAGGCGAAATTTTGCACGTAAGTTTTGAATACATTTATTTGATTTTTTGTAATTTCTATTGATTTCATTGGATTAATGGTATTGAAATAATCATGTTGTTTACACTAATTAATGTTTATTTATGATTTTTTATCCATTTTCCCTAACAATGTAAAGGGTGTCTACTGTTAGTTCTTGAAAATGTAAAAAACCTAATAAATGACATGGAACACATGTCATCATTTTGCAATACATACTAAAGTTATTTTGTAGTTTATTCTACTGAAAATATCATCACTATTCTCTGAAAATATAATTCTATTAACAAACTAACAAATTAGAACTACTGTACCTAAAAATGGACATATTAGACCTTGTACTTACTGATCTAAAAATCGTTTGCTTTAGTTTTTTAGCAGTAAAAAGAAGAAAAAGGAGAGCTGAGAAAAGAAAGAAGAAAAAAGAAGAGGCAAGAGAAACATGGAGACTAAAGACTGAAAAAAAATTGCTGGGAAAAAATATATAAAAAATAAAAATAAAAGGAAATATAGTTTTAGCATGGAAGAAGAATGGATATAATCTGGAGACAACGTGGATAATATTTTATATGCATGTAGTTACTATGATGAAGTAAATGAAATCTTTTGAAAAACGGCAAATAAAGACCTAATAATAGAAAAAAATGTTAAATGTAATGTAATGTTCTATGTCAACTATTAGTTCATATTGGTGTCTACTATTAGTGATGTTCGTTTTCTGTGATGCCATCTATTAGTTGTTATGACTAAGTTTACAAAAAGACCAATAATATATTTTTTAATTGATTTGTCAGCGAATAATTTAATAGTTTTATTTTGTAAGAGTTACTGAAGACATGGAAGAAGTTATCAATCCTTTATTTTCACAAATATATATTTTACAACATTCAAATGTTGTATGTTTCCTTAAAGCGTCTGCCATTAGTGCTTTTACCTTATATATATACAAGAATTGCTCGTTTAAAGATATAAGATATGATACAATATTTTTCATTTCTATTAGATGTAGAGACTAGAGAGCGCAAGAGTATTGTGATTCTTTTGTTAAAAAGAAAAATATATCCACAGCCGAATATATTATAACCTCCTCGTTTTTTGGAAGTCGGTTAAAAACTTAAAAGTCAATACGAAATCTATAAGTATATAATATCACAATGACTTTGAATTTATCTTATTCAATAACGAATGTAGCAATATTAGTAGTATCGCTACAATAATCAAATTCAGAATATCTTAAATATCACCTTCACCTATCAGCTTGTCCCATCTCGGATAAGATAAATCTAAGTCTGTCCGAATGAAGTACGACAAAACAATTTCTTTGTAGTAGAATCTAGAAAGAAGAATCGACTTTTTATAAAAAAAATTGAGAAGATTGGAACAAAGTTTGTCTAAACTTGAAGCAAACTATTCTTTAGCCAAAGACAATAAGATGCAAGTATCTGACACACTTACCGGTCCCTACAGTCTTCAATATTAATTTTACCAAAGTCGTGAAGATATTATTTAAATGGTATCACGCTTCGGACAATGGCGACGCTTTACATCCGCTGCAAAACATGACAATATGGCACTATTATGTTGTTTTCCCTACCACCTATGCTTATACGGACTACGGAGTAACTAGAAAAGCAATATTATTTAGAATCTCTAAAAGTGTTTGCCAGCTTTTCAGTCTTGTTAATATATTACTAGCTATTTGACCGAGCTTCGCTCGGTATTCGATAAAACACGAATAAAAGATCTAGACCGATTTATCGCCCCCCAACCCCCTATACATATATACTAAATTTCATGAAAATCGTTGGAGCCGATTCCGAGATTCCAATGAATTGCTCGTTTAAAGATATAAGATTATGTGAAAACCGTATAAAAATTGTTTGTATAATTTAAAATGCGTTGGAAGTGTTTAAATTCAAAGATGATTAATGCAATGGCAGCGAACTATTTCTGCCAATTTACATTGCACCCCTATCCTATGGGTACAATATTTGGGCATTATAATCGTTAGGACTGTAATTTATTGTTCGATACTTACTCCAGAATCATGATCAGATATCGCAGTAACCGAATTAAGAGAGAATGTGGTTATTAAACCGTTGTTCATTTAAAATCATCGGCTACTGCGCACATAGGAAAGCGAAGTCCAACAGAAACTAGATAATGCTTCTAAATTCCGATTACTAATCCATTGCCTTATTAGTTGCATCCTTATAAGACCGCATGCACGTGCAAATTCTTGTGGTGCAAGCAACAGAGACAAATAGACTGATTGATAATGGTGACGCATATGACATCATCGAAATGCTCATTGTTAAGGATATTAGCGTTTAGCAATGACAAAATGCTAACATTTGTCTCGAAAGTATATGGTAGTCACTTTGACACTTGAATTTGTTCTGCGAATACTGATGATTTGATAACAGACAAAGATTAATAATCGAAGCCAAATAGACTGGCTCACTTCTCTTATTCTTCATCTTTACTACCGCTACAGATCCCAATTATTTAAACCAGTTTGAAGGTATCTTGAACTCTACTCTACAATTATCCCACAGTCAATGTGTCAATCTTGTTATAAAGTTGAAGCCAAACAAAAAGTTGGATCTGCCGCCTTATTTGGATTAAAGCAAAAAGAGCAACCCAAGCCTTCATTAAAGGAAATCTATGTCGATTGTCGACCTACTTTCAATTGCGTATATCAAAATTACTATAATCTGTCTAGCTGCACACTAATACTTCTTTTTGGATTTGGACGAAAAGCTATGTATTTTAAGTGCCAAAATAAAAAAAAAATTCAATAGTTTTGAACAAACCTAGGGTATCCGTTCTAAAGTAGCATATTATTCCAATCTATTTGCATCAATTAACATTACTAACAAAGCTGTGTTCTCTCTTACCTCGTGTAGGAAACAATCCTCTCGTTTCATTTTACCTTGAACAGGAACATTCACGATACGTTGTTTGTACACGTTTTTTACTTTATTAACTAATGCATCGGCATTTTTGCCATTTGAGTTACGACCACCTGTAACTGCCAATTGCACTGGCTAATATGAAAAAATAAAACGGTTACCATCATAGAATGCGCATCTGCTGCTGAAAGAATTGCTTGCAGCTGCAACATTAAATGTCAAACGCAACGCCTTCCACACAATAATAGGTACTAAAATTTATAGTAAACAACGTCTAAAATATACGACTTTTGCTATTTCCAAAAAGTCCTCTAGAGATATTCAAGAACCGGAATTTTAGAAAGTAACCCTTTTAATAGTACAATCGGAAATTCCTGCTTACGGATGATTGTGTTGAATATGGGAGGAGCTCCTTACATGTAACAGAATTACTGCGCCGCGAACATCTTTCAATGCGATTGTGTCAGTAGCTCAATTTACATAAGCTCATTTTACAATTGAAAAGGATTTGATCCTAAGATATCCCGTATTGAAATTGCAATCACTCAGTAGTTGAGCCGAGAATAAGTATATGAATAAGAAATATGAATCACATATTATTTTTAATCAGGAGGTAATTTTTAGAGGATCAAGTTTTAATCTAATCTTTTCAAGACCTAATTTAGATGACTGATCAGATTTTTAAAAATATAGCAACGTTCGATTTTTTCAATCGAACTTCAATCGAAAAATTGGTACTTACTTAAGTCCTTTAATCACTTAAGAGGAACTTATTTATTTTACTTCGATGAATCAGAATATTGAATGACGGAGAATCAACATCATAAATACCTACGAAAAGAACAACGTAACAAAGGAACGTATCCATCAGAGGAATAGTGTTAATCCGAGTAATTGCCCAATAGAATTAAGGACTCCGGTAAGCTCATTGCTAAACCTATTAAAGATTGGTCAGCTAAGCCGCACAAGGCCGAATTGGTAAAGATTAATTGGCACAAAGGCGATTTTGTGGTCTCATGCAGTTAAAGAACGCCGATCTTTGCACATTGACTTATTAGTCACCTGGTAGGTACAGTTTGGACTTATTGAACTTAACCAGCTATCATTGATCTAATTCTTATGCATACTTATCACTTATCAGGCAATTAAACTTAAATAAGTACATAGCTACATACAACGTAGCAATTATTTAATTAAAAACATAGCTAAAATTAGATAAAGACAATTCTTAATCCACTTCTTAGCCATAATATGTATTCATTTAATTATTACCTTAATTTACAACAACCGCATAATGTAAACTCATTTTCATTGAAATGATAAAGAATTCTCCTTGTGTAGTAAATATATTGCAAGGTTTTGCTCTATCGCTTGAATGTCAGCAGCTGATGGCATATAAAAATATGCACTTCCATATAGGTACATTAACTTTATTATCATCATTGTTAGGCACTAAATAGGTAGTAACTAATAAGTAATAACAGATTGATATCTTAATAACTAAGCACTTACGCTTCCTTCCTTCCTGAAGCGCCTGTTTTCAAATAAACGGTCATTTCTCATTTCTAGAAAACAAACAAGAAACGGGTGCCACGTGGCATACTTTTTTTCTGTCACGTTTTTGCCGCCTTATCAGCCATATGGCGTTGGCGCGTGGCCTATGACACCCTATATTCACCCAACCATATGCAACCTTTTTTACCTTACTCATTGATCAAGAAAATTAAACTATGTAATTAATAGTGATTAAACTTTTCTAATAATTATTTAGGTGTGGGCAAAATATTTTCTTATAAGTAATTTTAAAAAAGGTTTGTTTTTTTCGTGCTTTTAAATGAAGTATGAATAAGTTTATAAAAGAGGTTAGGTATATTTTTTGAGAAATGATCCATTGTTATTATTATATATTTATTATTATTTTGTAGCTTAAAAGTATGTACTTCCGTTTATTTTTCGTCCTTAGAAGCTCCTTAGAAGATATTAAGACATAAATTTTGTAATACATAATATTATTAACATAATCTATAATCATTAATCTAACTAATATGTTACGTTATATAATAACTTGCTAATACCCAACTAATATTTGCATAGCTTTCTACTTTAACGTAGGCACATATTGAATGCAAACATTAATATTTATTTTAAAATTATCACTTGCATTATGTAATGTTACTTTCCCAAACATTGCAATTGCCAATTTGCAATGTATACATTGTGGACACGACAAACTTTTTTTTATAAATATTAAATTAAATCTTACTTCAGCTGCTCAGCAATACATAATTATCAATTATATAATAAGCTTTGGTTACAAAAACAAAAATATTATTTCAATTTCCTTCATCTATTCAAAACTATTCTGATGTATGTTATGCACTATGCAGTATACAGTACTGTATTAATGGCAATATATTTTTAAAATAGATTTAATTATGAATAGTAATAAATTAAGAATATTTTTTGGGTGTCGCTTTACTCGTAGTCCTAGTCTTTGTCATTTTACTAACTATAATAGACAATAGAGAACTATGGAGGGTGAAATGTAAAGCTGGATAGTCTATCAGCATAATCTATTTACATTTTTACAATGGAACATTGTCGAATTGACACAAGTCTACAATAGTGCAATCAGATTTTGAACGCCCCGTATAAAACATACTAGAAATATTTTTCATAAATGTGATTGAAAGCGACAATCATAAAATTTTATATCATGTGATGCAAATTGCAAATATTTTATTTATCATTTCAATGACTTCCTCTGTGTTACTGATAAAATTGATAAAAATAAAGTAGATAATAATAAGTTACATATTATTTATGTGTCATAACTCATAAGTTCATAAATCATACTTAACTCATAATTCATAAATCGTAATAAGTAATATAAAAATATTCAACGATAAATTCCCATATTTTCTGCTATTAATTACACTTTAAAAAAGTATACAATATGTAATTAAAGTAATACTTAACTAAAAAAAATGTTTTCAAATAGGTCAAAATTTCATAACGTCGCAAATCGGCGGTTGGTACATTACCAGTCGAAGTATGCACATGCAGATGTTAGGGGAACGGTAACTTACGGGTTTGGGAAAAGAAACACCCGTCTTCCACAGACAGCGTGATCCACTTTTGCTCAATATTTACAACGCGTAACGCTCTACGTGGAGATTTGTAGCACTTTATTAATGACCGTGTGGTAGAAAGATAGTAATTAGAAAAACCTCTTTTTCTAATCTTCAATTTTTTTTTACTTGTAAAAATACATACTTAATATAAAAAAATCGTATGGCCGCGGCCTTAGATGTTGTGTTTTGTGCACTTAAATTTTATAATATCTGAAAAAAAATCCTATAACTTACATAAAGTACTGTTGCACATTTACATAACAATTAGCATTACATAGTTATAGATATGGATCATACACTAAATAATAAGTTTAACAATTCACACCTGGTCAAATTGTGATTCATATTATTTATTCAAATGTGCTAATGATAATATTTTAATTGACGTAATTAAAATGTTTACATATTTAAGTTTTTAAAATAATTGTTACTTACAAGAAAATGATTTCACAATAGCTGTAAACTTACATAAAGAAATATCAATCTACATTCTACAGACTACACCTAAACGTTGAAGTTTAGAAACAAATATTTTATTATTAGTAGGAAATAATAAATTATAAAATAAAAAAATATATGTAAAAATTAATAAAAAATTGTGGTAAGTAAGTAAATAACTAAATAGTAATATTACCCAATTAACTTGTTAGTTATTTTTTAACAATCACAACAACATAATAATCAATCAATAAATACATAAATATAATTAAATAAAAAATAATACGGGTACAGAACAGAATCACCCTGTAGGTCGGTGTAGGGGCGATAAGGGGCGCCAAACCGCTGACCCTTCACATCGGAACCGCGCGGCGCTCACACCTGGCTGTAACCATAGCGATCAAATCACTATACCCATAGCTCTGCCGATAACGCATCGATTGAAAACGGTCTTTGTGACGTAATTTCGGGAGTGACTTTGAAAAAAAAAAAGTTTCAGGTAAAGTTTTACATTAAGGGCCTGTTTCACCACTTCCTGATAAGGCTATCCACCAATTAACTTGACAGATCAAGTATGGAGAATCTGTCAAAAAAGTTGTGAATAGCCTATTAGGCACTTTATCAGAAAGTGGTGAAACAGGCCATAAACATAGAGAACTAAGGTCTAACCTGGACCTCATTTTATGTTAAAAATGGAGCTGCATGATATTTTTTTAGCTGACACATCCTCCATCCTCCACCACATACTAACGGTGACCAATCTGCCGTTTTCAATGTAACCTGACCATGCATTAATCAAAATCGAACGATAGGGCACAAGGGTAAGGGCGCGTGCTGTACAGCCAACCGTGGCGTATGGCAGACGAGCAGATGACACGCGACCGTTACGCCAGCTGCATCATATTTCATACTAGTTAACTATACGAGAGCGTAGAAGCATCTAGAATTAATTCTTTATGTACTCGTTTTTAACGACATGCCATACTTGGCACAGTGGGTAATTAGGGTCTTAGGTCTTGACGCGATAATATTACGCATGAGTTGACACTTGACATGCTAATTGCTAGGTAGCAGCGTTGCCAGACGTCCCGATTTTGGCGGGACGTCCCGATTTTTTCATCAAAATTAAATGTCCCGCGCGGGACAGGCTCAGTCCCGCTTTTCGGGGAAAGCCCGAACGTACGTGCAGCGTGCTGAGAAAGAAAGGTGCGTAATGAAGATAACAGTGTAGGAGGTAGAGGGGTGGATTGTCTTTGGCTACTTTAGCTATCTATTGTCACGTAAACGTTATTTTAACGCAAATAAAAGATAAAAAATTCAAAAAACTTTTGATTTTGTACCATTTTTTACTTTGTCCCGCTTTTAACTGAAGAATCCCGCTTTTTCACTCAAAAAGTTTCAAAGTCCCGACTTGGCACAAAAAAAAAACTGGCAACGCTGCTAGGTAGGTACATCTAGATGTTTTGGCTCCTTCCATATTATCTTGGATGTCTTGGATCTTAGATGTATCTAGATTCTGGACTGAAGTTCTTTTGCGAAAATACAAATGGTCCAACATAAGAAGTTGTGTATATTACTAACAATCACTTCTTTAACCAAAACACTCTCAATATTATCAAATGAGCTAATGGAATTGGGCAAACTTGATCATTAGATTATGATTACACGTCATGAGAGTTGAGACTTGAATGACGACATTAAATTTAATGATAAATGATGCATCTTAACGATCACGGACTCATCACTAATGAAGCGCAAACGTAACATTTCTTCAATTCTGTCATGCTTTCGTTATTTCAAGATAATTCCATAATTCGCTGTTTACGGGCAGTTGTACTTGCGTTGGCGCGACGATGTCTGCCGTTGGCCACTTTTTGTATCAAGAAGTGTGTCGTTCATTAAAATTGTTTTAATTAAGTAAAATTTATTACGTTTTGCAATGCCGATGTTTTTATGTTGAGATTCCTGAATAACGCTACCGAGCATATCATTGGAATTTGGACGTGTGTCGTGACGGAATCATGCGTATTTTTACCAACTCTTAGGTCCTAGATTATTTTTATCATGTTTTTTAAAGTCATTGACCGCTTGTGATGGACTTGATGAGGAGGAAAAGTTAATATCCATGCGCCCAGTAAAGCATTGCTGCGGCCTGCGTGTCACGCGTTTACGCATGCAAATCAGAAAACGGAGGAAATTTACAAGTGGCATATCAGTAGCGGTCATTGGCATTTGATGATAAATTCTTTGTACACTTAGTCATGTATTATCTAATATGTGAGTAAAAAAACCAATCAAAAAATTTTGGACTCACAAAAAGTAGAATTCTACAAACAATAATATTGTAGACCCTAAAATTTTCCGAGCTTTCGAATGCCTGAGCTGCAGTCTATTCTTATTTTGTACGAATTCTGGGCACAATTGAAATTGGAATATATAAAAGTAACAACCTCCACAGGCCACTAGATTGTAAAGGTAACACATTTTATCAACGGCTATACGTTATCCCGCATCCCCTATAAACTTGTCATTGTAGAGTTCGGCGTTTACCACCATTGTTTTATTGTTAAATTCCACGGTTTTCACAATTTTATGTTCTTTTCAATAACAGTGGTACTCGCAAATAAGTAATTAGTATTATAATCCTGTTAGCAATTTTAAGAAATTATAACTCGGTAAAGTGTCATTACTTGGAGCGGTGACCGGTCATTCTTTGAATATTTCTTAGTCATTAGCACCATTTAGTTTCTATTGCGCGTCAATTAGAGTAAGTATGGAAATGTTGCTCAATTTGAGACACATTAACCATGGTACAAGTACCGTCGTTGACAAAGCAATACTAAGAAAATAATATGCTCATGATAACGTCTAAATTATGAAAGTATATCTACAGTATACCAATTTTAAATTATGTTCATCGGATCTGATTCACATGTTGCATATCTAATTGACTCAATTGCAATGTATTAAAAACTAAAGCCTAAGGAAAAAGTATTGTTTGGTACATTTTAGAAAATGTACCAAACCAAAATATCATCTTTACAAAAGAATAGATACTTTTATTGTAGATATTATTTATATAGTTCTTGAAGTAATACGTACATACCTTTACAAACTTTGAAATAAGTTTTCTATTCTAATCTTCATTTATATTTCAGTTATTGACTCTCTAGTCTTTACTAGAGTACAGTAGCTCAAGCTATTATAATATACCTACCGTTGCTTTTCTTATAACTTAAAATAACCGTTTATTCATGTCCACAATCTTCATAACTTTAATACAATAATTATAATTATAATCGTCGCAAATGTAAATGTTATGTTAACTGCATACACATTGTGATTCACTTATTGAGTCACTGACAACAGTAAGTTGACCGACATACTCTGTAGTAAGTACTTACTTAAACATGGGTAGAGTTAGAATTTTGTTTGCTACTATAAATCGATTTCTAATTCTATCATGTATTTAGAAAAAAAATATTTTAGGCCAAATGTAATTTCCTATGGGCATTGAGCTTATTGTATTTTAAAAACTAAAGTTGTAGGTAAGTACTTACTTATGTTTATCATTAGGTATGTAAGGTCTTATGATTATCCAATACTGATCGAAAATACAGTTCAAAATTGCCGAAGTGTCGAAAAAAGTATATACTTACATAATATTATATCGAAGCAACTTTATCCTAATTTTAATGAAAAATTATAATGTTGCTGCACCGATGGGCAATTTTTTTTCCTTTATTTATCAATAAAAATTACAAACACAATGTTATACGGCGCAATATAAGCTTATACAAGTTTTACCATGCGCAAATGAATTATAAAAGTATATGAGGGCCGCTACAAAATCTCCAACATTTCGGTCGCTATCTCGTGGATCTAAAATCAGGTTTTTTCATTGCCAAGGTTTTTAAGGTCCACGCACGAACTCAGTCAGAGGTCACGCTCTTGAATGGTGACCCCCAGATATGTACCTACCCTTGTAGCTGTACACAATAGGATCTGCAACGGTTTTGTGCAGCTGCCGTTTGATGCGTCAATTTTTTTTACAATTTGTCGCAGAATAATGTCAATACAACCTTAAGCCCGTATATTTTGTCTATTCTTAGAAAAATACGGTAAAATATTAAGTAATGAATGAAAGTTTCATACGTTTTTGAAGCGCCCATTTTTAAGGGTTAACACTACGATTACTAGGTGTGAGCTAAGTATGGGTAAAATAATCGTGTTCGGCTTCTTTAACCTCACCTATCCGTCACGCACCACGCGCCATACCTCTCAATGATAACCCTGTAATGATCAACACATTACGTCATTACATCATTAGGCGCGACACCTTCAGTTTTCCCACGTCATTTAAATCGCGATTTGTTCGCAGGATGTCAAACTTTCAACGAACGAGAAGCAAGGTTTGGTGGGGCGACGCCCCGCCGAATATCGGCAGCCCCGTCGCTCAAGCCGACTGGAACGGGAACAATCGTCGAGACGAGCGCGACTGGGAACCCCAGCTGCCTCATTGGATAGCAAATCAACCCGAGCAGAGGAACAACAGCGTCGATAACATCGTTCAGCAGAATGTACAAAATCAGTGGCCGCTCCGACACGGGAGTCCAGGCAGTCACAAAAGCCAGGACTCCGGCTTCTCTGATTCGGACAGCTCACCGCCGGTATCTCAGTACTACCCGTCACCTGAGTCAGACAAAAATAAATCTTCTAGTAGCAGTGACTCCAATAACAATGACAATATCACTGTTAAACAAGCTATTGATTTTCAAGTGACGAGAAACAATATAGATGAAGTTGATACTTCGAAAATATCTGTTAATTCCAATTGCGTCACTCCCGTGCCAAAGCCCCGCTTGCGTAGCAGCAGTGTTATTCAAACACCTTATGATTTACAAAAGTATTGTGAAGTGCATCAAGATGAGGAGCATTTGGAATTGCTTAAAGAGAAAGATGATGAAATGATGGATGAATCTTTTCAATCTAAATATCATTCCCCGAAGAATATAAACCATGAAACTAGCAATAACAAACTGTCCAAAAGTTTTAAATCAGATTTCAGTCCAAAAGGGACGAATAATAGTTCTAATATATCTAGTTTAAATAGCATAAGTATTACGGTAACCCCTCCAAACTCGAGTGCAATACAAACAGATGCCAAAGATATATCGCCTAAGAATACTAATATTTTAAGTCCATCTAAGAAATATCCTGCTAAAAAGTCTTTCGTTTCCAGTGACGAAAGTGATAGCACGAAAATAAGTAAAGTTGCTAAAGTTAAAGACTTAGAAACGAGTAAACTTGTTTCGGACGATAGCATTGAATACATCAGATTATCAAATGATAATGAAATAGCAGTGAACAACCAACCACGAGTCCGAACTCCTATATCTAATGTATCGTACGTTCCAACGGAGCGAATATCAAAAACTAAAATGCAATACAAACGAAGTATGTCTAATGACGAAAATATCCCAGTAACCACAACACCGAAATTTCAACGTAACCGGCTAAATCAATCTTTGAATTTCGAGGCACAAAAATTGGATCAACAAATATTGGATATACACGAAGGATATCACTCACTTGGATATATTGATGAAGATGATTTGAAAAAAGATGATTCGGTCAATTGTACAGAGGAAGTTCACAAACCCACCAAAGCTATACTCGGTAAAAACATAATGGATAGTCTTCACTTAAAACCTTCTAAAAAGGTAGGTCCTAAAGCTAAGCAGCGAATTGCTACAAAAGACAAACCTAAAGACACTTTTAGACTATTTGCAAAAAAAGAAAAAGCCTCCCCAGTCGTAAACAAAGCTGGAGGCATTTTAGACGGTAGCCGTGTTCCATCACTAGGACTGCCTAGAACAACCGAACAAGACTCGTGGGTGATTGTTGGATACCCGGCTGGTCAAGAATTATTGATACCGAGCTACAACGAGAGGCTGGTGGAATCAGAAAGTGACGCTAATTTGAAAAACAAAGATGCTCCTGAACGAAATACTACAGACTATAAAGTCACCAGGCTTACACCACCTCCACAGTTCCAAGATAAAGAAATAACTCCACGTAATGCAGATTCCGGAAAGGATAATCTTACCCACGATACAAAGAGGGAAAAATTAAAAGATGATGATATGAATTTCATGGACGTACAGTTAGATTTAGGTTGTATGTCTACACCAAAAATGCTTGCTCCTCATGAGTTTATGAAAGACAAACAAACTACCAGCAAGAAAACAGTACGAAGAGTAAATCTCTTAGAAAACTTTAATAGCGGGTATGTAGCCATTTTTCAAACTTTACTACAACTTCAAGCACTATTTTTTAATCATTGATTCAATACAAACAAGTTTCGTCACCTATTCATAATTTTACTTCTTTTACTTTTAGATTAGTTTTGAATCACCGAGACGAAATACTATACAGGGAAAGAAGTATAGATCATACAACATTAGAGCGCTTATGCGAAAGAAAACCCGAACCAGTGCAATATTGGCTGTGCAATTTGGTCGGCTCGTGTGAGAATGAATGTATGACTACTTTCCAAAGCAAGCCACTTGGTACCGAAATGAAAGCTATGGTATCAGCCAGCTCAGCTACCATAACTGGAAATATTAAGAAGGTACAGACACACGGCCAAATTATAGTGCATCAGTACAGCGATGTGATCAGGTAAGAAGTCATTAATATCAGGGTTTTTACAAATAATTTGACCTAATTTTTTTCTGGACCTGTCCTAAAAATACTTCTAAAAATGTTTTTATCTTTTAGACAAATAGAAACAGAGAACGTTGGCGAAGATCAAATATGTCTGCTAGTAGCGAACATCAACGAATTTGTACTAGCACACAGCATCACTTTAAACACAAAACCACCGGGAGAAACACCAGAGAGGTGGGACAAGATCAAAATATCCCTACAGATGTATCTCCAGAAACTCATTGACATCGGCGAAGACGTCAAACTAGAAATGAACGAGAGCAAACCCGAGTGGTATTTGGTACAGAGACATTTGGACACCTTGATTGAAATCTTCCTTGAGACAACGAAGGCTGTTCTTGTTCAACAGATGAAGGTATTACCTACCTCAGTTTTTTCATTTGAAATTGATACCATACATTGCTGCATACTTATGTAATTTGTAATTATGTCTTTTATGTCGTGCATTTATTGTAATTTATGTAATTGTTAATTCATAATATGGTCTATAATTATGCGTTGTCTGTGAAATGTGAATTTGAATTATGTTTTTTAAACAGTTATTATTCTTTTGGTCACTTTTCAGACTCTGGTCTCAATAATCGAGGAGCCGCCTTCGGATATGATTCTCAAGAGTACACTGACTTCTATCGGCCATCTAGCGATGTTGAGCGAAGACACGGGAAGTTCCCTTCATGACAAATGTGCCAAGATCATCAAGAGCATAACAGAACTGCCATTCGTTGAATGCGGCGTTCCCCGCGCCTTACTAACAGCAATTATTGAAACAAAGAAGAGTTCTATAAAAGCTTTGTCTTTGAGGGCGTTGGCTACTGTCTGCGTCACCGGGGAGGCAGTCAAACAATTTGAAGAGGTAAATAAAATTAATTTTATTTGTTGAATTTTCTAATGTTTTGCTGAAATTAAGTACCTAGTTTACCAAATTTATATTATTGAACCATAAGCTATAATTTTAAACAATTGTCACTAGAGAAGTAACTAACTTCTATACCTAATAATTATTGTAAGGATAATAAATATACAATAAATCTATTCTAGAATAGCTGTAGTAAACAAGTAAATGACATCATAAGTTTAGGTCAGTGGGATGAGGCATAAACCGATTTCCCGTTGGTATTAACTATTAACGCACTCACGTAGACAGTTATTATACAGTGAACCTTTCATTTTCCATCAGCTCTAATGACGATCTAAATCGATTCTTATTTCTTTCACACAATCTTGAGAACAATGAGTAATACTTTCCTACAAGTCTCGTGGATTTTGCTGAAAAAGCGCCTATAAATTATTGCACAAAATTACTTAATCAGGTCTAAAAGCGCTTATAAATGATGAGGTTTAGAAAGACGACGAAAATTATACGTTGAACCATAGCTGATGACATGCAAGTTAAGGTTAATGATCCCCAAAAAACTTCACGCACAATTGTGTAAACAACGTCCTCTCATACTTGTATCTGTGCTTGTATACTGTATAGTGTATACTTTGTACTCTTTTTATGGGGATCGCATAGACATTTCGATATAGCTATGCGTACGCGATTAATATAATAGGTATATTATATGATGTTATATCTATTAAGGGGCAAAAATCAGTAAAGCAAATTAAACTGTAATTCTATTTTACAGTTTTCACCCATTATTTAGGTACATTCGCTTCGGACCTAATATAGTGCTAATAATGAAATTATTGATACAGGGAGGCGGTATAGAAATCCTCTCTGACATCCTGTCGGACCGGTCGAACCCCGAGCCTCAGATGAGAGAAGCCATCACGGTGCTGACTCAGATCACAGCACCCTGGCTGCGCGGACACTGCGACCTCACACAGCTGCACCTCTACCTCAACACCATCGTCGAACATGTTACAGGTAGGAAAAAAATACAAACACAAAAAATAATTAAGTAGATCCAATTTTAACTCCTGTTAAGGTAATGCTCGAATTAGTGTCACGTTACTTCTTTCATTTTTCATACGAATAAACGAGAAGACGTGACATTTTAACAAGCTGTTAACACTGACGTTGGTGAAATTGGGCCTAGTTAATCTACTAATTTAATTCGGAAATCGGAATGCAGATGAACAGCATAATATTGATGCTCATTATCTGGCTCTGCTGATAAACTAGATTAGAATCTGTCAAAAATATCCGCAAGATAAATATTATCGGTAATTTGTTGTTGACAGACGCTTGTAGTACCTAAGTACTCAAAATTAAATAATCGGCCAAGTGCGAGTTGGACTCGCGCACGAAGGGTTCCGTACCATTATAGAACAAAAATAGGTATAAAATGTGTTTTTGTATGGGGGCTCCCATACAAAACACATTTTATACCTATTTTTAACCCTTAATTATTTATTTTATTTAAATTTTATTATTAAATATTAAAGTATAAATACAACTGAGTATTTTATCAACATTTCAAGTGCCTTCCTATTGTCATTATTGATATCAAGCAAAAAATAGCAAAAAAAATTTATGTTTGTTGTATGGGAGCCCCCTTAAATATTTAATTTAATTTGTTTTTAGTATTTGTTGTTATAGCGGCAACAGATATACACAATCTATGAAAATTTCAGAAATCTAGCTATAGCGATTCTTGAGATACAGCCTGGTGACAGCCAGACGGACAGACAGACATTAAACGGACAGACAGACATTGAAGTCTTAGTAATAGGATCCCGTTTTTACCCTTTGGGTACGGAACCCTAAAAATACTGAATTGATTAATTAATATGATCTGAATACATACGTATTCAGATCATATTAATTAAGCATTTATGGTTAATGGTTATATAATATATTGCAATTATGGTTGTTTCTGTTAAAAATAAAAATGTAGTACTTATTGTATAGTTTTAATTTAATTAATTTTTAATATCTTACGTAGTTAACTGTAGATCTACTTTAAGCTACTTGAATTATACAGAATAGTAAAATGTCTAGAGCTGGGGATTTGAAAGTAAATTAAATTAAGTATGCATTAAATCTATAAATATGGATAAACTATGCAGCATACCATCGGCTAACCATGAAATCGTGAGGCATAACATTCGGAGAACTTGAGAAAATGCGTACTGCTTCAGAACAGTGGTGTTATTTTAAACACAGTAGCGACATCTGTCCCAATATTGATGCAACTTATCGTAATCGCCATCTGTTGTGGAGTAGAAATAACTTTTGAACATAAATGACACTGCCAAATGCCAATACAAGAATCATAGAGCACAGATTGACGTTTCTTTTTTTTTTAAATTCTAAATTTCAATGTTTAAAATATTGTTACGTTCTTTTAGGAATATTATCCCGGACTGAATGCTGTCAGCTCCTCCTACTATGTACTGCCTGCTTGGTGAACTTAGTTCGTGAACTGGAGTTGGAAAGAAAAGATAACGAGAGGAAATCGGAAATCGTCGAGTTGATTACACAACACCGTACTATAGACAAGTTACTAGAAGCCGTCAAGAGAAGAGGGCCAAATATATCAGTCTTTTTACAAGTAAGTTGCTTTACATTACATTCTGTTTAAGTGAGTAAAAAAATCTTAATAGTAATAATATTATGGTCGTTTCCGTTCATGGTTAAATATAATTTATTTTGTAGTGTTATTAAACTCAAATAATATTAACAGTGTTAGAATGAACCCTTCCCTTCCACCACATCGTTCCAACTTTTATTCTTACTCATTCACTGTTCATGCAGTCAGATTGTGGAACTCACTTCCTCATGCTGTTCGCGATAGCCCTACTATCAGTTTATTCAAAAAAAGGTTAAAAGAGCACTATCTTCAAGAATCCATATAAATACCGTTATTAAATATACATATAGTATTTATGCATTATAGGCGAATTATTTTGTATTTATTTCAAATAGTATGGTATTATAAATTAGTTATTCTGGTTATAATACTGTTTTATTATGAGTTATTATTTTTTAGTATGTAGATCTAAAAGACTTTTTTTTTTGTGATTTTGCACGCTCTGTCCATTTTCTTATATCGTATTTTCTCTTCGTAGGGCTGCTGTAAGAAGTTTCTGTAGAAATAAGCAGTTCCTTTGTGTCGTCTTTCCATGTCAATTTTGTTAGAATAAGTTTCTTGTGTACAATAAATGTTAAATAAAAATAAATAAAAAATAACATTTACTTTTTTTATTTTAAATATTTTTTCTAACGATTGACCAACGCATTATCAGGAACAGACAGCATGCCTGCTGATGACACTGTCTCGCGCACCACGCGGTGTGCTAACTCTGAGCAGCGTGTGCGCAGCAAGCGTGGCGCTCGTGTGCTTCACGCGCGCCGCCGCGCCGCACGCTCCGCATGCGCCGCCCCGCCCCGCCGAGCTGCGCGCGCATTCTAGATTACACTGCTACGCCGCTGAAGCTATCTCTAGGTAAATAGTAATTGATTTATGATTATATGAGATTCAATAATAATTATTAGTCTTTAACAGCTTTCAATATAAGCAATTTTCACTAGTATATTATATACAGTATATTTTGCAAAAACTGTTAAAATGTTTTTGCCCTAATAAATAAATAAAATCATATAACTCACAATATTTTCAAGTTTATTTTTTGAAAATACATAATATATCTTTAAACTTTACATTTTTCCCAGACTGGCAGTAGTACCGGACGTGGCACACCAGATCGTCCAATTAGAGGGCGTTCCTCATCTTATCCGACTGGTTAGGATGCAGAGAAAACGCCCGCAAGCCGACGACAATCCGGACCAAACATTAATCCACGCGCTAAAGGCCCTGCGCACTATATACAGGCATCATCCTGAAGCGTTTACAGATCCAAAGGACGTAAATGACATGATCAGACCGCATCTGATGGAATCACTAATGTTGTTTTCGGCAAAGCAGGAAAGTTACGTCTAGTAGCTGTAGGAATGCACAGTTCTCATGCATGATTCAGAAGATAACATTTAAAGTTTTACTATATTTTACTAAATGTCTCTTGTTTCAGTTTATTCATTAAACTGATGTCTAGAAATTAGACTTTTTATAGAAAACTTTGGATGAACTGATTTTCTTTATTCTATATAGTGTAAACTACCTACTTGTGTAAATTGAAGTGACTCAATACTATTTGAATTTCTTGTTACCTACTCTTATTATATTGACAAATAAAATATATTTATGCTAAACAAGTGTCATACATTCCACTTGCTCTACGATTAAGTAAATCTTAGTATACACTTTTGTGAAAATGTGTAAATATGCTAAGCTTAGGCTCTATTTATTTAAGTAAACTAGATGCCATACTTGATATATTTTTAGTCTTTAGAGGAATCGTTTGCTATAATATGGGAGATCGCAGACGGCACACTTTTTGTGTGATCTAGTCTGCGGCGCACATACAGTTTGCATGTGTGCCGTCTGCGATCTCCCTATACAAAACAACTTTATCAATTACCCAATGATGTTAGCCCAATGACTTTTAAATATTAAAAAAACACATTTCAGGAATGCTACTACTACCCGTCACTAGATGGCGTTTATATATTACATTTAACTTTACTTCTTTTTCAAGCCATTTTGACTCGGGCTAGTTTGTTATTTAAAGCAATAACAATATAATCTTATTTTGTTTATCAAACACGTGTAAGTTATATTCTGATATTAATTGATTATTGAAGTCCTTTTAAACTGCACCAACATTAATTTATATTTTAAGTACATTCATCAGAATTAAAGTATCTTAAGTATTAGTCGATACCACCTCTGTAATATCACTACTGTATACCTCTACAATGAATGTATATGAATAAAATTTTATAATGAAATATGTGGTAACTCCACTCGTTGTTTATGAAATAAATTATATTACTCATTATTGGTATTTCATTTGAGTTCTTACTTATCTTTTACTTCTTATGTGAATACACAGCAATATGTATGTATGGGCAAATTCATGATGCAGGGGCACTTGCCCATACAAAAGTAAAAAAATACCCTTTCAGTGCAGCTACTTTCACAGGGAACTCTTTGACTTTAGAGTGGACCTTTAGGACACATACACACTCTAAAGTCTAAGTATTATTTATCACTTTGTTTTGTTAACACCGCCATCGTGGGTATTGCAGACACAATCGATTTTCAATTGTTATGCAGAAGCTGGCTGCCACTTGGGGATTGATGGGTTAAACCCAGTATAAATCAATGATTAGAAAAACCATTTTCATACTGTATTTTATTTTGCATTAAAAGGTACAGCAGTTTGTAGTTATAGTAAAAGTTTGATATCCTTTCCTTAGTCACTAATAGTTTACAAAACACTATTTTTAAATAATAAAAGTCAGATTATATTTTATCACAGATGAGTCACCCATATGATTGTTTAACATTCTTTGAATGTACAATATCCACAGTTGTTTCATGACAC
Source organism: Aricia agestis (assembly GCF_905147365.1). Classification (NCBI taxonomy): domain Eukaryota; kingdom Metazoa; phylum Arthropoda; class Insecta; order Lepidoptera; family Lycaenidae; genus Aricia; species Aricia agestis. Next base: position 7,200,593 of record NC_056409.1, on the reverse strand, counting down.
TGCCTCAAATCTAAGTCATAAACTCCCAGGCAGAATTTGTTTTCTGGTGCTTTATAAAAGTCTAGCCCTCTGCCAATTTTAATTATCCAGCCGGAACTTAATCTGGAATATAAAAAAAAAAGTTGTATTCTCATAATGTACCCACTTTATGCATGCAAAAAGAATTCTAGCATTAATTTTTTTTCGTGTTTTACTAAATCATAGTTCATAATAAAAATCAGTCTGATACTTTTGGAGATTATTGATTACTAGCTGTTGCCCGCGACTTCGTCCGCGATGACTTCAGTTTATAGCGCGCGATGTCAACAAAATTGGTGTCAAAAGCTTTTATAAAAAAAAACCCTGGTAAATCAAAACAGCTGTGCAGTGTGCACATAATATTTCATTTTTTTAAATTAAACTTTATGTTTTATGCCAAATTTTACACAACTTTACCCATAAACTATTTATCATTGATAGGTTTAAGGTTTACCCATAAACTATTTATCATTGATAGGTTTAAGGTTACGTCACTGTATATAATATAGTATAGTACTGACTTATTAAATAACGTAAAAGTTCTCTTTTACGTTATTTAATAACAATCGAAAAAATGGGAACTTAATTGTTTGATGATACCACCTCTTATAGAAAGATGTTGGGCAAGCGTTAGCGCGATGTAAGACACGCACGGCGCCATCTAGTATGAATTTTTGGAACTAACTTAATTTGAACAAATTTTCGTATTTTCACCCCCTTACAACCCTTTTTTCCCATAAAAAAGTAGCCTATGTCCTTTCTCAGGCTTTAGAATATCTGTATACAAAATTTCATTACAATCGGTTCGGTAGTTTTGGCGTGAAAGCGAGACAGACAGACAGACAGAGATACTTTCGCATTTATAATATTAGTATAGATGATTCAATACACACAAGTAATTTTCTTTTTATAATATTGTAGGCACAACTTCATACATTTGGGTTAGTTATAATAATTATAATCTTACATTATCTGTCTGTCATGTAGAGTCTCAGAGTACTTCACAATGAGCTGTATTCTATATTTACGCAAATCACTGCAAAGATTCTGAAACCACTCTCTCTGTTCTCTCTCAGATTTTCCATCTCTTGCTGTTGTTAATTCTATATGTCTTAAATTACTACAAGTCCTTACAAGCAATTCACAAAGGCGTAGAAAGTTCTGACACTGCAAAAGGATAAACTATCATGCTATTATGTCTTTGAAGAACCAACTGTGTATCAATTCAAATGAAATATAGAATTTAGTATATTTAAGTATTTTATTATTGTAGAAATTAAACATGTGACATTTATATTGGTAGCAATACATCAAAGTCTCTCTTAATATTTCAATCAAAATGAATTAAAACTAAGAACACTACAATAAACCCATAAACATTACCTGATGAAAACTTCTTATATACGGGTCCTCCACAATAACATACTGGACCTCCTCATCTAAAAACCTCCCAAATAAAGTCTTATAACTGTGTCCTGTGGAATTGTTCTCTATGTGCACCTGCTCATGAAATTGACCAGTCTCCTTCTGTTGGACAACAATTTTTTTTATTGTCTCAGCCCTCTTCATATATTCCTCAACTTTTTTACGTAAATATGACTTTACTGAATCATCTGGCTCTCCTAAAAATTTCATAAATAATGAATATTCAATCATAATATTAATTTTTACTCTCTTCATGTCTGTTCTTGTTAAACCTGGCAGTAAATTAATTTATTAATTAATTGTAATAGAGGAAACGCAATATATTATATAATGCAATAATTTAGTTTATAAGTTACCTTTTATCTTGTCTACTAGTATTTGCAGTCCTTCTTGATAACAAACAAGTGCTTCTGTATACCTTTTGTTTGTGTCTAATTCGACGCCCCGTTTAAGAATATTCACTGCGGCATTTTCTATATTCATTTTGTCTCAACAACTATGAAAAATGGTAAAATGTAATCTAATTGTTTGATTATTGCATTATTTTTAAATTAATGTACATAATATTTTAAAAAATATAGATTGATTTATTTATTAGAGGTTATCCACCACAGACTACTTAGGGATACTACGTATTTATCCACAAAAAGAATACTTTTTTGAACTCACAAGTGACGTCTGACATTTTTTCTTTTTTCTTATTATGGCACTTGGTCTATAAAACCAAGGCCAGTGTCGAGTAAATGGTGGAAAAGAATGTTCTAGTTTGAAAAAAAATGTACCATCGTTGTCATATATCGTCAGGTCTAAAGTCTAGTAAAAGTTAATACAGTCAAGGAGTCAAATCGGTCGATTCAGTAAAGTGGTAGACGCTTTAGACCATGCGCGCACGGGCAACTTAGTTGCTCGGCGATTTTTTTGTCTCTTGATGAAGTTTAGGAGCTAGTATGAAAGTGCGCGCACGTAGCGACGCAACTCTGGGCAACTTTTTCGTTGCCCAGAGCCCGCGACGCAACTGTCTCCTTTCCTATTGGTTTCTATGCAAGTGCGCGCACGGGCAACAAAAAAGTTGCCCACCGGCCAGTTGCCACTCGACCGCCACTGCGTGAGTTTGTGTGTACTTGCAGCAATGAGTTTCTAAAATACTAGAGTAAATATTAGAGTACTTTCGACACTCACTCTAAAGTAACTAATAATTTTTTTTGGGTATGCTCTCAATTTCATAAAACTAGTATAAAATTTCCCGAGAGTCAGCAGATCGCTCCATAATGGATGCACCCAATATTCTATTTTTCAACGCTTTCTTCGGTTTTTTATAGCGAGTACAAAGACCACAGCCGTCTTGACCAAATCCATGTTGATGACTGTCAAGAAAAAAACTGAAAAAAGTCTTGCTGTCGCTCTCGTGCGCGCACCCCGGTGACATGGCAATTATTTTTTCGAAAGAGACAAATAAATCGCCGAGCAACTAAGTTGTTGCCCATGCGCGCATGGTCTTACTGAAACTTTCGATGGAGTTTTGGAGAGAACGATAAATATCAAGTTTCTGCATATTACATCACTTTCCTACACTTGTGCATGAAAACGAATATCCAATGGCTAATATCCAATATAATAATACCAAGTACCAATATTACACATTAAGAACCCAGCTAACACAATTTTAGGAAAATAATACAAAATCGCAACATCACTCTTTCACATTTACGGCAAAACTTTGTCACTTGCAGTTGCCCACTCACTATCTTGCATTGCAGCAGTCCGCCGGTTTATGCAGGATTGAATGGTGTCGCACTTCGCAGGCCGGCCGCCATGCAGGCCCTGCGGGCTGCGACTCCATTCACTATCCTACATATAAGCCGGCGGACTGCCGTGGCAGTGAATGGGCCGTTTTAAAAATAAGATCATTGTTTTCACTTTTCCCGCCATTAATATACTCGACACTGGCCATGGTTAAATAGCCGAAGTGCCATAATAAGAAAAAAAAGTCAAAACTTATTGTCAAGTAGGACAACAAAACATAAAACATTGCTAAAATTCTTTACCTAGGTACTTTTAGTTTCCTTTTAAAAATATTAGCTTAGTAATATTATTGTTTAATTACGTGTAACATTAAAAAAATGTCTAATTTTTAAATAGTTTTAAAAATATGTTTGAGGTTATAATTTCCCAACTATGAAATAACCTAAATTATATGTTTAGTATAAAATAAAAATATACCTTGTGTAGCGGTACAAGAAGTTTTTCTACTAAGACTAAAAATGAGCCATCAACTCGGTCGTGCGGTTTCACAAATTCTGGAAAGATACCTCGGTGAAGTAGTACAGAAAGTGGGTGACTATTTGTTCAAGTATGGAGCTCAACCGATCGGAATGATTGTTAGAAATACTAAATTACCTGGAACTCAGGTAACTAATAATTTACACTTAGTCATAACATACTGGAAGAATTGTTTATAATCTTAACATTAATTTAAAACTTTACATTTATAGGTTATAGAAAGCTTAAGGTCGCTTTTGAAGTTTGACTTCGCAACGTTTGAAGTGTCGGACCGTGGTGTAAATTACAAATTACTGCCAGACAATGTTATGCTTCTAATCAGATACCCTAGGTATTTATATAATTGTTTATTTCATAATTATTACCAGACGATAAAATATTCCTGAGAAAAGTGTGTAGAACAAATCAGATAAAACTTTTTTGAGATCTTCTCTACTTCTTTCTTTATCTGTCAGTTGAGCACACTTTAATTAATTTTTTTACAATTTACTCAGGGCCTGTTTCACCACTTTCTGATATGGCTATCCACCACTTAACTTAACAGATAGAGTATGGAGAATCTGTCAAATAAGCCTACCCGGTACCTTATCAGGAAGTGGTGAAACAGGCCCTTAATGTTGTAGATATCTACTACAAATTAAAGGCAAATATGGAAGTGATGCTGAAATTATTGTTGAGGAGTTACTGCAGCAGGCCTCATGCACGGCGACAGTGCTGCTAGTCACGATAGCAAACAAATACAAAGAAGATAAAGTAAGTTATGGTATATATATTAATGCTTCAACTCCCTCTAAGAGGTCACATTCGACCATTATAACAATAGATTTCCACGAATCCACAATGGAGAATGTTACTAGGTATGCCAAATTGCTTGAAATTTTGTCACAGTAAAGCCTGTATGTATACAAATACACTAGTTTTTGTTGCAGTCAAAAATACCTTATATATATATATATATATATATATATATATATATATATATATATATATATATATATATATATATATATATATATATATATATATATATATATATATATATATATATATATATATATATATATATATATATATATATATATATATATATACATAATACACACAAAAATCATTGTGGTGGTACGGAACTCTTCATGCGCGAGTCCGACTCGCACTTTGCCTTGTATTTTTTTACCGATCGGACTCGCTCATGAATACACATACTGTTATAGAGCAAAATAGGCCAAAAATTGTGATTTTTGTATGGGAGCCCCCCTTATTTTTTTATTTTATTATAATATTATTATTAATTATTAAAGTACACATATAATTAAGGACTTGGTGAAAATTTCAACTGCCTATCTGTTGCCGTTATTGAGATAGAGCAAAAAATCATGTTTATTGTATGGGGCCCGCGCGGTGGTTATGTGCTATGACGTCACACCGTTACCGGGCGCCCGCGTCGCACAGTTACAAACTAATTAACGTATCCAAGTAATTCTTTCACTAATATTCTTTATTTTTGACAGAGAATGTGGACTGCTAATAATCAAAATTAGGTAACATTCTCCATTGAGGGATTAATATAACATTAAAAGAACCAACACATGTGATAAAATTAAACCACTGTGTGCACAAGCACAAGGATAATAAATAATCTGTGCCTAATCACAATTTATAACATCTTTTAAAGTAAAAGTAAAGGCTGACTAGATATTGCTGAAAAGTCACAACTTTATTTTAGTGAAGTGAAAGGCTTTTCATAAGCAATTTTATTTTATTTTAGGAGAAAAATATATCATTAGTTAAACTTAAGGACACATTTATTAGTCTTGCTACTGCAGCATACATACAGCAGGCTCCAGTAGCGGAATTAAAGGAGGGCAGCGACATCCCAACATTAGTACCCGTAGCCACTATTGTACCAGATATAGATGTTAGAGACCTCATACAAGCCATGAACAACTTAGCAGAGTCAAAGGATAGTGAGTATGTAATAAAGAGATATTAATATAAGATCAGTCTAGTTACATAATATTTTAAAAACTAGAATTTGACCAAGTTTTACCGATAAATATAATGCCTCTTCTTTCTTTAACATGTATTATTGTATTTAATTTAACAGTCATTGGTAAGCTTCTAAAGCTCTTATAATTTAATAAATAACACTTGACAATGCTATAAAATCTAAATAAAACATTTTTACAGATATATACTGGAGAGTAAACTTTGATAGATTTGACTTGGATTTTCGAGATGATATCATGATAAAAGCAATTACAAGGAGAATAGATGAAAATGGTATGTTAAACATTAATAACATTACATATTTTATTATAAATTAAAAAGTAATTAAAACATTTTTTAAAATAGAATTAACAATTTTGGAAAACTATATTTTCTACTCCTAGGATTTAGATGTGTCACTAATTTACGAATTACAATACCTTTTTATCTTTGCATTATTTGGGTATCTCCTCTTTGCACTGCACCATATACAAAGTTTCGCCACTCACCAATAGATGGCGTTTTTTTTAATTAAGGTTTTACGTTATTTAATATGTAATAGGTATAGGCTTTGGTTATTAAATTTACTAGATTAAATAGTGATAATGTTTTGTGCGTGGTGAACTTTCTAAGCTGTACCAGACAAACCCTGCAAGTTTATGGTACCCTCTTAATTAGACATAAGTTATAATTGTGTTACTTAAATAAAATAAATGAATTAAAAGGTTCATGACGTGTACTTTTCAGCGGGCGAGGTGATGCGGTTGCTGTTGGAACAGATGTACCTGTCGTCGTCCCCGTGGGCGCCGGAGTCGACCCCCACGCCGGTGGTGGACCTGCGGGACCGGGCGCGGACGGTGCCCGACAGACCGCTGCTGCAGCAGTACCTCGACCAATATCTTAAAGTTATAGGTATTGTAGTTTAAGTGTCTAAACACACCATACGCGGCCGAAGTTCCGTGGCCGATGTTACGTTCCGACGCATTCGGCTGATATGATACACAATAAGAGCCGTAATTACGCGGCCGAAATTCATTTGCGTAACTTTGTCCGAGTATTCAGTGTCTCGAACGCCGCCGAATTGACATGACAATATATACATTCTCCATGTTGTAGAGGAGAACGGTGCGGGTTTCGTGGTGCGTGCGGGGGATGCGGGGGGCGGGCGGGTGAGCGTGCGGGGCCGCGCCGCCGCCGCCGCGCTGCTGCGGGCGCTGCTCGACCATCTCGTCACAGAGCGACTCGGATCTAACGCCGCTAGGATATTCCGGTAATATATTTATAGCGGTTCACACTCGCGGCGCGAAAGCCCGCGAAGGCCGCGAACCGCGAGTGTGGAGGGTTTCGCGGCTTCGTATTTGTTCGCATCGTGTTCACGGCGCGTAGCATCGCGGCCGCGATTCGCGCCGCGAGTGTAGAGCCCGCATATTTATTATTTCGTCTGCCAACCTACCGACAGCGAAATACTTGAATAGATAAGAGCGTTGTTAAAATGAAGCTAATGGTAGGTTTCCCACCACTTTTTAACAAACTCAAATATCTCCATTGGTAAGTAATTATAGCAGGATATTGAGCTCATATTGAAATTTACTCTGTGCACTTCTGTCTTCTATTCTATAATTTGTTTATCATTGCGCCTATCCTACATATTATATCTGATTTTAACAACTAAGGCGTTAAAAGATTTCGTTAAAATATCTCGGGTAGCAACTGCATAACTTTAGTGTCGAATTGAGATTCAACTTTTTTCCATAAATATTTGATTTACACGACTTTATCATTACTAGGTTGATTCTCACAAGGAAATACGTTGAGGAGGAGGACATACAGAAATATGCGATGTTGCCGAACAAGGAGTGTAAGGAGTTGACGTACAAACTGCTCGAACAACATTTCATCAGCATCCAGCCGATGCGGAAGGCGGCGTCGGCGGGGGGCATGGCCAAAGCCATATATTTATATCACGTCAAATTGAATGAGGTGAGTAATTGAGTATATTTTTATTGAGCTTTAAAAAAACCTATTATTATTGCTTGCTGTAAATGAAACTGAAAAGGAAATAAGTACAGGAATTAACGCACCATGCTTAAATACGACAAGATTAGCAACTGCAAATTGAAGTGCACTGATTAGAAAGTTGCCATTTATATTTTATACATTTACTCTATCTCGTCAAGTTCAAACCACCGAATTGGTACTGAAATGTTTGGAGCTCCGATAATGGAAATAGGATAGTTTTTGTCCTAAGAAAATGTACAGGTTTTTAAACAACTGTTAGTGTGCCATTACACACTAAATTTGACAAGATTTAAAATTGGAATACAATATTTATTTTCCACAGGTGGCGCACTTGGCGCGTGACATGTGTCTGAAGGCGCTGCACAACACGTCGCGATCGGCGGGCCAGCTGCGGCGGTCGCACGTGCGCCTGCTCGACAAGCAGCGGCGAGTGCGCTCCATCGTGCACGGCATGCAGGTGCGCGGGGAGCCGCAGCAGAATATCGACGATGTGAGTATATTTTTGAACTAAAACTTCTTTACGCACGCTTGACTTGGGGAGTAAGCTGGCATATAAGTGACGCGAGCGTTACGAAAAGTGAGATCGGGTGAGGCGAACGAAGTTTTCTTCAATATACAATATACATGCATATAGATGGCGCTTAAGAAGTTTTACTTCAGTTGTGTGGTCAAAAGCACACTCGTTTTTTATTTTACCGGAAAACAAAAGAGTAACTAAGTGACGATATAAATGAATACATAGTAATAAGGTACACAAATACGAGTCTAAAAATAAAGGAAGGAGGATAAGAATTATCGCTATGTAGCGCACCGACTAGCGCCACAATCGTGAATCGCGCAATCGAACTACTCCACACATTCCCACAGCTATTTAAATGTAACAGACATTGACCTGACTATAATATTAACAATTAAAATATCAACTGCGCGATGTTCCCGCTGACAGCTGTATGTGTATCCGGCAATGGTCTTAATAGATTTTCAAAAAGAAAATTGAACAACAAGCACTTTTAAACCAACCTACGGTCATATCTCATGTCACATGTGTACATAGGGGCTTACTCACACACTATCTTTGCTTGCTATGGTGAAAATATATTTTGACACAAAAAAAGAATAAATAATTGTGAATGATATCTAAAGTTCACTGTGTAATATTTTTATTAATAGGAGAAATAACTCTAAATAATAATTTTAAAATATAAACCATTCAATTTTGTTATTTACATTGTTTTCAGGTGCTAGAAACTTTAACTCCACCTGAAATGGCATTACTACAGGGCATCGAGAAACAACTGAAAAAGCTCAGCGTAGCGGAACTAGAACTTGACAAATCACTGTTTATTATCAATTGGTACTTTATGTATCCAGAGTAAACAATAAAGTATGTATTTTGTTATTTATTATCGTATTGTAACTTCTTTTAGATATAGTATACCTAGTCCCTTAAAATTAGTAATCAGATTTAGTCATACTATTAGTAGTAGCAGTAGTGTAGTAACTAGTAGTGGAGTTGCAATACAAGTTACATTATCAAAATAATTGTTTATGCTCATATTAATTGGCCCTTTTTCCTACACACAACTTAAAAATAGTAATAACTCACAAGTCAATGTCAAAAATACACACATTATGGTGTCACACATGTTAAACGCGCATAATATTATATTTGTTCATTAGGCATGACAACTTTAGTGAATCTTCTATTTAAAGAAACAGTTATTAAACAAAAGAATAATAATAGAAAATTATGAAATAATAATACACAGTTTAAATATATTCATTGTTTGGTCGCCAACAATTGTTGTAACAAACTAGTGTTACATTGCAATAAAAGACGTTTTCATTCTTAAAATTTTATTTGACCCCATCGAAACTCAATCGCTCAAACAATATACAACCTATACTGTCAATAATTACAAAACATATCTATCTACAGCGGCTCCGCACACCACACCGTCTGACCAATTTTGTTACCGACCAAACTCAAATAATCAACATTATTATAATTGATTTAATATTAACAATTATATAATTATGTACGTAGTAAACACCTGTTATACAGCGACACCTATTTGTTTTACAGAACCCGCCGTTGTATGTGTCTTCATCGACGATAAATAAATAAACTTGTACTTTTTATGTTAACTATGCTTGAGAAAATACTTTTATTTGCTACCATAACTTAGCAATAAAAAAAGATAATTATTGTAGCTGTAGATGTCATAGCAAATGTGACCAAAGTCAAGATTGATCTTGAAGTTAAGTTTTAAAGAAGAAAACAAAATATATAAACAAAATACCTGAAAAGAGTATGAAGAAACAAAAGTATGATATTTGTTTATGTTATACAATGAAACAGCACATTCAACCACATACAACGGAGTTGAGATACTCAAGCTATGATTAGGACACTAGAATTACCTAAAAAAAGAATATTATCAATATTTACATTTCGTTCGAGGCCCAAGCCCTTGCCTTATTATTATTAAGAATTGCACACAAACGAAGGAAGGTAAATGTAAGATGTAAATGAATAGATCTCGCTCTGTTAAAGTAACACAATAAAGAGATATGTCTCAAAATATAATTATCTCGTGCGCAAATACACCTTGCGAACACCTCTTCTAGCAGTTTAATATAACAGTGTTATTACAGTAACTATAGTCACTTATTATAGATCGATTACGTGTAAGTCCTAGTCTATGAAAATATTTCAAATACAATGAAGACATCGACTATCTGGCCTACAATATCACTTTAACTTCGAATTCGCCTACGTTTAAATCCGTCTATACATTTAGGATCGAGAAGTCAGCAAAGCGGGTATATATAAAAAAGGAGAAGCGACATCTATATACAAGGACGAGAAACGGTAGCTAAAAAAAATAAAACATGCAAAATCAGTTTGAAATTAAATTTTAATTATAACTAGGTATTTTACACAACTTAACAAAATACATACATACAGATTACAGCAACTAAACAGTAACCAAAATAATAAAAAACTCATTCATACATCTGTTCAGGAGATTTTGTAAAACATTGCTACACCTACTCGCTATGAACGGATTTCCTTTCGAATCGTAATACAAGTTGGCAAGATTGGTAACACGTTCGGAAACGGTGTAGCAACAGTTTTCATTCGATAAAACCTATTGGCGCTCCTTTTATAAATTTATTTATTGCACGTGCCTAAATGGTTATGGGTTACTTCATGCAGTGTTTTCTTTTTCAATTTATATCTCATAGGTTTCTAATTTAAAACTAAGGATAAAAATAGAATATTTAGTCAATTTTTATTGGCGCCAACCTAAAACATATGAACACGTCGGCTACTTTAGTCTTATAATACTGCTGAGAATCATTCTCTGACAAGTATGCATTTGTATTTGTACTATATCACAAAACTCAGATCGTAGACAGCTAAGAACTCGAAAATTTAACAAAAAGTAGGGGCTAAGCCGAATAAATTTAGTCGATAGCTCAAACTTAAACCGATTAACGTACTTAAACAACTAAGCAAAAACTCGGTAAATAAATGGCCAGTACATGTGATGTAAATAAAAATAATATAAAAAGCTCCGTCCATTATTTACAAAGCATTTTGGGAGGTGGTAACGCTAGGAGGCATTATAAAACCTGTAAAGGACAACAATAAATAAAGACATATAATAAAGACCGAAAACAATATGCAAAGTAACATAGAAAGACTGTCATATACAAAATTCGAGCATTGGTGATAAAAATAAAGATCAATAATTTATAAAGCAGAGAAAACGGAAAAAATCACTAATATCAGCATAAAACCTCATTTTCGACAAATCGGATGAAAGATACAGCTAGGAATATATTATTAGAAGTGAATGCTTGTTTTATGTATGACAGTCGGGGTGAGGACTGAGTAGGTTCCTTACATGTACCCGGTTCGCGAACAGCACCGGCCGCCGCGGGAGCCGACAGAACTACACCTAGCGCCGTAAAATATAAAAACAATTCTAGAGCAGCCCGACAGAAAATAGCAGAATGTGGCGCCATCTATGCGGGCCCCGTTGCATCTGGACTCTGTAACATTCTACACTTTTTTGCCAAACCGCCGCGTAAACCTATCACAAATGAAATATATAGCCGTTACGTTCACTTAACGAATATACGAGTACACTATTTACATCGCAAACGAGAATAATTTATACTCCGTACCGGTTTTTCACTAAATAATTTGTCATTTTAATTTTTTATAAATATCTCCGTTAACTTTATATAAATTCATAATGGCCTTGATATAATACTAAAACTTTGTATTTATTGCAGGGATGACGTCACGAGCCTCCATATTATGAGCCTCACAGATCCGACCCGACTCGACGCTCGTCAATTCGATTTTCATACCAATTTCCGTCCGAACGGTTAACTACGATGATCTATATTATGCGGTGAGATATAAAATTCGCTTAAGCTACCCTCGATTTATAACCACAGCGAGTCGCAGCGACATCGGCTTGCGATATTTCCAAGAGTCGCTTCGAGATGTGCGCTGATAAATTTCGTTAATTTTTAACTTGTGCATAATTAGAGTAGCGTCGAAAATGAACGTGCTAGCGAATCGAGAAATTAAAACGAAACGAACGTGAGCTACGTGTCGCCATTTTCCTAGAAGCGAGTCTTTAAAAAACATCACAAGTTTTTAACTACATAATAAGGGCGAATGGAATCCTGACTTTAGCACTGAACACATGAGTCCTGCGTACAACCCGTCTCTCTCGCACCTCGGCCCTCCCGCTCGCACCCATTACAATATGCAGCACGACGCCGAACAACAACTGCTCGAGCCGCCTTTACTTTTCTGTCGTTGATCTGAAAATATAAAAGAAAAACTTTACCAGTCATTCTTTGGAAAAGAAAATAAGTATTCTATTATACCTACTAATATTTTTTTGTAATATGTAGGTTTTGGTTTCTGATTCCTATAGCTGACATTTTTTTATTGTGCCCAAAAAAAGAGCCATTCAAAGTAAAATATGTAAACCATGAGATTGACATTAAACATTATTTTTCCCAACAGATAGCGTTGCAAATTGCTTTTTATACTTCAAAGTAAAAATTACTTACTGAAGGAATTACAGGAATATTGAGGGAAATAGGAATCAGGAAGGGAAAGGCTACATCCACCGTACTTCTGAAATATTTATAGGATTAATTATAATATATTTTTAAGGTTCAAATATTATAATGAAATAAGTACCTATTACAAAAAAAAAAAGTAACCAACATGGACTTCGTAATATTGAGTAGTAGACGTAAATATTATTCTAATATTTTTTCTGTTACAGGTGGACTCTAATAATAGTATAGTGTAAAAGTTATTATTATTTATAAATAAGTAAATAAATAAAAATAGCCTTTATTTTCTACTAGTACAGTTTTACAAGCATGATTAATTAACAATTATAAGGTAGTTATATTCATTTTAAGTAGTAGCCGCCTCTACGGCGTAGGCCTCTCCTAAATCCTTCCAGCAGTATTTATTATTATTTACTCAAAGAATAATACATATTACACAGTAATGTTGCATGCTTTTATTTGACTCTCTGGATAAAAAAGATGGAAATGGAATAAGGCTCGTGCGTGAAATATCTCTGTTTCGCACTTTAAATGGTTTGTTTATTGTTCTAGCACAAGAAAGTTTACTTTCTAAAAAACTTGACTGTTTATGGAAACAATCATGTTTTGTGAAAAAGTTGACTTTACTCGTATCTTGCTTAAGTATACTTGAGATGAGATAATCAGAATGCAAAAAGGACGGAGAGATTATAGTGTGTCTATGGTCTAAAGCACTTTAACGTTGTTAGTGGCGGCCGAAAAGGAAGATCTTCCGACCGAGCGAGGTGTTATGCTCGGTCAGGCCGAAGCCCACTGACGTCATTTCAGACGTTGTATATATCTTGCCGTTCTCCGAAACTTCGATATCGCGATGCAGGAATGTTAGGCGAATTGTGGGTACCGCCACATCACTCCCCCCCGAAGACCTGTGGTATTCTTCGATGCGCTTGTGTTGTCAGGTGTGGGCCGAAGCTACGCGTGCAATGACCAGGAGAGGGACCCCGTGCTCTGCTTGCTGACCGGTCGTTGTAGCCTATGGCTGCCCCGTTCAAGCCAGACGCAGGTTCGACCGGCGCGGACCTCCAACGCGGCTTATGGTCGAGGCGACCCGGTTATGCTTGATGTCTGCTGACGTGGTGCGGAGGGGCGGGGAGTGTTGATGATGATTGATGTCCAGAAGGATGCGTGTTCTTGTCGATAGTCACCAATTTAACGTTGCTCGTGGCGGCCGAAAAGGAAGATCTTCCGACCGAGCGAGATAGCATGCTCGGTCAGGCCGAAGCCCACTGACGTCATTTCAGACGTTGTATATATCTTGCCGTTCTCCGAAACTTCGATATCGCGATGCAGGAATGTTAGGCGAATTGTGGGTACCGCCACATTGTGTTGTGTCCCAACCTTTTTCCGCCAAGGACCCCTAGGAAATCAGGCACAGTATTCACGAACCCCCTTATTAAAATAAACAGCAAAAATAAAATAGGATGTATGGTCCAGAGACCCCCCCATACATATAGTCGCGGACCCCCAGGGGTGCGCGGACCATAGGTTGGGAAACACTGCTCTATAGGTCGTCACTCGTCACTAGTCAGTGGCGGATTACCATGCGAGTTGGGCTCGGGCAGGTGCTCGCGCGGCACGAGGTGCATGACGGTGGTGCGGCCGAGCGGCAGGCCGAGCGCGCCGAGCGTCACCGAGCTGTGCAGGAACCGCCCCTGGTAGATCAGCCGCAGGATCTCCGCGCGGGACACCAGCTCCGTCGCCCAGTCCGCTGGAATGTGACGGTACAGAAGTGAGTTAAGGTTAGATGGAATACAACATTTGTTTAAAGAAATAAAACAAGAATTTTTATGAACAAATGGTGACGACCTTATTAAAGTAAGATGAAAAGGATCTTTGCTTTGTTAATATATTTTTCTCTGTATTTGTTTTGTATGTTTTAAAAACAACTAAATGTTTGAAACACATGATATATGTATAAGTATATTATAGACTATAGTACGGTACTATTTTTTAAAAGCGCTTAAATGCCGTTATGTAATCTAGTACACTGTACATATTGTACTATCAGAGAAATTGATTCCTATGCAAGTCGGGGACCTAAGTAGTTTGGTCGCGTTACGTCAAACCCAGCTGACAGATCACAATTAACATTGAATTGACATATTCGACCAAATAACGTTGGTCTGTCAATTGCATAGGAATCAACTTCCTCGATGGTACAATGTGCAAATTGATTAATTTTTATGAATATTTAATAGTAGACGAAAGTTGTACGGAATATTCAATTATTATAGTTATTTATTTTACAGATGTTAAAACAATTCAAACATTTTTATTAGTAATTAAAAAAATACTAAAAAGAACGATTCTAACGAATGCCCCCAGAGAGATTTGAACTCTCGACCCCTGGTTTACAAGACCAGTGCTCTAACCCCTGAGCTATGGAGGCGTACGCCTGTAGGTGTGTAAGTGTCGACTGCTATCGAAACGAACCAACGAGACGAGTGCCCCACACACACAATTACACTAAACACATACAGATACAGCGTCCATCGAAAAACCAGTTTACAATTGCGCAATAGAGATGGCGCTAAACGATGGTTTATATCGAATTTTTTTTCGCCCGTAATATTTAAGTTCAATGTTCGACCTTTTTTTATATTTATATGTATTGTAATAAAATGCATATCATTATATGTTTAATGTTCACCTTCAATGCGTATTTATAATTTGTTTTGTAAAGAACGATAATGAACGTATAAGAAATGGCGTAAAAGAAGTGAAGGATTAATTTTAACTCGGATATAAATTAAATACCTTACATTTTCACAGAATATTTAATAAATTTTCAACATAATTTCTTATTAAAAACGGAGCACAACATTTTTCAAAGCGAACCGTGACCTGTCTGCGAAACATTATTTTTCCTGTCCTTCCGAACAATTTTCTAAAATTATCCGTGTTTGACCTAGTTATAGACAACGGAGTTTGGTTGTAGATAGACAAAGGCATATCTTTAAATAGATTATATTATTTGGAAATCACGTACTTTACGGATTTAGATTTCTAATTGATACATAAAGGACGAATATAAAACATAAAACATTGTGACGAATTGTGAAACTAGTCAGAGCTTCGTATGGATTAGGTATATAAAAAATCGGCCAAGTGGGAGTGGAACTCGCGCACGAAGGGTTCCGTACCACAATAGAGCAAAAAATACAGAAAATTGTGTTTTTTTGTATGGGAGCCCCGCTTAATTATTTCATTTATGTGAATTTTATTATAAATTATTAAAGTGCGAATAAAATAGAGTATTTCGTGAATATTTCAAGTGCCTATGTATTGCCGTTATTGACTACGAGCAAAAAATAGCTAAAAAATCACGTTTGTTGTATGGGAGCCCTTAAATATTTAATTTATTTTGTTTTTAGTATTTGTTATTATAGCGGCAACAGATATACACAATCTGTGAAAATTTCAGAAGTCTAGCTATAGCGGTTCTTGAGTTACAGCCTGGAGACACACAGACAGACAGTCATTGAAGTCTTAGTAATAGGGTCCCGTTTTTACCCTTCGGGTACGGAACCCTAAAAAACGAAATATGAGAAATATTGTTTTAAATAACAGAGCTATCACAATATCAAAAAGGGAACAAAAATGCGTGGTCAAAGAGAAACATCAAAAGGCTAACGATACCGGTGTTGCAGTTAAAATTGCACTTTACAATCATGGTTGCTGGTTACACTTGTTTAGCTACCAGCATTCGGTTGCCCTTTCATTAGCAAGTTAGCAACCTAACGCTCTTTAATTAAGCTGAGTTATCGCGTTTGCGGTACATTCGGTTTACTGAGCGAGTAGGTACGAGTTTATAATAAAACCCAAACTATTGAATCATTATTTATTTTGTTTTTAATATTGTTTTTTGTAGTATAGCGGCGAGATACATATTAACTATATTATTTTTTAATTCGAACTGTTTAGCTAAAGCGGCTCTTAGATAAAAATTACAATATTATACTGTCACACAGACGGACGGACAGACAGAGACGTATTAGTAATAGGGTTCCGTTTTTAACCTTTGGGTTGGCACGGTACCCTAAAATTAAACCTAAAAAACATTTGAAGTAATTTTCACCTCTCTAGTGATAGAATCCTAAAAAATCCTTTGTTAGCGCTCATTATAGCCTCAAAAGCTCTCTTTGTAAAAGGAATTCTTTTGTAAAACTTGAGTCTCCAGAGTCTAGACCCTGTAGTTAAGGCTGTTTTAAAATATGTATAGCTGCTGTGTTCGCGTCTTCGACCTTCAATGACGATCCGCCCCACGGGAGCCAAAAATGCTAACCATTGATTTATAAAGAATCCTAAAGTTTAATATAAATACTTAATTCAAGGCTTTATAATGTATATACATAATACCTTAACGGCTAAACACAAAACACTTTTTAAAGAGGTATTCAAGATTATACGAATGTCTTTCCAATCATCAACAGTAACCTTGTGTCTAAGGTTCTTTAGGAGGATCATTCTCTTAGGCTACTTAGAAATCATTTATACTATAAAATCAAAACAAAATCGTACCCTTAGTAACGATTTAACTTCGGCTCAGTTACATAATCTACACTCTACAGAATAAGTACAAAATAAGAAATTAGAAGCGGGGCCGGCGCCGGGCAAACACTTGGAAGTTTTAACAAGCCATGATACCCGGTAATAACTTTAATTATAGGCTGGGAGGGAAACTCTTTAACTACACCATATTATGACGCCCGACTCTCATTTGTGGATAATTGCGCGATTAGCCGCTATCAGTTTAAATTGCGGTTTTTACAGCAAATAATAATGATTAATGGTCAATATTTTTGCAATATTAGTATTATGCGGCCTCTCCCAATAGATAAATAAGTCTCTTAATATTTCCCAAAGTCGACGATCGTGACTGCTATAGACAGCTTTGCAATCATGATGGCAATAGTGGCAAAAATTTGTGGCTTAAGAGTCCGGGTGCCATCGCAGTTTTCATACAAACGTAATACCAAGATAATTTCCCATATGAGAATATTTACCAATATTTGAGTTATTATTCAGCTCAGTGTTGCCAACTTTTTTTTTACTAACCCACCAAATTCAGCAGCGTAAACCACCAGAAACCGCTAAAACCTAAATGGCCTCTCAAACCACCAGAATTCCACTAAATAAAGTAAAGACAACAACAACCTATCTGAATATAATTTGAAAATAATACAACAACAACGTTATTATTATTATGAAATAACTACAAAAAGGAAAACTTTAGTTACCTATGTACCTATGTATAAGTAGGTACTTAACTAAAGAGTAAAGATGAACGTCTTCAGAGGAATCATTGTCATTTACTTGTTCAGTTTGTGAAGAATAAATTTCTTTAGTTCTAATTTTTGTAATACGGTATTTGGTATTATGTTGTTATTACAGCATTTGCTTTCGCGTGCTAAGTGCTAACCTTGCAGTTTGCACGAAAGAAAGGCGATCAAACTTCATCCGGTTTCTCTGTTAAGTCTTGACAAAATTCATCATGCTAAATAATCGCTCTATATCAGCGTTAGAATGCGGCAAAACGAATAAAGGTAATAATAATATAATTAAGTTTCCAGTATGCGTCTTCAAGGGTTAGAAAAATAATAAAAAAAGTTTAATGTCGAAGCTACCACTAACTTAAATAATCTAATCCACTAAGAAATCCACTAGCCACTAAAACCAAATTTTTCCCGCCGAAAGGTACGTCTAAACCACCAGATCTAGTGGAAATTCCACTAAGTTGGCAACACTGATTCAGCTTATGATAGTAATTACCTAGGTCCCTGTACAAAGATTCTTAAGCTAAATAATAATAAATTTCAAATATGGTAAATATTCTCGTATGGGAAATGATCTTGATATTACATTTGTTTGAGAATAATTGCGATGGCACCCGGACTCTTAACTATAATATGAGCCTGAATACCCTTATTGAGGTTTACCCTTGGGTTTCAGGTTGTTATAATTTTTTAATCTATTACTATCTAGGTATTACTTGTAGCTGAAATAAGTAATTCAGTAATATTTGTTTTATCAGTGTCCGTACTCCGAAGATTATGAATTATGATAAATGCAGTTAATGATCGTTTGACATTTACAAATTAGATAGGACGGCCTATCTTATAACAATATGCTTATAAAAGTTCCGGAGTACATCAAGGATGAATGCTAACCCTAGTTTTACTCTGTTCATATATTGCTAATTTTCTTTCATTTTTTACTTTTTGTGTATTGCGTAAGATCGTCTAGTATATCAAGCTATGTAAGATCATTATGGTAGAATAACGAAATGTCAGCACGACATGGATAACGACCGTTAACATGAACTTGACATGCCCCCTGGTGCGAAGAATGAATATCTAATTTTACCCGCGCTCCGTTATGAGTTTCTTTTTTTACTTGCATGAAACCTTTGTGGAGATAGCATCAAATCGTGTTTGCATGTTACATGGTACGCATGTAACGAGGTATGCGTTTAAACATAACGGGGGTTAGAACAAAAGGAGCGGCAGCAGAACATCCTGTGAACGGGAAATTCGCATGTTGCAGAATGCAGAGTATGGACAGGCTCACGAAAAATTGTGAAAAGGTAGGGTTGAACTTGAACATGACAATAATATTTCATGTCGATACGAAACTACGAGATAAGTTCAATGGATTGGTAGGTTAGATAATAGGTAGGTAGCGTTTTGTGTACGAAATCTACTTTTCTTTACTTCTGCTTATTGTGTTCTTACTCGTTCGCATTAATTGAATTTTTCGTTCGAAAACTGGCAACCTTATCAGTTTTTCCATTATATCATCTTCTGGTAGACGCCATCGATTTTTAATTTGGCGAGTTCTCGGTCCGCAATTACGGCACTTCATTAGCGAGAGTTTTTGTCCGGTCTTTGAGTCGCCGGCTCAAACGTGACGATCACTTTTCAATATCACCCACTCCGTAATCATAAGTCCTTTGTGAATTTTCTAGAATATCCACTCCGTTTCGTGGAGTAATGAAAAGAGATTATCAAATAGCTGCACAATTTTTAAGTAGGTACTTAAGTTAAAAAATCTTCTATTAGCCATTTCATCTTATTTTTAATTCACGGTAAAAATCATTAAAAGGAGTTTTACACAACTATGTCCAGTATTTATTTAGCCTAAGGTTTCCGACATATTCAGGACTTTATATTTTCTTAACAGGTACGTCGATACGTTAGCCAATCGAAAGCGCTAATTGAATAGATAAATCCCCATAAAAAGAAATAGAAATAGGACATTAGGTATTCATTATAAATTCTTTCTACACAAGTACAATAACTTTTCAATGCCAGTCAACGGGAACGTAGATCAAGGATCTTTTCTATCAGCACACGCGTACGGCGTACAGAGTACTTCTCGAGCAGATCCTGCCTCAGAACTTCCATAATTGCTTTCAGTAAGTGCATTTAAAAACGTTTGTGCCGCTCAAAAGCGGCAAACTATTCACGAGACGACGTGAGCTGCCTTTGAAGCCGAAGCCAGCGTAGATCAATGCAGGCGGACTTAGATTAACTCCATTGTACTTTTAACAGGTTTTTCAGTGTTATAATAATTCTAGCTGGGAGGTGCTGAAAACTTTATTTAGTAGTATCTTTTGTTTCTTTACTCTGAAGGTTTGTCACATTTGATTTATCACAACCCTTTATGCGTCTGGACCATCAGCAAAAGCATACTTTTCAGGTCCTGTATCTTTGTATGAAGTATGCACGTCCTAGCTTTAATATTCATTCTTAATCCAGAAGATCGCCCTAAAATTTCTGCTTATTATACAGACTAGAGCTTTCCTTCGGATAATAGAAAGCCTTTGCAACTGGTAGACATAGACAGCACGCTGGCATTTACAACAAAGCCCCTTCTATACAACTAAGTATACCGATAATATTTAATTACAACCTTGACAAACAGCCTTAATAATATTCCTTGTAAACATAACGATAACATAAGCTGATAAGCTTAACCATACCGTTTTAAGTCGTAACGGTACCCAGTCCCGTACGACGCTCCATATCCGTCTTTTTAATTTATATGAGCTAGACGCGTCTTCGTGCATCCTGCCCGAGCAGCTCAAGTGGACCGGGATACTGTCGATACAGTTGAATATGCATCGCCGGCGCTCGCTCCTGGCTCGATAAACAAGGCACAGTGTTTGTAGTGCTCTTTCATTTCAAAGCTTATTGACTAGACTCGTGAACTACATAAACAGGTACACTTTATTGAGACAGTCAGTGTAGTGTATTGATAAATAAAGATGGCCGCCTAATTCAGCAGTACTACTTTAAAGATTCATGTTAAATTGAATTCTCTGGGAGTAGGTCGAAGGTAGTAGTAGTTACAGGTGTACCATTTTCGTAACAAGCCCAGCATTCACCGGCATCGCAGTGTAAACAGCGCTGACGCTATCTCAGTGGGAATAGGAAACGAGACGAAATGTGTCATTATACGTCACCGTGACCCACCGCCCGCAGCCAGCTCCATTGTGTCTCCGGCGTCGAGTGCTCACCTGTGTCACGTCGTATATCGCCGATGAAAATGCTACATTTTTCGACTGAACTTCCGCATACGAACTCGGAAAATATGAAAATATTTGTACGAATGCTGTTATTCTGTTAGTTTGCGCGCGTTGTTAATAAAATCTGTATGTAGCGAGTTTGGTACTTTATTTTTCAAACTCGCAGCAAAACAACCGACCGAAATCAGTGAGGGCACCGGATTTTATACCTAAATCCTCGTTCTGTTTTGAATAATTCATATTATTTCAGGCAGCGCAGAAGACTTCAATTCGGCTTGTTATTCCGCAGTTGAATCAAAGTCCAATTTCACAAACAATAATAAGTGAATATTACCGCCTCGGAGATTCATGACGATACCAGATTGAAATATTTTCTTGAAAGCTCTAGAAGTTTTAAAGCACAATGCGAACCTAATATAATTTCATCGTATCCACTATTCTATGATATATATCGCAAGGGTTCCCAAACTTATTTTGTCTACTGCCCACTTTGAAAACAAATTATTTTTTAGCGCCCACATTGTTTCAATTTAAAATGCATCCAGATGAAATAAATCACCCCCTAAGCCTCTACACAACGCCCCGATTTTTTGATTCATTCATGAAGGTCTAGAGGGGGGCGGTGTAGGACCAAGCCACACCGCCCCCCTCTAGACCTTCAGTGCCCACAAGGGGTGCGTTATCGCCCACTTTGGGAAATATTGATATTATATCGCTCGGGGCGATCGGAGATACATGTATCATTTCCTAACTAATGCTATCATAAATTATTCCCTGGCCCATATACTTCATTCTTTTGAGCTGAATATTAAAGCATCGCCTGACCTTCGATATATCGCAAAATCGGTGCTAAATCGTAATGCGTAAGAGCGGAGTTCCCTTGGCGAGGTCAGGGACTGAACGCTCGATTGAACACAATGTCTACGGTCTAGCTAAACGCTATACTTATCTATTATTTGCCCATCACTATACCGATTACCGTGTCGGAGGTATGCCTGGATATCGATTATGAAGTATTAGCCCGCCACATAAAAGATTGCCGTTGGAACGTTGAAGAGTAACGCTATGGGAATTGAGAATCTTTTGCGTAGGAAGTTTGTCTAAAAATGCAAGGTAAAGAAGTTAAGGTACCTACACAATACTCACCTAATTATAATAATTCCCTGCCGACATATTCATTATAAATAATGCAGTTTTGGAACAGCCAATTCCTAAGCTTTCGACAACTCTAGCCTTCCTGTCACCGCTAGATGGCGTTAATACGATATTCTGAGGCCAAAGACCAGTATCGAAATCAAAAGCTTTAATTGGGATTTGGGTCGAAGGTAAGGCTCTTTGCCATTTATTATTATTAGTTATTAACATTAACGACAAAATTAATTATGCTAATTACCTTCTGGCCAATTGTCGTAAACATGAACTGCTATGTCGCCGGCCGAGTCTACCGGGCTGAACACGAACTCCTTCGTTTTACCAGACACCAAGATCAAGCGGAGGTTTATCTGTAACAACATAAAAAATACATAATTATTTAAATCTATTTAATTTCTTAAAACAATATGTATATTATATGCCAGAGTCTTGAAATAAAAAACTTAAATCTTAAAAAGTTTTCACGACCCTGCCAGGATTCGAACCTGGAATCTTCTGATCCGTAGTCAGACGCGTTATCCGTTGCGCCACAGGGCCAGTTAATGAAATTGTTGAAATTGTTAATAACTACCTTGGTTTACTATTTATAAAATAAATGTAGGTAAACTACTAAATCTTAACAAATTGAATAAATTAACACTAATATTAAAAAACTCTATATTAATTCGTTATTATAACGGTTATATTTACGTAACAATATAAATATTGATGAATCTGTTATAATATTATCATTAAGGTATTATTAACGTGGGTTGTTATTTCTTAACATTTAATTTCGTTCTTGCTTGTTTATATTTTTTTGCAAAACAAATAGTTCGCACAACATTACCCTTATGAAAGGAGAAAGCGGGATATTGTTTTTTTTTTCCACTGTGTAAGGACTAAGGGGGCTCGGTGTATTATTTATCTCGTTTGCCGTAATCAACTGGGAGCAAATGAAAATAGACCATAACAGTTAGTCAGAATCGCCCACTTGCGTCGCGGCGCGGGTCGCGGCGTTGCACTGTCGCGATAATATTTATCAAGCACTCTACACTTCCTGTTTGTTACAATTTTCCACTAATAAGAACGTATTCGACCCAAATAGAATTTATCTGAGAATAACTCTTTGGCGTTAAAACTGGACTGGCAAATTTAAAATAGAACGAAAGGGTGCATAGTAAAATTAGATTCTATTTTTAGAACAACTTAAATTTTTATCACTTCGGTACGTTACTTAAAATTTACTTTTTAGAAACGACGTACGATGTATTTCTTCGTCATTTAACATCTTTAAAGAACTTTTATTTTATGATCTTTTTCTTGTATTTTTGAGTAGTAAGTACCTAAGTAGACAACTCCCTAAGGTCTAAAGCGAGTCTACCTGAACAAAGTTGCTTACTCTCTAAAGATTTGCACGAGATTGGACTTTATATTGAATTTGGAAAGTTTTTACGCTTTGCATAGCTAATTAGACAATTAGACACGGCGTCTGAGTTAATATTTGCTTTGTCGCGAGCTCGCTAGACAGTAGTCGCCACAGAGTAAGGGCTTGATTACACCATCCGAGTAAAGTGGCGATATAGTGCTTTTGGCTGGGCACTCGGTATGTGCTAAGCCAGGGCACTGTCTCGCCAGTCACCACCCTACTGGGTAAGTGCAAGGGCGTCGCCAAGGGGGGGGCAGGGAGGGGCAGCTGCCCCCCCCCCCCCCTAGAGATTCTAAAAAAGTTGCCAAATATAATGCAAACAACGACCACTATAATATTAAAATCTGGTAATAGATGTAAGGCTCGTAGTAGAAGTGAAAAGCTTTATTTGCTGTCGAATTTACCAACAATTCATACATTATTTTCTCATTCATAGAGAATGAGAAAAGTATGAATTGTAGTAGGTAAAGTCAACTTGCACCCCCCTGCGCCATCGGCTGGCGACGCCCTTGGGTATGTGTAATCAGGCCCTTAGTCTATGGCTTATGGCTGTGCAGTGTACATTAACGATAGGTTGTATGCTCATTGAACCAAATGGCCGGTGAACACTCTATAAACGTTACGTAAAAATGTACGTAAGTAAATCCTTTTGGAATTTGGATGGAAGCCGCCTATGTTTGTTTTGCATTGCGTTGGGACTTGGGAAGTCTTTTAATTATTAACGTCTGGTGCATGTCTTCTGAACATACCCTTAGGTACCGCGGACTCAGCAATGCTCGTATTAAATTGACCACTCGCTAGAAGGAGAGAAAGTGATTGCGCGGACAAAACTTGTCTCTGTCTTATAGGTCTATAGTTATACAAGTACATCTTGATTCTTGACCAATAAATTTATAATTCTAGACAAAGAAAACAATAGGATGCACGTAAGTTTCATCTCTCTTACACTTTCCTACCTGTATAGTGTATTTACTTTACAATTGTATAGGGAAAGCTCTGTCCATACTCCATTCTCTAAGTCTATGGTAATCTTGCCGGTCTGTCGCACAATTAAACTTCAGTGACACGAGTGACGGTGAATAATGAAAATTAAACAACTTTTCAATTTGCAAAGCAGACTTTCAGAGCAGCTATCTAGCCTCTACTCTCTAGGTAACTGCACTCGTTTGCAGTAAGTTATAAAATTTGGCAGTCGTTAACATACGTAATTTACTAGATAATATTATGATCGGGTTACTACGAGGTGAGTCACAAAAGTTCATATAAAAATGTTTGGTGACTGCCTTCAGTGCCTCGTGATTTGAAATAGTCAATATGTTTGGCCTAGAGTCTAGACGAAACAATGTCCCCGCATCCCTAGATGGCACAAGGAAAGAGGTGGCTACATTGTTTCGCTTGACACTATAAGTATATGTCGCAGCCAACTGGTTAAAATAGCCGTTCAATCAAACAGCTAGCCCTTTGACTGAACAGCGCATTCAATCACATGGCTATACGTCGTTTAGCCGACTTGTTGACTGCAACGTTCAACACTACAGCTAGATGACGCTTAGCTAACTGGTTAAATGGCAAATTAACTAAGGTGACCATAGTTTAGTGTTATTATTACACAAGCGTAATGATAACAAGTAGAATAAAATATGTTCCACAGCGAGAAGAGTAAAAATTATTTAATTGCACTTAAAAATGTTCTTCAATTAATTGTTTTCTTTATTTAATTCACTTAAAATTTCGCAATTTTACAATTAACTTTAATATGTGTCCAACCGCTCCAACGCCATTGTTGTTGTTATGTCACAGGCATCGCCACGAGTGTTAAGAATCGGAACTAAAAACTGTCAAAAAGGCGACTAATCTCTCGCTTTATTAAATTATGGCTAGTCGTGTTGTATGACGTATCACGTATGGCGCCGAATAAATTCCGGCGGATTTTTATTCAGAAGCATATAATCCTGCTAATAGTAAAAAGTAGCTATAGAACCGCCGCATTACAAAAGGTCCTGTTTTTGGTAACAGCGTAATGTAGTACGGCGGATTATACAATTCGACTGCGACATAGATGCCCCATCTCCTCAACTGTAGCGAACAAATTGCTCGCGTCATAACGTCAATCACTAACAAAACATCACCTGGCTCGGACCCTACAATTGGATTGTCTTCAGTCAGCAGCCAGCAGTCGCCAACAAAAACTTCCAATAGGGAAATAAATTGAGAGCGCAGCCAATAGTCGGGGAGCTCGTGACCTAGTTTCCATCAACGTTTGATTCAGGTACAAATTTTACATAGTGCACGATGGAAGCATGTTTTCAATTTTTCCTACCGATTTTGGGTAAATCGACAACATTCAGCCTTCTATTCTAGTAAGACAATAAATAATTATTACAAATATTGTCTTTTACAATAAAGAAAATGTATTCTTCTGCTGTCATTTTTCTGTAAAAATGAGGATAAACATAGATTTATCTAGATTAATCATAAATCAATATTCATTAATCCAACGTGCAAGAGGTAAAATGATACAAAATATAAAGATAATGTAATATTTAAGCTTTGCCAACAAACGAAGGTTGTTTACAGCGGCAACGCAAGCACTAAGTAGCGAACCAAACTGTTATAATTATGTAAGTATTTTACTAATTTTGTGTTTCACAATTCAGATAGCAAGGGCGATATTTACTCTACTTAATTAATTCAAGGAACACAGGTTCAATTAAGTCCTAGGTCCTCGAATCGTGGACTAATTCAATATGGATTCAAAGAAATGTTTCATTATGAGCTACCTGCTACATTATTCAAAATTCGTAAAAAGCTCTTCTGTAAAGAGTGAACTGGCTCAAAGGATATTAACCCGTCAGCCCCATAAGCTCACCGGTGAGCGAGACACAATAGAATAACAATAGATTTCCAAGCATCTACGATCGAAGGATTAAAATATTTATTTATTTATTTATTAAAGATATACCAACAACACATTGCGGCAACATTCATAATTAAAATCTACTACAGCTATGATAAGATCTAACGCAATAGTCTATTACAGGTATATACAGCTTGAACAAAGATTCTCCGTATTTAAGGTAAAAGAAAATTAAAAACTTAAGAGTAAATTAATGCTTAAAAAATTAACCCTATTAATACGATTAGTTTAAAATCAGTTTATATAAAGACATAATAACAATTGGTCAATGATAAAAGTTAATAATTCTAATAAAAAGTCATAGGATAAAAATGAGTTTTAACATGATAGCAAATAATTTAAATCAAATCAAATTAAATTAAATTAAAATTAAATTAAGTCAAATGAAATCAAATTAAATTAAATCAAATTAAGTTAAATACATAATTGGGATAGTCAAGCGTTACAATTATTAGAGGACAACGTACATTTAACATTATTACTAAACTTTACAACTAGATGACAAAATACATATTTTATAGTCGGGGCAATTTAATAGGCCACATTTGACAGTTCAACAAAATTGAGCCTGGTAGCCTTGTAACGACGCCATAAAAAAATAAATATTTTGTCATTGTTATTACTGCACAATTTATTCACTTTTTCTAATAACGATTACATATTTATTATAAACATAACCAATACGTATCAATGTCAAATAGTTTTTTTTTTTAATTTGCAAGGGAATCATAGAAAATGTCAATATCATGGACGGCGAGTTTGTTATAAGAGCATGTGAGTCTGTTAATTGTAGAGTATTTACCTAGGTTGGTTCTTACGGGGATTGGTGTGAATGTTTTGTGAGGTCGCCTAGGAAGACAACGGGGTACGTGTATGTTGACAAGACCTAATATATTCGAACAGTCTAGGGTGCGATTAATTATTTTGTGAAGAGTGCAGAGATCAGCTACTAGCCTACGTTGCTCGAGAGAGTGGATGTTAAAGTGTTTCAGGCGTCTTTGGTAGTTAGCTCTGTAGGGACAAGACTTATCTTTGTAGGAGAGGTAGCGTGTGAAGGCTTTTTGAACGCTCTCTATCCTTTCGATATGAATTTTATAGTGAGGGTTCCAGACCGGTGATGCGTATTCCAGAGTACTGCGTGCTAGAGCGTTAAAGATTGCGATAATGCTATCTACATTTTTTAATTCAGCGGTGTTACGTTTAATAAAACCCAATATCATCCATGATTTTGCTAGTATCTGGTTTAGGTGTTCAGCAAAGGATAATTTTTTATCAAGAATAACGCCTAGATCCTTAATTACTGATACTTCCTGAAGCAGCTGGCCCTGGATGAAATAACGGGATTGAATTATATTTTTTTTGCGTGAGAATTTGATGTGGGCGCATTTTAGAACATTGAGGCACATTCTATTTTCATTACACCATTTCTGGAGAGCGTTAATATCTGTTTGAAGAAGGATACTATCCTCAATTGATTTGATTACTCGGTATATTTTAAGGTCGTCAGCGAACATAGAGTACTTACTAAATTTCAAATATAACGAAATATCATTTATAAAGATTAGGAAGAGGATGGGGCCGAGATGAGAACCCTGTGGAACTCCAGAGGTGGCAAAAAAAGGTTCTGAGGAGTATCCATTGACCGTCACTCTCAGAATTCGGTTTTCAATATAGGAACGGAACCACGAGAGTAGCGGTTCCTGAATACCATACGTATGTAGCTTAGCGATTAATATATTATGGTCTACTTTATCGAAGGCGCTGCTGAAGTCAGTGTAAATAGCATCAATTTGCTGTCGGCGGTCCACACTTTTAGTAATGTCCACACTTTGGTCCACACTTTTAATATTGTCATAATAATGCCTATCTATTTATTTAATTTTACTAGCGCTACTTAAAACAAATCAATAATTTATTTTAATTAGCGTTAAATATTATAATGAGTCACTTTGAAGTAATAGTTCAAACCTTAACCTTAGAAGTTAGAAGTAATCCCTGAATCGTCTGATAACTTTAGTTATCAGGTGATAATTACGGTCTACTACGACGGTCGACGAGTTCTTGTTGGACGGAAGTGACTACTAAATCTCAATCTGGCAGAGGAAATTTTCTTTGGTTCCCACTTACTAAATAGGTAACATTAGTTAGTGCGTGACAACTGACAGTGTGTAGTGTAAACATATAAAATACCCTATGTCATCGTTATAGGGGCTTGTAAGGGGCAAAACAACTGTGAACATCTGTTACTCCTTGTATCGAGTACTTTAACTCGCGTCCGAAGAAAGTCCCGTTATTGGGAGGACGTACGTTCACTTGAACGTGGTCGAGTGCAGCCCCCCTCACCCCGCGCCCGCATTGCACCAAACGCGAAGGAAACGGAAGATGCCAATGTACTGTTTTCCTGTCGATGGCCCATTTCACCGTTTAGTGTAAGGCCAATAAAATGAGCATTAAAGGCTGATAAAATACATTGTCAAAAGTCTCAATGACCCAACTCCCAATGACCCTTTACTGAAGGCTCGAGAGATAGCATGTAATTAGCGCCGCATTTTTAAGTTGGACCAATATCTACAACGATCATGATTCATGGGCAATTAAAGACGAATATAATATATACGTTCGTGATCACCTTTATTTGTCCATCTTGGGAATTAGGTGGTTTGTCAAGGAATAAAAAGGAAATATTATTAATCGCTATAAAAATATTATATAAAACGTATAATATTTTCAGCCCATTAATCACGTTTATTGAACAATACGTAGCGAGCTTCAGCGCAGGTTGTATAAATGAAATATTAATTGATAACATGAAAACAATACAATTTGCATTGGAAATTAAAAGCTTGTCGCGAACATCGCCCGTACATTTGTATCAATTTGTACTTCACTGTACAGTGTACACTATCTATATATTGAGGATTCGCTGAAAGTGTTGATTTACATCGATACAGTAGCAGGCGCCAGTAATAGGTTGCGACTTGCGGTAGTGAATCAGAACCTGTAGCTCTACCATGAGTTTAAAGCTATAGTATTTATCGATACTCGATACCGACTACGTAAATACTTAGTATGGCGAATTTAGTTCCACAAGTGACCGCTAGAGGCGCTGTAAAATTTGCGATACTAAAAATTTACGGTAGTCGGTATCGAGTATCGAGAAATACTATAGCTTTAAACTCATGGTAGAGCTACAGGGCTTGTACCATGAAACTGTTTTGAGGCCCTAACAATCGGACGAGCCTCCTACTCTAACAAACGTGAAATGACGTCGTTAGAGCAGGACGCAGCATTCTCGTCCGATTGTTTGAGTCTCAAAAAGGTTTCGTAGTAGGCCTACAGTATTTAGGGAATCAAGTGGGTTACTCTAACCCAGGTTTTCCTCTAAAAAGCCAACCATTATTTGAAAAATTACTTTTATCAACATAACAGGTGAGTAAAAAGGCCGCCCCTTACACAAAACAAAACCTATCATCATCATAATTAATAATAACCCCTTAAAGTGTTATTTGACAATTTAAACTAAATTGTTTTTTATTTGCTGCAAAGAATAAAATAAATTATAATATCCATTTGAAAATATATTTTATTTTGAAAAAAATTTGGACCACCTCTCAAACTGATCAGCACTTTTATATCAATGCGAACATTTCCAGCATCCATTAGCTGTTATCTATGCAAGCATGTTCAGTCGAGTCCAGCATCCAGCAGTCATATTCGTGTAACGATGTAAATTACCATTTAATATACTATGTAGATTGTAGATAGGTATAGTAAATAATATTTTATTACTTCATCAATCAATTGTCAAATGGTATCGGAGCAATATTAATAATTTGTAGCTTAAACCTTTGATGATTTAATGGTCTGTGATTAAAGACTTGCTAACGACAATTTCCATTACCTTTGACATATTACTTAACTTTTATAAGTTATATTAAAAGGTGGTTAATATTATATGTCGGAGCAAAGTTTTCACATAGGTATATTACGAAGTACGAACTTTATAATATATCTCGCTCTGGCATATTTAATTATCTACGTTTAAAAATTCCGCTGTCAGGATATCAAGCTAACACATCATGAAGATGTTGCTAGCAATGTTGGGAACGCAACCGAAACCGTAAAATTTTGTGACGGAAACAATAAAGAACCTCTATTACAGAATTTCA
The DNA here is from genome assembly GCF_905147365.1 of Aricia agestis. NCBI lineage: Eukaryota > Metazoa > Arthropoda > Insecta > Lepidoptera > Lycaenidae > Aricia > Aricia agestis. Next base: position 7,169,529 of record NC_056409.1, on the reverse strand, counting down.
TTAAAATTAGTTCAACCGTGAACCGTATAGAGGTGACATTACTGTTGCAGTGCAGTGTATTTACTATTTACCAGTTCTTAAGTTAAAATTGATCGCAGGGCCTGTATCTTCGATCACGTCCAAGACTCCAAGACTCCATCATGCATTGGCAGGTTGTCGCTCATTGTCGTAAGTCGTAACAACACCTATAGCCCTGTAGATGCGGTCGGGGCGGCCGCTGAGTTACTCCCGGGGCGAACTCTGCCCCGGCATGTGTTTGGCCCCGCGCCAGACCACGATAGCGCACCAGCCGACCCGACCGGGCAAAACAACCAACTCCTGATTAACAGAAGCCGTTTTTGGGGCAAACTTGGTCTTTTTATGCCACCGATACACCGTGTTAAATCCATTACATAACATTAGGGTTTCGACCCTGTTCTTAGCATTATCAATTCAATGCAACAAAGCGCATAAAATACCACTTATGTAAATCGTTTTGTATCTTTAACGTATTACGCATTCCATATCTCTATACACATGTAAATATCCTACATTTATGGCTTTTTACAAAATATAATCCCACCCAAATAGCGGAATAATTTATGTGACAAAAGTAACATGATAAAAGAACATAAAGTAAGTCGATTCCCGCAGTCCCTTTACGACTTAGGAATAGCGACATATAAACACATAAAGTCGTCTGCGGAATACAAACGAGCGGCCTCAAGATGCGAAGACAAGGATTTGGCGCCGAAACCAATTCGGTCCATTACAAACGAGAGAACAGGCAGCGGCATCGACACTATAAATCAGGGCGCGTCCCCGGCGCCTATTGACCCCATTCTTATTTTTCGACGGCCATAATTTCACCAATGATTACTCGGATATATATTTTCCACGCAACATTTTCCTCGGCGATCCCGGGGGAGCGACGGAATCCCCGAAAGCTCTCGACTGAGCTAACAATATTTGCTTCCGAAATAATTTCGCCCGGAGAATTTTAATAAGACTCCTCGCGAGCGCGGAGGTAATTGAATAGAAACAAGAAACTAAAGGAATGTTTACTCGTAAAATGGCCAAAAACTGAAGGCGCGACGCGACGTCGCAAATTTAATTTCACTTATCGGGGAAAAGTTAAGCTTTTAATGCAAAAATGTTACGTAACAACGTTATGATTCACGACTTTGTGACTAACGTAAGCTTTTAGTATGATTACTAAGCGACTTGATCCGAAACGTACTCGTATGACTTAGGCTGCATTTCCACCGGAGCTGAGCTAAGCTGCGTTGCGAGGAATGTGTTTTTAAGAACCAATAGAAACGCTTTATTTGCCTGACCACGTTCAGCGCAACGATTCTATTGGTTCTTGTAAAACACATTCCTCGCAAGTCGCAACGCAGCTTAGCTCATCTCCGGTGGAAACGCAGCCTTATACTCGTAACGTACCTATTTCATTAACTTACGCCAACATAATATTGCAACAGGACATAAACTGGCCGCACCCAAAGACTAATTAATTTTAATTTAATTACGAGTTTAACAGCAAAAGCATGGAGTTTGTTAAAATCTTAATTACATTTTAGTGATCATCAAATACCTCAAAGTGAGTCAGTCCCTCTAAACTTCACCAAACTAAAGACACTACGCGACCACGCTAGTATTCTGATCATATTCAATTATTACTCTTATCATTTCTATCAATAAATCATGCTATTTCATTACTGATAGACTCCAGACTCCAGAGTCCAAACGTTTTACAGCTCATATGTTTATGTCGTCTTGCAGACTGTGTGTCTGCTAACTACGTCACTGGCCAAGGTTAGCTTTCGAGTATGGAGTCATAAATTATATTTTTTTGGCTTATCCTCGTTATTCGTGACTGTAATCGGCCACGCCACGTTTTAATAAGAATTTTAAGCTTTCGAGCGTGACTGCACTAAGTCGTTAATACGTTGCTAGTGAACTCTGAACTAGAAAGTATTTACTGTACAACTGTCATGATTAGCAAATACAGCCGAACTAATATTCTACAGTTTGGTCGCGGAGCTCATAGAAATCAGTATATTGTCTCTTTCATTCTGGTAATCTTATTTTTTGTATCGCGTTTCCACAGGTACACGATAGGAACAGGAATATCTCCTGCTAGTGAAAGAAACAAGTAGAGATGAGTAATGTACGAACATCTTTTGCTTTCATCTGATTTCTAAAGAAATAAATATAAGAATACCAGTTTGTATCGTGTTTTCTATTTTGTAATAATACAAGTTGTCGTGAATACGAGCTAGATATCTAGAATTGACATTTAAGTATTTCTATTGACTGTTTTAACCTTTGCAAAGAACAGTGTAGAAGTTTTTAAATAGTGTATGACATAAAGGTCAATCGATATGGAAATGAAAGGGCGGTTTCATTTCAAACCCACACATATTTTGACACAGATATACACGGGGAGCTAGATTTAACAGGTCGGACTGATCGCAGGTCGACCTGACCTCTCCGTATTTAGTTTACACAACTTCTTTAACACAATATTATAACTCTATGTAAACACTTAACAATATAATCAGGGTAAATTCCAGATCTGTTCACATTCCAACCGGGTAACATTAATTATTCCCGAATTTTAACTGACCTATTCTGAGTCCCAGTTTCTGAAAATTTTTGACACAGGTTAATTTCTTCAACAGCGTAGTTGGTTGGTTAATATTTTGACGTTAGCTAATCAAAAGCTTCTTTTAAAGGAACCGGGTAGTGGGCACTAGCTAAGTATAATATAGCAATAACTAAATCCCGACAGACATCAAACAAAAACAAACAAACAAAATATTATATTGACTCTTTGTACAAAACAAATATTGTCTCCCTGTAAAAATAAACGTATTATTTTTCTTCGAAGGTTAACAAAATCGTCGCGTGTCTATCCACTATAAAGTATTTTTAACGTTAATTTCTGAAATTAGTCTATATACCTGCCACATTACAATCCGGGAGATATTTATTTGGCTCACTTCCAAATACCGACCGATCGAACTGACTCGATATGAGATATCAAAGTCGGAATACTACGCTGTTTACTATAAAAGTTCAAAACTATTTACCTACTCACAGAGTCACTTAAATATTATTATTTGACTAATAATATAAGTAGGTATGTGTTGCCTTTCTACATAAAATAATAGATATGCTATTGTTAATGCGAAAGCTGTCCGTTGCTGTCTTCAAGTTTAAACCGTTGCATTGAACAGTTTTAAATAGAAACATCAATGGATAGTATGTGCCTTAAAAAAACTTACGGTCCCGCGCGATAAACGTTATGGTTGCCATGGCTCTATATTTAAAAACAAAAAATTATATTTAAAACAAAATCGCAAGAGAGATAAAAGGTACAAATTACAATTAAACCTGTCAAAAAATGGATAGCGGCTGCCGGCTAGTATTTAACTAGAGTTGGGCAAAGTGCCCATAAATGTCCAAAACGCCCAGGCATTTTCTTTTCTATATAGGAGGGTAAAACACCTAAAAATACGCAGAAGTTTACCCAATCTATAATCTCCAATTATATACAATTCACAATTTTACAACTGCGAAAAGCTTAAAGTGCGTAGCGTACTATTTACTTAGCTTTACAAATAGCAAACAAGTCACAACATTTCTATATTAAAAGTGTAGTCAAGTGAGGCGTCAAACACAGGTCTGCTAAAGGTGGCTTTCCGATCCTAGCGGCGACCGCGACCGACAGAAATCCAAATAAATTATATTCAAAAAACTTTTTGAAAAAAAAGCTTTTATTTTAAAAACACTCTTAAAAGACGAAAATAAATTTCTCCTTGAAATGTATATTAAGGTATAACCTCAATATACTGTACAATTTGCATGATAAGAAAAGCTTGTCGCGCGATTTGTGAATAAACTAGTAGGTACCAATTTAATTAGGATTAAATTGATATTATATTTTTTATTAAATACTGACAGATCGTTAAGTCTCGCGACAAGCTTTTCTTATCATGCAAATTGTACAGTATATTGAGGTTATTACCTTAATATACATTTCAAGTAGAAATTTATTTTGTCTTTTAAGAGTGTTTTTAAAATAAAAGCTTTTTTTCAAAAAGTTTTTTGAATATAATTTATTTTTTGATTTTTAGATATCTCTGGGTAGATTTATTAGTCTGTTAGTCTGTTCTTAGTTTTGTTTTGTTTCAAGAATTTGTTAACTGATTAACTATTAAGTCCTTAAGAAATCGTACTTGATTTTAATCAGTGAAAAAACCGTGTCTATATCTAGCGAGTTGTTTAAATATTCCGTTTATTTCTACATGACTAAAAATTTAAATTTCACTTAACTAAAAATCCCCTATCTTGGATGAGCGTCCATTTTGTATGTAGAATGACATTACATTCGTTTCCGAGTTACTCTCAATGAGCCCTTTCATTTGATACTCATATTGCAGAAGAGAAGAATTCCCGTGTCTTGGATGAGCCGCCATATTGGTTGTAGAATGATAGTACATTCGTTTTGATGATACTCTCAATGAGCTCTTTCATTTGATACCCATATTGCAGTAGTGCATTAAAAATATCTATTCCCCTATCTTGGATGCGCCGCCATTTTGGATGTAGAATGACGTTACATTCGTTTTCGAGTTACTCTCAAAAAGCCATTTCATTTAATATCCATATTGTAGAACTGCATAGAAAATAACTATTTCGGCATCATGGATGGTCGGCCATATTGGATTTAGAGTGATGTCACATACTACATCGTGCATGGTCATCCAAACTAAACGTGTATGCAAAATTTCAGCTCAATTGGTTAAATATATCTACTTCAAAATTGAGTTCCAAAATTCCACCGTAACATACATACTTACATACATACAGAGCAAGTTAAATAAAAGCTTTTAATAAAATACCACTTTATGACCTAGGTAATAGGTTTCATTTTCTTCTAGCGACTAGCTTGTAGTGGCGTAAAGCAAAATGAAACCCGAGCCTAGGTCATAAATTGACATTTTATTTGAATTTTTGTCGGTCGCGGCCGCATAGCTCGTTAAACGGAAAGCTACCTTAACACGCCGCCCGCCCGCCCAGGCCAGACATGCATTTTGCCGCCCACTGCACACTGGACTTGAAAGTTGAACATTTCAACTATCCACTACACCCCGACGTTACCAAGGGGTAACTATTTTTCAGAAACATCAATAATATCCTTTCAAAGAGCTGATGTTATATTTAGCATTATTCGTATGAGTTAGCTAGACCAAACGGAGATAATATTGGATTACCTTTAAAGCTGCTTTTATTTAAAGACTAGCTGTTGCCCGCGACTTCGTCCGCGTTAACATAGTATAATAAGTAATAACAAAGATGGATAGTCCGCAAACAGATATGAAAAAAGTAAAATATAACCTCCACCTTTTTGGAAGTCGATTAAAAAGTAGCCTAAGTTACACCTTACTACATCAGCTATCTACCAAAAAAAGTCCCGGCAAAATAGCTCCAGCCGTTTCAGAGATTAGCCGGAACAAACAGACAGACAGACACACAGACAAAAGTTGTATAAAATGTTGTTTTGGTGTATGTATCGTATATACGTTTTTTTACTACATGCATATAGATTCATATGCATGTAGTAAAAAAACGGTTCTTTCAATATTACAAACAGACACTCCAATTTTATTTATATGTATAGATGTATAGATAATACAAAATATATGATTGGATTTAGCTACTTAACGAAAAAATTGCTTTTGCGTTACCAAATTCTAGTATTAACTAGATTCAGTTCGATTATTTAGGAGATAAAAACCCGTTGACTGCTTTTATCTTTGGCAGATTTACCTGAAACAAAAGAATATGAACATAAGAAATGATAACTGGATCTACTTAGTAATATATTTCAAAGGTATACTAACTTAGTTAATTTTACATCTTTTATTATAATAACTAGACGTTCCGCGCGCCTCTGCCCGCGTAAATTAGATATTTATGATCCTTTACGTGGTCTACTTCTTATCTGTGCCATATAACAGAAAAATTGTTCCTCTTTTTTTGTCTCCAGTAGTTCGTGAGAAGCCCTTTCAAATAATTTCCCCGTTTTTTCCACATTTTCCTCTATTTCTTCGCTCCTATTAGTCTTAGCGTGATAAAATATAGCCTAAATTCTTCCTCGATAAATGGGCTATCTAACATTGAACGAATTGTTCAAATCGGACCAGTAGAAATTAGCGCGTTCAAACAAACAAACTTTATAATATAGATTAGCTACAGTTTACAATTACGTTTCGACTTTTGATTGTATTTTTAAACAAATTAGTTCTCCCATAGCTTTCTCAAACTAAAAACCATACTGTAATTCGGATGTGATTTCTCATATTTTGTTTCGTCAAATGGATATCAAGACATGTAAACAAAACTGCCACGAATTCGCTTCCACAATGCTACTGTCTTGGTTCCTGTATCTAGTAAGTATAATAATATAAAGTAGTTTGAAACATTTACAATTTTACAAATAGGCTTCATGCTGCGTACTTGCGTCCAACTGAATTGGCCATCAAAGATCTCTTGAGGTATCACAGGAAAACCATTTCCCGGCGTAAAGAAATACAGCTCAATTTCGTACGATGGCTTTCCACTTCTTTCCGCTGTACTCTATTACGCGTTTCCACTAGAGTCAAGTGCGCAGTTTATGGTAAAATATATCCTTTATGTTTGATCCCCTCGAAGCTAGTGGAAAAGGGTCAAAGTTAATAAAATTCCGAAAAGTGAGATCAACCCTTGCGGCATAATAAGCTCTCTGTTTTAATAAGATGACACGTTATGCGGTATGCTCTTGCTGATTTTAAATGGTTTGAGAAAATAAAATTTTATTTACAGTTACAGGAATGAACTTTACAAGCATACAAACCACTAGTAGAGTTAAGTAATGCTCTTAATTTTCATAACATTTTTGTCAATTAATATTTATTAGCATAAACAAATAAATAGGTAATACATATTACATGATTTGGAAACGCCCACTAGTTTCATTGTACAACTTCTAAATGAAATTTCATTTTGTCTAGCTTAGATAGAATCTAGTGTTATAAAATTCAAGTAATTTCATCAAAACAAAAGCTGCCAACTTTAAAATCCCGCATCAAAACATTTAACCGTTTTAATTCGCTGACCGAGCCGAGAGTCGAGACAACAAAGAAAAAACATTTCTGATGTGGACGCAAATGCTCACGAATAAAGGCACAATGAATTCTAATCAATGAACTTACAATGCTTTTACACAGGGGCACTTGTTTATTTCTACGCTGACTTGATTTAGACTAACAAGTAAACGATATAATCACTTGGACGTTAAACGATAGGTGAACCGGCATTGAATTTAGGGGTGCCAAAACTCACGAATAGGTTAGAACCTACACCTAGTTTTAGAAATCTAGGTATATCGAAATAGTAGAGACAACTTTATTGGAGACCTATTTATTGGTGTCGTCACGTCAAGTCGTTTCTTCTATTTAGAGTTACCTGAGCAGTAGTAAATATTCTCTTAAAGCTCAACTTCATAGCCTCTAATCTAAGTTTATTAGTCTAGACTCTAGATACACACTTTTGCTTTTCCTTTAGACGAGTAAGTACGATTCGGGGATCACCCTGGGTTCTGTAACTCGGGGGTTTTCAGGGACCAAGTCTTTCACCGCATCTGTATCGATAGTGATGACTGATGACTGTACATATGAATTAATGATGCGCCTAATGATTGGAAGCTCCCATACTCGAAACTAAACTACATAATCGCAAATCGGCTCGCGAGACCGGAGCCTTGGGTGGAGTGTTTCCGATGGGATGAAGGGAGAAGGGAGAGGGGGGGCAGGGCAGGCGTGTTCAAGAGTCTGCATAGCGGCTGAGATTTAGACAAGTGCATTAAGCATCTCGATACTTTGCAACTTTTTGTACAAAATAAACTTTTATCGCGTGAGAAAAAGTCTCAAGTCGATAGCCTTGCATGATTTTAACTTTTAATTCATTTTCTTTAACCAATTAGAAAGAGATGCTATCAATAATTCACCAATCGTTAATGTACCATAATTTAAATTTATTTGTGTTACTATAGATACATATGTATAATTTTAAATGGCTCATTAATGCATCGCATCGTTTCGTCACGTCACGACTCACGATGCAACGTAAACTGTCCCTTTTGTCTAATTAATATTATACATTTGATCCGTATTACAAGCATGTATTACGTAACGTGGTACAAGCATTAAACACACAACTGCTGGCTAATCGAATTACGCCAGCAGCTCGTCAACACTAATGGCCAATATTCCACCTTTAATTAATCCCAAGTTAATAGTTACGCCAATTTGCGTCAAAACTCACAAAGCATCGCCCGATAATAACAATAAAACGTCCAAAGGTCACCTTACAGCCTGTAGGCTGATTGCCGATAAAAAAGAAATGATGAAAAGTAAAATACAAACAAAAATATAATTAAGTTAGTCTCCACTTCTCGTAAGCACCAGCCAATAGCAATACTACAACATTTATATACAACCAAGTGGACAACAAAATAGCACAAGCCAATGTATGGCTATTCTTTTCACTTCTATAATCTGTTTTGTCTTTTTCGTTAATATATTTGGTACTAGTCTTTTGAAGTAGGATAGACTACCGAAATACCGACCCAGTCCATCCTAAATCAAACCGATATTTTCATCAATAATGCTCAACGTTACTATAGAGGTAAAGCATTATCTTGCGTAAGAATTACATATTCATTTCTCTGCACCTACTCTTAAAAACTTCAATTCTACTCTGAACTCTCTATAAGGAACGCAGCAGACAAACTGTAATGAAAGGTTAGCATAATTATTAATTGGTTACCTTTCATTACTATCCTTCTGATTTGCTGACCGATCGTGAAACACGAAACCTCGCCATGTACGAAATGTAACTGTATACCTGCTTCGCTGTATCAGCGCATGCAGATTGTTTGTGTTACATTATCTCTATTCTGCATAAGGGTATGAGGGTGTCTGAGCATGAAAGATACCTTTTCTATTTTTGGAGGTAAACAAATCCCTCCCTTTGTCAACATTAAGGCAATTTGCAAAATATAAATTGTATACAGTAAACTAAATCAGGTGCGGTCCGAGAATTCAGACCATTCTTTCTCGAAATATAACTAACGAGTGTGTGCACTGTAGTAATATCGTGCCTATTTCGACAATATTGTACCAAATATTACAATTCCTCGTGACCCAATTTAGAGCTACTACCGCGCCTATAAACTTCTAATAGTTCTAACACTAGGACGTCCAAATCGGCGCACGCATGCATTCACGTGATTTCCGATTCTCTTGAGTAGGACTAGGAACACAACGCAGTTTTACGTTGCAGACGAGTAAAATTTGTCTTTATTGATTCAAATACGGTTAACTTACTCTACTGTTATGACATTTAAACTGTGCTCTTTATATGGAAATGATAATTATACTAGCGTTCATTTGTCAAATAGTAGGCGGTCTGTGAGCTTAATGTGGATGATTGATTAATAGAATTCACCCCTTTGTGGTTAAATGTATGTATTTAAAGGATTTGTTTGATAAATTAACATGCAAGATTTTTGTTTTTAGTTTTCTATAATGATAGGTTCAGTGGGGGCTATTCACAACTCCCGTTCCATTCGGATTGGAAAATTTATGGTCAAAGCGAGTTACGTGTATTAACTGAGTTGTCGAATCTGAAATCTATGACGTATAACCTACTAGCTGTTGCCCGCGACTTCGTCCGCGTGGACTTCAGTTTATAGCGCGCGATGTCAACAAAATTGGTGTCAAAAGCTTTTATAAAAAAACCCTGGTACCCCTTAAATCAATACAGCTGTGCAGTGTGCAAACAATAAGTACTTCATTTTTGTATGTTAAACTTTATATATTATGCCAAATTTTAAAGCTTATTTAGCCCCCCAATTACACAACTTTACCCATAAACTATTTATCATTGATAGGTTTAGCCCCAATTTCACCAACGTCTGTTAGTGTTAACAGCTTGTTAAAATATCCTGTCTTCTCTTTCATTCATATGAAAAACGAAACAGCTAACGTGATACTAATTCGAGCATTAACTTTAACAGTCGTTGGTGAAATTTGGTCTTAAGGTTACGTCACTGCCTGCACAGATAAAGTACTGAGTTATTTAATACCGTAGAATAGATATAACAATCGAAAAAAATCGAGACTTAAATGTAAGATGATACCACCTCTTATAGAAAGACTTTTGAGCAAGCGTCAGCGCGATGTAGAAGACGCACGGCGCCATCTATTATGAATTTTTTGAACAAATTTACGACCCTTACAACCCTTTTTTCCAGTAAAAAAGTAGCCTATGTCCTTTCTCAGGCTTTAGACTATCAGTATACAAAATTTCATTACAATCGGTTCGGTAGTTTTGGCGTTTGGCGTGAAAGCGAGACTGACAGACAGACAGACAGACAGAGATACTTTCGCATTCATAATATTAGTACAGATTATGTGCACACTGCACAGCTGTTTTTGGGTATTTTGATTAATTAAGGGCCGCGCTACACCGGAATGGCAGCGGCGAGGCGAGCACTTTCAGCGCTGCCATTCCGGTGTAGCGCGGCCCTAAGAGGGGTACCACTTACCAGGGTTTTAAAAAGTTTTTAAATTTGACACACATTTTGTTGACACCGCGCGCTATAAACTAAAGTCCACGCGGACGAAGTCGCGGGCAACAGCTAGTTATGAATAAAAACAATAATATATAATAAAGTAGGTATGATTAGTTCTGTTATAATAATGAAGTAAAAAATAAAGCGCCATCTGTTTTCATATATTAGAATTAAAATGTAAAAATATTTTCTGGATGGAATATAGGCCAAGTGCCAACACAACACACTCGAACTCCTTAGAAATGCAGTAGGATTTCTATAAGATAAGATAGATTGATTATTATTATAGCAAGTGATAATATTATTAAACATAATATTCTAACGTATTAAAAACTATAAACAAAAACATAATAACTAATAAGTATGATTAGTTCTATGTTACAACGAAGTAAAAAAAAGCGCCATCTGTTGAATCGTATTAGAACTAAAATGTTCATTGCATCGCGTCGATATATTTCTGGATTTTTTATAATATTATACATAAAATATATTTAAGATTTTTGAAATATTATTTTAATACACATCCAAGACCCAGGAACATTGAAAACTTTTTGTTCCGCCTGCGGGACTCGAACCCAGGACCCCCGGGATGAGCGCTGGCCACGCGCAATGCGAAGTAATTTTCATCGATATTTTCATGGAAATAAGATATTTTCCCACATCAAAATGTAGCCTATGTCCTTTCTCAGACTCTAGAATAACTGTGTACAAAATTTCATTGCAATCGGTTCAGTAGTTTTGGCGTGAAAGCGAGACAGACAGACAGACAGACAGACAGACAGACAGACAGACAGACAGACAGAGATACTTTCGCATTTATAATATTAGTATAGATAATAACCTATAATAAGAATATTTATTAAATTGTTCATTGTCAATTAAGAATACCAGTTTGTAGTTGTTAGCTCTACCTCTCTACATAATAAATCTACATGTACATGATCTTATATAAGCCTTCATCTTTTATTCCCTAAGTTTATGGACAAAGGTGTGTTCAAAAATTCTAAGTTGTGAGAATCTCAAAAGCGTGAGCATATAAAGTGATTGATTTTACATACAATAGGCATCGTATAACACTTACTCGCGTACACCACAAAAGTTTGCGAGTTGGGCGCATCTGTGTAGTTTCATTGGTGCACCGCCTTTGAAATATGAAGGAAAATAGCACAGAGACGTGAGTAGAATTTGCAGTAGAGATAATGCCGTAGAGAGTATTCCAGTGTATTCGCAGGGAAGAAATGTGTTGCTGCTGAGAGGTCGCCAGAATTGATTCTACTTTTATTTACTAGTCATACTTATAATAATTAAATGCAAAAGTTTCTCAGTGTGCGTATTTATACGGAGTTCTCAAATAGCGCTAAAACGTAAGAACTTTTTTTATTATAGGCTCTACCTGGAGGCATGACAGCAATAATTGACTTCCAAAATCACACAGGCCATAGACGTAATTAAATACGTACAGGTAGGGTTTGTATATTATAAATTTTGACCCAAATTTTGGATTCAAATAAAAGGAAACAGTTGATCAGAAAAAAAGGCATTAAGTCTGTTAACGAGATCCCAGAGTCGGGTATAAAAACTTTAATCAGTGCACTAATTGTTTGTGCAAATTGCATTACCTGCATTCATTAAAATCTTAATTAACATCTGAGAGCGAACGATACGGTATAAGTAGCAAGTCGGCGGATTTTCGGATATCATTTCTCGGTAGGTACAGGTGCATTCATACCAGTACTGCGATTCTACTTTTATAAGCCAACATTTAATGTAGGCAGCTTTTTTTAATGATCCAGTCCTAATCGTACTACAAACCGGTATTCCCATGAAATATGTATCAATATACATATATATCAATAATAGCTACAGGTAGGCACTTGATATTTTCACAAAGGCCTTAATTATATGTCTACTTCAATAATAATAAAAAGCTCTCTAAATCCAACAAAACGTAAAAACCTATAACCTTCACTCCTCAAAAACTCCATTCAAGTTTTGCACTGACCCGATACGAAATAAAATTGGCAACGAAAAAATGGTCACACATTAAACCGTACACACTCGTATATATCGTCCGTTTCATACAATAAAAGGAGGAATTACTACCGTTCGAGAGTAGGAAACGGAAATCCAGCTGGCTGTTCAAAGAAAGTTCGGTAACAATGAGCGAAGTGGCGGACAAAGAGGAAATCAATTCCCGAGGCAAAAAACTTCATAACGCCCGGCTCCGGAGCCCGCAGTCCTCAGATCAGAACGGCAATTACACCTCCTTGCTCATTTTGTCCTTAGTTTTATTAGCGTCTTTCCGATGTCTTCCGATTTCCGGCCAATCCGCGAAATTAACAATATCAGACTTAATTACTTTTGCAATGTTACCCAAAATTGTGTTTCCAAAAATGTTAAGTTTTAATCGCAATTAGAACAAAATATTATTTTCATTGCTTTAAAAACTTAACATTTGCCATAATCACTGTTGTTTTACAAATTTTAACTTTGGCAAATGTTAAGTTTTTAAAACAATGAAAATTATATTTTGTTCTAATTGAGATTAAAACTTAACATTTGCCAAAGTTAAAATTTCTAAAACAACAGTGAATATGCCGCGACAGAATCCAATGACTTCTGAGCTAAGCTAGAAAAGTCACACTTTTCGATGCACAACAATTTCGGCCATTTCCAATACTCATAAATACATTAAACGTTGGAACAACTGCGTACGTGTTAATATTGCGAGATGCTCCGAGGGGGAAACATGGCATGATTGATATCAGTCGGCAGTGATATATGAAGCTGGCACCGCACGAACTAACAAATTGTTAGGGGCTGTACGGCTCGAATTAGCAACTCATTCTGTTTCACTTAACTTTCGCCCTTAACTATCTACTGCATGCCGTTCGCCAATAACTTTTCCCTTTTAAGAAAGGAATTGATCACTCGGTTTGCCTGTCGAAATATTTTATTGATTTGTGCATTTATCCGATTATTGTCCGGTTTTGGAGGTTTTTACTGTCAGTAAAACCTCCAAAGCCGGACAATAATCGGTATTTTTTTTTATGAAATAAGGGGGCAAACGAGCAAACGGGTCACCTGATGCAAAGCAACTTCCGTCGCCCATGGACACTCGCAACATCAGAAGCGCTGCAGATGCATTGCCGGCCTTTTAAGAGGGTATAGGGTCATAGGGGAGGGTAGGGAAGGGAATAGGGGAGGGTAGGGAAGGAAATAGGAGAGGGTAGGGAAGGGAAAAGGGTAGAGGATTGGGCCTCCGGTAAACTCACTCACTCGACGAAACACAGCGCAAGCGCTGTTTCACGCTGGTTTTCTGTGAGCCCGTGGTATTTCTCCGGTCGAGCCGGCCCATTCGTGGCTCTCCCACGTCAGTAATAAGTTTATATAGCCATGGGGAGTAGATTAACTTATTTAGTGAAACTATTAACTAATCAACAACGCTATTGGAAACGTAGCACCTCCATCGTGGTTATCGCAGACACAATAGATTTTCAATTGTTACGTCGCACTCGGCTGCCGCTTGGGGATTGACGGGATAATCACCAATTAACCTGCACCGTTAGACTGAGCATTAGACGATTAATGTATAGTTAATTAGTTATGTACTTAGTAGCTACTTGCATTGAAGAGAACTTTAAGTTAAAACTTAGTTTTAAAGTTCTCTTAAAACAGCAATGGAAATAAAGCATTTTCTTGCGCAACGCATAAAAAGATTGAATTCAGAAAAAGAGTTCCTATAAATCAAGAACTCGCCGTCGTTCCATATAAAATAAGAATGCAGTTTTCCAATGCGGGTCCGCAAGCACAGTCTAAGCAAATTTGCTTTGTGGAACTTGAGAGAATAATAACTTAATTCACCTTGTACCTATTATTGCGAGTTATTTTAGCGCTATGTATTTTTATTTACGGGACAGTGGACATGCTTTTGACTATTCTTACAAATGAAATTAACGTAAAATCAGATGCCTCAGGAGCATAGCGCTTTTAAGAAAACAAACTAACAAAGAAACAAAAACAATATCTTCAGCTTTATAATGTTACGTCATTGATACGTATAGCATAGAGTCTAGAGTCTAGACATAATTTGAATAATCGCTTTAAATAAAAATATGGAAAAAGAAAACTTTTTCAAACGATGGTGTCTTGTTCGGTAATTGTATATCTTTTGCCAGTTAAATAATAAAAAAAAAAACTCTTTAATAAATCCATATTATCGGCTATACTGATATCAATACGATCAAACTGATTTAAACTTGAACTTGTAAAGAGTTTATCTACTAGCGACGATGTTTCAATCAAATTTTCAATTTAAGTTTTTGTGCGGCATCAATTTTAAAATTGATCAATAAAGTTATAAAAGTTCGTCGTCTGTAATATAAAAGGAGTCTTTATTTTATGTAACCATGTCAGTGCTTTTATCAAAACCTAAAAGCTGTGCGAAAATTATTAAGTATTTATTAAAATTACTTAAAAAGCTGCTTATTCGTTTTGCAGTGGACTTTAGCTTTAGTCGTGCTGGACTTTGCATTATCGCGTAGAAACCGTTCACTTTTCAGTGATTCGTATAACTAAACCCTAATCTAACCTAAACTAAATTCTTTCCTGCGTCTATGAAATGAAAATCGCTTAAGCGCTAGTTAAGTGTGAAGTGATTATAGACAGACAGAAAGACACACATTTTGCTTATTAAAATCCCGGATATTTGCCTGTGGCCTTACAATAAATATTCCAGTAATATCATAAATCCTAGTCACTTTAATACAGTAATAAATATCATCGTAGTTTTAAACAGTTATAACTTACGGTAATCTAACTTTGGCAGCCTGCATAAGTGCAAATAACAGCTCAAGCCCAGACACAGCGTTAATTAAGCTTATTAAAACTTTGCTCAAATTAACCTCATCTGTGAATGTTGGCAATTCGCTAATTAATTTATGTGACAAAACTTCCCAAGTTGGAATGTTTGTTATTTAAACAGAGTATTCAAATATGTGTATAATAATAGATATTATCAGTCCCCCCCGGCTTTAGTCTAGAGTAAAAACAAGGACAACTCAAAAATTCATTGGGCAGCAGCAGGCAGTTTAAGCTTTACATTACATTTTTGAGACATTTAATATATTATTATAATTTATAATATTTCCTATAAAATTTAAAACATTAAGGGCCTGTTTCACCACTTCCTGATAATGCGCCTAGTAGGCTATTCACAACTTTTTTGACAGATTCTTCATACTTCATCTGTCAAATTAAGTGGTGGATAGCCTATTCGGCACTTATCAGGAAGTGGTGAAACAGGCCCTTAGCATTTGACTTTTAAAAATAAGTATTATAAGAAAAGTATTTTTTTTTTATTGATACGCAGTCGCACATCCAAATATAAATACTAGTTAAGGCCCTGTATTCCCAGAAACGGACGCTTTTCAAGATTTAAAAGTGACAGTAGACACAAAAATATAGTAATTTAAGTTCTGAAAAAAATATATGTGTTAGTTAAGGATCTAACACAGTGGAATTTATATTCTATTACACAATATCATGAACTTCACTCGATAGAAAAAATCCCAAACTTACCTCTTCTTTTAACGAATTTTCCATACTATCTCCAAATTATTTGAAATTTTCAGATAATTTTTGAATTAAAGACAAAGAATATATTTAGGGCGATTCGTTTTTTTGACTCGATTTAATTGATGTATAAAAGAACGACGATCAAAAAACTATAAAATAGCAGGCGCAAAGTGTGTGACTGAAAGCGTACCAGCCGAATATTTGTATATTTTTGTGTCTACTGTCACTTTTAAATCTTGAAAATCGTCCGTTTCTGGGAATACAGGGCCTTAATATAGCTACAGAGGGGTCTTTACTACTTGCTCACCCAGTGAGACCTAAGTACAAAGCTACCAATAACAAAGTAATCAGACTAGATGCTGACGGTGCACAGTGATGGCGACCATGCGCTGACGTCACAGGGCGGCGTGAGGACGGCGCGGGGGGATCGAGGGCTCGCGAGCCAACTGGGGCACTGGGCTACCCTACTGTCCGGCTCTCCGCCGCCCTTGTCAGTCCCTGTGTCAGCATTATATTTTAATCGTCTTTTTGTCATACGAGTGGTGACTTTATACCTACTCTCCGTCTAGTCTCGACTCTCGAGTTAGGTACAATAGCTCTGCCAATTTCTTGAAGCACTTTAGCACCCAGAAACGATTCTTTTTCAAGACTGTGATTTGTTAATTGTATTCGTTTGCAAATAGCAAAATGTAAGCACAAAATTATAAAGCCGATTGAAATTCAATTTCAGGAAATTTTATCAAAAAGCATACGTACTGTACGTCTGTATGCACAGTACTTACTACGTAGATATGGTTGTTTCACGTTTGTTATAACTCACAACAAAATGAAGACAAAATACTGACTTTATCCCCATTCCCCTTACTCCCTAACATTTTGCACGCACGCTTCAAATAAGATTAGTAATTACATGTAAAACTTATAACCCGCGTAAGTTAAGCCAACATAACATCGAAAGAACTAATTTAGAGCTAATTGCGTGCGAATAACTGATAGCGTCGGTGATAAATTGGCAGATAACGAAATTTATGGAGCCCGCTATAAATGATGGGCGTCTTCAATAAAACCGCGCGACAGTTATTAAGTCCAACACAAACATCCCCGGCTTGATGGATTACAACGCCGCTCCGTGCCGCGCTGCTTATTAACGTTTTCGTAAGTAAAACCCAAGTTTAGAACCCGCGCATACTGGCCCGAAGCTGGCCAGCGAGATGCTCGTGTTGTCAACAGAGACAAGCTTTTGCAAAAGGCGGGGGCGAAAAACCAAAATGCATCAGCTGATCGCACATATTTGTCAGTACCGTACGCGCCGAACGCACCTTTTTTTTTCATTACGCACCACACCGCATAGTTCACGAAATGCGGGCGCGGATCGTATAGGCACGGTAGGAATCTTTAATTTCCAAAAAGCTTTGAATTTTTTGTATAGTTTAATTGGAAACGGATTGAATCGAACAAGGAACGAAGCTCTATTCATGTTGCTTTCGAATTTTGAATCGGGATACTGGACTGAATGAAATATACAAAGTACAAAGGACGTCCCTACCAAGTTATAAAGAAAAAGTACCTAATCAATAAAATTCGAATTTCTTTCGCAGATGTCAACTTCTCAAACCATTACCGCGAGTCTTATCCGGGGCTCATGTACACTGTACCGTTGACTATTACACGTACAACCCCCGCTTAAATATCTTCACGCAATTTTGGCTCTTAACTTGTGGACATTAGGGGTGCTATTACCCGGAACAGAAAGACCGATTTGAGACCCCTACACAAAATGCGACGTCAGCGGAGCAAATTACGTTTCGGCGAATTTGGCACAGAGGTCAGGTGTTTTGACAAAGCACATCCACTTATCTTACGCGACGTCACATCCCGTTTGTTTTGATCCCAGAAGAGTTCTCTGATAGAGCTTGTGTATTGAGTTTTTCGATACATTTATGGTTTTTCAGTACATTTATGGTATTTTGTAATTTACTTAGGTAATGTAGAGCAAGGTATATAAAGTATTTCGTAATTTACTTATTGAAGAGTAGGGTGTAGCGACGGTTTCCGTGATATTTTTTTTAAACGGGCTTTGGCCCACCACACATTCCCACCACTGTATCTCCTGTGTCGTTTTTTTCCGGTTTCCGTGATATTATGTAGATGTTGTTCACGTTGGGCCATCTGCATCATGGTAAACTATGGTTGCTATCTTACGCCGGTCTTCTCGCCGGGTTAGTTCCCGAACCGTGGTTGCACCAGTAGTGAGGACGTTCTGACAATATTTTACTCAAATTATTTCAGAAATAAAACATTTTTTAGGGTTCCGTACCCAAAGGGTAAAAACGGGACCTTATTACTGAGACTTCGATGTCTGTCCGTCTGTCCGTATGTCTCCAGGCTGTAACTCAAGAACGGTAATAGCTAGAGAGTTGACATTTTCACAGATTATATTGTATTTCTGTTGCCGCTCGCACTATAACAACAAATACTAAAAACAAAATAAATTAAATATTTAATACAACAGACGTAATTTTTTTAACATTTTTTGCTCGGTATCAATGATGACAATAGGTAGGCACTTGAAATTTTCACAAAAGTTTTAATTAAGTATATATTGTGTACTTTAATAATTATTAATAATATTTAAATAAAATAAAAATTTAAAGGGGGCTCCCATACAAAAAATACAATTTTTGACCTATTTTTGCTCTATAACGGAATCTAATACGGAACCCTTCGTGCGCGAGTCCGACTCGCTCTTGGCCGATTTTTTTATTTTATCATGTTTACGTAGTTGTCTAACAGTAGAGACAAATTTATTGACGTCTATCATGATTCATGCAGGGTTGCCAACTTTTACAGCCTAGCCGCCATAACCGGACAACAAATTAATAATAATAATTAATAATTAAAACAGTTTATTGCGCCATAGGAAAAAATTACATACTTTTTGCACCCATCTAACTGTAGAACAGTTTACTTCATCTAGTCACAAAAATAGTCAAATCGAAAAAAAGAAAAAAATACTAATGAAAGTTTTATTTATAGATGTATCAACTAAATAAGTACTTACCTAAAATATAGGAAAAATATTTTTTCTTAAAATTTTACTTGCTCTCGCTTTTAACATTTTTGACAAGTAGTTTTCCTGCATCTGTTCTTAGAAATTTGAAAATTAAATTAAAAAAAAAAACGATTTTATTTCATCCTGCCAAATATTTTTCATGACGCTAAATATGCGTTATATTATAACTACCTATTTACGTAACATTTTTTATGTGACCGGACAAATTGAATCCGGTCGGAAGTTAGTGACCTGACCTCAACAATTTTTCTTAAACCCAACAGTCCGGTCGAAAACCGGACGGTTGGGAACCCTGGATTCATGGCCAAATAAAGCCTCCCCTTTTCGAGATGACGTATTCGTCCATAATAGACCAACGTGCAAAGGTCGCAAAAATAATATTTGTCTTGACGAATTTTCATTTATTATTAATTAGAATTGGATATAATAACCTGGTTAAATTAAACTGTAATGAAACGAAGTCATTGCGTAAACACGAATCGAATTGCTTTTTTTGTTTGTAAACCTTGCCGACGCAATTTGTTACTCGCGAAGGTTTCGATTTCTTAACAAAATAAACGCAGAACGAATCATTTTAGACAATTAAAGTTCTACCGTAACAGAATTGAGCAAAAAATACACTTAACTCTAAGATTTGATAACTCTTAGGGCCTGCTTCACCACTTTCTGATAAGTGCCGGATAGGCTATCCACTCCACCACTTAACTTAACGGATTTAGTGGATTTGTTAAGATTTGTTCACTTGATTATAATAACGTAGTTACTTAGAATGTACGAGTAAACTATTGGAAACTCTATTATATCGGATCATAATATTATCATCAAAGATTCATGAACAATCCGCGAATATGTTCTGTGAATCATTTAGCCTAGATTTAGCAAGCAGCTAAGACACTACTACCTACAAACGATCACTAACGTATTAGCTAGGTATTTACTATGTAGATTTGTAGTTACAGTAGACACGTTAATATAGTTTTGACGTAAACGCTATACTGAAAAAATCATTAAATTAAAATTATTATCATCATAAAATCTCTTTGACGGCGGGCATTCGTAATTTCATTATCAGAGTACCAACAAATCTTTGTTACACAAAGATTAAGATCTACAATCGTTGGGCAAGATAGAGAAAAAACAAATTGATTTCGTATTGTAACGTCTCGGGGCCTATTAAGAAATGTTAATTACCGTGATAGTAATCGAAGGGCGAAACGTAATAGTCCCCCATCTCCCCTCAGAATAAGAGCCTTCATGACGCAAGAGGGCTACTAAAGTCCGCTATAATTCGCCAGTAAACGCTATAAAACTTCCATAAATATGGAATTGCCACAACGGGCTACTATTTTAGTAGGAATCAGCGACCAACCGTCGAAAATTCCGTAGTAAAATTAAGGGCTGGTTATGACTTAAGTAGACCAGCTACGCAGGAGTAATTTTATTGATTACAAACAGTCAAAAACTCTCGAGTAAGGTAGGAGAGGTGAACCAACACGACGTCCGGCGAGAGATCAGGCGCAGGAGCGACTTTTTACATCAGACGCTTGAATTTCCATGTCAGACAAACAATTGTCTGGTCTGCATTATTCTTATAAAACTCAGAAACGTTATCCCACGACTACCAAGGCAAGAGCCACGCGGCACGCCCCAAACTACTAGACTACAGAGGCGTTGTTACAATATTATAATGGTAGCGACTGGCGACCGCTACACGATGAATATCCCATCTGCGCTAAGCAATAGAGTCCGAGATAACCGGATAAATAATTCAGCAGCTTAATTTGATCACAATATCGAGCGGGTATTACCTACTACGAACTAACTCGACGCGGGACGAGTGAGCTTTTCCATTTGCACTGTCAACTTCGGTCTTCGCGTGTCTTAATCGAATTCCGGCTTCCCAACTCGACATAATATAGCAGTCCCAATTCCTTTATTGTACATTCTGTATGTATATACGGAATCTAATTCATTATGTCTCATGTTTAGTGAGTTACTTTCATTATTAGCCGAATTCGAATCAATTTGTCTAAATACGGCAATATATTGATTCTTAGGGTTTTAGATCATTCTAAATTATGATATCAGCAAAAGGTTAACATTGAATTTCTGGCTTTGTCGTAGCCTTGTAGAGTCCAATATGTGCTTGTTAAGTTTTGGAGTTTAAAAAATACTGTTGTGAACATAATATTATGTTGTAGTAGTGCCAAACTTACTCCTCATTTAAACCAGTATGCTACCCGGTAGTCAGCAACGTACCTGAAACCAAAAAGAATGCCATTAACACGAGTGATACAAGCATAAACATTAAACACGGTCCAATCGGATGACGCCGTGCCTAAATTTATTCCAGTCCGATTGGAATTCAATCGTCGCTTTCAATATTTGTAATGTCGTCGAAAACGGGCGAGTTTTCCTGTCGATAAGAAGCGGAGACGTGCGCGTAATACTGCAACGTCCACCGGATTTGGCACAGATAAAACCTAATGGCACCTTCGATTATATTACTAACTAGCTGACGCCCGCAACTGCGTTGCGCCAAGGTTCGTTTATCGCGCGGGAATCGTACATTTTTCCGGGATGAAAAGTATCCTATGTCCTTTCCCGGGACTCAAAGTATCTCCATAACAAATTTCACTAAAATCCGTTCAACGGTTTAAACGTGAAGATGTAGTAGACAGACAGACAGGCACACTTTCGCATTTTTATTAATATTAAGTACGGATACCCGGTTTCTGAGGTTTTGGACTACAATAACATTATTGATTTAATGTTGTTTAGATGTTAGCCAACGAAAAGCTTAAGCGTAGTTGAATAGATACATTTTTTTAAACAAATCTTAGAAATTAGAATCAAGTCTCAAATATTTCAGTTAATAAATAATACTATTCCATGTCCCTTTCTGGGACTAAAAGTATCTCACGTTACAACGTAACAACGTTTAGTAATTTTCAAAAATTTACTCTACATTTTTAAATTCGCGTTCTAAAACCCTTTCATAACTCGGTAATAACAGGCGATATTAAAATCCAAATTAACAACCACGCAATAAATATTACATTGTCGTGTACAGGGTGTAATGGAATAATTAAAAACATAAATGGGGAGTTCAGTGGCTGTAATGTAGAGTATTGGGTCAGCTCAAAGTGGCCACCTTAACTTTCAATTTGAAAAAAGACGAAATATTATTTATTTAAAAATAAAAAATGTGCTACTAGATGTGCATTTATTATATTTCTACTATGTGTGATTCATATTGACCCACATCTTAAAAGTGATTCACATATTACGACAACCTGTCAAAAAACCGCTTTGTCCGAGGGCCCGCCTAAAGCGGCCATAGGGGTAAGGGCCACGTGGCCAGCCCAAATGTTCACACGAAATGGTATTTTTTCTATTAAATAAATATATTTTTTATAAAATGAATGCTAAAAATGTTCAAAAATAGGTATTTATCAAAAACAATTCTGTAAACTGCTACTTATATCGCTTCTGCCCGGTTTCTGAGGTTTCTTGACAGGAGTTTATCTTCCAACAATCACAATATTTTTTTATAAAAAATAATCTACTCTTCTAAAATAAAAATAGTCAAAATATATCAATAAAACTTTGTTTTATCGATATATTCCTGTTTTTAAATGTCTCCTTAAAGTATGACCATGTTTGTTACGAATTTGACTGAACCCCGATTTTGTTGAACATATTATTTAATAGCTCGCGCCATCGTAGTCTCTTCCCATGACCCCTGGATAGTTTTCTTTTGAAAAGTTTGTTCACCATCTAATAATAGTTTAAAGTAATTATCATATAAAAACTATCATTTAGCTTAGCGGCCTATTGGCCGCTTTGCCCGGTCCACTTTGCCCTTTGGCAACCGTTCTGTTTTAAACATAATTTTCTTTCGCATTTTTTATCATACTCCAGAATAAAAACAACATAGATCAGCAACGACACTGGGAAAATAGAAGCATTCAAATATACAAGCCTTCCCCAACCGCTACCGAATCATGGAGCGGGGCTAGGAGGGATGTTCACTATGCGCCAGAGCAGCAACGTTGCTCTGCCTTTATAAATAACCGAAATATTAAGGGTGGCCGCTTTGCCTGCTATGGCCGCTTTGAGCTACTGCCCGGTCCACGCCACCACTCACCTGCTAGAGCCAAACTTCAAACCATTTTTCGATGATTCAAGAGCCACTCTCTAGAGCCTTGCCTGTAAATATTTTAACCCTTAAACGAATTACTGCTATAAATTTTTGATACAAGCTTATACTTAAGGTAGAGCAAAAAGTTAGATAAGTTTCGAATCAAAATTAGATCTTTACGGCAAGTTTAAGGCCTTAATACCTATAGTTATATGGTACACGTAATATAAACGACATACAATACAGCAAGAGTTATTGTAAATAGCACACTATACAAATATTCACGCGATTTTTCTCGTTAAGAATTTTCTTATCGGCGGGGATCAAGGATTCGTAGGACTGTTTCCGTGAAAAGAATCCGTCTGGTAGCTGAAGAAAAATGCGATATCGTTAGCTACATCAAAATTTACATAATAACGTAATAAAAAGCTTAAGAAGCAATGTATTTATACAAATACTGTCTCATTTCAAATTCAAATTGGCATTATAGCGGTGGGTCCTTTACTTGGAATACTATTGTCTCTTCACGGTGCAGAGACAAGTTTAGGCCCTATTAGGCTGGGTGTATAATTTATACCGACAATTCGTACTCAATTATACTCGAGGGTCATCTAGGAAACCCTAGTTTCGTATATCAGAAAGCAATTTGAATAACAAACTGCTTTGTTTATTTGTTTCTACAATAATTTACAGTATTACAAGTCAGTCCAAGCCTATTGTTGATATTACTAGCTTTTACAGTTTCCCACAGGCCACAGGACTACAGTAGGTACATTTTCGGTATAAAAATATGCTTTAATCTATTTAATTGAGAGATTAAACTACAGCCATGTCTTTGATCAAATCAGTCAATCTATTATAGATAGCCCTGCGTGGAGAAGCAACAAAACAAAATCACAAGCATTCACACAAAATTACATCAATTTTATTCCAAACGATTTGCCTACATCTACTTACTACTACTAAATAGAGAGATTTTTATATTTCTAGGCAATATTAAGAGCTTCGTAGCGTATCTCATTCGGTGGTTGAACAATATGCATTGCTAACGTAGAAGCAAATCCATGTAGAATATCGTCCTGGTGAATAACAATATACCGGTGCAAGCGCGGCGTCCTGAAATTTATGCGACTCTTCGTCAAGTATACTACACAGTACACTGTTAACTATAAGGTAGCCTTACTATTGGAGGTATTAGTTAGACTTAGAGTATTGGTCTTCGGAGACAAATAAGACGATAGTTAAAAGGTATTTTAGTCTGATACTGTAAAAGAAAATCTTTATTATGATTACTGAAATGATGATCTTGAAAATCACCTACATCAGAGTTTCCCAAACTTATTTTGTCTACTGCCCACTTTGTGAAAAAAAATTGTTTTAGCGCCCCCCATTGTTTCAATTTAAAAAAAGTAACCAGATAAAATTAAATTACAAGTCATCCCTGAAGCCTCTACACAACGCCCCCATTTTTTTCTGGGTCCCACACCGCCCTCCTTTAGACCTTCAGCGCCCACGTCATCGCCCACTTTGGGAAAGGCTGATCTACATCAACATGTGGTAGCTATATATAAATATGGATTTCTGTTAAAACCCTAGAAACTGGACATTAGAGATTTCAGCTCATGGAGGATGTGTCGTTCGATGGCTATTATTAAATAATATCATCAACGTTAATCCTCACTCAATCTTAAAACAAATATTTGTCCAAATTCCTTTAACGGTGGGGTCATAAACTTAACGGAGATTATTGGTTATTTAGTGATAGCCTTGAGAGTATCTGGAGCACAATGGCATGTACGGTCACTGACAGACCACGTGCACTTTGATCCTTATTGCCATAGTAATAAGATCGAAAAGTATCGGATTTGTCGACGACGTGCTACGCTAATAAATACTTCAGCTCCATATTTCCCCGGGGACGGAGTGTACGCAGCGGCCACTCTATTGTTTCATTATCCTTCAACAGATTGCGAAAAAACAAGCAGTTTTCATCACGACTACACAATAGATTTTTGCCAAGAAATATTTTAACTATCAAAATACTTGGGGAAATATTTCAGTGAATACATACGGAGTAGGTGGCGACGCGACGGATTACGGACCAAGATAACAGTTGAATCGAATATCGGAAAATGGAAGTTTGTTCGTCCCAGAAATATTCATCTATAGCACGGTTTCTGAAAGTGGGGTACACAAACCTAACCTAACCTATGAGAGGTTAGATTTTTCTCGTGAACAGAGGTTCGTAAAGTCAATAGTTTGAGAAACTCAGATCTTAAAAGCTTCTGTAAACTTTTGTAAGACCGATAATTATTGGGATTGATTAAAAATTCATAATATTATTATTTCCAACCGACCGATTGCAATAAGTGTGTGTGTTCTATTCATGTCCTACAAAAAATGCTTATCGCTTATTACTCTAAAACGACGCGTAGAAATTACAATCTCTTTCATACTCATTTATCATAAAATGTTATCATTAATGAGTCATAGATGAGCATTGTGCCAAACATTTAAGCGCTAACTAGCCTCATCCTGCTGAGCGCTTGGCATGAGTAATACGATAAGCTCTTTGTGCCCAACTATGTCTGCGAGCGCTGCTGGCAACTACACCGGTGCCTTTGACCCACTTGTATGATAAATTGTTGGAGGTGCTATCACAGCATCATTAAGAACGCTTCCCAACTAAAACTAGGCTTTACATCCGTTGTGGATGATTTATACGGTACTTTTCAAAAATTTGAGGAGTGGTTACTTACCACTCCTCAAATACTGTAATGCCTGGGACAAGATTTTTAAATGTCCGTATGGTTGAGCGCATACGGCATTCTTGCATCATAGTCGACCTAGTCCAGAGGAAAGAACTATTCAATACGTCTGGGACCAACTATTTGCGGGTTTCCTCACGATGATTTCCTTCACCGTACGAGCGTCCGTACTTGAGATCAGAAAATGTCTCATAGGTACAAGCTTCCACCCGGGTTCGAACCTGCACCCTCTGAAGTATAGTTTTCACAGAGCCAGTACTGGCTGCCAATAAGACTGGCAGCCAGTATTGGCTTGGTATATGCCGTGTGTGAATAGTTTTTCAAGCCAGGCCAAACTGTTCACACGCGGCATATACCAAGCCAATACTGGCTGCCAGTCGTATTGGCAGCCAGTATTGGCTCTGTGAAAACTATACTTAAGAGTGCGAACCAAAGGTCTACCCATTAGGCCACGGACGTTCATTCTATAAAGTTAGAAAGCTTCCCAACTATAAAATTAGAAAAGCATAAATAGTGGATCCTAACAAAGTTTACGCGTATCGAGGGCTCAAAGGTACTGGATATTTTGTACTAGTTATGGAGGACCTCGTATGTTACGTGGCCATATTGTCTAACTTCCAAAAACTCGTACAATCCTTACACTTAACAAGGGAGTACGTTAAAAATCATTGCTAAATCCCTGTTGTACAAACTCTACCAGGCGTTTATCAGGCAGCACAGACCGGCGGCAAATAGGCGATCGGATACTCCGTATGTGCATAATATACGTATTTTATGTGAAGGCGTAAACAACCGCGATGTATGCCCAAATGTATGTATTGGCATAACGATCACTCACCGCTAACAAAGGGCACTCTGTTGAAATAATGGATTTATTTGCTTTATACTCTGTAATTAGTTATCACAGGAGTCTGGAGTAATGAATTAAAACTTAAAAGTGATATTTTTGATCAGAATGCATTGTCCAAATTAAAAACTTGAAATCAATAAATATCTTCGTTGTCCAACGCGGAAACTGAACCCTCGATCTCTGAGTCTACTGCACAACTGCACACTGAACCATGTAGGCAATAATCATAATTGTCTAATACATTATGAAGTGACATGCGTCGGTGAATAAAAACAATCTGAGAGGGGTATAAAAACCAAGCAGTTGGGGTTTATAGAGCTATATGATGGGGTTAATATGGGAGCAGCTTGTTATGATAAAACGAGCCTTTGTAGTTCACTTACCCCTTGTGGAGGACAGAGTGAATTGCTAGTTAATTACCATCATAGTTGAGAGCATCCTGCTTAAAAGCCATTTAAAATGGGATGTTTTCACTTCTTATTACTGAGCAAAATGCCATTGAACGTTCTGAAAATGCTTTATTATACTGCTAATTGGTGGAAAATTGGAATTGATAGATTTTACCGGTTGGGAACTAACTTCTGTTTTATGATTTCAATGATTTACCGGGAGGCAAAAACTGTAGGGTAGTTTGTGAAGTGAGATCAAATATCAAAATCTGTCAAAATTTTTTGCAGCTCCCGTGCATTTGACAGATTTAGTTTTGGATATTAGTTGTTACTTTGTTACTCCATTGTTTGTGAGGGGGGGCCTGGGCTACCAATATACAGGCCTTGGCTTAGTTTGGGCTCCATGTCTCCCATTAATTGCTTATGTAATTTTTGGGAGAAATAAACATATTATTATTATTTGACAATTGGTATTAGATAACGTTACGATATCGCAGAACTCGTGGTCAACCCTTTGATTTACTGGAATTACTATTGACGCTATTTGCGTCATCAAACCCCGAACCTATAGAATGATCATTGAAACACGAGAAATTATAATGAATTATCATAACTTGTATTCAAAACTACGACAACAAACATAATGATACCCAAGGCGATTTTTAATGTATCAATTGTGGTCTCGCATGACGCAACGTAACACCAAACGTGGGGGCAATGGCCAATTGACATCCAGAGGGCACAGACCCGTGTCATATCTGTCCCGATTAAGCGCTACGACAATGATGACTGTATACTTCTACATTGGTTAATGAAGGACCAAACCAAGCAATCTTGAACGTTAGAGAGCCATACTCATCTATGATTGTCTATGTCGATTGTGCTACTAGACATTGTTAATCAAAACCTGAGATAGTCGCCTCAAGATTTAAATAGGATGCCATTACAGACAACTTATCGGAATATTATGATAATATGTCACCATCGGTTTCGGGTAAAGAGCAAAACATGCATCCCCAGTGTGGCTGAGCAATAAAAAGCAGGGGAATCATTGCGACATAAAGAGGGACCGACTAAGCCGGGAGACAATGTCGGGGGAGGCCCATAGCTCGTTATGAAGTATCCGGGGACGTAAAAATGTATCGCCCAGAGAGGCATAAATATAAAACCGGCTCCGGGTGACGTTCGACGCAGAGCGGCAATATTTTGACGGGATCCTGCTAGGATTTAATGTCGGAGAGCCTACGAATGAGAGTTAATACTTTAAGTAAATAGTGGAGTTACAGTCAGTAAAAATTCTCTCATAATTATTATAATCCCTATATTTTCAAAGTTGTACGGATATTTCCTCTATAATTTTAAAAGAGACAAAGTTCCCGACAGATTGTAAAATAGTAATTACGCACCTAGGGCGGGAAAATAAGAAATGGCTCAGATAACAATAATATGTAAATTTTGGCCGAGGCGAAGCCGAGATCAACAAACATGTCATCTGCGGCTTTCTTATTTACTGCCCACGGTGCGTATACTATTTTTCTCCTCGAGGCGGAAAACGGTAACAACGGTAAGCGCAGAGGACGAAAGTTGATGTTTTCCGCCCGGAGGTGAGAGAAGTATATTGTCAACGTGAATTACACCTTTGAAAATATAGTGTGCGTCAATATTATTTTAATTAATTAATTTAAGCAAATACCCTTTGCCAAATTTTACAACCTTTGTTCGCACAATTCTAAGAAACTCTACTAACATGAAATTGCTTAGCGTATGTTAAAAGTCGAATATCATAATACATAATCGAAACTGCTTATTTACAATACAACATTGTACATGATGGTACCGAACACAAAATAAGTGCTCATTTTGTATAATTTTAGAGCCAAATCGACGATTCTTTGTTCAGAATGTTTTCAGATAATAAATCCGAATCGTAAAATTCATGAAGTTTGTATGTAATTGTGTATCGGTCAATTTGACTTTTACGATTTGTTTATAGCCAATAACGCATTATACGCCGTAACTTGGGATTACTCTTTGTCAGAAAGCGTGTGGCCTACTTCTTTATATCCTTACGCTACTGTAGAATAATAAAGGAACATTTAATAATAAAGTTCTACATATTTTTTAAATAATTTATAATTTACCCAGTGAGGGTGTAAAATGGGGATTAAATTAATTAAAAGTTTGCATGAAATCAAATATCCGGGCTAAAAATAAAAATGATTGGATATTCATTTTCCCCTTTTCCGAGGGTCCTTGCGGAGCATACACCAGTAGCCCTAGCATGGCCAGAGCACCTTCAGTGTATCTCCACAGTTGGCCATGCTAGGGCTACTGGAACACTTTATCTAAAACTAGAATTTAGTAATTAATTTATTATTCATATTATGATCTGTAATGCTCGGTTTTTTGAGTTTATTGTCAGGAGTTTGTCTTAACTTTTGATTGACTAACATCAAAACTTTAACGATTCAACAACTAAAATCCTGTCAAAAAACCCTTTGGAACCGAGCATGTGTAGTGGCACCTGGCAACTAACTTTCTATACTTGACAGACAGCCCTATTGCGAAACAGAAGCACAGGGCTGCCAAAAATAGATTGGAGTACACATCGCGTAGTAATTACACGTACGCGGTGCGCCGTACGCGCCGACTGTCGAAAGCGGATGTGAGGAAACGTGAGCAATAAGTGTTACAGACATCACATGAAGAAATATTAGTCGCAGTCCGCAGAGGGAGCGGGCCCTTTAGTCAAGTTGCATTTGATCATTTTCACAGCGAAGACAGGAATCAGAATTTTATGAGGTTTTGACTACGAATGATAAAAACTAAGGAAATGTAACTCCCATACTTCAATCGTTTTGAATTTGGTTCTCAAGGTTCTTTTCGCACACTAAAATAATATGGCAATAGCTACGAAGCACTACATTCAAATTGACAAAATAAAGCCACAATAGACATAACTACCAGTAGTTCGACTGCAAAGAAACGGACAGGTTTCAATATCTGTCAAATTCGTCGGGTTTCACTAGGATTATGAACGGAATGTGCCTCGCGCTGGCTGATATAATTTATTTTTAAATATTTAAAATAAAGATTTCAAAATTGGACACTGACAATTTTAATCGCATGTGCCAAAACACAAACAACAATACGACCAAAGAGGAACACGTCCAGCGAATATGTCATAGTTTTAAATTCGTAGGTAACAAGTTAACAACCCTAGCGACGATTTTCGTCATAATACGTCAAATTTAAAAATTTCAACATCAGTTCTAAGTCGGTATACTCTATCATTCTGTCTACTCTGATAAAGCTGTGGACAATAATTGTCACTTCTATGTATAATAATTAATAAATAAGTACACAAAATTCTTGTTGCATAAAGTATGCATGTTTTCGGGTCACATTTAGTAGAATCGGAACAAATTTTTTGACACAGTTACTCTTCCTTAGTTTTTATTATTCGTAAGGTTTTGACATAGGTCATAGCAAGAGCCAGGTCACTTATAGCGATGCCGGATGCGTCATGTTAAATCTTATAAAATTTTGATTATCTTTAATTTAAACTTTCGACTAAATTGCCAGTACCACCACTACTTAATAACGCTTATAAATTGACCTTTAGTAAAATTGCAAAATAACCGCACAAAGCTCTGGTAGTTTCATATTCGAGTCTTTTAACTGCTGGTAGTTTCATAGTTTAAAATTGAATTTTTCTTGAAGGTCTTTGAGGTCCTTTCAACTGCTATTAGAACAAAGGAATACGGGCAAAAATACTTGAAACCTGGGTTTATCTCCAATGGCAATCTCTTCAAGATTATATCTCTACGCCGCTCCTTAAAACATTATGATGTAAACATATGAGGACACGTCTAGCGAATATTGTCGGCATTTAATTAACATGCAACACAACACCCGCGGGCGAGACCCGGGATCATAATTACTGAGGAAGCCCATCAAAAGGGGCACGGGCAGGCTATTAGCTGATATATTAGCGGAACGTGTTTTCTATTAAATCCACCTTAAGTTAAGGCAAAGTATAATATAGCTTATATTGGGACTAATAAAGTGCAATGCTTTACCAATGTTTAACACCGGCGTAAACCCCTGTCAAGGTTGGAGAGTCTTGGAGAATTAATTCATCAAGCCCCATACGCTCACCGGTGAACGAGACACAATAGAATATCTATTGTGTCTCGTTTTCCCACGATCGACGAGACTCACTTTTTTCAATTTTAACTTTGAAACTTCTGGTTTATTTTATTTCCGTGTTGTCGTTTTGTACACTAGAAACTTTACCTGAGATGAAAAAATACAGTCATTTTAAAATCTACGCGAAATAGGGGCATTGGGGGTTCTTACTTCTAAATAAGAAGTAAGACAACAGACAACAGAGCTGTGTTTCTTTAGAAACTTTGTAGGTGCAATCGACACTACAAATAAGACCAAATGCAGTGGAAACTATTTCATTTAACACTAGCGAACGTAGTACCACATTATAAATATCATATAGTAGAGTAACCCGTAAGTATGCATAAGATAAAAGTCGCTCAACTTAGAAGCATTTTTATCGCGTGTTATTTTTGAGTATTTTTGTTTAAAGGTAGTACCTATCCTATTACTTATAGTGTTTTTGCTCAGTTTGATATCCAATTGTAAACTATATTTATTTAATATTCTTGTCTTTTTTATTTTATTATTATTTATTTTTTATTAATTTAGCTGACGTATTCTTTACCCCGCATACCTACTACTTTTAGTTTAAATTTTCCTCTCTCGTAGGGTTGCCTGGAAGAGATCGCTCATAGCGATAAGGCCGCCCTAGCCCACATTTATGTTTTTTGTTATGTTTAGTTTTAGTAACATTATTGTATTATTTAGTTAATGTGAGCAATAAAGAATCTATCTATCTATCTATCTATCTATCCTATATAAAGATCCATACGAATAATTTGTATGTATATGAAAGTGTTTCTGTCTGTCTAGCCGCTAAACCGATTTGTATGAATTTAGAGTCTCGACTCTCGACTTTTGGGAAAGGACATACGATAGTTATAAATTATAATCCCCGAAAAATGTACAAATCATAAATCGCGATAAACTATTCTCGGGGCAATGAACCTGAATACATATGTATATGTGTATGTGGTGGCTATGTGCCCATACGTGTATTTACGTAACATTGACAACATTCAACATGCTTTGAGGTCTAGCATATAAAGATTACTGTATACATTTACATTGTGTACCCAGGGCCAGTGCACGGAGCGAAGGTAGCCTCCGTACGTTAACACTAACGCCCGCAGGAGTCCTCGCACGCGATACCCAGATAACAATAAACAAACCCGATAAAAATACACAGAGCGCCGCGGTACTAACGTACCAATTACCACGTAATATATCGCATGTTCCTCATTCCCACTGACCATATTCTGTCGAGTTCCATGGCCAACGCGTAAAGTGGCAGATCCGCTTATTTATTTTATTTATTTATTTATTAGGCATATCAACAATATAAACACACACATATACATTAATTACATTAATAACTACATTTTAGTGCTTATATCAATTACAGACATGCACAACATTATTTTATAAAAACACATCTATAACCAAATTAAATTAAAGTTAAGTATACAATTAATTCTAAATTTATAAATATACAAAAATTAAAGAAGCATTTCATTACACAGTACATAATTTAATTCAATGTCATAAAAGTAATAATAAAAAAAATAACAAATATATATGGAAAATGACACTTTAACTATATAAGGCCTAGAATATAATGTCCGGATTAATAAACAAAATGTCAATGTAAAGTCAAAAATAGTGAATTCATAATAATAGGTCAATTAATTTTAGAGAAAAAGAAAAAAAAGAAAAATTAGCTGCATCAGAAAATGATTATTTATATTAATGTCAATTCGTTCGTGTATATTACCACGGGCCAGGGCTTAGACTTTCAAGTAGTTCAAGGTTTCTAATAAAATTGTATTCCGATAGTTTCGACAGCGTAGTAGGATATCAAAATAGTAGTAGCAAGCGCCAGATCACCTAGGTCCTAGCTATACGACATGACCCATACCATGTACCTATTCTGTGCCCATACTTAAATGCCATACTACAAAATTTTTCTATCGAGCTTTGCTGTCGACACTATCGACAGAATCGATTGCAATTCGACTAAATACGTTCATTTCCTTTAGGCTGACAAGTGACATGAGAAGCGGGATGACAAGTAAATGTATGTAAACGACAGCGCAGCGTGCAATCTAGCTATGTACAGTTCGACAAGGCTTTATATGAACGTGGCGAGAAAAGGAACTAACGCTTCTATCGTACGAAAACGTCATTTTTGACCGTTCTCCTTTACCAGCAGCGCATTGACATACTCATATAAAGCCTTTGAGCACTATAGCCGCCAAACCGTGCGTTCGGGCGGCCGCACATAAATCCAGTCTCGTGCTATTAGCTATACTTCCTTTAAAAATTTTTCATAATACAAGTCACGTACAGTACAGAGCTCGTATGGCGCTCACTCGTCATAACATAGAGCAATTACACGAGAGATCGGGTCATCAACAGTAAAAGCCGTCTACGAGCTCTAATTTAAACTTTGATGATATATCGAAACGAGAGCGTTCCACGTTTGTTGTACGAAAGCGAAATAACGCGAAATCCCATGTCGTAAACCTTACTTGACTTACAATGTATTTAATTATGAGCACAAAGATAAAAGAGAACTTAAATGTTTTATTATAACTTTATATACATTTGTTAGATATTTATAGTCAATGTAACGTAATATTGTTGTAAGCTATAACAACTAAATTCGTCGCGAAAAGAGTACCAAAGAACTTTAGACCTCTACAACCGTCTCAAGACCGGCCTACATAACGATAAGTAGGTATTCAAATAAATTCGTAGATATCCAGATCCTCACTAAACTGTTACTACTTAGATAAACATTACGCGATTTAAAATTTTACGGTGTTGTTAAGTAAAACAGAATGGATATACGAGGTAATTCGTCTTGACATGGTTAGCGATCCGCCCACGCGGGACCGAAACACGTAGACCGTAGAGGGTAGAATGCAGCGAGCTGGCTAGCAATAATTTGTATGCAAATCCCAGTCAAAACTTCAACAAGTTTCCCTATTAACGTATACAACTTTGGGTCCTTTCGTTTGTTATCTCGTGAGATTTTCTGTACCGCCACATTCAAATGCTATACCATTTCATTATCATCATCAGCATTTTATATATAAATAGCTTTAAATTTAGGAACGCTTCATCTAGAAGAGTTCTACAAGATATCTATACATTAATACGTGAGCCAAAAACTTTGTATCCCTTTTGACGAAAAATGGGGAAACGTAGGTGAATGAAATTTTGCACTGTTATAATTTATATGGTGATGGAGTGCATCAAGCTAATATTATATTTAAATTATGCTTTTATCATACATCTTTTTAATAAATAAAACATTACACACACTACAACACATACACTAGGAGACATGACATTTTTGAGTGACAAGCCTATACATACGAATTATACTCTTTTATTTATTGGTTGAAATCTGTTGACAACAAGGTGACAAATTAAAAATGGATTATAGTTTTTTAATTCAATCTAAGATACTAAGACAATGCTTACACGGCCAGTCTGAGATTAGCTGAGTCCCAAAGACAAGAGTTGAAAAAATATGATAAAGTCAATATTTTTTTACAAAATATAGGTAGTAGTCCTAAATATGTCGTTGAAACTAAGGTCGAATTTCGACCATTGGGCGATCTTTAGTTTCAATAAATGCTCTGAGTAACAAATGCATACGATCCTTTTTCAATAAAAGCTCTACAAGATATTCTGTGAAACAATAATGTCGCATTGTTTACAAGTTACGACGTATCTTGCGACATATCGTGCACTGTGAAGCGGGCTCAAGTGACAGGGTAACAGTTGGCAGTTGCATTAAATCCGTATGCGCTCAGTGTAATCACGTTTGGAATGCTAAATTGGATTGGATGTTTCGCTGAGAGACGTAAGACATTAATGCACGGGGTGTAATGACAAAAAGTGTTTCGACGATACGAATAATTAATGTGTTTAAAGTAGGATACACACGAGCGGGAACGAGTTCGAAATTTAAATACACGGGCAACGCGAGAATATTCTTGAGTAGGGTGGCCAGGCAACCGGATAAAGGCGGACGTAAACAAGGTTTTTGATTGCATGTCCGACCAAAATTATAAAGAGTCTAATTTTGTAGAGTTTTGAGTCTCTATAAAAATCCTGCGATAATTTTAGATGACGATCGACGACTGATATTGACGACTCATAAAAATGCCGAACTTATTGATGCACTCAGTGTTAATATGAATTGAGCTCTCAATAGCAAGTTGTCCGACCTTTTATACAGTGAGTACAGTGTACAGAGTACAGCGGCGAGACAGTACTCTCGGCCGAGCACATCTAGAATAAATATACCGATGGCACCACAGAAATAAATCAAGATAGAACGGCAACGCGCGTCCGTTGCTAAGGAATCGCTCGTGTCAATTTTTGCTTTGCTTTTAGTTAAACAAATAACTTACCGGTGGCAAAAAATACATCATTTTGACCGAATCACTTTCTTACTTCTGTTTTTACAATTAGACACTGCACAATGAGGCAATTTTTCACAACCGCTCCGGTGTAATCAAGTCGAGACGTGCGCGCTGACTGAAGGAACGTTTAATGAATCTTGCACGACAGAGCAAGATTGAAACACGCGTACTCCACCCGCTTAGCCGTTCTATCTTGATTTATTTCTGTGGATGGCACTGTCTCACCCATAGATATATCAGAAACAAACTGGTCTCACCACTCGTAGGTGTAATCATGCCCTTAGGTTTGGCGACAACCCTATTTTGGAGATAAGTCTTAAGTAGGCAGAACTGGCAACTGAGTTATAAACTTACCGAGTAAATTCGCGACGTTTCACGTTCTCTTTTTAATTATAGCAAAGGAACGCCGTTGTATCGAAACAATAAGAACCGCGCTCCATTAATTTACCTGTAACAAAGAACAAAACATCTTAGAAAACGTGTTTATTGAACTGAAAAGAGAAAAGTTACTAAAAACAATAGCAGGCGAAGGCGTATAATTTCGAACTAGACTAGGAGGAGCGAAAAATGTATAGCGTATTAGATTATTACGAATGTGAGAAGCATAATTTGTTGTTTGTTCTATGTACCCAGGTAAATTGCTGTATGTAATATAATTATTATTAGTAATCACTGATCACTAATCAGTTATTCATTTATTCTATATAAAGAGCGTTATTAAAATACAATTACAATAAAACCTGCAAAGTAAATACAATTTGCACAAATTCTACACACTACACAACTAGATTTACTGGGCCTGTTTCACCACTTCCTGATAAAGTGTCGGATAGGCTATCCACAACTTATTTGACATATTACATACTCTATCTGTCAAGTTAAGTGGTGGATAGCCTATCCGGCACTTATTAGGAAGTAGGAAGTGGTGAAACAGGCCCTTAGGAAGAGTAATTAATATGATAGCAATTTACCGAGCAAATACGAGTTATGATTAATTTTCATAATTAAACAACCCTTGGTAATAACTATAGATCTTATTATTGCTCATATTATATTTTCTATTTTCATTATAATATATTATTAATCATCATGACTTCACTTACCTACGTTAAACATTTGCTACATTTTTATTTTGTTTCGGGTTTTGGGTGAAATATTTAATTCATGTAAATGAGAGGACGTTGTACGGAGG
This sequence comes from Aricia agestis, assembly GCF_905147365.1. Lineage (NCBI taxonomy): Eukaryota > Metazoa > Arthropoda > Insecta > Lepidoptera > Lycaenidae > Aricia > Aricia agestis. The sequence goes on along the minus strand of NC_056409.1, from coordinate 7,132,252 downwards.
CAGCTATAAATAAGCTTTGAGGTGCGCTGATGTATTGTCCTTATCAGCGCTCCCATCATCACGTCACCGGAATTGTTCGGGGGAGAGCTGTACGCCGTACGGCCAAGCTTTTTTTGGCACAAACAGTACCCACCCTGATTGTCCCATTTAACTTATGGCCACACTTAGGGGCCACATTTAATGGTGACTTTAATTTAATGACATGAATGATGAACACCATTCATTTCTGTCAAACTCTTTATTAAAATAAAGGTAAGTAATTAAATGTCACTGATTTGGGCGTCAGCCTATTAATTTGGATTGATGTATTCTGCTATTTTCGAGGATTCGAACTGGATCGAAGCTCAAGGAACAATTCGCTGTTTCGCTGAGGTAAGCTTATCACCATTAGCCTTGGATCTTAATTCGTAACTTGCTTACGACACACCTTCAGAAAAGTTCGATCCATCGTGAGTATCGGAAAAAAATTAAGTGGAAACTTGAAATTCAGACTGCCCGTAGGAGAAAGTGTACCTACTAACTACTTATTCAATTTTTTTTTTGAAGTAGATTTTGTTATTCGCGGGTCGAAAGTGTCGAAACCTCGATAAATAAGATACAAAAATAAACTCGCAGAAGTTGTAATGAGCTATTAACTTCATTCTCAAACCTTTTAGCCGTCGGCAGCCGAGTCGGACTCAGAGTGAGGGAGGCTGTTAGAGGTTACAGTTCCTCCAAACTCATTTCCTCTTCGCAAACTTTTGGTATTTGTTGATGAATGAATACGTAATGCTTCCCCGGTAAAGGAATACGAAATACACTTAGTATTGAAGGGCACAGCCCACAGGCCACACACCACCACTTCATGCCTTAGGTAGGTACTCAATTTTGATATTTTATAAAACTTTTTGTGTATTTTTCATACAAACTACCTACCTACTATAATAAAATGAATTAGAGAAATCAAAACAATGCCCCAATTTGATGAGTTGCTATTAAAGAAATATTAAATATCCAAAAAAGAAAACATATCTTATGTAACATCGAAAATATTCACACATCACGTAGAATTTGAGGCAGAAACTCAATGCAGAGAAGAAGTAACTCGAGACGTACGAATTAAGCCGAAATTAAATTACATTATTCCCGTCGACGAGCGAAATGAAATAAAATTCGCCTCAATATCGACGCGCGACGAAAAGTTACCAAACGCCGCGCGAGCTGGGAGTTCCTCCGAGACGCGACTCGAGCAGGGCCGGACCGTGAGTTCAGGGTACCCTGGGCTCCTGTACTGCTTATTATATAGGGTTGTAACTTGTAGCATTTCAGTCAGTTTGAAGTACAAACACCTATACGTAGAATTGATTCAAAAGAATTCGCATCGCATCGCAGACCTGCAAACCACTCGATCTGTTTAACAAAATAATCGAACATTTCACTTAAATTAATTTATTTGGAGCACTTGAATTCACCTGTCCTATGCTAAATCCCATAAAGCCTTATTATAGTTTGTAGAATCGACCCTGGTCTCGAGTCTCGAGCTCCACTCGCGAGCGGTAATCAACAATGACCTATATTCCACTTTTTAAACAAAAGTTAGCAGCAAGTTAGTACTTTGGGAATTGTGATAGAACTAATATAAAATTTTAAGAACTTGTCTCGAAGCGTAATGGATATCAAAAGAGTCAACTTGAGTACCTACCTAGCTCTCAACACGCGACAATCGCAAAATGAGGTTTTTGCTTAATTCGTATTACACTTTACACGGTACACCACATTTCAGTTTATATTTTAGAATATATTGCGCCAGAGCCCAGAAGGTTAACTATCGCTCTTTATCACTGAACATCGTAAAAGCAAACAGATAAACCCTAATCCCGGAGTATAGTGGAATTAAACAAACATTACAGTTTCCGTGTGTCTTGACCCGAATTTCGAACTCGATTCGAATCGCATCTGGCGCTATTCAAATTAAACCGACTACATACATTACTTTGGAGGGTTAACACAGAACCGAGCTAAACCTAGGACTAATCATGGCTGACCTGGATCTCGCGAGGGACCAACATCCGCCTGCGGTCTCGTTAGGCGTCGACTGAACTCGGCGCTTAAAGGAATCACTCGAAGTCACTATAAACGCCATCGTTTTAAGACCTCACTTTCACTATTTCGCATTTTCATTCGGAAAAATGTTTAAATTGGATAAAAGGATCAACTTTGGGCGGGATTTTGTGTCCCTCTTTATGGAAATACCTTTGATAAGTTTGCGTGTAAAAAACTATAATATCAGTGGAGAATAATAAAATCCTTTAAGTAATTTTGTTTGCAGGATGAAAGCGGGCACGTTCGGCCTGTCTCAACTATAATCTTCAAATATTCCTAAAAGATGCTCTTTGTACGAGTTTTCGGTACTTACTTTTGTGATAACACTGATTAAGTTCTGTATCTCTAAAGTAACGACCAAATAAATTTGGTCAAACCAAATGTGTGATAAAATACAACGATTTTTCTCCGTGTTGCAGCTAAAAGATACCTTTTTCTTTCAACGTTTAGAGAACGCCCGCATGTTCGCACACCACCTAAATTCCCCGAAGAATCTCAAGGATTCCGAACGAATGTAAAAATAATTTCATCAAATACGTAACAAAAATTCGTAGACATTACCGCTGATTCGGTCTTTCTCTGATTATTTTTAAAATCATAAAAAAAATAATGTTTCTAAGTACTTAATTTGTGTTCCGCCAACAAAGCGAATTAGGAAAGAGATTACCGAGTTATTGGATCCATGTTTTTAGCTAAAATAAAGAGCATATTTATCGTGTAAAATAAAATGATGTATTATTTTGCGGATATTATTATTTCGCGCGAAATTAATTTAAGGTTACAATGGTCTTTATTTTGGATTATACCCTAACCCTTGTTTTCTCTATCACGGCATATTGAGATGTAATGTCGGCAACTAGACAACGCGTCGCTGACGAGGGTTCCGGTTGAGCTGCGATCAAAGGCCGCCGCGGCCGGGTACGCTGCAGCGAGCATTCCGCGCACTCGACGTGTCTGATTACTGATTACATACCAACTGATTCAGCTGAATCTGTCAGCTAATATGGACCAATTTGCAATGTTCTATGTTAGAGAGACGTAAAGAGTTCTCTTTCTTTACCGACAACGTCGACACTAACGTCAATGATTGGAATTAAAGTATTATAGAAACGTTCCATGTAAAAAAGCCAATGAATAAACAATCTGATAGAAGGACAAGGTACTATGTTAACTCAAAGCCCTACGGTTAACTAGTAACTAGTTAATTCGGTTACTATTTAGTACTTACTGCAGGCGCAAATTTAAAACCGGTCATCGGAATTCGCAAATCTGGATTAAGGTCGCACATCAGTCGGACCCTGACCGAAATTATCGACGAAACGTGAAAAAATATTCATTTGTATTATTAACAACTGCATTAAAGTGGTCAAGAAGACATGGTTTTACTTACCGAAATCGAAACCGTAAGCAGCTATTTATTTCAAAAATTACAAAGCATCGATCAAACAAAAGCAAAGAGCGAAAGAGAAACATAAGCGAGAAGTTGTCTCGAGTTGTATCGAGTTCTATCTTAGCTTGGAGTCCAATTTTACCACAAAATCGTGACTGGGTTGCACTGAATAGTTAACCTTTCAAATACCACTTTGAACGGTAACTCTTTGAGATTATTACTCAATAGTAATCACAACTAATCTGAGGACACGTTTTTAGCACGATCCCTATACCAACTATTAGAATCTACCCTTCTCTTGAAATGTTAGATCCGAAAACTGCTTTCGCAATGAAATTTCAAGTTGTCATATTAAAACAGGGTAGTTAGTAAACTCAGTGCACTAACGCGTGTGTTTGTGCGAGTTAAATTAGCTCGTTTTGTTCTCAAGCGGGCTGGTGCAGCTGCCGGCGGGAATTAAGCTGCAAGCCCCGAACTTTCTAACCTCACACGTCGCCCGCTTGCATAATAAATGTCCTTTTATGTGTTAATTACGTTATTATCGTCTTGTTTACTGTTATTATTCATTATAATATTGTACCGCAAACACCCGGTTTCTGAAATGCAGATCAACACTAAAATTAACTAATCGCCTGTTAAATCTCTTGTAAAGTAACAATTGGGTTGCTAGAAGCACGGTTAGTTAGTTTAATTTGATCAGCGCGTCAGTTGACGGTAGTCTATGTTCAATTTGACTCGAGAATGATATGTCAACCGCCATTTTGGGTTTCCGAAACGCTTGTCAAGCCGTGATCATAGATTAAAGGTTTGTCAAAAGCTGTGTCAACTAATCGGTAATTGTAGGTGAATTAACTTATGAATTCAATTGATTTTTTATGTGAATCTACATATTTTTCTCTTTGAACCTACGTTACTACTATTACTTAGTAGTAATAGTAGTAAGTTATAAAAACTTCATAATAAATACTTAGTAGTAATTTATAAAAACTTCATAATAAATGTGTTTACGAACCTTATAGTAGTCTATAAGGTTCGTAAACACATTTATTATGAAGTTTTTATAAAAATTCGTAAGAAATACGTCGATTATGCAAATAAATTGTTTTATTTGCAATACTCGTTTTATTTGCAAAAAATGTATATAATAATCAATTTCATTTCTATAATGAAGAAGCATTTAGGATTCGATATCGTCTGAAAAATTGAAATTCGGAATTCTGACAAATAATAAAATTATCACAGATTAGTTAATTTTCTTCTGATCAATGTTTCAAAAAGTATCAGATTTGAAATTCCCAGAACATTTTTGAAAGCAATGACAGTCTGCAATTACTTCTTTTGGCATTTAATTTGCATTTTTGATAGTTAACGAAAACAAAAAAATCGCTAGTCAAATTAAAAATGATCATAGATTAGTTAATTTTCGGCTGATCAATGTATCAGAAACTTTAAACTGATTTGACATCCATGCTAAATTAACAGCAGTGTTAGTTGATCAGTGATTTGACATACATTTTAGAAACCGGGGGTTTAAAGTGTTGAAATGGAGGGAGATAATAAACAGACTATTTATAAAGAAACTAGCTCCGACATTGGCGATTCACAAAGGAGCCATATTTTAAAAAGTAGAAGAAGAAACTAGATAACGCTCATTCGATTTACCGCAGGCAGGTATTAGATTATTCCGCAACTAAAACCTCCTTTTCCGTTTTTCAAAATATCTCCATACCTTTCATCTACCGTTCAGCCGTTTAAGGGATATCGCACACTTTTTGTGTGATCATACAGCCGGCCATGTCGCGGCCATGCAGACTGTATGTGCGCCGCAGACTCGATCACACAAAAAGTGTGCCGTCTGCGATCTCCCTTAGGGTGAAGACTGAAGAGGTAACCAGCAGACAGACACAATTTCGCATTTATAACATTGTTAAGGATTCCTGTCAAATTCCACTTCACTTTACTGCTTATAAGTTAAGCTTAATTTTCATACTACATTTTGTTGAAATGTTCCAATAACTCTATGAAGACTCGTGTATCATGTTGCCCAATATTGCAGGTTCACTAAGCCACAACCTCGCTTAGTGCCCGAAACATTTTCATTCAGTATTCTGTTTGTTAATTAACGAAATCGATATCTGGCAAAATCCTTTGATTTATGAACATAATTTACTCGGTAACTTTGGCGCGGCTCGTCATCTAAATCCGACCAAACTTTCCGAGCGGAACCTGAAATTCTGGGTGCATTGTAAAATCTAACCCGAGCAATTTTAACACAAGTTTCAGTGGGCGGTTCCTCAATATCGTTCAACTTGAAACAACTTTCGGATCCTTATTACGGACAAATATTTTCAGACAGAAATTCGTAGTTGAAAATTGTTCGCTTGTCTTTAAAATGATTTTACCTCAGAAATAAAATTATAATAATATTATGTAGTAATACAATGTATTGTCTTTGTTTGATATGTTAGAGAACTGCTTGACAGACAAGGACAAAATATTGGAGGTACGATAGTGCGGAGTGTGGATCTCTGGTTAGTGGTTAGGGTTAAAAGTACGGTTAAAACTATAAACACACTAGATGATGCCCGCAACTCCGTTGCGCCAAAATTAGTTTATCGTGCGGGAACCGTACATTTTTCCGGGATAAAAAGTATCCTTTGTCCTTTCCCGGGTCTCAAAGTATCTCCATGCCAAATTTCAGCAAAAACGGTCCAGCGGTTTGGGCGTGAAGGGGTAACAGACAGACAGACAACAGACACATGCCAAATTTAAGCAAAAACGGTTCAGCGGTTTGGGCGTGAAGAGGTAACAGACAGACAGACAGACAGACAGACAGACAGACAGACGGACAGACAGACAGACAGACGGACGGACGGACGGACGGACGGACGCACGGACGGACGGACGGACGGACGGACGGACGCACGGACGGACGGACGGACGGACGGACAGACGGACAGACGGACAGACGGACAGACGGACAGACGGACAGACGGACAGACGGACAGACGGACAGACGGACAGACGGACAGACGGACAGACGGACATACGGACAGACGGACAGACGGACAGACGGACAGACGGACAGACGGACAGACGGACAGACGGACAGACGGACAGACGGACAGACAGACAGACACACACACTTTCGCATTTATAATATAAGGTATGGATTATTTATATTTACCGACCCCTGTGCAAAACAGAAAGCGCCGCACTACTTGCAGATTGATTGGATTGGGATTTTAAATCGCTGGGGAAAAGTAATCCAAGGGTTGCCATACCAAAAATATTTGCCAGTCACTATTTAGAGAATACTTTATCAAAGTTATTTTAAGATATTTTCTGGTGGCCATAAATAATACTACGCTCCGCTCCACAAAGAAAAATATACTTATGCGTTTCACAGGGGCAGTAAATTTTATTCAACCCTTGTCTACTTGTCAATTATTTGCCGCAAGAACAAGGTATAATGTGACGGAGGGGTACTCCCTCCTATGGATGTGCATAAAATTTATAAATCATGTAAAGTATCGATTTTTGAAAAGGCAGTTAAGCGCTGCAAGTGTTTCGATCCTATTAAAGTTATAACTGGCAAATTATACTGATACATTGAGGATATTTTTTTTACTTTACATTAAAATCTTTTCGGCTGGCTGGACAAAACGAATTCGTCGAACACTAAAAAATATTTGGAAATAGTATTTTTTTCCTAAATTCATTTGGTTTGACACAGGTTCGTCCTGTCTAGCATGCGGGTAAAACACGCCTGTTGTTGGCGGCTCACGAGCTCGCGGCTCGCAGGCAAATATTTCAAACGATTCGTGCGTACTTCGTACACGAGCCTTTTATTTGCCTACCGCGAGACGCGTATTTCACTAAATGTTTTTATTGCATCGTATACTGTTTGGCACTACGCGACTTGAATAGGAAATGTAGCGCACACGTTTTACTATCCTATATGTTACAGGTACGTAATGTAGAGCCACATTAATGTTCCAGATCAGTGTTCAATTACTACAAATTCGAGTTGTTGTTTCTGCAAAGTTAAATCGTAAATTGTTTAATTCTTTTACGAGTTAAGAGCTTCTTAGTCATCAAGCGATAACTAATAAAGCTAAGCAGCATGCATAGTGATAATGTAAGCAGTCATATTTCGTCACGACTTTCAGAAGACCCTGCTACAAAATAGCAAAGAATGTGTCAAACAAAAACGTCGTACGACAAGAGAAACCTCATACATAATGACTGGCCAAAACAACTTTCGACGTCTAATATAGAGCGCGTATCGTCACGAATACCGGTTCTGGCGCGGGCAGACAATGGCCGGCGCGGGCGCGTGTCGCAGACGTGACGGACGCGCACGGTGACGTGACTCACACGAGCGATGACCCGCTGTGTTGCCAGTTCACGGCGTGTCACTAGATAGGGCGACATTCGTTGAGGCCTTGCTAAAAGCTTGTTCTGATTAATCTGGCACACTATTAATAGAGCACATGTAACCGATATCCATGAGTAGGCACACACAGTAGGATTAGAGCCTAATAAGTTTTGTAGAGAACATCAAGGTAGAGACTAGAGTCGGTAGAGATTAGATTTTGATTTCATAGTTTCTAGAATTATTGGGAGCGAGTTATTTAGCCAAAAATTTCGATGTAACAGGTAGGGAAGTAAGCGAGTAGGTACGTTTCATAATTATTATTTTTTAAGAAATAAGGGGGCAAACGAGCAAACGGTTCACTTGATGGAAAGCAACTTCCGTCGCCCATGGACACTCGCAGCATCAGAAGAGCTGCAGGTGCGTTGCCGGCCTTTTAAGAGGGAATATGATAATAGGGGAGGGTAGGGAAGAGAATAGGGGAGGGTAGGGAATGGAAAAGGGTAGGGGATTGGGTCTTCGGTAAATTAACTCACTCGGCGAAACACAGCGCAAGCGCTGTTTCACGCCGGTTTTCTGTGAGCCCGTGGTATTTCTCCGGTCGAGCCGGGCCATTCCGAAGCATGAATCATTATAACTACACTTCCACCCTCGTTATATTTTTGCGTCTGTACGCTGGCAACTCTACGACTCGGCTGGCGACGCTCGACGTGCTACACGTGCCCGATAATAGATGCTAATTAGCTAAAACTACAGAGCGCCTGCACTCCCGCAGCTCGTGACCTATCTCAACGTTTTCAGTTCACACTCAAGGCCGCCGAGCTCGGGCTTGGTCAAGCCTAAAAACTATACATAATGCATATTGTACATACATTAACACAATAATTAGTCATTTACATTTCAAAGTAATCAATACAGTTGCCTTATATTGTAGATCCTAGACAAATAGACGTCGATTCTGTAAGCTCGAAATGCTCATTATTCACGATCAAACAATATCGCTTTATATAGACGTCTTCTAAGTTCTAATTAATAATGATGCTGACACGACAAGTTGGCTGTGAACTATGACGGCCGTGAACAGAACAAAGGCTTGAGATATTGACGTCAAGCATTTCTTTGTCTTTGGTGTTATGTAACTAAATGACTTTATATTGTCGAGCCGGAACACGAGTCAAATCATAAGAGATCGTTGCGGCCATCAAAACTTAAGATGTGTAAGCCTTCTCTAGATTTTTCTTAGATTAAGGAAAATATTTACTATCCAATTTATAAAAAGTAGTGTTTAATATCATAAAAGTGTAAACAAGGTGACTGAACGTTTATGAGGGAGTGCGGCGAGTTTTATAGCACAATCAAAAAGCTTTATCGCTAGTGAAAAAGGCAACGATATCAATTTAGAGGACTATAATATCCTATGGGTAGAGACTAGAGCATGAAAAAGAGGTGCAAAAGGCCACCTTGCAGCAGAGGGGTGGAAAATACTTCTAAATTTAAAAAAAATGCAAGTTTACAAGCTTACTGAAATATATTTTTTGTTAAAACAACCTTTTAAAAAGGCTTAAATGAACATTTAATTGACATTCTGCTAAAATTAAATTGATTAGATTTGGACTATGTACAAACTAGGGAATACATACTTGCTAAATCGGAAATATAGCGTGTATGTAGTACATAGTAGGCTTGCATGCTGCAAGAAAATGTAGAGAAATATTTACCAAGGAATCCGCTGTCTAAATATTCAGCAATTACTGACATTAAGCAATTACTAGCATTCCTTAATGCCATAGTAGTAGCTGCTTTAAATTTTATTGGTAGCTCACAAAATATGAAACACAAAAAGAGTTGGTAGTTTTTGTGTTTACACTTTAGTCAATGGAATATCTATGATATTCAAATCAACTCTCATAAAAACTTTAAAAGTTACATCATAACGCGTCGATTAGAATATAATATTATGATATAGAGTACGTTTCTAGCAATAAACATAAGGAAAAGGTGTTTATTAGACACATAACAGAAGTAGGTTCCATAAAACATGACCAAAGGTATGTCAACTTGCTAAACATTAAGTTTCCTGGGCGTACATAAAATATTTTCATGACTCAACACGTAGCTCATATTCTGAGCTAAATAATTGTGATATTAATTAAAAGTCCGCGTGGGTTCGTGCTGAAGGCTGAAGGAATGCGCTCAATTCCACAACTATATAAGGAAACGACGATGCCGATGAAATATTACTCTCTAACTAGATTATGCAGCAACTTATATTATACTCGTAAACTAGCTGTCCCGGTGAACTTCGTGTCACTTTAAAACCTTCCCTGGACTCTACGAATATTTTAAGACTAAAATCAACCCAATCCGTTCAGCCGTTTTCGAGTTTTAGCGCGACTAACACATTCGAAAATCTATTTTTATGTATAAGATAGATTATAGATGAAAAATAATTTGAAATATTATAATTCTTCAAAGTATCAATTAAATTTTAATGTAACTATAAAATACAATTTTTATAAATGGGCATTTCTCTGTAAACTGGGCAACTCATTGTCCCAGGCTGATTTTGTTTAAAAAAATAAATATCGTAAATATTTCGTAAGTAATTTCAAAAATCAATACCCTAATCTACCGCTGCACAACATTAAAATCCATTAAAATAAACTTTATTATATTAAAAACGTTTTTATAGTTCTTCTAAACCAGTCCCCTGGCATGTCACCAAAGCTGTGTAGTTACTTCAAACTAAATTATTCGGGACAGTATCTATTGGAATTGATGTAATTATTATATTATTAAATCAATATTGTTTGTTTGTTCATGAGACCCATTTATTTTGCATAAATATTATTTTACAATTAAAAAAATAACAATGAAACTTTGTCTTCGCATTTTGGGAACAGTCCCCCTGTCTATATTTTAAATTAGGTGTCACGTAGCCTAAAGGTTAAACAACGCGTTTTCTGCGTATAACGAAACGCAACAAGTCTGAAGTTTGCGCGGTTGCCGCCATGATGGCTCAGACGCCATCTTATTTAGTGGTGTGCGAGCGTCCTTCCGTGGAACCCGCGTTATAACCTCAAAGCCAACAGTCCACTGGTAAGGATTTTTTAAATTTCTATTTATGTATTTTAATGATTCTTTCAAATATTTAAATTGGTACAATAAATGCATATTTCCTATGTGCAGTAAAATAGCATAGTTCAATTACATTTTGTACTACTCTTCAATGAAATCAAATTAAACAGTCCCCTGGCAACAGTCCCCTGTCTCTCTACAAGACAGGGGACTGTTTTTGCACCCAGGGGACTGTCTAAGAGGCAATTCAAGTATTACGTAAGCATTATAGGAAGGGGGGGGGGTCTTTGCTTTGCATATTTTTTTACAAAATGTTTGATATTTATAAGTCATTCTATGTTGAATACAGTGTAAGTAAAGTTTATTTAAAAAATATTCCAAACCTATTACTTAAGTCTACAGACTTATTAATAATTACAAAAAAATACCTACGTAATACTTGCGCAGCCTGTAAAATATACTTGTTATTGCTTTAGATTAGGAAATGGCGCCAAAGAAGAAAAAAGCCACTAAAGAAGAGATTCTACAAAAAAAAAGGGAAGCAGAGCGAAAGCGATATGCGAAGATTAAAAACGATCCTCAGAAAAGGGAAGAACTTAGAGAAAAAGAACGTCTTAAGTACCTTAAGAAAAAAGAAAAGGGAACTAGAAAGCTTGTTGAGAATATGACTCCACGAGAACACCGAGACGCTAAAAAGAAATGGAAAGAGCACTGCACCAAGTATCGCAGTAAGAAAAAAGTATTAGCAAACATTACTAACTCATTTATTAAAGAAAATACTCCAGATTCTGACGTATCTGCTTCATGTCAAATGGTAACACCTGAAGTTGCTGAAAGAAATAATAAAAATAAAGAAAAAATGCTTAGATATAAAATTAAAAAGAAAAAAGATGAAGAAATTAAAGAACTGAAGAGGAAAGTATTAAAGTACAAAAAACGTTTATCGCGATTAAAAAAGAGTACAAATCCAAAGCCTACAGATACACCAAATACAAAATTACAAAAAATGGCAGACAATCCAGAATCAAGAAAAGATCTTGTAAAAAAAGCTCTTTTCGGTGAAGTACTAAAACAACAAATAGAAGATAATTTTTCAGAGATGAAGACCGTAAAAGAAAAAAGACTTTTAACAAAAATGGTTACTGGAAAGATAGTTGATAAATATAAGTTATGGCGAATGAAAAACACAGGTGTGATAAGCTACAAAAGAATAAAAAAGGCAAAAATAGGTCATCGACTGGAAAGAAGAAAGAAAATTTCCGATAAATGTGTAAGAGCAGTTGTTAATTTCTATGAAGATGATTCTAATAGTAGGCTAGGCGCTGGAAAGAAGGAATTTATAACAAGAAAATCAGAACGAAAACAAAAGCGATACATGCTTGACTCATTACTAGGGTTGTACGAAAAATTCAAACTAGAGAAGAGAAATTTTACACTAAGTTATCAAACTTTTTGCAAACTGCGACCTTTTTGGATTGTCATGCCCAAAGTTGATAAACGTGATACTTGTTTGTGTATAAACCACGCAAACATAGACTTAAAAGTATCTGCTTTATTCAATGCAAAAATTTTAAATTATAACAGCTATCAGAAATTGCTTCAGGAACTATGTTGTGAGAGCTATAATGAGAAATGTTTGTCGAGAGACTGTCAAAAGTGTTTTAATAATAATCCTTTTTATAAAGAATTTAATAACATGAGACGTATCAGTTATAAGAAATGGATATCTGAAAAAGCCGACTTCATAGACCCAAAATCCAAAAAGACTCGTCGAGTAACCAAATACGTTAAGAAATCCTTCGATGTGAAACCGCGCGATCTCATTATAGAATTGCAAGATGAGCTAGAGACATTTCTTCGTCACGAAAGAAATATTGTACATCAGTTCAGTGCAATAAAAAAACTTAAAAGTATGCTGACTGAAGAAGATGCTCTCATTCACATGGATTTTTCTGAGAATTATATAACTAAATATTCTCAAGAAATTCAAGCTTTTCACTTTGGCGGTTCACGCACACAAATTAGTTTGCACACGGTTGTAGTATACTTGAAAGACACAACAAAATCTTACTGCACAATTTCTACGAATGTTTCTCATTCTCCAGCTGCTATTTGGGCTCACCTTAATCCAATTTTTAATGCTTTGCCACCTCAAATTAAACACCTGCATTTTTTGAGTGATGGTCCAGTTACTCAGTACAGAAATAAAACCATGTTTTACATTATGGCGACGAAAATATCAAAGAGATTTCCATATGTGCAAAGTTTTACTTGGAACTATACGGAAAGTGGCCATGGTAAAGGCGCTCCAGACGGCGTTGGAGCTACCTGCAAGAGGACTGCAGATGCCCTGGTCGCTACTGGAGGTGATGTCGAGAATCTGGAAAAATTTGTAGAAGCCATTGAAAAGAGATGTCCTGCAATTAGTTTGAGCATTATACCAGATGAAGCAATTGAAGAAATGAGCACTGAAATCGATCGAGAAGTAACCAAAATGAAAACTTTCGTTGGCACCCTCAAAGTCCATCAAGTCACTGGAAAATTCTTTAATCCAACAGGAATAAAATCAAATTCTACTGAAATAGTGATGAAAACTTTAAGCTGTTTTTGCGACAATGATTATTGTGTGCACTTTAATATCGGAAAAATAATTTATGAAGACAAGCCAAAACTTAATGTAGAAGATGTGTACACTGATTCAGAATCTGACAATGAGGCTGGACCTAGTTCTGCTGTAGTACAACCATTCAAAACTGGAGATTATATTGTTGTGAAATTGCTTAGCAAAACAAATATGGAATATAGATATGTGAGCATAATTGACAAGATTGATGAAGAAGATGGCGAAATCCGGGTCACATTCCTAAAGCTCTGTGATAATAAAGGCCAATTATTTAGATACGATGCTGATGATGTGTCAGACATTACAATGGACCAAGTGGTACAAAAGCTGTCTAATCCAAACATAGTTTTAAAAGGCAATAGAATATTTTATAAGTTTGATTTACCTGTAGATGTTTTCGAGAAAAAATAAGACTTTAAGTACAATTTTTATTATTTTGCTATATTTTAGAAATTACTAAATATTTTTGAGACTGATTCTGTAGTGTAAGTTTAATTCAAAGTACTGAAAGTATTTTCAAATATGTGATTTAATAAAGTAAATATTAAGATTACAGTGCTAAGTACAATGTTACAGAAAGATAGTTGATTCTTTATTTCTCAGTTACTTAATTCTTAAGCTCCAAAGTTTATGATACTAATAAAACGTTTAATTTCACTACTAAAATTGTATATTTTATTTAAGTTCACAGTCCCCTGGCTTTGGCAACAGTCCCCTGTTTATTTGTTTCAGAAAATACTTAATATTTCCTAAAGTAATGGGAATATTTGTGGTTCATCTTCTGTATATTAATATATAGGCAAATACTTACTTCCTAAAGAAAGTTTATTATATTATGAGCAAAAAAGTAGCTGAGACAGTTTCATTGCATGAGTTGCCCAGTTTACAGAGAAACGCCCAAATAACAAAACTATTAGACCCCATCGGAAACTTGGAATTGAGTAAAAAGCTCCGCCAGATTTAATCAAAACACAATTTCCCCGTTAAATTCAAAATAATTTCCGTTTAAACTATTTCGTTGAAATACTGGGAATAATTTCACGTTTCACGTAAAAGATAGTGCCCGCAGGCGGATAAACATTGATATATCTTTCGTATCTTTCCAGGTAAAATTTGTAACCTTTTACGGGTTGATTTTTTGGCTTAAAACGGGCAAGTCGAAGCGGAAATTGCCACCGGGTTATTCGCCACCCATAATATCCATCTATGATGAAATTCAATTTCATATTCAGCTCGGTTTATCACCCTGTTGGATAAAGAATAGATTTTCACGCCCCATAAAATTGCTCTGGTAACTGAATAAGGAGTTATGACCTCCCCGATTTCCTAAGTGGCAAGTCAAATGGTTTATTTATTCACCGAAACTATGATTCTTGAACACGGGTTCTTTACGTGATTTCTGCACTAATAAATTTTCGAGAGCTACGAATTTCTTTAAATACTAGCCCCAATACTAGCGCAAAAATAACTCTTAGGTTACTTATTGGAAGACTAATATTTTTTTCTGGCACGGCAATAGGTAATGGCACTATAGGTAGGTTCTAGGTACCCAAGTTCCCCTACATGCAAGTCACTATCAGTTTAGGCACAAAAACATATAACATTTTAGTTAATTCTCTAGTAGGTACTAGGTAGTCCGTTAAACATTTTCCAAACACAGCAAAACTGTCACCAAACAATGGCGTCAACGTTACATCACCTCATAGTTCGCCAGCGAGTTTGCAAAGCCACTCATAACAGTGACACGGTATGAGGCCGAGGGAAAACTCCACAGCCGCTATTGAAACTCCGCGGTGCGAGGACAGAACAGAAAGGATATTCTATTCATTTACGATTCCAGCAGCTGCAGGGAAATGTGACGAAGTGCTGAAGCATGGAACAAGTTTTAGGATTGCGCGATTTTGGTTGCAATTTATGTATTAAGGTTGATATGCTGATGACCATGGCAATACTTACACTTTTTACTCTTTAAAACTGTTAAGCGATTATTCACACATAATCAATCACGCGACTATGAGGAATATCATAGAATTTCTTAACAATTACTTAGCCAAGTGCCTTGAAACTTAATTCAAAACATTTTAAATAAAACAAAACAAGTTACACTTAGCACTCGTTTGCCCATCCTTTAATTTTTACGCATAATATCTGCCTTATTTTCACTAAGAGATAACAAAAGATAAACTGTCAGAATATCATGGCTTCTCTCTCATCAGAAACTTTAGCCCCTCTCAAAATCGCTAGTCGCCTGTGACATACGCGAAGGTAGCATAGCAGCGTCAGCAAGCGGAGACAACTTTATCTCGTCGTTGTTTGCGGTCGGTTTGAGCGGAGCGACGGCCAACGAACCCGTGTACCGATTGTACTGTAATAGCTGATATGTACCATTGTGGCGTACGGCGAGTTGCAATATAAGTACAATAACCTATTGTCATCGCCACCGCCGAAGCCTTGATACTGTAAACTTTTATTTTATAGCGATTACACTTTTAGTCAATTTAGAGCCCCCGCAGACTGCAGACTTTTAGTCGGCCGATAGTTTGATCGAAAGCTTAATCAGCACGAAGACGTATGTAGGTGCGCACACCAAAACGACTTGTATCGGCCGACAATAATGTACTGAAACCCCATTTTGGTCAAACTATCGGCCGACTAAAAGTCTGTAGTCTGCAGGAGCTCTTAGAATTTCGAAAAAATAACTTTTGCATTCTATAAAAACCTACCTTCTTACAGTTTTTAAAGATTCCATTCCCTAATGAATTTCGCAAAGTAAAATCTCATAGTCAAAATTGACCACTCAGCGATTAACATTGCGTAACTCCATTGTTTGAACGCAGAATAAACACGTGATGGCCTCACAATCACAAAGGACTCGCATACATTCTGCAACAGGTGAAGAAACCACGCGATAACGTCGCCAGTCTCTATTGTCTTACGGACCTCTTGCTTTTAATAATTGATCCATTCATTTGCACGATAAAATATGTAATGGAAACACGTGGATTTTCAAAAAACTGTTAATAGCTAAATGTTGTTATCTTTGTGGTCAGGGGTGTAAGAATCGATTACAGAAAATAAATATAGTAGCTATTAGAATTTAGAACCAGCGCTAGCGTATATTGGGCGAGCATTGGCAGGGAGTGCACTTAAAAAGATTTATAACGCAATAACGCGTTTCGTCCGAATACCGGGCCGCCCTGAATCAACATTGTACTGCGGCCGGGCCAAAACACTTCCGGACATTTCATCACCGTTATCCGCAGCGTCCCCTAAATTTAATTACGCGACGTGCAGCCCAGAGGCGTATTCGCCGTATCGTGGACAGGGCCCCCGGGCTAGAGGCCCAGTGTGCTGATTCCGGGTTTTCGCACAGTACTTGTCACTAGACGTGAAGGGGTTAGGAAGAGTAAAATACTTAAAACGAATGTGTAAGCAATTTCGTAATAGCTATACAACGTTAACACATTCATTAAAAATATACTTATCATGTCACCTTTGAGTTGTCTAACAATAGAGATAAAGACAGAGTTGTCTAGCTAGAACGATAAAGACATACTTAAGTAGGTACTATAAAAAGTAACTTTCGGTAAAGTTACTCGATAAAGGTAAACTACCTTGATCCTATGAGTTCTCTGGCCCTATATTCTGATAGAGATAGTGGGAACCTAACCTATCTAGGTTTGCTCCGCCACTGACGCGGATGTAGGCTCCATATAGGCGCTGTCACGATCACGTTTCCGCCAAAACCTAATAACAGGACTGTTAAATTAAAAATTACGCAGATATTGCTGTAGATGGGGGAATACTCGCTTGTCCGGTCGGGGAATCCCTCCCATTAAATAAAACGAATGTATGACATCAGCGTTCAGCATCCGCTTTATACAATTTATTCTTTCTTTGTAATTATAAATCTTCTACCTTATTATTTATTCAGTAAAAATCCTGTGAACATAGTGGAAAAATCAGTCAGGTAGGTATACCTAAATATTTTTACTAACAACTTACCTACTTAATTATTATTAATATTTACAAATATCGTTTTACCAAAATTATGAATGTACAATTACATTTAAGTGTGGTCTAAATTTGTTCCCGGAAAAGGGTTAATCTATAATAAGCACTTCGAAAATAATTTTAACCGATACGTAATTAATATTTCAGCTTACCTATTTAATTAATATTATCGTTTGCAAATTGAACTAATAACCATATTTGGCGAATAAAACAGAGGTAGTGAATTTGCTCCTATTGGTGCTTATTAATTAATTATATCAATAACAGTTCAACGAACAAGTTTCAACGCTTGTTAAACATAGTTATAATGGGTTTAAGCGGAATATACATTAATTTAGTAATACATATTTTATAGTACTTATAGTTAATATGAATTATGACGTAACTGTACGTATGTTATGATGGATTTATTTTATATTACATACGTTTTTCACTAACTAATGCATCATATTCATGTCTCGGAAGTTTAGGGGAAACTTATTTCCTAAATTGAATAAAATAACTATTGGGTGTCAACATCCTTATTGAAAAATCGGCCAAGTGCGAGTCGGACTCGCGCACGAAGGGTTCCGTACCGTTATAGAACAAAAATAGACCAACAATTTTGTTTTTTGTTTGGGAGCCCCTCTTACATTTTTATTTTAATATTATTATTAATTATTGCAGAAGACATAATACATTCTTTTGTGAAAATATCATAAGTGCCTACCTGTTGCCATTATTGATATCGAGCAAAACAATCAAAATCTCAGTAATAGGGTCCCGTTTTTACCCTTTGGGTTCTGAACCCTAAAAATACGCAATAGATTTATAAGTGATTTTTGGACTAAGTGGTTTTTAAATAACACACAATGAGCTTGCTTTTATCGAGCAGAGAAAGGATCCAGTAGCAACTGCCAACTTTAAAGGCCCTTCATACACCGTCAACCTGACCAGACAATTGCACAAAGTAGACGTTAATACACCCCATCGTTACGGTCTAAATCAGTTCTAACTTCTACTGGATTCGTTCGATCTCCCCGTTTACGGGAGACTTAAAAGTAGAGCTAGAGTTCAGCTCTTGTAATAATAATAATAATAACCCCCACACCGGTTTCGGTGACGGTGGCCGGTTTCATTGAAACCAGGGCAGGTACGCAGGAGTAATTTTACAGTGCCCAAGTGTGTACGCAGTATACAAGAGCACTCTCTATTCCTTCACTCTAATAACCCAGTGGGACGGAAGACCGACAGGACTGGCGAGAGATCAGGCGCAGGACAGACTTTTTACATGCCCATTCGACGCATGGATCATCTTACTTGTCAGACAATCAGGTGATCAGCCTGCATTGTCCTAACCAAACTTGGAAATAACATGTTTCCAACGCGGGAATCGCACCGACGACTTCCGAATCAAGAGCCACACTCTTAACCACTGGACCACGGAGGCGATCAGCTCTAATATAAAGCCCCAACGAGACACGATACCCAAAACGTAGAACGTAGAACAATCAAACAGTTATGATGACTATCTATGTCCATATTCGTATTCATTTCACCTTTGTTTGACTACAGCGATGTTTCAGCGCAGGCAGGCTCGAGGGAATCGACTGTGAAATCGGGGATTACCAGCCTGCATTTACTATTGTTCCATATAACGGTAGGCTTAACGTAAATACGCTTTTAACAGGCGCTTTGATGCTAACTGAATTTATATCCGTCACAACATAGGCTACTTTTTCTAGCCGGAGCCTAAACTCAGTCATCTTTGGGCGAAGTTGTAAACATTTAATAATACACGATCAAATACTTCATCAAAACGTTGTGCACTAGTGGGTTCCTTATTTAAATGTTTGTTCCTATTTCCTTCAATTATGTTATTGAAGACCGTCTTTTCAAATGCTTTGCATCTACGTGTACGGTGTAACTACGTATGTAATTTTAAGGGACGTATGTGTATCTGGAGTTAATTGGCTCATCAAAAGGTTGAAAAAAAAACCTTATTTTACACATTTTAGTAAGCTTTGCAAAGTCCTTCGCATAAAGTTCTCTCAATTACTAAAGTGGCTTTTGACAAATCTTATAAGGTCGTAAATCGTATTAATATTAGATATCAAAACTATTTCACATTCTATCAAGCACAACTTAAAATGCAATCATAAAGGTATATAAGTATAGGTACAAACTCCAGCAACAACCGTAATTTATTTAAAAGGAATCTAATATTCATATTAAACATAAAAAGTAGCCAACTCGATAAACTTGATTAAGTAATTCGTCAAACAGCAACCATTAATTAAATAGATGTTTCGTTGATTAAACGAGGGAAAAAAGTTAAAAATTACAAGTCAATTTCCAGTGCAGGTAATCAATTATGTTATTGAAATGCTGCTAGAATTAAACCAGTTGAACGTTGACGTACTGCAACTAAAGATGTTTCATTCAACATACAAACTATACCAAAAAATGACTCTTTGCTAGCAATGACCAGTCTTAAGATATTTTCTGAACAAAAACTCAAAAACTGTTTTTTTATTGATGTCAACATGTCACAGGACATAGAAGACACAACCCACACATAACGTGAACCTTTACCCCCCCCCCCCCCCTTTAGTGCAATATACGCGATATGCCACCGTTGCATAATTGAGTGCCTGTTTTGTACGGGTCATCATCACAGGTGCAATATCCAGCTCCATATGGTACATCGATCCAGCCGACTAACGACGTCCTCGAACGGGCGCGGCAATGGCGTGGCTTGTTCTGCGGCACTGTTCAGACACGGATTTATAGTTTTTGCGGCAACCAGTGCAAGTGATAAATGGGACTATCTCTCATACACAATTTGCCAATAAATATTTAAATTGAGTTTAGAGGAAACTTTTATAGCCAATATTAAAGCGGAAGAGTAAAGCAACATTTACCATTTAATACATTTTTATTGATTGAATTTTTTACAAAGTGTAACACAGATAAATTTCTTCATAATATTATAAGCAAATAAATGATGATATGTTATTGGCGCTGTTTTCCATTTCTCGCATTCGCCACAAATTCCTGCAGGATCAAGTTACAATTTGTTGGATGTAGTTCAAACAGTTTTCCCCGTATCGGAATGTAAATAGCGTATGCATTATCGATGAGGTAACAAGATACGCCGACACAAAAGTAGGACAAACTATTAACGTCTTGGGGATAGGAGTATCTCTCGTAGAATAACACAATAATTCACCTGGAACACTTGGGAGACTTGGCAAAAAGAGTATAACGTCAACTATTCTCGCTACACAAATAGAAGGTAGAAATCCTTGTTTTATTCTTGTTGGTTTTTTCAAATCTTACGTGCGAATATGCAAGATTTATTGTGCAATATGTAAGATTTTTGTGCAATAAAAAATTGTTAATTTAAATATGGCTTAATATCTCAAACAGTATATTAGTATATTCTAATAAGTACTTGTCATATCTTTAATATGAACCTTCACATATTTTTAACTTTTCCATCGTGTTCTTTTTGTTAGACTTGTTTGAATAAAGACTACCGGATATTAAATTTCCTCGTGAACATTTCAACTTTATTATGCCAAATACTTCTTTCATTTATGTGAAGGAAAAGGGCAAAAGAAATGTAAATTTAATAACATGAAACGTCATTAAATTACTTTTAAAATATTATACCAAAATATGGCACTCTTGTAAAAAAAGGTAACAAAAAGAAACAAAAAATATTTATTTCAAATGTTGATGTATATTATATTTTAATTCACTCCTTCAAAAACAAATTCAATCTTTTGAAGATCATTGAAAACTTGAAATCAAACCGAAAAAATAATTTTCAAATCTATACAGTTTATACAATAACACATAGTGGAGTAAACACAGAACCCTGGCACTAGCTTATAAAACAACTTCGAACGAATTATGAATCCATTGAAGAGAGCGCGTGACTGGAACATTGAGCGTCTTCCGTCGGCAATCTACGCTGGACCCACCCGAGGACAGTGAAACAACTCCAAGAATTTTGATTGCTCGGGCCCAGCCGGAACTTAGGAATTTATTGTGTCCATGGCGCTTTGGGAATTATCTTATTGGAATTAGGGGATGTGAACGGGTAATCGATTCGACGATGATTTACGGTTTTGGGATTCGTATTGTTACGCTCATTTTCATCTATATATTAATACGCGAGTGAAAAACTTTGGATCCCTTTTCACGAAAAATGCGGTAACATAGGTGAATAAAATTTTGCACAGTTATCTATACTAATATTATAAATGCGAAAGTCGTCTGTCTGTCTGTCTCGCTTTCACGCCAAAACTACCGAACCGATTGTAATGAAATTTTGTATACCGATAGTCTAAAGCCTGAGAAAGGATATAGGCTACTTTTTTATGGAAAAAAGGGTTGTAAGGGGGTGAAAATGTGTAAATTTGATTCATAAAAGATGGCGCCGTGCGTCTCCTACATCGCGGTGACGCTTGCCCAGACCTCTTTCTATAAGAGGTGGTATCATCTTACATTCAAGTTTCGATCTTTTTGGAATGTTCTTTTTACATTATTAAATAACTCAGTACTTTATCTACCTATGCAGTGACGTTATCTTAAACATATCAATGATAAATAGTTTATAGGTAAAGTTGTGTAATTATGGGCCTAAATAAGCTTTAAAATTTGGCATAAAATATAAATTTTAATTAAAAAAATGAAATATTATGTACACACTGCACAGTTGTTTTGATTTAAGGGGTACCAGGGTTTTTTTATAAAAGCTTTTGACACTAATTTTGCTGATATCGCGCGCTATAAACTGAAGTCCACGCGGACGAAGTCGCGGGCAACAGCTAGTAGTTTATATGGTGAAGGAGTGCATCGAGCTAATATTATTTTGAAATTATGCTTTTAACATACATTTTATTAACAAATATAACATTACACACACTACAATGTGCACACTACCATATTTTTGAACGACAAGCCTATACAATTATACATACATACGAATTATACTCTTTTGTATATGGTTGAAGTCTGTCGTCAAATTAAAAATTTATTGTTGTTTTTTTATTAAATCTGAAATAGTCAATACTTTAAACGGGGAGCCAAAAGAAGATAATTAAATTTTAGGTCGAATTTCGACCATTGGGCGATCTCTAGTTACGATAAATTGTTTTACATATTTGCATAAGGCGAACACAATAGTAGACAACGAATGCAGATAGTGTCTAAAAATACAGTAGTGGTTATTTTTAGTTGTCACAAAGATCACAATTATTCCGCGTAATAAAAGAGACAGATAATCGTCTTCAAAAGGTAATAACTCCAAGAAACATCGTAGTAAACAACTTCAAGTCCGGTTATTATTCACAGGACACGAAGCTATTGAACTCGCTGGCGCTCCAGAGGGGAGATATAAAGAAATACAAAGTATAAAAATTTACGTTAATAACTTCCGATGAAATTAACAAAAGGAAAATTTTAGGTCGAAATTTGAATATATTTATCGGGGAGCTCACATTTTGTACGCGAATATAAGACGCGTGGAATTCAAAAAGGAAAATCGAGAGCCAATACCCAGCAAAGAAAATACCTTAAGTGCAGGAGCTTCCACATAAATACGATATACGAACGTCTCAACGCCGACACGGTATCGTATTCCGATAAGTTAGATTAAATATATAATACATGAGTGCACGTAAAGTTTTATTAGTTAGTAGGGCGGCGAGTAAGCTAATGAACTGAAAGTTTGACGTAATCAGACAAAGAGGAAACACGCGACGTTTCATTGGATCCAGCCCAAACATTAATTCATAACGGCGATATTAGCTACGAATCGATTGCACGATTCAAAGAGCACGAAAATCCGGATATAGCATAAAGCATAATATTATTAGCGAAAGGCAGGTGAGTAGGACTCAGATACTTTAGTATAACTGACACTGTTCCTCAAGTCTTAGCTCCTTTAAGCTTAGAACAAATCTACGCGTCAGCAGCGTCAGTGACAGGGGACGCGGTACGCGAGACGGGAGCGTCTGCAACGCGAAACTGGCCGTGCACACCTGCGCGACTACGGCGCGAACCGTCAAACTTCATTTGTTAATGAACAGTCATTGAAGACGCGCGACTTTATCTGGTGTATGCTAACTGTTGTGGTAATGACATCCTCATACTTAATATCAGAGTCCGATGCGTCGGACGGACGGACATGAGGGTTGCGAGATGCTAAGCTTGCTTTTGATTTGGAAGGTGCAGAGGAATAAAACACGTCCACAATGGTCAAGTTGAATTAATTTAGGCGCCTACCACACGTGCATGCTTGACTACAGATTTGCTTGCGCATGCCGGCTTGAACACTGAACGTTGTGCGTGTAGTTGGTAAAACTGTAGTACGCGCTCCAAAGTTTGTCTTGTTGTTTTTTAAACTAGCTTGTCTGCGCGTGTGGTTGGAAGTTCAGTGTTCAAGCCGGTCTTTGTGAGTCGAAATATGGCGTTAAAATGCGCGCACGCTGCAATAAAATGACAGATTTACGTACATATTATAAATGTCAGTTTGCAACTGAATTCATTGAATTATAAAAATCTCTGCTCGCTCTGTGGAAGATCAAATCCAAAGATTATTCTGACAGGAACAAAAAAATACGCATATGAAAAAAAAAATTATGCATTATCAATTTTGTCACTAGCAAACACTGGAAAAATTAAAGCAAAAGAAATAGTTCTTCATTGAGAAACATTTTTATACGCCGACGATCCCGGCAAGAATGTGGCTTGCGCATGCATGTGGTAGATAAGTCAGTCTTACATCTTTTCATGCGAGAAGCATGCGCTAGCAAAACTGTGTTCAAGCATGCACATGTGGTAGGTGCCTTAATATCATGACACAATCTATCAAAACGTAAACAAATCAAAAAATCATAAACTAAAGAGTTGTACAAAATAATATAAAAAAGGTTTTAAAAAAGAAGTCTAGTTATGTACCAATGATATTCTACTTATACAGATATGTTACGTCCATACTATTTTCCGGCTTAAATCTCTTCCGAACAATTTTCAAATTCAAAATTGCAAACATTGACAAATTTGACAGATAAGTCCAATTAGTCCAATTCAACCCCACCAAGACACAAGACTGCGCGTTCACCACTAAAAAGTCACCAATGGTCGTTTATCCTCGTTTCGAGGGCACATCTTTAACCATCTCCCCTAGCATTGAGATACTTGGCGTCAACATATCGAGAGAAGTCCAATTCCGATATCATCTTGAGGGTAAGGCCAAATTAGCCTCGAAGAAGCTTGGTGTTCTTAACAGAGCGAGACAGTACTGCAGTCCGGACCAACGCCTACAACTCTACAAGGCGCAGGTTCGGCCTCATATGGAATATTGTTCTCATCATCTTGGGCAGGGGCGCCAAAATACCAACTGCTCCCTCTGGATCGTATCCAACGAAGGGCTGCTCGAATTGTTGACTGCCATAGTGTTTCAAACAGCTTGGACCCCCTGGAATTACGCCGAGATGTAGCTTCACTCTGCATCCTCTATCGGTTTTATCACGGGGAGTGCTCTGAGGACCTGCAACTTTTCGCTATCGTCCCACACGAAAAACATACCATCCTCATCACCTTGATGAGTGGCAGTCTTCCACAGTGCGTTTTTCGCGTAACTTTCTGCCGCGCACTGTAAAACTCTGGAATGAACTGTCACCAGCAGTATTTCCGGACCGATACGACCTGCAAACCTTCAAGAAAAGAGCGTATTCCCTCTTAAAAGGCCGGAAACGCACCTGCAGCTCTTCTGATGTCGCGAGTGTCCATGGGCAACGGTAGTTGCTTACCATCAGGTGACCCATTTGCTCGTTTGCCCCCTTATTTAATTAAAAAAAAATAAGTGAAACAAAAGATACGAAAAACCATTTACATAAAAGAGACAGTTCTATTTTTAAACGTCGAATCGTATCGCTGTTTCTTTCTTCGCTATGACGAAAATTCGATTTTTTCCAGATTGTTCGAAAAAATAATTGAAAATGTAAATAATCGAGGTATTTAATGCAATCAAGACATGTGGTAAGAGATTACATGTGTTTTGTTTACTTTCGAGTCATAATTGGTACATTTTCGATACACGCACGACGTCATTTTCAATTTATTTAGGTAAGACAAGACGTGGCACGTTCGTGACTGCGCTCGATGCAGACTAACTACAGACGGCCCAATTGGGTCGTATTTGAATCTTCACAACGCGCGCGGTAGTAACATATCTGCTCTAAGTTTTTCATCATTGTTATGTACACTTCAAAACACGCGTCTGACAACTTGACGCGCTTTGCCGACGCGAACATTTCGCGTCGCGGTCGCGTAGGTGTGCACGGCGCACAGTGGTCCGAAATCGCTAAATAGCGGACATTCGCAAAAAAGATCGATTTTGAGGTGGAAAAAAATACCATCCGATAGATTTTAAGAGGAGTAACAATAAATCGTTATTAAGTTTTTTATAAAAATGTATATTTAAGGTGAAAAAAAATAATTACGAAAATGTTGTATGGGAAAGAATCTATAAATAGATTTTTTGCAAAAACTACTAAGTCATTCTGGTTCATTTTTGAAACAAGTAAAGTTCTAGTGGTATATAAGGTTTAGTTTGCTCTTTAAACTCATGTTGTGTGGCATCCTTTTTTGCTTTTTTAAGAATTTTGTTTTCATCTCGTACTGACCACATTTTAAAGTCCATATTATAAGATATATGTAAAATACATTCCATGCATCGAATCCACATGTGAAGAGACGATAAAAATATTGAAGTATATTTTCTCTTAAAGGTTTATTCAAAATCACATCGAGCTTATTCATTTCACTTGGCTTTGATATGCATAATGCATATACTGCATGTTGGTGAAGATGGAGTATCAGACACAACCGTTACTATTTTTAATAAGCTCTGATCCATATTTGTCTCACATTCGTCCAAAGATGTCTAAAAATAAACACCAAGAATTTTATCCAGACACAGTCCACCTGTTGCTTGAAGATCTCTTTTATCAGAAGATTACGAAGAAAGTGAAGTTGTGTCATTACAAGGCGATGATAGCATTGGAGATCCACTATGTTTGTAAAGCGCGTTGCTTTAATTGATTATTATCTATTTATAAGTTTCATTTGAAATTGTTTGAGTTATTAGTGTGTGTAACAATTTTTATTTTATTATAATTACAATAGTTTAGTCAGTAGTTAACTATAGTTTAATTTTCTTTTTGCTATCCATGTTTGTATTTATACATATAAGTATTGTTGCTTTTTAAGGACTCGTTTTATATATACAGGGTGCAATTAAACCTTCCTGCCAAATTTATTACAGGGCTTAGGTATCATTAGGAGTGTCCATTTAACAAAAAAAAATTGCGCGTTATTTTTTTTTAATTACATATTTTATCCCAATAAAAATCGTTGTATAATGGTCACTCGCGGCGCGGGGGAATGAGCGGGGGTGACGCGGGGGGAGGCGCGCGCGCGCGTGGGTATGTCACGCGCGGGCGAAGCGTCGTGTCCATTAATTGTAGTGTTTATGAGGATAACTTTCAGAAGCTATTTCTCAACATTTTAGTACTGAGTGACTATAAAAGAAAAATATGTGTATTTTTATTTTTAACAAGGATCAATATATCAAAATTTGGCAGGAAGGTTTAATTGCACCCTGTATTATACCCATACAATTTTCGTAATTTTTTTTTTCGCCTTAAAACATCATTTTTGTACAAAACTTATAAAGGATTTATTGTTACTCTTTAGGAAATCTATCAAATTGTATTTTTTTCCACACCTAAAAGGTTAGTAAAATTATTTCAAAATTTTGAACCCCTCTACTGCAAAAGGCTGCACGTAAATTTTCGTATTTGTTTTTCTAAACCTTACATACCATTACAACTTTACTTGTTTCAAAAATGAACCAAAATGACCTAGTAGTTTTTGCAAAAAAACTATTTATAGATTCCGTCCCATACAACATTTTAGTTATTATTTTTTTCACCTTAAAAATACATTTTTATAAAAAACTTAATAAGGATTTATTGTTACTCTTTAAGAAATCTTTCGAATAGTATTTTTTTCCCACCTAAAAAATTAGTAAAATTATTTCAAAATTTTGAACCCCTCTACTGCAAAAGGCTGCACGTAAATTTTCGTATTTTTTTTTTCTAAACCTTACATACCATTAGAACTTTACTTTTTTCAAAAATGAACCAGAATAACCTAGTAGTTTTTGCAAAAAAACTATTTATAGATTCCGTCCCATACAACATTTTAGTAATTATTTTTTTCGCCTTAAAACATCATTTTTGTACAAAACTTATAAAGGATTTATTGTTACTCTTTAGGAAATCTTTCGAATAGTATTTTTTCCACACTAAAATTATTTCAAAATTTTGAACCCCTCTACTGCAAAAGGCTGCACGTAAATTTTCGTAGTTTTTTTTCTAAACCTTATATACCACTAGAACTTTACTTGTTTCAAAAATGAACCAGAATGACTTAGTAGTTTTTGCAAAAAATCTATTTATAGATTCTTTCCCATACAACATTTTCGTAATTAATTTTTTTTCACCTTAAATATACATTTTTATAAAAAACTTAATAAGGATTTATTGTTACTCTTCTTAAAATCTATCGGATGGTATTTTTTTCCACACCAAAATCGAACTTTTTTGCGAATGTCCACTATTTAGCGATTTCGGACCACTATGCGGCGCCATAAGATTACATGGGCAGCGTCCGCCGCGCGGTAGACGCTACCGCTTCGCAGTCACTTTGGTCGTGTAGGTTTGGCCTAAGCTTTACTCTCAAGGACCCCTTATATAGGTAAAACCTGGATTAAATCGAAACCCTAAAACAACAATGCAATCTATAATTAGGTGAAGAGAACAGATATCTTAAATCAAGCTTGTGTCTTTCAAAGACTAAGCATAGCTTTCTTCATTCAAAGCTTTCAAACCCTTCCAATGGAAAATAATTGAATTTTACAACTGCAATGCAATTGAAATTAATAAATATTTATCTGTTAATAAAAACATAAAATAAACTACAGGAAAACGAAAGTTTATGGGTGAAATGTTCACACCGGCCAATTTGCAAGTGAAATTACTTTAATGTTCGTTCCGGTTTGTAGAGCACGACCACGAATCGAGTTCGCTTAATGTCTTCCTGCGATCTCATGATCACGGATTGGGAGCAATACCGACCGTTTGTTATCGAGTGAAAGTTTCAAAAACAGCATAAAATACATATTATGGTCCAAGGATGTTATGGGGCGTGGTCAATATTGGAACCAAAACCGTCGTCTTATAAAATGACAGATGTTGCGAAGACATTTTATTTAATTGACGTTAAAAACAATCAAAATGCTCAAAGTGCCTCCTATTTTAAGCGTTTTGATCGTTTTTAACGTCAAGTGGAACGCGGGGTTCATGTGACAATGTCATCCAAGTGCCTAGATAGAGTGAGATAGAGTGCCTGTAGATACAGAAGTCTCAAGTTTTCCAGTAAAGCCACCATCATGCAAATTGACAGCTTCTGTAAAGAAAATTAAAAAGTGACAATGTCATGATCCATATGCCTCAAGATCATTGTCGGTACTCCGATAATCATATGATGCAAAAGTCTTTTTTCAATTGTATTGTTCCAAATGTGCATAACGTTCTTGACCTTTATCAGCTCCTTTGTTGCCATATCTGTAAAGTTGGTCACACTCTACGAATGTCACATGTTACAAGAGCAAGGATACAATATTACGTTATGTGCATAAAAGCATAATGATGAATCATGATGACTAAGACTAATGATTTTATGAGTTAACCATAGATATTGTTTCCATTTGACGATGCATAAGTGAAGACTCTACCTTCCAGAAGACGTCATTTTATATTTTTACTGGACGTTCCGTGTGGTTTCGCCCGCGTGAATAAGAAACTCCGCGAGATCCCTACATTTTCCCCGCAAAGAACGTAGCCTATGTCCTTCCCCGTGTACTTCATAACCGTGCCAGATCCCATAAAAATGATCAGTATTTCGTGAGATAAGCGCGTTCAGACCTCCTCAGCTTTTAAGCAAAGATACATAATATTAAAGAAGAACCCATTGTTGAACTATAACAAAGACGGTATCGTGTCTCTGTTTGTTTTCCATTTATCTCACGTAGACCCCGCGTCGCCTGCTCGCCAGTCTCGTCACAAAGCGTCAAACGCAAACTTTATTGATTTGACGCCTGACGACCGCTCACCGAACTGTAACCTATCTTTTGTTATACGCTCGCGTATTAACGTGAAATCAGGACGAATATTCATAGAAAACTTTGACAGTAAGAAAGTATGTAATGTGGATTTAAACTACCGTACATAAAAATCTCGAAATTGAGAAACCAGAGTGATTTTTTGGCATAAACGGACTTGTACACAATTGCAAAGATGAATAATTATAATATATTTTCTTTTGTTTTAGCCACACTCATTTATTGAAAATACAAAATAAAAGTCTCATCGATTTCTATTACGAACACGCGGCAACGTTTTTCCTTAATTTTCTTAAAAACTTACTTTTGCGCCCTATACTCTTTGTGGTTTTCCGTTTTAGTGTCTTCAATTAAGACTTTATTAGACTACTATTATAAGACTAATCACTCTGCCATTGACCACGAAGTAATCTTGAGTTATTGACATAGTCCTTGTGCCTATTACTGAAAAATAGAGCGAAGATAACCTCACATAAACTACAAACACAATTGGCTCCTCAGCGTCGCAAACGCCCGGCCTTCATCCACAATACAGCTACGAATGTCTTTTCTTATGACCCATGATACCTTAATTGAAATTCGAAGAATTGTTTATTATTTTAATTCGATTAAAATTAGGTTACCTACTATTTCTTTTCATTTCATGTCAAATGTAAAGTCAGTGACCAATTCCTCGTAGTCGAATAGATCAGAGAAAGAATAATATGTACAAGTAAACTTAATGAACAAATTGCTGCGAATCATTGTTAAAATTT
Organism: Aricia agestis; assembly: GCF_905147365.1. Lineage (NCBI taxonomy): Eukaryota > Metazoa > Arthropoda > Insecta > Lepidoptera > Lycaenidae > Aricia > Aricia agestis. The sequence continues at coordinate 7,101,685 of NC_056409.1, read as the reverse complement.
ACATAAAAGGTAAAACCTTTTTTGTAAATTTAATACATAATATTATTATATTTAACATTGGGAAAAGGGTTTTAATAGTGGAAAGGATCGTCTGTCACGGGCGCGAATGAAACTTATTGAGCGGAATGAGAATTACATGAGATATTCACGTTAGAATATCGTGTTAAGAGGTGACGTACTTAGTCGCGTAATCGTCCTTATATGAGGACGCATTGTTTAAGATCAAAGCGCGTCGTCTTCGAGCACCTTGCCTAAATTACTTTGTCTTTGAATCTTAACTCTTAAGGCTTTTAGGACGTTGTTAAGCATTGACATAACATTTATTACCAAAGAAATTGGTTCATAGAGAGATGGCGGAGCTACGTTATTTGGTCAGTTTATACCTTTACTTGACTCAAACCAACCAAATAACATAGATCCGCCATCTGCCTACATTCATTTCTCTAATTATCTATTACGCTATTGGGATTCCTATTATTACGCTCATCTTCATACTCAATATATTAATACGCGAGCGAAAAACTTTGGACCTTTTTACGAAAAATGCGGAAACGGAGGAGCATGAAATTTCGCTCAGAGATAGTTTATATGGAGAAGGTGTGCATCGAGCTAATATTGTTTTAAAATTATGCTTTTGTCATACATTATTTTAATAAATAAAATATCACACACACCGTAACGCGCACACTACCATATTTTGACTGACAAGCCTATTACGTATACGAATTATTATAATCGAAGTCTGTTGTGAAATTAAAAATGGATGGTTGTTGTTTTTTATTAAATCTAAAATAGTCAATACTTTAAACGGGGAGCCAAAAGAAGACATAATTAAATTAAAGGTCGAATTTCGACCATTGGGCGATCTCTAGTTATGCTTAAAGAAGACTAACTTAAAAGATCAGAGCAACCTTTAAATTATTTTTCCATCAGTCTAATTGGCCTATAAAAACAATAAACTATATCAACAAATGATCCTATTTATTCGCATAATCTCAAACAAATAGGTGCACATCATCGGTAGGAGTGGGCTGCGGTAATGACGGCGGTAATTAAAAACCGAGAGCGCAGCTGCCGCTGGCGGCGTGTCACTCAGAGGCGGCGACGATTTATGATCGTGTATGATATAATTCGCATGCAATTACTCATTATACCCACATACTTGTTGGGTTATGGTCAAAATATTTGCTTATCGTTGGTTTTAAGCATACCCCTTTAAAATACACACCCTGAATATAGGTACGAGGTCAGCCTGTCTTGTCTAAAAAAGGCATTCAACCTTGTCAACTAAGCGGGACCCTAGACGAGCAATTTTAATGCGCAATATCACGTATTGCGTAATATTATTGGCTGTCTAGGGTTGATATTCAACATTGCGCGCTTTCAATCTAATTATCAAATAAACTGTTCAATAAAATTGAAGCGTGATATTGCACAATATAATTGATCGTCTAGTGGCCGGCTTACGTTGCGCAAGTACGATTATTATAAGGAGGTGAGTGTAAGGAGGTGAGGAGAGTGTACAGGCAATTTGGCTGTTCGGGTAGGGTAAGACACGATTTATGAATTCAATGAGACATTTTCTTAAGAGTTCAAATAATGTGTCCTAACTCCTAAGGCTAAACCAAGACTGCTAATATCATACATACAAATAGCATGTTATCTGATAATAATAAAATCCATCACTTGTTTTTTAAGTGGATATCTAAATTCAAAATTGTAAATTCTTTCCAGTAGCAGGCGCACCGAGCAACAACAAACAGATATCTAAGCTTTGAAACAGGTATTAGACGTTTATAGCAGTAAAGATGTCAAGTAAGTATACTAGTACTGGAATAATAGATACCATTACGATACGAGTTAAACCGTTACAAATCCGTACCAAGGTGAGTGAATAGGCGTTCAGACTACATAGATGAATAATACCTGCCTGAAGATTATACTTATTAAATCTACAATCAGATGACGGTGTGCTATGATGAAATAACTGTACTGGCATTATAGAACAAGAAAATTATAACAAATAACTTTATAACGTTGCCCAATTGTGTCAGTTTTTTGCTAGACCTATCATGGTCTACCGTTTTCCCACACCGGTTTCGGTGACGGTGGCCGGTGTCGTTGAAACCAGGAAAGTTACGCAGGAGTAATTTTGTAGTGCCCAAGTGTGTGCGCAGTACACAAGAGCACTCTCTATTCCGTATACTTGCCAAAAGGGATACTAACAAAAATATGATTTAAAATGAAATTGCCACATGCACACTACGACTGCACTATTAAATAAGTATTATCATAGTCTGGGTTCGGGAAATACAACATAGCAAATGAAAGACATGTATCGACAGATACAAATTTGTAACAGTTTGGTTACCAACAATATTACCCTAGACCTAAAACTGAACAAACTAGTCACAGGCATAATTATGGGCAAAGCTAGTAAACGAAGTCGGTATAAATCATATTTACGGAGCGCAGTGGAACAGGCATGCATTATTAGACGGGCCTTAATTAATGCTGATGATAAAAGCCTTCGTAAGGGCTTTATTGTGCTGTAAACTATGAGCTCATATTGAGTATGCCTTTATGGTTCATCGTTTAATGTCAATTTGTAATAGGTGTTAAAAAATAAAGAAGGTTAAGTTTAAGTTTTAGAGGACAAGACACTATTACAGTATATTCCTCAAAACTAATTAAACAAAAACGTAATTAATTCTTAGAGAGTACCATCATTTTATATATTATGTAGAAATTATTGATTTTCCAATCACAATAGTTTAGAAAAGAAAAGTAGAGGGGTATAAAATTTTGATGAAAACAATTTACCTGCTCATATTAACAAAAAACTTAGCTTACATAACATCAACAACGAAAATAAAGTCATATTTTATGTACCTAACACAGTTATCAAGTACAGTAATGTTTCTAAACGAAAACAGAAATAACGGAAATTGGGTAATAAATGAGCATTTTAAAGCACCAAATAGTAGGTATTACTTAGCTGTGCATACGGCCAACGGGCCCACATTTTATGAACACCATATAAAACCACTTCCTTACCGCGACTATAAAATTACGTAAATTAAGGTCTTGTGTACATATTTTATAAGGCTATTTGTTACTAAAATTACCTTTCTTAACTGTTTATTCATTTTATTTGGAGTTTGATTCTGTGTACCGTTAAAAAGTGAAGAATTTCTATTTAAATAATATTATTATTTTTAAGAAAGTAATGTACACATACGAGTATTGGTCTTACTGATACTATGCAACATTCCTAATCCCGATGAGTTTAACAATCGATTATTATTTATTATAGATATATAATATAGGTAGGTACTCAGTGAAATTCGATACGTTCTACAACGAATATCAAAATCACAAGTCACAACGCCATCTCTTTCAACATCGCATTTTTGTTACTTCATCGTCGAATTTAATGCAAGTACCCAAGAGTTAGAAACCAGAATACCCTACTACCTATTTTATGTGAATACATGTTACGTAGACTATACCGTAAAGTCGCAGTTCAATAAATAGTTGTACGGTTTCATAACTTCAGTACAGTTTTACATAACACAAGCCGAAAAGGGATTAGCACGAAGGTCTCGGACAGTTTCGATTGGAAGCCCTACTTTCCGTTACGTAACGATTTCCTCTAACTCCATTAGTATGCATAAACCTTCGCGAGGCTGTCAGTTTCGTAACACCACCGTATCGCTGCCTTCCGTACCTGAAACAATTACAAGACGAATTAGAGATGCATAATATCACCCACAGGCAAAATAAGAGAACTGTTTACCTGATAGGTAATTAATATCACTAGAGATCGCCCGATGGTCGAAATTCGACCTTAATTTCAACGACATTAGGACTACTACCTACCTATATTTTGTAAAAAACATTGACTTTATAAAAAAAAATTCAACTCTTATCTCTGGGACTTACTCGATATCAGACTGGCCGTGTAAGCATTGTCTAATACATAAACCTAAGTCTATGGTCTAAAAGTATCTAAGATTCAATAAAAAAAACTATAATCCATTTTTAATTTGTCAACTTGTTGTCAACAGACTTCAACCATAAATAAAAAGAGTATAATTCGTATGTATAGGCTTGTCACTATAAAATCTGTCATTTCTCATGTGTGTGTGTTGTAGTGTGTGTAATGTTTTATTTGTTAAAAAAATGTATGATAAAAGCATAATTTCAAAATAATATTAGCTCGATGCACTCCTTCACCATATAAACTATAACTGTGCAAAATTTCATGCACCTACGTTTCCCCATTTTTCGTAAAAAGGGTTACAAAGTTTTTCGTTCGCGTATTAATATTATGATAATATTGTACCTAACATAAAGCAGCAGCAAATAAATAATTTCTATTCTATTCACATTCGTATCATTATGAACAATGCCTTTTACTGCCGCACTCAAAGTCATATTTTAATGATTGCTTATTATGATACACATATAGGTACATAGCGAAGGCTTTGAAGTAAAAGTCCATACATTTTCCGTCAAAGTTTTCGTTAAATAATCACTTAAGTAATCATTAAAAATCGTAATTGCTGCAGTTCACTTTAGTGTTATGACCAGTGCAGCCATAAAATACAGGTGGTGTATGAAAAATTTATAAGCCTGTATTTATTAGGTACCGTTCCAATCAATGCGGCAAGAGACCGCGACCGCCAAGAAATTCACATCAAATGCCACTTTATGTCCTAGGCTATAGGTTTCATTTTGCTCTAGGCCACAACAAAGCAGCGTCGGCATAGGTCGCTAGAGCGATGTTGGTAGACAATGAAACCTATACCACACCTATACCCTAGTTTCTAAATGACATTTTATTTGAATTTTTGTCGGTCGCGGTAGCTTGTCACGTTGATCGGAACGATGCCTTTGTCATTATGCTGATATGAGAGTGGAGTTGATTTTCCTCTTTAATTTGGCATTAGCATGTACACAGTATGATGCATTCTCGAAGAGTACGACGGTTGACAGTCATCTAGAACAGTGTTTCCCAACCTTTTTCTGCATCATGTACAGTTTTTAGGGACCCCCTTATAAAGCAAAAAATTCTGGATATGTATGGTCCAGAGACGACCCCACGGACCCCCATACGTATACTCGCGGACCTCCAGGGGTCCGCGGACCACAAGTTGGGAAACACTGATCCAGAACTTGGACAAATAGGGTTGAGCTTCGATCGATAACACATTATTCTGAAAGTTTAGTGTAAATTGTATGCAAAGAAGAAACGGATCAGACGAAGGATCGAATCTGGAACTAAAATAAAGATGGTTTATTCTGCATAATATGTTCTGCATACTTAGGTAGGTATGTAACTTTAAATATACCTCTACCTAGAACTAGTAATAAAATTCTGAGATTTTCCAGACCTTGCTGCATATTAAAGATGAGACCACTAAGTTAGGACTTCAGATTACCTTAATTTGTTCCAACTGATTCAATTAGGTCATAATAAAATAAGGTATATCATATTTAATACCTAGAACGGCTTGTACAGTGTAATACAATATTATGTACTAAATACCTCAGCGACTTAGTTGTAGAGTTTCGTGATTGGAAACTCGCAGATATAATAAGTTCTTAATCCTCACTATCTAGGGATTAATTTACAATTACTTGATTGATTGGGGACTTAAATCATAAGGCTGATTTACTGTAATTCAATTAATACAAGCTACCCAGAAAAGGTGACCATGTTTAAGGGCGAACGCTCACTTGAAACAAAACAGCAATATTCTGTTCTAGGACTCTCGTGTCTCGTGTAAGCGTTAGCCCTAATGTTTTAAATACCACATTGACACTTTTGGGACATACCAATTAATAGACGGCCAATTGGGCTGGAGGACACCAAGACAATATGGTCTTGCTGAAAACTATGTTTCGCTTATCAAATTTCTTTCTTTTTATCGATGATCGGAGGTCCAGAAAATAAGGTTGAAAGAAACCATTTCGTAATTCCCAGGTGGCCATATTTCATTTTAAATTACACTTTTATTCTAGAAGTTTCCACTAGCTAATGACCTGGTATAATATAGAACAAAACGACCAGTGCGGTTAAAATATAAAAGTGTAGTTAATTAGAAAAGTTTTAAAATTCGTATGTTGGTTTAATTCGCCAACTTGGTCTACAGTCTACACTCTACAGCATGAATAAAGTTTTCTTCTGCTTTTATTTCGCGGTATGCACTGTGAAATTATTTTATACATATTTTATGATTAAAGTGCTACTTTTATGAAGAGAAATAACATATTATTTCATAGTGCAATATTATGTAGCAAACACTGTGTAAGTTACAATATGTAAAATAATTGTAAGTAGCAGAGTAAAATAAGTATATTTGCTCTATGTAAGTTTTATGTTACAAGTTTTAAAAACAAAAATATTTTTCTTACTTTTGTCTTGTCTAAACTTTAATTTGCCTATTCGCAGAGCCGTATCAAAATACTTTTAAGAACATTAAAACAATAACTAATCTAACCTAACCTAACCACCATTTGTCTAAAAATAATTGGTATTGAGTACCATTATTGAGTCCAAAGAACCTATAAAAATATTATTAATATCTTTATTGAATCAATATTAATACCATCAAATACATTGGTGAAAGTTTGAATTTGACCTACATAGAGCACTGCGGAGCAAAAAAAGCAAAAAAAAGGTCCTACATCAGTAATTATTGCAAATTAACTATTCTATTATTCACAGTTTTATTACAACTATTGTTGTTCATAAATAAACAGGTAGCAATTAGTTATGAGATAATCGATCCATAATAAGTAGCTACGGGTACAAGAGTTAAGGATTACATTGTCGCAGGCAACTGGTTGAAATAGCCGTTCAATCAAACAGCTAGCCCTTAGACTGAACAACGCCATTCAATCACACGTCTAGCTTTTTAATTGAATATTTCAGTCGCTCAAAACGTTCAACACTACAGCTGATTCAAAAGCCGCCGTCTAATTGAATTAGTTTAGAGCTCAGTGCTCACCACTGCGGCGCTAGGTGCGTTTTGTTTTAACAATATGGCGTCAACTAGCCGGTGTTTGTGGTTGTTTCAAGATATTTTTTCGGAAAGAAAGTAGTAAATATACGTTACAAGTGTTATTAAAAAGACATAAATGATGGGGGCACATACGAATGAATCCAAATATTCGAGGAGAAATTACGGGATTAGGAAATGCGTTTCCAAGGAATTTATTGCAATTTGCAATAGAATAATCTTCCAAGAAATTACACAAAGTTCTCCTTTTCTCTCAAATTACATACCAAACTAATGGTCACCTTAGTTAATTTGCCATTTAACAAGTTGCCTAAGCATCGTCTGGCTGCAGTATTGAACGTTGTAGTCACCAAGTCAGCTAAACGACGTATAGCCGTGTGATTGAATGGCGTTGTTCAGTCAAAGGGCTAGCTGTTTAATTGAACGACTTTTTTAAGCAATTGGCTGCGACAGATATGTTATAGATAACAACAAATTGTAAACAATAAAAATATATTAGCGAAACAAGAACATGCTAATGTAGATAGCTAGTAGCTACATACGACAGGGTGATAGCACCATGCCGACTTCGGCGAGTAATCAAACAAACTGCGGACCGTTGTAATTACAAACACGATTGAAGTTAGCGAAAAATCGTTTCGGCAAACAAACAATCCCGAACATTACACTAGAAGCAATCAAAACTATCGAGTGATCCAATTCCGAAATCGCGTTGTAACAACGAAACAGCCCCGGGCCTCCAATCGGGCTTAGGGTTGGCAGGAAAGTCGGACCAACGAATTGAGCCGGATATCAGGTCAACCTGCAAACATCCGAACGATCCCTGGCAACAACAGGGAACGTGCGCAAAGGTTCTGCGAACAGCGAAAAAGCTAAAATGGTCGTTTTGGAGGATCATGATATGAATCATAATAATATGATAAATTTTCTTTTTATCGCAAAATGCAACTCTGCTTGCGATAGATTTGACATTTGTCAGTTTGATAGTTTTGACAATTCATTTGCTGAATTGATTGAGAGGAATTGTTAAATGTGACCATTTTAGCCCCGCTGGTCTCGCAAATCCGAAACTTAATAACCTCCTCCTTTTTGGAAGTCGGTTAAAAATATTGATTATATACTTGACATGTCCAGCCACCTTCAGTTCCGTTCTCTTGTGCCTCCTGGCGCCACAAATCAGAACGGGTAGCGTATTGTTTACTTGGTATTGCTGCCACATTTCCGTTGTGCACGGTCCCTGTAGGATATAGTAAAAGTGGTTTTACTCTCTACAGTTTGGGTAAACTCTCGTTTAGAAAACCCTTAATGTTATGTCCGGCTTTAACCGGACCGCTGGCAGCCCTAGATCGGGTTATGTCATTTCCGTCTCTAACAATTATAGAAGATGCCATTGTTTGATGGTTATTTGGATTTTTTGCGGACCCTATTCCTCTGTGCCATAACAGATACAGGAAAACTGCCGAAAATAACAGAAACATTTAGCTTTTCCATTGGCATTTGCCTCCAGAAAAAGGAAAGATATTTTAGGATGACAACTGACAAGTTATTAATTACGTTTGTAATGACGTAAATGAACATTTTGTGAACAACTGCCCGTCAATTTTGATTACTGCTACGTTCATTTCTTTGGCCCAAATTTCTTTGTCTATGGAGCAAATTGACTGACAAAGTAGAATTCGCATGGAATCAACAGGGCGTACCGCGTATCACATCGAGCTGTTTGCTGTGATCATCACTGAATTTATCGTGAGCGTCTGTTGTCAGTTTTATTCGCCAGTGTTTTCAATCAGTCGCGGAAATGCGCGGCGGGTTGGCGGAATACTGATGAGACGTGTGTATTGACGGAACAACCTTGTAGAGTTCGAGTGTTTTGTCGCTTTGTGGGAGGGAGCTATTACTCATCCGGTGACATATATTTTGGTGCTGTGGGATAATGCGTGTGGTGGCCAAAGGAAGATCTTCCGACCGAGCGAGGTGTTATGCTTGGTCAGGCCGAAGCCCACTGACGTCATTTCAGACGTTGTATATATCTTGCCGTTCTACGAAACTTCGATAGCGCGATGCAGGAATGTTAGGCGAATTTTGGGTACCGCCACAGTGCCATGCGGAATAAGATACAATTACCAATTACCTTACCTCTTGGATAATAATTAATACAATCCAACAAAAAGTCGAACACTAATTTTGGTGTATTTTGAATCTATTGCCTAGGTGCAAGATCGAAAAGCGGTAAACCTAATCTAAATACTACCGTGCATAACTGAAAGTTTAATACTGTTCACATACTTTAGGAGCCTTTTCATGACCCCGGGACATTAAAGTTAAAACTCAAAATTAAGCGCATTAAAAATAGTTTCTTACACGGAACGTTTAGAGCGGTCAGTGGGTCGGCTCACTCGGCGGGGATTTATTTAATAAAACCGTGAACCAATCTAGCAATTTGTGCGGCAGCGTGAATAGTGACACTGTGACCTACATCGGTGTGAGGTCGCCGGTGTGCCCGCATTCATAATAACTACACGACCAAGCTCCTACAGAACGTGCAAACTGCACAGAATTACCAGTCGAGAGGTACGCCGAGCCACTACGTATAATGCCACAATTCCCGCGCTCATTATGCCAGGACTTTGGACGAAAACTGCATACACAGTAATGAATCATCAAAATAGGTTGGTTACGTCGGTCATAATATGTATGACTAATCTATTTGGATGATCATGAGTGATAAAAAGTCAAAATGCTTGTTAGATAAAGCACTTAACGAGCAAATTACACCTTATATCTCCCATTCCTGTAGCGTAACTAATAATAATCGTAAATAATATTTGTATTCTTAAACTAAAACAGGAAGTAGAAACGACAAATCTTACAAAAGCATCAAACAACTATAATTTTATTGTTGTTACAAAATCTACGTTGTGTATAATAGATGAGTGCTCCACGTTTTCACGGTTGGAATACATTTTTAAAGCGCGGCCCTGAGCCACATACGGCCCCGAGCCTACCGTTAGTCCATCTTCCTTTGAAACGTTTTCTTGGAAAAAACGGAGCACTTTTTACTGAGCGGCGGGCGTTGTAAGATATTCGTTGAAAATCTACGTCTAAAACTTATTCTACTTTCGTTTTTCGTCGAAATTTTAATTAAGAAGACGTTGAAAGTATTAATTAAAGGAAATAATCGTGGTTGCCTAAAAAAAGATTTTGGGAACGCTTCTGTTTCTTTAGTCTAGATTAAATATATTCAAGAACACGTTTACCTACCAAAATGTTTTCGTCATCTTACAAATATAAGGCTTTAAGAGGCATATATGCTTCGAACGATAAAGCCAGGTAATAATAATATTTAAAAAGCCTTTAATTTTTTTTGTAGAGTCTTAAACTCTAGAGTTTCAGACAATGGATTGTAGAGCAATAGCATTGAGTGTATGCGCGACCTTGCAGTGACCGTGGCGAATCGATAACTTGAACGAACTTCTGCTGAAACTTTAAGTGACAAAGCCACTACATAATATTTTGAAGGGTGATAGTTATTAATACAATTTTTTAAGCAAGGATTCACCTTACCTGTTTTTTATTGCGCATCTTTTTCGGAATCGGTAACAAAAGCGTGGTGTAAAATTAATACAGTGAAGTGTGTTTACAAACCACATAACTGCAAAGCAACGTAGTATTGTAAATGAAGACTACCTAAAAAGAACAGAAAGATTAGCTGAATGTTAGCAAAAAAATTTCTCACGAGATAATATTGCCGTCTAGTGCACACTCAGCCGCTTGACCTGGCTGGTTACGAAACTCATTATAAGCACTACTCATCTAATGAGGGCTAAACCAGCCGTTATACAATACTGAACATAATATAACATAATTAACGACCGGTTCGTCGACCGTACATCCGGGGAAAAACAGGCCACATAATTTCTTGCTAATAGCCGAACGGTCTCCCAAATCGCTAATAACGAAACATAAATAAAATGGTAAATTGCGGTCCGTGACATTCCTCAGCAGGCAATTCATTATCCAGCCATGATCACTATCAACCCATTAGTTACTACTTACTCCTACCGGCTACCACTTAGAGCAATTCTATGAAATCATACCGTTATAGTAAACGCTGGGCACATGCAAAGTTGGAGGACGTTTTTTACGACCTTTTCCGTATTCGCCCGTTTCCACGTTGATCCATGATGAAAAAACCTTGATCGCTATTGCTGGCTAATTAAAGTGGAATGTACTCTTCTGCTCGTAATCGCTGGTATTAATCCATCAGGATTAATGTTAGAGGTCGCACATATTATAAATGTGAGGGAACAATACAGGGATTTTTAAAACAAAGAGCTGGACGATATTCCCGCGACAATCTAATCCCTATAACGGAGCACTTCGCAACAGCAAATAGGTGGCCGGACTGGCGACCGGTGAACGTAACAACCATCGAAATACAATTCAGTATAGAACGATAACTCTCATAAATCGTCCCGCTCAAACATGGCTCCAGTTCCTGTCAAATATACGCAGCTAGGGCAACGAAAATTGCATGATTCCACCAGAGCAGACATTGAAATGCATTTCGTGGATTAATTTTGTCTTCGTTACATTTCTATAGTATGGTATTTCGATGGCAACAACAGTCCACGGGCTCGCAAATGACATAATTGACCCGCGAGCCGCGAGGTCTCGTGCTGCCGCCTGCCCACTTACACCGCTATTGCACTCAAGGCCGGCGGCCATTGTTACACTTCACGCCATCGCGGCCTGCATTGTTGACAAATGTGTTTATTACTCGGATACGCCTCTTACAACTTAATACCAGTGTTTGTACAGGTGACTACAGTATTGTAATGCGGTCACCAAGTTGGCACATTATGGATCAACAAAACAAAATATTACGAATAAGAAGAGGGCATAATTCTTCAATGATTGCCCGTGTATTAAGTAGGGCTTATACAATGCATTGTATAACACAACAAATTAACAACCGAACCGAAGTCTCATTCTTCGCATAGAGCACAAAGATTAAAAATTCGTATAAATCTTGGAACGTTATCTCAACGTTTTGTTGTAGCAGATGTATTCACTTCCCCGGGCAGGGAGGGGCCCTGACACGGGTCAAGGGAAGACGGTCTACATGTTCCGCTCAGTTGGATTTAATAAACTGCGATTGCAGTATTTGGGGCGACACATACGGTTTGTTAGCTTTCTGATATGGATAGCTTACGCACTTACGTAAACCTTGTAACCTCCGACTTGCAAAACCAATGCACATATTTTGTTACATGCTACGGTTGACTGTTTCCATCAGCCAATATAAAGGCGATTCACAAATCACATGTGAAATTGTGAAATGTGTGCGCACGGATCAAAACGAGCCATCACAAAATATGTGGTCGGTTGTTTAATACGAAATTAATTTTATCTATTTCAGAAAAGTTGGCGTGGCCGAGAAAGGGGTAACTTGTATTATAAGGGAGATCGCAGACAACAGACTTTTTGTGCGATCGAGTCCGCGGCGCCCATACAGTCGGCATGGCGTATGGGCGCCGCAGACTCGATCGCACAAAAAGTCGGTCGTCTGCGATCTCCCCTAAGCCTATTTTACTCTGTTTGACACCCATAACACGAAATAAGTCTTCCAAATTGATACATTTACTATTATATCAAAAACTATGTAAGGCGACCAACATAAAAGTTAAGTGAATAAGCGCATAATATAATAAAGTTTAATTTAACAATAGAAATTCTTTCAAGACAAAGCGTCGAGTGAATCTGGGGGAGCGCACTCGAACAACTGGGGCAAATACTTAGGTGGAAGTGTTCGGTCAACATGGTGGCCGGTTACTTAGTATTCATGAGGGACTACGTAGTTCAACATTACGCTGATTTCCTCGAGACTAGTTTAGGATTTGGTAACACAAACTCTTAAGAGGATTCCACACCGCCGTTTTTCCATACAAACGCTGTCCCCTGTTTCCTCCCTGGATAATACCGGTAGAGTTATGATTTTTTTCCTGAATATCTATGGCCACTATTAGCATGTCCCTATGTTTTCTTTTTTTTCAGAATTTAATTATTAAAAAAGATAAGAACGTCCAAAAACCCAAAAAAATGGCCAGATTTTGCTCTGTGTTCAAACACCCACAAAACAAAACTGGCTAGAATATACAAAAAAAATAAAACATAGAAACACAGCTCAAGCCTTGCTTTAATTCTTAATGAAAAAATTACTTAAATCGGTTAAGTTTTGGAGAAGGAATCAGCGGACAACGAATCGAAGATTTTCTGTTCTTTTATTAGAACTTTTGTCGTGTTGCCTCTATCGCGCTCTGCGGTGGGAGACTTGAGATTGGTGAGACAGCAATACATTTTCAAATACCTATTTTCAATTTCTCTCGCCCCTGTTGTATCCTCTTAAGCCTTCCCCTGAAAACACGAGTATCATCAGTTCATCACATTAGGATTACTTTAGATTTCATTAATGTTTCTAATTTCTAATTAACTGTTTCTTTTGCATTAATGAAATAAGTCTTCATTAAAATACATAGTTAGGAGTTAACGTTACCACTCTGAAGCATTTGATTAGTATCATAATAATTATATTTTTGCCTAAGTTAAACTACATATCTAATCTAACTTGAGTTGAGTGTGCAACAACGCGACGCGATTGCGGCGAGATGAGAGGAGTACAGAAACTAAATTCATGTATAATTCCTCAATCATATGATTTCGATATCACCTGATACTTGAAAGTCAGATGAATATTCATGGACTCCGTACCACGTTGATGAATAATCTATGAATGGCGGTCGGTGCGCACTGCGCTGTAACATCTTGCTGGCCAACTAAATATGGTTCCAATTCTACATAACATCGCTCTGGCCTCCGAATCGAAGTCTAATGAATTCCAAGTAAATCTAGGAAACATTTCCTGGAGACATAAAGGAATACCTTCGGTTATGTCAGGCGGATGAAATTACAAAGCAAACATTGCAGAGTGGACTTTCCATGCGGTCTCCAATAGAGCCTCAGGCTTCCGTTTATTTGGTGCTCATTGGTGTATAGCGCTTTACCAGAGTAGACAGAATTATAGAGTATGCCGACTTAGAACTGATGTTGAAATTTTTATATTTGACGTATTACGACGAAAATCGTCGCTAGGGTTGTTAAATTGTTACCTTAGAGTATACATTAGCAAGCTTGCTATAATGTTTACTCTATGATTGTTACCCACGAATTTAAAACTATGACATATTCGCTGGACGTGTTCCTCTTTGGTCGTCTTGTTGTTTGTGTTTTGGCACATGCGATTAAAATTGTCAGAATCCAATTTTGAAATCTTTATTTTAAATATTTAAAAATAAATTATATCAGCCAGCGCGAGGCACATTCCGTTCATAATCCTAGTGAAATCCGACGAATTTGACAGATATTGTAAACATGTCCGTTTCTTTGTAGTCGAACTACTGGTAGTTATGTCTATTATGGCTTTACAGTGTATAAGGCCTCGGCAGTATGGGGCAATCGCAAACATAAGCTTATAGGTTTTCAGCCGCAAGCTAGCACTAATACCGGTTGGGTTTCTGTTAAATTCTGTGAACCAATACCGTCCATAGCAGGGCTGTGCATTATGAAATATGCATAGAGCTTCCTAGGAACTATATCAAGATTAATGCAATGTGTACTCTGTCTATAAAATAATACCTCCCCAAAAATATATTAATAAAATTCTTCTTTTTTTTATGAAATAAGGGGGCAAACGAGCAAACGTGTCTCCTGATGGAAAGCAACTTCCGTCGCCCATGGACACTCGCAGCATCAGAAGAGCTGCAGGTGCGTTGCCGGCCTTTTAAGAGGGAATAGAGTAATAGGGGAGGGTAGGGACGGGAAGGGAAGGAAATAAGGGAGGGTAGGGAAGGGAATAGGGTAGGGAATTGGGCCTCCGGTAAACTCACTCACTCGGCGAAACACAGCGCAAGCGCTGTTTCACGTCGGTTTTCTGTGAGGACGTGGTATTTCTCCGGTCGAGCCGGCCCATTCGTGCAGAAGCATGGCTCTCTCACGTCAGCTCTTCGGCGCATCAATATCAGCTATCGGGGCCAACCAGACGACATTATTTAAGATCCGAAACAAATTGACCTAGATACCCAGTCACGTAAATATTTGAACTTTACTCTGAAATCGATTAGCCCTGCCATGCCGCCGGAACGTAACTGAGTTTTGCACATTAAACCTTATATTTGTGTGGCAGAAATTACCGTGGAAATTTGCGAGCGTAGGTCGCTTCACTTGATACTTTGAAACGTTCGGTACTCTCATTGTAATACAATTGTTAGGGTAGCATAATAGCTACGTATTCCGCAATTATGCCTAAATATGAAGGAAACATCAATCTTACCTTCCTTTGTCTCTTGAAGGTTCTGATCGGCCTCCCCACACATGGGGGATACACGGAGAGGCCGATCGACCCGGTTGGATTGATTGCAGGCCGACCTGAATGGATTTCTTTTGTGTATTCACGTGTGTGTGTCCAGCTCCTTATGTTTTAGGAGCCTTAGGTGGGCTTTAGCATGACATAAATTTTATGACAAGTCTGGTCTCTACTCTCAACTGAATGAAAGCTCAGGCTTAATATGGCCATACTAGAACTGCGAAATAATAGAAAAACTGACTTCATAGACAAAATCACAGTTTTCCCTTGCAATGTGTCACTTCATCTATTCTTTCGTAGAAGGAAAACCTTTCTATAGCTTTGTCCACACTGTGCCTTTTTCTGTTCGTCAAGGGCATGCGTTATAGCGCAGTCAACAGCGAACGTGAGGCATGCCCGCGACGCATGCCCTCTGACCGTATCCAAAACTTCAAAAATGTCTTCAATTATTGAATGCGTCAATATGAAAGTTGATGACGAAAACTGAAGACGAAAGTGCACAGTGTGGACATAACTTATAGTAGCCATGCTACACGAAGAATATCTAGAATTTATATCAGCTTAACTACTAACGTACTCTATACATATATTTATATCAGCATAACATCATATTTTCATTACCTAATCAAGCAGAGTTCCCAAAACATATTATACTCGTAATAGCACTCTGCTATGTGTTAACTAATATTTGCGACGACATTTATAAAGAACTATGAACCCTCTAGCAGTGGAATAAATAAAGCGTCATATTGTTTTCATGACTGTACACTCGATATAATATTGTAGCTTTATAGTCACCAGCTTTATACTGTCCGTCTTGGAAGAATAAAAAACTTTTGACGACCGAGCCACAATTATCTTATGAAGAAAGACATAAAAAGTTAGCAAGAGTCTTGATGAAATGCAGTGGAGGTTATTACTTCCGCAGTAAATAACTGAAAACACTCGTCGCGGTCCAAGTTTGACAATAAACTAACAAAATAGGTCACACAAAAGACCAACTGTCCTTGTGGTTTTATTTATTTTTCTCCTATTAGGATGACATCATGTAAAACTGTGCCAATTTATCAAATTAAATCGTCTCTATATTGTCTCATATCGAAACTTGGTACTTAGTCAAATTGCATTCGTTGATTTGTACGGCGAAGTTACTATGAAGTTAAACTTTTTAATCGGGACTTAACGCGACTTATTTAAGTAGTAATGCTACTACGAGTACATACTTTTTCTCGACGTTTCGGCCGTGTTGCAACGGCCGTGGTCACGAGGGGACGGCCGTGTCAGTCCCCTCGTGACGACGGCCGTTGCAACACGGCAAAAGAGTTTGAGGTCTCATTACAGCGCGTGGCGTGATTGTTCCAGTCAAATGAAATGAGAAAGGATACTGATCGCGTTATCAATCACTCTATTAGACTGGTGCGAACCCATGATATATCAACGTCTGGTCCACTTTGGGAGGGCAGAGATTGATCATGCTATCATTGTCTGCTTTGACCCACTAATGCATTGTCGCATTGTGTTTAGGCAAAGTGCTTTTCGAGTCTAGACTCTATAAAACTTTATAATTAATTTTTGATATAATTAAACTTATGTATTAAGTTAAAGATCGAAAATTGTTTATAATACAAGAGGTCGTTGACGATTGAATACCTAACCGGCAAAGTGCGAGTCGGAATGGCGCACGAACGGTTTTGTACCGTAGAGCAAAAATAGGTGAAAAATTGTGTTTTTTGTATGGGAGCCCCACCTTAATTTTTTTTATATTATTATTAAATATTAAAGTACACGTATAATTAAGGCCTTTGTGAAAATTTCAAGTACCTACAGCCTGGAGACAGACAGACGGACAGAAAACGAAGTCTTAGTAATAGGGTCCCGTTTTTATCATTTGGGTACGGAACCCTAAAATAAAAATAGATACTTAGACTGGGTTGCACCAGCTAACTTTAACTTTAACTGTAAATTTAACTTTATCTTTAACTAAGTGCAAAATATCAAATCTTTGGTTAAAATTAAATATGGCTCCTTACCTCTATGTCCTTACCTCCGTTCATACGTGAATTCCTCCGGTTAAAATTAAGGTTAAAGTTAAACCTAAAGGACGCCATATTTAACTATAAAAATAACTTTAGTTAAACTTTAACTTTAACCACACCTCTGGTGCAACCCAGTCTTAAAGTATAATGGATGAAGTAAGTATATATTATTGTTTTTCTTAGTTTTTGGTGGAAATGGAAAACCTTAATATGATGAAACAGTGGTTTAAAATTCTGTGTAAAGATACAGTATCTAGGACTATCAATCATACTCCTTACAGCAGTTACAGCCCTGGCCCTGGCCGGCGGCACTAGAAAAACGAAACAAAGGAGCGCGACTTTAGAAAGTTGTAATGGCGTAAAAAATTGCTACCAGCAGTTTAGCTGGCCGTCCGGCTCGCCACCTCACCGTCATTTATTTTCACAACCGCGTTCCGGAACAATACATTGTGGAGACAGTGTTTTAGTACACTTTTTCCGTTTCAGTTCAACCAGCCGTGGCTGTTTTAAAAGCACCTACTTATTTACTTTTCCTTACCCAACCTCGTATCACATCCGCCAAGTGCGCTCAGTGAGATTAGTTTGGTCTTCACTCAGCTTTTATTCTTTCTCTCGAATGAAAGAAAATTCTAGTGAACACTGAATAAAAAGATAAGTATCATTCGTTAGAAACTTAAATTAGACTTATTGCAATGACAAAAAAATTGAGTTAGCCGCCTTGAAATCTTAACACCTCCATCGAAGACACAATATATTTTCAATTGAGAGTTTGGGAAAACACGCGATTCAGAATAGGCGCCCTTTTATATGGTTGATTATAAAATGGTAAGATTTTACCAACGGGCATGCAACAAGCAAAACGGGCATGAGACGCCTAGTCCAAAAGTGATTTGTCTATTTAATAGAAGCAAGTTCATAGTTCATTCACGGCAAGTTAGAAGGAAGTTAAGTTATTTTGCTTCGGAGCCTGAGAGTGCTTCTCAATAACACGCTGACGTGACCGGTTTACTGGCAATTTACAGGAAACCACTTAGACGGTAATCGAGCGGAAAATGCATGCGGGTATCGACGTGCAATGCTAATTTATTTTAAATATTGTTTCAGAATTAGGAGAAAGGAAAACCGGTGAAAATTTAAACTCACGATAAAGTCAATCAATCTTTTGTCGACCAGCATTATAGAAAAATATCGGTATCGGTAAGTTTCCAGCGGTAGAGTTGTTTTTAAATAACAAACTGATATTTTAATAACGAGACCTCAATTATATACATGTTATATTATGCAGATCTAGATTCTAGATGATAAGAAACAATAATTAGAATACGGCATAATTTAAGTTGGCAAAAGTTAGTTTATTGCCTTTTTTTTTCTTATATTTAGCAATTAGGAAATACGAATTTTACGTAATGAATAATGATACAAAAACTAGTTTAGCTTCCAACGCAATATCAGGCTTATCATGTTTCGTAACAAATAATTCTAAATTCGGCATTTTCATATTTTTTATTTTATTTGTTTTTAAATTGAGAAGAAACTCTAGGGCAATTCTTATAGTAAAAATAAGACGAGAAAAATAACCTTACTAATACTAAATAACTCGATTTAACGCGCATTAGAATAAAGATCGTTAATTCGAATAACCGCTTTCGAGATAATCTGTTTTGGGGCCCAAATATTACAATGCGAAGACATCAAAATGTCATTAGGCAATATAAAAGTAAATTCACGTTAATGTGCATGTGGGTAGAACCACAACGCTTTTACTACGCTTAACGGGCCATAAGCACAGCAGTGCTTCTAAAAATGTGGTTTAAAATCAAAATCTACAAGCAAAAAGATTTACACTTGGTTATGTACTCGTAACAGAGATTACTAACCCCCATATTTATAAAAATATTTAAACTGCGAATGTACGCTCTATGTTATTGTAGGTCTTTTTTATTGGCGAGGAGATTTATGGTAAGAAAAATGTCGACGGAAATGTTATTAAAGCAGCTCTGCAGTAATTTTTCTTTTTAATATTATGTCATAATTTTAACTCGTTGTAGATGTCGAATATCCAAAATTAAGTAAAACATAGACATGAAAAAGAATTATAACACCCCTCTTTTTTGTCGTTTGTCGATTTGGTCGTTTGTCTTAGTCATGGAAACGCTGATGAAATTTGAAAGAGGCAATTCGGACGATAGATGCGTTTTTCATTTGACACATAGCTACATAGCTACCTCTACTGCTCAAAGAGAGAATATTCTGCTCACGAACTTTTAGTTAAAATGTCATTCATGTTACCACCTCCTTTAAATTTATATATGGCACAAAGGTTAATTTAATATACTTATTCCAGAAAACCATCTTCATACTAGATTTCTGTGATACCGTTAAACTTTTTGCATGCGCGTAAAACTTGTTTGCGAGCGAGTTTCATTCTTCGTCTTCATTACTCCGCTGTTTGATATTAAGGCTGGCTTCACAGCTACCCGAGACACCTGTACGGGCTGTGAAGCTAGCCTAATAGTGTCATAAAAAATAATTAAAATAAACTAAAATATATTGTGGTCGTAAAAATAGTAATTAAAGTAAATACAAAACTCTCCAAAGACTTGAGAAAGGGCTGCGTACGGCTTAACTGCCCTAATATCTCCCCTGGCGTCTAGTATTAAATCAGAACTAACTGCCGACTAATGCAATAATTTATCTCTATCTTGTCCTAGTCGGTAACTAGGTAACGGTAATGAACTAATCGCTTAGCTAATGACACTGACGATGTATCATTCTCTTGGAAATAGGTTTCATTATAGACTGAATGCGTATGTAGCTAATATAATTCTCTCGTGAATGTGTCTAAGGATTAATTTATTTGAATGCTGATCTGTAATGGGGGAATGTAATAATATGATGACACTAAGTATTTTTGACGCGTAATGGGACAAACATCAAGCAAAAAGTGTGGTCATTGGAAGGACCTCAGAGGAAGGACTGGATATGAGGCCATTTAGACATGACATTTATCTATCAAATATACTTCGTCTAGACCATAAATTTAATATACCTAGCGGAATAGCGAAACAAATGCCTGAGCAAGAGAGATGTACACTATCACTTAACACTGCGTGGTAAAAAGAGACGTGTGATACATGACAGCGGCACTCTTTTTTTGACGTTTAGTCGGCACGTGCCGCACGTTGACAATTTAATCTCATAGAAATCATGTTTAATCATGCTTGTGTAAGTGTAAACGTACACATATTTTTACACACAGATGAAACCAATTTCGGTTTCGTTTGACAGCTCGAGATTGTTGCTCTATTCCGCTAGGTATATTAACTTTATGGTCTAGACAATTTGAGTTTTGAAAACAAAAGGAAATCATAAAATTGTATTGCAGAGATGTCTCTACAGACAACATTACTTCACTCTACAAAATTACGACACCACAAGCCTAGGGATACTTCCTTACAACTCTTACGAAACATACACTTAATTTTCATTCAAAGTCCACTTTTTCTACGGCGACACGTCTTCAGAAGTGTATTTTTGTCTAAATTATGTATTAATTAATACGGACGCACCGCTGTCGCCTACAGACACGAGTTAAATGAACGCTTTGAAAGTTGTACGGTGTGTTTCGTTCAGTGACATGTAGATTTGAGTAAAAATGTATTTGAGGTTATATTGCTACCGTCAAGTTTAATATTGAGTTACGAAACTGGAAGGCCTTATTCTTTTGCTTTGTTGCATTGAATGCTACAGACATATTTCGTGAACATAAAGGTCCATAGTCCAAGCCAAGACACGGGTCACAAAATTTCATAATAAATGTCAATATTTAGATGAATTGTTGCGACTAGCCTCGTCGATCATACTATACATCATAATCTCTCTCTCTTTGTAACCAAACCGAGCATTATATCGTTCACGTTGGCCGATATTGCCAAACAATGATAAAACAATATGCGTCCGTGGCACTCACGTTTTGTTGACTTGGGTTTGCACGTAACAGTGGTAATGGTCCGGAGCGTGTCTATATGCTAATGAAGTAATCTGTGCGGGTCGATAGCCGGGCCTCAGAGAATTACTATTAAATGTTTGTCGGCTTGCCGCTCTACTAAATCCCACTGTAACAATACCATTTCGCTTAAACGATTGTTTGCACTAACGGCTCAACTATTTATATAACGGTTTTATCACGATCTGCTCCAATTTGGCGAGATTTAAACTTGAAGTGAACGGATTTATTTGCTGTTATTCTCTGAATTTCCGTTTTTTGACATTTTGAGTTGCATGATCCAGAATCTGGTTATAGGCAACAGCGGTTATTGACCCCCTCTCACTTCATATAACACTTCACATAATTTAAATTTTGTAACTGGCCTCGTAGCTTGGATCGTAGTCGTAGTACCACGGAAACAAAATTTTTGTACTACATGCAAGACTGAAACTTTCTTGAATTACAAATACGTAGAACTGCTGTAATGGTTTAAGTTTAAAATTATGTACAAAGTTTTAACTAGTAAAGCCGCTTTGAGTACAATCTACATTTATAACAATACAGTTAGACGGAACCCTAAAAAGCCGAATCCCGTTGACATAAATCATAGCGAATTATGCAGAGACAACTTTGTAGTGATATTTCATGAAAGAGTAAGCACGTTCAAAGACAAAGTTTGAGTTAAAGAACTTTGAGATTATGAAGGAGATTTAAGAAGAGAATTTAAGCTACGGATAAAAAGCTCACTCGATAACTTACTGTTCGACGTTCGTTTTCTTATAAATATGCCAGAAGAAATTACATACCTGTAACAAAAAAGTAGATAATTAAGTGTTGGTACCAAGTTTTTATATTTTCACAGGTTTTTTGTGCCAATATCAAAGAAAGTATAGCTTGATCTATTTAATCTTACTTTTTGTAAAGTATTAAGTAATACAATCAACAGAATATACATATCAAAACGTTTTTAAACCTTAGAACCCATAGGTTACATAGGTTAGATAGGTACATAATCTTCTAATCAGCAGCTATGGATGCTGACTAACCTGACTTGCGGGATGATCGATAGAGCACATCTTTTTCTTCCCCGCTTTATGTGAAATCAATTCAGCAAATGAATTGACAAAACTGTCAAACTGACAAATGTCAAATTAGTACAAATTACTAGACATGAATTGCAAGCAGACTTGCATTTTTCTATTTAAAAAAAATGAATCATATTATGATTTTTCATAATATAATTCTCCAAAGCGACCATTTCAGCCCCGCTGATTCTCTACACAATCTAAGTATATATTAATACGTGAGAGAGAAACTTTGTATCCCTTTTGACGAAAAATGGGGAAACGTAGGTGAATTAATTTTTGCACAGTTATAGTTTATATGGTGAAGGAGTGCATCGAGCTAATATAATTTTGAAATTATGCTTTTATCATACATTTTTTTAACAAATAAAACCATACACACACTACAACACACACACTTAGAAAGATGACAGATTTCTGAGTGACAAGCCTATACATATGAATTATATGTGTACTATATCGAAATAATATGGATCCGTTATGAATAAAAACATTTTTCATCTCCGTCGACCGCTAACGACTCTGCCGCTGCTCTCGGTGGGCTTAGCACGAACAATCGACAGTACATTCGTTACGTGATACAACGAGAGTTTTATGGTAATTATTATGATAGAGAATAGAGATACATAATACCTAATGTGCGTATTGGAATTTGATACACTGGTATTAAGTAATTAAAAATACTAGAGATCACCCAATGGTCGAAATTCGACCTTAGTGTCAACGATATTAGGACTACTACCTATATTTTGTAAAAAAAATATTGACTTTATCATATTTTTTTATCAGCTTTTCTCAGATTGGCCGTGTAAGCATTGTCTAATAGTATCTAAGATTCAATAAAAAAACTACAATCCATTTTCAATTTGTCACCTCTTGTTGTCAACAGACTTCAATCATAAATAAAAGAGTATAATTCGTATGTATAGGCTTGTCACTCAAAAATCTGTCATTTTTCCTAGTGTCTGTGTTGTAGTGTGTGTAATGTTTTATTTGTTAAAAATATGTATGATAAAAACATAATTTCAAAATAATATTAGTTCGATGCAGTCCTTCAATCATATAAACTATAACTGCAAAATTTCTTCCACCTACGTTTTCCCATTTTTCGTCAAAAGGGATACAAAGTTTTTGGCACACGTATTAATATATAGATTTAAATAATAACCAGCCGTTCCTGCGACTTTGAGCGAGCAAATTGAATCAGGAGCAAGGAACAGGAGCAAATTGATTTCTCGCAATAAAAAATGGCATCTACACCCGTGGCCTTCTAGTCCATCGAATAAAGCAATTCTAGAGTGCGTGAGCGGGACCGTGAGATTTTTTTTCGGAAACGTGTACAGAGCAACTAGTTCATAAACATACTAAAAGTCCTGGACACTAGGGGTACTGGCAGAGTGGGGGGAGGGGGGTAAAGGGCCCATTTTTGTGTTTATCGCTTATATCTCAAAATTGGTGCGTTCTACAGAAAAACTTTCAAAGAGTAGATAAAAGACCATAAAATTATCTACAAATAATACCTCGAATGTTTTATAAAATTTCTTACCGTTTTCGAAATACACCTTTTCGAAAAGTAGGGGGAAAATGGGGAAAATGCCCATTTTTGTGTTTTTCAGCCATATCTCAAAATTGGTGCATTCTAGAGAAAAACTTTCAAAGAATAGTTGAAAGACCATTAATTATCTACAAATTGCATCTAAAACATTTTAAAAATATCCTACCGTTTTCGAGTTACACCGTTTCTTGTAGTACATTCAATGTTTCTTCTCCGTGACTTTTAGTACATTCAATGGACTATTCACTCATTTGCAGCAAATTTTAAAAACATTAGGTACAAAACTTGGGTTTTTTTCTTGTTTTCAAGTAAACACCTCGAAGTCTGTACAAAACGGTCACCGTTCACTGGTCAGGTTGTATGTTGTTTATACTAAACATTGGATGTACACAAAGGTGAACCGGTTAGCCGTTAGGTCATTATAGGTGAGGCCTTTAACTTGAAACGAGTTTGATTCTGGTTACGATTTGATGATACTAAATGATTTAATTAAAACCTGGGGCTACAGTCTGCAGAGGCTTGCCTTTGTCTGGCATATTGGAAATGCCACATGACAGAAAAAGATTGCGAACCTACGCTGCGTAAATATCTTTTGTACTACACTACATAGGTAGGTACTCCTAATACAGAGAGAGTTAGAATTTAAACATTTGCTTAAGAATTTAGACGACGAACAAAACTTGTAGTCCAATAAAGCAAAGGAAAGCGGAAATTATGTAAGCCTTATAATTTTATATCACCAAACCTTTTGGGGGAACATATACAAGTGACTACAAACGTGGTTCCGTGTATAAAATGTCTAATACGGTCCGCCAGTTCATTTGATTTTAAAGTGGGTTATTAGCATGCAAACTGTTACTTTCACTTGTTTAATTATGCTTTTGACATTCATGAGAACTGTTATGACTTATGACATAATACTGCTATGATACTGGTAATGAATAGTAGGCACTAGGAAATACACCGAGGCCCATTGGTTTACCTCTACTGGCTACATGGAATCGCCGTTAGTGAAATAGATTTTAAAATTTGACCAAATTCACAGGTAAAATAAGTGTAATTAATCAAGTTTTGAAGTAAGTGTTAACTAAATTGAGCAAGACCATAACTTTACTAACATTTACACAACCTTACATTATATAAATACATATATAAGTGAAACAGGCCTTGAATATAATATAACATGTTACCGGAAATGTATGAAATCTAGGAATTGTATATAAATCCAAGGAAATTTATACAATTCTGAAACTATTTAGGTTCCCGCACAATAAACTTTATGATTTTCGCTTAAACTATTCAATTTATTTTGATGAAATGGGTGAAATACTTTATATGAAACTCTCCAAATGTTGTTTTATATAATACTTTATATAAAACAACATTTGCCGGGACAGCTAGTAGTTAATAGATATAACATTTAAATTATACCTACATAATATTATGTAATAAGGTATTTGCATTTCTTACATTTGAACTTAATTCTATGGTGCCATTATCGGCACTGCTAAAGATTGGGTGGTTTGCCTTTCGTCTTTACATACTTCGTCGTACTTTTATGTCGACGTACAAGTGAATCAGCTGTTCCCACTTCCATACTCTCGTTGTGTAACTCCGAAACAAAGAACTTTCGCACGGGTACAATGTATGATTTATCGCGGGCCTCATCAATATCACAGTTTAAAACACGCACAGTACAAAGACTCAGTAGTGCCCTTAAAATTAAACTGTTTTTAAGGAGTGGAAATGCATTACGCATCCCCCGCCCCCTCGGGGGAAGGGGCAGGGGTATGTCGGACTCCCTCCGCAGAGGTTTACCGACTAAAACCCCCCCCCATGCCCTCGTCAACGCTACACGACCCTTAAAATTAAACATGCTTAGCACGTGCTTTAATGGTCTATGCCACAAAATATTTAATGTCTATGCTTAACACAGAGACCACATTAATTACGCGCGCGATGTGACCCTATTGCTTTGCTCCTTCAAGTTATATGAAATCACACTTATGTGTGCCTGCTTCCGGACAGCAGTATTTCCGGACCAATAAGACCTGCAAACCTTCAAGAAGAGAGCGTATTCCCTCTTAAAAGGCCGGCAACGCACCTGCAGCTCTTCTTCTTCTTCTTTCTTCTTGTTGCGAGTGTCCATCGGCAACGGTAGTTGCTTTCCATCAGGTTACCCGTATGCTCGTTTGCCCCCTAATTTTATTAAAAAAAACTCTTTCAATTTGGGGCGATTTGTACGTGGATAGTCGACTCATCTACTGTATTACGTATACTATGTCAATACGAGCAGGTTGTGTAACTGAAACAATGGCTGTGCACAAACTAGAACACCTGCCGTCCGCACTGTTTCCATACGAAATTTTCAATAGAATTTTTTTATGAGTCGTAACTTCTCCAGTGACGATACAATGAACTATGTTTGCGTAACTACGAATTGTTCAGCTTCAGACATGCAGCATTTGCTGGTGTAGGTATTGTGTTTAACAAATCCGAAACACAAAATTCAATTTTTAGTCTGTGTGAGTTAATTTATACGTGGGAGAGCCATGCTTCGGCACGAATGGGCCGGCTCGACCGGAGAAATACCACGTTCTCACAGAAAACCGGCGTGAAACAGCGCTTGCGCTGTGTTTCGCCGAGTGAGTGAGTTTACCGGAGGCCCAATCCCCTACCCTATTCCCTTCCCTTCCCTCCCCCCCCCCCCCCCCTATTACCCTATTCCCCTTCGATCACTAATATACTAGTGATCGAAGCTATTCTCTCTTAAAAGGACGGCGACGCACCTGCAGCTTTTCTGATGCTGCGAGTGTCCATGGGCGACGGAAGTTGCTTTCCATCAGATGACCCATTTGCTCCTTTGCCCCTTGTTTCTTAAAAAAAAAGTAAAAAAATAATTGTAAGTATTAGGGATCGCAGTCGGCACACTTTTTGTGAGATTGTATGTGCGCCGCAGACTCGATCACACAAAAAGTGTGCCGTCTGCGATCTCCCTTAGTGTGTAAGCAATTTGAGATGACTATGAAGTATGACCTCAGTCATAGGTAGGAATTACGATTTACTAGTGGTTAGGCTATGTGCCCCTCGTCACTTCTTATTTAATTAAATTTAAGATGATGAGGGTAAAATTAAGTATCTGAATCACTTTTTGTAACTACGAAATACCTCGAAGTGTACACAAATCAATTCAAAAACCTTCTCTTCGGCTAACGATTTAAAATGTATAACGTATACTATCACACTATAAATTAAGGACAACGATAGGCGACAAAGTCACCAACGGCTGTCGTCTAAGAATGTGCTGACTAATATATTGAACAGCGGATCAAAGCGAAATACACAATTTATGGCGCTCACTTTGGTATAATACGCCGCTGTTATAGCAATAAAACTTTTACTGCCCTAAGGTGGCGTTTTCCTTACAGAAAGAATTTCGTTGAATTTGACAGACATACTACAATAAGTACTATATTCGTGTCACATAATATTATTTTATATATCCATACTAATATTATAAATGCGAAATTGTATCTGTCTTTATGTCTATCCGTCTCTCTCTCCATCTTTCTGTTACCTCTTCATGCCAAACCGCTGAACCGATTTTGCTGTTTGACATTGAGATACTTTTAGTTCCGGGAAATAAGTAGGACGAAACGTTATCCACGAAATGTCCCAGCAAAATTTTGATTTGTATTGTCAAGACACAAAGACATCGCTACTAAATTCATCTGATCTGGGGATCGGAATATATTGCGTTGCATAGAAAATATACTTACATCATTTTCTAAGAAACTTTAACGTTTAACATGTTTGATTTATAACTTAAGTTTGCGAGCAAGATATTTCATATTGGTACAAAATTTGAACTAATGCTTTAAATCACTCTTGAGAAATTGGGTTAAAATTTAATTTACTTTATTAAATACTAGATAAAACTAGTAGTTTGATGTTTCGTGGAAATCTATTGTTATCGCGGCCAAATTGACCGCTTGGGAGACAAAAATATTGAAACTTTGACGTCATCACCATTCTTTGCCAAAAGTTATCCACCCCGTAGAATAGAACGAAATTCAAAAACATACCGGATACCGTGTATGCATCCTGAGCGGGTGATCTATTTAATTAGGTTACCCGGAACTAGGTCAGCGGAGATTTAAATCTAGCCGTTACCCGTAACCCGCGAACACTGCAGACGCTCAATAGCTTTTATTTTAATTTCATTTTCGAACCGAACAATGGAAAAGGTAAAAGTACCGATAAGGCCGCATTGTTTTTAATTCAATTGTTCGATAAACAATTGAATGAATCAACCTTGGTAATTTTTTTGGGCTTTATAAAGAAACAAACTGTATTAATGACTGCTTCCTTCTAAATTAAATATCGTAATCACTAATCAGTGTCAAAATAGATTACGGATAGAATTAGGGTAAACACCCAATTATGGGAACTTTAAGACCCTTATATTTTCGCTGCCTTTTGTAAAGCAAACTCTTAATCTTAATCTTATTATTATTATTATTATTATTATTATTAAAAGGTGCCAATAACTTGTAAGTGTCAACTATTGGATGGTTCCTCAAATTGATGATTTGCACCTTATTATAATGCGCCATTCAACAGCAACATAGATTAGTTTACCAAGTGCAAAGTGTTATCTTATTTAAGTTTATTAATAAGACCGTTTAATAATATGGCAAACGTAAGAGCAACAGCAACGACTGCCTAAGTAAACCAGGCTGCTGATTGTCGGACAGCGGAGTAAACTGGGTTAAGCTAAGCCTTACTTCGGCCTCGCACATACAATTACAAATGAGATACAACTTGTTAAATCCACCGTGAATCTTCCTCGCATTGTTAATACAATAACGTCTAAATGGGCCACACTTTTCTGTTATTGTTTTCTAGAAATAATTACTTGTATTTGTAACTGGCGCCTAAGATCTACGGCATAAAAATGTACATGTCTTAAAACAGATCTGCTATACCTTTTCAAAAAAAAAAACTTATGTCGATATGCACGCAATATACCACGAACCAACAATTAAGTTTTCAAATTTTTTAGCACAGCTACGAAAATAAAATGTAGCTGCATAAAACAAGCATCCAATACAACGTTAGACAGATCTATAGATCGTGCTACATTTTACTAGACTTATATTTTGCGCAGCGCTTCAAGGCTGACGTTGCAGCAACGGTGTCGAGATTTCGCTCTTTATCCCTAAAATCGATACAAGGGCAACCGTTTCACACATTGTTGCCACCTTGTAATATATTTTAATACATTACATTGTTCGGGCGAGCGTGTTGCAATCACCATTTACGACAATCGCTGATGAGCTATTAAAACTCAAAAGTTAACTCTACAATCTAATTATAACTACAATATAAGCTGATCATAAAAAATTTTATAACAAAACAAAATGTAATTAGTGAACTCTAGACTTTACTAAGCCCGTTTGGAAAAAACGAGGTGCTAAGCTCCTCCACGTTTTAAGATGATCTTATGAGGTTAGTGACTGCTAACTTTATGTCTTTTGGGTTCTTTTTAATGTTGTTTACACTGGTGTGATTGACGCGTCGCACGGCCGAAAACGTCTGAGACGAAAATACGAGTCCTTTCGTCGAAGAGTCGAAAACTATCCTCATGCTGTGGATACGTGACGTCGAAGTAGGGGAGTGTCAACTTGAGACAAGTAACGAGTGACACATGTTTTAAGTCAACGATCCCCTCGCTTCAGAGGGACAATATTAACGTTCGTTATTGAAACACGTTTAAATGTTTGTTCGGTTGTTGAAATTCTTCATATTACGCTGATCAAGTTAGGCATTTTCAGAACCAGAATCCACAATAGACAAGCAGCCATTGGTCAATGGCCGATTTTCTCTTCTATCCAAAGTCCTCACTTTAGATGACATTGTGTATAACATTGGTAGGTACATGCAAATAACATTTACAACATCATTTTTATTTGCCAAAATACAAATCGGAACTTTTTAACTTACAGTCGGCAGTATCAAGTGGCAAAAAAACTATTGAATCCGCATCACTCTCAGCTGACGGCAGTAAAATTTGTCGCTCTCAATAATTATTATCGAATACTCGGACGTACTGGGTATATAGTCAAATTGCATTCGGTAGCTTCGAAAGCGAACATTAAAATGATAACGATTTGACATAAGATATCGCAAGCGCCACTCAGCGACACCTAAGTCAAATCTCAATACATTTTGGATACCCGTTGCGTTGTTTTACATACAAATAACCAAGGTGTTAACAAGGCGCGCTGCATCGTGACAGCAGCGCCCAACGCACACAATATGACAGAGAGCAGCCTCCGAGACGAAGCGGGAATTTTGACGTTAAGACTGCTTCGTAATAACGCTGCTATGACGCAGCGCCCGTGTGGTCGGCATATGCGTCAAATGGCAGCGCTGCGTCGACGCAACGCTAACGCAACGCGCCGTGTGGACAGGCTCTGACTTCGCCCTCAAAACTATCAAATGCATTTTGTCTAAGTACCGTGTACTTTAATATTTATCAACGCCGATACAAAAACCGCCGTAAATAGACGCCCCTGCGCGCTTTATAGGCCATAAACCCAGATGTTGACTCTCCCGCCCGTCGGTAAATTACATTCACATACCAAATTAGCTCATCGAACACACATTATAGTTATAAACTTTTCATTCATTAGAAAGTGAAGCTATTAATTAATTGTACTTGCATAACACATAGCCGTTTTCTTGAGGCTAATATTATGTAAAATTTTTACACTTTTAATACATTCAATTCTGACTAACAAAAAATTTTAATCTTCAATTTTTCAAGTTACTTTTAATAATGTAACTGCTACCGACGATCTGCGACTTAGGCGTATACGTTTTAACGAGGTTTTAACCCATCAAGCCCCATAAGCTCACCGGTGAGCGAGACACAATAGAATAACAATAAGCCAAGAATCCACGATCGAAAGATTAAGTTAACCCGTCGATCGTGGAAAACCGAGACACAATAGAATATCTATTGTGTCTCGTTCACCGGTGACCGTATGGGGCTTGATGAATTGTGCCTTTTGTTAATTTCAAATCAAACACATATGGGAGCCATCGTGAAGATTTGTAAGTTGTAACTGTACACCGGAAAGCAATAGAATACGTCCACTAAAAAGCAGCGTCAGTAACAGCCTACTTCTCGGAACGAAGAGCCGCTCTATCAACACGAAAAATACTTTTAAAAGCTTTTGTCCGCTTTTATTTTAGACACACTTGGAGGATTCCATTTCTTTGTTAACAAAACACTTTGATGGAGTTCTAAAAACTTTATATAAATTAAACGATCAAGAAAATAAATCCGCCTTAATCCGCCTTTGATAATAAATAGCAGCTTATGGCCTAATTTCACCAACGTCTGTTAGTGTTAACAGCTTGTTAAAAAGGCATGTCTTCTCTTTCATTTTTATGAAAAACGAAAGAAGTAACGTGATACTAATTCGAGCATTAACTTTAACAGTCGTTGGTGGAATTGGGCCTAATCCTTAGATCTATAGTTTTTTCATGTTGTTTTCGTGCCTTTGTTTTGCAATAGTCCAACGGGAGTGTTTGTAGAGCAAATTAAAACAAATCTACAGGTTTTATATTCATATTCATAACATGTAGTAAAATGTAAAAAATATCATGAAATGTTGCATTCATTTTTAAATGTCCTCAAGTGTTTATTCCATTTCGTTTAGGATAAGTGCATGGACGTACCACATGCACTTAAACTTTTAAGATAAGATGTATCTTATATCCTATTACTTAACTTAAATAGATAGTTCGCCTTTAATATTTGTACAAAGATAAAATACTGCAACCATTACACATGATATTTTGTGCTTATATTTAGATGTATTAAGTACCAGGTACTGTTTAATGTGCAAATGTGCATTGTGCATGTTTAAATTGTGCCAATGTTGTTTTCCTAAAGCATTAACAATAGTATTTAGTTGAAACCTTTTCAATATAAAACGAACTTGAATTCACCTCCAACTTAAAGCGACATCGACAAAGGCCCTTTCAATTACGTTGAGTGACTAGAAGCGATCATGTCCTTTTAGTTTGATTAGAAAGCGAAATAGATTTAAAAGCGGAGATTTGCAAGCGCATCTAAGATAGATTAGGAGCGTGAAGCGGCCAAATTCCAGCCATTAACATAATCCGGCGGGGAATCAAAGCCCCACACCCTCGCCCCTTCATTAGGTGCCCAACCTCAGCAACTTGGGAATTAGCTTTTCCACGAGCCTCAAACGAAATTTCAACAAATCTTTTGTCTCTAATGTACGTTCACTGATTGCTCGATTAACAATTATTAGACGTGTAATTGTGAAGCTTTGTAATCTTTATTAAATAATTACTTGAAAAATGTTTCTTTTTAATTTCAATCCTTTTAAAAATTCGTTTTTAAAGCCTTTCTAATACTTACAGTTTATACTTTTACGGCTACATAAGAATAAGTTACTGGAGTAATTTTTGTGTGTGAAATCTTGTGATAGTAATTGCAGAAGACAAACCATTCACCAAATAACAAAGTTGACTATACACTCGATAGAGCCCCGCCGTGAAGGCGTTAATAGTATCCATCCATTTATCTGTCATAGCCTCTAGCACCTAAGCCTGAAGAACGAACACACCGCACACCTGATTTAATGCTTCATCCTTGATAACGACACGCCCTAGTACCAACCAGCCATAAAACATCCAACCCGCATTCATCCGAGATGGCTATCTGTGAAGTCAGCACTCCGCGCTACGCTGACCGCGAGTAAGCCACTGTCCATTCCGCATGAACGAGATCCACCAGAAAGGGTTTTTTTTTCGATTCCGAATACATTCAGAAATACCGCAGAGAGATCGCGTCTGACCGGATAGAGCGAAATCGACCATTGATGCCAATTCGAGTACGAGTACTTGTACTAATATGTATTCTGTGGTACGAGTAAAAAAACTTTCTTTCGTGCGACCTGACTATACTGCTAAGTACTCACATAAGGTTTTGCTCGATAGTCTTACTCCAAATCGACTCACAGCTCGAAAGCTCGCATCGAGCCGGCTCGATGGAATTAAATATATCGATTTAGATTTTAGAGTAAAACTATCGCGCAATGCTGAATGTGTGGACGAAAGCCCGAGCCGTGGTTTCTATTCTACGTGATTGCTCGATTAAGCAAAACAGTATGTGAGTACTTAGCATAGCAAATTCGAAACTAAGTACACGTAACATAGCCGAAAAGATCGATAGTTTTTTATTCATCAAACATTCGTGAATTACTAGGCAAAAAGTTAAAACTACAAAGTGCCGAAGTCACAAACGTACAACTTACAACATGAACTACGAAGGTCTGCAATATTGCATAACTTTTCTCGAGTATGTTCTACAGAAAAGTACGTATGAAACAATTAAAAACTATGTCACGGAAAAGCATAGTACTTATGTTATAACTTTGAGATTAAACTTTCTACATTGTTAACAAAAGACTTCTATACGTAGTATTAAAATTTAACATGAAATAAATCATTTAAGCATATTATGAATAAAAGTGTGACAATACAGGAAACGTATTTACGTGGGAGAGCCATGCTTCGGCACGAATGGGCCGGCTCGACCGGAGAAATACCACGTTCTCACAGAAAACCGGCGTGAAACAGCGCTTGCGCTGTGTTTCGCCGAGTGAGTGAGTTTACCGGAGGCCCGATCCCTTACCCTATTCCTTTCCCTACCCTCCCCTATTCCCTTCCCTTCCCTACCCTCCTCTACTACCCTATTCCCTCTTAAAAGGCCGGCAACGCACCTGCAGCTCATCTGATGCTGCGAGTGTCCATGGGCGACGGAAGTTTCTTTCCATCAGGTGACCCGTTTGCTCGTTTGCCCCCTTATTTCATAAAAAAAAACGTTTCAAGGTAGACCGTACAATAAAAAATCGACAGGCTAATATAGACTACATACAGTACAGTTAACAGTATGCACCCACGCAGAGGAAATGTCTCGGGGGCAAATAGCCCCTCACCAGACCAATTAAAATGGACATGAAACAAAACGGACACAAAAGAAATAAAATTACAACATACGAGGCACGAGCCGTGCCACGGCCACATTATTACGAATTATAACCCCTGCACTCCGATATGGACCCCATCATTGTTTTCATCGGCCTGAAATAGCCTTTAGTCTTCACCGAATAAGAGCTACGTTTAGAGGTTTTAAAGAAAGGGCGAAACCCTCACATATCGTAAGGGATTATTGGTATATCTCTTTACAAAGCGTTAGGTTTCCCCGATAAGCTCGCGTAATCTTTACAGGCGTTTTTGTGTAGATGTAAATATGGTTCAATTAATTCTTCTTACGTCATCAGATAGCAATATTAATATTTCAAATCCAGCCGCACGAAGGTAGAGTTTTGCATTTCTCGCCGAGCATTTTTCTTTTAGGTTTAAAATATTTCTTTCAATAAATAGCGGAACTGTGAAATCGGTTTTGCGGCATCTCTGCTTACTCGCTTTGAATAGATCAGATATGGACGAAGCATTGATATCACGCTGAGAAAAAGTCTTTTCTCAATTTGCTCATTTCTAAAAATATGCTAGAAGTTAGAACTAACTATTTGGACTAGTTAGTCCTTTGTGTCATAATATTATGTATAAATCTCCTGAATTGACAAAATTTAAACGATCTAGTGAACACACTGTTATTTATAACATCTTAAAATACCACTTATTTCAAAGCGATTGATAATATTATAACTTTAATTGAATAAATCCATTCAAGACCCCATATGGACATTATTGAGGAGACTATAAATTTAACGTTAGGCCGATAAAAGGGAACAAATAAAAGTAGCAATCTAAGATTACCGCTTATAGGGGACCGCTCGGAGCACGATCAGATAGGAGCTCCAATAACTAAGATAGAATAATCCGATTACCCACCCACAAAGCGTTCACGGTCCTCACCAAACTACCGGTTAAATAAAATATCCAAGTCTGATACGCCGATATGTGGAAAGGTGAGGAGAAATTTGCAGTTTCGAAAAAAACATACGATTCCAGGCTCCAGCACCAACTACCTAACACTATACCAGCACAAAATGCTGTAGTAGTTGCCTCTTATGGTGAATTCTTGAAGAGATGGATATTGAATGATGACAAGTTCAGCAATAACAACGAAGTATGTCAAGCAATGGAAGTTAAAATATTATGTAACATAACTATAGCTTCAGCTGTATCGACCCGCGCTAAACAAATTAGGAGCACGTAATACACAGAATCTTCACAAGTTGGAATAATGTTCAAGGTTGAATAAATTATGCACGAGGGTTGTGAGCCCAATTTAAATAGGCCGAAAGAGGAACGTCGACATGTGTCGCAAATATCTGACCAGAGGGTCACCTGACCCACATAAAGCTGTGACGTGAGCGTTTTTAGATCGGCCTGATTTAAAACCTAATTCTAGATATAATCATTAATAACAAAATTGTTACTTGTTTATTTTACTAGAGTTTGGAGCGAGATTTTCGCGCACTCCAAATAAGAAACACCAAATTATTGCACAAAGGTTGTTTTTGTGAATATTTGTTTTGCCCGGGTATGTGCTGGAAGATGAAGAGCATACGAACAAATATATACTTCAGCAACGTGAACAAAGTCGTTAGCAGAAAATAAATCACAACTTACAACAAAAATACATGTAGGTGATGCCTACGATTCCTGTTTAAGTTAAACCTACACAAATTCGCGCGTCAATGGATAATGTAAGTAATTAGCATAGTTATTGATGATGTCAAGACGTCCCCATACAATCAGAGCATAGCATGGCTTACTGGTTCAGCGCCGCATGTTCAACATTCAGTGGATTCGGCTCAAGGCCAGAGTCGAAAAAGCGCTCCAATGTCAGGTGACCTCAATCGATGAGTAAGCCACGAGGTCTTGCGATTGTAATAGAAAAATTGGTAACGCAGCGTGATAAGGCGAATTAAGCATCATCATCATCATCACCAAGCACTTGTTCACTGCTAAAGTCACAGCAGATAATGTTCGAGAGGAATCCGGGAGCCATCAAGAACATCACATTGTTATATATATTCATATTTGTTACCAGATGATATCGCCCGATTTCAATCGAAGTTTAGCACCCCATTGTTATAACTTTAAACTTATAACATGTTATAACTTATAAGGATCATGGATGGCATCACTACATAATATATTATATATTATTATATTTTACACCCGAAGACCGTACGAAGCCGGGGCGGATCGCTAGTACCTACCAAATAAAGAAACTGGAATGTAAAGACATTTCAAAAATACATTAATTTCTCGTTAAGATCGTACGTCTTTAACTCTTCAGCTATCAATAGCCTTCGTGATAAGTAGGTATACCTACCTTATACCTTATATTAGTAACTTAATCCTTTTCGTCCACATGGTCTAAACGCTTTAACTTCTAAGCTAAAAATCCATGTGCGATTTATAATGTAAGTTTTATGCACGTAGGAGATACTGACTTGCCTTACATGGATTAGGTCCGATATAAGGCTTAAAAGATCTAACTTTTATAGCGATTTATGCCCAGATTGAAAAACTACGTGCCCGGCAACTGGCTTCACTCGGTTTAAGTTGAAACTGGTTTTACCAGCGAAGCACTATGACCTCAGCAGGATTTTGCAGATATTTTCACCGAAAAGAGAGATTTTAGTGGTTACATTTATAATCCAAGTGTATATTTATCCGAGAGTATAATAAAGTTTCTCGAATTTTGTCTCTCACCCAAAACTTGTAGTTATAACTCTCGAAGAAAAATGTTGAGTATCTTTTATGAAATCTTACCACAAGACTACACTTTCACTCACGATCCTTTTTGAATATGAAAAATGTAACATTAGGCGTATTTAGAATATAGCGTATAATCGTGTGAATTGGAGTTGCACGATCCATTTGCGACGTAATGGCTTGAGTGAAAGCAATGGCTGTCCTAATGGAAAAACGTCTGCGTCCTATCGCTGAATCTTGGAATTGTTCTTATATTCTATATTATAACCCTACGTTCATAACACGGCTAATGGCGCAACACTTGTATTTGCATATTTGTGACTCCTTGCGACCTATTATACACAGATTTATCCTGTTTACTTGGTGATCGGTACAACCTACTGTCTGGACGGAGTGAATATTAGAGCTCGACAAGGCTTTAAATGAATGTGGCGAAAAAAGGAACTAACGCTGCCACCATACAAAAACGCCATTTTTGACAGTTCTCCTTTACCAGCAGCGCCCCCGCACACGTTCATTTAAACTTTAAAGCCTTGTAGCACATTACATATTTTAAAATCTTCTACCACAGACTCTAAAAATAATAACGCTTTATCTTCGTACTAATAGAGCCATAGCTCATGCAATACGTTTTCGATTTTTTTGTACAAAAATATAATTAATATAATAATAATTAATCTGTTGAACACGGCAACTGCTAAGCAATTTTTTATGGGTTACTTCTCAGTAAAAATCAAATGTTATACTCTCGAAGGTTCACCCATCTTACAAGTGTTGTCCAAAACAATATTTTCGTTAGTAATGGCGTAAACCATATTTCCGAGTGCAGCATGGGGTGGGTGTGAATCAACAAGGGTGCAATGTTCCTATTAACGGCCTGTCAAATATGCGTCGCCCTCAAATCCTATTTGAGTTATGTTCCCTGGGGTCATTGGATATTGATCTTCGTTTATTAGAGAACGCGACGGTGGAAAATTTTAGAAAACTGCGGGATGATAATTGTATGATGCTTTTGGCTTTGAGAGCACTTGATCCTGGTAAACCGAAATTCGAAAACCTGCAAAAACAATTTTTTATTTTAATTTTTTTCTTCTTCAAAAAGTCGCATAGTTTCACATGGTGGACCAAAAATAATAACCAATCGTTTTGATTGCAGATTTACATGGCATCAGTATAAAAACAAAAATATAAGCACAATAATACTTTCCAAGTAAAAATTCTACAATGTGAGTGGGTTCAAAACGAGGCAACGTGAATCACGTGGAGATCGTCTCGTAGGGCACGATACGGACAAAGTAACCACGCCCATAGAAAACGTGATGGTTTTTCATTTTATCCCTTTGGAGTGGGAGCCGGAAGGGCTCGTATTCAAATACGTACAAGGTTTCGTGAAAAGTGTAGAAAAGGTACCATGTAAACATTATGTATGTAACCGAACAAATAAAAGGAATGCACGAAACAGTTTTTAATAGTTTTTTTTTTTTAAGTTTTGCGTTCAGTGCTGTTTGTACTTTGTGGGGCTGGAAATTTTAAACCTAGAGGTACCTATTTAACATAAAAGTCTGGCTATCACATAACAATGAGCTGAACGCCCTTTCATTCTAGATTTTAAGTACATTGAAACCCTTTTTAAATACGTAATAGTTGAAAGTAAAATTTACTTTGCATTTAAAGTATGTATCTAACTCTAAGTGAATAGTTGAATACTTAATGCTTCTCGCTTCTCGATTATTGCATTCAATGCTAATGTTTTTCTCGTATTACTAATTGCAGAAGTGCGGTCTGTCAATTAACATACTACATATTACACGCTAGCTATTAAATTACGATTTACAAGGTGAGCACAACTTGAACGCCAGTTGTAGGGTTAAGGCACCCGCCGCAAACATTAATATTCCACGGGAGAATTTTAGAGAAAAGCTCCCTTTGCGTCTGTTTACAAAACCCAATTTACTCCTCATTTAATCTCTTGTTTCTTTTGCATAAATTAACCATACAGCAACGCCAACATTTTAGCGCAATCTGAGAATTGCTTCTTTAAAGATTTATAATAGTACAGTTCTTCTTCTAGCTAAAGATTAAACAGAATCGAAGCACAAAAGTTTATTTAAAACTAGATGTTTCGCGCGGCTTCGCCCGCGTAATTTAGGAATTTCACGGAACCGTACATTTTCCGCAAAAAAAAGCCTATGTCCCTTCACGTGGTCTATTCTTCATGTTTGCCAAATAACTTAAAAATTGCTCCAGTAGCTATTAAGATAATAAGCAATTTCATATAATTTCCCCTGTTTTTTTCCACATTTTCTTAGCGTGATAAAATATAGCCTATAGCCTTCCTCGATAAATAAGCTATCTAACACTGAAAGAATTTTTCAAATCGGACCAGTAGTTCCTAAGATTAGCGCGTTCAAACAAACAAACAAACAAACTAACAAACTCTTCCGCTTTATAATATTAATAACTATAGAAGTATGATGTCAAAATTTGGATGAATTTCTGTACTTCTTTATTTTGATTAACCTTCGTATAGGTACACATTAATTAATTAATATTTCTTTGTTTTGCCTGGAATACATTAAACAACGTTTAATGGACGTAGTTAAGCTGAAAGGACGGAAAGGACCATACAAAGTCACTTTTGAGATATTGGCGTTTGAAGTTTCAGCTTGAATTTCTTTATCAAAAAGTTACATTAACAAAAAAAGTAATTGCTTAATTTAAAGAATGGTTCACACTTTATTGGTCTGTCAATTATTTTTTGTATATTTTGCAATAAATTTCAAGATATTAAGTGAAATTTGGGTTGAGTCCTTACTAATATTCTCAACTTTGTAGGGACAGGTATTTTTTATTTATTTCTCAGAAAGGACTCATAAGTACCCTTCGACTGAAAAGTAAGTGATAAAAGAAAATAAAAAAAGTTTAATTAATAAAAAGTTATGTATTTATCAACCTTGATAATTAAACTTTTAAACACACACAAAAGAAACCTTATTAAAATTAAAAAACATTAAAAACCACGCAAGAATTCAAGACGTGCGTGAAAGAATAAGGTAACATGAAAAAACTTCCCGTTTTTTTTTGCTTAAATGAAGGCATTAGGGCCGGAAAAATTATTTGAAATAGAAAAACTATGAAGTATATTAAAAAAAAAGTAGTTTCCGTGTATATTTTAAAAATGGGGTTTTCACTACATGATAGATTCGACCCTCAGCAGTACGATGGCATACTTAACTCAATTTTGCCCATTTTGTGGGTTGAGTCCTTTCTGCTTAACTACGTCCGTTTATATTTCTGCTAAACTTTTAACTATTTTAACCTACATATTACATTCTTTCATAAGTTCAAAACATTTTATCATGTTCTACATTCAAATTTAAAAACCAGTGATAGCTTATAGGAAGCATACGAGAATCATAGATCATTATGTCCGTTATCCGTGTATCATTACATCTCGTCATTACGAGGGTATTGTGAGGGCATTGTGGGCAACGTGAACGGCCTCAGTGATCGTGAGTCAGCTCTACCCACGGCTGTCAATTCACTTGGTCTTTATGCGTCTACGTCACCTTCGGGCCTCGAAAAAACGCGGGACGACTGCTACGTGGTGACAGGAGACTCACCGCGAATGCCGAAGGCAGCGGCCTTAGTCTGCAATCTGCATGAACTGCTTAAATATTATACTTAACATAATATGCATTTTCTACAATCTATCAATAATTTATGTATTTTAGCAGTCTTTTACACTCAAAACATCAAGACGAACCCGAAATTCAAATGACTATAAAAGTAGTAATGTACGAATTCGTTATCGATAAGTGCTTTGGTATGACCTAAGAGTCTTATGAAAAAGAGTTTGATTATCTTTTGAATGTAACATAAAATATTTTGTCATATTACCTACTAATTAGTATATGTAAGGCATTTTCTATTTGTAAGCATTAAACGTTTCTGCTGCTTTTTAACGAGAAACTCAATACAATGGTCGACATACCAACATTATTTTGCAAACATTTTGTTATGTTGGAACTCGGAGAATGGTAATCTATACTAATATTATAAAGAGGTAAACTTTGTTTTGTTTGTTTGTTTAATTGTAACGAATAGGCTCAAAAACTACTGGACCGATTTTAAAAATTCTTTCACCATTCGAAAGCTACATTATTTACGAGTAACATAGGCTACTTTTTATTTTGGAAAATATAGGGTTCCGTAAAATATTTCAGTTTTTCGGAAACAACCAGAAAATTTACTTATTTTGCGTACGCTGCCTAAACTATAAAAGATAGAACCATACAATGTTCTAAGTAAATGTAGATCTTATAAATATCTACAAAAATGTCCGCGACACACTATACCTATCTATGTCAAGTGAGGCACAACAACCATATTTTTATTTAAAAATCTTGATTTTTTTTTGGACTACATTTAAACGCATTTATTTTACTCATGATAATAATCCTTATCAAAATAAATTATTTCATCTCAAAGTACAGTTTATGTGGACAATATTTGGTCTTTGAATGATTAAAATTGGACGTTTGGTTTAGAAGTTATGGCGAAATTAAAATATTGCGATTTACGCCCGTTTCGAAGTGGGCGCTACCAAGGCGGGGGTGCGCCCGCGGAAGGGGAGTTTAGATCTATGAGTATTGACTATTGAGTAGTATGTATCTATCAGTAGTATCGACGGAGAGCTGACGACCAAATCAGTCATGTTACATGTAGCTTCACCTGTGTTAAAACTCCGTTAGCTACTTCCCTGAACAACCCTTTCTGATAATCTGCGTGCTGGCAGGCCGTGGGCGGTGGGTGTGGGAGTAGTGGGGTGGGGAAAAAAAGAAAAAAATGTAGGTTCAGCTGTATTAAAACTCCGTTAGCTACTTCCCTTAACGACCCTTTCTGATAATCTGCGTGCTGGCAGGCCGTGGGCGGTGGGTGTGGGAGTAGTGGGGTGGGGAAAAAAGAAAAAAATGTAGGTTCAGCTGTATTAAAACTGCGTTAGCTACTTCCCAGAACAACCCTTTCTGATAATCTGCGTGCTAGCAGGCCGTGGGCAGCGGGTGTGGGAGTGGTGGGGTGGGGAAAAAAATAAATAATGTAGGTTCAGCTGTATTAAAACCCCGTTAGCTACTTCCCTGAACAACCCTTTCTGATAATCTGCACACAGCACGCAGATTATCAGAAAGGGTTGTTCAGGGAAGTAGCAAACGGATTTTTAACACAGCTGAAGCTACATGAGTCATGACTGATTTGGTCATCAGCTCTTAGTCGGGTAGTAGTAGTAGATCTATGAGTAAATAAACAAACAAAATTTACCTCTTTATAATATTGGTTTTGATTAAAAACTCATTTATTCAGTGAGTGACATTGGCTATATATTTTTTACCCGTGCGAAGCCGGGGCGGGTCGCTAGTAAGTAATAACTAACTGTACTTTATTAGGGTGGCCAAGGAAAACAACGAATGCTGATCTTCTGAACACTGCAGAACGTACATTAACGACATTCTTTGACACTCTTATGCTAAGTACTCTCATGCGGTTTTGCTCGATCGAGCAGCAACGTCGAGCAAAACCCGCGGCTCGGGCTTTCGTCCACACATTCAGCATTGCTCGATAGTTTTATTCTAAATCGATATTATATTTAAGTCCATCAAGCCGGCTCGATGCGAGCCTTCGAGCGGTCAGTTTTGCGGTCCACACAGTAATTATTACTCGATTTGGAGTAAAACCATCGAGCAAAACCGCATGTAAGTACTTAGCATTATGACAATAATTTAGATCTCACAGCCTGACTGATAACCGGCATCCAATAGTTCCAACTGTTATGTACCTACTAGTTGTAGCTACTGTTTTAAATACTGCAAGCTAATCCTCCTAAGAAGAAGAGTAGGCCAAGAAGAAACCTCTTAAGTTAAGGAACTTGTAAAATGTAATTTCTTTTTAATCTCTACTACGATGCTTAATTAATAACAAGTTTCTTACTTTCACAAAACGTCATTCACTCGAGTCATGACGCAGAATAGTTACATTAAGCCCGGCCGCACATTGTCCGAATTCTGATCAGAAACAATTGAATTTCGCCGGACCGCCACCCCGCACACTATCCGAAGTCGGCGGCAGTCGACGGCACGTGTCGGCGGCAGTTGACAGCAGTCGGCGGCAGTGGACGCAGAGTAGACAGAGTAGTTATGTCTATTGTTGTGGACGGCACCCGTCGACAGTTTATCACGCTTACAGTTGGCAGCGTACGGATTACCGACTAGCCAGTATGTTTATGTTCAAATTAGTCCAAACAAAGTTCCTAAGTCAAAATTTCTGCTTTCAACTTTTCCATCCACACCATTTGACCTTATGAGCATTCATTTACTCGGCTAGTCGGTAATCCGTACGGTGCCGATTCAGCGGACGTACTGTGAAAAAAATTTCCGTTTGATGCGAGACGTCCGTCGCGTACGATACCGACCTGTGGACGCTTACCTTTAGGCGGTACGTCACAACTGGGGGACTACCACCACTTCTACTAAGCGACACCGTTTGACAGATAAGCAATATTACTTTAACATCAAGCTAGCGATCTTAAAAAAGTTGATATTTCATAGCGGATTTAACAACATTTTGCATTTTTTACTGTTTTTAGTAAAATTATATTTAAACAGTGAGTACGGTAATGTTATTGTAATCTTACAACAAAGCGTTTTGGAAATATTATCGTTTTAGGAAAGGTCGTGGTAGGCCCTCTACAAGCGTCGACTGCCACCGACACGTGCCGCCGACACGTGCCGTTCGTCTGTAAGAAGCCTTACCTAACAAAAATTTACAGCCATTACCATCGAAGTTGTTTTAAATTAATTTGCGTACTAGCGCGAAAATATCAAAACATACGATCTACCAAATTAAGATTTTGTAGCTTAATTTTTCGTGACTATAATGGCGAAGACAAAGAAATGAACGTATCAGTATGTATGGTTGTTTTATTGTAGCGCTCCAACTATTCGTCCGATTATAATGAATATATCAGCAGATTTGTAGTACTAAGCATTACAACAAATCTACTGACACATTCGGGGTAATAGGCAATTTTGATAACTTCCGCAGTTGGCTATTATAATAAGGTTTTTTTTATAAATACCAGTAGACTGTACGTATTCAACCTTCATCATGAAAATGAAGACTTAAATTCTAAACTGCTTTTGACAGTCATAATGAAACACAGACCTTTAAACCTGATCACGTCTTGGGGGCTGCGTCAAACTCCTTACATCTTTCATTCTAATGCATTGCAGATTGATACAGTCAAAAATATAATTTGCCGGGAAAACGTGACTTGAGTCGCGATGAAAACCACGAGAGACTTCCACAAATGGCGAAGAGTAAAAATTCATACAACTTGAAACTTCAAAGCTTATTTTGACCGCTTTCTGATGCGCCTTTGGAAAATCTATTACGTAGTATATTAATACTATCGAAACAAATACGTAAGCTACTATTTTGACTACGTTGTTTAAAAATATACAAGACTAAAATAAAAGTTTTAATATCGTTTCAGAAGCCCCATTACGCTAGTCATTTAAATCTGTTTGTAATGTCCTCTAGCATCAGCGGTTATTATGGCCTAGTATTTTATAGT
Source organism: Aricia agestis (assembly GCF_905147365.1). Classification (NCBI taxonomy): domain Eukaryota; kingdom Metazoa; phylum Arthropoda; class Insecta; order Lepidoptera; family Lycaenidae; genus Aricia; species Aricia agestis. The sequence goes on along the minus strand of NC_056409.1, from coordinate 7,057,131 downwards.
CTGAAACAATAGTCGAGGGCTTGAGCTGAACTTTGTATTTTTTCCGAATTTCACAGACGCGGACGTCATGCCGCCCGCAATCCCAAACTATAGTTAAAGCGAGCAGGCTCTTCGAATTAAAAAATGGTTGGTATTTGAACCTAACTTTTAGTTCCATTTTTTTTAGTACTCTACTAGTATTTAACCTCCATTTCCGTCTCTAGAGACTAGACCAAAGTGTTTTAGAATTCAGGTCTTACAGAACTGTATAGTCAGAACGTAGGCTTACTACAGACCTCATGGTAAGGCCCCGATAACTTTATGACATTACATTAGGTATCATCTCGTCTTGGCGTAATTTTACATGAAAATGTTTTTATTGGGTATAACGGCTGAGCCGTGAGCGTCGTGGCGCTCACGGCTCAGCCGACTAGATGTTATCCTACTATCCTACTTAATATTATAAAGGCGAAAGTTTGTTTGGATGTTTGGATGTTTGTTACTCTTTCACGCAAAAACTACTGAACGGATTTTATTGAAACTTTACAATAATATAGCTTATACATCAAAATAACACATAGGCTACAATTTTAACCGACTTTCAAAATGGGGGAGGTGTTATGTTAGTTTTCTTATGTTCAACGATTACTCCGCCGTTTGTTAACCGATTTTCAAATCTTTTCTTTTGGTATATTAGGGTATCATCCCAATTTGGTATTATATTCACAAAAGTGGTGATTTGATGAAGGATACATAAGTAATCGAGGGAACTCCTCAAAATGTATAGGGAAACATACAGTGGTGACTTCGGTTTCGTGAGAAGTATTCTAAGCATATGCTACCAACAAGTAAGATTATGTACCGAGGTATACCTGGTATACCGTGGTTCGGAAGGTGCTGAGAGAACTCCTGATTCTTTATAGGGGTGGTTTTACAAAAATAGGGCAACTTTTGAAGGTATTTTGTCTGCATCATTTATCGAAACTCCCAAACTTGTATCTATAGATACAAATTTGGGAGTTTCGACGTTGTTTTTTTTTTTTTTTTATAAAATAAGGGGGGCAAACGAGCAAACGGGTCACCTGATGGAAAGCAACTTCCGTCGCCCATGGACACTCGCAGCATCAGAAGAGCTGCAGGTGCGTTGCCGGCCTTTAAGAGGGAATAGGGTAATAGGGGAGGGTAGGGAAGGGAAGGGAATAGGGGAGGGTAGGGAAGGGAATAGGGTAGGGGATTGGGCCTCCGGTAAACTCACTCACTCGGCGAAACACAGCGCAAGCGCTGTTTCACGCCGGTTTTCTGTGAGAACGTGGTATTTCTCCGCTCGCGCCGGCCCATTCGTGCCGAAGCATGGCTCTCCCATGCTTCGGCACGAATGAAGAGTTCGGCAAGAACGGAAAGCATAATAATATGCTAATATGCAAATTACATTCATCATCATCATCACTAGTACCATATTATACCATGCATCTTCCCATGGTTATGACTTATGAGGTTATATTGACCCTGTTATTGGTAATTTTCATAGTCTTATAGATCGAGACTCGAGTTTGTCAAGCAATAATTAAAAAAATTATACCTACCTATCTAATATTATAAACCTGAAGAGTATGTTTGCTTGAACGCGAACGCAGGCAGCTGCCCGTATCTCGCTACGCCTGCTATTATAAGAATCCTTTGTACACAGTATATATTTCACAGTATTTTGAAATAATTTCTTTATAAAACTGTCTGTGCAGGTATAACTCAGCCGTATTGCAGTTTGGTAAATGATGTAAATTAATGATTTCATAGCTAGGCTATCTCAGTTTGGTAAAGATTGTTAATTATTTTTTAACTTTCCAGTTAAACAATATTATGAAATACGGGATATGGGTTTTCTATATTTTCTTTTACTACAATAATAATAATCACATGATGTACTGTATACAAATTCAGTATTATTTAAATGTATAACACTCCCTGGGTGGGCCTACTATCTTTCAGGGTGTCAAAGAGACCTGTTGTCCATTCAACATTTAAAATTATATAGACTTTACTTTACCTACACTTTAATACAAGTTAGTTTATTTTCATTTTAGTAATAAATAAATAATTTTGAGTTTTATGAATAAAATAAATCAAGTATTTTTCAGTACCACTGATGCTTAAAAAATGATTGTTATAAAAAAAAATTGTGTCACTAAATTATTGTGTGCTACTAATCTATACTTATAATTCAATATATAATTATTTAATTTTAAATGTATTAAAGAAAACTTTATACAGTTTTTATACTGCTATTGTTTACCTGCTACAAACAAATGATAATCATTTTGGATTCAGTACTACATTATAATTTATAACATGATAATATTATTGTAGTAGTTTATGTTATTGTTGTAATGTAATATTTAGAATATAAATAATATTATAATAATTTGATAACAATGAGTAACACAACAAAAGCTCAAAGATATCACTGTATTAGGGTACCTACTTGTTTGTAGATAAGTGATAACATAGCCTAAATGACTTTTGTGGGTAAAATTTAGATAAATGAGGTCAATATTATTCCACGTAGCTATTGAAACTTATGGACTGCGGTCCACGCCTCGGCAATAGAAAGGAGATAGGTACAAACAAAAAGGTGACCTTAAGATCGTTTCGCAACAGTAATAGAAAAACTAAAACTCTTAAACGAATACCTTGTCTCCTGGGATGTTTTTCCCCGACATGGTGCCCTTCCAGTTTAGAAAGCTTATCTCGTCTTGTGGACGACTTATCCAGAGAATGGAGCCCGATGTTGCTGCGGCAGCCCAGCATACGCAAAACACTTCACTTTATTATTCACTCGGCCATCATCACTCAGCCAACGGTGCATTAAAGCCACAAACACAATAAACTAGCCATCGTTTGGCGTCGGTATCAACACAATTTCCCATTGAGATTCATCGGTACTAATAATTTTTCATAACACCACACACAAACACAACAACTGACAGTAGCTGACTTGAGAGCTTGACGGAAAATGGCGATAGGCGAGGAGGACAGTGTTGCAAGCTGTGTTATACGAAATTACCAAATTCGTGTTGTTTTCTACTTTAAACATATACCCTCTTAATAATAAATGTTGTGCTTTGAATAGTTATACAGTGTTTTGTTCCTGTCACACAAGTGACATTTTAAATAGGATTGAAGAAGACAAAACACTGTATAACTATTCAAAGCTTATACAGTAGGGTGGAGCGATAATGTATGAAGAATTTTTTTTTAATTTTTTTTTAATGGCATAGCAATAGAAAGTTGCTCTTTGATGAGTAAATTCTGCATACAAAATATAGTTTACTTGTCTTGATGTTATGAGTTGCCCCAATCCAATTGAAAATTCGAAAAAATACGAATTTTTTGAAAACATTGGTTTAGTTTTGACAAATAGTATTTTTCTATATTTGCTGTTCCTTGTAAAAAAAACTACATTGTAATACATTAAATAAAAGCCTGATGACCTTAGTCAAGACCTTTTCTTTATCGCTTTTCTATAGAAATGCCGATCAAAATGTATGGAATTGACTTAAAAATTCGCGAATATGACGTTGAGGTTCGACTCGGCTAATATCAATTCTATACATTTTGATCGACGATTCTATAAAGAATTGATAAAGAAAAGGTCTTGACTACAGGCTCTGGTTAGTGGTATCAATGTTTTTATCGAGAAAAAATAAATATTTATGATAATATACTACATAATATACTAAAAATATACTAAATATTTATAATATCAAGGAATGATCATCAGAAAAAAAGGAGATTGTTTGGTTTTGAAATGTTTTTTTTATTTCACAATTAGGCATTTCAAACAAAAAACTACTATAATAGTTTGTTAATTACTTTTTCCATAAAACGAATAACATTTCCTTTGAAAACTATATTCATGACTGTACCATCACAGCCACCTTTTCTGGCATTAAAATAAATTCTGCGTATACTTTTATATTTGCGATCTGCATCGTGTGTGCTGATCTGTTTTTCATTATTTCTCATCGCATTTTTAACGATCAATGACAGCACTAGAATCCTTTGATATAATAATACCAACAATCAACATCTTTTAACGCAGATAAATAGTTCTTTAATCAAGTAAATACCTAATATACTTCTTTTTTGGGAAGCGATGCTTTTCGCCAGATATGTAAATTTTCCGTAGCCAGTCTTTGGGATACATCATGAACTGTCGGCTCTTTTGTTGTTTTGTCCAGCTTTGATTCATATTAATTAATAATTATGTAATTTTTATAACAGAAATATGAGTTGGTAGTTGAGAAACTGGTAACTTCTCCGATAAACCAAAAACGGGATAACATGTCTCTTTTCGTGTTTTGACGACATATTATGACTGTAATAAAGAGAAATACTAGGTATAAATTATATCGAAAAAAAGTATTTTATCAACAATAAGTGAACAGGAATTTAAAAATATTACTTACAGGAGTTTATTTTCTTGTGGGTAGTGCTTAAAATCACTGTTTCTCACAAGCAGAATTACAATAATAGCGCGCACTTTATGGCGTTCAGACAACGATTGAAAAGTGCGATGAAATCACCTCCCCTGCCTCAATCTCCCCATCTATCTGAGCAATATTCAAGCTTAAACAGTTACGAACGTAACGGAATACACATAATATAATTCAGCGTTAATTTGGCAATATTAGAAGTTGGTGGTTTTTGACAAAGTTTTTCGAATTTCCCTAAAGTTCATGACGTTGGGGGCACCTCTAAGTTTGTTATGATCTAAATAAAATTTTGTATGTATATTTGTGAACAGTAACAGCAACTTTTTATAGGTATGCCGAAACGAATATCAAAAAAAACATTTTTCGATCCACCCTATTATACAGCGTTTATTAGTAAGGACTAAGGGGGATATAGTCTGTCAAATAATGAAGAAATTAAAAAGTGGCAACATCGTAGTGTCATCCCTTTCAAATCAATCTAATGTCGGCACTAGATATAGGCGAACGCGTTGGCGGCGTTGGCACACGCGTTGGCCCAATGTGTAGAACGGGCGTTCGCGCATTGGCGGTAGGTATTTCTAGACGTTGGCCGACGCGTTTGCGAGCTTGCCGCACGGTGTCGGAAAGATCAAAGGACATTTGTCGCAAGCTTCCTGCTCCATCCACACATAGGCCGCGCGATCAGTTCGCCCGGAGCGGCGATTATATGACATTCTCTTTGGCGGCGATGAAGGCCTATTTACTGCAGTCCTGCCGTGAATGGGCCCTTTTAAAAACGTTTTATTTGACTGAAAAATGTTAGCATAATTTTTAGCATTAATTACAGTCAATTTTAACAGTAGTTTAGCAAATTTTGTATCAGTCGTGTTGGCAACACTGCCTGACGGCTCGCAAGTCGCAGCTCGCGACTCGCAGTGCTGCCAGACGTACGAGCTACGAGTAAAATTCCAAGACGGCGAACTTACGCGGCAATCTTTAAATACCTACGCGAACTTTAGGTGTCAACACACAGGCGAGTCAGGCCGTCGAGTCATAAGTCCGCGTACTTACTCGCGTGTCTGTCACCTCACCTTAGTTAGTATAAAATGCAGCAGCAGCAGCGGGGCGGGGGAGAAATCTAAAAACCCTCTTGTAGTGTTACCAATGTAGTTTTTAACTAAATTTAGTAGTTTTTTTTACAATATTCGATAGTGGCAGCCACAAGACAAAAAAGTAAAAACTATAATGCGATAATTTTTGTAGGTGAGAGATGGTCTTTGTTTGAGCACAAAAAAAATGAATCATATAAAAACTGTAATTTAAAATCATTGATATCGAAATATTTAATCATAACAGCAGCACTCTTTTTTTGACGTCCAGTCGGCACGTGCCGCACGTTGACAATTTAATCTCAGAGAAATCATGTTCAATCATGTTTGTGTAATTGTGTACAAGTAGTAAGTACACATATTTTTACACACAGATTTCGGTTTCGTTTGACAGCTCGAGATTGTTGCTCTATTCCGCTAGGTATATATATTATTAACTTTATGCTCTGCCACCAGCCACACACGTGACAACGCGTGTGGCTCTACTCCACTGACCTCCATTGTATAATGGAGATCAGTGCTCGACTCTCTAGTCTCTGTGTCATCTAGTGCGGTCTCTGATGGGTCTCTGACTGTTTAGGCAGAATCTATTGTCTTTTACTTTAAAAATACTTATGATAGCTGTCAATGTCAAACGTCAAATTTCCAGTTGACAGTTCCCGCTTCACCGCCGGCCGCGGCGCTTGTTGAAGACAGAAGAAAGAAAATTCAATCAATTCGCAAAATGGCGGATGGAGGCGTGGATATAGATTTATACGCCGATGATATAGAATCTGATTTCAATAGACAGGTTAGTTGATGGAAAACACTTTTTTAATGCCTTACGTAAAAGTTCGTACATAATATTATGATCCTAAACCTGCATCTGTTACGAAATACAACATGGGGTTTCAGGATGATTTCGGAGGTGACAACGTAGATTTGTATGACGACGTGATTGCGGCACCATCAGTGAAGCCTGAGGATGGAGACGGACCCCCGAACTCTCAACAGCATCCACATCCCCCGGAGGAGACCAACGGCAACGCACCGTATCATCACGGACCAAGCCACGGACATCATGGCCGCCGCTTTCAACTTTACGTCGGAAATTTAACCTGGGTTTGTACTGATTCTGTTTATTTAGATTTGTAAATATTTTTAGTTTTAGAACTTATTTATAATTATTCCGCAATATAGAATAATTTCACATTTCATATCTCGGTGGGACTGCCATCTTGAACTGGAATAGGTCAATGGCTTCTAAGCCTACTCTACTGAATATGCACTAGGATTTAGGAGCAAATATGCAACAAAATATTTCCTGCTCACTTTTTTCTGTAGTTCATTTTGTTATATAATTACAGAACTAATAAGTATTTCTTTACGTATAATATAATATTATTATTATGCATAATTTGAATTCAGTTCTAAATATTATCATAATACTAATAATATCTAGTTCAATAAAGTCTTCATGTTGTTTGTAACTGCAAATAAAACATTCGTAGAGCATTGTTTTTATTTTTAAAGTTATTATTGTCACCTTTGGTAAAAAACTCATTTCTTGGAGAGCGGAAGACCAACTTTTGTTTCTCTATCTGAATTTGAAATTTGATTTGAGGGACAAAAGTTGGCACCAAATGATTATGTACATGGAAATGAAAATGATTAAATTGGCTGATTTTCCTGAATATTATACTATGAACAATTAAAAAATTTAAATTTAAGATTCGGTTTTGGCTATATTCTGAAAAAGTCAAGAGTTTATTCAAAAATATTTTGTCACAAAGTGGCATAGTGAAGTACCTTTTGAATAAGCTCCTTATAAAACTTTCCATAGATGGGAGGAATAGAAAAAATGTTATAAATACATTGTATCTTTCAACTCAATCAGAATAATTACTGAGTCAGTTATAATTTTAATGGCCGGGCGGCACCTGCGTTGTGCTTCATGCTTAGTGCTTAAAACAATACCATTGGACGATCTGCGTGTATCATCCAATGGAATCATCTCATAGGACAAAGCTTCATACGATAGACGCATGTGTGGCCGCGGCATAACAATAATAATGATTTCTATTAAATTAGAAAGATGGCAGTCCTATAAGTAACCAAATAAAAACATGTTCTTTTCCATAACTCCTAAAAAAAGATTAAGTGAAACAACATAATTTATTTGGTTATCTGCGTGTAAAGTAAATAATTGTGTTAATGTTCGTTTAACACAATCTCAATGGTCCTTAAGTACAATACTTTAATTTTTATATCCATTAATTATGACATAATATTATTATTGTTTTGATTTATCAGTTTTATACATAATACCATGTTTATCATAAATAATTTAATTTACACAATATTTGATATTATGTCCTAATTTCTGTTAAATTGAAAGCAAAAATAAGTTATGGTTAAGTTATCATATCTATGGGTTTTGTGTTTTTTCCATCAATTTTTTGTTGGAAGATGCCACACTAATTTTATTTTATATTATGACCAAAACTGTTATTCTATGATGGGAATATGTGGTGTGGTAGGTGTGTTTATCCTTATAACTAATTTTTGTTTTTAGATTTTCTGTGTAATACAAAATATATAATATTATTTATATTATACAACATAGTTTAATAATTTAAAGAATATTTAATTTCCTTGTTTTAAAAATATACAGGGATTATCATAAGTAGAATTATTGATTTCAATATTCTCAAAATTAATATTTCTGGGATGTTAGTACTATGTCATAAACAAAAATCGCACAGATTCTTATAAAAAAAAATAGAAACTCTGCTAAATATTTTATAATAATTAACTAATTATATGTTATGGTTTGTATTTAAAGTCTGTTGCTATTTTATCATTGCCATGTTTGTAAAAAAAAACAACCTGTCTTTGTAGAACTTGCTAACTTTGTTAAAATTACATTATAATTTAATGTACTAGCGTTATAGGTAATGAATAGAATGTCAATAACTTGCTTACAAATTTCCCTTGTAGACCCAATACAATCCGTAACATATGGATTATAAAATAACCACAAAATTTAAGGTCTAATACACATTTAGACATAGAAATCTTATAAATATGTATTAATAAAAATATTATAATATCATTGCCTTGTGAAAGTTTAGTCATTTTGCTAAGTATTTTTGGGCAAATACTCTAGCTCGATTTAGAAAAATCTGCATGCAAAAGATGATGTATGATTGTACTGATGATTTGAAGACTGGATGTAGATTTGTATTTATGTATCTTTAATATAAGGACAAAAATGTAGTTTATATGACTACAATAAGCCCTAACTAACTTTTTGTTCTCCTAAGTTGATAGACTGACTTTTATTCATACACACGTTTTTTTTTTCATAAATGAAAATTTATTATTATTATGCGTGCTTTTATTACATTTGAACTTTTATGCTGTCATTTGTGTAATAAATTAATAGTGGTGACAGCACTCCCATGTTACTTTTTTTAACATAAGTGCTTATTGTTTTTAAATGTACTATAAAAGTTCCAATGTAATGGTTATATCGCTTTGTTCTAATGTTTCTCTTTATCAGGTTTGTCACCAGGTAAGATGTTTTAAATATTGAGATGTAGATGTGTTAATTTTCGTGTACATTTATTACTATACATTGGTTGATATGCTTTTGAAACACTTGTGTGTCTTCACAAATGTAATTATGTGCCGACGGGAGAGTATGTTAGCTATATTTTTGTTTTATGTTTATGACTACCCCGCTTTGTTTTTTTCTGAGGATTAGTTTAACATTTGCTGTGATTTGTGACAACAAAGTTGTTATGAGATTAAGTAGGCACTAAGAATAGGGTGTTGTATAACTGAGCTTAGCCGATTGTTCATATTGGCTTTTATAATACGGTTGTGATTAAGAATAAGTAGTGCATCAAAATTATCACGTTTGGAATATTTTATAAATGTATTAAAAATATTTATCACTATACGGGCATGTTTAAAAAGCGTTCATTGTTATTTTTTATCTTAGAAAATTTTGTTAACATAAATACAAAGGTAAAAATAAGATAGAGACCATATTATAACTATTTCTCGAATGACATATCACGTCCCTGTATCATTCCTTTATGAAATCAATATTATATAACTTAAAACGGTATTAATTCTGTGCTCCTTTCGAGATACATAGTTTACTAATTGCATAAGTATAATGTTTTACCTGCATTGTAAAAACTGTTTTTCTAAACTATGACAAAGTTTCCATGATAAAGTTCTTGTTTAAAATAAAAATAAAAATTGAGATTCTAATGTTAAATTCCATACAAAATATTCTTTTAATTCTAGACTAATTAGTCCATAATTGTATTGTAAAATTGAACTTGAATTTGATGTTACTTGAAAGTTGGACGCAGTCTGTATAGTGCTTTATTAAAAAAGTAAAAATATATTTGATCAAAGATGTTTTTTGAAAATAAAAGAATGGTTAAAGTTAAATACTGTTTAATTTCCACCCAAACGGTTCCTATTATAACAGTCAATTACACAGCACAGGTTTATTTCAGATTATATCAGTTTTCATTGCGACATTTTAGTAAATTATCAAGATTTTGTTTTGAACTTAGCGTCCTCGTCTAAAAAATAAAGTTAACGTTTGTTGGTAGGGATATTAGCTGTAGGGCTTGCTAGGTTTTATGTTCCCGTGTACCCGAGGTATGTGAATGCACCAACACTTCGAATATTTCAATGTGTTTAGCGTCTCGCAAGTCCTCGTATGAGCGTTGAATGGATTTTTTTCAGTGGGCCACAGATCAAGACATCGCAAACGCGATCGCCGACATTGGCGTGTCGGATTTCCAAGATGTCAAGTTCTTTGAGAACAGAGCCAACGGACAATCGAAGGGCTTCTGCGTTATATCGCTGGGCTCCGATCAGTCCATTAGAATGGTCATGGATCGCCTTCCTAAAAAGGAAATCCAAGGCCAACACCCCGTAGTAACGTTGCCAACTAAGCAGGTAAATGTTTTTTTTCGGATATTTTTGTTAATTTTGTTATACAGTAGATGTTAGCGAACAACAGCTATTACTCCATTAGGATCCAATTTAATCTACACGTAAATTAGGAAATGCACCTTCATATTTTAATGTTACCAAACTAAGCATTCACTCATTTACATTGCAGTAAATGTAGTTTTGTTAACGTGGTCATTAAATTGGATCAGTAGTCAGCACAGAACCTAGGCGCTGATTAAAAACAAAGTCAATAGCTGATGGAGTGTTCATTGACGGTATTTGATTACATAATACAAAAGGCACTAGTAGTGTAGAACTTTAGCCAAAATTAACTAGTCAATATTAGTTCTAAAATTAGGACATTAGTTCTAACCCGTTAGGCCTTGATTACACCTATCGAGAGGTGAGACAGTGCTCTCAGCCTTGATTGGCCGGCGGCACTGTCTCGCCACTACTCGGAAGTTATTTAGGAGCTGGTTTACCACTTCCTGATAACAAAGTAAAGTAAAGAAAGAGATATTGACAGATAGAGTATGGAGAATCTGTCAAATAAGTTGTGGATAGCCTTTCCGGCACTTTATCAGGAAGTGGTGAAACAGGCCCTTGGTTAGCTAAGTCAATTTCGGTCGCAGGATAGAGAAATTCGGTTATTGATATTATATAGCTAACATGCACAGTGCACACACGCTCAGAAATGTTATCAGCCTCACAAATTGAATACGTCATACCATACAGCAGCGAGCGAGATAGATCAATGGAGGAATTTCTTACCAGCGACCGGATTATACTAGAGACATAGACTAACATAGAGAGCTGTTTTATAATCTAGTAGAAACTCATGCTAGGCTATCAACCTTGAATTATTTTTGTAGTAGTTAGTAAGTAGTATTTAGATGAAAATATAGTTTATGACACTCAAAAAAAATATAAACCTTGAATTATTTTTGTAGTAGTTAGTAAGTAGTATTTAGATGAAAATATAGTTTATGACACTCAAAAAAAATATACGTTTAGGCTCCGCAAAAATACGTGCCTAAATATTAGCGGTATTCGCGTAAACCTAAGAAATCATTTAAAATAAAGGTGTTAGAGCCAAGCATAAAAAAGCATGTAACAAGTAACAAACTGTGTGATGTCATAATGATATGATGATACTGACATTATAATTTCAGGCGTTGAACCAATTTGAGAGCCAGTCTAAGACGAGGTCTACGCCACCTGGACCCAATAACCCCGGAATGAGAGGAGGTCACCCAGGCGGGCCACCCGGCCCGCATCCAGGAGGTAAATTTTTAAAACATATCCTGAGGTGTAGCTACCGCCGTATATGGCGTATCAATTATACGAAACCCTCGGGCCATAGGGTAAAAGGCAACCTTTCCTATGGGCCTCACAAACAAATTTGTGTCTTTTTTTTAAATTGAGTCGTTGACGGTCGCCATTAAGCCACTTTTGCAGAAGCTATTTACATATTTGTGCCAAAGTGTGCATGCTGTACACAAAATCAAGGAAGAGATTTAGCTGTCGTAATCTAGTGGGACTGTAGCTTACTGGCTCAACTGCCCACTTCCCTTATTAGTTATTACCCTGTCAAATAGAATAAAGGTATGTAATAATATTCTTTTCGCTTTTAGAATTCTTTGGTGGTGGACCAAACGGGCCCGGGCCGAACGGGCCCCGTATGATGATGCCGGGGCCGGGGCCTCACCACCAGATGCGCGGGCCTCCGCCGGGGCACCCGGGGCACGGCCCACCGCCACACCACATGCAGCAGCACCAGGGCCCCCCGCCGCACCATATGCCCCCGCATCAGGGGCCTCCACCCCACCAGGGGCCTCCACAGCATAGACCACCAATGCAGGTTTGTTACTTTGTTGCCATGGCCCTTGAGCAGTTCTCTTGTATGTTCGATGATTTAAAATTTTATGCCAAAGGTATAAGGAATATTTTAATTATGGTATGTAGTTACATCAATCTCGAATCTGTTGTAACAATAAAATTCGCTGACTGCAGCTGTAATTGCAACATGCAAAGTAATAAACATTCAATAAACGGGACCATTAACTTTGTGTATTGAAAACACAAATCGATAAGAATTCTAATTTTAAAATATAAGCAATTAAATTTCCAGTTCCAAGGCCCGCCGCAGATGCAGCGGCCGGGGCCCGGTGGGCCGGGCGGCCCGGGTGGCCCTCGGGGCGGCGAGTGGGCCGCGCGTGGCCCCCCGCACATGCAGGCAGCGCCCGCGCCGCAGTACGGCCCCCCGCAGCACCAGATGCCACATCCCATGCCGCCGCCGCATGCAGTAGGTTTACACAAATTGCCATTAAAGTTGGCCCCTAGACAATTTTGTTGTGCAATATCATTAAAAAATATTGATCAATTTATTTGACAATAAGATTGAAAAGCGGGCGCGTTCAATATCAACCCTAGACGGTCAATAATATTGTATGTACACAATACGTGATATTGCACAATAAACTTGATCGTCTAGGTGCCCCGCTTAATTTGGAAGCAATTTCCAAAAAGGGGGTTCCTCAATTCGATGAAATTTTTTTTATTTTCAGGGTCCAGGCCAAGGCATGCCACCACCACACCACCAAATGCCTCCGCACCAGCAGGGGCCGCCTCAGAGGCCCGGCCCCATGCCCCAGCATCCAGGTAAGGATCTTATATTTTTAAATATGATATTATTTTATTTGGAGAGGACAATAATGGTTCTAATTTAAATGTTTTTTCTTGCAATTTACCACACAACAAAAATACACACACAAATTTTGTCGAATTTATTGTAAATGGCATCAGTAATACTTGACAGTGTTCTATTGTATAAAGTATGTGGGACTATGAGCAACATCTCATTAACACTTTTTGTCCTCAAAGGAATAGTCGCTACCAGGTCTCCTGATGGTGAGTGGTCATCTTGAAAAAGGTTTCCAAAATTGGAAATGGTCTTTGTATTGTAGTGACTCTGTGTAATGGCTGTACCTGTATGTTTTGGGTTTTTACTTTTTCAGTTCTCGACTATTCGTTTTCTTGTAACTTTTATTTCTAATTTTCCAAGTCCGCATCTACTTCATCTTGGATCAGCTATACACAACCTGATATTTTGTTTTGCCTAACAAAAACAGTGCAGTTACTTTATCATAATATTATATTATTATATGTCGCGAAAGTAGTGAAAAATGTTCACTATTATATCGATAATTTGAATAACGTTACTTTTTGCTCCTAAATAATTTTGGGTGCGGCCCCCGACACCAAGACCAAGACGTGTTTATGGCCAGTATAAAGAAGGTTGAGTAACGCTGTTTTAGATGCTTAGGGTGGGTAAATGTGTTTTAGTCTGCTTTGATCTCTGTCGCTCTCAATATAAATTATGTTTCATATTTGGCTCATAAAACTTGAAGATATAATTTGCGCCGTTTGTGTGTTATGTTAAAAATAATACATATTATGCAATAATAATTAAAAATAATGGGTAAAAATAGGTGTCAATTGAAAAAACAAACATTCTTCATATTATTTCGTAGCGGGCCCCTAGACGATCAATGTTATTGTGCATGTCTCCTCTTGTGCAATATTATTGACCGCCTAGGTTAGATATTGCACGCGCCCGCTTTTCAATCTTATTGTCAAATAAATTGTTTAATAATAATATTGTTCAATGATATTGCACATTAAAATTAATCGTCTAGGGGCCGGGCCCCCTTACACGTTATCTGTCTGATGCATTGCAAACGTCATTTGAGTAATTTGTGTATGTTAGGCGTAGGACCGGGTGCGCCGGCGCCGCACGTGAACCCGGCGTTCTTCAACCAGCAGCCGCCAGTGCAGCCCGCGCCAGGCGTGCAGCCGCCGCCGCAGGCTGTGCCGCCAGGTAAGTTGTGCAACAATAATAATATAGATCTGGCCTGATAAGTTGTACTATCAGAGAAGTTTATTCCTAGGCAGACGGCGGACCAAAGTAATTTGGTCGCGTTATGTCAAACTCATCCGACCGATCACAGCTAACATTGAGTTGACATAAGCCAACCAAACGACTTAGGTCCTTGAACTGCCTAGGAATCAATTTCCTCGGGTATCTATAAACACAGTTAGTTCTATACAACACAGTACAGGAGGTACTGAGTACATATTATAATATTCATGATTCAGCCGCAGAAGTTAAGGTAAGTTGTGCAACAATAATAATATAGATCTGGCCTGATAAGTTGTACTATCAGAGAAGTTTATTCCTAGGCAGACGGCGGACCAAAGTAATTTGGTCGCGTTATGTCAAACTCATCCGACCGATCACAGCTAACATTGAGTTGACATAAGCCAACCAAACGACTTAGGTCCTTGAACTGCCTAGGAATCAATTTCCTCGGGTATCTATAAACACAGTTAGTTCTATACAACACAGTACAGGAGGTACTGAGTACATATTATAATATTCATGATTCAGCCGCAGAAGTAAGAAAAAGCGAAAGCAAATTTTTTTCGTGATTTGTAAGGGCAAATTCATGACGCAGGGGCGCATGTTCATACAAATCACAAAAAAAGTTGTTCTTTCAGCGCTGCAACTTTTACAGGGAATTCTATAATATAACGAACACAAAGACACATCCTTAATTAGTATGTATTATCACTTAGTTTTGTTACATCCGGTAATTGTGTCTAGTGTCTACTATGAGTTATGACAAATCTCTTCAGTTATATTGTTGTCGTCTGGATGTGTAAAAGTTCTACATAATCTGTATTATATTTGTTAGGTCCGGGCGGTCCATATGGCCACCCGGCTCACGGCGGCCCGCCGCCCGCGCAGGGACCGCCCCCCGGCGCTAGACAACCCTACGGACGACCACCACAGGTATAACTATGAATTATGATAACTATTGGTTAAATTAATTATTTCAAAAGTAAACATTATGATATATTTTGTAGGATCTGTTTGACAATCTTCATGTGTCGGATAGCTTATTTGTATTGTTTGTCTCTTTTGCTTTGCGAAGACCAGTTTAGATAATTTAAATTGAAATTTATTTACTTCATGAAGGTACTTATTTATGTGTTCGCGGTATAATTGGGGTCCTGGTGATCTGTAACACAGGCTGCTGCCTAATTCAGACACCAGCTCCTCACTTTCTAATGTAATGCAGTATTATAATTTGTAAATTAGCCGTTAAGTTAGATTGTTGAGAGAAAATAAAGATTTATTATTATTATACACATTGAACTCACATAAGCCGCCCACGGTGTTGGGCTGCCTGTTCTAATTTTGAATGGCTCTAATTTTGTAAAACGCTTTGCATCGTGCAACGCGTTTTACAAAATTGTAATGTAAACTGACTCTAACTGCCGCACTCAGAGACCAACATTAATTACTTGAATTGCAGATTTTGACATAAGCCCCATACATTATCGGTCAAAATCTGCATTATATTGACATTTAATCATCATTAAATTATCTACAATTTATTATGTTCAGAGCTACGGTGGTGCGGAGCCACGCCCCTTGCCGCACGCGCACGCGCCGATCGCCCACCACATGCCCGCGATCAGCGAGGCGGAGTTCGAGGAGGTGATGGGCCGCAACCGCACCGTGTCGTCGAGCGCCATCGCCCGCGCGGTCAGCGACGCCGCCGCCGGAGAGTACGCGTCCGCCATAGAAACGCTAGTTACCGCCATCTCGCTCATTAAACAGAGCAAGGTATACATACTATTAATTTTGTTACCCTCCAATTTTTTAAGGCTGGCAACTAAATAACCCTTCTTTTAGTTCGGCAATGTTTTGTTATTTGTTCGTGTATGTCAAGTCATTTCATGGTATCGGACAAGGACAAAACGAAGGCACGACAGTTTTTTTTTCAGTTTGCGTATCTTCACGTGTTTTGTATAGCGATAGTTCCGTATAATCTTCCGTTTAATATCAGCTGTAAGATATTTTTATTAGTAAAGGTTTAAAATGTGATTTAAATTTATATTTTTTATAATAATTAACAGGTTGCCCACGACGACAGATGTAAGATACTGATATCATCACTCCAAGACACTCTACACGGTGTTGAGACGAAGTCGTACGGCGGTGAGCGGCGGCGCTCGCGATCTCGAGAGCGGGACGCTCGCACGCATCACCGTGCGCCGCGACGCCGCGAGCGGTCCGCGTCCAGATACCGCGACAGATCGCGCGACAGGGAGGAGCGGGACCGGTAAGTGCAATTCTTACACCCTTATTGATAGATATATTTACATAGCAAAGACTGCGATCCTTCAATACGCTGAATCTTTTTTAGTAGGCCACGCACAATATCAAGATCGTCTGACGTTTAAAGAAAAATGTTTAGTGCTTGATTTTTAGATTTCTTTGGTGGGGCAAGTGCGCCCACGGGGACATTCTATTGGTAGGTCAGTGATCTTGCTATGTCAGTGGCTTGTTATTAGTACAGGTCAGTTAACTAAAGCTGGCACGATTAACACATTTACACATTGCGCTTGTGTAGTGTCTGTGAATCTTGCGCGGCGTGATGTCGTGGTGCATCATGAAAAGTTTGCCCGTCACTCTCTCGCACGCGGTCTATCTTATGAGCGTGAAGGGGACAGTGATTGTTTTTCTTTTGCTACTGTTTATAAATACAGCTTGATGTTACAAGTCAGTCACGCGCGGCGCGTGTGATTATTTACCTATTTGGGGGTCAGAAATTTAACGGGACAATCTCGTGAAATAGTATTATTATTATTATTATAGCCTTTTGTTCAATTCGCCACCCAGTAAATATTACAATAAGAGTTGTTTAGTTAGCAATAGTTGAATGTGGTGAAGTTGCCCCTTCTTGGGGTGAAATAGTATGCAATGTTTTTATTTATTTACAACGCACCTATTTTACTTAAAACTAACGCTAGTCTACCTACAAAGTCATTTTTTTTTAAACATACTGTATAGTGAAATTGCATAAGTGTGAGTACTGTGAACGTGCCAGCTTTAGTTAACTGACCTATATGTAGATTACGATACTTTGTAGGTAGATATTGTATGGTGTACACATGCGCCGATTGTCTACTCTAGTCTTGACGAGCGATCTTTAAGTTATGCTTGGCCTTTACTGTGTTAGCTTTGACGCGCTTAATACATCGATCGTGGGAATAACAGACACAATAGATATTCGATTGTTAAGCGGCCGCGGGCCG
This sequence comes from Aricia agestis, assembly GCF_905147365.1. Classification (NCBI taxonomy): domain Eukaryota; kingdom Metazoa; phylum Arthropoda; class Insecta; order Lepidoptera; family Lycaenidae; genus Aricia; species Aricia agestis. Next base: position 7,039,433 of record NC_056409.1, on the reverse strand, counting down.
CTTGATGGGTTAAAGAATTTTTAAAAAGTCGTTTAATATGCAACATGTATTAAACGTCTTTTTCAATTGCCGAGTAACTGCAAGTAGGAATTGGGAAAACTTATAGCATACCCAAAACTTGTTTCGTTGGTAGTAAATATTATAATTCGTCTCAGTTAACCTGATATTTGCTTGCAGATACAGGGAAAGGTCGAGAGATCGCGACCGTGAGCGCGAGCGTGATGCGTAAGTTTCGATAAGTAGTCCCGTGCCTGATGCTTGCCTTGCGTTTGCTTCACCTTATCGATACAATACACGCACGTCATCACCTATTATAGTTCTTGCAATCTACGAGCGCGCGTAGCCTTTATTTGTAGTTGTAATTGTAAATAGACATGTTCGTATTTTAGTTAGTGTGCGTACCTGACGGAGCAGTCAGTAGCGAGCGAGCCATGTACGCGTTTATAGATATGGTCACTCACACAACTAAGGGCGCCGCGCGCGTAGATTGCAAGATCTGTACCTACTGTAAAGATATAACCTCCCGTAAAGCAGGGCTATACAGGTACGCTATACGGCCTTTGTAGAAACCTGTATAACTCTGCTCGTTGAATTAAACACTAATACAGCTTTGGTTCAGTGCGGATCCTATCAAACAACAACAATATATTTTATGAAAATACCTAGTTTTCTTATAAGGAAATTGTATTGGACCCGTATTGAAACTGTATTATTGTAACATTGCGTACCAGAATCGACCTACTTGCCCCTCAAAGTTAAGTGAGGCTATCTGTGTGCGTATGTTCTGCGTGTGACAATGAATTTCATGTGGATCATGTTCTGTTACAGTTACTACAGAGATTACCGCGAGCGTGAGAGGGACAGGTCGAGGTCGAGGGACCGTGAACGTGCCGATCACTACAACAGAGGACACAGTCGGGAGGAAAGGTCAGTAAGGTTAGCACACATTTATCAGCACGCACGCGCCGAACGCGCCGCATTTCGTGTATTATGCGGTGCGTGCGACGCGTACGCAGAGCTGTAGCTAGAGTCTGATTTGAGGTAGGGCAGCATTGGTTACAGGTAGGGCAGAAGTAAAAAAATAATCACAATTGATTGATTTTCTTGGGTTTTGGTATTTTTAAGGTAGGCATTATGATTTTAGGGTAGGGCATTGCCCTCCAATGCCCCCCCCCCTCTAGCTACGGCCGTGCGCGTATGGCGCGTACGGTGCTGACAAACGTGCGATCAGCTTTAGATCCATTAAAAACATAACTTGTAAAGTTCAAACGGCAAAACCACAACACTTCATATAAATTATCAAAAGTACAAAGTTCTGTGTCTCGTTATTTTGATTGCGGTATAAAAAATTACAAGTCTCGCAAAGTTCTACCGTTAAAAGTTTTGACATCTTTAAGTGTAAAATAATTTATTGTAAAAGTAAATACTTTTGTGTAAAATAATTTGTTATAAAGGCAAACGATAGTAACTGTGATGTGTCACATCCTCTCGATAAGCTAATGAACGACTTTTCACCTATATGGTATAGTTACAATTTAGCCTCTTTTATTTACACAGGCCACATTTTCCTCCTAATTGATACAGTATTTGCGAAGAGGACTGTATGTAGTTTACTAAGTTTGCCCTTTTTGTGTGTGAACACCACAAATTGTGTTCACACACACAATCAAAATGTTGCTTGGGCAGAAAATCTTCACCACATTCACACAAACTGCTTGTAAGCGAGAAAGTGTGATATCAACAGCTGTTTATGTCGTTTTTTATAGAATGAGGTTATTTTTTTAGGTCAACAAGTAGGTAGGACAATATTGAAAAATAGTCACAAAAAAAAAATATTTCAGAGCACGCAAATCACCAGTGGAGGCGGTAGCCGACGCGGGTGCGGCGGACCCCACCGTCGCTAAGAGGGCGAGCGCAGCGCCGTACTACGACGAGCGGTACCGCGAGCGGCGCGACCGCGACACCGCCGCCGGCGACCGCGACCGCGACCGCGACAGGGACCGCGACCACCGCCGAGACGCTAGACACTAGGGCGCCAACTAACGTGCTTTGTATCTCAATCATATGCAAACCAAACAACTCAGGAGCAACCTCTTACTAATAAATTAAGATGTTATGCAATAAATATGCTACACAATGTTCTCAAAATATTTACACAATGAATATTTTATAGGGTATAATATGTGTTCTTGTCCATCAAGGAAAGTTTTCCACGTATGATAAAATGTTGTGTAGCTTATTCACTGTAAGCTTTAAGCGTATTACAATTTACTTTTTTTTTATTCGCGAGAATGCTCGATGGAGAAAAAACCTGCCTGTTTAAATTCTTGCTAAGGCCGACCACATTTTATCATGTATTATTTTGTGATTCAGTGGATTAAACAATAAAACTAGAATAATTCTATTCAACTTTAGCACAGTCAATTTTACAAAATAGTGGCAGTTTTTAAAGGCCGCTATACGCTCCAATTTAATTTTTTGAGTACCGTAACTAAATAATGTCTCTTTAAGCAGAATAAAAATATCAAATAGAAAAGGGAAAATAAACATCCACACAAGCGATCAAATTTTGTTTGTAACAATATTATTTCTACTAATAGATAGTTTTTGCCCAACGCCACTGACTTCTATAACACAATAATGTGAGCATCAACTGTATAAAATCGTACCACTACCTTTTATTTTCAAATATAAGGCCTTTCTCCTGACGTTGGCTCTATTTGAGTATAATAATAATTATATTTTGCATATTACTTCAATGTATAAGTATTTATTTTATACAACAGATTAGAAATAGTCAAGATTTGGCGAGTGAAGATGTTAGGGTTACAAAGTCCCTTTTAAATACAACATTAAGTACTACCGTTTTGTAGTAAGTGAAACATTTAGAAGAAGTATTTTCTCACATACGTAAATATCCCGCGCCACGGTCGACAGAAATTTTCAGACACATTCGCAGGATTATCCACTCTAGGATACGTAAAATTAGAGTCTACTTTTACACAAAACGTGTATAACGTGTATTTATATAGTATTGTGGAAAAATATACATAATTTTGCGTATGCGAGAGTATATAATCACAAGTTACATGGCAAGTAGTGCGATGCGAAGATGTTTCTATCAATAATTGTGCGCACGGGCCTTTACATCAGTGTATGAGGATCACCCAAGTTATTAAGGAATATAATATCAACATTCCATTTTGAATTATACACTGATCGCGAGCAATCCAAAGGGAACATTGTAATTATACAAAGATGTAAGTTGTAACCAACAGTACTGAAGTACTTTAGTGTAAGTAGTTTAAGACTATGGAGTGCTCCATACAATATGACAATGACCATAGGGTTTCATTTCTTGAATAAATTGATGTTTTATTCCAATATTTGTTTTCTTTTTCCTTATCACATAATATTATGTATTTTTTAATCGCACAATCTATAGGTGAATAAGATAGCTAACCACTGTCACATGAGCAGTCCACTTACGGCCGTTCCCAATATTTGATCTATCTCTGGTTTTGCCCTACTAGAGATAGTAATAGCTCACAATTGACATAAAATATATGTCTCTAATGTCTAATGTGAGCTATTCCTATCTCTAGTAGGGCAAAACCAGAGATAGATCAAATATTGGGAACGGCCGTTAGAATGGCTGCTTTCCACGCATTCCAAATGAAACAATATTTATAATAATTATTAATTATTTTTCAGTTTTAATTCAGGTAACTGTACTGTTCATTGTATGAACTATAATAATCCATCCAGTATTTTAAAACAGCTATACTCAATCTGCGGTTTGCGGGCCGCATGCAGCCCGACGGGATTTGTTAGTGGCCCGGAACACGACTTCCGAAAAGGTTTACAATCACGATTCACGCGGGCCGCGTGGTTGTAAACATTTTTGGATATCTTGCCCACCGGCAAAATAGTGCACGCACGCGCTGAATAAAGAAATATAATTATAAGGTAACTATAATTATTGTTAGCGCGCGAGTTAAATGCAGTTGGGGCCTGAGACGAAGGTTGGGGGCAATCCCCCCCGCCGACCGCACCCCGCGTCTCGGACGCCTGTAGTGTAGTGTTGTGCCGTGTGCGGAACTTGAAAGCTAGAATTCGTGTAGTGTGTTATCGCGTTACTATTTTTATTTTGTTGAACAAAAACTATTTTACAACAAAAAGTTGATAAATTAAATTTCGGGCCGGTCCATTTCGCAAAAGACCGCTTCGCAGATGTCCGGCGGGCACTGGCGGCGCATGTTCGGGGCTGCCCGCCGTGGATCACACAAACCAGTTAACATGCATTAACGCAGACGGCGTGTGCTTTGTGTACGCGGCGCGGGCAGCTGCAGACATCGACGGGCGTACGCGGCGAAACTGACCGGCCCGCCCCGCCCCGTCGTCTGCAAAGCGCCTAATTTTAAACAACCGCAATTTTTACCCTTAAATAAGTACCATGCCACACGATGCGGTGCGGCGGCGGTACGGCGCCTGACCGGTGCCGCTCCGGCGTCCTACATATAAAAATGGATGGTATGGCACACGGCGCCATCCAGTGCGCTTCGGCATTGCACCGCACGCGCACCGGAATCGAGACGAGGCGACGCGGGGAGCTCGAGTCCGTCCCTGCTACAGTGCTGCAAAACGTTGCGGTGCCGAACTCACCGTGTGGCTGGTAATCCGGTGAGACGGACACCGCAACTGTTGCGGTGCCGCACCGCGTTTTTCATCAATTGCGGCTCGCGACAAGACTAATCGTGTGTGTAGCCCGTACATAAAAAGGTTGAATGCCACGAAATCAGTAGTTTTTGTTCAAAATCAAATCAATAATTTGAAATGCGATTCATTTCGTCGACGTCTAGACACATTAGTTCTCATGAAATATTACAAGTTTGTTCACCGTTATTATTAGTTAGTAGCACGACATTCGAACAAATACAACTCACAGAAATAACATCGATTTTATTGGGGGTCAAAACTATCAGATGAGACGTGTTTTATATTATTCTCCATGTATTTCTGTGATAGGACACTGTATTCCAAAGGAGCATTATTTAAATAAACTGACAACTTTCTTCCGTTGGTCATACATTTTGTCTTTTTTTTAAGTTTATTTCTGAAGTCTGAACTTGCTTTTTGTAGCGACTTTAACATAATCGGATCGTATCCAACGAAGGGCCGCTCGAATTGTTGACTGCCATAGTGTTTCAAACAGCTTTGACCCCTTGGAATAACGCTGAGATGTAGCTTCACTCTGCATCCTCTATCGGTTGTATCACGGGGAGTGCTCTGAGGAACTGTTCGGAATCATACCACCTGCAACTTTTCGCCATCGTCCCACGCAAAAAATATACCGTCCTCATTACCTTGATGAGTGGCAGTCTTCCACCGTGCGTTTCTCGCGTAACTTTCTGCCGCGCACTGTAAAACTCTGGAACAAACTGTCACCAGCAGTATTTCCGGACCTATACGACCTGCAAACCTTCAAGAAAAGAGCGTATTCCCTCTTAAAAGGCCGGCAACGCACCTGCAGCTCTTCTGATGTTGCGAGTGTCCATGGGCGACGGTAGTTGCTTTTCATCAGGCGACCCGTTTGCTCGTTTGCCCCCTTATTTGATAAAAAAAAAAACCAATTGACTTTTTTTTTGGCATCGACTTAGTTGAAAGGATAGAGAGTAACATAGGCTACTTTTACTAACAATGACTGTATAAAAAATGGCGTTTTTCCTGACTTAATGAAGCATAGCAAGATTGTTCCTTTATTCAAAGCCGGAACTAAATCGGATCCCACGAGTTTCAGGCCTATATCAATTCTACCGACCTTTAGTAAAATATTTGAAAAAAATATTTTAAAACATCATGGGCTACGTTCCAGATGACGTTAATTTTGACCAAAACGCTCAAAACGTCCCCTTCTGCCGTTCCCTTTGGCGACCGGGGTCGTCTAAATCGCGGCTATGACGTCACTCATGACGTCATCATTTTCGCTCAAAACGACCCTTGACGAAGATGGGTCAAAGTGGGCGTTCTAGTTTTTTTTTTAATTTTAACGTAACTATATCGCGAAAGCCATGTTCGGAAAGTTTTCACGACAGAGTAGAGACAAAAAACTTTATATTATTTCATTACAAATAATATTTTAATTGGAATATGTATATTAAATGAAATAACATTTAATGAAATATTTTGATTGGAAAATAAATTGTTTTAAATGAAAGGTCAAATGATTTCTTATAAAATACTAGCTGTTGCCCGCGACTTCGTCCGCGTGGACTTCAGTTTATAGCGCGCGATGTCAACAAAATTGGTGTCAAAAGCTTTTATAAAAAAACCCTGGTACCCCTTAAATCAATACAGCTGTGCAGTGTGCAAACAATAAGTACTTCATTTTTGTATGTTAAACTTTATATATTATGCCAAATTTTAAAGCTTATTTAGCCCCCCAATTACACAACTTTACCCATAAACTATTTATCATTGATAGGTTTAGCCCCAATTTCACCAACGTCTGTTAGTGTTAACAGCTTGTTAAAATATCCTGTCTTCTCTTTCATTCATATGAAAAACGAAACAGCTAACGTGATACTAATTCGAGCATTAACTTTAACAGTCGTTGGTGAAATTTGGTCTTAAGGTTACGTCACTGCCTGCACAGATAAAGTACTGAGTTATTTAATACCGTAGAATAGATATAACAATCGAAAAAAATCGAGACTTAAATGTAAGATGATACCACCTCTTATAGAAAGACTTTTGAGCAAGCGTCAGCGCGATGTAGAAGACGCACGGCGCCATCTATTATGAATTTTTTGAACAAATTTACGACCCTTACAACCCTTTTTTCCAGTAAAAAAGTAGCCTATGTCCTTTCTCAGACTTTAGACTATCAGTATACAAAATTTCATTACAATCGGTTCGGTAGTTTTGGCGTTTGGCGTGAAAGCGAGACTGACAGACAGACAGACAGACAGAGATACTTTCGCATTCATAATATTAGTACAGATTATGTGCACACTGCACAGCTGTTTTTGGGTATTTTGATTAATTAAGGGCCGCGTTACACCGGAATGGCAGCGGCGAGGCGAGCACTTTCAGCGCTGCCATTCCGGTGTAGCGCGCTGCGCGGCCCTAAGAGGGGTACCACTTACCAGGGTTTTAAAAAGTTTTTAAATTTGACACAAATTTTGTTGACACCGCGCGCTATAAACTAAAGTCCACGCGGACGAAGTCGCGGGCAACAGCTAGTTATGAATAAAAACAATAATATATAATAAAGTAGGTATGATTAGTTCTGTTATAATAATGAAGTAAAAAATAAAGCGCCATCTGTTTTCATATATTAGAATTAAAATGTAAAAATATTTTCTGGATGGAATATAGGCCAACACAACACACTCGAACTCCTTAGAAATGCAGTAGGAGTTCTATAAGATAAGATAGATTGATTATTATTATAGCAAGTGATAATATTATTAAACATAATATTCTAACGTATTAAAAACTATAAACAAAAACATAATAACTAATAAGTATGATTAGTTCTATGTTACAACGAAGTAAAAAAAAGCGCCATCTGTTGAATTGTATTAGAACTAAAATGTTCATTGCATCGCGTCGATATATTTCTGGATTTTTTATAATATTATACATAAAATATATTTAAGATTTTTTAAATATTATTTTAATACACATCCAAGACCCAGGAACATTGAAAACTTTTTGTTCCGCCTGCGGGACTCGAACCCAGGACCCCCGGGATGAGCGCTGGCCACGCGCAATGCGAAGTAATTTTCATCGATATTTTCATGGAAATAAGATATTTTCCCACATCAAAATGTAGCCTATGTCCTTTCTCAGACTCTAGAATAACTGTGTACAAAATTTCATTGCAATCGGTTCAGTAGTTTTGGCGTGAAAGCGAGACAGACAGACAGACAGACAGACAGACAGACAGACAGAGATACTTTCGCATTTATAATATTAGTATAGATAATACTAATTTTCATCTCTCCTATACCTGTTGACCTCGTACTTGACTAAGCATTACGCGGTATTGTTACCTAACGTTTATAATATGTGACAATAGTCAATATTCAACGTATGTGGTTTTGTTATTAAAATATGATTCAATGTGAAAACTCAAATACATATACTTAAGTAATAAAAGTTTAACTATATTAAAATATGAAAAAATGTAATACTAAAAACGAAACAAATATAATATTATGTATTTTATTTGTAAAATAAATGTAACTATAAACAATTACTTTTATTTACGACTTGAAGAAAAGGATCGTAATATCCAAGTTCGGTTCAATGTACCTATGTATAAAAAAAAATTATAGTTCTTTTTTTAAACTTTTCTCAAAACGCTCAAAACGATCCATAATCCGTTCCACTTGGGTTTGTATCACTGACGCTCACATGCTAGTGGAACGGGAAAAACTACAGTCTTGAGCGTTAGCGTTTCAACGTCATCTGGAACGTAGGGCATGTAGGACATTCTGAAAACATTTATTTTAAATTTATTCAGAAATAAAACAATTTTGATTTTGATTTTTTTTTGATTTTTTGGTCTTGGAAAAACATCATGTTTCTAAAGGAGATTTGCAAGAATATTCGTTTTGTACACGATTTTCGAATTCCACGCGAGCGAAGCCGCGGGCAAAAGCTAGTATCTTATAACTGCACAAAAATGTATCTGCTCGAAATTCGAATATCACAGAATTCGTAAATAAGTACTTACCTATTATATAGCTATCTACTTATGAATTCGAGGAGTACTTACCTAGTTATTTTGTATTTTGTATTATACTTATGGCAAGTTATTACACCTTTTAGGTAAGTATGCCCTTATAATTGATATACTTAATAGATTAGCAGTTATTGAAGTTATTGAACCCTAGTCCCTAATAAACAATATGTTTGTCTAACGTAAAGGTACAGGTACACGGTCGGCTAACTTTTACGTGTTGTTAGTTCATTAGGCACATTATACTCGGTGCCAGTAACTTCCTCGTTAGCCTAATCGTCAGCCTAACACCCAAAAATCTCGTTAACACTTAGGTTATACGAATTATATAAGCAAGGAAAAAAATTGTGTACATTGGAAACTTATAATAAGTTACTGTCAGAGAATTTAAAAGAAAGAGCAGATTGTTATAGGAAGGATATAGTATTATTGCGATATAATCGCATTTATGAAACTTCTCTTTTGAGCTAATTGGCTAACTTTTAATGAGTCTACAAAGTGGAAGGTTTTAACATTATGTCATTGTAAAACGCGTAACTTTTAACGAACAGGTGGGCACACTTTGGATAAATAAACCGATGACCTAATGATAAGTATCTAAAGCAAGCTTATTTTTTTTGGGAAGACTGAATTATTTTAACGGATAGCAAATAGTCATCTGCCTAGGGTTGCCAACTTCTTTCAAAAGAAATAAAGATATTCAGATCTCTGAAGTATTTTAGAATAACCGACCAAGTGCGTATCGAACAAACCCTAGGTATATTGCACGTGGTCCACGCGCAATATAGGGTTCCGTAGTACCGCTTGCTTAAGAATTTTTGTATGGTCAATGAATGTACACTTATAACGTGTTTTACACTACGAACAACATCATCTCAGCTACGTTGAAAGGAAATTGAACGTCAAGTTCCTTTATACTTCTCCAAATACATTTTTTAAGTTGATCGACTATTATACTCAGTAACTTATGAGTTATGAAGTCTTTGTTTTTAGGGTTCCGTAGCCAAATGGCAAAAAACGGAACCCATGTCAGTCATGTCTTTCTGTCTGTCCTTCCGTATGTCACAGCCACTTTTCTCCAAAACTATAAGAGCTATACTATTGAAAATTGGTAAGTAGATGTAGTCTGTGAACCGCATTAAGATCTTGATATAAAAATGGAAAAACCATAAAAAAATTTAGGGGTCCCCATAGGTACAACTGAAACAAAAAAAAATATCATCCAACCTATGCGTGTGGGGTATCTTTGGATAGGCCTTTAAAAATCATATTGAAATTCCTAACATTATTTTTTTCTAACCTGAATAGTTTGCGAGAGAGACTCTTGCAAAGTGGTAAAATGTGTGTCGCCCCCCTCTAACTTCTAAAGGGTTAATATTATAATTTATAAGGGTTCCTGGTTGACTACGGAATGCTAAAAATTATCCGTATTTTATTTCTTTTAAAAACTTATATTATTAGAGCTTTGTGCATATTTTACTAGAAATACAAAAAATGTCTGAGAATTAATACATAATATCTAGTTTTTATTATTCGTAGTTATGTTTTTAACTTTAACCAAAGATTTGACATTTTGCATTGTAGTTAAAGTTATAGTTAAAGTTACAGTTATAGTTAAAGTAAGTTGGTGCAACCCACCCTTAGATACGCTGAAATTAATTACCTAGTACTACCTAGGTTTTAATATTTAAAGAGTAAATAGTCACCAATGACCAAACATTTCTTTAGTTTCAATCATGGCAAAAGTTTAAAGGAGCTTATAATGAAAGGACAAAAGTTCTAAATACAATTTGACCTTTAAGTTAAATAAAGATTAAAGGCTTGAGTTTTGATCCTCTTTTCGGTTACTATCTTTCCACTTATTCGACGTTGGGTTACTTCAAATTGCCTGAAATAGGGGACACAAAAAACGCAAAAATAAAGTAACAAAAGTAAGACGAGTACCTATCTTAAGACTAAAAAAACCTACTTTATCCGTAGACGTAGAGTTATAAGCTCAACTCACACTGGGGTAGAGTCAAAGCGCGACGAGTCATGTTTTTTCCCGCATATTCATCTCTAATAAACTATTATTTAAGAGCTCACCTGACTCTAAAAATCAAACATCGCCCTTCTCTCTTCACACTCACGCCCGTCTTTCATATGCCAGGTGAAAAAGGACGGCGCGGAATCATCGCCGAGTTAGTTTTACTTGAATAAAAGACGAACTATAATGATTATGAAAAAAGTGTTTTGAGCAAATTTAGGTTTTATCAATACCTTTTTAGATATTAAAAAATATTAAAGAAAAGACAGCAAACTTCGAAGATCCAAGCAAAAATGTATCTAAAACAAGGTTTTTTGTAAAAAAGAAACTATCGAGCATTTTTTGAGTAATCGTGTTTTCGTCTTGAGCATTTAGTCTTTAGGAACTGAAGTTACTTGTGTCAAAAAATCAGTTTTCTAGACCTTACAGATTTTGAGATCTAGGTTTAAGTATGTAGTCAAGTTAGGGTCATATGGGCTCTTAAGTACAAATTTCTGTAATTGAAGCGTCAGCGTCATATTTGAAAAGCAAGTACTTATATAATGTAATATTTCGTACTATAATAGTATAATATCTATCTATAATAGTATAAAATCTACAATAGTAGAACAATAAAAATTCAAATATGATGTAGGCAAAAATACGCGTTTAGCGACGCTTCGACTCTGCCCCAGTGAGAGTTGAGCCAAATAGGTACGATTTTTCTTTCCGTTGTTTTTTTGCATTTCCTAGTATCTAAGTATAAGTAGAATACAGAAGTGAAAATTATAAAGTTAATATCATTTCAGGGACACTGTGTAAGGAAATTTTATTTAACGATCTATTTAAATGAGTTATCAAGATCGACCTTGGCTGTAAATTATAAGGGCAGTTCAGACAAACAAATATCCACCATTTCTCAATAACTTCAGTTTATAACAACGAAAGCTGTATCGCACATAATAGTCTAGAGCAGCACTTATAAAGTTAAAAATATCAACGGCACAAATCACAATAATTTATTTACGGTACAATTGACGGTAACAAGAAAAGGGCAATTGAGGTAACATAATTATTATTATGATACCCCAACGTAAGCTAGTGTAGGAATAATTATTCTAGTCTAATTATTTAAATAATATTTATAATAGGAGAGTAAAAGAGTGGATAGATAAGTACATGTAAAAAGAATTTTGGGAATTTTTAAATCTTTTCGAGAGGATAATATGCTTTTTGCATATCCTGTAGCCCGGATGCTGGACCGCAGCTTCTATTGGACGTCTCAAAAACCTTCGCATATTGCTTACAAAATAAAGTCTAAACTCTAAACCCCTCATATCGTTTAGGCTTTTGGTCAGGACATGAGAACTGTTGTGACAACGATAACTCTATGTTCCAATAAAAGTATTAATAACAAATACACAATTATTAAACGATATACTTGTATAAAATCTAAACGGCCATAGTGTGCGCTGCGTCTTATACGAAACATTGGCCATTATTATCGGTACTTACCTCTGGATCCTGTCGTTTTGTGAAATGTTAAACAAGGAATCGTTAACTTTTTATGTGTTGCAACAAATCCCCGAGAAAACATATAAATTTAAATGTCAACTGACAAGGTCGCCGTCCGATTATAATTAATGTTATACCTAGAATAAAGAAAAACAATGAAAAACTTTTTAGGAACTTGGCAAGAGATTTCATAATTTGTCCTTGTAGTGGGGTTAATTTGGCTTTTATTTGGAAATTACACTCGACTGTTAAGCTAGCAACACCACAAAGTCTCAAGAATTTATGATAAATCTTTTCTAATTACTACCAAATTACCGAAATACGTTTAAAACGTGGTCGGAAACAGCTGTAGTTTATTGATTATTATATTTTATTATACATGCGAGTAGTAGGTTAAGGTAAGTAATTAACCTATAAAAACTACATAGGTACTACTTTTTTTTATTTTTATGAAATAAGGGGGCAAACGAGCAAACGGGTCACCTGGTGGAAAGCAACTTCTGTCCCCCATGGACACTCGCAGCATCAGAAGAGCTGCAGGTGCGTTGCGGGCCTTTTAAGAGAGAATAGGGTAATAGGGGAGGGTAGTGAAGGGAAGGGAATAGGGGAGGGTAGGGAAGGGAATAGGGTAGGGGATCGGGCCTCCGGTAAACTCACTCACTCGGCGAAACACAGCGCAAGCGCTGTTTCACGCCGGTTTTTTGTGAGAACGTGGTATTTCTCCGGTCGAGCCGGCCCATTCGTGCCGAGCCATGCGCTCTCCCACGTATAAAAAAACTTATATTTACTTTATAATTTATACCAAATGCCGTCAGAGATAATAATATGACAATTTAAATATGTTACGAAACTTATAAACATCGAAAGTTCTGTATCTTAAACTGTTGAAGGGTTTTTACGACAAGACTGTCTGAGATCTTATCGAATTTATTATCCGTTGTTAGTAAGTACTACGACTATGAAAATTTTACAATAAGTAATCTAAAATACATATAATACAGAACATAATAAAACTTTAAATCTGTTTATTGAATTTATCATTTTATGAATTGAACATAAAAATTATGTTACCTTTTTTAAAGTTGAAAGGTAACCTGCCGTGTAGGTACCTAATCTGTAAACTTGTAATTCTAGCAAAACAAGATTCATGTACTTAGACTTTTTTAGACGAACTTATTTGGTTCTATACCAAGGACCTTAGATTTTTTTTGGGCTGGTACCGACTTCAAATGTACTGTTTCAAAGCTGCAACTTTTAGTGCAAACTTTATACAGGGGACCCACAGAACAATTATTGTTTTTAATGTTCTGTGAGAGGACCCATATACACCCTAAAGTATTATTATCATTTAGATTTGTTAAACCCTGTATACAAAAGAACATAATATAACCTCCTTCTTTTTGGAAGCCAGTTAAAAACGTTAGCCATTCTTTAGAAAGATCATTTTATCAATCTCCGATTAATTAATAACATTAATAATAATAAAATATAGCATAAGTTAGTAGTCTGTAGTCTGTATTGTCCCCGTGGCACCTAATAAACTTACCTAATTACATATTAAATTTTATTACTAAATATGAACACAGTATTTTGTTCTACGGATGAACTATCTGCGGGTAAGTATCAATTTGAATACATAATTTTTAACGATAATTTTTATCGCTTTTATTAGGGTGGGTTGCACCAGAGGCGTGGTTAAAGTTATGGTTATAGTTAAGGCTAACTTTAACTTTAACCATAAGGGACATCGCAGACGGCACACTTTTTGTGTGATCGAGGCGCGGCCATGCAGATTGTATGTGCGCCGCAGACTCGATCACACAAAAAGTGTGCCGTCTGCGATCTCCCTCACTTTGACCACAGAATTTGACAGATGACAGCTGGTCCGACAAGGCTTGAAATGAACGTGGGCGGGGGCGCTGCTAGTAAAAGAGAACTGTCAAAAATGGCGTTTTTGTATGATAACAGTGTTAGTTCTTTTTTTCGCCACGTTCATTCAAAGCACAAGGCGAGCTCAATGTTATGGTTAAATAAGGCGTCCATTTTTTACTTTAACCAAAGATTTGACATTTTGCATTGTAGTTAAAGTTATAGTTAAAGTTACAGCTATAGTTAAAGTAAGTTGGTGCAACCCACTCTTAAAATTACAAAGAATAGATCGACAAAAATACACAGGTTTAGAAAAATTTGGATAATTTATTACAGTACTACCATGTACTATTATCTATTCTGTGGTACTACTAGATTAGTATCTACTAGTAGAGTCGTATTTAGTAGTAAAAAATGAACAGTATAATATTTCAATTTTTATTGTACTTGTAGTTGGTAACTACTACAATATTATACTGTCCATTTTTTTTTCGAAATGTGAACAAAACTTATGAATTTAATTCAGTCATTCTTAAACATAAAATTTAAGTTTCAAAAAGTAAGAAAGTAAGTAAGTAAGAAAAGGGCTGCAAAATATTTAAGTTGTCTGTAATCTGTATAGTAAGTGAAGTGATGTGTGGGAGGTACCGTAATTCTTTTTTTTCATAGATTTTATATACCATTTTGTCGGCATCATTAAGATGTGCATTCTCGCCAAATTACAGCTTTTTAGGTCTTATATAGTCTCTGAGCAAAACCGCGGACAGACAGTCGGACGGACAGACTGAAACTATAAGAGTTACGGATGCCTAAAAATATTGTGATCATTTTCTGTTGAAGTTAAATACTACTCTAATGTGCACTTATAAAAGAAAAATTTAACATTAACTAACTTAAACTTTTTTAGTCGGTATAATTAACATGAGAACTAAAAGTAGAATAAATTATAGTGGCATGGTGGAAACTACCTGTTACTCATCCGAATCTTTTTCAAGATTTACTACAATATAAAAATACCATAATTTATTAAGATAAACAACATATCTAGTAAGTATAAAAAAATCATGACCAAGTATCAAGATCATGAAATTGTGTAATTTTCTAACCGAAAACCATCGACTACAAATGTCAATATTAGAATAATATAGCCAGTTAAAATAAATGCTGGGTTCTATTCTCGTTGGCCAGAGATAAACTTTTAACCACATCGCCGTCGACTTTCAAACGATTTATTTGTCCATCGAATGAGCGGACGAGAGCAATTTTTAATTCCACGTACACAATCGACTATGTATTAGTTGCGTGAAAAAATTTCCTCGTCCAAAGGAATCTCAATATAGA
This sequence comes from Aricia agestis, assembly GCF_905147365.1. Taxonomy (NCBI): domain Eukaryota; kingdom Metazoa; phylum Arthropoda; class Insecta; order Lepidoptera; family Lycaenidae; genus Aricia; species Aricia agestis. Next base: position 7,023,951 of record NC_056409.1, on the reverse strand, counting down.
GGTATTGTAAGCACTTAATGAAAGGCAAGGGGCAAACAATAGAAGCAATCTGTGGAATGGCATCGTTTAAAATGAACATTAGAAACAAAATCGCTCTTTTATTGTTCGGTATAATTTTACCGAGAGTCTTTTATTTTTCACTGTTATCTGAGTTTTCGGTTACAGTACAATGAGACTAAACGATGGAAGTCAATTATCCTCTGTTACCTAAATCACGTTTCAAAGAAACGACGACAGCGTTTCGGAGATATATCACAATTCACAACTCAAAGAAAATATACATAGGATTTTTAATAAAACGGCTGATAGCTGTTTCGTAGAACTGAGAATATAATGCTAAATTATCATGTAAGGACCGAAGCCTGAAAAAAGCGTTTTCAGCAGACTATGGTTAACGTACGAGTATAAAGAGTTTTTTTTTATGAAATAAAAGGGCAAACGGGTCACCTGATGGAAAGCAACGTCGCCCATGGACACTCGCCGCATCATAAGAGCTGCAGGTGCGTTGCCGGCCTTTTAAGAGGGAATAGGGTAATAGGGGAGGGTAGGGATGGGAGGGGAAGGGAATGGGGGAGGGTAGGGAAGGGAATAGGGTAGGGGATTGGGCCTCCGGTATACTCACTCACTCCACGAAACACAGCACAAGCGCTGTTTCACGCCGGTTTTCATTCTGTGAGAACGTGGTATTTCTCCGGTCGAGCCGGCCCATTCGTGCCGAAGCATGGCTCTCCCACGTATAAATGAGTTGATATAGTTAATAAGACTAGTCTCGATATCTATCTTGATGTCAAAAGCAGTATTTCCGCACCAATACGACCTACAAGCCTTCGAGAAGAGAGTGTAATCCCTCTTAAAAGGCCGGCAATGCATCGCAGCTCTTCTAATGATGCGAGAGTCCATATAGTTGTTTTTCATCAGGTGATCCGTTTGCTCGTTTGCCCGTTTATTTTATTAAAAAATCTTGACAACGTCATTAGAATCTCATATAATAAAGAGCTCATTATTGTATCAATTTCGATTTTTTAAATATTAATGCCCCTCCGGCCTCCCCTCTCTTTCCTTTCTGAAAAGCAAAAATATCATCTATTACAGTACAGCATGTTGCAGTAAATACTACCACCAATAATGCTTTTATGCATTTTTTCTTTATACTTCGCGTGGTCAATTAAGTTCTATGCTAATAACTGCATATATTTAAGATTTATTTTAGTTACAAAGCAATTCAGTACAATTACTCGTATGAGAAACTTCTATTACGGAATTTGAACTCTATAGTCATTGACATACACATGAGAATCGTATCACACATTTTTATAATCAGGTTTCAGGGTGATCATGCGGACGCCGCCCAGGTGAAATCGACTAGAAGAATAAATGAAAGCTAACTCAGTATGGAAACGGCTTTTAACTAAAATTTTGCAACGATATTGAATTTTACAATATTATCTTTGAGTTTCATACATAGAAGTGAGAGCATACAAGTAATGAATAAAATTTCTTTCATCAAATATTCCGTACCCAAAGTGTAAAAACGGGACTCTATTACTGAGACTTCGATGTCTGTCCGTCTGTCTGTCTGACTCCAGGCTGTAATTCAATAACTGCTATAGCTAGACATCTGAAATTTTCACTGATTATGTATTTCTATTGCCATGATCGTATATAAGGGGGAGGGGGGTCCTGGAAGTCCGGGTCAAAATAATTGTTATGAATATTTGTTATGATCTTTAGTGGCTAGTGTCTGTAACTCTTTCAGCGGTGCTACTTTCGCAGTAACGTCTAACACACTCGACATAATACATTGTGGATATGCTCCAGTCTCCATGTTAGCCCAGCCGCCCATAGATTGCCCCTCACGCTCCGCGGAGCGCGTATCTTCGCCACGCCATTTATATTATTATTATTGTACGTTGAAAAACTGTAAAATTTTATTACCCTCCGCTCAGAAGCTGCACACAATTCATTACTCATCCTGACGTCTCCTCGGAGGTTTGAATGCCATTTATGTATATTACGGCTAGTGGTTCTAGTTTCCTTTGATGTCATTTATCTTGTGGTTTCATTTTTAAGAAAAATGTGTATCGGGTTTGCCACGAATATACTTATATACTTAAGTTTTGAATTTTTATTACATATTATGCTGACGTCTTATTTGTAGCAGGCAGGCAAATGTTATTTCTAGGCGTAGGGACAAATCATAGATCGCATCTTGTCGATTAAAAATCGTTTGAGAAGTATAAAATGGCAATCATGGAGTTTTAAATACGTAACACCAATTTATTCTCTCAAGTACACAAATTATAATGTGCCGTACTATACTGATGATGATATAGGTCAATTTAGATAATATAGGCACTGTGGTGAGGTTCCATTATTCCATTCCATATCTATGCAACGTGAATTTGTTTTTAATTAAGATTGATACGAAACAACTTTAACTTATGATATTATCAAAGAACATTTAAAAGTTTTATCAGCGTTTGGAAATTCGAGTTGAAACAAACTTCTGAAAAGCCCAAATGATAGAAAGCACATGAATTTAATCAGAAGTTTCTAATCACAATAAAAATTCTAGGCTTTTTAATTTAACAAAAGTAAGAAATTTTAAAACTTAAAAACCGCTGTAGTAAAAATGTCGTAAACTGATAAGGAGTTATAATAAGTAAAATAATATGAAAATATAATCGCAGTTTCATATTATAATTTAATATTAGTATAATCCTCAAGTCTGACTTATTTTAGGGAATGTTGAGTTTTTTTTGTTTTATTGTATTTTTATCTTGTTTGTTTTATTGTATTTTTATCTTGATGTCACAATATGTTAAGCTTCTTGGTCGTAATGAATTTATTTTTATTATTATTTGTGTTTTGTAGTTAATGATATTTGAGTACCTACCATTGTATTAAAAACATGTGTGTCTGTGATAGTCGCAATTCTAATAATTGTTAAATTACTTATTTAAATTTATTAGAGTATGTACTTGACATTTGCTATTATTATTATTGTTTTTTTTTAATGTTGTGTATAGTATTTATTGGACTACATGGTAAAATGTTACTTCTTTTGTTTATTATTGTTAACTGTATTACTTACTTTGCTGTCTGTTACTATACCGAATAAATAAATAAATAAATAACAATATGAAAGTAAAAATTGGACTTCATTAGAAACAAATTTATACGCGCTTAAAGAACGCGTAGATAGGTGTATGCTTAAATCTAATACATTGTTGTTGTAATTCATACAAATTTTATTGAAAATGGTTTTGAAATTTTCACACAAAACAACATTTAAAAAGACAATATTATGTACTTATTCTACTTTTTGAGTTCGGACAAACAGTAGCTTATTAGAAGTGTTATTTTTGTTGCGTAGGTTGTAGGCTGAGATCACGACCTCATATTATTTACACGAAGGTCGCAGGCCAAATATCCCATGGGCTCGTCATATTTTTGTTGGAAACTAATCACGGCGGCGACCTTTTCGATTGTTTTCCAAAGCCTTGATTAAGCTACTGTTAATTCTTGTTACATAAATGAAATGCAGTCCTAATTTTGATATAATAGTAGGAGATAGTATAAATTATTTATTTGTATTCTTCTATTTTTGTCTTTTTGTATTATTTAGGTAATTTATATATCGAATATCAATAGTTAAAAAAATAATCTAAATTGGTTCACACACGACGGTTTAATTTCGAAACCTTCTTTTTGAAGTTGTTTAAACGTAAGACGATACAAAACAATAAAATAATGAAAATAAAAGCTACTCTGATAAAAGTGTTCGCTAGTTACACCATCACTAAATTCTATCTCAAATCCAAAGTAGGTTACTGCGGCGCTTGAAATATATAGTATATTTAACTAACAACTAACAACTGCGAAAGTGTGTCTGTCTGTAACGCTTAAACCGCTTACTGTTTTGAAGAAAAGCATTGAAGACTTTGAGTTCTACGGGGCTAGCATAACAAAAGTAGACATGGGAAATAATTTGGAAAGATTCGACATACTGACAGATTTATCGACAAAATGGCGGATTACCATTGTCTAACTGTCACTTTGTCCTGTCTAACTGTTACTTTGTGTATTCTTCCGTAGAAAGAAACTGTTTCTATGGTGACCATGCTACGCCTGCTGGAAAAAGACCAGAGACAATCTTCATCGTTATAAAAATTGTACTTGTCCCGCACAGCAATCGACTTTGGACTCAAAGTTGCGGGCAAAATCTAGTAACTTTTATGCAAGATAGCACAATATATTATATATTGTACAATAGGATGATGCGAAACGTGTCCCGTGTTATTGACATTGCCATTGAGTCGCAACACGTGGCCCGACCCGAGAACACGTTTACGAGTACAAAGTATTCCTCTATTCAGACTCCTATACAACTAGATTCAAAGCGTCCGGAGTTTTAAAGTACTTTTACAAAAGGATTTTGCAATAAAATTTTATCAAAAGAAAGTTAATAACGCGATCGACATTATGAAGTTTTTTGCATTATGTAAAGTAGGGCGAAATGTGTTGAGTTATGACAGAGTTTTAGGTTATGTGAGAAAATTTTTGTACTTACTAATTACTTTTTAGTCCAAGTAAGTCTATAGAAATGCGTTTTGTTCAAACATTATAATTATAGAATACTAGATAATGCCCGCAACTCTGTTGCGCCGAAACTCGTTTATCGTGCAGGAACCGTGCATTTTTATGTGACAAAAAGTATCCTATGTCCTTTCTCGGGACTCAAAGTATCTTCATGCCAAATTTCAGCCAAATCGGTTCAGCGGTTTGGGCATGAAGAGGTAACAGACAGACAGACAGACAGACAGACGGACAGGCAGACAGACACACTTTCGCATTTATAATATTAGTATGGATGTTAGCACAAACACCGTGATCCTTGAAACCGTAAAAATATGAGCCCGTTAAAATGAACAACTTTTTCTATGAGAACAATGCTGGGAACTAAAAAAAATCCGTCTTCATATCCATACAAATTGCCGATCCGGGCTTCCGTATGGGTATGAGACGACATTTTTTTGAGTTCCCAGCATTGTTTTCATAGAAAAAGTTGTTCATTTTGACGGGCTCATTTGATCATTTCAAGGATAACGGTGTTTACACTAACACACTGTATACTGACAGATTGTATGCACTATTTTCTTATCACTTCGTAATTTCTCTATTCTTCAGTAGAAAGAAACCCTTTTTATAACGATTAAGCAGATCGTGCCGTCCTACTTAGGGCATCAAAACCCGGACCCAATTTTCAAAACCCGGGTTTTCGGGTTTTTGTTAAGTGAAAAACCGGGTTTTTCGGGTCTTTTCTGGTTTTTTTTTACAATTTTTTTATATTATAAATTCAAATTTTCAAAACTACTAAGGCCCACTTGCGCCAAAACTTTGAGTTAAATAAATAACCCGGGGCTTACTAACTCAGAGTTAACGTTTTTAATTTTTAACTCATACTACATATTGCACCAGAAGAATTTATCCCAGAGTCAACTTACCCGGGCTTATGTCATGTTCATTCATTCTTTTTACATCCAGCCAAATATGATAGAGCGAATGCTGAATAATTTAAGTGTACTGCTCTCTCTCGCTCCACAGTACTTTAAATAAGGCTATCTCCTTATGTCAGATTTGAAATGACACGTGGTTCTATGTCGCATTGTGTTGTGAATTGTGATATTTTGTGCAAATAAATTAAGCGGAAAATGATAAAAATTGTGAAGAAACACTTGTGTCCAATGTTTATCTAGTTTACCTATTTATAAAGGAGTTCACTAAAGACGCACTAATCCAATGATATTATTATTAAACTTTGGTAGGGAATTACTTTTTATGCTCATTTGTATATTGCAATTATTTTCAATTTTATTTAATAAAAAGAGAACAGTTTCTTTTTCTAGGCGACATCTTCGATGGAAATCTTTGTCTCTTCGTGAGTAAATACGGGACCCTAAACAGATCGGTCCGTTCTACAATCCTTCTGTAATACGAGTCCGATCTAATGTATTCGATAATTTCTTCATCATCATCAGATAACAACCACTGATCATTTATCATGGTTAAACACAAAATAAAACCACTGAACACAACAAAGTACATAAGTCATAACCGAAAAATCTCAGTTTTGATATTACTAACCCAGAGTTAGTTGAATTAACCCTCCGATATCGGTGGGTTAAAAATTTAAAAAATTAACACGAGGTTAACTCCTAACTCTTGGTGGTGCAAGACATGTTGTGTATGCTTTGAATTTTTATTTTTTATGGTAAAACTAAAATATTTTTATAAAATTATTTATTCGACATATTAATATATGTCGATTTATATTATAATTCATAATATTATGTCGAGTATAATTAATATAATATACATAATATTACTGTCAATTACAGTTTAACTTACTTATTACATGACACTTGGGTCAGTGATGGTACTCGTAAAAGATGATTTTTCAAACAGTTTTCTACACTTTAATTTGACGCAAATAATCATAAGTATATTAGTATTCGTTTAGCATCCTTTGCAGTCATTTATAATGTATCTTAATGATCTTTTTTACACGTCTTTGCACTTCAAATAGCTCTTTAAGAATTTTAATGGTAATTCCTACAAGAGTACACCGTTTGGCCACAATGTAAATAATATAAAGTAGATCATCTTCTTATTCTTCATCTGAATCACACGCACGCATTATTTTCTTGATTTTAGATAACGTGAATTAGCATAACAATATTATAGTAATATTGATTTATATATTGATACTAGCCGTTCCAGCAGACGTTGTTTTGCCATATTATAAAGTATTTCGCCCACATTTTTTTATTGAACTAACTAAATAAGTATGTCACCATGGCAACGTCCATCGTTATCCCGACGCGTCGCACAAACAATGGTCGCCGTCAGTCTCGAGTTGTAATAATTTACTATTAATTATTAACTAATGCACTTATCAATATGAAAAGTAGATGTTGTCAGATTCTCAACTCTAGCCGATATGCTCGCTAAGATTCACAAAAATCGGTCGAGCTGTTTCAGAGGAGTTCAATTACACCCACGTGACACGAGAATTTTATATATTAGATATATATTGATTGAGATTGCTTTTAAGAAGTTTACGTTAATATGTTCTCCTAAAATTATTGTGATAAAAAGACTTCGTGAATACTTATCTCGGTTCGCTCAATGAAGCTAGGACCTAGGACTCGGAGTTAGGACCGTAATAAATACGGTAACGGATAACCTATATAAAGAAATAAAAATAAAATAAAATAGCCTTTTTATTTCATATAGATTTACACAACTAGGTTACATGTTAATTTTACAACTTATTTACAGCTAGTTTATTATCTTTTGTAATTACTGTTTTAATCCTATTTTAGTTATTTACTAATGATTTATTAATCTACATGAACCCCTGAATGGGTAAAGGCCTCCTCCAAGTGCCCCCATTTTTCTCTGTCTTGTGCCAGTTCCAGCCAATTTTGGCCTGCTGTGGCCTTTATTTCATCGTCCCAACGTGTTACAGGTCTTCCTCTAGCCCGTTTACCTTGAGGACCCTTCCAATAAGTTAATATTTTTGTCCATCTTTTATCTGGTATCCTCGCCACGGATAACCTATATAAGGGACAGAAATAGTAAGCTGCTAGGCTTCCTGCACGTCAATTTTACTATCTTAATGGAACGTTCGATATAACATTAAAAAATTGAAGGAAAAAGCAAGACTGGTTTTATCGGCGTTTCGGCAGCGCCGTTGGAGCGCCGCGCGTTCGAAGACGTATGGGGGTAGTAGTTGCGTTTTAAAGTCGTGCGCTTGAGCAGCGCCGTTCGTCCAAACGTTTGTTACAGGGCTCGTACCACGAAACCGTTTTGAGACTCAAACAATCGTATGAAAATGCCGCATCCTACTCTAACAAACGAGAAATGACGTTGTTAGAGCAGGACGCGGAATTCGCATCCGATTGTTTGAGTCTCAAAACGGTTTCGCAGTTGGCCTACTGCGTCGAACACGCGCGCTCTAACGGCGCTGCGACACGCTTACGAAAATTATAAAACATGGTAAATATACTTGTCATATTTGAGTTACCTGATAATAATTTTAAAGTATAATTTATATTGTACGTGTGAGTCAGATTATCTGTTTGGAAAGGACTACAGACATTTCATGACATTCATTGATGAACATTCAAAATAAAGAGATATTTTTATAAATCACATTGAAGAAAATTAAATTGAATAAATGAGACAATTAAACATAAAGTACTTAATACAATAGTTTATGTTTATGTCTATTCAGTGTCAGATATAAAATTGTCGTAAAAGTTACTTAATTCAAATGTAATTTACTCTATAAAGAAGAAATATAAAAAATAAGTGTGTTGTAGTATTGAAATTATTGTAAGTTGTAACTAATCAACCTTATGTTATAAAATGAACGCTGAACCTGCGGGGCTAAAATGGTCCCTTTATAAAATCAAAATATGATTCATTTTCTAAAAAAATGCAAAATGGTCACTCTGCTTGCAATAATTCATGTCTACAGATCGACAAGGCTTTATATGAACGTGGCGAACAAAGGAACTAACGCTGCCATCATACAAAAACGTCATTTTTGACAGTTCTCCTTTACGCGCAGCGCCCCCCCGCTCACGTTCATATAAAGCCTTGTCGATCTGTAGTAATTCGTACTAAATTGACATTTGTCAGTTTGATAGTTTTGACAATTCATTTGCTGAATTGATTGAGAGGAATTGCTAAATGCTAGCCCCGCTGGTGACTAATTGGCTTACAGCCTTACAATTAGGATTATTTATGAGATGTTTGTTTACATAAGTACTATGTTAACATACAGTTATTTTATTAAGTACAAGAATACTAGACAGTCAAATTATGTATATACTAGACAGTAATTTGACCCAGCCTTATACGGCACCGAGAATATTATAGTTAATTTATTGAAACCTCATTCTTTAAAATTTAATCGATAGCTAAAACGAGAAAAGAAATACAGATAAGAGATTAATTGTCAAAATCGTACCCTTCTTTTAGCTTCACTATAAAGTCTGGTAAGGTGCTTTAAAATCAATGCTGTTACAATTGAATTAGGTAATAGAAAAATAAATGCACAATAAGAGAATAAGCGAGCATAATATCATGTACAATGAACATGTTCAACGTTGGACTTACAAAGCATGCACATAATTTTCATAATATTTTAATGCAGTCTTGTATGAATTTACAATGGAGGTTATAACAGCGGTTTCTTTAAAATACAATCGTAATATTATCATGATATTATATGAAAGTTTTTAATATACTTGCGGCTTTCAAAGTTATATTATCTTAAAGTTAATCTTTAACTTAATCTTTAAGTAGTCATAATTACTCCTGTTTATTAAGTTTTTTGTAATTTACATGATTTTCCAAAACATTGTTATGTTAGTCGTGTTACTGGTAATTCTTAACTAGCAGGAATAGGGGAAATTTTAAAGGGATTTTACAAGAAACAAAATTTTACGACGTCATAAAATAATTTTATGGATGAGGAAGGCTTGCAAAAAGTTTCTCAATGCTTTATCCGGCGGCCGAGACGACAAGTATTAAGGATGATTAATAGATTTTTACCGCTATAAGCTAGGCTTAGACTTGGATAGTTTTATATACTTGCATATTAAATTCTGCAGTTAAAGCAGATATTTTAATGAAAATGGACATTATTATTACTTACATTTAGGTGTCTACATATTTTATTACAATATTCCTTAAATTACAATTCTTCTGTATAAGTAATTCTCTTAAATTATCATTTAATTTTTATGTAGTTTTTATCATTGGCTTTTGATAGAAAATCAAGTCAATGAAATTGGGCGATAATATATTATTGCATCAAACTTAATTTTAAGACTTTACTTAGAAACCTTCTTTTTATTTATTTTTTGTGCTAAGAAGGAAAATTTTGTTTCAGATTCAAGTTTGTGTACATTTACAGCTGTACTTAATATTAGCTCTTGAAGTATCCATCTGTCAGGGCAGCTGGTACCGACTTCAAAGCGTAACCTTAACGACGAGTATTACGTACAGTAGTTTTAATACAGAAATCCGTCTTACAATTTGGATTCGACGAAATTATAGTCTTTTGAAACACTACCCCAAGATGAAACAACAACATTTTTTAAGAAAATCGAGTATCTAAAAATTGTAGAACATTATCACATCAAAATACATGTCATTGTAAACATTCAATTATTATTTTATCAGATTAGTTTAAGTAATATTTAAATAGCTACGATGTAAGTGAAATCGAAAACAAATAAATGAAAGAAAATTCCATTGTTTTCTCAATTTGAAAGCATTTGATGTTGAGAGAGACGGAGAACAGTTATTACTGCTACAATAATAATGGGAAGTGGCTCCTGCGAGGACTCCAATTTAATTGAAAAACCGACTGTTTAATTCACAGACTGTGGAATCTCGGAATCGGTTTTCATGAAATTTAGTATATAGGGGGTTTCGGGGGCGATAAATTGATCTAGCTAGGAATCATTTTCAGAAAATGTCTTTTTATTCGTGTTTTATCGATAATCGATAAACTGAAAAATATTACTGATCCTGACATCTATTGGCGAATAATAATACTATTTTGTTGGCAACTAATTGTTTTTACGACCAGCAGATGGCGTTATTAAATAACACGAACTCAACGAGTGTTTGCTATACCGAGCAAAGCTCGGTCATCCAGGTACTATTATTTTAAGAGTGTAAGTTTCAGCAACACACAAAATTCTCATTTCTCTGTTCCTATCGATATTGAAGGGGATGCTTATCTGGAAGTTCTGAGAATTGGCCAATATTTAGTTTTTATAGCCGAAATTAATAAAAAGTATACCGCAGAACAATATTTACAAGGTAAGCTAGTTACACTATTATAAATTTTCATTTAAACTTTCCACGTATACTTTAGTGTACAAAAAACGAGTTTTACTTAATTTAAATTAATATTAAAGTATTTAGTCTGTCTGTATGTTTGAGTAGGTAATAAAAGTAGAATTTTGCAGCCTGCAGGGTCGATCACGTTATTTTCCTAACCTCTGTCCTTCGCCCTCTGTTCGTAATTGGTCAATATTGTCTTATGTTCGAGGGCTGATTTACTTAAATATCTGAAAGAACTTTGTATACTCGTAGCTACGTTTTACATAGAACTTAGGTATTTTAGTGGGCACGGTATAAAATGACCCAAAATTACATGAGACTACAAAATTACATGGGTAAGTACTAAATATATTCTCTTAATTTACCAAATTGTTTGTAACTTGCTGAAATTTAACAACATATTTGAAAATAACAATTTAAAACGTAGAAACTCTTATAGTATTTTTAACGCCAGATTGCATTTGGCTCGTATAATTTTATAAATGGTCAGCATTGTGTACGTAATTTTTAACAAGATAAGCTTTTGTTAAAAATGAGTCGGCAAATTCTCAACACTGTGGTATCAGTTATGACAATCAGACAGGAATAAATTAACAATGTCCAGACGGCCACTGACCCTCCCGGATTTTCAAAGGGTTAGCGAAATTGCACACCATCTGAATATTTCCTGGGCATTACCGTAAATTATATACAACTAGATGACGCCCGCAACTCCGTTGAACCGTACATTTTTCCGGGATAAAAAGTATCCTATGTCCTTTCCCAGGACTCAAAGTATCTCCATACCAAATTTCAGCAAAATCAGTTCAGTGATGAGGGCGTGACGAGGTAACAGACAGACAGACACATTTTATACACATTAGATAATATAATATTTATACATATCTATACATATAATAAAACTGTAGAAATGACAATTCTGTATATTAAAGATATCCAAAAAATAATAAGCGGGGGCTGTTACTACATCGCTATAGAAGCCAAAACTGTGGTTGGTTTTTTGTCTGTCTGTCTGTCTGTATGTTTGTTCCAGCATCACACGAAAACTACTGATTCTTCTCCCAACTTAACATCTGGTGTACAAAAATTTTTCCCCCCACCTCTCCAAGGGGTCAAAAGAGGGGGTAAGATTTTGTACCAAACTTTTTTCTTTAACACGAAAACTACTGATCCGATTTGAATATGGTTTTCGCAGATATATTTGTCTTCTTCCAACTTCATATCTGGTGTATAAAATTTTTCCCCCCCACCCCTCAAACGGACCAAAGAGGGGGCAGATTTTGTATCAAACTTTTTTCTTGAATAAACTTACATCATATTATAAACTGTATTTTCCAATTTAATATCTGGTGTATAAAATTTTTCCCCTCACCCCTCTAAGGGGACAAAAGAGGGGGCAAGATTTTGTATAAAACTTTTTTCTTTAACACGAAAACTACTGATCCGATTTGAATACGGTTTTTGCAGATATATATGCCTTATTCAAACTTAGCGTCAGCGCCGCCTCAATCCCCCCCCCCTCCCCCCACCTGGTAATGTTGCTAAGCAAAATGGTGTTGCGTCGTTAGTGTTGAGTTTTACTCCTTCTTTAGAATCAAAGTAAGTTATTTATTAAAAGTGAAATTAATCTAACCAAAACTAAACATGCAGATTTTGCGTGTCGTTTGATTAATATGCGAGAGGCTTTGCTCCTGCGCTTACTTGGGGGGGCTGCGCCCCCCCAAACCCCCTCCTCCTGGTAGTGTTGCTAAGCAAAATGCTGTTGCGTAGTTAGTGTTGAGTTTTACTTCTCCTTCCTTAGAATCAAAGTAAGTTATTTATTAAAAGTGAAATTAAACTAACCAAAACTAAACATGTAGATTTTGCGTGTCGTTTCATTAATATGTGGGAGGCTTTGCCCCTGCCCCTAGTTGGGGGAGCTGCGCCCCCCCCAACCCCCCCCCCCACCTGGTAATGTTGCCAAGCGAAAACGTGTTGCGTCGTTAGTGTTGAGTTTTAATTCTCCTTTAGGATCAAACAAAGTTATTTATTGAAAGTGAAATTAATCTAACCAAAACTAAACATGCAGATTTTGCGTGTCATTTGATTAACATGCGGGAGGCTTTGCCTCCGACCAGTACTTAGGGGGGCTACGCCCCCCCAAACCTCCCCCCCCCCTCCTGGTAATGTTGCCAAGCAAAAACATGTTGCGTCGTTAGTATTGAGTTTTAATTCTTATTCCTTAGGAACAAACTAAGTTATTAATTAATAGTGAAAAATGTGAAACATACAGATTTCGAGTGTCATTTGATTAATATGAGGGAGGCTTTGCCTGGATATGGACAGACGGACAGGCTGATATTATATCTTTGTACTCGGGTTCCGTTTTTTACCATTTGAGTAAGGGACCATAAAAAGGAGAGAATTATCCATTTCCGTTATTATACTATGGTAACGCCTACGAAGTCGCGGGAAACAGCTATTCATACTAATATTATAAATGCGAAAGTGTATTTGTTTGTTTTTCCTTTCTTCGCAGCCTAACGAAGCAACCATTTGACTTGATTTTTGGCATCGACTTAGTTGAAAGAATAGAGAGTAACATAGGCTACTTTTGGTCTTGGAAAAACATCATGTTTCTAAAGGAGATTTGCAAGAATATTCGTATTGTACACGATTTTCGAATTTCACGCGAGCGAAGCCGCAGGCAAAAGCTAGTATTAGAATATATATGGACAAGTATATAATATGGATATTAGTATGGATACTGTGTTAAATTAATATTTAAATGAACGTTATACTTATAAACATATTTGGAAGTCTATCGCCAATCCGCTTCTTGAATACGAATAAGGTTAATCGGGAAATATGAAAATTGTTACTATATTTTTCTGATTTTATTTAGATTTTAGAGGTACATCCTTGCTACTTCATTATTCTCGTTTCTATATATATATTATTTTATATATATATATATATATATATATATAAAACTCAAAGGTGACTGACATGGTGATCTATCAACGCACAGCCCAAACCACTGGACCGATCGGGCTAAAATTTGGTATGTAGGTAGATATTATGACGTAGGCATCCGCTAAGAAAGGATTTTGATCAATTCCACCTCCAAGGGGTTAAAATAGGGGATGAAAGTTTGTATATAATAATACTTCTTAACGCGAGCGAAGCTGCGGGCACAAGCTCGTATTAAATATTTAGGATTCTCTGCAAATAACCTCAAAGTGTTAACACTTTTGTTACTTTTCCAAGCTAATTAGGCTGTAAAATTGCTAAGTAATTAGAAAACATTTCATTTTAATGCGAATCATAGTTTATTAACAACAAAATGTAGAAAAAGGTTTAGAAAGCTGAGGAGAAATCGTAGCTTCAATCGAAGAAGATAGAAAGGCATATAAACACTAAATATTAATAATTTTATACTATACTAGCTGTCCCGGTGAACTTAGTGGCACTTTAAAACCTTCCCTGGACTTCTACGAATATTTTAAGATTAAAATCAGCCCAATCCGTTCAGCCGTTTTCGAGTTTTAGCGCGTCTAACACATTTGAAAATCATTTTTATATATAAGATAATATCCGATAAGATAATATCTTAATATTAAATAAAAATCTTAAATATATATTATATATTTAAGATTTTTATTATATGATACACATACTTAATACACTTCAATGACCCAGAAACTTCGAAAATTTTTGTTCCGTCGACGGGATTCGAGCCCACGACCACCGGATTGAGCTACTAACGCGCTCATCCACTGAGCTACTGCAGAGGTCATCATATTGCCACAATCAATCAAGTATGTGAGTATTGTATGATCATTATTAGCGAAGCGTCTCGTCACGGGAGAGAGCACTTCAAAGGCGAAGTGTTGTGCTCGAGTTTATTAGCTGTGACTCATGGGGCTTAAAGGGGTGACAGACGTGCGAGTAATGCTAAGTACTCACATACGGTTTTGCTCGATAGTTTTACTCGAAATCGAGCAAAAACCACCGTGTGGACCGCAAAACTCACAGCTCGAAGGCTCGCATCGAGCCAGTTTGAAGGCTCGAATCGAGCCGGCTTGACAATTTTTTTGACACTAGTTTTTATTATTCGTAGCTAATTTCCTTCGAACAGGAGTAAAACTATCGAGCAATGCTGAATGTGTGTACGAAAGCCCGAGCCGTGGTTTTTACTCTACATGATTGCTCGATCGAGCAAAACCGTATGTGAGTACTTACACTAAGACGCGGACTTATGGCTCGACGATCTTAATCGCCTGTGTGTCAGCAAAGAGCCGCGAGCCTGAGGGTATGTTAATCCAGTGTGAGCGATTCTCGTATGTCACCGATGCGTAAGTTCGCGAACTTAAAACCCGCGTGCTTTAAGTTCGTACGTCTATCAGGCCTTTTAGACGCACGCGTATTAACTATCTATTTCATCATTCATAGCATAAAGTACCCGCGAAGTGGCGCTTTGATTTTAAAATCCATTCTAATATTATATGTGCAAAAGTGTGTCTGTCTGTCTGTCCGTCTGTCTGACAATCTGTCTGATACCTCTTCACGCCCAAACCTCTGAACCGATGTTCCTGTTGGTATGGAGATGCTTTGAGTCCCGGAAATGGACATATTATACAATACTTTTTATCCCGCAAAAATGTACGGTACCCGCGCGGTAAATGAATTTTGGTGCTACGGAGTTACGGGCGTCATTTTGTTTATTATATTTTTATTGTTATTTGGATCATTTGTCTGTATTAACTTTAAAGTTATAGTTATATCTGTAGCGGTAGCACGGCGACCAGCGGAAATGCGAAAGTATGGACAAACTGTGGAAATAAACCTAAGGTGCCGTTCCGATCTTTTTTCGTTCCGAAAAATTCAATTAAAATGCCACTTTATGACACACTATAGTATATGTCATAATGTAGGATATTATTTGAATTTTTAGAACTATAGTCTGTCATAAAGTGGCTTTTTAATTGAATTATTCGGAACTAAAAAAGATCGGAACGGCACCTTAAGTTTATCTCCACAGTTTGTGACTATAGTCTGTCATAAAGTGGCATTTTAATTGAATTTTTCGGAACGAAAAAAGATCGGAACGGCACCTTAGGTTTATTTCCACAGTTTGTCCATACTTTCGCATTTCCGCTGGTCGCCGTGCTAGCACTACTGGTAATTAATTATTGTGAGTTAATTATATCACAATTCATACCTTACGCCCTTTGTTATTAAACCACTAATTTTTATGGAGAGGTTCGTAATGGAAAAGGTTTATTATCTTAGGTCCTGAGAAAATATATTATTCACAAAAAAAATTTTTTTTCAATGCTAAAAATATGCGTACAAAGTAACAGGCAACATTTATTTCATTGATTGTATATTTAGTAAATTAAACAGACATACGTTTAATATACGTGTATTAGTGTAAATTACGTTTAATATTTTAGTGAAACTGATTTTCTAAAATAAAATAAGGTGGCAAATGAGTGAACGGACCCTTGATGGAAAGCTGCCGACGCCCATGGACACTTGCAACATCAGAAGAGTTGCAGGTGCATTGCCGGCCTTAATTAATATAAATTACGGTAAATTTTATAACAAAGCTGAATACTATGCTAAAGATGCGCTTACCCGGGCAATAATTACGGCAATAATTGCTCGGCAACACGAATGAAGCGATCTGGAGCAATTAGTGGAGTAACATGGAGCAATTTATTTCATATCGATCAATGTCATATCGCTCAAATATTCTCAAATATCACTCAATATCGTATTACGCAATACAGCTGCTTGTTGCCGCAAATTGCTTGATGTAGTCGTGACGTCAAAGTTGACGAGAATTGACTGGTGTTGAGCAATTTTAGTTGCGAGTATAAGCGCACTATAATAGAATCTACACGTCATAACGCGCCTGCATTTGACCGAGACATGCTACGCACGTTTTCGCTACGAAAGCCTACGCGTACGTAGCACCGTAGCACCGTAGCACCGTAGCACGCCTACGACGCGTGGCTACGGCGCGCCTACGTAGCAACAACGTAGCTATGGAACTACGAAGCACGTAATGGGTACTTAAAAAGTTCTTACTATGACTTTTTAGTGAAGAATTAGCAATAATAATTACTAGAGGTCGCCTAGTGTTCGAAATTCGACCTTAAATATAAGTTTCAACTAGTACTTTAAAAATCAATGAAAATTAAAAAAATTGAAATCTGAAAATGTTTTACAGTGAGCGAGCTGATGATGATAAAATATTAGCAATAAGAGTACTTTTAACCCATCAATCCCTAAGCGGCATCCGGCTGTCGCATAATAATTGAAAATCTATTGTCTGCGATTCCCACGATCGTGATATTACACAAAAACTACTAACTAGATCAAAATCGGTCCACCTGTATAGATGCTACGACACTTAAAACACTCTTTTTCGTCGGGAGCTAAAGAGACATAATTGTTATGGTTTCAAGTATATTTTTTCGCATTTAATGTAACAAAAGACATCGAATTTTATTGTATTTTTTACCTTACATTTATTATAACAAAACACATCGTTCAGTATCCAGGTGACAGCTGTTATTTTTTAAGTGTAATTTTTTCACACTGTACCAAAACACATAAGTTGAAGTATCCAAGTATCCAGGTGTCCAGGTGTTGTGGTGCGGGCGTCATTCGCGCTCAGTCCGCCGACCGCGATGGGCGTCCCGAGCCCCGCGCCAGAGCTCGATAGAGCGCGGCGTCCGCACCTGTTGATCGTCGACGACTCCAGGGAACCCGCTGAAGGTTAGTGTCATTGCCATGTGCTAAACTTGGGCTGTATTAAATTCAATGTAAGGGCTTTAAATTCAATGTTGGGGCTTTAAATGCAATTTTACGGCGTTCAATTTTATATATATATATATGTTTTTAATTTGTTTAGGAAGTTTATTGTAATTTTAGACATTAATGAGTTTTTTATACTATTTATTGATACAGATGTTTCACTTTTTAATGAGTTTTTATACTATTTATTGATATAGATGTTTCACTTTTTAGACGTTTGTTAGGATATTTTGAAATGTCAATTCGTTTATTTGAAATTGAAAAATGTGTCAATTTGTTTTTTATTACAAATTCAGTAGTTTTTCTAAAATTTTACTAGTTTCAATTTAAAAACAAGTGAGTTAAATTTATATATTTTTTTAAGTACATACAAATGTATTATTACTATTGTGAATTGTATATCACACTTTTATTAATACAATTTTTGGCTTATTGAATTCTGTAATAAGTGTGATTAATTATTTTTTTTCTTTCTATGTAGAAAGCAAGCTGTCGTGTTTATAATAGGAATTTAGTGGTTAGCAAGTTTTTATGAGTTATGATTACGGCCTAAAATTACGTCGTAAAGACTTAGGCTTTTGCGATGAAACTTTTTAACGAGGTTTACATTTTAAACTTTTCATTTTTCAAGCTGAGTTGTTCGTGTAAATTGTAAGTAACCCTTTTTAATTTTTTGTTGTAAAGTTTTTAAAAATAGGTTTTATTTTCTTTTTAAATTATATTTTGCTTTACTTATAATTTTTGATGACATAATTTATTTAAAAGACTAACTTGTAAGGCTAGTTATTAATCTTACTAAACCTAACCTTTGAGTGACCATCGTATGGTACTTATGTAGATGTTTCATCCTTTATAGATTACTAGATGACGCCCGCAACCCCGTTGCGACAAAACTCTCGTATCGCGTGGGCACCGTACTTTTTTTTCGGGATAAAAAGTATCTTGTCCTTTCCCGGGATTCAAAGTATCTCCATACTAAATTTCAGCAAAATCGGTTTAGCAATTTCGGCGTGAAGAGGTAACAGCCAGACAGACAGACGGACAGACAGACAGACACTTTCGCATTTACAATATTAGTATGGATAACTGTTGCTTAGCTTTCGATAAAACTTTTATGACGACAATATCTGTTTCCAAGGAAAGGATATATTTCTCGTGTAACATATTTTTCTTTCTTACAATATGTGAATGCGAGTAAACAGCGCCGATATATCAATGTACTGTCACATTTTGCTGATGGTTTTTTGATGACACCTTAAATGGGTTTCTGAGAAAGGATTTATGAAATGATTTTTTAATTTTATAACACATTTTTGCTTAGAGTTTTGCAAATGTTTAAATATTTAAAAAATGCTACAAAGGGAAAATAAAAATAATAATCTGGAAAATAATATTAAATTTAACAAAAACTTATTTATGGATTGGTTTTTTTACGAAAAATCGTGTGTAAAAAAATCGTGTGAAAAAAAGAGAAATTATCAATCATATTTTATTATTTTCAATTAATTATATTTGATTTAAAAAGGAAAACACTCTGATAGAAGATTACAAATAAAAATGTAAGGTAAATCAGACCAGTAATATTTTTACATAACATCTCGTGTGTAGTGTTTCTAAGTTGTAACAAGTTTATTATGTTTTTTTATGAAATAAGGGGGGCAAACGAGCAAACGGGTCACCAGATGGAAAGCAACTTCCGTCGCCCATGGACACTAGCAGCATCAGAAGAGCTGCAGGTGCGTTGCCGGTCTTTTTAGAGGGAATAGGGTAATAGGGGAGGGTAGGGAAGGGATAACGGTAGGGGATTGGACCTCCAGTACTCGGCGAAACACAGCGCAAACGCTGTTTCACGCCGGTTTTCTGTGAGCCCGTGGTATTTCTCCGGTCGAGCCGGCCCATTCGTGCTGAAGCATGGCTCTCCCACGTCAAATGTATGTATGTGTATAAGTAATATCGGTC
This sequence comes from Aricia agestis, assembly GCF_905147365.1. Classification (NCBI taxonomy): domain Eukaryota; kingdom Metazoa; phylum Arthropoda; class Insecta; order Lepidoptera; family Lycaenidae; genus Aricia; species Aricia agestis. The sequence goes on along the minus strand of NC_056409.1, from coordinate 7,004,247 downwards.
CAGTTGATCGATGTCGGGAGTGGCCGAAGGTCAAGAGGTGTATCCTGCTGTTTATTTTGGCAGATTAAAATGTCTGGTAATGTTTTGGCAGATAAGGTCGGTTGCGGTTCACTAGTGTTTTTGAACGATACCCAACAATGACGGTGTTTGAAATTCTATTTGCCACCAGGTGCCATTAGGGTCTATCGTGTCAAATAATCATAATATTATATTGACATATGACAGCTATATCGTGACATAATATGACAGTAGTTTGACACAACAGACCCTAAGGTAACATAGCTGCACCTGGTGGCAAATATAATTTCAAACACCCTCATTTAAACAGTACTTACCGTATTATACAAAAGTTTTTCAAAATTTTCGTTAAAAAAATAATATTTTCATAAAACCAGTTAAAAAAAAACTAGGTTCGTTAGCGTGATTAATGAAAAACAACATAGATTATATTTTATAGTATCGCTAACGACGATGTAATAATTTTTGCTTACGTCAATTTTATACATTGTTTTTTTCAAAGTTTGTCATCATAATAATTGCCTATGGCGTGTTAATAACACCCTTGTATGTCTTATATATTAATTATATTTCTTCGCTTCATTCTTCGATATATAATTAACCAGTAGTACCTTTGTATATCTGCTTGGCATACGCGTTTTTTTAAAGATTTATGTAGGTAAGTTGAAAAATTACACGCTCGCCCGATCACATGGCGTTCCAGCGTGCCCCATTCTTTGTTAACGCGAGGCAACGCGAACACGTTTACTAAGTAACCATGCTAAAGGACAGCGCTCAGAAGAAAATTGGTTATTATTATTAAGATGATTGAGTCAGTGTTGTAAGTAACTAAAGTCAGTGTTATTTTATCATGTAACAAGAAAATACATGTAAGTACTATTAAATACTTAAATAAACGGCAGGCACTACCGAGGCCTAGACGAGCCAATTATATTCAATACTAGCCGGCTTGTACTACGACCGCGAGTCAATTAAACGTACAATGTGTTTGGACTGCGAGTCTTTATCACAATCTATAATATTATGTATGCTTTATCTGTTCTATAAATAGAATTATAGAACTATATGTTTTCTGGATGGGGGGAAATAGCTGCAGGTGATTTCTGCAATCATTTTATTAACCGGTATGTACTGCAACTGTGACTCAATAAGTACAGTGTGTTTGGACCGCGAGTTCTTTTACACAATCTATATTCTATATGCATCGGAATTGATTGCGGATCTCTGACGATGTTTTACCTATTCTATAAACAGAACTATATGTTTGCCCGATTGGGGTAAATAACTGCAAGTAAATTACTGCAAGTGTTTAATTATATTTAGTTATTTTATAAACTGCCATAATGTGTGGATTGACTGCGGGTCTCTAAACACAATTTATATGCATTGGAATTGACTGCGAGTCTCTGACGATGTTTTATCTGTTCTATAAATAGAACTATGCGTTGGCCGGTTTGGGGATTAACAGCGAGTTGTTTTATAAACCGCCATAATGTGTGGATTGACCGCGAGTCTCTAAGCACAATCCTTATGCATCGGAATTGACTGCGGGTCTCTGACGATGTTTTATCTAAAAATAGAAGTATAATATGTTGGCTGGTTTACGAGGGTTAACTGAGAGTTAATTACTATTTAAATTTAAAATATATTGATATTTTTAAATCAACATAATGTATGGATTGACTACGAGTCTCCGACAGTTTAAAAATAAAAATTAGCAACTACCGCGCGTTTTCTCGCGCTCTTATTTTTTTATAAATAGAACTACATATCTTTGCCGTTTTATAGAGAACAGCTATTTTGAGCTAATAACTAGATTGACTGCGAGTCTCATAAATTAACAAACAATGCGCGTCCCGTGCGATCCTTTTGTTCTAAATATAGAACTACGATTATAATTTATTATGTCTGCCGGTATATAATTATTATTATTAAATAAGTTTTGCACCAATGTTGGAACTCGGGATACACCGCGAGTGTATAACGAAACTTACTTAATATCTACGTAACGTGATAGTTACTACCCTCAATATTTTTTGTAACATATTTTATCGACAAATAAGTCGATTATAACAAGCAATTAAGCTACCCCAATATTTATTTTTTTGAGGTCACTAAGCAATCAATCGGGGAAATAAAACTAAAAGTGACCGATATACGGGTCGATCAGGTTATGAATGAACCCGAAGCTTTCCCACTCCTAAACCAGTGGATTCGGAGTACCGACACCGATAGAACCGGACCAGATCCGGATAGATCCAGGGCTCCTACTGACATTAGGTGAACCCTCGTTGGATTCGACAGATTATGGTTTTTAAATGACCCCAAAAACAATTAAGATAAGCTACTGCTTATAAAATATTCCTGATAATAAGTGTTGCAGATGGATTCAATTTCGATCGATTATTAATATTATCATTAAATAGATTTCACCTGACAAAGTCTCGATATTATCAGACTTATCAACAGTATCTGACTTATCTGGATATTAATTATTTAATTATTATCAGACTTATATGATAATATATTATCAGACAAGACAACTTCGTATGACTTCGTAACGGAAACCTATAACACTCAGACTCGATAAGTCTTGTCTCAATATCAGACCGTGATTATTATGGTTTCGCTGGATAATTCCAGTATTTGTTCTCAGAGACATACTAGAACATCCCATCAATCGGGTATCTTTTGGGCTCTGGCAAACCCTTCCCGCTACCCGAAGGGGGGGGGGGGGGGAGAGCTGGTAACCGTCGGCTGGCGCCGCTAGTACTGTACCGCTACAGAACCTTCGAGTTCGAAGAGCGTTGAGTCGACTAAACGCTCAACACCGCAGCAGTAGTGCTGACAGATATTTTTATATATATGTTTTACAGATGTTACTATTATGATTATTGTGGGCTTAATACAACTATCCCCAACCCGCAGCCCGCGGGCTGCATGCGGGCCGCGGCGCCGGGATTTTATTTGTAGCCCGCGTGATGTTAAACCATTTTGAAATTCACGCCCACCGGCAAAATCAAAGTCAACGTGAAAGTCTTTCACTTGTAAATCGTTAATTTTGAAAAACGTTATTTTTAAACTTAAAAATATTTGTTGCGGCCCGTTACACCAAAACCTTTTATGTTTGCGGCCCGCATGAGAAAAAAATAATAATTAGGGAACTTCGTTCCAAAAACAAAAACAGATTGGAGACCACTAGCTTAATATATTATACATCATGGCATCAATAAATTATTAGAATATGAAAACTATATCTTCGTGTACCCCCACCGAAGGTTACCTTATTTCAAAGCTTTTCTTTCCCCCAAACAAAGCGGCGGAAAATATTGTATTATATTTTAAACTATTTCTGAATTATTTTAAATTTGAAACCACTTCGTAAGTTTATTTTGAAATTACATATTAATTTGGAAAATTACCGTACGGCTTTAAAGCCAATACCCAAAAGTGGATATCTAGCAAAAATAGATTTAAAAACCTACTTCTTGGTTCCTATTAACTCACTAATCCATCGAAAGATTTTTCGAATTTACGGATTAAGAGCCTTAAGTCTTGACGTACAGATTATCAGATGTGCTAATATTTTGTTTTTGACAAAAAATATAAAAAAGGAAAACCAAACCAAGCGTATGCTTTATCACTACTAGACTTACCACGCTTTAACAAGTGTTCTAGGCGATAATTCTTCAGCGTTAGGCGCCCCTTTTTTTGTTTACGTTTGATTGTTAATAGTGCAATGGGTGTATTAAATCCACAACAAACAGGTAAATATTTAAGCCTTAACGTCTATAATATATATTATTATAATATAACTAGCTGTCCCGGCAAATGTTGTTTTGCCATATTAAGTATTTCGCCCATATTATTATTTTATTGAAGTGACTAAATAAGTACCTATGCCACCATGGCAAAGTCCATGATTGCTATCTCGTCACACAAACAATGGTCGCCGTCAGTCTCGACTTGTAACAATTTACTATTACTTACCAATAATATAAAGAGTGGATGTTGTCCGATTCTCAACCCTAGCCGATATGCTCGCTAAGATTCACGAAAATCGGTCGAGCCGTTTCAGAAGGGTTCAACCACGCACACCATGACTGGAGAATTTTATATATTAGATATATTATAAAATAATATATGACTATTAAAACGGAATAATATAGAACAGTTAAATCAGTGTACTATTCGTGAGCTAGCTCAACTGATAGGTATTTTGACACCTTCATATCCTGATTCCTGACTCCCACCGCGGAATGCAACTGGTTTTTCAGCGATTAAAATTTTTAATACTAAATAAAATATGCAATGATAAATACGATAACAGAATCACACTTATTCTTGAATAACATCTAATTGTTAAAATATTCAGCCTGCAGGTGGACTGAGAACACAATATTCTCAACTTTCAATCATAATATTAATATGCAATAATCACATTATCGACGACCACAGAGCCGGACCCAGTTAAAGCAGTGGACTCTTGAAGCGATCTTCGTCCGCTCCATCGGAACTTTAGCCAAAGAATTTGACAATGGCTGTAATACAATATCTTCTACAGCCATCACTGTGCACTGTCATTGTTTATGAACAATGTTGACATTATTGGTTGGTCACAGATGAATGTGTGAAGCGTCTTTCAAAAGAAGCTTTCCGGTAATAAAAATCCTAGCCCATACCTGAGTAGTATAGTACCCGGGATCCACTTATAAATTATTTGCTTTTTCTTGCACTCTGTACCTACTGAATACTGGTCATTGACTTAAAACTTTCTGCCTAATAAATCTCGGCAAAATAAAAATTACGGTTTTAAATAGCGACATTAATATTACAATGACATCAACTCCCGGGCGTGATCGGATCGGTGATGTTATTAAATTATATAAGTACCTAATTATTTAAAAAAAAAAAAAAAAAAAAAAAGAAGTTATACTTAAATTACTACGCCGTGCGATGGTTATTCAAGATTATATTAAATAGGATAATGCTACAGTACGGGTTATTATTGCTAACGTTTAACGCTCTGCATAGAACAGCCACCTCCCAGTCGGTTAGCCGCTGGATAAAGCAGGTGCTGTGCGAGAGCGGCGCGGCGTCGATACGAGCGTCGACACGGAGACTGCGACTCGACACGATTAGTAAGACGACAGTCGACAGGCAGGACTAGCGACTCCAATACTTTCGCTATTTTCCTTAGCCATAATTTTATCGACGAACAAAGTTTCCATCCCAGTATGTTATCATTTGAATCACAAACCATAGAGGTCTCTTAAGTCTTGTTTTTACTGACTATTATTTTTATTTATGGCCATAATGTTAAATTCTTTCTCGAATATAATGATTACTATTCAATTCATAATGTACCAGTGTCCAGTACATAATATAATAAATTGTATTTTGTAAAAAAAAAAAAATCTTTCTTTCGTTACTCTGAAAATCTACTGGTTAATTATATATCGAAGAATGAAGCGAAGAAATATAATAAATGATCAAACGAACTTACCAAGTGAAGTTCGATCATTATTATATGAGTCGCTTCATTCGAAGATATAATCTCCCTCCCACCCAGTCTGCACGAAACTATGTTTGCTGCAGTACCCAAAGAAAGAAAGAAAGATTTTTGCATTACTTCTCTCTAAACATAATGAGGCACGCTGGAACGCCATGTGATCGGGCGAGCGTGTAATTTTTCAACTTACCTACATAAATCTTTAAAAAAACGCGTATGCCAAGCAGATATACAAAGGTACTACTGGTTAATTATATATCTTCGAATGAAGCGACTCATATAATAATGATCGAACTTCACTTGGTAAGTTCGTTTGATCATTTATTATATGCCTTGTATGTCATAATAGTTATCCTAAATAATAGATTTTAATTGCGTCAAGCACTAGAACAGCTTTGGAACAATAAACATAATATTGTAGGTCATAATATGTCATAAGCATAACAAATTTAGCTCCATTGTTAATCCATGATAAACCTATTTAGGTTGCTCAATAAGGCTGGAACAAAGGCTTGGGTTATACAGGGTGTAACAAAAACAAGTGATAATACTTTAGGGTCTGTACGTGTTCCTTGTAGAGAGTTCACTGTGAAAGTAGCAGCGCTGAAAGACCAAATTTTTTTTTCACTTTTGTATGGGGAAACTTGTGACGCTTGGGCCGTTGCCCATACAAAAGTGAATTTTTTTTTTCGTTTTTCAGCGCTGCTACTTTCACAGTGAACTCTTTACAAGGAACATGTACACACCCTAAAGTATTATCACTTATTTTTGTTACACCCTGTATAAATTGCTCCGACATACTAAGCCTTTGTGACTCTTCTGGTATCACAAATATTAATAATACCAAAAAATAAAGTTTATGGAATAAACAATCGGCAATTATTGCATGTAACATAATTTATTCTAATTGTTTCTTCCATATTTTTTTTCAATATCTGCATACTAAGAAATTGAAACTAGGGTAAATAAATTATTTTTTGTGTCGTAAATGCGTTTTATGATACAATAACTGGTGTATGGCGTAAGGTCCAGGTGTCCTTGGCTTATTCAATAAAAATAACAAAGTTTCTCGCTCAGCCCGCGCAGGCTCTCCCGGACATGAAAAAGGTTAATGTAAATAAGGAAGCTCATCCCGTTTCATTATTATTACAAATAGCTTAATTCAAACCTTCACAAGAAAATATACTTAAACATTTCCTGTTGGGTCACTTTTTACATAATAACAAAACTTTGCTATATTATGATTTATGTTCTAACTTGTTATTGGATTTTTGAAAGAAGTCATGAAAGAATTTCCTTTGCGATGTCGTGCTTTCCATAGTGCTTTGAAGAAATCGTCAATTTTAGTACAAAGTATTATAGTGCTTTCTATCTTTTTCATGTGGTAGACCATAGTCTACTGAGTCCTTATGTAGAAAACATAAGTACTAACCAATAGTTTGGTTTGGGACGTTACGACGGACGTTTAGACGGACTACTCGCGCTGCCGGCAATATCGTCCTGAATACTTCTGCGGCAGTAACGACGCGAGTGAGCTTTTACACTCAGCCCTCTACATTTTTTTTTTTTATTAAATAAGGGGGCAAACGAGCAAACGGGTCACCTGATGGTAAGCAACTACCGCCGCCCATGGACACTCGCAACATCAGAAGAGCTGCAGGTGCGTTGCCGGCCTTTAAAATACATACTCGCCGCATGAGGCAGCGGCAGCGGCAGCGGCATCAAGAGTGGCAGCGCGAGTAACTTTATTACATCCTCGCGCTGCCCACTTCCCTTTTCACTTTCCTGCCCACTTCCCTGCCCAACAGGGCAATATACTTTCATTATTAAGTTAGTTTTTAATTTCAATGTTTATATAAAAAAGTAACTGAACGACCACAGATTATCTTTACTTATATTTTGAAGAAGAAAATATGTTTGTTCGTCTTGAATTTGCATTGAACAAATAGGCTTGCAACTAGTGCAATTCAGATGAAATTTTGCCCAGATACAAAGAAGACTATGATGAGATGATTGACTTGATTGATCATTCTTTATCGTCAAAAATTTACGGTTTCTGCAGAAGTCTATATTGTACGATATAGGAGAAAAATTTCGTATATGTAGTACCACCATTTATTATCAACATGGGTTCGATTTTGTATCGTGATACACATTTTTCAAGCATATGATAGATAGGGGATTATGTGATAGATATCCTATTTACGATTGTATAATATGAAACCGGATGTAATAGGGATCTGGAGTCTGGAGAATGCTGCCTTAGCCATGAGTTGGATTTAACTCATTTACCGTGTACGAGTTTTTCTCATATGATTTATATTTTATATTCAGGAAGCAATAACCCCAACCTTGAAAATATAGTATTTTTTTGTAATAAGTTCTATTTCAAATGCAAAATGATTTAAATTTTAAATATATGGTACTTTTTACTAAATAGTTTTAAATATAAAATAATCCTGGCTTAAAATATTGTAAACCTACAATTTGAAGACGCGAGTGGACGAACCAGAAACCGGGACTACGCTCTTTTCTTGAAGGTTTGCAGGTCGTATCGGTCCGGAAATACTGCTGGCGACAGTTCATTCCAGAGTTTTACAGTGCGCGGCAGAAAGTTACGCGAAAAACGCACTGTGGAAGACTGCCACTCATCAAGGTGATGAGGATGGTATGTTTTTCGTGTGGGACGATAGCGAAAAGTTGCAGGTGGCAGCACTCCCCGTGATACAACCGATAGAGGATGCAGAGTGAAGCTACATGTCGGCGTAATTCCAGGGGGTCCAAGCTGTTTGAAACACTATGGCAGTCAACAATTCGAGCGAGAGAAATGTAAAAGACTAGATGACGTCTGAAACTCCTTCGTTCACCGCGCGGGAACCGTACCGTTTTTCTTGGATAAAACTATTTATGTCCATTCCCGGGACACGAAGTATCTGCTTTTTTATGAAATAAGGGGGCAAACGAGCAAACGGGTCACCTGATGGAAAGCAACTTCCGTCTCCCATGGACACTCGCAGCATCAGAAGAGCTGCAGGTGCGTTGCCGGCCTTTTAAGAGGGAATAGGGTAATAGGGGAGGGTAGGAAAGGAAATAGGAGAGGGTAGGAAAGAGAAAAGGGTAGGGGATTGGGCCTCCGCTAAACACACTCACTCGGCGAAACACAGCGCAAGCGCTGTTTCACGCCGGTTTTCTGTGAGCCCGTGGTATTTCTTCGGTCGAGCCGGCCCATTTGTGCCGAAGCAAGGCTCTCCCACGTCAAAAAATCATCCATGTCAAATTTAAGCAAAATCGGTTAAGCGGTTTGAGCGTTAAAAGGTTACAGACAGACAAGCAGACAGACAGACATACGGTCTTTTTTTTTTATTATTAAATACTCTTGTCCCTGATTTTTATTCGAGGGATTTATGTTCTGAATACAATTTATACTGTCCTATGTCTATACACTTATCTCCTATTTCTATTTTGTGTTCTGTTAATACTATTTACTCCTTTTATTATTTTAACACAATATAGCAAAAATTCTTCCCTATTTTTCTTATCTTTTACTATTTCCTTTATGCTATCAACATTAATTTCTAGTCCTATTTTCATCTCCAGATCATATTTTGGCCTCGAGTATATTGGGCATTCTGTTAGAAGATGTGGTACATCTTCTATTTTACTAGGGTCACACCTGCACGATGGGCTCTCTTTGCACCTGAAGCGGTACAGATACCCAGAGAGCCCACCGTGCCCGGTCAGTGCCTGTGTTATTTCCTTATTGAGTTTAATCTCCTTAAAGACCTTGTGAGCTGCCCCTATATCCTGTGCGAACATTTTAGTGACACCTCCAGTAGTACCCTCTTGGTACCTTCGATCCCACTCACGAAGAGTTTCCTCACGGATTAGCCTCTTCGCGTGTGAGACCGGACACAGGTCATAATGGGGTTTAACCCTCAGTCCAACTGCAGCTTCTTTGGCCAACTCGTCAGCGCGTTCGTTCCCTGTTAGTCCCACGTGTGCCTTGACCCAGAACAGAAATATCTCTCTGTTCTGGTTCAATGCACACGCGATGTTCTTCTTAGTTTGTAAGGCAACCTTATTAATGGTTCCGGCGCTGCACACGGCCTCGATTGCCGCTCTTGAATCGCTGTAGATACCAATTTTGTGATCTGATGTATCTAGAGCAACTTTCGAGGCCCTGCTCAGCGCAAGAAGTTCCGCCTGATAGACTGTGCAGTGGTCTGCAAGCTTGAGCTTAAGGTGCCGCGTCTCCCGATCGCCTGTCCATATTGACAGACATACGGTCAGTCAGACACACTTTCGCATTTATAATATTAGTATGGAATTATGGATATTTTATCGCAAGAAAATCAGAAAAGCCGGGGAAAACGAGCACAATGAGCACGTTAGTTGGAAGTACTCGTAATAAAGTACTTTTCGTATATTGTACCTTACTGTTATTAGACGAAGTTTTTTCGTATCCTCCTTGAAGTTTTCGTCCCTGGCGGAAGGAGCGAGGTCACAGTTTTATCGCAACTAGCCAACTAGCCACATGTATGAATATGTCAGTGTCGTAAATAAAACTAACTGCTCAATTGCATTACTTTTAAAGTTTATTTAAACGGAAATAAAAAAAAAACATTAAGGGGAAATATTTTCGGAAGAATTACTTATTGGATCTATAAATATATTTAACTTAATATTAAAAATATATAATATCATGATTTTATATTACATTGGGTACAAGATTGTGTGGGTAAAGATGTATTCGGCTTTTCACACGAAGAAAAATAAAAGAGCCATATTAGCATTATTGCATTTTATGCACTACACGTTTTAAGATAATCATTTACAAAATAAATAGGTCTATAATATTCAATTATTATAGATCTTTTGTAATTATTATCACAATGTCAGACCCTAGTTCTCCGTATTTACAGCAAAAACTTAAATAATAATTTGTGAAGAATATTTTAAAAAACTAATTAATTCACATCAAAACATTCAAACTGGGCTTAGTATTTGAAATAATGTTAAGTTGACATTCTTAATTACAATTTACAAATATTTGAGAAGTGAGAACTGTTTTTAACTCTCGATATTTTTTGCAGTTATTCAATATAATTTTCTTAAATGAATTTATTCTTTAAAATATTTTAAGATAGTTAATTACTGTTAATTATAGGTGGGTTGCACCTACTTACTTTAACTATAACTTTAACCATAACCAAATGTCAAATGAACTATCAAATCCCTATTAAAAGTCCATAATGGACGCCATATTTGACTATAACCTTCACCTTAACTATAACTACGCCTCTGGTGCAGCCCACCCTAAGGTGGGATTTCACCAAACACACATAAAACTTAGTTTTATAAAACTTAGTTCCCATTGAACGCGTTCATGCTGCGACGTAAATCTCGTTTTGTTTCGATTGGATTTCACAAACTTCTTTTAATCGCGATTATTAAATCTTAGTTTACGTGACGTCACGCGATTATTTTACATGTTTTCGTCATTTTAAAGCCTTTTCACGTTAATTTAACTACGAAATAGCAAGAAAAAATACATAAACTAACAAACGCATGTGTCAAAACTGTCATCTTGACATTTCTTTTGTTTATGTTTTTCGTTCCGCCATGACAGAGCTTGAACGGGTTTTATAACGTTAAACTTCGGACTTTGGGCGTTCAAAAGATAAAACTCGGATTTGCTGTGAACGCGCTCAGTTTATGCTGGTGAAATGCATTACAATGTTATAATCGCGTTTATACGTTTTGAACCGGTTCAGAGTGCTTTGAACGCGTTCCATTTCTTTGGTGAAATCTCCCCTCAGTATCAAAGCGGCTATTTTTATCTTCGCAAATTATTAATATGTGCAATGTCAAGTGCCATAATGAGATAAGTTCCAGTTTATTTCAGTCGCAATCAAGTTCAGAGGAAGTTGATATCCGTTAGATAAGTAGCACTCAGCAGTTGTGTATTCATTTATGAACAACTCCCGCCATATTCATTTATGAACATGATGACGCCCGCAACTCCATTGCGTTAAAATTCGTTTATCGCGCGGGAACCGTACATTTTTCTGGGATAAAAAGTAACCTATGTCCTTTCCCGGGACTCAAAGGATCTCCGTACCTTTCAGCAAAATCGGTTCAGCGGTTTGGGCGTGAAGAGGTAACAAACCGACAGACACATTTTCGCGTTTATAATGTTACTTAGTGCGGATTTTGCTACATAAATACTAATACACCATTGCATTTTAGTTAGTCTAATAAAGGTTGTTGTTAGTACAAGGCCCGGTCTTCTCGCCGGGTAATTTACTCAACTAGTGTCTAGGACAATTCCCATTTTATAGTTTCTAACCGACAATTTAGAAATAATCGGCCAAGTGCGAGTCGGACTCGCGCACTAAGGGTTCCGTACCAATAAAGAGCAAAATTAGGTCATAAATTGTGTTTATTCTTTTATTTTAATATTATTATTAAATATTAAAGTACACATATAACTAAGGACTTTGAGAAAAATTCAAGTACCTACCTGTTGCCGTTATAGATATGGAGCAAAAAAGGCCAGAAAAATCCTGTTTTTTGTATGGGTTATTATAGTACTTATTTGTTGTTATAGCGGCAACAGGGTCCCGTTTTTACCCTTTGGGTACGGAACCCTAAAAAGCTACGGGATTTGAAATAACGCATCGCTAATGCCTATTTTTTTTTTATTTTCTACTAAAAGCTGGTATGTACCACTGCATATAAGTGATGTCATATCATAACAAATACATAAAGCGGACCAACACTTGTGACCTTTACTGGATAGTGGATTACCAATCGAAAGTGGCGATAAAAGTTTTATGACACTTTGGCGATGTCATTAATATCTGTAATCTTGCAAGAAAAGTTGTGGGATGTACTATCGGAGATGATTCGTATCAGATGGTAGATCTATGTTATTTGGCCGGGTTATATTAATGTTAGTGTAGTGATCTAGCGGGGCTTGTAGACAACATTTTGATTGTACATTGTACAGGATAGTTTTGTAAAACGAATGTATTGTTTCGTTTTTAGCATTTTTATACAGAGCACACACATCAAGTGTGTGTGAAACATTTTTTGCGAAACAACCTCGGAAACAAATTAGTATAAAAATAAATGACATTTATTAATAGCTCACAAAGACGAAAACGACAAAGTCAAGGTCTATACCTACAGCAGTATTATCTTTCGCACGTCACATAAAAGGAAACCTGAAAGGACGTTCAAAGCAATCTATTATTTATGGAGTCGTAACAAAAATAGATGTATAAAAGGATATTCGATAGAATTCCTACGCACATTGGTGCGTGATGTGGGCGTGCAATGTTGCGAATGTGCTCGATATATTCAAATTTCAAAATGAGCCCACATGTTACATTCAAAACAATGTAAAGGGATCGTTTGAGTTCGAGCATGAAATATGTTGAACTTGAGGGCAATTTGAAAAGTAATGAGTTTATTTCATTTAAATTAAAATATTATGATCATTGTTTTTTTTTATATGAACTAGTGAATATGAATATTTTAATAATTTTAATAATAAGTGAACAAAATAAAAAGTAACAAAGATAGCAATTTTCGTAAGTTTCAGTTATGAAAACGTTTTATTTCTTTCAGAGGCGAGTATTTATTATAAGTATATATACTTAATTGTAAATAATTACAATATAATATTCAAATATTTTTACTATTTTAAATTTTATAAGTACACAGATTTTTACATTTATTAGCTATGTCCACACTCCACACCATAGTGTGGACAACAACAAGAATGACGAAAATTGAAGACGAAAGCGCATACACTTCTTCTCCAATTTTCGTCATTCTTTCATTCAACTTTCGTTTTGACGCATTCAATAATTGAATGCGTCAGCAAACGCAACGCCAACTATCATTTATAACAAAGCGAAAGTTTTGGATACGGTCAGAAGGCATGCGTTGCGGGCATGCCTCACGTTCACTGTTGATTCCGTTATAAATTTTTATACTTACTTGAAAATAAGCTCCGAATTGTTTCGTTTTCTAAAATTAGATACTACATTATATTTCCGAGAATTCGATCTGAGCAAAAACACGCTATGTTAAAATTCTCTCGATAGAAAAAAATCACAAAGATGCATCTAATTTTCAAGAATTTTTCATTTATTGCCATAACCGTGCATTGATATAAGTTAATATTTTACACATTGTATAAAATTCTATCATTGAGAGATCAACTTAGCGGATTTTTAAAATGTTGTATATTTATCGAGTTATTGAGAAAAAACTAATTTGGCGATGAATCCGCGTCGTCCTTTTTCACCTGGCATATGAAAGACGGGCGTGAGTCGCCCTCTTAAAATTTATTTTAATGATATTTTGATTATAAAATTAATATTTTTAAACGAATACAAAATATAATATACTATATAAATCATTGTTATTTTTCAATTACCTACAGATGTTTTCGAATAAAATCTCCTACTTATATTTTATTTAAAAAAAAACTCCGATAAAAACATGATAAAAAAATCCATTTAGTTTTATAATTTGCCTGTTGCTGACAGTCAGATCGCGATTCACTTTGAAGGCGAACGTTATCATTATGTGAGTTTTCAATTTATTTCAAAACATTTTGAGCTCTATTTTCTCAGCATTTTAATGAAGACAAAGTGAATTTTGTCTAAATAGGTACGTTAGTGAAAACATTTTTTATGTGTGAAGAATTTTATTTCAAGTGACCACATTTCAAAGGATTTTTGCCGTTGGGCATACTTCAAAGCTCTGTATAATATCAAAGACCGTATGTATGTTATTTTATAAAAATTGTGTAATATACAGTAAAGTGTAATAGTCTTTAAATATAATTATATAATGTATTTAATAAATAAAAATGTCTATAACTGGTGGCCTCTATTATCGTGTTCCATAATCTATTTAATATACTCTGGAATTTGTTGATCTATAGTAATATTATGTATTATAAATGTGAAAGTGTGTCTATCTGTCTGTCTGTATGTTGGGTAATATCACGCCCAAACCGCTGAACCGATTTTGCTGAAATTTAGTATGGAGGTTAGACGTACTTTGAGTCCCGGGAAAGGACATAGGATACTTTTTATAAAACGAGTTTTGTCGCAACGGAGTTGCGGGCGTCATCTAGTTTTAAATAAAATTTTAAGAATCGAAATGAAATTTTAACAACATTCATACCTTCACAATTATAACCTGGACGATATTTGATTTTTTGTTTTTTTTTTATTTTTATTTATGTAATTTGGGGCCGTCTATGGGCTATTCGCCCATATCCTTTTTTGTTATCTTTGTATTATTGAAATAATATTATTAATTGTAATATATTATCATGTATTATCATGTAATAACAATAAATATTTAATTTTTTTTATATGTTGCATTAAATAATTATTATAATCTTAATGTTTTGTACGGTGTAGTCCCAGTGTGGCCACACCGTTGGTAAATCTGCACTAATATTAATAATTCCAAAGTATGTCTGTATGTTACCTCTTTACGCTTAAAAACGTGGATCGATTATAACAACATTTTATACGTATTATACGTAAATACATAATATTACATATTTTACGCTGCAAAAATTTTACTTATAGTGAAACTTTGATTTTCATGAAAGGATATAGAATAGTGTTACGGTACATGGTATACGGACACGTGGTGCGCAAGTACATACTCGAACCTTCTAAAAAGGTCCAATGTTTGTTTACGTGTTTACCCTTTATTTGTTAGCGTGTTTGAATTTAGACCTTATGACTGAGTCCATAAGGTCTAAATTAAATTCAACCTACTGCACTATCGCAAGGACGGCAGTTTTATTGTGGCACATTCCCGAGCCTACTAGAAATTTCCCACGGTTGTTTACTTGTTTACGTGAAATCGGGAAATTTCTGGAATTCGTCTCGCCATATAAAAAGAGCCGCAGGCACGCCCGGCAAGTCAGTTCCTTTCGAGCTATCATCGAGGCGATTTCGGAGTGATCAATAGTGAGTGAACCAGTGAAACCTGCGACTTGGCTACGACCTAGGACAGTGATAGTGCTTAGTGATTGGACCTAGTGATTTGTGTTTGGACTTAGTGCTAAGTGTTGTGACCTAGTGTTGAGTGCAGTGTTAATAAAGTCTTCAAGAGAGTCACCAGGTCTTTCTCTCCAAATCCTCGAACCCTAGCACGTAACAACTGGTGTCAGAAGTGGGATTTGGAGATGCCATTGACTCCGAGAGAGGACTTCAAGGGGAGTGTCAGGACAAGGGCGCAGGGAGCTGCTGCCATTGACTCCGAGAGGGGAGTTGCGGAGGCCACACCCACTGAGGACCAAGCTCCGCCCACTGAGGGACAGGTCCCACTCACTGGCCCCGCCCACCTGGCTCCGCCCACTGACCACGCCCACCAGGCTCCGCCCACTTTGGGCGAAGCCACGCCCACTGGCTCCGCCCACCGGGACACGCCCACTGGCCACGCCCCTCAGGCTCCGCCCACTTTGTGCGTGGCCACGCCCACTGGCTCCGCCCACCAGGCCCCGCCCACTCAGGCCACGCCCACTGGCGCCGCCCACTGGGCCCCGCCTGCTCAGGCCCCGTCGACTAGTTCCATCTATCCTGCTACGCCCGTAGTTTCTACGGCCCCTCAAATGGCTCTTCAATTGGAAAGCATAATTGAATTAATTCAGGCTTTGCAGGAGTCTCAAAAAGCTGAAAGTCAGGCGTTGAAAGATTCTCAAAAGGCAATGATGGAGGCACAAGACCGCAAGCTTGGCGCTTTGATGGAGTCACAAGAATGCAAGCTCGGCGCTTTGCAAGAATTTCAGAAGGCTGAAATCAGAGCGATTCGAGAATCACAAGAGCAGCAAAAAGACCTCCAAGAAAAAGCACTTGGAGCTATAAAGGATGTTAGTGACACGGTGACTAAGCTTCGTAAAGATGTCGACGTAATGGACGAACGCGTTACCGGGTTAGGAGTGGATGTGGAAAATGTGAAAACCGGCCTCACTGAACTACAGAAGAAAGTAGTGCGCCTGGAAACCACAGGAATCGCGGCGTCTAGTGGAGCTTCCGTAGTGGTACAAGGACCAAGAGTTAAAGTGCCACCATACGACGGTACTACTTCCTGGAACGCTTATCGTCAGCAATTCCAGACGGTTGCTTCTGCCAACGGATGGACTGACGAACAATGCCTGACCGCTCTCACTGTCGCGCTCAGAGGGCAAGCCTTGTCAGTCCTGGAAGCACATACAGGAAATGGGTTCAAAGACCTGATGGAAGCCCTTGAATCCAGATACGGGGAGCGACACCTGGAGCACGTGTTCCGTGCTCAACTTCGTGACAGAGTCCAACGCTCAGGAGAAGGATTACAACAATGGGCGTTGGAAATTGAAAAACTCGTCAAGAAGGCACACCCAGGAGCTGACGCCAAGATGGTCGACACGAATATTGTGCAAGCATTTGTCGACGGAATCAGGGATCTGGAGGTCAGAGCTGCGGTGAGGCTTCGTCACCACACCTCGCTTAAGGAAGCATTGGCGCATGCTTTGGAAGTCGAGGCTGTTTGCCGTGACATACGACAGACCCATAAGATCCACGAGGTCTCTGAGGAAGTCAAGGAGGTCAAGGCTCCCACGAAGAAAAGTTTTGGAGCCATGTGCTACAAGTGCGGCGAGAGGGGCCATCTTCAGCTCAACTGCCCGCAGAAGGAGACCCAGATGGCAAGAATGAAAAGGCTCGAGGAACAAATGGAGGAGCTGAAGAAGCAAGGGGCTTCGTCCCCTGTCCGGGAGCAGGGAAACGAATAAAAGCCAGGACTAAGGGGCGAGTGCTGGCTGACACGGAGGAAGCCCCAATAACGGTTGTCTCCCAAGCAAGTAGCGGGAATAGTCTGGTGATTCAGGGGACTATTAACGGGATGGACTGCAAAATGACTCTAGACACAGGAGCCTCTAGAACAATAGTGAACCCAAATTTGATAAAAGCCGCAAGGAGGCACAAGAGGAGAATTAACTGTCGGCTTCTTACCGCCTCCGGTCAGCCAATACCCGTCCTGGGAGAAATGTCAGTTACGATTAATGTGGGGGAGTCCTCATACCCTCATGACGTTATCGTGGCTGAGATTATGGATGATTGCATCTTGGGTTTGGATTTCATGAAGAAGCACAACTGCAGAATTAATGTCGCTGACGGAGTTTTCAAGTGTGGTGAAGAAGAAATTTTCATCCTTGGAGGCGCCTGCGGGAAAGTTGAATGTGTAAAGAAAGTCATAATACCTGGACGTGCGGAAGCTCGGGTGCTGGTGAAACTACCGCCAGCTGGAAAGAAGAAGTTGAATAGATGCGTGTTGATCGAAGACACACCTACCAAGACATCAGCGCAAAAACTGATGACGGCGAGAACCCTTATTAGTGGAAGCAGTAACGCTGTGGTCAGGGTTTTGAATCTTGCTGATCGCGAGATCTGCTTGAACAAAGGTGACGTCATTGGAAAGTGCGAGGAAGTTGTCTGGATGAGAAAGTGTAGTTCGATCACAGGCTCAGACTCAGCAAACACCAGCAACTATGGAATAGTGACTGAACTACTCGATGACTGCAAGAGTAATCTGACTTATTCGCAGGGCATGAAAGCTAAGAAGTTTTTACAACGCCACGCGAATATCTTCTCCAGTCAGGAAGGCGACCTTGGAAGAACGTCGATGGTTCAGCACAGGATAGATACCGGAAGCGAGAACCCAATTCGTCAACGAGCAAGACGGATACCCATTGCAAAGGAAAAAGAAGTTGAAGGCCTTTTGGAGGACATGAGAAGGCATAAGATCATTGAACCGTCTGCAAGTCCGTGGTGCTCACCGGTTGTATTAGTGAAGAAGAAAGATGGCAGTACAAGATTTTGTGTGGACTACAGACGTCTCAATGATGTCACCAAGAAGGACAGTTATCCATTACCTCGAATTGACGACACTCTGGATACCTTGAGTGGCATGAAATGGTTCTCGACCCTGGACCTGAAATCTGGATACTGGCAGGTGGAAATTCATCTAAAAGACAAAGAGAAGACAGCTTTCTCCACCGGTAAAGGTTTATGGCAGTTTAACGTCATGCCCTTTGGATTGTGCAACGCACCTGCCACATTTGAGCGACTCATGGAGTGTGTACTGGCAGGCTTAGTTGGAGAGGCTTGCTTAGTCTACTTGGACGACGTCATCATTGTTGGCCGCGACTTCGAAGACCATTTGCGAAACTTAGAACGAGTTTTCGCCAAAATAGAGGGAGCCAAATTAAAGTTGAATCCGAAAAAGTGTCGTTTATTCAGGAGTAAGGTGAACTATCTCGGCCATGTTATCTCCAGTGATGGAATTCAGACGGACCCGGAGAAACTAGAAGCAGTCCAAAATTGGCCAACCCCTAAGAACAAAACCGAAGTGCGGGCATTTCTCGGCTTATGCTCCTACTACAGGCGTTTTGTTAAGGGATTCTCAGAGATAGCCAAGCCATTACATCGACTGACAGAAGATAAACGACAGTTTATTTGGGACGAGACTTCCGAAGATTCTTTTCAGAAACTAAAGAAACATCTGTGTGAAATACCAATCCTGGGGTATCCACAACCTGAAGGTCAGTTTATAGTCGACACGGACGCAAGCAACACGGCCATTGGAGGGGTGTTATCTCAAAAACAGGGTGAAAGAGAAGTTGTAATTGCATATTTCAGCAAATCTTTATCTAAGCCAGAGAGAAACTACTGTGTGACAAGAAGAGAACTCTTGGCTGTCGTAAAGACGCTACAACATTTCAGCAAGTATCTCATCGGCAGACACTTTTTACTGCGAACTGATCACGCAGCCTTGAAGTGGCTACTACAATTCAAGAACCCAGAAGGCCAAGTAGCTCGATGGATTGAACAACTCCAGGAGTATGACTTCAAGACGGAACACCGCAGCGGAAAGGCACATGGGAATGCCGACGCACTTTCGCGAAGGCCGTGTTCGGAAGACTGCAAACATTGTGTTAAGCAGGAATCTAATGAAGTAACATTAAAGTTAACGAAAACAAGTCCTTTGGGCCCATGGGAGAATGATGCTATGAGGGAGGCTCAAGAAACAGATGACGACCTTCGGCATATCATCACATGGAAGAAACGGGGTGATGAAAAACCAATCTGGAGTGAGGTTGCACCCACTGGCGCTGTCACTAAGGCGTACTGGGCGCAATGGGACAGTCTGATACTTCAAAACGGAATACTCTACCGGAAATGGGAGAAGACCAACGGCAGAGAGTTCCATCTTCAGATAGTTGTCCCAAGTACGAGAGTACCGGATGTTCTCCGTGAAATGCATGATGGCGTATCAGGAGGTCATCTAGGAGTAAAGAGGACGTTAACAAAAGTGCGAGAACGATTCTACTGGTTGCATTGTCGAGACGATGTACAGGATTGGTGCCGCAAATGTACTACTTGCGCTGCAGTGAAGGGACCACAGACAAGAAGCCGTGGGAGCCTGCGCTTGTATAACGTTGGCGCACCGTGGGAACGAATCGCAGTTGACGTAGCTGGGCCATTTCCTGTAACGGAATCAGGAAACAAGTATTTTATGGTTGTCATGGATTACTTCACCAAATGGCCAGAAGTGTTCGCCATACCAAACCAGGAAGCTACAACAGTTGCTTCTAAGCTAGTCGAAGAAGTAATATCTCGCTTTGGTGTGCCTCTAGAAATCCATTCCGATCAGGGCAGGAATTTCGAATCGCAGGTCTTCCAGGAAGTGTGCAGAATTTTGGGAATGCATAAAACGAGGACCACCGCGTACCATCCACAGTCTGATGGAATGGTTGAGAGATTTAACCAGACCCTTGAGAGGCATTTGGCGAAATTGGTAGATGACAAACAAAAGGACTGGGACAAGTATATACCACTCTTCCTTCTGTCGTACCGTACCGCCGAGCATGAGAGCATAAAAGCTACCCCGGCGTATGTCAATTACGGTAGAGAACTACGAGTACCAGTAGACCTTTTGACAGGAGGATCACCGGAAGAACCAAAGACCGTACCAGATTATGTCTGCGATTTAAGGGAAAAGATGCGCTATATACACGCCATGGTTCGGGAAAATGGGTTACAGTCAAGTGAGAACATGAAGACCAGATACGACCGGAAATCGAATACAAGCGGCTTCGAAGAAGGGTCACTGGTGTGGCTGCATAACCCAACTCGCCGAAAAGGCAAATCTCCAAAGTTGCAGACCAAGTGGGACGGCCCATACAAAGTGGTTACCCGATTGAATGATGTGACTTACAGGATTCAAAAGCAACCAAGAGGGACATTCAAAGTGGTACACATAGACCGTCTGGCGCGATACCATGGCAGTAACAATGATGCTCGGGACGAGCATCTCTAAGAGGGGAGTAGTGTTACGGTACATGGTATACGGACACGTGGTGCGCAAGTACATACTCGAACCTTCTAAAAAGGTCCAATGTTTGTTTACGTGTTTACCCTTTATTTGTTAGCGTGTTTGAATTTAGACCTTATGACTGAGTCCATAAGGTCTAAATTAAATTCAACCTACTGCACTATCGCAAGGACGGCAGTTTTATTGTGGCACATTCCCGAGCCTACTAGAAATTTCCCACGGTTGTTTACTTGTTTACGTGAAATCGGGAAATTTCTGGAATTCGTCTCGCCATATAAAAAGAGCCGCAGGCACGCCCGGCAAGTCAGTTCCTTTCGAGCTATCATCGAGGCGATTTCGGAGTGATCAATAGTGAGTGAACCAGTGAAACCTGCGACTTGGCTACGACCTAGGACAGTGATAGTGCTTAGTGATTGGACCTAGTGATTTGTGTTTGGACTTAGTGCTAAGTGTTGTGACCTAGTGTTGAGTGCAGTGTTAATAAAGTCTTCAAGAGAGTCACCAGGTCTTTCTCTCCAAATCCTCGAACCCTAGCACGTAACAATAGTTTTTATCGTGTAAAAATAGAAAACTTTTGTTCGCTAAAATAATTTCTGTACAAATTAAGTTGTGGGTAATATTATTTTATAATAGTAAGCATTCTCAAACGATTCATTAGTATAATACTTTGAAACGGCCATTGAATGGATGTTGGTTGATAAAGGGATTAAAGGAGAAATGCCACATTGACGAAAATCGTAACATTTAAAATTCATTTCGAATCTGTGACGATAAGCACAAACGCTTTCAAAATTTTCTGCTTTCAATTATGAAATTATTTTTTTAAAGATTTCATAAAAAAATACCATTACTGGGAAAAATAATTCCATTTTGAAAGGCAAGAGTCCATTCTCTGAAGAGTCATTGTATAAGTGATATTTCTGAATTATTCTTAGAATAGGTGTACTTAATATTATTTGTAAATCTTTATAGCTTATTGAAAATTAATAAAACTTTGACAAAACAACGCCATTAAACTGGAATTTGTGATGATCTATACGCAAAATACATACAAAATTTATATTTTTTATATAAGTACATATTATTACAGATACAATTTATTATTTCATATTCTGTAAATTAAATTGTAAAAAACTTTGCCTAACAAAAGGTGAAAAGTTATCTTGACTAAAAATAGGCCTTATTTGCAAACACCCACAGCTTACAAGCATACAAAGAACAAACTTATGACTTTTCCAGCGTTGAATGAGAATTAAGTGGTAATAAAATCGATTCCCGCGGGGGACGGGAAACCGCGGCGGGCTGCTAACCTAACCCGAAAATATTATACTATTAATTATTATTACTAAGTGTTAAATTTTATGCCTATAGTAATAATTTTTGCTACTTCATTAACCCGCGGTAAGCATAATCATTTAGAATAAAACATTTTGAATTTGACTTTAAGTGTTACTAGTGTACAGTTACAGTGTTGATAGTAGGTAAATTAAGCGGTATGTTTTCTTTTATTTAATTATTTTTTTCAGTAAGCTAGGGCGGGAAGTCCGCGGCATTCTCGTTGGCCGGGAATTCCGCACGCCAGCCACACCCACGCGCGTAGTAACAGACGCCCAGACGGCCGGGGTTCCAACTTCCAATACTCATAATATTTATCTTACTAAATTATTCGTAAATTATGAGAATCTAGTTGGGTGAAATTCTCGGAAAGGTTTCGAAGCTAATAAGGAAAGTTGGATTTAATTTTTGAGCATACAAAGTAAATTGATGATGGTTTCAAAACAAATAGAATATTAAAATACAATTATTTTCAATCTAGGCATTTTATTATACGTTTCAGGTAGAAATTGCCCCGTAATTACTTATTTTTATAGCTGGTTTCATAACCTTGTAATAGAATGGAAAACGATATTGCGTCTATTAATAGAGTCGTTTATCCTGTGCGAGGTCAGAAAAATACGACGGTATTGAAAATTACTTGGGTGTAGCAACAGTGTAATAGGAGCTTTGTTAAGTTAAGTAAGGCGTGTTCTTTTTTTTTTTTTTTTTTTTTTTTTTTTTTTTATTTGTTCCCCCTTACATGATAAGGGACAATTTCTACATTTATTTTTTGATTACATGTGCGTTTAAAATAGTTCGGTTTAGTAGTAAGGCGTGTTCACACGGTGCGACTGGGTAGGGACGCTACAGGGTTATGTCAGTTTCATGTGGAATAAAGCTATGTTACCTAATTATACGTGGTTTAAAAGGCAATATTATGGATTCTGACTGCACGTTTTAGTAGATATTTCAGCAGGGTTAAATCAGAGAAATAGAGAGTAATCCGAGAAACAAATTTAGTTTGTTGATCGTGTCGTAACTCATGAGTAAGGACTACGACACGACACGACGACTAGAAAGAAAGAATTGCAAATATCAGCCAAAGCTTTGCTTGACAACTTGAAACTTTTCTTGAGCGTCTATTTTCATAAAAAATTTCAACCCATCTTTCATCCCTGAAGGTGGTGAATTTAGCTCGCGTCGCATAGTGTGCAACCTCACATTGATGTTCGGGACAAGGTCGGAAACCCGGGTCGCTCCTGACCCATATCCGGGTCAAGATCAGTCGGAAGCTGTGCTGACTGCGCATGCGTAGTGCGTACTACACCAGTGCATCAATGAACAGGCAAGGACAATGCCCCATACGATGCCTTTCATAACTCGAACAAAATGGAGATGATTCTATCATTAATATAAATGTAATAAACTGTGATAGATAACAAAGTAATTAAGTATATTAAACATAATTTTTATCTGAAATCACTGCAGACATCTTGATTATGATGAAAGGTTGTACGATTCAGTCGTAGTAGTATTTTATAAAACTTGTAATTTACACAAATTGCGACGAATGTGGATGTTTTCTCTCTGTTTTTCACCTCCTTGTTGAATGTTTGTCCTATAATGTTGAAAAAAGCTATTGTAAATTACCTACCGATCTAAAATAATGTTTAAATGATGAAAATGGATGTATTAAAACTCTATAATTTTTTGAAAATGATAAATTTATACAAATGTATTTAAGTCTTCTGTAATGTATTCTTTGTTGTGGTAGCTAATAACCCTGATGTTAAAGCGACTTTAAATAAATAAAAAAAAAAAACAAATTGCGACGCACAAGAACGATATTTACTATCGTATATAAATAATTGATTAAAATCATTACATTTGTAATAAAACGAATAACTTTTTTGGGTCATATTGGCTTTGCGAATTGGTTTTCTATTTTTCTCGTGAAAATTTTATTTGCCGAACAATTGTCGATTTCGTCGATGTTTGAAAAGTGAAAAGTAATTAATTTAATACGAACTGGAATTTTATTACCATTTATAAAATAAATCACAATTTTTACTTACATACTAATATTACGAACGCGAATATGTGTTTGTCTGTCTGTTACTTTTCATGCCTTTCGACTGATTTTGATAAATATTTAACGTGGCAGCGTAGTGCGCACTTTAAGTTTCTCTAAGGGACATAATGCGATAGTGTTTATTCCGGGAAAATGCGTAGTTCACGATAAATGAATACAATTTAGTTTCATTAAAACCTTGCCTTAGATGTCTTTCGTTGTTGGTTATATTAAAACCTTGCTTTAGATGTCTTTCGTTGTTGGTTATATTGATTAGGTCCACTTGTTATGCCGCGAAAGTTGTTGTTTTCTTCAGAATAATTACTGTTCAGTTTATCCAGTAACTAATTAAACTTAGAAAATTCAAAGTAAATTGTATTGACTAACAGCAGTATAAGAATTTACATAACTTTAAAGATAATTTGCTACAAAGTATAAATTACGTAGTATAAAGTAAAGTCGGTTTCCGCAGTCTGTCCCTAAATATCCCTGATTTTGACAGGCGCGGTCGCAGCCTGAAATTTAGAGGGGGGGGGGGGGGGGTCACTCACTAGTCACTATACACTAATATATTTTTTTTTATCTGCGCCCTTGGACGGTTCTGGGTTGACAGCTGTCGGACACAGTGGCGGTTAGGGGATAGCTAGAAATTTCCTTTTATTATTAGACAAGATTTTGTGATTTTTCAATTTGACCTTAGATTTTGGGAGGGTCATGTCCCCTGTGATCCCTCCCTTCGGACCGCGCCTGGATTTTGATGCGGTTTCCTTAAATAGAAAGAGTAATTCAACAGGAAGGTGCAAAAAAAATAGTAATGTAGATGGCAAAATAACGTTTTCCGGGTCGGCTAAATTTACTTATTTCGTTTGATAAACCTTCATTTGTATGAGTAATGTAGTTCCGAATTTCCCAGAAGCTGGCATTTATGTTCAAACGCTCCATTGGGGATTTTTGTTAATTTATACTTGGAACTCATGCCCTTTATTCTGCAAGGTTTTGCTTTTCAAGTTTTTTCTCTATTAAAAAGCAAGACATCTTCTTATGTTATCCTTGTTTTTTGCCATTATTAAAAATGATTTCCTTTATAACATTAGCTTACTAAGACTCTACACGCAGCAAATTATCTAAAAAAAAACTAAAATATTCATTCTGTTGTTCTGTATTGTGATTTCCAATTAATATATCCAGTATTTTTGCTCCAAGATATTTCTTCATTAAACATTCCACTCTACGTTATTGTTTCACTTAAATTTTAATTACTTTATTGAGACTTGTTTACTCAATATGATATTAGTATCATCAACATTAACTTTTACAACAATTTGTAGTTTATTTTGTAGTAATGAGAAGAATTTTCCGGATAAATCTAAATACAATAATCTAATATAGGTGAGGCCCGCAACTCCGTTGCGCCAAAATTCGATTGTCGAGCAAAACCGTACACTTTTCCGGGATAAAAAGTACCCTATGTCCATTCCCGGGACTAAAACTATATCTATGGAAATCGGTTTAGCGGTTTGAGCGTGCAGAGGTAACAGACAAACAGACACACTTTCACATTTATAATATTAGAATGGAATAAGTGATAGCTGCGCAGTATGTAATTTTTTAGTTATCTGTAATTAATTTAAAAAATATTTCTATTGTTCATCAAATTAGGTTACAGTTATAACTTATAGAGATTTTTTATCTATAATAGAAGTCAAATAAACGTCTAGACATTTGATTAAAATTGGATTTTATAGGGTTTTGAATTAATTTTACCAACCTACTTAGGTACTAACATGTTCCCCAAATTCCTAAGCTATCAGTTTCATCAAAAATACTAGTTTAATTGGTGCTATAGAATATTAAGAGATGAAATTTGATCGTGTCGTAATTTGGTTTCAAAAATGAGCCGATTTTGTTAAAAAACGCAGATATAGAGTTGTACACGTCGAAAGGCATTATAATATAGGCTACCTTTTATCGGTTATAATCATTATTTTATATGTGTGCAATGTGACATACATATAACATGCCGTGTACATAACGTGTGATATTTACTATCTGATCTAGTAATAGCGTGTTTAAAGTTTCTGCAAAATGGGAAGGGAAATGCAAGAAACAATGCGCCTTCCCCTACCATTTTTTAGAGAGAACAAGATTATTCGGCCTATATCTGATTAAAATAAAACGCAATAAAACAAGCAAGTCAAAGAAAAACAGTCTTGAGCGTAAACTGTTCGGAATAACCTTGTAAGTAATTGTAGCGATATCTTCTTTCGGATCGACCTCGTTTCCTTCGATTCATATTCCGATCGAGTTCCGATTTTACGATCAGAACACACTTCCTTTTTCCAATTTATGGGACAATGTTTTATTCATATTTTTTGTCAAATTCTATAAGCAACGTCGGTGATAGTACACATATCTTTGGGTCCGAACAAAAGAAACGAACCTGTTGAATCGATAGATGCTCATAGTCTATACTTGGTTCAAATATTGTATATAAAGGGGCTGAAAACGTGGAAACGTGGTAGAATAGTTAGATACTATGAAATAATTCTTAGTTTAGTAATAATTACTCTTAAAAGTTTTTTGTAGCCTTTTTGTAAACTAAGATTAAAAACAGAATAAACATTAAGATGCCGCTTGGCAGCGGGCGACATGAAGCAACCGTAGACCATGTGTCGCAGCGACACTACTGGTTTGTATGTACTTCTATGAAAATATACCCTCCGCAGCTCAGTTAGCGACCCGAAGCTAGCGACACATATTCATAGACAAACATAGAAACCAGTAGTGTCGCTGCGACACGTTGTCTGCGGTTGCTTCATATCGCCCGCTGCCAACCGGCACCTTAAGTTAAAAGTAGTGTCCAACCGAAGGT
The DNA here is from genome assembly GCF_905147365.1 of Aricia agestis. Lineage (NCBI taxonomy): Eukaryota > Metazoa > Arthropoda > Insecta > Lepidoptera > Lycaenidae > Aricia > Aricia agestis. The sequence goes on along the minus strand of NC_056409.1, from coordinate 6,977,037 downwards.
CTATTTTTGGCCGAAGCCGAAGCCGATTAATCGGCAATCGCCACAACCTTCGGCCGAAGCCGAAGCCGAAGGTTTATCTTAATCTCGACTCTCAGTAATTAATTTTGTCCTCTATATTGACTGTTTCATATAGAAGAACTTGATTTAGAGATAGTAATAAAAGCTTGTGATTTTGTGATTTATTTATTATTTGTAGTCTGGAACCGAAGCGATTTCTACTGGAACTTATTCAGGGTGCTTAGGGACAAAACATACTAAAAGTTCTGACGTCTAGGAGGTGAGCCGGAGGGAAGGGAGGGTGACAAAAGTCTCAATTTTTAGTTTTTGGCTAATACCTTAAAAACGATGCGTGTGGCAATAAAGTTCTCTAACGAAATAAAAGCTTATTCAATTCTCTATAACCTTGTGATTCTATATAGTTTTTCCAAATTCTCATCCGTTTTTTTAACTACACGCTATGGATGTTTCAGAATTGCTCTCAGACATCTACATTAGCCGCTGCTACAATCCCTGGTGCAGTGACAAAATATATTATTGTTTTAGTGAAGCCTCAGGCGCTGGCAAGTCGCCTATTGTCCTTGGCGTCAAGAAATTACCTAAATTTTTCCACCCTCACTCTTGAGGGGTCAGCTCATTCCCGAATGTTTTTTATACATTTAACTAAGCAGGCTAACAATTAGTGTATGTTCCAACTGATGGAAGCTGGTTACCGTAATGCCTTGCGTCGGCTGCAACACCAGGGGTGATACTGGTGCGTTGCCGCGTCAAGGAGTGTGATGGGGGGATGTGCTTACAGCCCTCTCACTCACTGAACGCTGCATAGAAGCGGTAAAGCTACTATTCAATCAGAATTAGAAAGAAATATTTAAAAATAAAACACTTTATTTTTACTTTTCCTGAGCGTCTACTCGTAGTATATGTAGTTTTCCTGAGTGTGTGTAGAAAACGGATGAGAAAGTGTGTAGAATCAAAATTATAGAGAATTTAATTTTTTTTTTTCATTGTAGAACATTTTTGCTACAACGCATCGTATTTTAGTTTAGTTAGCTAAAAACCAAAAATTTTGACTTTTGTCTCCCTCCCCTCACTCCTGCTCACCTCCTAGACTTAAGGCGAGGATAAACCCTAATTTGTTATTCCGTGACTCCCGGTTTACCTAGTTCCAATATAATAACGAAGTGTTAAAAAATATGAGATATAAAGCACAATATTCAAAATACCTTAAACCATAAACATTTTAATAAAACGTAATACTTTGGCTGTAATTAATTTACAAACTCACCTCCGAAAAAACTCTATTTCATCGAAATATAAGTATAAACTAGGATAATTATACATTTTATTTGAATAAATTGTTAGTAAATCTATATTAAAATCTCTTTAACCGAACAATTTTGTTTCTTAATATTTATTTCCAAAGATATTTAAAAAAAACATGAAAAATAGAGAAGATCCGCCCGAGTAGTTACAGTTTTATGTTAAGCTAAAATGAATCTTATTGCGATACGTATACGTTTGTTCTTTGGTTGTGTGCAAGGTTATCGTTTCTGATTGAGATTAATCCCCGCCTTAAGGACTTTTAGTATGTTTTATTCCTAAGCACCCTGAATAAGTTCCAGCAGAAATCTCTGAGGTTCCCGCTCAGGCGCTCACGCATTCTACAACTACTTTATTGCCTGTACTATTGTAAAAAAATAATAATTTCTTTATTATTTCACAAATAACAATAATTAGACCAATCAATCAGTCTTTGTTTAACTCGACTAGACCGAAACTAGACTAAAAAATAAAAACACTAACTTCATAATAAAAAATAAAATGATTTATTAAGAAGTTAACGTGTTTGTTTATTGTATTTGACAGTGACTCCCAGTGGCCTCCGCATACACGACCGGTCCGTCGCTCTCTCACAACTCACTCAGTCTTTCGTTCAATTTCGACGGTTGCTCGGACCTTCGGCAAAGCTTCGGCTTCGGCCGGGTTTTAGGCCGAAGCCGAAGGTTTCGCCGAAGGTGGTTTTTTTTGGCCGAAGGCTTCGGCCGTCGAAGCCGAAGCCGAAGCTTCGGTCGGACACTAGTTAAAAGTCATTTGACAGACTGCGCAAAGAAACTATTTATAGTGTATTCACAAGCCTTAAATTTGCACACCAATGCAAATAAGTAGTATACTTGGCTTAAACGGTACATTCATGACAATAGATATTATTATTATGATATCCTTACCTTGATATATTATTATCTTATTCCTACATCCATCAAATGCAAAGCGTTCCTTCAATAAAGGTCGGCAATTCTAAGGAATGACCGTTCAGTTTTTGAAAGCTATAAATTCTATTGGGTTGTATTAACGTATCCGATACAATTTATTGCTCCCCGATATTATGGCGATTGAAAATCAATCTTTATTCACAAACGATATCATTAAACTGCCTTTTTACGTCAGTCTCGAGGGCCAATTATATTTAATCGAATAAACGTCACGTCATAATTGGAATTTCGTAAACGTTAATCAATGTAAGTGGCTTAAAGATTTGAAATTCGGCAAAGTTTAAGGCAGTAGATCATTAGTATTAATTTTCGTAGAAATAATGTTCGTAGGTCTTTAAAAAATTGAATGTCCAGTAAATCCGGCCTAATTTCATTGTTCACCCTAATTTCATTGTGTAAAACTTAATATTAAAATATGTTTATTGAGACGAAATTTTTAAAAGTTTTCTTATTTTTAGTACTGTGGAAGTATAGAGGTAATAACGGGTTCGGAAAATCGCTTATTTTTGGCTTCGTCGTTCAAGTCAAACACAAAAACAATTTTCCTCCTGCATAAGGTCCTGGGATTAGAGATTGCTTCACTTTCCTTCTACAACGACTTAAATTGGATTTGTTATATGTGATGGAGCAAAAATTATACCATGACTCTAGATCATACACATTTATTTTATTTTTATTAATCTAATAATATATATTCCTCTAGGGATAGGGGTATAATAAAACGTAGCCTATATCCTTATCAGTGGTCTACTCTATTTCTTTTTGGTATAGACCCATCAACTCCAGTGGCTCCCAGAGCCTTATTGCAAACCTCTTTGCAATATAGTTGTAATACTTTTTATTGTCTTTTGTAGTATTACAACAATATTGCAAATTGCATGAAATTGAACGAGCGCTCTAATTACAAAAGAAAGAAATATCATTTATCAATATGAAAGTTTTGGCGTTGCCGTTATTTTGAATAAATATTATTTTGAAGTCTGTAATGGCTGTAAATAATTTCTATACATCGTTAATCATTTTAATGAAACCTCATTATTGTGACCTAGTTTTATTATAATTAAATTTTGTTAAATTTTATACGTACTTATGCAAATTTCAAAAGTCCAATAAAATATTATGATATGTGTAAGGCGTGCAATGTGCATATTATGAACTAACGATATTTTAGACGTATAATATTATATGAGCTAATGCTCATGTATGGATAAAAAAAGCAAGGAATTGCCAAATTCAAATTAAAAAGTACCTCTATATTATAACATAATCAATTATAGTGTTCAAACAAACCCATTTGAAACAATGGAACACAATACTGGGTTTGTATTAAGTGATGGAACAGAGTGCATCTGTGCACATAAATCTCTTGGAAGCTTGTAATGGAATAGAAATTCAATTATATAGAAAATTCTAGAACAACGTCTTGTTCTTGAAGAAATTAAGAAGTGCCTTTGTTGTTCAATTTAATTTATATTCAAGTTTAAAGCGAATGTTGACTGCTTGCTTTGCAGACGTGAATGTGAATGATATTTTCTATAAAAATAAGTATAAAAAGCTGACAAATCACCTGATGGTGAGCGAATAAGCGAAATAATTAGGTAAAGGACGGCAACGCACCTGCAGCTCTTCTGATGTTGCGATGTGTCCATGGGCGACGGTAGTTGCTTTCCATCAGTTGATCGTTTGTTTGTTTGCCTCCTTATTTTATATAGAAAATTAAATAATAATAATTACAGAATTCTTTCGCTTATTCGCTTACCATCTCTCTTAATACAGTACCGCTAATCAAGCAAAGTTTTACCTAAAAGACACAAAAAAGTATTAAGTAAACTGCAATTTGGCACCAAACATACAATATATTATTATAACAATCATGGGAATATAATTGGAATCTCGGAATCGGCTCCAACGATTTTCATAAAATTTAGTATATAGGGTTTCGGGGGCGATAAATCGATCTAGCTAGGAATCATTTTTATAAAATGTCTTTTTATTCGTGTTTTATCGAATTACCGAGAAAGTCAAATAGCTAGTAATATATTAATTAGTTTCAACCGCCGAGTCCCAACTTCCAAAATAGTACAATATTGTTAATGTGACCATGCTATTGATATTTTCAAGGACGACTCTTCCTCGTGCTGAACGAACTTGTTGAATATTGGATGTGTTTGTGTGACGCTAGGTCAAGATCCCGTGTCACGGTCGCCGTCCGGGTGTGCGCGCGCAGACCCGGGTACACCGGGTGGCGGGTACACCCGGGCAAATTTCAATGCCAACCGGGACCTTAATGAGGGCATGTTATTTATATATGTTTACACAGTTTATGAGGGTTTATGGTATACCCGCGTAAGGGATTAGTGGTTTCGCTTTTGCGAGGATTTTATATTTGGCCTTTTTGTTGGGTAAATATTTAGATACCTTGCGGGACCGCTTAAACATATCGGCACGTTCACTTCAAAGCTCTTTGTCTTCGTTCAATTTGTTGACTCTTAATTAAGAGGTTTTAATTTCAGACAAAGTTACTTTGCTCAATTCTTACTTATTTGTTACATTGTGTGTTATTCATTGTTAGTTTTTTTTGTTAATTTTAATTGAATTAATAAGTTGATACCTTGAAACAACGTGTCGCATAGTATGTTATATAATCATTAGTAAAATCGATATTTAAAATTTACATACGTACGTAACTTTTGTAAGTTGCAAAGCTAGCCAAGTAGAGACTCCCTCGTCGCAGCTAAAAAATTCATAAGTGAAATGATATTATAACGACGTCATTCATGGGGTAGGCCGTAGGTATAATTCTGTCTACTCTGCCGTAGGCGTCGCCTCTTTAAGAATCAATTTCAAAATCCGGTTTCAGTCTTTTTTATACCTTTTATGAAATCTAATATTTATAATTAAGTTTATATAATTATATCAACCATGTTTAAGTTAAGTGAGTCCTTAACTTATATACTACTTGATTTACCTGCTGAATTTTGCTATCACTAAATCTGAAAGTTTTAAATTGCAGCTTTCAAATATTGATTTCTTTGACTAGCAGTAAAAAAAGTTTAATAAAAAAACTTTATTAGGTTTACGAATAGGGTATACGTTCAATTCAGATTAAAAATTTTCGGAGCTAATTATTTTGTATTCAGCAACTCCCAAGCGATTTCATATTGATCCCATATGATTCGGAAGTACAAAGATTTTTTAATAGAAGTTGAATTGTAAGCTATTTCACCGGAGGGAATATGAGTTTTAAATGAAGCTCAGACTTTTATAGCTGGCAATACTTTATGTTTCGGGGATTGTAAACACTGAAATTCGTGTAATTGAATTTCATTCATTAAAAAGAAAAAAGTCGACCAAGTGCGAGTCAGACTCGCGCTCGAAGGGTTCCGTACCATTATAGAGCAAAATTAGGCCAAAATTGTGTTTTCTGTATTTCCCTTAACTTTTTATTTTATTTCAATATTATTATTAAATATTATAGTCCACATATAACTAAGTACTTTGAGAAAAATTCTTGTACCTACCTGTTGCCATTATTGATATAGAGCAAAAAAGGCCAAAAAAATCACGTTGGTTGTATGGGATATAAATATTAATTTTATTTTGTTTTTAGTATTTGTTGTTATAGCGGCAACAGATATACATAATCTGGGATAATTTCAACTCTCTAGCTATTACCATTCTTGAGTTACAGCCTGGAGACAGATAGACAGACAAACGGACGGACAACGAAGTCATAGTAATAGGGTCCCGTTTTTACCCTTTGGGTACGGAAGAGAAGAAGAGCATGGCTCTACCACGTTATAATTTTTTTATTGTTCAGTACTGTTTTCTGTTACATATTTTTAAGTTCTCAAAATAACCGATTATTCAATTATTATTGTTTAAATAAACATTAAGTAGGTAAATATTCCCCGACGTAATACTCGTAATTAAGCCCCAGAGAGAAGGCATTTAACTTCAACATTTCCATCCGACTGCTTATTGACAACGACGCGACACGACACTGTAGCCAGGGGCCTTACCAAGAAACCGCTTTGAGGCTCAAACAATCGTAGAAAATGCCACGTCCTACTCTGACAAACGTGAAATTACGTTGTTAGAGCAGGACGCGGCATTCTCATCCGATTGTTTGAGTCTCAAAATTGTTTCGTAGTAGACCTACTGTAACGGAAGCTGCAATCAATTAATTATTTAAAATGAAGGTTACTGCGAAATGAAAAACACTTAGAAAAAAACGGAGACATATTTTTTTATTAAACTTTATAAACCACTTGATGACGCCAGCAACTCCGTTCCGTCAAAATTAGTTTATTTCGCGGGAACCGTACATTTTTCCGAAACATTTTTCCAATTTAAAGTATGCTATGACTCAAAGTATCTCCATAACAAATATCGGCTAAACGCCTCCGTGGTCTAGTGGTATAGAGCGCGGCTCTTGACTCGGGGTTCGTAGGTTCGATTCCCGGGTTGGAAACATGTTATTTCCAAGTTTGGTTAGGACAGTGCAGGCTGATCACCTGATTGTCTGACAAGTAAGATGATCCATGCGTCGGATGTGCATGTAAAAAGTCGGTCCTGCGCCTGATCTCTCGCCGGTCGTGTCGGTCTTCCGTCCCACTGGATTATGAGAGTAAAGGAATAGAGAGTGCTCTTGTGTACTGCGCACACACTTGGGCACTATAAAATTACTCCTGCGTAGCTGGTCTGGTTTCAATGAAACCGGCCACCATCACCGAAACCGGTGTGGGGATTATTATTATTATCGGCTAAATATGTTCAGCGGTTTGGGCGTGAAGAGGTAACAGATAGATAGACAAACACATTTTATGATATTAGTCTGGAAGAATGGATAAACAAAGTTATTTTCATTTAAATCAAATTCTTTAGTAACACACGTAATACATAATATACAATTCAGTAAATATGATCAAAGTCTGTTTTAATCTATATTTAATTATTTGTAATCTTATTATTAACTCTGGTTGAAACTGAAATTATAATAAACATACATAATAATACGCATTATGTTATCTAAGCCAATGACAAATGGACTTTTGTTATGATAATCACTAATCAGACTTAATAGGTATTAAGAGCAAAGCTAGTGAGGATCAATAGCCGTTAACGAGGAATAATAGCGATTGAGTTGATTCTTAATTACTACAGTCAAAGTCAGTAACTACTTCTATCGTAAAATGAAACAAAAATAATAATAATCAATGAAGAATTTTCGGGTAGTTTTAAATAACTCCAGGAAGTTCGAAGTCTGTCACCACGGCCGCCGGAAAGCAGCCGTAACGTCGGGAATAAGAAAAGTGCTCCGCGACAAAATCCAAAAGTATTATGCTTTTGAAATAAACTAGTTACTATCTTTACACCATTGTTGCTTCACCAGACCTATAATGTATAGACTTATAGAGCAAGTCTTTTCGAACCAATCTGACAAAAACAACACACTGAACCGGCCATATTAATTGTCTAGTACCGTAACCCAAAAACAGTATAAAATTACCACACATAATGTAACGTAAAAGTCTGTTTGCCGAATAAACTGTCATTATTTTCGAGGCCTTCAGGATGACGCGTACAGTGTCCTTCATACACCACACCATCGCCAAACTGATACGACATAACAAGTGATTCATAAATATGTATACAATATGAATATTCATAGAGGACATTATCTCTGAAGGAATATTTTTGCAGAAAAAACCTGTTGCTATGATAAAGACTGATGGAGCCCGTCAGGCAAAAAGGTTTAAGGTTTCCTTGTGAATAGGCGGTGAAATTAAGGAAACAATAAATTATTCGCGAAGTGTGCTTTAGTAGTAAATATTCAAATGATGTAAAATCTGCCTTTGTGGCATAGGCGATCTTGATTTTTTTTTCAAAATTTCCTAGCACGATAAAAACGTAATATAACATTTTATGTTTGTATAAGTGTATTCTATAAAAAAAATCGAAATGGCCGGTGGCTAGATATGCCAGGCTCCATACAAAAATGTTCGAACCCCTTTACAATCTTGAAATTAAAAATATTTGGCTCGACTATCACGAAGATCATCATGATATTTTACAAAATTTACTATTTTTCAATTTTGTTAAATATCATGTTTGTTTATCATCACCTATGTTTTATTAATAACAGCTAGCTAAAAGCCGAGCTTTGTGAGGGCTCGCGTCGTCACACCTTGACAGACTGATGATAACACATCTACATATTATACTTATATAAAAATTACTATGTTAAACTACGAATAATAAAAACTATGGAATCGTAACTCCCTTACTATTACCGTTTTAAATTTGGTTCCTTTTGATCTGTCATGTAACGTCAGCGTAGTTTTTATTATTCGTAGATGTTAAAGCACAAAATATTTCCGTAAAGTGTATTACAAAATGTAAAGATTGTGGGATATACTAGGGCTCGCTTTGCTCGCCCTGATTAATTTGTAATACCGACGTAAAATAAGTGTTACATCATATTTTATGAAATAGAAGCATTAACTTATATTAACCTATGCTGAGTTCGCTATGTAGTTTGAAGTAGTATGCAAAGCGAAGTTACAGACAATCTGCCGTGCCAGCTGCTACAAAGTACTCGTTTAAGTAAACTAATTCTATATACTTATGGTTTTAACTGGAAACGAAACTTTCAGTCATCAATTAAGTTAATTTAGTGGCTTTAACCGTTATTTATTAGTTACCTACGTAAAACATAGTTTTAAAGTATAAAATGTAAGTAAGGTGTTGATAGGCGTTATAATGTTAGAGGCGTATAAGGCTTATGTTCATCATCTTCAACAATAAAAATAATATAACTAGCTAAAAGCCGAGCTAAGTGAGGGCTCGCGTCGTCAAACTTTGACTGATTGATGATAACATGATAACATAATATAAATAAAAATTACTATGTTAAAGCACAAATCAATAGGCGTGATAGTTTTTCCGTAAAGTGTACCACAAAATGTACAGGTTGTGGGATATACTAGGGCTCGCTTCGCTAGCCCTGATTATTCTCTTTATTTAGTCACGTACTGTCTGATTTACAAACCGATAAAAACCCATTTAAGAAAAACCGAGGCATACCTAAAACAGTGCAAAATCATGATGAAGACAACTGATTTAAACCTTGATTTCACATTACATTTCATTTTATTTCAAGGTATCTTGATATTTCTATGCTTCTGGTGAAACGAGACTCTCGAAAGGCTTTCCCCTTTACACAGTAACCATGGATACAGCCGCAGGAGAATTGGCAAGATCTGGAATCATTTCTTACTAAAGACAACGTCTTATCTGATGGATTATTTTTCAGTAACTTTAATGAAACACTGTGATTTGCAATTTTCGCTTTGAAATTATTTTTCGATCTGTTTTTCTCGACTCTTCATCAATCAAAGTCAAATTAACGGGACGAATTTTCTTATTATCTTGTCAGCATATTGTATAGAATTACTAAGAACATTCTAAGTACACTGTTTTTAATGAAAATATAGAAAATAATAATTAGTCTCGACCAATTAAAGGTGACATCCTATGTCTTAACAGCACGTGCCTAATGGAGGTACTACGAACTGGTATTGCCACTCTGTTTGTGCTTGATTATTTACTCGACGCCATCTATAATTTCTGCACGCTCCCTTTATACTAAACATATAAGTTGTATACATTTTAGCCAAAATTTATTGAAACGGATTATAACAATGAAAACTTGAAGCAACTAAATTATTTTTTCTCTCGCGATTCTATTGAAGGTCAATACAAAATTTGGAGGTCATTATCGACCTCTAATTTTTTTTTTTTAATTAAATAAGGGGGCAAACGAGCAAATGGGTCACCTGATGGAAAGCAACATCCGTCGCCTATGGACACTCGAAGCATCAGAAGAGCTGCAAGTGCATTGAGGGTAGGGAAGGAAGGGAAGGGAAAAGTTGAGGGTAGGGAAGGGAATAGGGTAGGGGTTAGGGGATTGGGCCTCCGGTAAACTCACTCACTCGGCGAAACACAGCGCAAGCGCTGTTTCATGCCGGTTTTCTGTGAGAACGTGGTATTTATCCGGTCGAGCCGGCCCATTCGTGCCGAAGAATAGCTCTCCCACGTATAAATTTTGTATCGACCTTCAATACAATTATTATACAGTCGTTATACATTTATTATAGGAGATGTCCAGTACACCTGCCACTATGTGCCCACGAAATGTATCATCCTTCATACCGCGAATTCTGGTGACATTGATGGATTTCAGTCGCTGAGCGAGGGTTGTAAACGAATTACTATTGTGGGCCTCTGAAAGAGATACGCAAATATTCAGCAGATTTGACGATGAGGTTTTGGATTTAATCTAAATCAATTTCGATTTAAGATATTTAGATAAATGTTTACGATTTACTTCATAATCATTTGTGATATTATCATAACAATATAGCTAATGGCGACCTAAATAATATGAATGAAGTTTTTTAAACAAAGAAAAATAAACATTGAATAATACTCTGAAATGACCCTGGTTGTAAAAAGAGATGTAGATTTTTGCATCTTTCTGACTAGTACCAACTTTCAGTATAACTGAATTGAAAATATCGTTTTAAATTGTAATACTTCAGCTCAACTTTGATGTGGTTTTCATATCTTTTAAATATTGGCTTTACAGAGTTCAACGAACTATAAATACTCTTTTGTTAAACTTTTTAAGAATGGTAGAGTCAAGTTAATATAATATTTTATTTCTTCAGTAAAATGTGTTCACGTTAATGCTATGGAAGAAGTGTCATATTTTCAAAATGTATGCATGTTTATTTTCAAGTGACTTCGAAAAAAGAGGAGGTTATGTGTTTGTCTGTTTATATTTTTTACATGTTAAACGATTACCTTGCTGTCTTTCGTCTTTTTTCGAGATTTTTTCGTCTTAGTTAAGATAGATTAGCACTGCAAACATAATAGCTCATTTCTTTTTCTTTGATGAGTTAATGATACACAAAAACAGACAAAGCGAGTGTAGCCACGTCGAACTTTTAGCAATAAATAGTACTTTTTTGTAAAAACTGAATATGCTGATACTGATATACGTTAGTTTTTGTTGTCAGCGGTATTTAGTATGAGCTGGTATGAGCGCAGTTCGTTAGCTCGGTCAACTGAGCGTCACAGCGCGCTTATGTGCCAGTGACCATACGTTACTTTTATCGTTAATGTCAGCACCTAGTTATTACAATCTCATCACATCGCCCACTTAACGAAAAAATACTGTATTAAATGTAATAACATATTTTGATGAATTGTTTAGACTGTAGGGTATGGATAGCCATTTGTTGGCTACGTATAAATTATAACGGTAAACAAAAATATTTGGCGATGTAAAAATTAGAATTAGTTACAATACTAGTAAAGCAAAAAAAGTTAGGAGCTCACCTGACTCCAAAAATCAAACATCGTTCTTCTCTCTTCACACTCACGCCCGTCTTTCATATGCCAGGTGAAAAGGAGGGCGCGGAATCATCGCCGAGTTAGTTTTACTTGAATAAAAGACGAAATATAATGATTATGAAAAAAGTGTTTTAAGCAAATTTAGGTTTTATCAATACCTTTCTAGATATTAAAAAATATTAAAGAAAAGACAGCAAACTTCAAAGATCCAAGCAAAAATGTGTCTAAAACAAGGTTTTTTGTAAAAAATAAACGATCGAGCATTTTTGAGTAATCGTGTTTTCGTCTTGAGCATTTAATCTTTATGAACTGAAGTTACTTGTGTCAAAAAATCTGTTTTCTAGACCGTACAGATTTTGAGATCTAGATTAAAGTATGTCAAGTTAGGGTCATATGGGCTCTTAAATAGTAATAGCTATAGAAATTGTGCCGCTGGGTGCACAAAACCATTTTTTACCATTTTTTGCGACTGTTGAATAATATGTTTCATTTATTTTAACGGTGCAACAGTTTTATTCGTCGTAAAACTATTTCACCACTTGCAATAACAATTGTATTTCATAGCTTTATTTCTACTATAGTTATAACGTTTCACGTATTGTTTCATTTTCCATGCTCGGTTTTTAGAATATGCTAGAAATTGTACCTTTTAATAAAAATGGATTCAATGAAAAAGGACTCGATAATAAAAAGTATAATAGTAACTATATAGCTTAGTTACAAAAATGAGGTAAATAAATAAATATGACAGTATGATTCAATTGACTATAACATTAACAAACAAACAAATATACTTAATTGTACACACATTGATATCATTAGAAATAACAAATATAATGTAATGAATTGAAATACACACAAGGGTTTCACTTAATTATCATTTAATTCCATCATAACCTTTAAATGGCACTAACAACCTTCTCAAGTATGTCACCTAAATCAAAATTTTGTAAATAACGTTACGACTTCCATTAGGGTAGATTAATTGTATTAAAGTTGTTGGTCCTTCTAATTGATTAGTTAAATTATTTCACAATTCCGTAGAAGATTGTGAAATAAATAATTACCGAGTTTGCTCACAACCTAACTTCAGATTGTGTAGTGCGTAGTTAACAGCTAGGCAGTCTTATATAAATAATATTAATTATCTATTATGATTGTTATGTAATCTAATGTATCTCAGTTTGCTGGAACTATCAAGAAAAATTAAATAAAATAAAATATATATATAATATGCAAGTTTAATCGTAAAAATAGTGAACCTAAATCAAAGAAACTAAATATTTAAATATTTAAATTATATAATTAAAATATTTAATATTTAAAATATTTAAATTATAAAAATATTTAAAGCAATAAGCTTTCATCGTCTCGTTAGCGTTATTTAACGCTCTTATGCGACCTTGGCAAATAACATTTCACCGAACAGTCATAACATTAAGCCCGTCATAATAGAGTCAACAGACGATGATCTCATAATGGCGCTTAGAAAATGTTTTTGTTAACGAAATACGAATAATTACACACGATCTGGACATCTCGAGGACTCGTGAATAATATTGTACTTATTTTATGCAAGGTCTTTCAGTACCATCTTTTTCTTAAAAATTAGCACATTCAGAACATGTTAAGATGATAGATAGATAAAAAGTAAACATGACAAACATGCTTTTAATATTTTTTTATTCTATACTAAAATAAAACCAAATAAGGTAATTTGGTTTTAAAGCTAGTCCACACTAAATTAGATACTAGCGAAATGCGACTCGATATTGAAACGTGAAGAGGCGTTACGCTATTTGACATTTCGATTGTATATATTGTCTTGTTTTTTTGTAAACTGACCCTGAATGTGTAGTTTATCGTTCAGTATTCGGTAAAAGTTCTCTTGTCGATGCCAATAAATTGAAGTTTCTTCTGATAAACGTTTTAAAGACGTCGGCTTTGTAAATTGTTTTCCCAGTGGAAGGCCGGCCACGAGGCAGAGACCGTGGAACAACACCCTGTATAGAAACACGTCTAAAAGCAAACCTCCCCGGGCTCTATATATATCTCGTCCTTGCGGCGGCTGTGCAAAGACAGAAGCGATACAATAAGCTTGAAATAACATCCAATGAGAGTTCAAACACAATATTGGCGGTTAAAATGCGTCTAAAGAAAATAGCCTCTATTGGTTTCAGCGGTTACTTAAATGGCTTTTAGCTTATAATATTATGTTTTCTTGAACTAATATTATTTCGGTGATAAATACTTAAAGCGTAGACCTTTACAGCTTGCCTTTTTCGTAGTAGGTCAAAAACCTAATCTATTTCACACAGTGCGTACATACAGAAAATAATGCCATTAAGAGGATACCACAGCGGCTAGAGAAATGAAAAAAAAGTACGTGTAATATCTATAGCTGTCTCCCTTACCTCAAGCCTATACCGCAGAACGCGATAGAGACAACTGCAGAAAATCCAGAAAATCAACGATTCGTTGTCCCCTGATTCCTTCTGCAAAACTTAACCGATTTAAGTACTTTTTTCATTAAAGATTAAAAAAAGGCTTGAGCTGTGTTCCTATGTTTTGCTTTTTTTGTATAATCTATCCAAATCTGTTTTCTGGACGTTTGAACACAGTGGAAAATCTGGCCATTTTTTTGGGTTTTTGAACGTTCATATCTTATTTAATAATTAAATTATGAAAAAAAAGAAAACATAGGGACATTGTATTAGTGGCCTTAGATATTCAGGAAAAAAATTATAACTCTACTAGCATTATCCAGGGAGGAAACAGGGGACAGCGTTTGTATGGAAAAAATAGCGGTGTGGAATCCTCTTAAGCAAATTCACACTATATGAGGCAACGAACAGTTTGTACTAAAATAAAATGATATACGAGTACAAATTAGACAACGAACATCAGTTTGTACTAAAATTACATGATATATGAGTACAATTTAACAACAACACTCAACATTGTATAAAATACGAAGTAATACAAGATTAATTGTGGAGATAGTGCGAATGTATATTAGCTACGTGCAGATGTCTATCTCTGATGAACCTGCTCCATTGTTGTCTAGTGTAATAAAACAGACATGATGGAGCTTTGTAATAATTGTAACGGAATGATATCCGAAATTGGTCTTTTTATAATCTTATTTTAATCTTTCTCTATATTATCTTATTTTAATCTATTAAATTAAATCGTAATGTCTGATCTGATGTAATCGCAAATGTCAATCTTGATGTCATAATAATTATTATAGTTCTGCAGAAAAAAATCTCTGATGAACGTGTTTCATTGCTCTATGTAGCACTGTAATAAAACAGAGATGATAAAGCGTAATTGTAAGAATATCCGAAATTGGAATCTATTAAAAAATATAAATAATAAAAGCAGTACCTATAAATGCTTGTGCAAGTAATGTCCTTAATTATTATCTATTTAGCCGAAGATGGCTGTCATAATAATATTGTAGGGGAGAAAATGAGGTATTAAGTTTTCCAAGGCCTTTCTTACACATCCTTCTCTCAGTACGCTTGAGGCTCATAAAACCCGGGCCAGGGGTGAACGACCTTCGGTGGAAGGAAATTATGTTTGAAACGGAGAGTAAGGGCGTTTGTGCACTACACGGAATTTTACCAACCGGCGCGGCGCTGCATCTCGATTTCCTACCTTATTTATATGGCAAACGTGAAAGTTATGAACGCCGGACGGTAAAATTCCCTGTAGTGCACGCGCTAAACGCCCTAAGAGCGAGGAAAATTAATTTTAATATTATACAATTTTAATATTTCACCACAATTATAACTATCCAACTATTTATTACTTCACCAGATTAATTGCCCAGAGAATCGTATCATTTAATACAGGGTTTCTCAAACTTTCGACTCCACGAACCCGTGTCAAATTTCCAGGTGACATCGAACCCATTACTTATTTTGAAATCCCCCCCTCCCCTTTAGGAAGGGGAATTCACCGCTTAGCATGAGAGTTCGAAATACTCTGCCTTTCTAGCTGCCCAAAAATCTATCAAAGACATCCTTTTGAAATCAGCTTGAAGAGTTTCATTAACGGACATAATATCTAATAATAACTCCTGTTGCCACCGTTACGTAAATCTTGTCGCGAACCCCCTGCCGTCAAATAGCGAATCCCTAGGGGTTCGCGTCACTTTGAGAAACCCTGGTTTAATACAACGGTACTTCGACTTGATAAAAACTATGATTCCTTTCCTCTCGGAGCCTTCTTCTTAAAGTAGGTAGTTAGTTTTTCAACATTGAAATCTTTCTAAGATGATTTTAAGACTAAGTCAACTCGTTTTATTCGTAATATTATGTAATATTTTAAAAAATTTACTTAGTAAGCATAAAAATAAAAGACGAACTTTAGCATTTTATACTTGCGTGCATAAAATTGGGTCAATGATTTATTACATTTTAAAAGTTGGCCTTTTTATGTTTTTCTGCTTTTGTTATTTATAGCTTAATTATTTTCTTTAACACACTTTTCCTCCATAAACATAATTATTTTTAAGATAAAGTACTTAAGGTCGTTATCAAGAGAAACAAAACCACCATTTATTTTTAAGTAAAAAAAAAAACATTACCGAGTTCTAAATAAGAATGTATTTGTTTTTATGAAAAGAATATCAATGATGAAAACGTTGACTTCTTAAAATGCTAATTAAATTGTATTTTATTATTTTGAAATAACAACATATACCTATATCATTAATGAAATTACTTATCAAAGTCAATGTTCATCATAATATCTACCTCTATAATTAGGGAAAAAATAGAAACAAAGTAATGTATGAAGATAGTATCTTATTTATTGAACAAACACACACACACACACACACACACACACACACACACACACACACACACACACACACACACACACACACACACACACATATATATTCTATTATCACAGGATAACCTAATACAATACATTAATTTCTGTTACAATATAATAATGCTTAATACCTATTATAACAATCGATATCATTTGTTACATTAAAGTGGAACAAAAAATAAATAAATTAATGTAAATAATAATATTTAACAATAATTTATTTTTAAACTTAACTAGATGACGCCCGCAACTCCGTTGCGCCAAAATTAGTTTATCGCGCATGAACCGTACATTTTTCCGGGACAAAAAGTATCCTATGTCCTTTCCCGGGGCTCAAAGTATCTCCATACCAAATTTCAGCAAAATCGGTTCAGCGGTTTGGGTGTGAAGAGGTAACAGACAGACAGACAGACAGAGAGACACACTTTCGCATTTATAATATTAGTATGGAAGTATGGATTAAACAAGGCATGTCGTATTAAATTGAATGGCATACAAATGGCATTAGCTACTAGTTACGTTAGCTACGGCGTAGAATGTGCTACGAAATGCTACGAGATTGCTACGAGATTGCTACGGGCGGGCTACGCGTGATTTGTATGCATCGTCTTTTGTGTGCCCTGCTATAGGAAACGAAGTAATCTTGATCCTAGTAACGTGAATTTCTATTTAAGAGCAAACAAGCTAAATCACCTGATATTTCTTTTGCCTATACCATGGATATATTGTGTATGTTACATGTACATTCTACACAATATATTGAAAAATGATTTGATTTTTATTTGATTTATTTTATTTAATTGATTGTACTGTCGGTTCTTGGTGGAAATTCATATTGAACACTAATAAAACACAATATTTCTTGCACTTTTTCCACTATATTAAGATATTATTTAATTTTTCTCTCACTTTTTTGGTAAAAAGTGGAACCCGTGCGAGTTTCTTACGCCGGTTCTTCTCGCCGGGGTAGTTCCCGAACCGGTGGTAGGCATCAGGTAGACATTCTGAAAAAATTTGATTCAAATTTACTCAGAAATAAAACATTTTTTATTTATTTTATTTATTTATTATTAAAACTTTTAACAAATTACACGACCGGTTTCGAAATAAATCATCATCAGTTAAACTTACACCTGATGATGATTTATTTCGAAACCGGACGTGTCAAATTACACGACCGGTTTCGAAATAAATCATCATCAGTTAAACTTACACCTGATGATGATTTATTTCGAAACCGGACGTGTAATTTGTTAAAAGTTTTAATAATATCTTAATATAGTGGAAAAAGTGCAAGAAATATTGTGTTTTATTAGTGTAAAATTTATTTTGTCCCTTATAGTTTTTCTAGTAGATCTAGAAATTGTAATGGTAAATTGTTTTGTTATAAGGTTTAATGTAAAAGAGGACTGTCGCCGTAAGTGTCAACATTTCTATTGGACTTTGGAGAAAATATATTCGCTGGTGCGGAAATTACCTGTCTCTCAGTTGGAACAGTGACAGGCTGTAGATTTAGTGCGCATTAAATAGGCACCTAGAAGTATGCAGGTGTACTACTAGACATCCTATAGTGCTCAGGCAGGTGTTGAGGCATCAGGCTAAGTGATTTAAATTTTTACAAGCCTCATGTAATTTATATGTCGCGCGGGAACCAAACATTTTACTGGGATAAAAAATAAACTTTATTAATATTAAACGTTCAAAGCACGTCTACACTATGCATGAATATAAATACGCGTTAAGTAAATTATTTTCTCCGTCCAACTAATTAATCTACCGTGAAATGATTAATTAAAATCGGATTACTAGAATTCGGATTACATTAGACGGCACATACATATACAAGGAGTGACATATGTAATCATATACATGGATAGTCAAAATGGTTATGTTAAATTCAGTCAAGTTATTATAATTAGCCGCGCGTTCGCGCCATCGCGTGTGAGTCCAGCCTAAAACCAAAATAATAATAATTATTATTGATACATATTGTAACGTGGTGTCTTTCTATTGCCTCATTTACTTTTCACGTGTGTCTTATATTTGTTCAGGTCTAAAATCTAAAAATATATGCGTGCTTGAAACGTTTACATTTTCATTTGCGTATCGTGTGGCCCTTTTTACATGCATACGGTTAGTTAAGCCATAAATTATTTTTCGCGAGCCATCAGACATCAACATTATATAGTGCTGTTTTTAATGTTATAATTACTGAATATGCTAAAAATACAGAAGATTTATTAAATAAACGCTGTAAAACTGGCTTATGACGTTGGAATAATTTTATAAGATATCTTAGCACAGCTTTATAATCGTTTGATGTAATTAGAGCAAGAGAGAAAAAATAGCAACTAATCATAATTAAAAATCTACCAATGCCAATGACGAGTGTACGAGTAATCGACGACCTGTCGATTACTCGTACACTCGTCCCGTTTGCTCTTTACCCCTATTCGGCGACCGATCATGAGTTTATACGCGACCTATACTTTAATTATTGCTTTGCTCGTCAACCAAAATATTCAGTATCTCCGACCACTTCCAATAGTTCAACTGGATCATCACAAAAGTTGCCAATTTTAACATTTAAGTCAATTTACCTCATTTCGAAGCCACCCGGGCATTTTTGATGATGAGTTGAAGTTCTCAGAAATTGTTCCCCGTGCTACGAAGTTAGACTTCATAATACACAACATCAATCTTAACTATCAACTTTGTCAATCATCTCGAGATGTTTCCCTTTATGGATGAAAGCTCACTTTGAGCAACAAGTTTCTTATGAAAGTGATAAAACGGTATTTTATTATTTATTAGAGCCAGTTCACATTGTCGTTACAATCCACGTCGTGCTCTTTTTGAGAAGTCATTTAAAATTGTTACAGTTAGTCCAACGTTCAAGTTGTTATCCAAACTGGTCCAGTGGGCTTAACAAACAAATATTTTTCTTATTAACCTATCAAGCCCCATTAGGTTACCGGTGACCGCGACAACAAGAGAATAACAATAGTTTTCCAAGGACCATGAATCCGCGATCGAAGGATTAATATTAGCATAAAACTGTAACTATTACGATTCCTGGACAAATAAATCCCACATGAAACGTACAAATGCTACCAAATTCCACAATCCAGATGAAATTATCATAATAAAACCGTTACTCCCATCAGACGCGGTGAGCTCGTTTTAATGAAGGCTTTATGTTAATGCTGTCAGTAGATAGCTGGCAGCTTATTGGTGTTATGTTCCCTAACTGATCTCCTTATTGTTTCCCGAGGCAACGATAACTGATACCTGTTGTGGCTTACAAAATGCGAGAGTAAATTCATATTGCAAATATTGGTTACGAGTATCATGGATATGAACATTGTTTGCTAGAGGATAAGCTGAGAACGCAAATTTATATTAAACTAGCTGT
The DNA here is from genome assembly GCF_905147365.1 of Aricia agestis. Classification (NCBI taxonomy): domain Eukaryota; kingdom Metazoa; phylum Arthropoda; class Insecta; order Lepidoptera; family Lycaenidae; genus Aricia; species Aricia agestis. Next base: position 6,957,081 of record NC_056409.1, on the reverse strand, counting down.
CCCAGCAAACGTTTCTTTGCCATATAAAGTATTTCGCCCGTATTATTTTATTGAAGTGACTAAACAAGGATATCACCATGGCAACGTCCATCGCTATTCCGTCGCACAAGCAATAGTCACCGTCAGTCTCGAGTTGTAATAATTTACTATTGTTTATTCAACAAAATGCACTTATCAATATAATAGGTACCCAGTAGCTGATTCTCAGACACACTGAATATGCATATAAAATTATTTATACGTGGGAGAGTCATGCTTCGGCACGAATGGGCCGGCTCGACCGGATAAATACCACGTTCTCACAGAAACCCGGCGTGAAACAGCGCTTGCGCTGTGTTTCGCCGATCCGAATCCCCTAACCCCTACCCTATTCCCTTCCCTACCCTCAACTATTCACTTCCCTTCCCTTCCCTACCCTCCCCTATTACCCTATTCTCTCTTAAAAGGCCGGCAACGCACTTGCAGCTCTTCTGATGCTGCGAGTGCCCATGGGCGACGGAAGTTGCTTTACATCAGGTGACCCGTTTGCTCATTTGCCTCCTTATTTCATTAAAAAAAAAATTTGGTTTAAATCAGTAAAGCCGTTTCGGAGGAGTACGCGGCCTAACATTGTGACTCGCGAATTTTATATATAAGAGAGAATAATCAAGTAAGTACTTTTAGAAAATCTGTAATTCCGACTATATAATATAAACTTTTATACTTTACAGTACTCAAACACTTAAGTTTGACGTGAGCATTTTAACCATACGTTGCTATAATTTTGTTTCAAATTACGCAGAAAACTATACTTTTTCGGGATAAAGTAGGATAATATACTGTGTTAATCCAGGACCCAAATCACTGCTATGCAAAGTCAATAAAATCCGTTCTATTCTTTAAAAGGTCACTGCTTCTTCACATAATATGCACCCTCTAACTTTTTCATTAATAAAAGTACTTTGAAAAGATAAAACCGACTTCAAATTGTAGTAATTAAGAATTAAAATTCCCTATCTCAAAAACTACTGAACCGATTTTGATGGAACTTGCAGTATTCCCAAAGTTGAACAATACCTGGTACAATAAAAAAAGAATCATTTAAATCGGACTTGTAGTTCTTGGAGATATACGGGCACAAACATAAAAACATACATACACTTTTGTAATTTGGCACATTTGTTCAGAAGCTGTTATAACTTATAGATTAGCATATGCAAAAACTGGGCAGTTCTGGAAATATATTACGAAGATACGCGTCGAATTGATAACCTCCTTTTTTTGAAGACGGATAATAATATTGATATTAACATGGTGTGCTAAATGAAAACAATAAACGGTTCATTGCACAGCAATACGAGTACATTCAAGATTCTGTATCAAGGTACCAGTAAATTATTTAGTATTTCCCAAGTACTTAAACGTTAAACCCATTACTAACAGAAGTTTGTGGAACATCTGAACCGCGATCATTAGAGGGCGTTCACCCTGAATAGCTTCGATAAGGACCTGTTGTCAACCGCTGGTTTAATATTCTAACTTCTAAGTTTGTTGTAATAAATTAACAAATGCCGTACATATTTAGATGGGGTCCAATCTATTGCATTTATATTTTGAGAATATTATGAATGACTGCTATACAGTGTGTAACAAAAATAAGTGATAATACTTTAGGGTGGTTCCTTGTAGAGAGTTCACTGTGAAAGTAGCAGCTCTGAAAGACGAAAAAATTTTTTCACTTTTGTATGGGTAAGGGCCCGAGTGTCACGAGTTTCCCCATATAAAAGTGAAAAAAAAAAATAGGTCTTTCAGCGCTGCTACTTTCACAGTGAACTCTCTACAAGGAATACGTACACACCCTGAAGTATTATCACTTATTTTTGTTACACCCTGTATAGGGTGGAACAAAACAGACCGATAATACTGTAGGGTGTGTATGAATCCTCTGTATAGAGGTAACTGTAAAAGTGGCAGCGCTGCAAAAGTATTTTTTTTTAACTTTTGTAGGTGCAAGCTCGTAACGCTGGGGCGCTTGTCCATACAAATCAGAAAGAAAAAGTCTGAAATTGTAATGATAATCTTAATGTAGATCTTATATTTAAAAATGGATTTTCAAATGTGTTAGTCGCGCTAAAACTCGAAAACGGCTGAACGGATTGGACTGATTTTAGTGTTAAAATATTCGAAGAAGTCCGGGAAAGGTTTTAAAGTGACACGAAGTTCACCGGGGCAGCTAGTTTTCTATAATAATGTGACCCATTTTTTTGCCTAATATATCTACACTCAAGTAGATGTAGATTCCCCTTACTTACATATTTTGGTTGGTTAGAATAATCGATAGTTACAGTTGGAGTAATTATATTTAATACACATAACTTTATAACTCGTTGATCTTTCACGTGTATTTCGAAACTCAATTCAGAGAGTTTAAGCCCGGCCGCACATTGTCCGAAATTTCTGATCAGAAACAGTTGAACGTCCGCGCTGTCTCTTACATTGTACTGAGCCGAGTGAGCTCGAACTCGCCGGAAGGATATTTCGGATAGTGTGCGGGGTGGCGGTCCGGCGAAATTCAACTGTTTCTGATCAGAATTCGGACAATGTGCGGCCGGGCTATAGCTACGTTTACGGTCATGATTACTTTCGAAATAAAGTTGCGAAAATCTGGAAGTGAGATAAAACATAATAATTTTCTCGCTTAGAATGTATTTGGACATACCCTTTGTTATTTTATGAATATTCACCTGAATGCGGGAGGAGAATTATGTTTCTTGGAAGGCACGCTTTGCAGCCTGAACCGAATTTAGCTCAAGTTAAACTCTACTCGCACCAAGTCTTTCATGCAGTTTTTATTGTGAGAGTTGACAGTGACCCAGACTTCATCAAAATACAAAGAGGCGTTCTTTTATAAACATTTTCTCTTCTTCTCCAGGAGTGTGGCCTCGTGAGGGTGTGGAGAGCCAGTCAGGAGTGCGCGGCAGTTCCGTGGACTACGCCGCGGCGTTGATGCTGGCTGCCATGGCCGCCGTGCTGCTCGCCGCCGTCGGCTACCAGTGCGCCGCCACGTGGCGCTGGCTCATGGGCAGGTGCGATATAGAACCTTAATGCTACAACTATAGGGTCTAAATTAGCGACACGCAGTTTGGTGTCCCGCAACGTTGATGCTGGCTGCCATGGCCGCCGAGCTGCTCGCCGCCGTCGGCTCATGGGTAGGTGGCATATTGAACGCTAACACAACAGTAATTATAGGGTCTAAACTTGCGACACCCAGCTCGGTGGGCAGCGGGACAGAAGCAGAAACAGAGCAGACACAGGTAGCTGGCGATTTATTGAAAAGATACCTGAGGTTTTAATGTTATCATAGAAATACATTGTAACGAAATATTTTTGTTTATTGTGCATCAATCTGCTATAGCTCATCCGCTTCATAAGGAAAGGGTTTGTATTTATCTTCACCCTAACCATATTTTTCAGTACTAAGTAAAACCTAAAACCTATAAGTATGTATATTAGTCTCTTAATATGGGAACAAAGAAGGAACGAGCAGCAATATTCCTCGAGGTGGAACATAGAGGTACAAACACGTTAATAACTTCAGATTAAAACACGCTGGTAAAAGTTTACTTGAAAATTCTGTAATTATGTTCATCGCGCTAGGTACAAAGTCCGAAAGTTAAAGAAACAATTAACGAAGAATTCGCTTCGCTTAAATGAATATTAACGAAAATAAATGTTCCTTATTTAAACGAACGCTTACTGAGGAATATATTATTATGTGTCATTAGATGAAAAGTAAATTGAGCATTTTTAAAACGCCTTAAATTTAAAAGCGTCTGTCTATGTAAACTACCGCGCTGTGCCGTTCTATAAGACGTGTAGACAGATATTATAATAGGCTAAGTGCTTACTTAGGATAGTTTTTACTGCAGAAACTATAGTGTAGTAGGATAGTTTTCTTCGACGTTAACAAAACGTTTCCCATACATATAATATTTTGAGGTTATTTAATTAATACTTTATATTATATTACATATAATACATTTATATTTCATATTACGATCAATTAAATTTTCTTCTACTTCCCAAATATCCAATTTTTATTGTTAAACGTTTGTTGTGTGAAAACGAAAACAACCAACAATCTTTCTAAAATACAATTAATTTCTACCAATAAAATATTATAATATGGGGTCCCCCATAATTCATGATTTCGGTCACTCCCCAGAGTCAGTAAATAAATATCCTTTTGCGGTTCTTTGTGCGCAATGCATAACGATTTTCGATTTTGATTCTTTTTGAGGCCAATTTCATGTGATGTTCTGGGCATAAAAAAAACACTGGTTTTTTATTTTTTGAAAATCGGTTATATTCGATTTCTGATTGAACATTGTTTTTTTTATATTATGTAAAGACTTGGAGATTACTCTGTTTTGATATTTAAAACTAAAAAGTTTTTATCAAAATCGATTTCGCAATTTCTTTCAATGAAAATGCATTTCAGTGCATTCCTGTGCATTCCATTGCATTTAAGTGCATTTACAAACAGTTACAGTACCGATTACAGATTTAACCTACGTTACCAAGAATTCACATTGGATACATGAGTCTCAAACATCAAAATCTACAAAAATTTAATCGATCAAAAATAAACAAAGAAACAAATCTAACATGGTAACAAATTCTAGTATAGAATATGTAGTTTATCAGTAAAGTAACACGGATCGAACGACAAGCTTAGTTTCCAAACAACCACTAACCACTAACTGCTATAACGCATGAGAGCTGCTAATGGAGTACGGTAGAAGCCTTACCCCGTCCGCGTATTGTTCATTACGATAACTGCGTACTATCAAGTTTTTTTTTTTAATGAAATAAGGGGGCAAACGAGCAAGCGGGTCACCTGATGGAAAGCAACTTTCGTCGCCCATGGACTGGACTCGTGTTGATTATCAATGAACAAAAGAAATGATAATCCATACTAATATTATAAATGCGAAAGTGTGTCTGTCTGTCTGTCTGTTACCTCTGCACGCCCAAACCGCTGAACTGATTTTGCTGAAAGTTGGCATGGAGATACTTTGAATCCCGGGAAAGGACATAGGATACTTTTTGTCCCGGAAAAATGTACGGTTCCAGCGTGACAAACTAATTTTGGCGCAACGGAGTTGCGGGCGTCATATAGTAATTATATATTTGTGAATTTACAAATAATATAATTTTGAGTATTATTTAATCTTCTATCTTCCTACGTTGCATCTTGCCAGATTTATTGTAGCGGCATAAGAGATTATATTGAGTATTGTAAACAGGGATTAGAAAAATGTATTGGAGTAACTGAGAAAACAACGAAGCGAATATAATCCTTATATTTATGGATTTCCATAAGCCGATGCTTTATAAAACCCACTTTTAAAGAAGCTAAGGCGAGGCTTTTATGATATTGATTTTCTTGCATTATACCATAGTATAAACGGTATGCAGTAGGCTATATCTTCATACTAGAACAACCGAATCGATGCACGCACACATAAACATGATTTCGGGTAACTCTTGTTTGGCCGTAATAGATATTCCATAACCATGATTCCCACTATGATTGCGACTGACTGTGTGGCAAACAAAAACGACGATGCCCATTTATCTCTTCATGTTTGTAGACCACATGAGAGAAAAACGACGCAGTGTAAGGTCACTTCACGCGTGCTTAAAACTTGTCACTTGAGTATGTTTGATCTCAGTATGCCCCTAGACGACCAATTTTATTGCGCAATACCAAGATACGACAGCAAGATTGAAAGGCGGGTGCGTTCAATATTAACCCTAGACGGTCAATAATATTGCAAATTACGTGATATTGCTCAATAAAATTGACCGTCTAAGCATACACCGTACAGCTGAGTTGCCCTACTGCATTATATACTTATATTTTGGCTGTACTGCCGAGATTCGAAAGGTAAATAAAGATGTTTATTTTACATGGATTGTGGAATATGTAAATGTTGTTTGCATGTTTAATAACCTTCATATTTTGAAGGTATATTTTATTATTCTCTAAATGTAATAACATCGACCTTTTTGAAAACATTCCTTCTAATGGAGTTGTATTTTTTTCGAAATGTAAACAACAGAAATGCAAATAAACAAGATATTGTTCAATTATTAAAGTAAGGTTGGTTCTAAAAAGGTTTTTAGTACTATTTTTACTACGACAACGAGACGAGACAAGATGCGATGAGACCATGGCCCCATGCGTAACACCAAGCTTTTTAAAAGCCTACCCTGTTTTAAGTCATTAGGTTTAAAATAAAAGAGTATTTTCGTCCCCTTAGCTTGTAGTTTTTGAATTTAAAGCACAGATTCTATATTATATTGTGACTTGTAGTAGTAGAACGAGTTATTAATATTGGAGACTACATTGCGAGCTGCAGCCAGGAGTGGATGATTTTTTTTTTAGATACAGCTACTGAATGCTGGACATGTTGACATAGCGGCGCTAGAATCTAAGGCTGCCTTTCCACCAGAGCTGAGTGGAGCTGTGTTGCGAGGAATGTATTTTTGAAAACCAATAGAATCGCTTCATTGATATGACTTTGCCATGACATCGCTCAGCGCGACGATGCTATTGGTTCTCAAAATCACATTCCTCGCGACACAGCTCCGCTCAGCTCTGGTGGAAACGCAGCCTAATAAGCGTCATCAACTTCATCATTTATGCAATGTTAATTACTGAATACTGACTGAGATGAATGCATGAACAGTGAACACGAACATTACTCATTTTTTTCCTGTAATTTGAACAAACCTTGTAACTTTTCTACTTCATCACCTAGCTAATTATATCTGGCTACACATATAATCCACAGTTTATTTTTATTTTCTGGTCCTAAAGCCTCTATTTCTGCAAAAAAAAAAAAAACGGCTTACTTACTTGATTCTTCCACTCACGTCTATAATTGATGGTTTCATGAACATCAGTATTAAGATGTTCGAAACCATGACGAATTACTGACACGATTATGTTTGTTTGTAGAACACGACGCGACTCTCAGGACAGCAACTGCGACTCCCTCTCGCGACAAGCGGCGATCCGCATCAGCCACTCCCTGCCAGACCTGCAGACGGAGCCGCTCAAACAGGAGTACGTGCAGGAACACAAGGATGCCGGGAAGAAGGTCAGTTACCGTTACAATTTACTTTTAAGGCTTCAGTCCCGAAATCAGCGTAAAGCGGAATATACGGATAAGTCGTCTAGTGGCAAACGATGCACGACATACTAGGCGGCTTATCCATAAATCTATATATCGCAGCCAACTGGTTTAAATAGCCGTTCAATAAAACAGCCCGTAGACTGAACAACAGCATTCAATCAAACGTCTAGCTTTTCTATTGAATATTTAAGTTGCTCAAAACGTTCAACACTACAGCTGATTCAAAAGCCGCTGTTTGATTGAATTAGTTCAGCGCTCACTACCGCCGCGGTAGTACGCGGTAAACGCGGCTAGATGCGTTTTGTTAACAATACGAGTGAATCAAAATTGAAACTAATATTCGAGGAGAAATTACGGGATTATGAAATGCATCACCAAGGTATTTTTTTGCAATTGTGTTCAAAATGAGTTAGAACACAATTATTAATCTGTTTGTTATATTTACGCTTGTGTAATAATAGCACTAAACTAATGGTCGCCTTAGTTAATTTACCATTTAAACAGTTGGCTAAGCGTAATCTAGCTGTAGTGTTGGACGTTGCAGTCAACAAGTCGGTTAAACGACGTATAGCCGTGTGATCGAATGGCGTTGTTCAGTCAAAGGGCTAGATGTTTGACTGAATGGCTTTATTAACCAGTCGACTGTCGACGCCCTAGTTGGTCAGTTGTTTTTGACACTGTGAATTTTGTCCCATCACTAATGAGGTAAACACCTATTGCCTAAACCAGAGTTCCGCAAACTTTTTGTGTTCAAGGTACATCTAGGAAAATAAAAATATTTGGAGGTACACCACAAATTAATCAGTGTGTTACTCTGAACTCCCCTTCGTAGACCGTCCTGAGATGTTCTTTTTTTGCACTTAGCTATGTACGATGACCTTTTCCGAGGCACACCAACTGCTGACCATGGTACACCAGTGTGCCGCGGCACACACTTTGTGGATCACTGGTCTAAACTACGAGATTATTGCGATATTTTTTCTAAAACGATAGAAATACGTTTAATCGATCCATCCAAGTTATATCTACAAAGAATTCGCATTAATAATGATTATTTATTATTATAGAAGGATGGTCAAGTATATTTATTGATACAATTTTTTTTAGAAAAGGGATTAGTATCTGGCGATCATCATGTCTAAAATAGTATTATTGATTTATTATTGATTAATAGGTAAAATTAGTTACAAGTCTTATCTAGTCCACTTTAAACAAAAACAATTTTCAGTACCCAATAAAAATTAAGCCGTTTACACAAGGTTTAGTAACAGTCTTAAGATGTTTTCGTAACGTTTCAAGTTGTGAATAAAGCCCTATCACTCCATCCCCTATCCTCATCTAATCGGGATTTAGCTAATCCCAGCTTAATTCCTTATCGTTACCTTCGTCATTGTAATAAAGAAACTAATAAACTGTCTGACCCTGATAAGATATTCTGTTGTTCTCGTTATGCACGTCTTCTGCTATATTTTGTTGTTCTATCTATGAGACTAGCTTTCGGAACCACGAAATTACAATACTTTATGTGGATAAAAAGCAAGTAGAGTATTCATTTTCCAGAGCTTGTTTGAGCTACGTGGGAGAGTCATGCTTCGGCACGAATGGGCTGGCTCAACCGGAGAAATACCACGGGCTCACAGAAAACCGGCGTGAAACAGCGCTTGCGCTGTATTTCGCCGAGTGAGTGAGTTTACCGGAGGCCCAATCCCCTACCCTTTTCCCTTTCCTACCCTCCCCTATTCCCTTTCCTACCCTCCCCTATTACCCTATTTCCTCTTAAAAGGCCGGCAACGCACCTGCAGCTCTTCTGATGCTGCGAGTGTCCATGGGCGACCGAAGTTGCTCTCCATCAGGTGACCCGTTTGCTCGTTTGCCCGCTTATTTCATAAAAAAGCCACCATACAAAATTGTATCAAGATTCTTACAGTAGTTTTTATGTGAAAGGGTGACGACGTGGTGACGACAGTCTATACCAGCTTGCTTAGCACGGGGATTGAAATTTGTTTCCGATCTTCGTAGACAAAATATAACTATAGTTTTTTTGATAAAAGATCCTACGTTTAAGTAAATAAGGTCGTAGATCAATAGTCAATGTTATTTTAATTTGAAGTGCATTTTGTGAACTGTTTTTATTATCCATTGCTTAGCGTGGGAAAATTGATAATTCCACCCTCAAAGAATCTTCATCGCCAAAGTGCTAGACAAATTGTGTAACATTTTATAAAATGTTTATAAATCCGAGCTCGCAAAACAATAGGTCGTAAAAGTTGCTCGAAAAACTTACATAAAAAATGATTATTGTTGCCGATGAATTTACGACCTTATTTACTTTAAATCAGGAACTATTTTCCAAGAAACTATATTTATTTCTTGTTTTTATCTATTTCTTCTAGATCGACAATCCCCGTGCTAGGACAGCAGGGGTCGGCAAGTAATTTTAGGTGAGGTCCGGACACAGTGGGAAAATTTTAACGAGGTCCAGAAAAAAAAACACTTGTCTTTTGTAGCTTAAAAATATTATTTTGATTAGGAAGGTATCAATGAATACATAGATAATATTAGGGTATACGATACCTTTATAAGCATCGTATACCATAATATCTATGTATTCATTGATACTTCGTATAAAATACATTACAATATTTCGCGGTCCGAGATTCGACCCTTCGCGGTCCGCCTGTTGCCTACCACTGGTCTATACACTCATTCCTTTTTTATTTACCTGCGCTACGTAGTAGAATATATATAAAAAAAATAAATTATAATTTATATATTTTTAAATTTAATTACATTTTACTTTTTTTGGTAAACTCAATTAGATACTTACAGGATAGTAAATTGTAAACTGCTTATTGCAACATTAATAAATATGAAATGGTAAATAAAAAATTACATTCCTAAACTCGCTGTTTATCGTTCTGTGATAGAAATCACAGATAGAAAAGCAAGTTAATAACAAAAGTTTTGATATTAATTTGAACTAATGACGTAAGTAAGAGGAACAGATTCTACATCCCCCTGAGGTAGTTGATGAAATTAAATGTTAACGAGTTTAACGAGTAACTTCCATATAGAATATGCGGTGGGATATAATATTATTAACCCCGGATTTCAAAACAGTCATTAACGACGTATTTGGCAGCAAGTGATAAACGATTTATGTAAAATCGTTAACATAATAATATTGTGTGGTAATCGACAGTAATTAAACTATTTAATCAAGGATGCAATACGCAAAGCAGCTGCAATACCTTTTTACATGGGGAAATGCTTTGCGCGTCCCCGGCGGTTGGGGACATCGTCTGGGGTATGTGGGACTCTCCGAAGAACTACCCACTAAAACCCCATGGTGCTCCTTCACCCGCCTAGGCACAGTCACGGGCACGATTACTTAAGTAAAATATTAACTAACGGCTCAGAGACATTTGTTATTTTATACTACACTTTGAGTAAATTAATATTTTGGCATATTCTCCATTCATTTTCAATCAAATTTTTCATTAAATCACTACATGGTATAAAACAAAGTCGCTTTTTTACCCGACTGCCGGGAGGGTCATAACCCTCCCGGCAGTCGGGTAAACCCATAGGTTTGGCGCGTATCTTGTATGTTTGTAATATTCTTTATTATTCCTTCATATCCCTTTAATCTTTAAAACTACGCAACAGATTTTGATGCAGTTTTCTTTAATAGATTGAGTGAAATTAAAGAGGAAGGTTTATAAATATAATAACATTAATTAAATAGTGGAGAAACACTGTTATTTTTGGGGTTTCTAATGTGATGTCGTAAATATTTTTTTTCCGCTTACATTGCAAGCGCGTGCTGAACCCTACGAGATTTATCAAGTTTTAAATTAAAGTTGCTGAATCTGTATTATTTCACCGAATATTTCTCCCGGGAATTTCAAATATTAAAATATTTTTCATATCGGAAAATAAACACAAAGTACCGTGTGCATTTTGGGGAATATTTTTTTATTTGGCTCAGTTACTTTTCCATAGAATGGTATTTTGATGATTAAGCAGTATTTACAAGCGACGAATGTTCCATCCAAATATTTGTCGTGTCGGCCGTCGCTCTACGGACAAACATATTGGCTCTGAATTATCGGCTTGCCCAGTCATTGCCACTGATACTGCGAGGTCGCGTCACACTCGAATAAATCACGCATAATGTCGGGAATAGACGGGGCCAAGGGTTAGTTCACATTGTAACTTAACAAGGCAATTTGTTGCGTTAAATTAGACATTCAAAGGAACAGTAGGCCCATCACCGCGGGCGGCAAGTCAGCCAATTCACTGTGTAACTCATTCTACAGTATTTATATAGTTTTGAATTGGGCTTTTTGAATGCATCCGCGTCAATGGAAAGTGGCATTAATTTTCATAAACATAATACAATTAGCTGTCCGACGATGTGCATATACAATATACATAATATGTATGATATTGTGATCACTAGAAAATAGATATAGATATTTATAATATTTTGTCACTGGGTGATGTCTCCAACTTTGTCGCATCTATAATATTAGTAAGGATTGGATTCTTCTAGATCAGGGGTCACCAATTAGTTTCGCTCGGGGTCCACATTAATAAATGAAATGACCTTAACGGTTCACACATTAAACAATTTTATTAAACATAGGTAATTACGGAATCTACGAAGGTATTTATTTACCATGAGAAAAGTGTCAATTTTTATAGCGAATTATTTCTCCGATATTTGGAGCGAAATTGGTGGATTATTAAATTCTGGAGAAAATTTAAAAAACTGCGACAAAATATCCACAACAACGTACGCTCAGACACAATAATAATTATAACGCTCAATAATAAAAACATGAGTTGCTATAAAACATTAATTTTCTTGCAATACTAAATCCTACTAATCCTACTAGTCCTACTATCCTACTAATATTATAAAGGCGAAAGTTTGTTTTGATGTATGGATGTATGGATGTATGGATGTGTGGATGTGTAGATGTATGGATGTTTGTTACTCTTTCACGCAAAAAATACTGAACGGATTTTAGTGAAACTTTTCAATAATATAGCTTATACATCAGAATAACACAAAGGCTACAATTTTAACCGACTTTCAAAATGGGGGAGGTGTTATGTTCGTTTTCTTATATTCAACGATTACTCCGCTGTTTGTTAACCGATTTTCAAAATTTTTCTTTTGGTTTATAGGGTATCATCCCAATTTGGTATTATATTCACAAAAGTAGTGATCTGATGAAGGATCCATAAGTAATCGAGGGAACTCCTCAAAACTTATAGGGAAACATGTGGTGACTTCGGTTTCGTGAGAAGTATTCTAAGCATATGCTACCAACAAGTAAGATTTTGCACCGAGATATACCTGGTATACCGTGGTTCGGAAGGTGCTGAGAGAACTCCTGATTCTTTATAGATACAAGTTTGGGAGTTTCGGCGTTGTTTTAAGAACAGAAAGCATAATATGCTACTATGCAAATTACATTCATCATCATCATCATCACTACCATATTATACCATTTCATAGTCTTTTAGACCGAGATTCGAGTTTGTCAAGCGATAATTAAAAAAAATCTATACCTACCTAATATTATAAACCTGAAGAGTATGTTTGCTTGAACGCGTCAATTTCAGGAACTACAGGTCCGATTTAAAAACTTATCTCAGTGTTAGATAGAGCATTTATCGAGTAAGACTATAGGCTATATTATATTATCACGCTTAGACTAATACGACCGAAGAAACTCAGGAAAATGTGGGAAAAACGGGGGAAATATTTTTTATGGGAAAATGTACGGTTTCTGTAAAATTCCTAATTAACGCGGGCGAAGCCTCGCGGGACATCTAGTGTAAATTATATTTTGATCCTCTGTAAATAAAATTTATAAATAGCTTAAGGCTTTGGCTTTGTTATTTACGTGATTAAAGAATAATATTTTTATTAACTTCTTAGAAACTTGCAATTTAATAAGAAAGTTTGAAATGTTTTGTAACTATAAGTCTCTCTGCATTTTTATTTTGTTTCAGAAGTCACTCACATTACTGAATATTAACCTTACTCGATAAATGCTCTATCTAACACTGAGATAAGTTTTTAAATCGGACCTGTAGTTCCTGAGATTGACGCGTTCAAGCAAACATACTCTTCAGGTTTATAATATTAGGTAGGTATAGATTTTTTTAAATTATCGCTTGACAAACTCGAATCTCGGTCTAAAAGACTATGAAATGGTATAATATGGTAGTGATGATGATGATGATGAATGTAATTTGCATAGTAGCATATTATGCTTTCTGTTCTTAAAACAACGCCGAAACTCCCAAACTTGTATCTATAAAGAATCAGGAGTTCTCTCAGCACCTTCCGAACCACGGTATACCAGGTATATCTCGGTGCAAAATCTTACTTGTTGGTAGCATATGCTTAGAATACTTCTCACGAAACCGAAGTCACCACATGTTTCCCTATAAGTTTTGAGGAGTTCCCTCGATTACTTATGGATCCTTCATCAGATCACTACTTTTGTGAATATAATACCAAATTGGGATGATACCCTATAAACCAAAAGAAAAATTTTGAAAATCGGTTAACAAACAGCGGAGTAATCGTTGAATATAAGAAAACGAACATAACACCTCCCCCATTTTGAAAGTCGGTTAAAATTGTAGCCTTTGTGTTATTCTGATGTATAAGCTATATTATTGAAAAGTTTCACTAAAATCCGTTCAGTATTTTTTGTGTGAAAGAGTAACAAACATCCATACATCTACACATCCACACATCCATACATCCATACATCAAAACAAACTTTCGCCTTTATAATATTAGTAGGATAGTAGGACTAGTAGGATTAGTAGGATTTAGTATTGCAAGAAAATTAATGTTTATAGCAACTCATGTTTTTATTATTGAGCGTTATAATTATTATTGTGTCTGAGCGTACGTTGTTGTGATATTTTGTCGCAGTTTTTTAAATTTAGTATTTTAAAACCACCGAAAATCGCGAAAACTATTAAATATTACATACCTAGCAGCTGCTGTTGTCGCATTTTTTGAAAATTCGTTATTAATGCATCTCATTAAAAAAAAGTTTAAAAACAGTCGAGTTAGGTCTCTAATTTTCAATCATTTTCGTTATTCTTCAAGTTTTTTGTATTTAAATAATTATTTATTTCTAAATTTTACTTGGTAACACTAAGTTTCACAAAAACTTAGTGTAACGAAGAACCTCAGTTAAGTTAATTGTTTTCAAAGTGAAACAATATAACGGGAATCCTATTCACAACAGCATTCTAACGTAAATGGAAACTCTCCAACAGCCAACAACATGAAGTGCACTACACGGGATAAACTATAGAGTATAGTGTATGTTACTGACTATCTCTCATATAGGAGAATAAACATGAAGTGAACATCTTCTTTGGCGGGGCTATGCACTTTTGTGGGATGGGTAATAAATGTTATACTCGCGTACACAAAATAATGTTATACTTGTGTCAGAACAAGCCAAGATAAAAGACGAAAGCCAGGATCCATTTTATTTCAGCCTGTACTCCTGCTGGCCGATTCTGTATCGTACATTTGTGAGTTAATCACTGAGTTAGTAACGAAACGGAGGAGTGAGTAACGGAATGTCTCACTTTTGTATGCAAGTGAATACAAAAGTGAGACTTTTCGTTACTTCAAATACAACACGAGTACAAATCCCTTGCTTATAGTCTTTGTTTACTATTAATATTAATGTGAAAGTTTATCAATCTGTCTGTATTTTTTTACGCTTCAACATCAACTGACTGTAATGAAGTAATATGTTAGTGGAATTCTTTGAGGCCAGGGATGGAACAATAAAATAGTTTTGGTTCCGATAAATGTATGGTTCCCGCGTGACAAAAAATAGTGTAATTGAATATACATTGGTACGGCAAAAGACGGCTCGTAATAATAAAAGTCTGAAAACTATAACGACTATCAAAATTATTATAATATAGTTAGTTATAATATAGTTAGCCAAGTTATACTGACGACTACTACATAAGGGAAAAAAAAACAATATTTTGTATAATATGTAAAAAACCTTCTATATTTAATAACCGTTATTGGAATGAAAAAAATATTTTCATAGCCGTACAACGTACACAAATGAAAGCACATTAAGGCTATACCTAATGCAAACTTATTTTGTGGTTATTACGAAAGAAGAGCAAAACTTTTATTATGAAGTTTTTATTTCAATACGTTGTTAATAAAAAATCATGGATCCATAATATGGTGAACATTATGGTGAACAGGCGAAAGGTCTACCTTAGACGATAATATATTGAAAAGTTAAATTGCTCTTAAAAGTTTTGATGGTTTGAGCTTTTGAAAATAATTTCCATATTCAAATATAATTTAAAAAGTCTAGCCTTAGCCCCCAAGTTGGATATTTCAAATTGGATAATGATTAATGATTCAACTGACTTTGAAACAATCTTTTGTTCATACCTTGTAGGTGTAAGGGTCAATTCAGACCGCAACGCGACGCATAGATGCATTTCTACATTTGTATGGATTTGACAGACTTCAATTGCGTGAGACGTCATGCAAGTCTGTCAATTCAATACAAAAGAAATGCATTTATGCGCCATCCGTCGCGATGTGGTCTGAATTGACCATAAGATTAAGATTATTATATGTTTTCAGTAATGTATGATGTTGAAAAATACATATCCATACTAATATCATAAATATGAAAGTGTGTCTGTCTGTCAGTCTGTCTGTCAGTCTGTCTGTTACCGCTTCACGCCTAAGCCACACAACCGATTTTGCTGAAATTTGGTATGGAGATACTTTGAGTCCCAGGAAAGGACAAAGGATACTTTTTATCCCGGAAAAATGTACGGTTTCACGCAATAAACGGCTTTGGCGCAAGGGAGTTGCGGGCATCATCTTGTTAATACTTTATATTCATATAGTTTTACATTTTAGTGACAAATGTTTTTATCTAAACTATGAATATATAATATGTAAAACATGAGCCAGAAGTTTCATGTTCCTTTTTAGTGACCTAAACAATTTATTAGGTGTTTTAAAAAAAAACGATGAACGTTTTTCCTGATAAATATATCATTACAAACGGCCGTCACTTTATAGTTTAAATATTAATTAATCCAAACAAATCAAGTTTTTCAAAGACTCATTGGAAACAAAAAACAAAGGTACCTAAAGGTATTTTAGGATAATTACACCTTGGAAGCCCTAAGCGTTTTGTCGGTTACATTAAAATGCTTTCATTGGCTTCGTAAATAATATATTAAATGCTGAAAACGAACCGTTTTAACCGCAAACCTCGAGTTTCTTGAAATATTTAAATTGAAGGACTTAAATTATTGATTGTTTAGTTTGAACTTCGATTAAGTTTGCTTTTTAACCGACTTCCAAAAAAGAGGAGGTTTCTCAATTCAAAAAACACAAAATTAGTAAAAATTTGATATAACACGTGTTATGGGACTATGCCAACCAGCTTTAATTTATTGTTGCGGACAATAAAGTGTAATAATAAAAATCAAAGGCTTAAGGCCCTGTATTCCCAAAAACGGACGATTTTCAAGATTTAAAAGTGACAGTAGACACAAAAATATAGTAATTTAAATTCTGAAAAAAATATATAAGGATCTAACACAGTGGTATTTATATTCCATTACACAATATCATGAACTTCACTCGATAGAAAAAAAACCCCAGATAATTTTTGCACTGAATTAAAGACAAAGAATATATCTAGGGCGATTAGTTTTTTTGACGCGATTTAATTGATGTTTAAAAAAACGACGATCAAAAAACTATAAAATAGCAGGCGCAAAGGTTCGGCTGGTACGCTTTCAGTCACACAATTTTATCTGAAAATTCCAAATAATTTGGACATAGTATGGAAAATTCGTTAAAAAAAGAGGTAAGTTTGGGATTTTTTCTATCGAGTGAAGTTCATGATATTGTGTAATGGAATATAAATTCCACTGTGTTAGATCCTTAACTAACACATATATTTTTTTCAGAATTTAAATTACTATATTTTTGTGTCTACTATCACTTTTAAATCTTGAAAATCGTCCGTTTTTGGGAATACAGGGCCTTAAGTATGGTAAAAACGCTTGGACCTATAATATTTTTCTTGCCTTATTTTATACGTAAATCTATCAACTTCTTAAAAAAACCAAGTTATTATATATTTAAAACAACTTTGGTCATATACTCGTACATGTAGGCACTATAGGTAAGGTACGACCATTGACTTTAAAATAATACTATTACCTGGATCCAGTCCAGTGATCTTTAATCAAAATTTACTGCCACACGGCGCACTCAGAGTAAATCAATGAGTAGATATTATATAATTACTAAAATGTAATTAATTCAAAATTTTGACATACCTTACTATCAAATACATAAATAATTATAGATTATCTGTCAAACTCTTCATTAAATTGAAGCTTAATCATTAAATGTCTCTGGGTACGGCGGTTAGACGTAAAAAGTTTCAATGCCTAAAATTTGATTCTCTAAATTTTATTTTAACCAATATACCTTCTTACAGTTGCGTAAAAACAAGGTAAAGTAAGTATATAAGTCCTCTGGAAGTTACTCCCGTAATTTATACCTGGGGTACAAGTTACTGGAGTATAACAGATTGTTTACCCGCTGTTTAAACAAGCGTGAAGAAAGTATATGAGCGTTAACTTCATTTAAGACTTTCAAATTTAATATTCTTTTTGTGGCAATGATCTTTATTAGATCGAGGATATCAAATATGAAATACTAAATATTTACAAAAAAGGACACGAAAAAAATCTGTTTAGATACATTCTGCTAGCGTAAAGGAAAAACCGTTATTCCCCAATATCCGGATTTCCGTCGCCCGCAGGGGGGCGACATGGGGTGTCCTGACCGCTTTCGTTTAACCACAAGACTGCTACACGGCACGGCAAGGCATGGGAGCCCCCTTAAACATTACTTATTTTTTATTACTAGTATTTGTTGTTATACCGGCAACATAAATACACAATCTGTGAAAATTTCAGAAGTCTAGCTATAGCGGTTCTTGAGATAAAGCCCAGAGACCGACAGACTGACGGACAGACGGATAGACGGATAGACATCTGAGAAGTCTTAGTAATAGGGTCCCGTTTTTACCCTTTGGGTACGGACTACGGAACCCTAAAAATGACTGATGCAAACGCCCAAACCCGACTTTTCTTGGTTTTCTTGGCGACAAGGGAGACTTGATATTTTACACAATATCAAGTCTCCCTTTTTAGGGTTCCGTAGCCAAATGGCAAAAAACGGAACCCTTATAGATTCGTCATGTCTGTCTGTCTGTCCATCCGTATGTGACAGCCACTTTTCTCCGAAACTATAAGAGCTATACTATTGAAACTTGGTAAATAGATGTAGTCTGTGAACCGCTTTAAGATTTTGATACAAAATTTGAAAAATTACTGAAAATTTTAGGGGTCTCCATAGATACAATTGAAACAAAAAATTTTTTTCATCTAACCTATGCGTGTAGGGTTTCTATGGATAGGTGTTTAAAAATCATATTGAGGTTTCTTATATCATTTTTTAATAACCTGGATAGTTTGCAAGAGAGACTTCTCCAAAGTGGTAAAATGTGCCCCCCCCCCTCTAACTTCTAAAGTAGGGGTACGATAAGTCTAAAAAATATATGATGTACATTACTACAAAAACTACCAACGAAAATTGGTTCGAACGAGATCTAGCCAGTAGTTTTTTTTATACGTCATAAATGGTAGACCTTAATATCATTAAATCAACTGAAATGTGAAAATAAATCAAAAACCTCTTAATTTCATAAATATAAACCTTATTGCTGCTGCAGAACCCTTCATGGGCTCGTCCAATTCGCACTTGGCCGGTTTTTTTATTCTCAATTCTAATTATTCCAATTCTCAAGTCTCGAATTACGTTTCATGTTTATACTGTCACTGACATTAGCACGTAAGACAAAGAATATAGAAATAATATTAGAAATAATATTAGGTACTGTTGTCCCAATATCTAGAACGTGTACTTTTTACCTTTTTAATATGGGTAAATGCTTTGCGCATCCCCGACATCATCGGCTGGGGCACCCACTAAACCCCGTGGTCTGAACTCTTTGCTTAGGTATAGCAAGATCAACCCACCACAACTCAGACCGTGTATATTTAACACGATACATCTGTCCAGGTGCTCCGTCAAACGACTCTGCCGATCGTGCCGGACCGTCACCAGACGTTCCAACGCCAGTTGTCTCACCGCCTGGAGCTGCCCTCGATCCAGTTCAGCATATGCAGCCTCGAGCGAGCTGACTCCTCCATTGGCCTTATTAAGGTGAGTTAATTAGCAGACGGTGATGATTGATGAACCTTAGGTAAATAGCTGCCGCGCTCGGAGACGAATATTATATTTAATAAAGATTTTGACAAATTAAGTCCTATACATAACGTGACCATTTTTTTTGTCAGAGCGGAACGTCTACGGAATTATTCCCCCCCTGCCCCCAAATGAATCATTTCATTATTAGATAAAAGCTTTGACTTATGAAAGTATAGAGGTAAATACAATTGAGTATTTTGTGAATATTTAAAGTGTTTATCTGTTAAGTATATTAGTTATCTACTTTTATTGATATCGAGCAAAATATTATGGCAGAATAAACACATTTGTTGTATGGGAGTGCGTTACTTCCAGTTATTGCACAGACATTTCAAACATTAATTAATATACTTTTAAATTGTCGATTGCTCTGTTTGTATTGCAAACAGATGGGACAATTTCGCCCTCGGGGAGGGGGGGGGACGGGACACCGGGACAGATTATCAGCTGAAAGCGGGATGTATGGTCACCCATACATTATCTGTCACACTCTTCATTAAATTAAAGTTTAATCATCACTAAATGTCTCTGATTACGGCCGTAATGTTTACGAACGTTTGCAAAGATCTATATAACCCGAGAAAGTTTTGTTTTACTGCCTGCCTATAATATATAACTTTATCTGGTACATTGTTATACCCATTAAATATTAATCTCTATGAATGTGTCTCTACATATACGTTGTGTTCTTTTAGTACATTTATAGAATAAGTACATTTTCAGTAACCAAGGCTAAATATTATTTTGTTTTATTCATGTAAAAAAGAAGCTTCAGAGCGTGAAATTCGTAAAAATGTTTATCACCAAACAGAAACAGAAATGACCGTTTCACCTGAACTAAGGTTATGAAGTGATTAAATTACACCAAAATATGAATTAATGAAGCTTTTTACGAATACAATTTCGCCTAAATGTCTTTTTTAGGGCACGGTTCTTGTGACTAACTTTTATTTCGAATAAATATTTTAATGGTGATTAAATGATATTTAGTACCGTATAGCGTCATTAAAAAACTTTAAATGTATAATGTATATGGACTATTATACGCATAAAAAGGTGACTAATGTAAAAATATTACTATAAAATAATAAAATATACGATGAACTGCAACTATCCCATTTGTTGCAGAGCTCTAATCAGCGTTCGAATCTCAGAGTGAATTTTTCAGCCTGAAAATTAAGCTCCAGGCATTACTGGGGGGGTGAAGATGATAGCGGAGCGAATTGACTCTCCACTCCTTCGCAGACTCACTGAGCTACATGTCAGGGTAGCAAGATGAGTGATTATTTGTTTAGTTCATAATTATTTTATTGTCAAAAATTATTTATAATATGGGCTTCTTTGTCTGAAAATAAATTTTATTTATTTATTTATTTATTTATTACTTGGAGTACATAACCACTTGACCTATTTTTACATGATGATTGGGGTTTTTTGTCCATTAATTGCTCTAATGTGCTATCCTTGTTACTGACAGTCGGCTCGGAGCCTCCTTTCGCTCCCACTGCAAAACCTGTGGGAATATTGATTGATAATAATAAAATATAATATCGTCCTGCCTAATAAATATCCGTTACGGAAAACTTCAGAAATTGAGTGTGTGTGTGCATACCAAGAAGTATACTAAAATGCTATCTAAAAAGTTACCAATTTGAGTGTAATTTATAACTATCACATCACTTAAATATATTTAAATTTCGTTCTTTTTAAAATTTACTAGTTTATCTATCTATATTTCCTATCGCGTAAAAGATTTAACACGTGGGAGAGCCATGCTTCGGCATGAATGGGCCGGCTCGACCGGAGAAATACCACGTTCTCACAGAAAACCGGCGTGAAACAGCGCTTGCGCTGTGTTTCGCCGAGTGAGTGAGTTTAGTAGTTAGTCCCCTACCCTATTCACTTCCCTACCCTCCCCTATTCCCTTCCATTGCCATCCCTACCCTCCCCTATTACCTTATTCCCTCTTAAAAGGCCGGCAACGCACCTCCAGCTCTTCTGATGCTGCGAGTGTCCATGGGCGACGGAAGTTGCTTTCCATTAGGTGCCCCTTTTGCTCGTTTGCC
This sequence comes from Aricia agestis, assembly GCF_905147365.1. NCBI lineage: Eukaryota > Metazoa > Arthropoda > Insecta > Lepidoptera > Lycaenidae > Aricia > Aricia agestis. The sequence continues at coordinate 6,935,407 of NC_056409.1, read as the reverse complement.
CCCTTATTTCATAATAAAAAAAAATAAAAAAAAAGAAGTTTCGCAAGGAAATACTTATTTATTTTTATCTTAGTGTAAGTACTCACATACGGTTTTGCTCGATCGAGCAATCACGTAGAGTAAAAATCACGGCTCGGGCTTTCGTCCACACATTCAGCATTGCTCGATACTTTTACTTCAGTTCGAAGGAACTTAGCTACGAATAATAAAAACTAGTGTTAAAAAATTTGTCGAGCCGGCTCGGTTCGAGCCTTCAAACTGGCTCGATGCGAGCCTTCGAGCTGTGAGTTTTGCGGTCCACACGGTGGTTTTTGCTCGATTTCGAGTAAAATTATCGAGCAAAACCGTATGTGAGTACTTAGCATTAAATGTACCTTTTTATTTTACCTATCTGTGTGATCTAATGGTGTGGTCTACTACCAGACCAAATTGCATCCATAGTATAACTGTGACGTACGTTCACTATAAAATGTAAAGCGGCCACAGTTAGCTCAAAGCTGCTGATTTGAGAGTGGTTTTATGTAGATTTTGGTATTACCATTAAGTCCGGTAATACCAGGGTTTAATTGTACTATCAGAGAAGTTGAGAGAGTTTCCTAGGCAGATGAGGGACCTACGTAGTTTGGTCGCGTTACGTCAAACCCAGCCGACAGATCACAATTAACATTGTATTGACATGATCCGACCAAATAACGTTGCTCTGTTAACTGCCTAGTAATCAATTTCCTCGATGGTACTATCAGAGAAGTTGATTCCTATTCAAATCGGGGACCTAAGTAGTTTGGTTGCGTTACGTCAAACCCAGCTGACAGATCACAATTAACATTGAATTGACATATTCGACCAAATAACGTTGGTCTGTCAATTGCATAGGAATCAACTTCCACGATGGTACATTTGAGATATGTCACATAGTATTATGTAGAACATACGTATCTTATCTACATAATATTTATATGATTTTCCAACGTAATTATTGCAATATGAATTAATTATAATTAATTAAGGCGTTACACGCAGCATGTTCTTGTAAAATTAAACAATATAATTAATGTTTGCTCGCTAATATCTGAAATTAAGTGGATGTTACATCCAGGTAATTATTAGATATCCTAATTTAAACCACAGATTCCGTCTCTATAATAGAAAATAACATTATATTATTATAGCTATCTTAAATAGTATAATAATTTGAATTGTAAATTATATTGCAGTATTTTCCAGTTACTGAAATATACAAATTTTAAGGTTTTAAAAAGTCTCTTACGGCAATATCATATTGTATGTTTAAAACAAGTACTTATTTATTAGAATATGACTAAAATTATTATGCATTAAGTAACTTTTAAATAAAGGATTTTTTTCCATATTGTCTTTATCACCGACCTACTTAAGCACTTAGAAAGTCAATACAACTTATCAGATTTAGGTGTACTTACTAAACACTGAACATGTAACATGATATGGAGTTTCGAAAACAAATAATATTCATATTTACTCAAGAAAACTCAATATTGAACACTCATGAAAATATAACATGTAATTTATATGTCGTTAAACTTTGTATGAAACTTAGAGATTGTCTTATAAATATTATATTGGAATAAGAGTAAATCTTATAGGTTCAAATAGTTTTATTTGTTTGTAGTATGTAAAATCAAATACGAAAATAGTTCCATTCGCGTCGAACCAGACAGCAACCAAACAATTTCGTGCATTTAATTGGAACAGAATACAAATAAAATTAGGTACACAGTAGGACAACAGCTACTGTTATAATCTGGGGGCACGGGAGTGCCCCCGCCAAGATGAGTCAAGCGAAGCGCGCAAGGGCACTACCTACCTTTTCTCGAAACGTTTCGTCGTATTTTTGAACCCTCGTAACTTTGGTTTGAATAATGCCAGATAGTTGAAATTTGTAAGATATAGTGACATGGGTATAGTTATTAAATGCGCAAAGTTTGAATATCGTAGCTTTTATACTTTAGATTTTATAGGTGTCCAAAAACCCACAATTTGGTCACTGACTCACCGATCATCAAAACTGTTAGGGTACTTCCTGAAGTCTTAGAAAGCTGAAATTTGGTATGTAACATGATATTAGTACTAAAACAACAAAAAAATTATCAAACCCAACTTAACCTATATCCGTACCATTATAGAGCAAAATTAGGCAAAAATTTGTGTTTTTTGTATGGGAGCCCCCCTTAATTTTTTATTTTCTTTAATTATTATTATTAAATATTAAAGTAGACATACAACTGAGGACTTTGAGAAAAATTCAAGTACCTACCTGTTGCCATTATTGATATAGAGCAAAAAAGGCCAAAAAATCCCGTTTGTTGTATGGGAGCCCCCCTTAAATATTAATTTTATTTTATTTTTAGTATTTGTTGTTACAGCGGCAACAGATATACATAATCTGTGAAAATTTCAACTCTCTAGCTATTACCATTCCTGAGTTACAGCCTGGAGACACACAGACAGACATACAGACAGATGGATAGACGGAAAGACAACGAAGTCTTAGTAATAGGGTCCCGCTTTTACCCTTTGGGTACGTAAGTACGTAAGTTCAAAGAATAGTCGTAGTCTTAGCATTTCTTTGCAAATATTTAATTAATAAGAATATTTCATTAATTACTTATAATAATAATAATAATTAGTTACTTAACTATCAATCTATTTCAAGTTTACTTAACTTGAAACAGATTGATTAGGAATTTTAGGATAATTAGTATAGTAGGTCTTAAAATATATTTTAAAAGCTAACATTGGTTTACGATTAGTTAAAAACAACAACAACAAAAGTGGCTTCGAAAGTTAAACGGCTATACCAAACATCTTCGCGTCATCGATAGTGCGATGTAGGTGCCCAACAGTGACATCTCTTGTCGATTAAAGTGCATCAACAACTATATGAAACTGTTCGTGCAAGCTATATCGCGATGTAGACGACAAGCAGCGACATCTATTATTATCAAGAGGAAAAAATAGCGAAAAATCACGTTTGATGTATGAGAGCCCCCTCCCCCGAAATATTAAATTAATTTTAAATATTTTGCCGCGCCTTAGTGTAAAATTAAGGTTTTTAGATTTAGGGCTGAGTATGTAAGGTTAGAAACTTGGCTCTACATGAGATCTCACTACTTTTTGACACGACGAAGTTTAAAATTATTATGTTCTCATCTTGGCAACATTTTTACATGAAAATGTTTTTGGTGGGATATCGTTGTCTGGTTGTCTTTCGGGTACTTAGCACGAGGCCAGCTTTATGTGGCTTGAAGCACCCATAGCTGATCTATTATTACTATATTAACTCATCCGAGATTTTATGGAAACTGCATTCTGTAGTTTTTATTTATGGGCGAGGACACTGGCAATATAGTTAACACTGGTGCAGGGGTCAGATGCTGCTTACTGTACTACATTATGGTATAAATAAAGATATTATTATTTGACCACTTTAAATTAAACACTGAAAAATTAATCAAATCAAATCAAATCAAATCAAATCATTTAATTCAGGCATCAGAGGCCCATATAACAAATACCTTAAATCTAACATACATATAATTATATAATAAATACCTTAAAACTAACATACATATTTTATATATACTTAAAAACTAACACTGTCACATTTTGCCGGCGACGTGACTCGCTTCGTTCCGGAGTCTCCCCCGGAACCTCCGATAGACTACATCCATCGGCCAGAACTCCGGCGCCTCGAAAGTCGACAGAAGATTCGTCGGTACTCTCACCACAAAGGAGCTAAAGTTAACCTTGTGGCGAGACTGCAGACGCTCGACCCTCAGGCGCAGTGTCGTCTTCTTCTGGATGTAGTCCACGACATCCTGGACCTCCATGGACCAGTGCAGGCGGGATATGTACAGGGGCGTCGCGGGGACCTCGCTCCGCAGACGCAGCTCAGGTACATATGGTGCGGTGCCGCGATGGTTGCGGGCGGCGGGCTTCTTCCTCCTCTCCACCAGTATGAAGCCCTCCTCATCGCACCTCCTGCCTTCGTCCTTGCCAAGCCGAGAAGATTCCACCTTGCGGCTCTTCGTAGCCTTGCGGCTCTCAGTCTCGCGACTCTTCGAAGCCTTGCGGCTCTCATTCGCCCCATTAGTTAATGAAGTAAGTTATGTAACGTTTAATAAGGTGGAAACTTTTTTCAAAACATTGTACAATTCAATGCACCATTAAAGTTTAGGTCCAGTATGAAGATGGCTTACTGTTTATAACTTTAACTGTGTTCAACTATTTCGAACATGCTTTAAATTGATGCATATTTATCATGAGCTCCAGCGACGCGTGTAATGTGAAAGCCTTTGAAAAGTATTGTATGAATTTTGATTGGCACTTACAAAGTGTGCATCAAAAATAATTGACATACGCGCAAATGAATTTAACTTTTTCATTTTGTGTCTTTACTATTTTTACTTTTACGAGGGCGTAGAAAGCAAAATTGATTATTTTATAATTCATTTTTGGGTTTCGTACCCAAAGGGTAAGGGTAATAATGGGTTTTCCGGGAAGGGACCCTATTACTGAGACTTCAAAGTCTGTTAGTCTGTCTGTCCGTCTATCTAGAACCGCTATAGATAGACTTCTGAAAATTTTACAGATTGTGTTTTTCTGTTGCCGTCATAACTAAAAACGAAATAAAATTTATATTTAATTTATAAAAAAGCCAAAAAATCACGTTTGTTGTATGGGACCCATACACCAAACGTGATTTTTTTGGCTTTTTTGCTCGATATCAATAATGGCAACAGGTAGGGACATGAAATTTTCACAAAAGCCTTAGTTATATATGTAATTTAATAATTAATAATAATATTAATATAAAATAAAAATTTACGGGGGGCTCCCATACAAAAAACTCAATTTTTGGCCTAATTTTGCTCTATAATGGTACGGAACCCTTCGTGCGCGAGTCTGACTCGCACTTGGCCGATTTTTATACTTGATAATAAGACACAAACAGTTTAATTTTTTAACAAAGACCCTCGCAAATATCTAAGTGATTTGCGATGGGTCAACACGATATTGTAAAATTTTCTCGATGGAAAAAAATCACAAAGATGTATCTAATTTTCCCGTTTTCTCAATTGGTTCTCAATTCCTAAAACGGTGCAATCAACTAAGTCAATAGGGAGTGGACTAGCGGCTTTTAAAAAAATCGTCTGGTTATCGAGTTGACATAAAACATTTTTTGCGCCAATTCCGCGTCGTTCTTATTCACCTAGCATCAAAAATTTCTATTTAAATAGAATTCTTTGCGTGGCATGTGAATGACGGGCGTAGGAGTGCCTTCAGCAGCGTGAGTCGCGACTCGTTTTAGTAAAGAAGTCGCGCTGCCGCTGCACTACTGTCCACTGTTTTGTGACAGTGCCCCACGGCTGGCATGCATGTATCAGTTTAATTTTTTTTTTTCATTTTCCTAGTATATGTTACCGCATGTGTTCCGCCACTCTGTTGCAGCGTAGTGTCGCATAGAGGGGAAAGTGCAAATCCGCGTAATTAGCATCGCAATTTGCTTAAGAGGATACACCAGGGGTGAGAGAAATTGAAGATAGGTATTTGAAAATGTATTGCTGTCTCACCAATCTCAAGTCTCCCAATGCAGAGCGCGATAAAGACAACACGACAAAAGTTCTAATAAAAGAACAGAAAATCTTCGATTCGTTGTCCGCTGATTCCTTCTCCAAAACTTAACCGATTTAAGTACTTTTTTCATTAAGAATTAAAACAAGGCTTGAGCTGTGTTCCTATGTTTTATTTTTTTTGTATATTTTAGCCAGTTTTGTTTTCTGGGTGTTTGAACACAGAGGAAAATCTGGCCATTTTTTTGGGTTTTTGGACGTTCTTATCTTTTTATTAATAAAATTATGAAAAAAAGAAAACATAGAGACATGCTAATAGTGGCCATAGATATTCAGGAAAAAAATCTTAACTCTACCGGCATTATCCAGGGAGGAAACAGGGGACAACGTTTGTATGGAAAAACGGCGGTGTGGAATCCTCTTAACTCAATCTGACAATTGTAACTTTTAAGTTTCCACTGGCTATACGTGCTAAAATTTGATTGGCTGCCACTGTGTGACTTTTGTTCGACCTATAAAAATCCCATGAGCCCATTTATTAAATTTTTACCAACCTCTGTTAAACCAGATTTATTGCAGATACGCGGATTTTACGTATGGTAAATATGCGCATTATTTTGTCAGTTGACAGTACGGTCTTAACTCTTACTAAGTACTAGGCTTAACTCGATCCCTTTATTCGGCTGAAGTATCCCACTAATGGGTATTCCGGGAAGGAGACGTGATCAAACGCATTCCACTAAGTGCACTTAATTACTGTAATTACACTCGTTAATGCTCCGATGGCGTGACATAATCCGCCATTATCGAATTCAATCATTCGGAAAGTAGTTTTTTTACACTTACATGTTTGGATGAAAATTGGTTTTCATTTATGGACGATTCAGATGTAATTATTACACTTCGCTCAACTCCTTTGATCGTCATGTAAATATAAAGCTTAGTGAATAGTGTATAATATATACTTACACGTGTGGCCTATGGGTCAGATTTACGCAGCGTTCATTCAGCACGCTCCGAGTGTAATACCACAGAATGTATATTAGTAGTACCAAGTAATACATAATTATAATAAGATAATATTCCGGATGCTGTGTGGCCTATCGTATATTATAATATGTACATCGACTACCACTTACAAACTTTCGATAGTGCGATCAGAGACACATACATATTATGTATATTTTCTCCATGGTGCGACGTATGACTATGGTGCTAGACGTTCTACCAGGAAATTGATTCATTGGCAGATAGCGAACCTATGTAATTTATTCAGGTTATGCCTAGCCCAATGGCTAGGTTACGAATAATATTGATTTAACATTAGCCGACCAAACAGCATAGGACCATGACTTTGTCTGATGGTACATACAATGTAGTATACCTACTTCTTATTTTAAACAGACTTTCTCGAACAAACTTTTAATCACATTAGCCGTATAAACATTCTATTTCAAGACGCCAGAGCTAAGTAATCGTGTAATAGCGCCTTAATATGCGCCGCACGTTCCAACCCCGAAGGTTTAAGGGTTGTTGGACTGAAACGACTATAGTGGATTTGATTCCGAATTTCGGAATCCGGTGTTAGTTTATTTGCATTTTATTGCAAATACGCGGTATTGGCATTGTCTACCGTTGGTGTCCCGGTTTTATTTTGGTGTCCCGGTGTTATACAAGGTGTAAAAAAACTAAGTGACAATACTTTAGGGTGTCTATGGGTTCCCTATACATAGTAGTAGGGGAGGGGAGAGTGCTATTCGTGTAGTTACTCGAGCATCATGTAGAGCTAGTAGGTTTTTTAGATAAGGTAAGACTAATAAAAAAATAATAAGAGCGTTTTTTTTTAGCGGTGGGTTCAGAAACTGCAGCTATTTTATACTTATGAAAAATAATTTATATTTAGAAAATAGCTTTTTAATGTAAATTATAACAAGATTTCAGACAGCAAGCAAGTACTAAATTATTTAGTTGATTGCAAGATAAAATATCTGCAATTTTAGTTACGAAAATATAAAGCTTTATTTTTCTATATTTTAAAATATCTCTTACCTTACATTTAAATCGTCTGTGCTTTATATGCAAGCTTCTTTGGGGTATACTAAACATCCCCTATCTTAATCTGACAGATCCGATATTATTTCAATACTTCAAAATAACTTTTTTTAAACCTACCACGTGAGAAATCTAATTTGTATACCATGATAACTAGACACATGTTGGAAGTCTATACAAGCTTAATCTGACACGCTCAAGCAGGTCGCGAAATCCCCTCTACTATAGAGTTCGCTGTGAAAGTAGCAGCGTTGAAAGAGTAACTTTTTTTCACCTTTGTATGAAAAAATGCATGACGCGGGGCGCTTGCGCATACAAATAAAAAAAAAACACCTTTTCAGCGCTACTACTTTCACAGGCAACTCTATATATAAGGGTCACATACACACCCTAAAGTATTATCATTTAGTTTTGTTACACCCTGTATATTACCGGGATATATAAATATATTTACTCCATATTCGACGGGACGTCATTGTGGCGCATTACCAGTTAATGCTACCAATAACGTACTATGTGATACATGATTTTTAAATAGGTTGCTCGGTTATGACGGGTATTTATATATCTATAAAATATACTGTCAGCCACTAACTGTGCCTAATTAAATAGAACTATTTTTAGTCCACAGGATGTTCCCTTATTGATTTGTCACCCACATTTGCTAACAGAATAACCCCGTTTTGTAGTATTAACAGGATGCGTAGCCGCTAGACCATGAAGTTTTAGATTAAAGCGGATGATTGTAAAGTTAATCAAGTAGACATCCCAGTTTCTATATCGGTTTACTTGTAGATTCAATTTCATGCTACAAAGACTGTCGAAGACTGTAGACAGGTGCTAATTTCACTAAATCGTTTGTCTCACTCTTATTTTTTTATTCTTATTAAGATTGAGAGAGATATCATAATGTTTTTTGTAACGTGGGAGAGCCATGCTTCGGCACGAATGGGCCGGCTCGACCGGAGAAATACCACGGGCTTACAGAAAACCGGCGTGAAACAGCGCTTGCGCTGTGTTTCACCGAGTGAGTGAGTTTACCGGAGGCCCAATCCCCTACCCTTTTCCCTTCCCTACCCTCCCCTATTCCCTTCCCTACCCTCCCCTATTCGCTCTTAAAAGGCCGGCAACGCACCTGCAGCTCTTCTGATGGTGCGAGTGTCCATGGGCGACGGAAGTTGCTTTCCATCAGGTGACCCGCTTGCTCGTTTCCCCCCTTATTACATTAAAAAAAAATGTTATAGGCGAGCTGAAGGCAATGACGCACCTTTTTTGACCCTCAATTTTTACAAAGTTATTTCTACGACCGACCCTATATTTGTAGTGATACCAATGGATAGTAAAGAAATATCTGTTTTCAGCCGGAGCTGTACAAGAACGAGCTGGTCCGTCAATCTTCTACTGACAGCGGTGAGCTGGAGTTCTGCGGGAAGCTGCACTTCGCTCTCAAGTACGATCAGGAAGTTGAGGCGCTTGTTGTGAAGGTAAGACGAAAAGGGTTGATAAAATCTGTAATGGTACGAAGAAAAGGGTTGATGAAACTTGTATAGGTTTAAGGTAGGTACGTCGAAAATGGTGGATGAAACCTGCAAACTTGCAATAAAAAAAAGGTTGATGAACCCTGTTAAAGTTTCGATATCTTGTAGTTTCTTTGACACAGATTCTTGTAAAAAAGGTTATAGAACCCTCAAACAGAAAGAAAAATGTTGAAAATCCGTGAAAGTAAGTTAGGAAAATCTGTAACTTGATTTTCTTGTTTGAGTCCGTTTGGAGAGCGCTGAAAAATAGTTTTCAGTGAAAGTTTGGTCCGCGCCAGATTGCTAATTTTATGTCCACGATGTAGTGATAATTTTAAAAGATTTTTTATTCGAAAAAAATATAAGTGTATTGACAAATATTATAATACTAGCTGCGGCTCGTGACTTAGTCCGCGTCAGTATATTTTGAGATGAATAAATAATATGTTTTAAATTTATTTAAACCAGTATTTGCTAAGTACCAGCATTTAGTGTATTTAGTTAACTTTTACGTATATTTTAAAGTATGACAATCTATCAAAATGACGCTCATCCCTTTGAGAACAAAACATGATTTCCTGTAGCCTACATAACATAAGCACAACGAGTATTAAAATGTTTACGATGAAACGTATATTTCATAATATCAGTATTCAGTAACCAAAAAGCCAGACAGTTAAAAGTGTAATAGAGCGTCCAAGGCTTGCTCAGCAGCGTGGACGCGATGACGTCGGTGTAATGAACTTCGCAAATGCCAGCGAGCCGCCCGCCCTACGCCGCCCAGTCTCATTCATACGGGGCTAATATTATTATTATGAAAATTATAAAGTTGGGAGTACATTAACACTTCCATTGTGGGTAACGCAGACATTATAGATTTTATGCGGCAGCCATCTGCCGCTAGGGGATGGATGGGCTAAAAGATTTTTTTATGACCTTAGTCCTTACTTGAAATTGAAACGAGAAAATAAAATAATTCTATTGTGTATAATTTTTTTAGACAGTATTCCAACATTTAGGAATTCAGACACTCATGAAAATAAGCAACTTTTAGTAGGCTGTCAACTTTCTAAGTTACAAAATCAAGTATTCCATATTTAAAAACCGTCGAGCGGCGAGCCTCAGCTCTTTTATAGAGCATATTTTTTTAATACCTTAATGCGTAATTTTAAAGATTTTATTTTGCTTTCAAATATGATATAAAATAATAATAAAATCTCTTTATCGTCTCGCATAAAATATTGGATAGGTGTTCCGAAAAATGGAGGTGTGTAAAGAGAATTTTCCAGTTCAGTGGACCGATTGGGGAGAGGTTAGTACACTTAAAAAGCAAAATTTTGTCGTTTTAGTTGCCGCTAGTCCTTTTATTAATAAAGTTTAAAAAAGTAAAGCGAGTAAAAATTCAAATATGGTCCAGAAAATAATTTAAGCATATTAATTTCTTATTACATACTAGGAGTTTACCTGCCTACTGTAAAGTAGGTAGGTAAACTCCTAGTAAAGTTATAACTAATATTTGGTCTATTTTAAGCTAATTTCATTTTATTTTGTGTTGGCTACTATAATATCATAGAGTTCGAATATCGATTGTAACATAAAATATTATGTAGACCGTACATAATTATATTACATTTTGTGTACACTCATAATAATATCCAAACATCCAGCATTTGCATTTGCATCATAAATTAATATGCTGCATGAGTAATTTTGTAGGCGTAGGGATGTGACGACCCCACCGCCCGCCTGATGGTAGTTCTGTCTCACAATAATTAGTGTGGGATAGATCTAACATCAAGCGCAGTTAGTCAACCGAAGGATGGCGATAAAACCATCAACGATAGGGTCAGTGAAGAAATCCATGGTCATCAATGGGCTGCAGCATTGATGGTTTGATTCATTGGCCCCCTGTCAGATTGCCAATCCGCGTGCTCCGCGTGGCAATTATGAGCAATTGCCTCTTATGAAACGCACCAGAAAAAGATGGCCCCTAGTTCCCGGTAGCGGTACTATTCCTGGCCACGGTAGCGGGCATGGTAACGGCACTGCCAGGGGTGCTAAGAATCTCCGGGCTACGGATCGCTACCACCAACTGGACCTGGCGACGTACAACGGACGACGATCTCCGCTTAGTTGCAGGCCCATGTTGGATGCGAGTAGCAGGAGATCGGTCATCTTGGCTTTCATTGAGAGAGGCCTATGTCCAGCAGTGGACGACTATAGGCTGATATGATGAGTAATTTTGATCATGAAATTTTATTAAAAATTGTACATTATAATGTGAATAAATTGATATCAATTTTCAGTAAGTGTAATTGCTGCTTAATTTCATAATTTATTTGATACTGGGCTTGTAATAAAGTTCAGCTTTTAGGGCTCTCAGAATTGTTGAGTCTAAAGGCTGAAATTGCAAGTTTAAATAATTTTCACGGGTTAGGGCACTATTAAGCGAAAAATCATTAGGATAATAAGAAAAATATACGCCCTTTTCATTTAACACCCACTAGATTGAGAATACTAAAATATGCTTTTTATTAGAAACTAGACGTTCCGGCTTCGCTCGCTTACGTCGTAAATATCTAATTTACGACGTAAGTATTACTTCTTATCTGTGCCCAATAACATAAAAATTGCTCCAGTAGTTCGTGAGATAAGCCCTTTCAAATAATTTCCCCCGTTTTTTCCACTTTTCCTCTATTTCTTTGCTGCTATTAGTCTAAGCGTGATAAAATATAGCCTTATAGCCTTCCTCAATAAATGGACTATCTAACACTGATATAATTTTTCAAATCGGACCTACTGTTCCTGACATTAGCGCGTTCAAATAAGCCCTTTTAAATAATTTCCCCCGTTTTTTACATTTTCCTCTATTTCTTCGCTCCTATTAGTATTAGCGTGATAAAATATAGCCTAAAGCCTTCCTCGATAAATGGGCTATCTAACACTGAAAGAATTTCGGACCAGTAGTTAATAATAATAATAATAAATAATATACTTTATTGCATTCCACAAATTTATACAAGAAAACAGTAAAAGCTGAAAAAGACAACACAATTATGGCGGCCTTATCGCTACATTGCGAAATCTTCCAGGCAACCATCTTACGACTAGTACATTGATATTAAAATAACTTAAAGACGAGTGGAGAGAGAGAGTAGTTCCTAAGATTTGCGCGTTCAAACAAACAAACTCTTCAGAATTATAATATTAGTACAGATTACTAGCTCTAGTATAAGTCAAAAAGTGATAACGCTGCAAAAGTTCAAGCTAATATAAGTCAATAGCCGAATTTCTACGTGATCGGTAATTAGAATACGAGTAAGGCACTTTAATTTATAATGAGACTATACAATGATTTACTGATATCAGAAAAATCACCGTAATGTAATATACTATTTTTTCACTATGATATAAAATAATAGTACTTATTTTAAAAAGATAAAACCGACTTCAAAGGTGTACGTAATTGAGAGTTAAAATTCTCTATCTCAAAAACTACTGAACCGATTTTGGTGAAACTTGCAGTATTCCCTAAGTTGAACCATTACTATTTCAACAAAAAAAGAATTAATTAAATCGGACTAGTAGATCCAAAGATATGCGAACACAAACACAAAAAACACATACATACATACACTTCTGAAATTGGGCACATTTGTTCAAACGCCGAATGCCGATAGACTATTATTTTAAATACGTGGGAGAGTCATGCTTCGGCACGAATGGGCCGGCTCGACCGGATAAATACCACGTTCTCACAGAAAACCGGCGTGAAACAGCGCTTGTGCTGTGTTTCGCCGAGTGAGTGAGTTTACCGGAGGCCCAATCCCCTGCCCTATTCCCTTTCCTACCCTCCCCTATTCCCTTCCCTTCCCTACCCTCCCCTATTACCCTATTCCCTCTTAAAAGGCCGGCAACGCACATGCAGCTCTTCTGATGCTGCGAGTGTCCATGGGCGACGGAAGTTGCTTTCCATAAGGTGACCCGTTTGCTCGTTTGCCCCCTTATTTCATAAAAAAAAAGAAAAAAAAGACTAACATAATTATATGAAAAGGGCAGTTCTGGGAATAGTACATACATACGCGTCGAATTGATAACCTCCTTTTTTTAAGTCGATTAAAAATGTGCTTTGACTGCAAAAAATAATTCTGTTGCTGTTGTTTTTGAGTTTCACAAACTAGTATTTTAACTATTGTAATAGTAATGAATTAGGTCAGTGTAATTTCTGCACTTCCTTGGACTTCCCTTCGACCTTGAAACATCACTTCTCGTAACTTCTCGAAGCTCAACTTCTTTAATTATCTCGTGGTCTGTGCACGTTTTATTTATTACCTTCAATATTAATCCGAACTTTGTAACCTTTCATTAATAAGTTTCCTACAGTGTTGGCAGTAAACAGTTTTATGACTGACCTTTTTTTCCAAGTTATGGCCATAAATATCTGCCTAATTTTTGGTCAAAAGTTCACATTTAGGTGTAGGTAATGGACCGATACTTCTAAGGGAATTTAGGTTAATTGTATTCGAAAATGCTCAAAAGAGCCACAAAAGGCTACTTCGAAATCTAAGCACTGCTACAAGCTTCGGGACACAGATACGTTATAAGAATGAAAATAACACAAGAACAATAAGACTGCACTCATAATTCAACAATAGGCATGATGACTATTTTTTTTCTTATCGGTAATTGAAAGACACTTAAAAAATAGAAATATCGTTGAAATAATGACTCTGATAGCTTAAAAATTCACCAAGATATGACAATTCAAATATCTCATAAAAAAGACCTGCCCGAAACGCTCCATACAAGGTGCTACGAAAGTATGACGTCAGTCTTTCGTAGTTTGTACGCATCGGGAGACAACTTTGTTCGATAGGTATATTAAATATTGCGTTTATGAAAGTAGTTTCATAACAAAAGTTGCTTTTAATTGCATAAGTTATCGAATTGTATACAAATATTAAGAAATTTAATTGAAAAAAAAATCGACTTGAATATCCTAAACTTTGAAGGCGCATAACAAAAAAAATACAAATGCTATCAAGCTAAAATTTTGGGGACACTTATTTTTTACCGTGATTTCTTTATTTTATTAAGAAAATTCGCTAATCTTTGACCTTGTCATCATCCCTATTTTGCGGGGTAATACACAAATGCTGAACAGCGACCATATTAAACATCCCAGAATATTATCACTTATTTTGTTACACCCTATAGATGTGGTAATTTTTTTTTCATAATAATTAATGAAATGTGGTAATTTTAACAGATATTCGAAGCCCGTGACTTGCCAATCAAGGACGTGTCGGGAAGCAGCGACCCCTACATCAAGGTATTCCTGCTGCCAGACCGCAAGAAGAAGTTCCAGACCAAAGTCCACCGCAAGAACCTCAACCCGGTCTTCAACGAAACGTTCTTATTCAGGTAAGAATAAAGTCCATTCTTCCGTATCCATACATCCATCCACAAATGTTATAAATGCGAAAGTGTGTCTGTCTATCTGTCTGTCTGTGTGTTATTCTTACTCAGGTAACAATGAAATCCATTCTTTCGTATCCATACAAATATTATATAAAATTAAATTAAGAAATTTAAAAATGCCCCCGCCAAAACATCTTTAAAAAGTAATGAACTAATATTTACTGCCTTTAAGTTCAAATAATTCGTAACTTTTGTATAGTAATATTTTAGTCCATAATTGTTGTCACGGTGTGTCGGGGGACTTCATGGAGCCGCCCTATTCCCAAGGTGTGCTCCTTGGGAATAGGGTGGCTCCATGCAGGTTACATTTCTTTTATTTTTGTTACATAGCTGTAAGCCATAACATTGTAATTTTCCATAATTTTTTAGGGTTAAAAATAACGCTCTTCAAAAATAAGGATTTAAAAGTGGAAAAATTTACGACTTTCACGATGAATACAGTCATTATTTTGCCAGTTGAATTTCAAAATGGTTTAACATCACGCGGCCCACAGATAAAGTCCCGGCGGGCCGCATGCGGGCCGCGGGTTGCGGATAGCCGTTATAGGATGTTGTCTGCTACGTCGTTCACGTATTCGTATATCGCGAGGGATTTTGCATTTGATACGAGGGTGATGGATAAAACTTCAATACCTTTTTTATTTGCATCGGCGTTCGGCATCTTATTGCATTACCTTACTTTCGAATTTCTATTTATTTTCTTGTTGTTGTTGTTTATGTTTATTGTTTACTAAACCAACGATACCTAACCTTCTATTACGTATAACAATAAGGGTGGGTTGCACCAGAGGCGTGGTTAAAGTTAAAGTTATGATTATAGTTAAGGCTAATTTAACTTTAACCTTATCTTTGACCACAGAATTTGACAGAAGAAGTTGCTGGTCCGACAAGGCTTTAAATGAATGTGGGCGGGGGCGCTGCTGGTAAAGGAGAACTGTCAAAAAGTGCATTTTTGTATGATGACAGCGTTAGTTCCTTTTTTCGCCACATGCATTTAAAGCCTTGTCGAGCTCTATGGTTATGGTTAATATAGCGTCTATTTTTGACTTTAACCAGATTATAGTTAAAGTGACAGTTAAAATAAGTTAGTGGAACAGTAAAACAGTATTTTTTATATGCGATTGATAATAATAACAGACACGTCAATTTGTTTTATGCATGAAAATCATTTCCAGCCTTTTATTTCTGTATTTTGTCATACAAAAATCCATTAGCTAAAGCAGAAATGTTATTATTCATTTTAATTAAAATAACTTCCATCAAACAATATTTAGCGGCGCGTGGAATACCAGGAAAGGCACTCCATTTTCATAATGTTAGTAATGTTTCAGCTTACTGACAGCTTGGTAACTCTTGTTGCGAAAAATACATTTTTTTAATGAAATAAGGGGGCAAACGAGCTAACGGGTCACCTGATGGAAAGCAACTTCCGTCGCCCATGGACACTAGCAGCATCAGAAGAGCTGCAGGTGCGTTGCCGGCCTTTTAAGAGGGAATAGGGAGGGTAGGGAAGGAAAAGGGTAGGGGATTGGGCCTCCGGTAAACTTACTCACTCGGTGAAACACAGCGCAAGCGCTGTTTCACGCCGGTTTTCTGTGAGCCCGTGTTATTTCTCCGGTCGAGCCGGCTCATTCGTGCTGAAGCAAAGCTTTGGTAAATATTATACGCTTATTTCGCTTCATAATTATATTTTTGATTGAAGAGTGTTTCTTTTAGATTGCTTTTTAAACAAATCGGAACGTGGTGAAAATAAAAATCACTTTTGCATAAAACTTGTTAAAAGTATATCAAATCAATATTGGATACGTTGGCCGGCAAAACGTGACAGTGTTAGTTTTTGACCGACTTCCAAAAAGGAGGAGGTAATACTTTCGACTGTATGTATTTTTATTAAGTATATATAAAATATGTTTTTTTTTAATGAAATAAGAGGGCAAACGAGCAAACGGGTCACCTGATGGAAAGCAACTTCCGTCGCCCATGGACACTCGCAGCATCAGAAGAGCTGCAGGTGCGTTGCCGGCCTTTTAAGAGGGAATAGGGTAATAGGGAAGGGTAGGGATGGGAAGAGAAGGGAATAGGGGAGGGTAGGGAAGGGAATAGGGTAGGGGATTGGGCCTCCGGTAAACTCACTCACTCGGCGAAACACAGCGCAAGCGCTGTTTCACGCTGGTTTTCTGTGAGAACGTGGTATTTCTCCGGCCGAGCCGGCCCATTCGTGCCGAAGCATGGCTCTCCCACGTATATTATGTATGTTAGTTTGAAGGTTTTTATTATATTATTAATATGTATTTTAGATTTAAGGTATTTGTTATATGGGCCTCTGATACCCGAAATAAATGATTTGATTTGATTTAAACCATTTATTGCTAATTTACAAATTGTCATAATATTGGCATTTATATTCTGACGACCTCTGTAGCTTAATGGTATATACCTACTATATAGGTTTTATAGCCCGGGGACGCATGTTTCTTCGTCATGGATGTGTATTACACAATTTGTGTATCATAAAATAAAAATCTTAAATATTAATAAGTCTATAGTGTAATTAAATATAATATTTCCGTTGTCTGGTACTCATAACACAATGTCCCCTAGGGCCAGTCTAACTTGGTGTGAAACCTCCATAGATATATTATTTTAATAAAATTGAATTCAAAATAAACTTGAACTGAACTTAATACACATAATATTATACTCATCGAATGATAGACTTGCTCGCAGTTTTCAGCTATGCTTGATCCTTTGAATGGTTCTGAAATACATCGCACTGACTCGCGACGATATGCAATGAAATCTCCACCCCTGTAACAAAAACATCGCGACCAAAGAAAGGTTTAACTATGTTAAGGCCACCCCCCGAGCAAACGACCTTGACCATACATTTGACGCGTTTCCGAGATCGCACAGAAATCCTTTTTTTTAGTTCAAAATTGATCTTAAAAAAATTAAAACGGAGAATATGTAGTTAATGAAATTGTCTATCTAATTGTCGTGTGTTTCAAATAAACGTAATTTGTAAATACTAGGGAGCTGCTGAAAGTATCCTTCAACTTTAATAAATTGGTATTATTGTGGAAGCTAATATCATGAGTATAATAAACAAAAATAGAAAATTTAAAACGGAGAAAGGAATGTTGATATACTGAAGATTATTGCTGTATTTTTTTTATAACTTTATAGCTTTCAAATTATGAGTTTATAAGGCTCTAAATACGGTAAATTACGTAAGCTCCGTAGGGGTACCTGGCCTTAAGGACACTGCGTAACTAATCCAGATTTAGTTACTAAGATTATAAGAGAGTAAACCCAGTAATCTGTTTTACTTATCTCAAGAAGGAAGTTGAACAATTAACTTTTTCTCCAGCAATTTTCCACAATTAATGGAATTATAATCCCGGCTCCGAGCATGCAATTCTACGTTTTATTACGCTGATGTTAGGGATTATTATCACAGGCAATTAAGTTCTACAGTGTCGTAAAAGTTTATTATTTTTTAGAGTTCGGTGTTAAAGGTTTTTGCGTGTGCTCTCCCAATTTGATGAATTTGAGATTCTTTAAGGAGATACTAGGTCTGATGATTGGCAGTGGCTGAAAAGAGTATGTAAGAAAAACTGTACCGTTTGAATTTCGAACACCTTCTAAATTAGAATATGCCTAATACGCTTTCAGTAGATTATAATATCTAAGTACAGATAATTTTTGCATACATTAATCAACCTCAGATTTACTTCATATAGGTGATTAAGATCAAATGGATAAAATGAAGAGGGGAACCATAATATACTGTGTGAATTATTATTATAATAGTACCATGTTTATTACCTCCTATTTAAGACCCTACAAGTTCAAAAACACCTTTCTTGGCTAGTCTCACCTTACACCCTCGACCTTTGTAGAATTTATACTCGTAGTTTGTAGTATATCATTACGGACAATGTATAATTAAGGTGTACAGCATTGTAACTACTTAATTATAAATAATGAAAGACGAAATCTAGTTACGAAGTTACTTTTAACTAAGTTATATGAACCGTTGAAAATTGAAAGTAAAAATTGGATTAATTGATTTATTTACTACCATAACATAATGTAATTTATCCATTAGTTTCTTGTTTTCTCTCTAAATCTCGCCGGACTATTAAATATTAATTCTGAGTGTTGTATAAAAAGTTATCTTTTTCAAATACAATCATGTAGACAATCATCAACAAAAGTAGGTACTCACCGAAACGAAACATTTGTTCGTAACAACACTTTTACGCCTTCAGCTTGTTGTGCTTCAGTTTTTGGCGTAGGAGAGCCATGCTTCGGCACGAATGGGCCGGCTCGACCAGAGAAATACCACGGGCTCACAGAAAACCAAAAAAAAAACAGCGCAAGCGCTGTTTCACGCCGATCAGTGAGTTTACCGGAGTTTTTCCTTTCCCTACCCCCTCCTATTTCCTTCCCTACCCTCCCCTATTCCTTTCCCTACCCTCCCCTATTCCCTCTTAAAAGGCCGGCAACGCACGCAGGTGCAGGTGCCCGAAGATTTGCAGAGCTCTTCTGATGCTCCGAGTGTCCATGGGCGACGGAAGTTGCTTTCCATCAGGTGACCCGTTTGTTCGTTTGCCCCTTATTTCATAAAAAAAGCTACGTCATTATTTCGGTAGTAATTTATCGTGGCCTAGTTGATTTGCCATTACTCACACATGGCTGGCCCTTTTCATTTCCACATTATCATCACGCTCCAGACGGAGGGAGTGACGTGTATTTGGCTCAGCAATATTTTATCATTAATCAGCCTGATTGGAAAAGGATATAGCTGTAACTCTTACTAATATTTTCTTAATCTATTGATTGTTTTTACCAAATGTGCCAGGAAGGTTGTATCCCACCAAAATATTAAATGTAAAAAGGAGCCAAGCAAAATATTGCATAGCCATGCAATATATCTATCGTAAAAAGTTTTCAGATCACATTCAAGCCAAGCCTTCAACTTATTTTGTAATTTAAATCAACATTCAGTGAATTTATCAATAGTTTTCTTTATTTTATAATTATTATAGTGGCTCGCCAATGAGCACAAGAAAAGCAAATATAAAACTTCATATTTGGGGTAGTTCATACTTACACAAACGGCAAGCGTAAAGTATTTTTTAGTATATAACGACGCACGTGGACGATGGTAACCAATAAATCCAATCAGTCGCTGATTATATTTCTCTAGTGCTCATTGCCAAGCCTCTATAATAATTATAAAATAAAGAAAACTATTGATAAATTCACTGAATGTTGATTTAAATTACAAAATAAGTTGAAGGCTTGGCTTGAATGTGTTCTGAAAACTTTTTACGATAGATATATTGCATGGCTATGCAATATTTTGCTTGGCTCCTTTTTACATTTAATGTTTTGGTGGGATTATTTCTTTTTTTAAGGTTTCTTTTCTTTTCAGGTCACGTTAAAACTTTTCTCTCTAGGTATCTCTAGGTATATAGGTATATTCTAGGTCGTAAAATTAATTGATACTTCTACAAAGTAGAAATTCTATGACGATAGCCCAACAACTTTTGAACTTTCAGGAGGTTATTCGTGCACCGATGTTACTTTCGATTGAGTATTACGATTTACGACCTATCCCGGATTTTTTTAAAACCATAATAATTATACTCCGCAAACAAGCGATACCGCGATATAAAGGGAGTGCTACACCATCTATCGAGCGAGTATGGAGTGTACACTGTACATCGTAATTCGCAGTTCTGATTTGAGGTTTAATCGAATTTAATCATCATAGTTTCATTGTTAACTTCGTTCACTATTTTTCCTTTTGTACGTAAAATAATTATTATGAAGTCCAAACTCATTTTTAATGTTCTTGCAAAGCCACAAACATAAAAATATTTTATTTTATTTAATAAAGTTATATTATACTTTTCAGTTTTTAGGTTTCCTTGCCCAAAGGATGAAAACGGGAGCCTATTCCTAATGAGTCTAGACTTCGCTGTCTGTCTGTCGTCCGTCCTTGTGTCACGAGGCTAGATCTCGAGAACCGCAATAGCTAGATATTTAAATTTTTTTACAAATTATGTACTTTTGTTGTCGCTATAAAAGCTAATAGTCCAACTAAAATAAAATAAATGATTAATTGGGGGTCTCATACAACAAACACGTTTTTTTGCCCTTTTTTGCTCTATATCCATAATGGTAAAAGTAAGGTTTTTGAAAATTTTAGAAAATACTTAATTGTATTTCCACTTTAATAATAAGTAATAAAAAGTACATAAACTTGTGATTTAAGGGGGGCTCCCATACAAATTTACGGTACGAAACCCTGTGTACGCCAGTCCGACTCGCACTTGGCCAGTTTCATAATTTTTCCTTTCATTGTGGATAAAGACCTACCTTGCTGCCAAATTTCAAGGTTCTAAGTCTGCTAGAAGTACCTTAGAATTTTGATGATCTGTCAGTCAGTGAGTGACAAAATGTAGTAACTTTGATCATCCGTAACTATTAAACTATTTATCGAAATGTTATGTAATTTAGAGGTTAACCAATTTTAATACTTGCTCCTAGTCACCAAAATTCTAAATCCCTAGCTTTGTTAACATCGAAGATAAAGGGGGTGTGAAAAAGCCGCGAACTGCTTCGAGAAAAGTATGCTACGGCCGTGCCTTTGCTAAAAAGCTTGGCTGGAGCACTGCCGTGCTCCCAGATTTTTGTGTCATATGTATGATTGTTTTATTATTAGCCTTTATTCAGAACAAGAAATTTATGTATTCCTCATTATGTAGATACTATCAGAGAAGTTATAGGCAGATAGCGTACCTAAGTAATTTGGTCGCGTTATATCAAACCCACACGACATATCACGTAGGTCCGTCATCTGCCTATGATTAAATTTCATCGACGCTGCATGTAAGTATGCACAAGAGCCAAAATAACTGATCGCATTCGAGGACAATTTACCTACGTTATTTGGTCGAGCTACGTGAAGAATGAGAGTAGGTTCACACGGCACAATCCTGCACGTTTTTTGCAGTATTCGTCTTAACATTCAGACGCCGATAGTACTGCAACAAATCGTGCAGTACAATCGACGTGTCAATTGTTCTTTATACATTGTATGCGCCAATATTCTGCCGTGCAGACACTAAAGCGCAGTAAGGCGCATTTTTGAGATTTTCCGTTTTTGATATTATATTCTAAATCTACATTTTTTTCTCTTTATTTCTGGCTTACTCACATTATCCTACGTTTAATGGAAGTATTTTATTTTTTACCATAAACTTTTTTGGAAATGCAGTAACTTAGACTTGAGAATCAAAGTAAGTTATTTATTAAAAGTGAAATTAATGTAACCAAAACTAAATATGCAGATTTTGCGTGTCGTTTGATTAACATGCGGGAGGCTTTGCCCCCGGCCGGTACTTGGGGGGGCTACGCCCCCCCCATACCCCCCCCCCCCTCCTGGTAATGTTGCCAAGCAAAAACATGTTGCGTCGTTAGTGTTGAGTTAATTCTTATTCCGTAGAAACAAACTAA
This sequence comes from Aricia agestis, assembly GCF_905147365.1. Classification (NCBI taxonomy): domain Eukaryota; kingdom Metazoa; phylum Arthropoda; class Insecta; order Lepidoptera; family Lycaenidae; genus Aricia; species Aricia agestis. Next base: position 6,913,212 of record NC_056409.1, on the reverse strand, counting down.
GTTATTAATTAATAGTGAAACATGTGAAACATACAGGTTTCGAGTGTCATTTGATTAATATGAGGGAGGCTTTGCCTGGATATGGACAGACGGACAGGCTGATATTATATCTTTGTAATCGGGTTCCGTTTTTTACCATTTGAGTAAGGGACCATAAAAAGGAGAGAATTATCCATTTCCGTTATTATACTATGGTAACGCCTACGGGAAACAGCTATCCATACTAATATTATAAATGCGAAAGTGTATTTGTTTGTTTGTTTGTTTGTCTTTTCTTCGCAGCCTAACGAAGCAACCAATTGACTTGATTTTTGGCATCAACTTAGTTGAAAGGATAGAGAGTAACATAGGCTACTTTTGGTCTTGGAAAAACATCATGTTTCTAAAGGAGATTTGCAAGAATATTCGTATTGTACACGATTTTCGAATTCCACGCGAGCGAAGCCGCGGGCAAAAGCTAGTTGCTATATAAATCGCAGTAAAATCACTTGCTACAAGGATTTTTTTGTGATTTCAGAATAAAACGCAGTAAATACAAATAAAATACTGTTTTTTAAATAGTTCCATATACACATACAGTCACGTGATAACCTAATTAAAACGCAGTATATGTTAACTCCATACAAACAGTTTTTACTGCATTTAATCAGTACTTGTGATTACTAATTAAAATGCAGTAAATTCAGGTATAATACTGCATTTTAAAAAGTTAATTGCTATATTGATATAATCTATACTACTTACTAAAATGCAGTATTTGTATAGTATTCTTTGAAAAAGTTGTATGTATGCAATTCGTACAACTATCTTTTACAAAGAGATATAAGTACTTGCAGGCTATTGTAAATCGTATTTTGATATTCAATTATAGTGATTAGTGATTATTAATGCATTGTGAGTTCAATATTAGATTTTACTATATCAACAATGCTTAAAATAACGCCATAGAAAATATGTAGTTGTATTGAGCAGGAGTTCTTGGATAGATTTTAAAGTAAAAAGAGACGCTTAGATATTATAGCATAAGATTATGCCTTACATGCCCTGATATTAGACTGATTAATTCAAAATTAATTCAAAAACAATTATGGACTGATTAATTGCATAATGTAAGTGCTTAGTATTCCTAATGCACATAAAAATGGTATTTTTTAAAATATAGTACTAGGTATTTACAGTTTTAAGCATTATTTTAAAATAACGATGTCAACGTACTAAGAGAAGATAATATTTTGTTAGTTTTTTTATGCAAAAATGCAGATTTTTTAATAAATTTGTAGCTTAGGAACGAAGTTCAAATGAAAAACGCATCCTATTTGTATATTAAAAATAAAATTTTCATAATTAAATTATTATGCTGTTTCATTTGTATGCACTACTTCTTTTATGTTCCAGAACACAAAACTAACTAAAGTGCAGTATTGCACCTTTTTTACTGCGTTTTAATATGTAATTCTCTTTTTTTTCTATGCAGTAAAGGGGCCCTAAAAATATTAATGCCTGTAATAAATTATTTATGGGGTTTTCAGGGCATTCATTACGTCTAGGGTTAAGTTTACGTTATTCCCTTTTAGATAAAGTCGACAAAGAACAAAACAACATTTTTCTTCGAACCATGATTTTGCACTTGCTGCGCTTTAGTGTCTGCACGGCAGTATTTATTCGTGACGTATACTGCAAAAAAACGTGCAGGATTGTGCCGTGTGAACCTGGCCTTAGATCACATCTAGCGTTGACTTAAAATCAGACCAAATGATACGTCATTTCCGCCGTCTGTCTATGAATCTAGAATTTCTACGATCTACTTTCTTATATCAGAGCACTTGGGTTTTGTTTCTTCTAAGTTGACAAGTTACTTGATTATAATTATGTTAGTTCAATAACAACGTGCTCCATTAACAGCTGTCCATAATACAAACTTGATCGGATCGCGGTTTAAAGCCAGTGGTTTCAACCGTGATCGGATCGTTTGTACAGGGGTAATTAAGAAAAAAAGCCAATTTAATTTACACAAATAGAAATATTTATTAACCAAATATGTTTAAACATAATATTGGATCCCCCAGTACGCGATGCCTGTCCTGTGGGGACGGCATTTAATTACTGAAAGCAGAAGACGTTGCTTTTTGCGATGAAGGCTTGAACAATATTTCGTAGATACGAACATATACATACATAACTAGATAGTTATGTACAAGGGCTTGTGACTTACGGACACTTAAGGATTTAAGGACTTAATTAAGGACAATTTAGCAACTGTTTAGGGTTGCTGTGCTTAATTGTTTGAGTGTGGTCAAGTACATAAGGGCGACCAAGGATAATGTTATGGTCTAAAACAAAAGACGTGAGCTTTCTTAGTATTCATCTTAACAATATATTATAATTTTGTGGGTATAAGTGGTAACTTCAATCTTAGGATAACATTCAGTGTATCATTGTATAAGAATACGAGTACACACTTTCGCATTTATAATATTAGTATGGATTATCCCGTATAGTAATTGTGAGTGTGGCAAAGCCCGCCTACCCGGCAAGTGCGCCATAATTCCATAATAATAACTCACACACCGGTTTCGGTGACGGTGGCCGGTTTCATTTGTTTCACGGTGCCTGGTTTAGGCATAATTTTATAGTGCCCAAATGTGTGCGCAGTGCACAAGAGTACTCTCTATTCCTTTTTCTCTTATAACCCAGTGGGACGGACGACCGACACGACTGGCGAGAGATCGGGCGCAGGACCGTTTACATGCCCATCCTACGAATGGATCATATTACTTGTCAGACAATCAGGTGATCAGCCTATATTGTCCTAACTCCTAACCAAACTTGGAAATAACATGTTCCAACGCGGGAATCGAATCCACGACCGCGCTCTAAACCACTGAACCGTCATGGCGAATCAGTTAACAGGCGCCAACGATGTCATCCTCATTGGAGATATTAACCAACTTCCGTTTATAGAGCGTGAAAACCTCTTTAAACTTAATTACACTCGTCCAAACCTGGTAACCAGCATCACCCAGGAGTTGTCTTGCACACACAGGAGCCCTATGGATGTGGCATACGCCTTAAACATGGTCTATAATAACATCTATTCATCGAAGGAAATTGTGCGGTCCCTAAAGCTAATGAAGTATACAGGAGCGAGTATACCTAAAACCGATCTAAATACCCTGTATCTTGTCCACACACAAGAGGAGAAAGCAGCCCTCACTAATACAGGCTATGGATCGGGAACGGACTCTCGCGTCCTCACAATCCATGAAGCTCAGGGATTAACGAGTCCTTCGGTGATCATCATACAGACCAAGTCCCGAAAGCTGGCAATCCATGACAGCGTTCCTCATGCAGTTGTAGCTATATCCCGGCACACTAACACCTGTGTCTATTACACTGACACTGATGGAGACGCTGTGGCAAGCTTCATAAAAAGAGCCACGGAGGTGTCAACCGAACACATAAAAGATTATAATATAAAAATGGCTATAAAAGACAGGAACGATAAAGTCCTAAGCCACATGGCGGGTAGATTCGACACAGAACGATATCTTTTTAACAACCTAGAAACTCCACCCAGCTTGAGTGACCCCTCTCCACCAAGCCAATGTCACAACATCTAAAGGCAAAGGGTGGAGCAGCATAAAATTTAAGGAAATCGGAAAATGTCGGATCTACTGGCCGCCACACCGACTGGGACCTCACCGTTCAAAACATTAATATTATTATTATGCAATTTATAAAACAATAAATGTATATATTTATTTATTATATGTATAACATATTATACTCTATTCTATTAAATATACAGTGTCCATGGCGTGATGGACCACAATTAATTAAAATTCATAATATTATTTCAATTATCCTTGGTGCGAAAAATCTAAATAATAAAATAACAAAAAAAGGATATGGACGAACAGTCTATAGACGGCCCCAATTTTATAATAAAAAAAAAAAAAAAAAAACCACTGAACCACGGAGGCGTTCCATACTGCAGATTGGAAATTTTGCCACACTTACTATATTATTATAGACTATAATGAAATTATTCTCACAGATAATAATGCCTAATTAATATTTCGATTGATGTCGCCTTCCACGTGTCGCTCGTGTTCAATAAAACATTTCAGGCTTGTGTTTCCTCTTATCAGCTTTTAATTATATGAGTACAAACAACAATCGCATCTCATCGCATCTCGTCGCATCTCAATACGTCTTGGATAATGTATTGTATGTAAGAAAGAACTTAAATAATTTCAAAAAGAATAGCGACAATCATTGTTTTAACACTAGGAATAAGAACAAATTAGAAATACCAGTAATCAGACTTAGCAAAGTCAGCAAATCTTTTAAAGGCCAATGTATACGCCTGTACAATAGAATCCCAGTAAACGTTCAAAATCTCTCTATCAATAAATTTAAAAAAGTTGTAAAAGAACGTTTGTGTACTAAAGCTTATTATAAAATCAATGATTTCATCGACGACAACACACCTTGGGAATAGGGTGGTTCTTACAGGCTACTTGAATACTCTTTATAATTCCTGTTGTAAATAGATTTAAGTCATAATATTGTTACAGTTCGACAAGGCTTTAAATGAACGTAGCGAGAGGGGGAACTAGCGCTGTTTTCATACAAAAACGTCATTTTTGACAGTTCTTCTTTACCAGCAGCGCCCATTGACATATTCATTTAAAGCCTTGGTGCACTATATATGTTCAAATTGTAATTTTCCATCTTTTTAGTAAAAGATGGCCCCGTGCGAGTTTCTTACGCCGGTTCTTCTCGCCGGGTTAGTTCCCGAACCGGTGGTAGGCACCTTAGTATCGACGTTCAGAAATATTTTTGTAAAAAAATTACTCTGAATAAAAAATATTTTGATTTTTGATTTTTTTTTTGAATCAAGTGTTGTTTTTGTATTCATCAGATATAATCAGAGCTTTCAGGTTTATTGTATGGGTAACATTATGTAGGCAGATATAAAATTCACGAGGCAAGACACAATATTGTATGATGTTTTTCATATTAAACTTGAATAAAGTCTAAAGTAGTATACAATGTTTTATTTACACTATGCGGAAAATTTAACAAGTCAGGCAATAATGGAGCCCCAATTATTGCACGTATCGCCCATAAAGCCATAGCAGAAAGAAAAAAATTCTGCAATGGCATTTATAATATTATAGATATAACATTTTAGTTCTCAATGAAAACAACTGTGTGTTGCATCGTAGCTTCCAAATTACCAAATTAAAACCTCTGTGGCTCAGTGGTGAGAGCGTTGGTAGCTCAAGCCGGGGGTCACCGGGTTCGAATCCTGCCGACGGAACAAAAAGTTTTCAATGTTCCTGGGTCATGGATGTGTTTTAAATATGTGTATCATGTAATAAAAATATGTATAGTATAAAAAGTATTAAATTATACGTGTATTCATTTATACGTGGGAGAGCCATGCTTCGGCACGAATGGGCCGGCTCGACCGGAGAAATACCACGTTCTCACAGAAAACCGGCGTGAAACAGCGCTTGCGCTGTGTTTCGCCGACTGAGTGAGTTTACCGGAGGCCCAATTCACTTCCCTATCCTCCCCTATTCCCTTCCCTTCCCATCCCTACCCTCCCCTATTACCCTATTCCCTCTTAAAAGGCCGGCAACGCACCTGCAGCTCTTCTGATGCTGCGAGTGTCCATGGGCGACGGAAGTTGCTTTCCATCAGGTGACCCGTTTGCTCGTTTGCCCCCTTATTTCATAAAAAAAAAATACATTTCCGTTGTCTGGTACCTACCCGTAACACAAGTCCTTCAGGTACTTACCACGGGGCCAGACTGACGTGGTGTGAAGCGTCCATAGATTATTATTATTAAATGGTTGAACCGATTTTAATGTTGATTTTGTTTGAAAGCTGATCTAATCGAGAGCTTTCTGCACTCTACATCTTAGAATTCTTCGTCACTATCAGATCGCTTTTGATTGACAATGGTCAATGTGGGTAGGTTTCTAAAAATGTTTACATTATTTATTCTATTCAAAACTTAACCCTCTCATATTTCGATCCAATTTTAATACCACAAATCCTTTCGGTCAGGCGTGGAATCACATATATGTAACTAATGGCGTCGCTACACGCTACACGCCACCACACGCCGACCGCAAAACTAATTAGCGGTCACTTAGCATAGCTTAGCTGAAACTATGCTATTTATATTTTAGTGCATTGTGATTGTGTAAAGGTTGCGCTATTTCATACAATATTTTTCTCAGTTTCACAGCCTTAGAAGTTGGATTTCTACCCTTGAATTGTATGACAACTGACTGGCTCAAACGGTTCACTGACCAAGCGAAGAAGAATAAATTTATAGGCAATAATAATTGGTCTACCCTATCACCAGCAGTAAAGACTTCGCGAACTGTGAAAAGCGAAAGATCATTCGTTTTGCTTAGAGGTAAACGAGCAAGCAGATCGCCTGATACTAACTACTGTTTCAGTGTACCCTACGAGGAGCTCCGGCAACGCTATCTCCAGTTTTCGGTGTATGACTTCGACCGGTTCAGCCGACACGACCTCATCGGACACGTGGTGCTCAAGGGTTTGCTGGAGTCCGCTGATCTGCAGCAGGAGATAGAGTATACTATGAACATACTGGCGCCGCCCCAGGTGTGTATGAGTTTGAACTTTATTGGTGTGTGTGGTGTGTGTTGAGGCAAAAAAGTGGTCCATAGAATTTGTATGTTGTGTATAATGTACACTTGTACAGGCTACATTACTATGCCAGTAAATATGTGTTATCCTACAACACATATTTTCTGTCATAGTAGTGGATGGCGTTGTCTAAAATTTGAGTTGGGTTACGGCAAACTCGGCTGACAGATCTCGTCTAATTGACTTGCCATAACCCGACCAAATCAATTAAGTAGGTCCACTGATAGCCTATGATTTAATTTCTCTCATAGTACTTACTTAGGTCGGGATTAGGTGTATAAAGTATAGTTTTCACAGAGCCAGTACTGGCTGCCAATAAGACTGGCAGCCAGTATTGGTATATGCCGCGTGTGAACAGTTTGGCCTGGCTTGAAAAACTGTTCACACGCGGCATATACCAAGTCAATACTGGCTGCCAGTCTTATTGGCAGCCAGTACTTTTTTTTTGATGCGCAGGGGAAACCCATCATGGGTGCCCCGGGTTGGGGATGTGCCTCAGTTAGCTGAAGCACCCCGGGGGTATGTGGGACTCTTACCCACTAAAACCACCTGTGGTTTGCCTTCAGCCATATACGGAGGAATGTCCTGGATCTGTCTAACACAGGACTCCCTCCACGACCGGCCGGTCTACCTCAAAAGGGACCGAACTTCCACCAAAGTAAGGGAATGCTCTGGCAAACTGAAGCGTTCCCCTCGGCGCCGGGACTAGCTAAGCCGGGCAGGTTCCCATCCTTGCCCGGAGCCCCGGATTAGACGGAAGTGTGGAGGTTCACGTAACGACGCCTCCGCACTCCCGTCCTACGCCGGCGGAGCGGAACGGAGGATGGGTCATCCTCTCTGTTCCGCTCCGCGGCCTCTTTCTGCGAAAGGACGGTTTCGCAGAAAGAGACCGCCGCCTGCCAGGCCTCATCGCTCTCGAGCATGCAGCGAACCATGCTCGAGAGCGAGAGGTCCCGCCCAAGCACCGCCATGAGATCATGGCGCTGCACGGCCCAACGATCGCATGCCTCGAGGGTGTGCTGGGCCGTGTCCTCCGCAGCGCCGCACTCATGGCAGGCTGGCGTAGGCTCCCTCCTGGCGACCTTACACAAGTACGCACCGAAACATCCGTGTCCGGTGAGTACCTGTGTAAGGCGGAAGGTGAGGGGTTTTCTCTTGCGACGCATCCACGCCGCAAGAACTGGACGCAGAGCCTGAGCAGTACGTTGACCGTACTAGGCCTGCACCAGGTCCTCACCCCACCTCCTCAACAGCCACTGCTCTCCTAACCTTCGTACTCGCCGGAGCTCCTCCCATTGTATGGCAGCCAGTACTGGCTCTGTGAAAACTATACTTTAGTTTTAGCTAAATGCGTTTGTCCCATAAAGTTAATATACCTAGCGGAATATATTAATCTTTATTTCGAAAATCTGCATCAGAAACGGTAGGTGTCAAGCAGACTTTAAGATATACGTGTACCTTTGAGGTTTTAAAAGCAAAAAAAGTTTGAGTACTTAAGTCGAAGCCCACTCGATAGGTGATTTATTGTCAAAGAACGATTCTTTTCTGTAAAAAGCAACGACCCTATCGTTGCTCCGATTAATATCAATTCAAGGTGTCTTCGATGGTGATTCTAAAAACATTACATAGACAGTATATTGAACTCACAGACAGAGTTTTCTGAGTTCAACAACTGACCTTTGAATATCGATTTAAATTACAAATTAAAGTAATAAAGCTCAAAGCAATAGATAGGTATTAAAGTCTTAAGTATTTGGCAAGTTAGGCTCTGAATTTGATTTCTTTTCGTATTCGTCTTCCATTATTAATTATTGTAAAAGGAATAAATATAAAAAAAAAAAAAAATGAAGGATGCGGTCTTTAAAATGGGAAATATTAAGTATATTACTTTTCATCTTTGATTATATTTTACACGTCGTGTAAATAATGAAAGGTTTTCATTTAGGTTGCAGTTGCTAACATGCAATTCTGAAATTATATTATGTAGATAAAATAAATCTTATCAAGTTTAATATGCTGCTTTACACGTGATTACATGCATCGGTGACCACATTCCACTGAATGCTGGAACGCTTGTTCAGCGCTCAAATTCAATGATAATATACGCCTTTTTTGTACCTTGACGTGGGAGAGCCATGCTTCGGCACGAATGGGCCGGCTCGACCGGAGAAATACCACGTCCTCACAGAAAACCGGCGTGAAACAGCGCTTGCGCTGTGTTTCGCCGAGTGAGTGAGTTTACCGGAGGCCCAATCCCCTACCCTATTCCCTTCCCTACCTTCCCTTATTCCGTTCCCTTTCCACCTCTGCCTTCCCCTATTACCCTATTCCCTCTTAAAAGGCCGGCAACGCACCTGCAGCTCTTCTGATGCTGCGAGTGTCCATGGGCGACGGAAGTTGCTTTTCATCAGGTGACCCGTTTGCTCGTTTGCCCCCTTATTTCATAAAAAAAAACCATCTGTGTAAGCCGGCTTAGTTGTCTTAGCAGAGAGAGAGAGAGAAAGTTCGAGGATGAAAGATGAGATGAGAGATTTACTGTAGTTTATATTTCCGGATTCCATACAGCTATTGCTATTATTCTTTATGATGATTATGAAAAGTTCTATTTTCCCACGAATATGCAAGGCGTTCATAGTTATTTTACCTTTTAAATCATCTTTATGCCCATGATATAAGGACGACTTCCGTAGAATATCCAAACTAATATAGTCCTGTAGATCTCATTGAAATGGTAAAGGCGGTCCGACGTAAACCCCACCTGGGATTACGATAATATCAAATAAATTATATTACGGCAGCCGGAAATAAATTTACATTCGAAATTATTCTAAAATTTACTACCATGCTAATTTAACGTCTTTCGGCTGTAGTATACTGAGAACACAATAGAAATGATCCAACAAAGAATATGCGTTTCACGCAACAAAAAATATGATGTTTTGAATTGTAGCCTTGAATTTGTTATGCCACAATTCAAAATATAATATTTTCCTCTTTTAATACCTTCGGAGTTTTGGACGGGAATCGTTTATCAATCTTCAATAGATCCGAATCTCGTAGTGATGTGACATGAGATTTTAGAATCGAACATTATTTTAAATTCGTGTTTATTTAACTGCAGTTTATGGCACCAAGAAGCTTAGTCCGTTTTACAGATCAAATATCAATGCTATATTTGCGCAAAATAACATAAAAATTGGTCAAGTAATTTTCGATATTTAATTCGGTGTTTTCGATTTAAACAAACTAACCTAAGCTACTACAGAGATACATAGAGTTTATTTTACAATGACTTGCACAATTTAGGTGTTTTTTTGCTAAAAAAACAGGGAATATTCAGCGCAATCGCACAACAGAGGATATAAATGAATTAATGAGAAATATTTACCGGAAAAAAAAGGGTAATGATAGGTAATCAAATACAAAATGACCACTGACCACTAACCAGTGACAAATTTGACAGAATCGTCCACTCTAGTGGCTCTGGAACGTAACTGGTGAGTGGTGAGTCGAGTTCGACTCGAGTCGCATCACTTAACATAATCGACCCTGGTCTCAAGGACCAGCAACAAAAGCCGACGATCCCTTTGAATATAATCCCAGGATTAAATAAAGTCCTTTCAAGTGTGTTGTCGGAATTTAAAACACGGTAACAATGGAAAATTTCGAGAACATAATATTATTATCAAGGTTTTTGAAAAAATACCTCGCATAGATCATTTTCAGAACCTTTGCTTGCGTTTAAATGTGTCCCTAAGGAGAAATGTAACAATGCCTCAAAAAATGTAATAATGTTCATTTTGTTTAAAGTAGCCTTTCGAAGCGAGCGTCTATAGCGTGAGTGACGCCGCGACAACGAAAATTGTATAGTTTGGACTGGTTTGGAGTCGAGCACAGCGACATTAACGCGTCTGTGACGTGACTTACCTACGCCAAGTCATACATTTTTTACAGACGCGGCGTCACTGACGCTTATATTATAGACGCTCGCTTTGAAAGGCTACCTTTAGGTTTATGTCACTTAAGTATAGTTTTCACAGAGCCAGTACTGGCTGCCAATAAGACTGGCAGCCAGTATTGGCTTGGTATAATATGCCGCGTGTGAACAGTTTGGCCTGGCTTGAAAAACTGTTCTCACGCGGCATATACCAAGCCAATACTGGCTGCCAGTCTTATTGGCAGCCAGTACAGTTTGCTCTGTGAAAACTATACTTTACTCACAAATATTATATAAATAAGCATGTTTTTGTGTATTTATTGACGTTCGAGGCTCCGACCCTCATAATTATGTCGTCATCATAATATTACCTCGTCGTAATATTACCTCGTCGAATATTACCTCCTCTTGTAAGATAACTTGCAATCAACTCGAAATTTCAGATATAGAATAGGGTTCTGAAACTCTGTGCTGTTTTCACAATTATGTAATACTTGCAGGAGAAGAAGGATCTCGGCGAGTTGATGCTGTCACTTTGCTACCTGCCGACTGCCGGAAGGCTGACCGTCACTGTGATCAAAGGGAGAAATCTCAAGGCGATGGACATCAATGGCTCGTCAGGTTAGTTTGATGTGATTATTATGTAGGTATATGTGTAGCCTAGTAAACGAATGCCCAAAATGGGAGTCTGCTTGGAAAAGTCGAAAGCAGAAATTTTAACTTTGGTACTTTGTTTAGAGTAGTTAGGAGATAAACATACTAAAAGTCCTGACCCCTCTGAGGTGAGGGCAAAGAAGGTCCCGTTTTTTGCTTACTCATCAAAAACGGTGCTTCGTACGAAATTCTCTTCTACTACATGTTAAAAGCTAATTAAATTTTCTCCAACTTTGTCCTTTACACTTTGTATCTATGTCCAATCATTGCCTCGCTATGAGCTTTTAAAATTCGCCGATTTTCAAAAGTGTGTTTTTAGGGTTTCGTACCCAAAGGGTAAAAATGGGACCCTATTACTGAGACTTTGATGTCTGTCCGTCTTCCTGACTGTCTGTCTGTCCATCTGTCTGTCCGTCTGTTTGTCCGTCTGTCTGTCCGTCTGTCTGTCCTTCTGTATGTCCGTCTGTCTGTCTCCAGGCTGTAACTCAAGAACGATAATAGCTAGAGAGTTGAAATTTTCAGAGATTATGTATTTCTATTGCCGCTGTAACAATAAATACTAAAAACAAAATAAATTAAATATTTTAGGGGGGCTCTCATACAACAAACTTGATTTTTCTCATACAAAAAACAATAAAATGTTGAATATCGAGCCTTTGCCTAATTTTTTCGTTTAATATCACTTTGGAGAAATTGTTTACAATTAGCAAAACTGGCGCATGGTGTAATAATAAAGGGTGTTTTTTTTATTTCTTAGGAAAAATTAAACACCCTGTATTATTGCACCATTCGCTAGTATTGCTTATTATAAACAAATTCTCCAAGGTAACGCTGTACGGTTAACGGCCGTTCCCAATATTTGATCTATCTCTGGTTTTGCCCTACTAGAGATAGGAATAGCTCACATTAGACATTAGAGACATATATTTTATGTCAATTATGAGCTATTCCTATCTCTAGTAGGGCAAAACCAGAGATAGACCAAATATTGGGAACGGCCGTAAATCCAGGAAAGGTTAGATTTTTAAGGTTTTATTGTTTTCAATACATTTCTTAAAATTATGAAACAATATACTAAAATACAACACTTTCCTTAAGTTTGCCATATACGATATATATATATATATATATATATATATATACACATACAAGAATTGCTTGTTTAAAGATATAACTAGCTGTGTGACCGAGCTTTGCTCGGTATCCGATGAAAATGACATTTTCTAGAAATCGCCCCCGAAACCCCCTATATACTAAATTTCATGAAAATCGTTGGAGCCGATTCCGAGATTCCAATTATATATATATAAGATAAGATTATTAATTTTAATTATTTTATTTAAATTTTATTTTTAATTAATAAAGTATAAATATAACTCCGTATTTTGTGAACATTTCAGCGTACCTTATGCCATGTGTAATGTTACTGAGTATAATTATTATCATATTTTATAGGAATTATAATTATGCACTTAAAATATTTGGCAACTTCCGGTACTTTTATAAATTATTTAACCTGATTATAAAAATTGATTAATATTGTTTTTATTTACATTAAAATGTATAATATTTTATGAGATATTTAGAATATTTTAATTTATAATTTGTAATAAGTATAATGTTTTTCTTGAACAGGAAACTGCTCTTCTATTTATTATAGATATTTTGACCAATCAGGAGCAACCGCCATTTTCGGTGGTCGAATTAGAGGGGAAAATAGAGGGAGAGCAGAGTCCTTCTCAAGAGATTCATTCTGTGTTGTGCTTTGGTACAGTGAAGTGATCCTAATAAAATTAGTGCGTGTTCATCTTGTTGTTTTATTATAAAATATAACAAGGAATAATGAAATAAGTTAACACATGATAGATATCGAGCAAAAAATTGCAAAAAAAATCAAGATTGTTGTATGAGAGCCCCCTAAAATATTTAATTTCTTTTGTTTTTAGTATTTATTGTTATAGCGGCAACAGACAGACAGCCGGTCAGGAAGACGGACAGACATTAAAGTCTCAGTATAAGGTCCCGTTTTTACCCTTTGGTTACGAAACCTTAAAAAACACACTCGGCCAATTTTAGAAGCTCATAGCGAGGCAATGATTGGAGATAGATACAAAGTGTAAAGGACAAAGTTGGAGAAAATTTAATTAGCTTATATTATGTAGTAGAAGAGAATTTCGTACGAAGCACCGTTTTTGATGAGTAAGCAAAAAACCAAAAAACGGGACCTTCTTTTAGTATGTTTATCTCCTAACTAGTCTTTATTTTTTTTTATTTTATTTAAACAAAACAAATGTACATTACAAAATAACATTCATAAATAACAAATATTCTAGTATAATAGTAATACAATTATTACAATAAGACATCGGTAGCTACAAAAGTGTAAAACTGCAGCGCAGCTACCAATGCCTCTTACAGTTGTAACAAAAACAGTACTTAACTTAAAAAAAAACTTAAAATAATTAATATATGTATTTATATATAAATAACAAGGCTATGGCTAATTACGGCATACAAAATATAACAAATATGACATGTGATTGCCGTATATGTTATGTATGTGTTTAGGGGTTGGGGGATTGTGGACTAAGATGGGGTTGAATATTTTAAATTCATTGGATGGAAACGAGTTTTTCTGTTTCTTCGTAATTTAATTCTTTTAGCCATTTATTTAAACACTTTTTTAGTTTGTATCTTGTTAAGGAAAATATATTTAGTATTTTATTTACTTTATTATAGAGTATAGAGCTCATGTATTTAAAATGTCTTCAAAATATCTTCAAAATGTCTTCTGGCTAGTCTAGTCTTAACAAAGTATCAAAGTCAAAATTTCTGCTTTCGACTTTTCCAAGCAGAATCATTCGTTTACTGGGCTAGTGGTATTATTATAATATATTCTAAAGCACTAAGTTATTAAATTAAGAAGATTTATTTGTTTGTATCGAGTAGGTAGCTCTACTACTTGGCCGATTTCGATTTCATTAAAAATAATCGGCCAAGTGCGAGTCGGACTCGCGCACTTTATAGAGCAAAAATAGGAGCTCCCTTAAATTTTTATTTATTTATTTATTTTTTTATTTAACTCTTTATTGTACACAAGAAACACATATAAAGATATAATTAACACAGAAAGACGACACAAAGGAACTGCTTATTTCTAAAAGAAATCTCTTACAGCAGCCCTACGAAGAGATACAATTTAAAAGACAGCAGATAGGACGTGCACAATCAATAGCTATTAACTAATTAAACTAAATCAACTATATATACAACAATATCGAACTAATAATAATTTATACTAAGACTATAATATAAAACCTATATATAAAATCAATAAATAATAATATGAATATAATAAATAAATACTATATGTATACATAATAATACAAATTACGGTGATTGAGAATTAAGATAATGCTCTTTCAATCGTCTTTTAAACACAGCGATAGTTGGACTGTCACGAACAGTGTGGGGAAGCGAGTTCCATAATCTGACTGCGTGCACGGTAAAGGAATAGGAGTAGAAATTGGTACGATGGGATGGAAGGGAGAGGTTAGTTCTGACACTGGATCTGCACGGGATTTCAGGAGGGTGGGAAAAGTTAAATCTATCTAGCAGATAGGATGGAGAGAGAGGATTATGCAAAATATTATAAAGTAAACAGAGGATATGGGAGTTGCGACGGAGACGGATAGGAAGCCACTTGAGCCTCAACCTGAAGGCTGATACGTGATCAAATTTTTTAAGTCCAAACACAAAACGGATACAGAGATTCTGTAAACGTTCAAGTTTTGTTAACAGCTCCTCGGTGATGTCCAAGTAGCAGTAGTCGGCGTAGTCTAGGATAGGAAGGATTAGGGTCTGGACAAGAAGGATTTTAGTTTTCAAAGGCAAAAAATTTTGGAGGCACTTCAACTTATGCAACGAGTAGTATACATTTTTACTGACTTCACTAACATGAGTAGTCCAAGCAAGGTTATTATCTAAAATTAGGCCTAGATTTTTGGCAGTGTCGGTAAAAGGAATGACAGTGCCATCATATACGATACTAGGTGCATCACGTACACGCTGTGTCATGTATTTACTGCCTATGATCATGGCCTGCGACTTACCTGGATTGACCATCAGACCAAATGATTTAGCCCACTCAGCTATTTTTTTGAGATCGGCATTAATTTCAGCAATTGCAGAAATAATGTCCTCAATGAGGGAATGACGGTAAATTTGCAAGTCGTCTGCGTAGAGATGGAAATTGGATGCAATTAATTTGGAAACAGTATTTATAAAAATAGAAAATAAAAGGGGAGAAAGAACGCCACCCTGGGGAACACCCGCCTCGATGTCACACCAATCTGAGAAAGCCTCATCAGAGCGGACCCGTTGCGAACGTCCCCGAAGATATGAGTCAAACCAGTCTAACACAGAGGAGGAAATATTTAGGGAACGAAGGACAGAGAGGAGTATGTCAAAATCTACTGAATTAAAAGCACTGCTAAAGTCTAGTAAGACTAAAATGGAGATACATTTATTTTCCATTGCTAGACGTATATCATCAGTGACTTTTAGCAGCGCTGTAACGGTGCTATGACCAGGACGGAAACCGGTCATACTTTAAATATTGTTACTATATATGTATACCGGTTTACTTTAAATATTGTTACTAATTATTAAAGTAAACATATGTTTAAAGGCTTTTCTGAAAATTTAAAGTGCCTACCTGTTGTTATCATTGATACCGAGTAAAAAATGTTTGAAAAATCACGTTTGGGAGCCCCCCTTAAATATTTTTTTTTGTTTTTAGTATTTGTTGTTATAGCGGCAACAAAAATACATAATCTGTGAAAATTTCAACTCTCTAGCTATTACCGTTCTTAAGTTACAGCCTGGAGACAGACGGACAGACGGACGGACATCGAAGTCTCAGTAATAGAGTCCCGTTTTTATCCTTTGGGTACGGAACCCTAAAAATGGCACGGAAAAATTTACGATGAGAAAAAAGCGCTCTGCCCGCATAAAAACCGTTTTATGCGGGCAGAGCGCTTTTTTTTAAGCAGCGCACCACTTCTAGTGTTGATATTATGTTATGTGAACAAGAAATAATTGCTTAGAATTTATTGAAATACTCAGCGATACTTTTATTTGCTGCTAATGAGCATGCTTAGTATTATATTTGTGACTTAAAAATAATGATCGATGAAAACGTGAGCGTTGTAAACAAAATACTTCTGACTCTAATTGGTCCTTAGATGAGACGAAGAAACTTCTTTTATATTATATAGCGGCCCGGCCCGGCTTCGCACGGGTGGACATTGGTTTTTAAATTATTTTTTTTAAATAAAGGTAGTCAATCTTTAAGTTAAGCAGAACATAAAAATAGTTTACATTATTTAGCCTGCAACTACTATATTATAATTATTATGTACATATAACACATTTTTATTGTATTTTTTTTTATATTTTTATATTTTAAGTGTTATGTTTGATTATTTTATCCTTACCTGCAGAAGATACTATTATTTATAATATTTTGCAATTTCTTCATGTTTTTTTTTTGTTTAAAATATTTTATGTTTTTTTTTGTACTTAGTTTTATGCTTTATTATTTTATGCTTACCTACATCTACTATTATATACATTTTGAAATTTTCTATTTGTTTTTGTATAAAGTATTTTTGTTGTACTTTTGCGCTTTATGTTTTTTTACACCATACTTCTTTTTGCGTAAAAGATTCCATTAAAATTGGGTTAAAGCTTCCCTGTAAACGATATTTGATGTTGTTTTATTTTGTGGCAGCAAAATAAATTGATTATCAGCAGCTCCAACTCGGGATAGGCCAACGTATAGTTGACCATGAGTAAAACATTCTTTTCGTAGGTCGATGCCTACTAATTTGAAAGTTTGACCTTGGGACTTGTTAATAGTCAATGCGAAAGATATTTTTACCGGAAATTGAAGCCGTTTAAATGGGATTGGCAGATCAGTTGGAATCATCGGTATCCTCGGTATATGAGCTAGTTGACCAGCTGCTGGGCCGGTGATAATGGTAGCTACAATTAAATTGTCCTTTAATTCTTTAATAAGCAGCCTTGTCCCATTGCACATATTTGGTGGGCATAAATTTCTCAAAAGCATGATTGGAATTCCGATTTTTAACGTCAGTTCGTGTGGTGGAAGTCCAGAAGGATTCAGCGAATTTAAAAACTCCTGTGGATAATGGACTGCATCTTCGATATTAGTGACGGTGTCAATCGATTTGTAGGTCTTTATTTCACCGTGAACTTTTTGTAAAATCAGATTGTTTATTTCGTTGACAGTATCATTCCTAGGTGAGACTATTGCCCTAGAACACAACCAATGAAGGTCCTTCTGGTGCAAATTCTCTATATCAGGGTAAACGGCATCTATTAAATCATTTAAATTATGGACTATCTGGCCTAGAGACTCATCCAAAAGGATTGCACAATTTCCGCTTAAAGTTGGAGTGGGAAAAATTCCTTCCCCAAGTTTAAGCAGTTGTTGTGATAAATCACTATTTGTATTTCCATGGAGATGAGCTCTCATATTTGTTCGTAATTTTAAATTTTCAACTGACGCCCATAAGGGGGATGATTTCAAGCAAGCTTTGATGATATCTGCTCGCGTACCTCTGCTAATGACTGGGAGTGTCTGACGGAAATCTCCAGCAAAAACAAAAGTGATCCCACCCATTAGAGCAGAAGAGTTTCTTAAATCTTTTAGGGTTCTATCCACGGCCTCTATATGTGCTCTATGGCTCATTGTACATTCATCCCACATAATTAAGGAGGCGTCTTGAAGTACTTTACCAAGAGGTCCATTTTTGCGGATAGAACATGTAGATTGTTGCTCAAAATTTACAGATAACGGAAGTTTGAACGTAGAATGAGCAGTTTTACCATCCTTTAGGAGAGTTGCCGCAATTCCTGATGAAGCAACCGCTATCGCTGTCTTCCCTGACTGTCTTATCTTCGCTAGTAATAAATTTGCAAGAAACGTCTTTCCCGTACCCCCTGGGGCATCCAAAAAGAAAATTTTTCCTTTGTTATTATTGACGCTATCGACTATAGTTTCAAAAGCATGTTTTTGATCTAGGACTAATTTTTTCAAGTTTTCATTAACAAAAGAGGTCAGATCATTCATGTTATAGTGGTGTGCCATTGTATCCGCTGCATGGTGTTCTGTACGAACTGAAGAAGGTAGACCAACATCATTTAGGCTTTTATCATTTAATTGCAGTAGTTTATTTTCGATTTGTATCAAACCTTCGTTATAAATGTCTTCACTATATGGTAAGTTGAAATCTTGACATTGTTGTCTTAGTCTATGTCTGATATCTTCACATAGGTTGTCTTTGAAATTATCCCATAGTTTTAATGGTTCCGATGGCTGGCAAAATAAAAGTATAACAACAAACAGCTCTCTTAATTGCACTGGACATTGCGACAGCGATGCTTCTCTCAAAGTATGTTCCCAATGGTCATCGTTTTGTAATAAACCTCTATCATGGCAAGCTGCTTGATATGTCTCTTTGAGAACTCCGTCAACGGTTTTTAAGTATTCGAATGACGTGGGCCCGCGTACGTGATGTAGCAACATCCTGAGATAAAAGCATTCTGACTGAGAAGGATGTACACCGTAAACTCTTCCTAGAGCGGCATCTTTTTTTATACCTGGATGTCCGACTACGTTCTCACCACGCCTCCTTCTTGCAAATTTATTATTGGCCCATGTGTAGTATTGCGGAACTTCGTGGTATAAGAGTGTTTTCGCAAACTCATCTTCGTTACAAAGCTTAAAGAAAGCCAGCAAAGTAGTATTCCGTGGGTTTTGAGCCACTTGCTCAGCCGTTTCTGCAGTAAAGTACACTCTTTGGCCGTTTTCTAAATGGACGGCTAACTGCAACACTGTAGGATGTCGCTCGTGAATCGGAAATTCTAAAATTCGCCAAACGGCTTCCGATGTACTTATGTACCGACCATTTACATAGCTTTCCACTTCATCATTTGGATTTTTGACGCTAAAAGTAGCTTGGTCTGATCCTTTATTTATATATTTACAGATGTATTTGATGGCCTGAACTGAGTGGCAGTACTCGACATTTATGTGCGCGTTGAACGTCCTACACAATAATGGAGAATAAGGGACAATCCACCTATTATCTATATTGAACGTATTTCCTCTGATATTTAGCGAAGCGGTTTGCCCTCCGTTCTCGGCGTCACGACGACGATAAACTGGATATCCGTCTTCTCCGGTTTGGGTATCGTTGATGAAATATCGAGGGTACTTTTTTGTGCAGATACCGTTTTTCATACATGGTGCTGTTAAGTTCTGGTCTCCGCATGGACCGTGCACCATATTTTTAGTCACGATATCGTACAAAATTGGGTCGTTTAGTTGGTTGGGCAGTTCGGCGACTATGACACTATCAATTTCATCTGGCTGGATTTTTCTTTCTAACCAAAACAGCAAATGGCAGTGTGGTAAACCTCGCTTCTGCCACTCGACACTTGCCATGTAACATTTCACTTTGCCAAATATTTCATCTTTTGTAAATAATTTTATGAATTTTTTCATCTTTAAATGAAATACTCTTGAAATGATGTCATGACGATCGAAAGATCGCTGTCCGGTGAATAGTTCCGCTTTTATTTCTGGCCATTCAGGGTTACACGTAAAAGTAACAAATAAGTCTGGTCTCCCATAGTTGCGGACGTAAGTCATCGCATCTTGCGTTTTTTCGTGCAGATAACGCGGATAACCTGTGAACGAAGACGGCAAGATGATGCGTTGACCGATGTTTGATGGGTCAACATTTGCGTCCTGGTTTAAAGTGTCTCTGAGATGAATGTATTCTTCAGCTCTTAGTCTAGATTGATTACGGCATATGTAATTTAATCTTTCCGAAATCATCTTTGCCATCATATCAACAATATATTGGCTAAATAAATCCCTGTAGAAATGCAGCGGATTGAAACCATCTCTGACCATTAATCTAAATGCATAAAATTGCATGCATGTCACAGTTTTATTCCGAGCTGTGCCTTGTTGAGGAATAGTCAAATAATAGCCGTCGTCTCCCTTTACAAACATTAAGGGATACTGAAGTGGATCGTAAGATCTATGTAACTCCGAAACCCTTTTAAGTTGGCCGTCTCTGCCGTGCAGCACGATATCTCTGGGGCCTTTTTCCTCATCGACCAAGAGAACGGCTACTTCGTTTACAGTGGGAGCATTATATCTGCCCGGGTGTGCTGTCTGTGGTTGACGGTCGGAATAAATAATTAACTTCAGATTTTCGGAACAGTTTCGTTCAAAGTTTTGTTTAAAACTTTGTATGTATACATTGTGGCTATTTAGTGTGGTCTGCAGTTCGTTAATTAAATCAATTTTTAGCGTTGGAGCTACGTTTGATCGCAACGATAGCTGATCTACGTCTGAAATAAAATAAATCTGTAAGAATTGCGGAGTTTGGCCTGATGGTGGTAAAAGACTACCTA
This sequence comes from Aricia agestis, assembly GCF_905147365.1. Taxonomy (NCBI): domain Eukaryota; kingdom Metazoa; phylum Arthropoda; class Insecta; order Lepidoptera; family Lycaenidae; genus Aricia; species Aricia agestis. The sequence goes on along the minus strand of NC_056409.1, from coordinate 6,892,403 downwards.
TAAGATGATATACTTGTCCTTCTATTTTAAAAGTGGGCATAAAATTTTGTTCTCTAATTTCTTTTGCGCCAAACGAAGTCATTTGAAATAGGCTATTGTATCTACGTATGTTGGTTAAAAAATGTCTAGATAGTGGATGATTATTTGTCAAAAGACTTTTTATTGGCTGTGGCGTCTCTGAAATATTGGGGAGACTGACTTTTCCAGAAGCACAGCATAAACCATTAGGTTCATCGGCCCATTTTTTGGCAGAACATTTAGGGCAGGTCTTATTCATGGCTCCAATTTGGACGGAAGACTGTTGAGCATAATCAATCTGTGGATCGTATCTGAAAGCCGACCTATTACTATGAGCTAATGCTCGATTGCGAACTCTAGCCGTTAACGTCTGTTGTCTCTCTCTCTGATTCCGAAGGCGTTCGGAACGTTCAGAGCTCGATTCCCTAGCACGAACTTGTACATTTCTGATATTTTGGTCTTCAAGGCGCTGTAAACGCTCCGTAATAGACTCTAGGGCGTGAACATGAGAGGTTCTTAAAATTTGTCCTTCAAGCCGCTGCGAACGCTCGATACTTGACTCTCGCGCGCGGACTTGAGACGTCCTCAAATTTTGTTCTTCAAGCCGCCGCGAACGCTCGATACTCGATTCTCGCGCGCGGACTTGAGACGTTCTCAAATTTTGTCCTTCAAGCCGCTGCGAACGCTCGATACTCGATTCTCGCGCGCGGACTTGAGACGTTCTCAAATTTTGTCCTTCAAGCCGCCGCGAACGCTCGATACTCGATTCTCGCGCGCGGACTTGAGACGTTCTCAAATTTTGTCCTTCAAGCCGCCGCGAACGCTCGATACTCGATTCTCGCGCGCGGACTTGAGACGTTCTCAAATTTTGTTCAGCAAGCCGTTGCGAACGCTCAATACTTGACTCCCTTGCACGCGATTGCGATGCGTATTCTCTCTGACTTGCAAGACGATTTTCAGTTTCTGACGAAGATTCTCCTTCACGACGTGCTTTACATCCCCTGGCCTTAGAGCTATTTCTAGAAAGTTGAGATTTTGATCTTTTGGGCATTTTCAAATTATCAAAAAACTAAATACTAAATCAACATAGGATATAAATGATATAAGACTAAATTATTTGTTTAGATGTTGAACAGAAAAAAGAGTCACCCTATATTAAATCGAAAAAAAAAACTATAAAACTATAACGATACTAAGCCGTTTGGACAGCTAAATGTACAATATACATTAATACCTTACACTGAGAAAAATAAAAAATAAAAAAATCTTAAAAACTAAGCATTAGGTAACATAATATACATTAATTTAGTGCTTACTGTACATAAACAATGTGTTTAGTTCTGAAAAGAACTTTAAATACAAAACTTGAAAAATAAATCCAATTTTTCAAACGAAATTTACTCTATTGCGCACACAACCGCTGCGTAAGGAGCCGACCGCGCGAGTGAGCCGCGCGGGTACTGTATTTTGTGATATTGACTCCCCTCCCGCACCGCTACGGAAATATTATTCTGCGGCACCGCGCGCCGCGCTGCACTGACTGCAGTGACGCTTAGATAAGTTGCTGAATTATTAATTATTATTAAATCTGGTAAGTACTAATACCTGCTGATAAGTAGTTTGGCATGGTTTGTACCAGCGCAACGTTACTATTGCATATTTTTAGATTAAAAAGTAGTTATTGTAAGATAATAATAATTGTAGTAGTCAGACATACGATATCGCGGACTTTTACGTTGATATTAATGTCCTCTATAAGACTATAGTACATCACTTTACGATAAGTAAGTATAGTCTATAATTTATAAAGCATAAGCAAGAAGGAATATTTTGGTAGATTTTTCACACAATTATTAACACTTAATACGGTTCCCTTTTTTCTCTCATTAAATATAGCCTATATTCAGCAGAAATAGTGTGGATTAAAAAATATGCATTAATACTTCGTGCATCGGCATCGTGGGTATCGCAGACACAATAGATCTTCAATTGTTATGCTGGCAGCCGGCTGCCGCTATTGGAGATTTATAGTTAAAGAAATTAATTAATTATAATAGCAATCAAAAATAATAGTCATTCAAAACTTATTTTAAAAAGTTCTAAAAATATTACTTTCGTAGTCATAACTTTTAAAGCTTTTTTGAAATTAGGATTATAATAATGAAGCACGATAGTCTATATCAAATCAATAAAGCAGCACCCGGCTGTCGCATAACTATTGAAAATCTATTGTGTCTGCGATTCCCACGATCGAGGTAATATTTACGTGGACTCTCCGGGCGAGTCTGTGGCACTGATAATTAAATCTCTCCCCTACCGCACGCACACCCGCGCATCGCGCCTTGACGCCCAATTCGCAACGTGCAGCAGAAATCGTAATATTTTAATTTCGCCATAACATTAAAACCAAACGTCCAATTTTAATCATTCAAAGACCAAATATTATCTACATTAACTGTACTTAGTGATGAAATAATTTATTTTGATAAGGGTCAATAGCATGATTTAAATAAACGCATTTTAATATAGTCCAAAAAAAATTCTAGATTTTTTAATAAAAAAATGGTTATTGTGCCTCACTCAACATAGATAGGTATAGTGTGTCGCGGACTTTTTTGTAGATATTTAAAAGATCTATAATTACTTAGAATATTTTATGCCTCTATCTTTTATAGTTTAGGCAGCGTACGCAAAATAAGTAACTTTTCTGGTTGATTTTTTAAACCTTGCGTCCGAAAATCCCAAATATCTTACGGAACCTTATATTTTTCCAAAATAAAAATTAGCCTATGTTCAGCAGAAATAATGCAGGATTCCAATGGTAAAAGAATTTTTCAAATCGGTCCAGTAGTTTCGGAGCCTATTCGACTCAAACAAACAAACAAACAAAAAATCAAATCTTTCCTCTTTATAATAGTAGTGTAGACAAACAAAAAGTTACGCAAAACGTTTTTTCTAAATACTATGAGAACAATATATACGGACTATATTATATTGTTTTGAGTACAATAAAAGTTTTTCTAAAATAACAACATGAATAAAATTATGGTAAATTTTAGTATTGCTCCTAAATGGGATATTATATTATTATTTGGTCAACGAGTAGGTATAAAAACAAATGAATAGAGCACTGAACTTACCTTTTTGTAATGTTGAGTTTTAAATTAAAATCGTATGTACTGTGTAGCCTTTGCGATGTTTAGTTTCAAGTTTATGAAAAAAAGCTTTTTTTTTAATTAAATAAGGGGGCAAACGAGCAAACGGGTTACCTAAGGGAAAGCAACTTCCGTCGCGCATGGACACTCGCAGCATCTGAAGAGCTGCAGGTGCGTTGCCGGCCTTTTAAGATGGAATAGGGTGATAGGGGAGGGTAGGGAAGGGAATTGGGTCTCCGGTAAACTCACTCACTCGGCGAAACACAGCGCAAGCGCTGTTTCACGCCGGTTTTCTGTGAGAACGTGGTATTTCTCCGGTCGAGCCGGCCCATTCGTGCCGAAGCATGGCTCTCCTACGTTAAAAGCTAAGACTTTTTGTTCAAATTTTTCTCACAATATGTAATGTAGAACGTGGTTATTTATTGCTACAAAGGCACCTTCTAAAGCGAGCTAACTGACAACACCTCACAGTGTATTGTGTTGGAGAGGAAACTGAAAGAAATACGGACGGCATTGAATGTGGCGACATTGATATTGGCCGCCGCCACATTCAAAGCCTTTTCAAAAGAACTTTTTACACTCAAAGTTGAAGAATAAAATAAGTTCCTCAAAGAGATTTACCTATTAAAGTTTTTCTGTTATATCCAGAACTTATAGTTAACCAGGGAGTTACCAGTCTTACCTTGAAATACATTTCAGCTGTCACCTCAAATCAAAGAATTCTATTTAAACTGCCTCAAATCGATAAAAAAAAAGTTGTGATTCTACTAACCATTATTCATGAGAAATTTACAAAATCTGAGCATTCATTACCTAAAAGTATTACTTAAATTAAATATGTTGGTGTTGTAATACTAAGGATTAGAGCTAAGACTTAACCCTTTTACATAATACGCAGGGTGTCGGATTAAACACGCCCTAAAACGAATCACGTGGTCCTAACGTGGCAATAATAGACAATTTCTTACAAACTTTACACGTGTCATTTGAAACCTGAGCGCTTCTTAAGGTGACGCCGCGTTAAAGTAAAAACGGTGTTGGATATGTTTTAGATTGGAAAACAAGAAATGGAAAGGGCGTAAGCGACAAAATGGTTTTAGTCGCGTAATTTAAAAACCATAAATATATATTATAAGCATATGGGCAAATTATAGTGTATGCTTGACCCAATCTATGTACAAATTTTGGAAGCTTAAATCACTCTCCTCTGTTGGCAAAATTAGAATCCCTTTTTTTACAGAGGTCTTTTTGATTGATTATTCCGTGTTATAAAAGTTGACCAATCGTGTTATGCTATGGTGAATACTGACATTGAACTTTAATTTCTTAGATTTAATCATTGCTGAAAGAAATCGATATCGCTACAGCCAAATTATCAAGGCGTCGCCTTAACCCTAGAGTTTTTGCACTAACAAGCAATTTATTACGTCGATAAACACCCTGGCTTTATCCTTTTGATGTTTACTGGAATAAATTAGCTACTATGCAGCACAATATTATCTTATGTTAATCTCGTGCCAAGAAGTTTGCAGAGCAAACATTTTGCATAAGCTTCGTATTACTGAGGAATAACACGAAATGTAAAAGTAATTATATATTAGCGCTGCGAATTAGAAACTGAGGTTGGTCAAACTACACTTCGTTGTGTAGTTACACAGTGTCACGCAAAGAAACTACGCCTTTGTAACTGTAGTGAGACGTTTTTACACTACATGAACACAGACCTCACTTTTTGACTAGCTCTTATTCATTCGATGTCAGGCGGAGGTGATGTTTCCAGTCTCAGTTTAAACTGTGACTATATAATTTATGCTAAAGACATGAACGTAGAAGAAAAGGCGGACGGAGTCTTATTATACACAGTACTGTGTCTTCAGAGTCGGCCACGTGCACATTACATTACGCCTGTCTGGCCGGACTAGCGTAAGAATGTGTGCGTGCGGACCGTGTAGGTACATCTCTCATCCGTGTACTCTGATGACACAGTGCTGTGTATAATAAGACTCCATCCGCCTTTTTTTTTCTACGTTCAATGGCTAAAGATATTTTTGTTTACAGATCCGTACGTGAAGATCTGTCTCAACTGTCAAGGCAAACGTATCAAGAAGAAGAAGACTACGGTTAAGAAGAATACTCTAAGCCCGGTGTATAACGAAGCTCTAGTATTCGACTTGCCCGCTGAGAATGTATACGATGTCACGCTACTCGTCAAAGTTATCGATTATGACCTGTAAGTACATTTCAGTAACATAAAATTTTATAAATTTAGTCTGAGAAGCCAACTTTTCTTCTAAGTAGTCACTTGCGGTTATGCTCGATAGTTTTACTCCAAATCGAGTAATAATTACTGTGTGGACGGCAAAACTCACAACTCGAAGGCTCGCATCGAGCCGGCTCGATGGAAAATATATCGATTTAGAATAAAACTATCGAGGAACGCTGAATTTGTGGACGAATACCGAGCCGCGGGTTTTGCTCGATCGAGCAAAACCGTATGTGAGTACTTAGCATTAATGGTTGCTTTTTTTTTTTTTTATGAAATAGGGGGGCAAACGAGCAAACGGGTCACCTGATGGAAAGCAACTTCCGTCGCCCATGGACACTCGCAGCATCTGAAGAGCTGCAGGTGCGTTGTCGTCCTTTTAAGAGGGAATAGGGTAATAGGGGAGCAACACAGCGCAAGCGCTGTTTCACGCCGGTTTTCTGTGAGAACGTGGTATTTCTCCGGTCGAGCCGGCCCATTCGTGCCGAAGCATGGCTCTCCCACGTAAAAAGCAAGTAAAGTTAAAATAAAGAGAATTATCTTATTTGGAAACTCTGTTGCTGTAAGATGACCAGTAAAATTGAAGGAAAATTAATTTATAGGCTTACCCTGCAAGGATGTACCCTGCGTAATTTGTCTTATCATAAGCCGATAAAATATTCTAGAACCTATGAATGAATTTCTCCGATGGTACCTTTTTTAACCGACTTCCAAAAAACGAGGAGGTATATCCATATAACATATAGTATGTTATATGGATATTTTTTTTTATTTTTTTTATCACTTATGATTTGATTGGCAGGATCGGCCCTAATGAACTCATCGGCTGCACGGCGATCGGTTCGTCCCTGATCGGCATCGGTCGCGACCACTGGCTGGAGATGTTGGACAACGCGCGCAAGCCGGTCGCGCAGTGGTACCCGCTCAACAAGAGCCCCCCATCCAACATCAACCTGCCCGCGACGGAGCAGCACCAACAGAACGCACCGCTGAATTGCTTGAACGGAAGGTAATGATTCATGGCCGGTTTTTGTAGTTTTTTGATAGGAATTTATTAAATTTATTAAATAACGTGAAAACATAGGCCAATCAACGATGTTGTAATTGTAGAACATAATTACAAAAACTTTAGAACCCGTTCATTAATGTTAAAATTTAGGCGGTTCAATTTAGAGTCCTTATTTTGAGTTTTCATAAAATTTTAATTAGAACTGAACTTTACACGAAATTCTTCAGGACTTTTGATACGTAATCGAGGAAATAATTCTAATATAAAAAAATCTCTTACCGTCAAAATTGCCCTTAAATAGGCCAGTTAGGCGAAAGATAAGGCGAGTCACAGCTGCTCAAATAAATCGATAAAGTTTCCGAATGTTTGCAAATTGGACTGATTTAAGTAGAAGAATCTAAAGGGCGTAAAATGTATTCATTTGTTATCAAGGCCTTTTCTCAAGCTAACAGCATATTGTTTGTTTTTACTTTTTATGAAAAATTGATTCATAATACCTACATAATTTGGTTAAGCTATGTCAAGCCAGCCGTCAGAAGACGACTAACGTTGACTTAGCCCAACCAAATTGCGGAGGTCCACCATCTACCTATGAATTTTGTCTAATGGTACAACTTTGTTTTTACCAGAGTAGGTAATGAATTGTGTTTTTTACTTCGTAACTTAGTAACCATATACTAATTTAGCTTTTTATTCCAGATGAAGAGACTCTAAGAAAATTGATGGGTGAGCATCAATTTCAAGTTTCAAGGAAAGGAATGTAGTCTCGAGATGCCAAAGGTAGCTGATATATAGAAGATATATTATTGTATGTCCATTTACTGTAGAGTTGTTACTTAAAGAGTTGTAAGGAAGTAGAAAAATATATTATTATAACAGTTAGTTACGTTGATGTCATTGATGTAATATAAAAATAGAAAAAAAAAACAAGTGTCCAATATACGAGTTATCATTGTAGCACATTGTAATCCAGAATTATATCGTTTGATCAATTATTGTCAATGGTTGTAGTTGTTAAAACAGTCAACATAGATTTTAGCAGTCGTAGATGAGATGAGTTTCAATAGACGTAGTACAAGTAACTTCTAAATATTCCAATTAGTTAAAAAAGATAAAATTATTTTAGGCACATTCATTGAAATTCAATTTGCTGGTGCCCAAATTGAGAGATACAGTTTTGATTAACATATTCAAAATATTTTCGTGTTTTTAAACCTCCCTTTGATCCAGCCAGTCGGTCCATTAAATCTCAGGTCAGGTTCAAAATCGAGTTAGAGCCGCACTGTAAGCCTCCAGCGACGACGTACGTGCTTACAGACCGTTCAGTGTAATTTTTACCCCCAACAGGACTCTTATTCCAATGACATAGAGATCATTCTCATAGAAAACTGAAGGTAAATTAGTCAAAATGGTCTATATTGCTCTCAGATTACCGGCATACTCGTGCTACGCGTCATTTCATAATGACGATTTAGAGCTTCAAAGGCAAATTCTGTGAAAAGCTCTTCAATGCATTCCCAATAATGGTAAATGGCTCCATAATACCTCATTCAGTATATCTATGATCTATTTTATCACCGTTTTCCTGCCATCACGAAAATTTGAATGAAATACAGAAAATGTACAGACGTTTTATTTATTCCCTCTTGAAGGGTAAATACCTTTTTACAGGGCTGTATTTGGATCGTTGCTAAAAGCTTTTGCCTACGACTCTTTATCTGGATAACGCACACAACTTAAGCTCAAGACTAAATATTGTATTGTTATATATAAAATAAGATATATGTTGTAACGTTGATGTATCGTAGATAATAAAGTTAATAATAAAGAATTTATAGCATTAAATATAATAAAACATTCCAAAATGTATTTATGAATTTTCCAGCGTCATTTTTTTAAATATTTTTTATCAATAAAATAACTTTAGACACAACTTGCAAAGCGCTTAAAGATATATGTATATTTTTTATGACAAAAAATATTGTATAGGTCTACCAGGATTTAATGGCAAAAAGTGAAAAAATTAATTGATTCTAGCAATACCGGGGTAGTTGGAATAAAACATTTTGATCCTTTTTTTCCATAAAGCGGCTTATTTTGTTTGTGAAACATCCAATGAACAAGGATATTTTTTGAAAATCTACCATCAAAGCCATCAGATCCTGGTAGACCTATAGTACTCGTAGTTGACGCTGGAACGTTCAGATAAAAAATATGTAGAAACTGCGAATGTTTGAAACATTCCCTCACTGTCTGACAATAAGTAGAAATTTTGCCGAACACAACGCACAAAGCTTGTACTATCAGAGAAGTTGATTCCTAGGCAGTTGACGGACCTACGTCATTTGGTTGGGTTATGTCATTTTTAAAATACTAGTTTTGATCTGACGGCTAGGTTTGACGTAACCGACCAAAACATGAAGGTCTGCCACCTGCCTAGGAATCAACTTGTCTCTGAATATACATTGTACAAAGGGCATAACGGAGCGGGTAGGTGTGGGCACACCACAACAGCGATAACTTTTTAATTATTCTCGACTTGAAAAAAGTTTTGATCCTTCTATGAGGGTCTTCCAATTACGTCTTATGCTTTTATTGAATAGCTGATATGACATTGAACAATTTAAATTGGCAGCTATTATTTTTACGATTCACGATGTTGTAGACTACATTCTGCTTTAGTTTTTTTTTTACATTTTAGTGCTTTAGGTTTCGGAAGATTTATTTTTCCCTATCCGCGCCGCTATGCCCCACATACTATTACTTTAAATAAAATATGTTTAAGCTTTCTTTCGCACGTGCTTTATGACATTTTCTTGTTTTTAAAAGTTCTTCACAAACTATACAATAACTTTTCAGCTAACTTGTTAAAAATCAGTAATATTAAAATGAAAGCTTTAAAAACGTATTTTGATAAATATACTTGTAAAATGTGTATTTCTTATTGTAAAGTCTATCATTAAAATAATTCAAACATAAATTTTGTACTGACTTTACCTGCCAATCTACTTTTATTCTGTAACTCCCAATTTTGATGAAATCAAAAGTATTGAAATACTCTTTATTTCACTACGAATAATAAAGACTAAGGAATCGTAACTCTCATACTATTACCGTTTTAAAGGTTCCTTTTGATTTGTCATGTAACGTCAGCCTAGTACCGCTCAAGGTCACCTAAATATTGCAAATGTATTGAAATGTGAACCCAAGGTACACTTTTTTGACAAGTATTGTGGAGCATGTTTTTTGACGGAGTTACTATTCCTTAGTTTTTATTATTCGTAGATATTTCATTATGTATGCATTCTAATAATTAATTGACACTTCGTGTAATAACATAATAAAATTATTGATGACAGAAATTGACTACTCTAGAGTTCCAAACCCGTAATTATAACCACTTGTTAAATGATGAATTGCGGTAAACATTGAAAATACTCAAGCAGTATTTAATACGAATATACTCGTATTTTAAACTTTCTGAATTGACATATCTGATATTTAATATTGTACATATCCTTAATTATATTATATTCACAGAAATGTTTCGGTGTAATTGTCTATAACTACGTCTTAGTTTAAAAAAGTAAGTGTTATTGTACAGAAATTACTTGATGTTACTTATCATCTCAAAAATAGCTTTGTAATCGTAAAGTTTAAGGAGGGCGCGCACTGAGACAGGCCGTGCCGGGGCTCATCGCAAAAATCCGCCTCCATACAATTTGTATGGAAGCGGAAATCCGATGCGCCCCGACACAGTGTGCGATACGCGCATCCGCTTCCATACAAATTGTATGGCGGCGGATTTTTGCGATGAGCCCCGGCACGGCCCGTCTCAGTGTGCTCACTTCTTCATGGAGCATTTAGCTATAGTTCACCTGGCTTACGATAATATTAATCATATAACTATTTAATACAGTAATCTCAATTCCTTAAAGTTTTAGACACGTCACTTCTGTTTGTGAAATCCTAAGGCAATTCGTATAATATTACGTCACTAGTTAGGCGCTAGTATTACAAGCCCTTATTATAAAATAAGGGCTTATAATACTAGCGCCTAACTAGTGACGAATTATAGCATAAGCAAGATTAATTGCGTCTATCGCTCAGTATGAAATAAGCAGCGAGTGGCGACCGAACTCCCCGATAAGCTATTCGTCACTTCCTAGGCTCTAAATTATATGGATCATTTTTGATAAATCGTCACTATTGTTTTCAGCTGAAGATTGTAAATGAAACAAAATCGTTTTTATTTTAATGTCCAAAGTCCATGTTGATGCTTCGAGTTTTTATGCCATTCCTTCAAATAAGTCTTTTTAATGTTACATTCTACATTAACTTAATGTTACATTTACGAAATATTCCGTTGTAAGGGGTTTTCCAATAAGGAATTGACAACTTTTTTTAAAAATAAAATTAAAACCATTTCAGATATTTCATTATAAATTTTCAAAAAAATTTGTACCGAATTGAAGTACAATAAACATATTTTTAAATGGAACACGATTTCGCTCATAAATGGTCACCGCAGGCCCGTTTGCAGCGATGATTTTTTGAACCCAATTTTCTATGACTATTCATACATTACATTTCGGCTATTTCGCGTTTAATTTTGGCTTGAGCTCTTCTAACGGCGTCGGCTTATCCAACGACTTGACGCAGCCCCTAAGAAAAAAAACCAGAGGCGTTAAATCGCACTAAAGAGGCGGTTAATCGACTGGTCCATATTTTGAGATAACACGCTCATCAAACTTGCTCTTCAATAAATCGTTTGTAACGTTTGATGTGTGGCTTGTGTTGCCCTCCTATTGAAACCTCATGCTGTCCAAGTCCATATCTTCTAATTCGGGCCAAAATAATCAGTAATCATGGCCAATTTGCCTGTCTGCTAGGGCGAGAATCACGATCGAAAATCGGAGTTAACGCTCTTAAAATAGCGGCCACCGACTCCGAATTTCTGTAGTAAATTTTTAAGATTTGCAGACGTTGTTCGTTCGTGTACTTCACCATTTGTTCACCATGATAAAAATGTTATGTCTAATGAGTAAAATGATAGTAACAATTCGATGTAGTGAAAGGGTGCGTCCACAAAATAAATTCAAAATTGTCAAGTCACTATTGGAAAACCCTTTATAATTGTTACCACAGAAATAAATCAAGATAGAACGGCGACGCGCGTGCGTTGCTAAGGAATCGATCGTGTAAATTTTTGCTTTGCATTTAGTTAGAACAAATAACTTACTCGTGGAAAGAAACACCTCCTTTTGGACGATTCACTTTCGCACTTCTGTTTTTACAATTAGACACTGCACAATGAGGCATTTTTGCACAACCGCTCCGGTGTAATCAAGTCGAGACGTGCGCGCTGACTAAATGAACGTTCTCCACCCGCTTAGCCGTTCTATCTTGATTCATTTCTGTGATTGTTGAACTCTAAGCACGCTTGATATTTTAGAGCTAGGGAATTAGTCTCAGTAGTATTGATTATTTTAGCAGTTTGTGAATACGACAATATTTTGGCATACTAGAGCTGTTACTGTACATAAAATGTTGAAACATTATTGTTTTAAGCCCCGCATTTTGCACGCGAAAAGCATTTTAATAAGTTTCAACAGTTGCGAACAGTTGTGCTAAATTTTATATTTCATATTATGATTTAATAATGAGATGCATAAAACATTAGCGGCATAAATTAATTTTGTATGAGAATAGTTATATATCCATATTATAAATGTGTGTCGCATTAGATGATAAAACGCGAATATGTTAAAATTATATACTCGTAGGACGTAGTCGATAGTTTTGTGTTTCTAATAATCTTTTCTATTCTTTTTCTTGTTGTTTTGAAACGGCGGAAAATGACTGTTATTGTATTCTTTAGAAACAAATAATTTGGAATTGTATAAAAAAGGCTTCAACTAACGTAACCCCTTATAAATCGGTCACGCCTTCATATTAAGGCTTTTTCTGTGCAGTTTTTCTACTTTCTCGCCTCTTATGGACGAAAACTTTATATTTTCCGCCGTCAGCTTCCAATTTCCTTTCTCGTCCCATCGTTTCTTCTGTAAGGCATCGACAGTACAAGTTTGAACGAAGAGTATTTTTGTATGTAATGTATAAAGAAAAGGACTATCCCTCTGTAAATCTGTACACTGTAATATAAATACTTGTTTATGAATAAAATGTTGACTTTTTAATTTTCGTTTTATTATATCCAAACTGAATAAATTTTTATGAAGATTTTTATTACTCGATTCTTGATAGCGTTGAACTTGTCGGGGGTGAAGAAACGAAGAAATATATAAGATACAATAAGAGCTGATACATTGTCTTGTTTTTAAAAAACAAACGAGCTTTTTATTTGAAATACTGTACTATAATATGTTCTTTAATTTCGAAGATGATTTATTCAAGAACGATTACTTAACAATCATAATATCAAGAAATCCAACTTAAATATCGACAGTAAAAATGCAATCATACAAAAGTCGCGTCTCTTTTATGCCGTTCAATGAAATAAAATAAATAAGCAGGTTGGAGGGAGAGCTTCGGAAAAGCTTCGGAAAAGCTATTACGGCGTTACAGAGGAGCTACAAGCTAGTTTTAATAAAAAGAACCTCAAGCTTTGCTTTGATGCAGATAATATTACAAAGGGGATGAAACTCATTATCTCCTATAAAGCTGTAACGTACATTATATTGTCGTGTAAAAATTTTAATTAACGCGAATATTATGCTCTCAAAGAATAAAATCAAAATTGACAAAATTTATGATTCAGCAGATAATATTATATGCTGAATCATAAATCTTTTTTCATCAGACTCTAATTCTAATATTGGTTCTAATTCGAACAAAATTTGCTATTGTATTTTTGTTTAATAATGCGCTTTGTTTACACTTAAATAATATGTAAAGTAATTGAAATGGGTAAGGACGGACAACTTCTTAATAAATTAACGAATGATGCATCTGCAAGAGACTATTGTCATTCTATCGCCTTTACTGATCAGATGGCCGTTATAGGTAACCCTTTTTTTAACCGACTTCCAAAAAGCAGGAGTTCTCTCTATTCGAACGACGACTGTATATTATTATTATGTTACTTTTCCGATAAGTTATTCTGAATGCCTGTCTTTTAAATATGCCACGAAATTCAATTTGACAAGGTAAAGTTTTCGAAATTCAAATAAAAAACTTTCCCCTCTAAAGTTCGACCCGTTTGATAAAGTACGAGATGTTAGCGCGAGGTTTTCTCCTTTCAGTGTTGTTGGACTTCCGGAAAATTAGAAAGCACTTCGTCTTACAGGTTTTTGTTTAAGTTCCTAGTGTTTTAGTACAAAGTTTGTACTTTACATAACCTTGTTTAACTTTGACACTGATACCGGGATTATAAAGAAATTAAAATGGAAAAATATTTTTAACGAGCACGAAACTCGGTATTTTATACTTTTAGATATTACAAGAGCGTTTTAAAGGTATGATTTTCGACATTCTAACGTTATAAATCTGAAAGCATTGTTTTTATATAATGGCATTTCCAGCATAATTTACTGGATGTAACAAAGTCATAACACGTAAGGATGTATAATATATGTGACCCCTGTTATAAAGAGTTTAGACTGAAAGTAGCATCGCCGAAAGAGTAACTTTTTATTATAAGGGACACACTCAAATCCTAAAATATTATCACTTTGTTTTGTTACACCCTTTAGAGACAGTAATATAGAGGTTATGACCCATTAATGATACAATATGAGGGGTTCATATTCATACTGTATGGTGTAAAAATACCATCATATAGAGTCTATAACATATCTCAGCATGCCTTTACATAAACGATCTATAATATAGACCGTTTATGTAAAGGCATGCTGAGAGCTTAGCCCAAAAAATCAAAGGGCAACAACATAAGTTTTAATCGTCCTCTTAAAGACATTATCCACCCACGATTGTTTATGATCACTTATGCCGTAATAATCAAACTCACTTAACACACATCAGGTGGGCCTAATGCCCTAAAAACGTGAAAGTTACCGCGTAGGAGGCAAGGGGTGAGTAATGAGAAATCGAGCAAATTACTAGAAGCCAACTAAGTTTAGAAAATTGGATTTCGCGTTCTTGATATAGCTGAAGTTAAGTGGGTGTAGAACTGTTTGATGTTGATCTAGGACATTTATTTGATAGATTATCTGTTAATTTGGTATTGGAAATCGTCCGGGTAAGTATCTAATATTACTCTTCATGATCAAATAAACTGAAATACTTTATTTGATGCTCAAAAGTTAAATAAACTTCGCTTTTTAATTCCTGAGTAGTGTACCTACGTATTTACTGTCAAAATTCTATGAGGAAGAACCTACTTTCCAAATTTCAAGTTTGTAGGTGTGAGATTTCATGAAAAAAAATCAAACTCACTATGAATTTGATTTTATTCACTTAACTTTTAAAATATGGGCCTGGAAATCCTATATTATTTACACAAATAAAAAACGAAAAATATATATAACATGATTTAAACATACTTATCATTCTGCAAATACTTATTTGCGTTATAATTCCAGGAATTTCTTATAGCTTTGCCTCCTGAGCAAATAAATATTGGGTAAAGAGATAATGGTTTAATGTTGACTGCTTTCTTTTGTTAGTTACAGACGCAGGTAAAATCTTTTAGAATTATATTCGCGATCATTTTGAATTGACAATCTAATATATAAAATTCTCGTGTCACAGTTTTCGTTGCCATACTCCTCCGAAACGGCTTGACCGATTTTCATGAAATTTTGTGAGCATATTGAGTAGGTCTGAGAATCGGCCAACATCTAAATAAATATATATGGCAAAACAACGTTTGCCGGGACAGCTAGTATTGAAATAAGATTTTTTGCTGCCTGTTGTTAAAGTGGCAGTATCTTTTTTGCACAAAATGACTTAATTTTCTAAGCAGAGGCCGTAGCCAAAGACTCTTTCGTTAAAAACGATGACGAAATTCGTTAACAAAATGTATGTGACTTGACATTAGTCTTCGCAAGCGAAATGTCATTTAGCGATGACTTATGTCAAACCGCATAACTTTGATAACGAATTTCGTCATCGTTTTTAACGAAAGATACATTGTACGTAATCATATTTTTCGAGTCAATTACGGATATAATAATCAGTCAGAAGTGTTGTTATGAGTTTTATTTCGACTATATAATAATATATTTTCTATTATTGTTTATGTTTTATCAATTTCGGGTTTTTATTTTATAAGTATTGACTTAATCTAGGAATGAGACCCCGAGCCATTGCAGTGTTTGTCGTCGCTTTATTCAAGTCGGGTATTCACCGGGACTTATTTACATGAGGAGCACGACTGTCACCGGAATACAAAGCAAAGTCCGAAAAAAGGGAATTCAATTTGTACTGAACTTACAGCAAATAAAACTTTTAAATGTTTCTGAGAAACCCTATAAATGATACGAAAAGGTTTGGCTAAAGTTCTATTATATCTAGGTATATTAAATAACAAACTAATCTTTGTACTGTGATCAGTACATACATAAAATATGATGATAATATTGTAAATTGTAATAATTTTCATTGAAATTTGAAACCTACTTGAAACTTGGTCATTTGTTAGTGTCCAAGACTAGAGAATAAGATAAGATGTATCCATTGTTGTTAATATAATTATATCCACGTGGCTTAGCAAATCCCCAAGTTGAGTTCTCCTAAATAGGACTGTAAGTTCTGGTGATAAGGCTTATATTACTGTGATTCAGCAACACTGTATAGTTATTTTAGAAGTCAAATGAGCCATGGGAGACACGACGATACTACACGGTGATTAAAGATGTGAGAATGTTGCGTGAAGCTCTTGGGCTGTGGGCAGGAGTACTGTTGTAGGACAAAAGGATCATATTTTATGGATTACTAGCTTTTGCCCGCGGCTTCGCTCGCGTTATGAAGTATTATTATTAATTAGGTATCAAAGTCTCAGCCCGATCGGTTTAAAATTGACATAGTTTCATACAAACTTTCATCCCCTATTTTACCCCCTTGGGGGTTGAATTGATCAAAATCCTTTCTAAGTGGATGCCTACCTCATAACATCTACCTGCATGACAAATTTCAGCCCGATCCGTCCAGTGGTTTTGGCTGTGCGTGTGATCACCATGTCAGTCAGTCACCTTTGAGTTTTATATATTATAAAGATATCGATTTATTATACTATTGTACTGCTACTGCGACTCACATACTAGTGACTGTATTGTATTGAAAATTTACCGGATTAGAAAGTAACCAGAGGAGTTAACATCGTTTTGCGATAGATAATCGTAACGTTAACATTAGGGTTAATTCAGACCACAACGCGACGCGTATATGCATTTCTAAAGTACTGAATTGACAGATTTCAATTGTGTTAGAGGCATAAAGTTAATATACCTAGCGGAAAAGAGCAACAATCTCGAGCTGTCAAATGTAACCGAAATTGGTTTCATCTGTGTGTAAAAATATGTGTACGTACTACGTATTACACTTACACAAGCATGATTGAACATGATTTCTATGAGATTAAATTGTCAACGTGCGGCACGTGCCGCACGTTGACGGTGTGAGTCTCACCTCTTTTTGTGAATTTGACAGATTTGCAATACGTCTCACAGTATTGCAAATCTGTCAAATCCACAAAAAATTAATGCATCTATGCGCCACGTTGCGGTCTGAATTTACCTTTAGAAAATAGTCTAATTTAAATATTGTATATCCCAGATATTTGACATTGGATAATCAATAACGTTACAACTATGTAGCTGTCGAAATATTTTCCTGTGCACCCCTGAAAGTTCAACAAAAGCTACAGAGATCGCTGATCTTTCACCATTCTATATTTTTAACTTATTAATTTTGAGCGAATCCAAAAACATTGGCAGTGGTGGGATTCGAACCCACGCCTCCGAAGAGACTGGTGCCTTAAACCAGCGCCTTAGACCGCTCGGCCACGCTACCGTGTGAACAGTATAATGAATTAGGAAACCCGAATTCATATACTATACGAAAACTAAATAATAAGTACGTATTCAAGCCTCAAGACACGTGTTGATATAATATATTAATAGAGTAAAACGGTAAAACCTACGTGACAAAATAATGCACTTTGAACGTCGAGAAGCCGTAATTGGAGCAATAGTATTAAGTAATTTATGCAATAAGATTTAATTTAAAATTAGAATAGAACTTAAGACTACGTAATATACTGTAAGTATATGTATTTAAAGAATTCATGTAAATAAAATTAGACCACTCCAAATTATTTAATTTTGGCCCGGTTCCAATTTGAAGCTATAATTGTATTTTTCATACCAATATTTGTGTTACATAATTTCGCGTATGAAATGGAAAATAAACAATTTCTATAATTCCTAGTGTGATCCTTTCACCCACGTCCGGTGAAGTAGGTCAGACAATCAGCCGTATGTCCACCGCCATCAACGGGACATCACTGACGAAAATTCAAATAAAATGCTACTTTATGTCCTTAATTAACGGTACGAAACCCTTTATTAGGGTCCGTCGTCCATCCGTTATGACCTAGGCCAGCGATGGCAAACCAATGGCACGCGTCTTAAATTTCACAAAATTACTGTAGTACTAATTTATTCCAAAAAAGCGCCAAGTAAGAGCCTGTCCAGATAAGGCATTTTACGCGCGAGTGCGCGACTCTTCGCACGTATAACGCTTCATCTGGACAGGCAGGCTTGGGGCATCATATTTCTAAGCTTGCCTGTCCAGATTAGGCTGAGGCGTTTTACGTGCGAAGTTTATATGCGCGTATCAATTTCTATTGCATCCAGATACCGCGTTTTACGCGCGTTTTTACGCTACAAACATGGACTCAAAGTTATCACGCTCCAATCAAATATGTCCATTCGCCACGGACTCACGCGTAGTACTGGACGCTGAAATGGCACTCAAGTATCTCGACTCGCGCATTGCTCGCGCGTCAAATGATCGAGTCGAGAGTCCTGCTCGCGCAAAACGCGCGTAGGCATCTGAACGGGATATATTATGTAGCTCTAGTATTTCGAGTACGCGCGTAAAACGCCTCATCTGGGCAGGCTGTAAATACGCGTCTGGATTAAAAAGAAAAATATTATTTGATGGCATGTAGCTGAATTCACTTAAGATTTCATGTCGGTAAAAACGAAACCTATAAGCTATAGCCTAGGCACAATAGACATAACTACGGTCATACTGTGGCATTCTATTATATTTGAATTTTTGTCGGTGACGTCGTGGACGAATTGCCTCACGCCGATGTTTTGGCCGACTTTTCAGACTTTTGACTGCTCCAATGACGTGTCATTACAGTGTTCAATCTCACACGTGTTTTCACGTGAACACAATTTCCGGATACCATTTTAATATATTATATATATTTAAAAAATTATAAATAAAAGAAAAGAATATATTATATATTTTTTCTTTTATTTATAATTTTTAAAATTAAAAAATAGCTGGTGTTATGTATTAGATAATTTTAATTTTTACATGATTTGCTAATGATTTCTTACAGTTTTATAGTGGGATAGCAATTCAAGTTAGCGTAGTGCTTCGAGAGTTAGATTTTTTATGAATATCTGAATGTTCATAAAAAATCTAACTCTCCGTTCATACAACACTTCAGTTTTAACTGAAGCTACCTGTAAATCTTTGAAATCTATTGTAGCTAATCTATCTAAAAGAAGTTCGCATTTCGTTTATTAATGATACCAAATTTCTCCTTTGTTTTTTTTCTTCAGCAAAAATGCGTAAATAACTAACAATTTTTGACAAAAAGTCGATGGATTTTTGAGTCTATCCAGGATAGAGTTAAGATATTCCAGAGCAAATTATGTGATGTAATTCAGTAATTTCATGGAATTTCTGTTTTCCTCGTCTTATGTGTCAGCACTGTGCTGAAACAAACGGCCCTGGCCTACTTTTCCTAATATTAGGAGATCCTTATCCCAAATGTTCGCAAGTTTCTAGAGTCCTGTTGTTTAATATTGCTTTAAGTAGGACTGAGTTATTTAATAAATAGCTGATATATTATAGTTCTTTGTGGAAATTAAATAAATGATTTTAAAGTTCTATTTTATAGTCGTCTTATAAGATAAATTGGGTTATGGTAAATCCTAAAAGTTTAATTTCGCTGTCGAAATAATCCAATAAAGGTGATCTTTAGCCCGGCCGCACATTATACGACATTTCTGATCAGAAACAGTTGAACGTCCGCGCTGTCTCTTACATTTTGTACTGAGCCGAGTGAGCTCGAACTCGCCGGAAGGATATTTCGGATAGTGTGCGGGGTGGCGGTCCGGCAGAATTCAAATGTTTCTGATCAGAATTCGGACAATGTGCGGCCGGGCTTAATCCTACTATTAAATAAAACACATTATATACTTTTATCAGCCCTATCGGCTATCAGCAAATAACTTACATGCGTGACAGAAATTCTCGTAAATTGAAATATTTCTTCTGTATCCCATTACGTTTTAAAATTAAGATGGACGATCAAAATCGAACATTTTAATTAAATGTAACGTTGAGTCTCATTACTGTCTCGTTGACACAGTCTAAATTTAATTAAACTCGGCAAATAAATATTTGTCCTCCGTTACCGTGGCGTAGGCGAGTAATATAATTGATGGAATTTTCGAACCCTTTTTCATCTTATTGCAATTTAAGTCTTATTAGTTATTATTGGCCCACTGTGTCCTACTGCTGAGCAGAGTCCTGCCGTCTTTTATTCCATAATTCGCGATCTTGTGATGTTCCTGGCACCGCACCACCTTTTTTGGGTCGGCTATATTACGCTGACCAGTCGGTAGGCTCTCCGAAACTATAGACGCACCCACCTGTCCGGATGCATAAGGGAGACGTGCCCGGCCCAGCTCCATTTTAGGCTAGCTGCCTTTCTGCCTACGTCAATGAGCTTCGTTTGGGAACGCAGGGTGGTATTTTGGACGTAATCGATCCTTTTTACACCTAAGATGCTGCGTTCCATAGCTCGTAGGTACTCCGAGTCGGGACTTTTGTGAAACTGTCAAAGACCATGATTGGGCGCCGTAGGTCACAGGCAAGATACACAATATTATGTTCACGAGCTTACGTTTTAGGCAAAATGCAAGGTTCCCTTTCAAAAGATCTTTCATAGAACAAAAACTTTTCCATGCTTTTTAATACGTTGGTCTACTTCCTTATCTTGTCTGTTCTTGAAAGATGTAATTTGGCTTAGTAAACGTACTCGTCGAAGAGTGTATCTCATCTACCTCCACCTTACATTTCGCGCTATTTGACATGATCTTCGTCTTCGATTGATTCATTTGAAGTCCCGCCTCGAGGGCTGCCGTGTTGCGGTTTTCTTCCTTTAGGGTTTGGGCTGACGTGGCAAACAGAACTATATCATCAGCCAGCGAAGGTTTGTAAGCCTTTTATTGTTGACAACAATACCCGATTGTCTCCGATATCGAGACTTTTTAAAAACCTGTTTTAAGGCTCTCGTGAAAAGGCGTGGATACTGGATAGTGGATAGATTGGATCGCCCTGTTTGACACCCCTTTCGATGGAAAATTTTGGCTTAGGCTTATTGTTTATTAATTTTCCGTACACGCGCCTTAACTTTTATAGGTTAAATTTATACCTTTTGGTTGTTTGACATACGAATAAGTGATAGATAATATTCTTATTAGTTATTTTTTAGCACTAGGTAGGTCTCAGCGAGTGTTAGTAACAAGCAAAGTGGCTCTTTGCTTATTATGTAGGGCGTTTCGTGCTAGTCAACAAAGGGTCGATGATGCCTCACATAATTGCAAAATAATTATATATTGTAATATGGGCGACCACCACTATATACAAAATAAAATATTTTAAATGCGAAAGTGTGTATGTCTATCTGTAACCTCTTCACGCCCAAACCGCTGAACTGATTTTGCTAAAATTTGGTATGGATATACTTAAATATCGGTAAAGGACATAGGCTACTTTTTATCCTGAAAAACATATAGGTTAAATTTGGCGCAGTGGAGTTGCGGGCGTCATTTAGTACAAGATATGTACCTACGGAAGATGCAATTCACCTCGCAACTCCGATTAATGATGAATTGTTTTTGTTAATATAAGCAAGTATTTTCACATAATATATATAGTACCTTGATAAATATTCCAGGTTTTACCGACACTTTCTATCGATAAGATATCGACTGTTTGAGGACAAGACCCTAACAAGCTGATCCCCAATCAATCGTGGTTATTGTGCCGAAGACGTGAGGGAACTGCCAACAAGGGTTCCCTAATATTGATCCAAATGATCAACGTTTCTTCCAGGGCGAGTGATGGATCACATAATCAGATTTACGCACGATCGTGCCTAATATTATACTTGATTATACTATGTGACTTAACGACGTGTCATACGAGTATTAAGTGATATAACAATTTTTCAGTTACTTTTAGCTTGTTAATTAGTGATATTAAAATCTCTGATTAATTTTTTGAAAACTTTATTAACTGTTTATGATTATAAATAAACTATCAATCTTTAAAATATAACTCAGCGGTATTAAGTTCTTGTGATATAACTATAAAGACAGTTAATTTTATGTCTAGTTTATAAGCAGCTTATTTTATATCCATCTCCTCCGGCGGTTAAAATGTTTATAAAACTTCCTTAGCTTTGTGGCATAAAGAAATATTGCGGGAATAAAGCTTTTGCGTGAAACATGATATTATCACACCATGTATACTAATATTATAAATGCGAAAGTGTGTCTGTCTGTCTGTTACCTCTTCGCGCTCAAACCACTGAAACGATTTGGCTAAAATTTGGTATGCAGAAACTTTAAGGCCCGGGATAGGACATGGAATTCCTATCCAATGGAAAAATCAATATTATTCCTCTCAGAAAAATGTGCGGTTACCGCACGATAATCGAATTTTGGCGCAATGGAGTTGTCAAATATCATCATCATAGTACTATCACAGAAGTTGATTCCTAGGCAGATGGGGACCTACGTAGTTTGGTCGCGTTACGTCAAGCCCAGCCGACAGATCACAATTAACATTGAATTGATGTGATCCGACCAAATGACGTTGGTCTGTCAACTACTTAGGAATCAATTTCCTCGATGGTACATAATAGAAATAAATACAGTAGGCCGCTCAAATCCGAACACGCGCAATAGTGCTTTCAAGGTACTGGATGTAGTAAGGGAATTATAATTATTATACTTTGTATCATTAGACACGGCGAAGTTACAACTGTATATTATATTATGTTATGAATTGTGATAATATCACACAGATTTAAGATAAATAACTTTTCCATTACGCTATTACATACTCAAACAACCCTTAAAATCATATAATACCTCATCTCGTATTCAAAATAATATATTATGTATACAAACAAAAATCATCCCTTGTACGCACTTGTCCGTAATACCGCGTATAATATACTCACCCTTTCGAGTGCTATCCCATACTTAACTAAAGTGTTGGCAATTTACATTGGGAAAACCCAAATAGATCAAAATCATGTATAAAAGGTACAAAAACTTTCATATTACGGATACATTGAGGATCAAGCAATGAATATTGTTTATTGTTGAAGGAATTATTTCATTAACTTGGTACTGCTAAAATAAAAAAATTAAAACTCTGAAGCGGGGTATTTACACTCATTTTTGTGACTCGGTCAATGTTTAAATATGGTGTTTGCCAATAACCACGCAGTTAAAGTTTCTAAATCCGACACAAATAAAATTGGAATAAAATTTTAAAGCCGCTTTACCGTTTTACCAACATATAAAATAAGCACTTCTGCATTCTATGACCTTCACAAACTATGAACTAAGATGTAATTCAGATTGTCAATAATAGGATGTAATATAAACTCAGAAAATCTTATTGGAATGCTTTCTGCAGTTTGAATTCCCTGAAGATTCTCAGAATACTATTCCAGGATCTTGAACACAATATTCCTTTAGTATAAGTTTAATCAAAGTAAATGATGGAACTTGGAAACGTGACAAATATTCTTTGGTTTTGAGTATACTATCAGATGTAAAATACTAAAGACGATCCACACTTATTATGGTATTTAAATAGGTACGAAAACTTTGTAAAGCGAGGGTTTTGTAAACCATTTTATCAAAATATTTATTGTAACACATAAAAACATAATGTATGCAAAAGAGTCACGTGCTATAAATTAAGTTCTGCACTCTCTTAAATAGAGTCCGTGTATGTAAACATTGTCATGTAACTCCACTAACTTAATTAATTATTACGTATGTACTGTTACGAGGCTAGGAAGTTAAGGCGACGCCTTGATAATTTGGCTGTAGCGATATCGATTTTTCTCAGCAATGACTAAAGAAAAAGAAATTAAAGTTCATTGTCAGTATTCATCATGTCTTAGTCTTTGAATTACTCATAGCATAACACGATTGGTCAACTTGTATAACACAGAATAATCAATCAAAAATTCCTCTGTAAAAAAAGGATTCTAATTTTGCCAACAGAGGACAGTGATTTAAGCTTCCAAAATTTGTACATAGATTGGTTCAAGCGTACACTTTAATTTGCCCTTAACTTATATGAAATATATTTATGGTTTATAAATTATGAGAAAAAAACCATTTTCTCGCTTACGCCATTTCCATTTCTTGTTTTCTATGAGAAAACAAGAAACCGGCCCGGCCTCTCATAGAAAACAAGAAAACAACCAATCTAAAACATATCCAACACGGTTTTTTACTTTAACGCAGCGTCACCTTAAATAAATAGCTACAAATTAAACAAATGTGTAATACCGTTTACAATGTTACAAAAAGTCCTTTTCATTTGTAAAGCCCTAGAGGTAACTAGACAGGTCCGCTCGGGTCGCAGAAGATAAAGTCTGTTAATTATGGCTGCCACTTTTGGAACGAAGTTCCTTTTCGCACGTTTGGCGTAAAGGAGGCCAGACAGAATGATATATTTTGACCTCGACACTTTTTATTAGTACCTGCATGGTAGGGGCAGAGGGCGTTGATAGTATTCCTGTGCGTCAACTAGATGGCGTTTTTTGAAAATAATTAATAAACAGCGACGCGTTGTTAGTATTCCTGGGCGTCAATAGATGGCGTTTTTAAAAAATTTTTTGAGTGTATAATAATTACTAGATGACGCCCGCAACTCCGTTGCGCCAAAATTCGTTTATCGCGCGGAAACCGTACATTTTTCCGGGATAAAAACTATCTTATGTCCTTTCTCGGGACTCAAAGTATTTCCATACCAAATTTCAGCAAAATCGTTTCAGCGGTTCGCGCGTGAAGAGGTAACAGACAGACAGACAGACAGATACACTTTCAAATTTATAATATTAGTATGGATGTATCTATTACTAGCTGTTGCCCGCGACTTCGTCCGCGTGGACTTTATAGTTGTTCCTGTACATCGATTGAGTCGCTTACGCGCAAATCAAAAAGTATATTGTGTGGGAACCGCACATTTTTCCGGGACAAAAAACATTCCTTGTACCAGATTCAAATTAGTAACAATGAAAGAATTTTTCAAATCGGACAAGTAGTTCCTGAGATTAGCGCGTACAAATAAGCTATTTCAAATAATTTCTCCCGTTTTTTTCACACTTTCCTCTATTTCTTCTCCCCTATTAGTCTTAGCGCAATAAATTATAGCCTATAGCCTTCCTCGATAAATAGGCTATCTAACACTGAAAGAATTTTTCTAATCGGACCAGTAGTTCCTGAGATTAGCGCGTTCAAACAAACAAACAAACTAACAAACTCTTCCGCTTTATAATATTAGATTTATAGATACAGGTTACTTGAACATAAGAAATAACTTCGTTCCATTCAGGTATCCCTTGACACCTCTCAAGTCTTTTTAATTATTTTTTTTAATTGGAAAGAGTTTCATATCGTAGCCCAGTTACTGGGGGTTTTAGCAGATTTTTTCCACTAGCGCTTTTCAGTATCGTAAAAATATATGCCGTATAGTTCACCGTTAACTTTGTAGAACAGATGAACTCTTGTCGAAAAACTCTGAAACTGGGCATTAATGATGCATATTATTTTAGTAATAATTGTGATTGTGAATAATCGTCTGGATAAAAATTTAAAATCAAATATTATGAATTTACCAGAATTCTAGTACATATAAGAAAAACAAACAAAAATGCTTTGTAAACTAAAACTAACTAATCCTGGGATTTTTTTGCAAACATACCTTTAAAAAACAGGCATCAAGGACGTAGGTGTCAAGGCGGCTAAGCTGAAGTGGGTCACGTTAGCCGCATACATCCCGACTGCTGGGCAAGGGTCTCAACAGAGTGGGTAACCGAAGATAGACGCCGCTGTCGTGGCCGGCCTAGAAAAATGTGGCGTGACGAGCTGGAGGCATACCAGTCCAGCCAGGCTGTCTATCGGTGGCGCAGGAGCGAGAACAGTGGAAGATCCTGGGGGAGACCTTTGCCCAGGAGTGGGACACTACAATAGACTAATATAAAAAAATACAATAAAGCTCCATTTTCCGCGTAGGCTTTATAGTTTTTGTGTTCATTGTACATACTAGGAAAAATATTCCGGCAAAATCCGGCTAGCAATAAAAGTGTCCATTTTTTGATGTTTCTTTTTAGTGCCAGCCCTAGGTTACATTAAATTCGCCCTCACATTTTACAAATTAACATTCTTTATATTTTTAAATAAAATGATACTTAAATCTTTATCTATTCTTTATCTTTGATCTCACATTTGTTCGCCAAATTAGGTAACATTAAGGAATACCTTTTGATATTATTTAAGACCTGTGTAGATAAAGATTATCATTTTAATTGTAAATTTGTCGTTTTATGATAATCAGGGTTCCGTACCCAAAGCGTAAAAACGGGATCCCATTACCTAAGACTTCGATGTCCGTCTGTCTGTCTGTCTCCAGGCTATATCTCAATAAACGCTATAGCTAGATTTCTAAAAATTTCATATATTGTGTTTATCTGGTGCCGGATGCCGTTATAACAAGAAATATTAAAAACAAAATAAAAATAAGTCGGGCTCCCATACAAGTGATACTGAATACAACAAACGTGATTTTTTGCAATTTTTTGCTCGATTTCAATAATTGGTAACAGGTTGTATTTATAATTTAATAATGAATAATAAAAAAATAATCAAATAAATAATTAAGGAGGACTCCATACAAAAAAACGCTATTTTTTTCTCTCTATAATGGTACGGAACCCTTCGTGCGCGAGTCCAACTCGCACTTGGCCGATTTTTTAATAAGACCTTGATACAATAGGTAGATAGGTTAAATACTTTTATTATAAAAAGATTAGAGCTTGTATTAAATAAAATATAAATTATAAAAGCTTATTAGGAGTGAGATCGTTATCTCACTAGGCAAAGATTGTGCCACGGATGAAAAGAATAAAAGATAATATAAGTATAAATACTATAATCTATATATATAAAACTCAAAGGTGACTGACTGATTGATTGACTTAGTGATCTATCAACGCACAGCCCAAACCACTGGACGGATCAGGCTGAAAGGCATGCAGGTAGATGTTATGACGTAGGCATCCGCTAAGAAAAGATTTTGATAAATTCCAACCCCAAGGGGTTCAAATAGGGATGAAAGTTTGTATATAATAATACTTCTTAACGCGAGCGAAGCCGCGGGCAAAAGCTCGTTTATTATATAAGTACTAACATAATCCGCTTAGAAGAAAATAAAAAAGAAACATAATTATTCACTTTATCAGCCTATTTAGTTTGTAAATGTGGCTAATGTAAGCACCAATAAAAAGAAAATTGCGTAGCGATCCGATTTCATATCAAACTTTCGGAAGTAATATTACTATACGTTTGAATGTCGAATCGTGTAAAGCACACTGGCAACACCGCACACACACATAGCTGCCCTTGCAATCGCCCAGACGAGCCGGCGAGCCAGATGGAAAGAGAGGAAGAATGGATTCAACGCGTTAGAAAAGTACAGACTAGTGATATTGACCTTGCGTGCGGTGACGTCATTCCCGACCTCGCTGCAGCTTCCACCCCCGCGTTTCTGTGTGCGTGAACCAGACCCTGAATTTTCATAGTGTGTATTGTTTTCAGTAATATTAAACTTACTGGTGTGTTTGCGTGTGTGCGTTATCTGTACAACTCTATCGGCACAATAAATGGGTTGCCACCTAAAAGATTTTAGAATAAGTTAGGCAATTTACAGATCATTGGTTTCTAGCTTTGCTTAATTAACTGCATATTAAATTATGTAAGTATTTCTTTATATTGCCCAGAAATTATTAATCGCAAAGAAATTGTACCTACGTATCATCATCATCATCATCATAATATTAATACGCGAACGAAAAACTTTGTAACCCTTTTTACGAAAAATTGGGAAACGTGAAATAAAAATTGAATGAATGAAATTTTGCATATTTATAGTTTATATGGTGAAGGAGTGCATCGAACTAATATTATTTTGAAATTATTCTTTTATCATACATTTTTTTAACAAATAAAACATTACACACACTACAACACACACACATGAGAAATGACAGATTTTTTAGTGACAAGCCTATACATACGAATTATACTCTTTTATTTATGGTTGAAGTCTGTTAACAACAAGTTGGCAAATTGAAAATGGATTATAGTTTTTATGATTGAATCTAAGATACTATTAGACAATGCTTATACGGCCAGTCTGAGATCAGCTAAGTCCCAGGGACAAGAGTTGAAAAAAAAAAGTCAATATTTTTTACAAAATATAGCCGTAGTAGCCTAATGTCGTTGAAACAAAGTCGAATTTCGACCATTGGGCGATCTCTAGTAGTTAATAATAATTATGTTACCGTAAAAAAGTCTTAGGTATTTTTCTGTAGCGAGTTACGTCTTAATTTCTCCAGCAATTTATGCGCAATGAGGTAACAGAAAGGTGACAAGGGAATCTCTGCTATTTTGGCTTTCATGTATATCTACAGTCTTGTCTGCTCGTAGCGGCAGTGTTTTATGTTTACCAGTTACCAGTTAGGCGAAGAGCTAAACCTTTCAAAGGCAAAATCATACTACCTAATACCTTCATGACATTTTCTTTTTTCACGATCTTGAACAAGGTTACTGAATGACAATTAATAAATAACATAAGTATACAATATCTGCATAAAATTTATTTAACTACAGTCAAATTATACTAGGAATTTATATGCATACTATATATTTTAGTGTCCATTTCCATTTCGGGGTAATATTTTTTGAGTGTGGCAACTGGCAACTCCTCGTGCAACAGGCGGGTTTGTATGTGTGCCGACATTGATTTCTCCCTCGTAAAGCAACAGGCTCTACTTTTCAGTGCGTTAGCCGTTTGTTTATCAAAGAAATAATGTTGTATGGCCAAATATACACATACTCGTTGGCCATAACAAGAAAATTTGGATAGATTGATAGCGATTATAGTTTGCCATTACAAGAAAATTTATAAAACTTAGGTTCTAGGTTTTTTTAATGAAATAAAGGGGGCAAACGACCCAACGGGTCACCTGATGGAAAGCAACTTCCGTCGCCCATGGACACTCGCAGCATCAGAAGAGCTGCAAGTGCGTTGCCGGCCTTTTAAGAGGGAAGGGAAGGGAATAGGGGAGAGGGTAGGGAAGGGAATAGGGTAGGGGATTGGGCCTCCGGTAAACTCACTCACTCGGCGAAACACAGCGCAAGCGCTGTTTCACGCCGGTTTTCTGTGAGAACGTAGTATTTCTCCGGTTGAGCCAGCCCATTCGTGCCGAAGCATGGCTCTCCCACGTATAAAACGCGTGTAAAGGTCTTACAAAAATTAAGTAATTAGCAAATCTTTAACTTATGAGTTTCTTAGATTAAGTATATATACAGGGTGTAACAAAAACATGTGATAATATTTTAGGGTGTGTACGTGTTCCCTGTAGAGAGTTCACTGTGAAAGTAGCAGCGCTGAAAGACCAAAAATTTTTTTTCACTTTTGTATGGGGAAACTCGTGACACTCGGGCCCTTGCCCATACAAAAGTGAAAAAAAAAATTGGTCTTTCAGCGCTGCACTTTCACAGTGAAATCTCTACAGGGAACACGTACACACCTTAAAGTATTATCACTTGTTTTTGTTACACTCTGTAGATACATGACCTGTAAATGTATAGTAATTTACGGAGCCCTGCACAACCACATTAAGGAGATGCCGTTATTTACCGTTTTTAGAATATCATTAAGTCATAATTTGAAAGCTACAAAAAATACAGCAATAATCTTCAGTATATGAAAATTGCTTTCTCTTTTTTATTATATACTCATGATATCAGCATACAAAGTACAAAATACTATTTAAATTCTGATATGCTTGAATTTAAATTTTGATATGCTTGAATTTAAATATTATTTAAATTCAAGCATATCAAAATCAAAATCAAAATATTTTTTATTCAGAGTAATTTTTTTACAAAAACATTTCCGAACGTCGATACCTTCAAGAAAAGAGCGTATACCCTCTTAAAAGGCCGGCAACGCACCTGCAGCTCTTCTGATGTTGCGAGTGTCCATGGGCGACGGTAGTTGCTTACCATCAGGTGACCCGTTTGCTCGTTTGCCCCCTTATTTAATAAAAAAAAAAAAAAAAAAATACTAAGGTGCCTACTACCGGTTCGGGAACTAGCCCGGCATTCTAAATCATACATTCAGCATCTCCCTAGTATTTACAAATTGCGTTTATTTGAAACGATCGACAATTACATTAACTACAATATTTGTTGTTTGAATTTTTTTTAGGTCAATTTTGAACTAAGAAAAGTAAAACTAATAGTATTTTGGTGCGATCTCGGCAACGCGCGCGGCAAATGTATTATCAAGGTCGTTTGCTCAGTGGATGGCCTTAAGAAGCACTTAAAAATTGTAGCTTTTAAGTAGTAAATTCTCTAAAAAGGCTACTGTTTTTAACAATCGTACCAATTCGTTATTCAAATTGTTAGAATATCCATCATAATAATATTTTGTACAAGTTGTTACTTCGGCCTTTCTACCAGGAAATGATCAAGGGGTCCTCATTGACAGAAGATCTTGAGCAATAATTTTTGGGACGGGTCAAGTCTGTCAACTTTATCAAATTTCATCCCTTCTTACTTCGCAAAAATATTGTAACTTCCGTTTACAGTGTCAATGTTTCGACCTCAAAGCTTTATGGAAAGCTGTATGGAAGCGGATGCGCGTATCGCACACTGTGTCGGGGCGCAGCGGATTTCCGCTTCCATACAAATTGTATGGAGGCGGATTTTTGCGATGAGCCCCGGTACGCTGAGCCCCGGCACGGCCCTTCTCAGTGCGCTCACTCCTTTAGTGAATATTTCAAGTGTCTACCTGGTGCATTTATTAAATATTTATTTTATTTAATTTTTAGTATTTGTTGTTATAGCGGCAACAGAAATATACAATCTGTGAAATTTTCAGAAGTTTAGCTATAGCAGTTTTTGAGATGGAGGAGACAGACGGACAAACATCGAAGTCACAGTAATAGGGGACCCTTTGGGTACGGAACCCTAATAAACATAACAATAAAAGTTATTTAAAAAAAAAACGGATTGTTATGTTGAATTAAAAATTTTAACCTCCAAATCTACCAATAAACACGCAATAGACATGCATTATAAATATTTCAATTACGTGAAACTCCAAAACACATTTTTCGCAGTTTTCACTGAAATGTGGCAAGCAGACCTTAGCATAGCGTGGCATAGCAATTTACTGATAAGTGATAATAATAATAATACCTCGCACTCCGATTTCGGTAACGGTGACCGGTTTCATGAAACCAGGTGCCTTACTCCCTAAACTGATATCGATTTCCATTTTCGATTTCAACAGTTTTTGACACTTTAGACATGCTTGATGCTTTAGACATCATAGCGCTATTTTAGATGTCTAAAGTGTCAAAAACCGTTGAAATCGAAAATCGAAATGGATATCAGTTTCGGGAGTAAGACCCCAGGCCAGTTACGCAGGAGCAATTTTATAGTGCCCAAATATGTACGCAGTACACTAGATCACGCTCTATTCCTTTTACTACATAGTCTAGATAGGTGAAAAGGAGAAAGAAAAGGGGGCAGGACTGACTTTTTACATGCCCATCCGGTGATCATTTTACTTCAGACAATCAGCTCAGTCTGCATTGTCCTTACCAAGCTTGGAAATAACATGTTTTCGACGTGGGAATCGAATCCACGACCTCCGAATCAACAACCGTGCTCATAGGGACAGTCCGCACTGCGAATTTATTGACATTTTATCGCGAAATTTTTATCGCTAGTGCGGACAGGCCACGAAGCAAATGATATCATATTTTAGTGATTCGCACACAATGTTGTTTTGACTACGATAGACTTTTGCATGCTTAAGCGCTTGTTAGTGTCCCGATAGTTTGAAACTTTAACGAACCTTGTTATTGGTGAAACAATAATTGGCCGTTGTCGTAAATACAACTAGATCAAACAAACACGACACGAAATAAAATGTGATCTAAATTAGAAGCCAATTTACTAACTTACTTACGTAGTATTTAAAAAAAGAAAAATAAGTAGGGTAAACATGACTAGTGATTGGACATTACTAGTCATTGGATAGATCACAAAAACACTATAGGTATTGATTAAGGTTGCTTTAAAAACTACTTGTTTTTCTTTAAAATCAGGCTTTCTATTACTTTAAAAACAGGCGTTTTTTAAGGCTACCTTTATAAATATTGTGTTTTTGTGCCTTGTCCAATGATGGGTACTGTCCAATCACTAGTCATTTACCTATAATATAATTTAGTGTTTTTTAGAACATAGCGCGTCCTAGTCCTATCGTTTAATGTGACTTAGCAGTTAGCACACTGAATTAAGGTCTCCACTACTTTCCATAACACTAACCAAGGGACAATAAAAAGCCTAAGTAAAATGCTATTTTTTATTAACATAAAAATATTTACAAAATGCCCTACGGATACTAAAACATGCATTAATATTTCATAATAAAAGTATTCGACATTCCTTAAAATTTTGCTACTAGAAATAATCTTATTATCACATTCTGATGTTACCTTAGATACGAATACGAAAGTCGTTTATTATAAGATTTACAATATTTATGATAAGGGTGTGTTCACAAAGATAAAAAGAAATGCATATTAATTGACGAAGCTGTTTACGCATGAAAAGCGCTGCAACACGCGACGCAGCGCGACACGTCATTTTAGTACTCGTACATAATATAACGTTTTTATGCACAGTTGCATCGCGTTAGTATGAACTGACCCTTGAGCGAATACAAAATGTAAAGTTATGTACATACAAGCGACCCAGAAACTTCATAGTTATTGACATAGCAGATTGCATACGTGAGCAGCATTAGAATGCCGAGTCGTTAGACCCAAGGCAACAGAATGCGGGAGCTGCACGTATTTTTCATAAAAAAGTTACAACTTATAAATCGCTAGTGTGCTCGTGGATTTACGAACACGAGTACGCGAAAAATTCATAAAGAAATATAAAGAAGATGAATACGCTCAAATATTGGCACGAGTCAATTCAGACCGCAACGCGACGCGTAGATGCATTTCTAAGGCACGGCTTGTGATATCACACGCCGTGACTTCTCACGGCGGGATTCTTAAGGGGTGGCTCGTGATCGCCTGTTTGCTCAAGCCACGCCTTTGAAGTTACCGACTTTAATCGGATCGGGACGCGCCTGCACGAGCCGCGCCGCGCCACCCCTTCACACGGCGCGTGGCTCGAGCGGGCACGGCGCGGCTAGCACGCGCCGTGAGAACGCAACCACGCCACCACTACCTTAGGGCGCGTGGCTCGAGCTGGCGCGTGATATTAAACGCGCCTGCTCGAGCCAGCCCGAGCCACCCCTTCACACGGCGCGTGGCTCGAGCGGGCGCGGCGCGGCTTGCGATAATACGCGCCGTGAGAAGGCACCATAAATTTGTTCTGAATTGACAGAATGATTTGCATGACACCTCGCACAATTGAAATCTGTCAAATCCATACTGAAATGCATCTTAGCGTCGCGTTGCGGACCGAATTGACCCTAAGTGAACAACATAAAATCCCATTATACAAAAATGGTGCCAATGATAATAGGGACAGCCAATGGTTGGGTACAAAACACTCGAGCAGTAAATGCACTTGTTAAATATAATATTATGTTGGTAAAATAATATATCGTATTGTGAGTTGTCCCTCACACTGGTTCTGCCGCACTCAGAGAGGAATATTAATTACTTAACTGTAATTAAATGTAAATTTTGACATAAGCCCCATACATTGTCTGTGAAACTCTTCATTAAATTTTCATTCATCATTCAATGTTTCTGAATGCGGCCGTTACTTGTTAACATCATCCCCACATTTTCCTCGAACTAATCTATATATACAGTAATCCGTATAACCGATCGGATTTCGATCACTAATTACTAAATGCCCTCGAGGGAGGCATTCAAATGCTTTTACTGAGAATTTTGTAATTATATCCGATTTTTAATATACAGTGTGTTAGTGTAAACACCGTTATCCTCGAAACCATCAAATGAGCCCGTTAAAAATGAACAACTTTTTATATGAGAACAATGCTGGGTACTGAAAAAAAATGCCGTCTTGATACCCATACGGATGCCCGGATCGGCAATTTTTATGGCTATGAAGACGGATTTTTTTGAGTTCCCAGCATTGTTCTCATAGAAAAAGTTGTGCATTTTGACGGGCTCATTTGATGATTTCTAGGATAACCGCGGTGCTTACATTAACATCTTGTATATTTGTTTATAGTTCTAGCCGATTTGCTACATTATACATACCGCGCTATTTATTAACTACGGTGGCATATCCACTTAGAAAATTTCGATAGCGCGATGCAGGATTGTGACGCTAATTGTGGTTACCGCCACACAACCTCAGAGGCGGCGTAAGGCGTGGGCGGTGTGGCCGACCGCCCACGGCCTCGCGGTCCTAGGGGCCTCGCGCCACTTGGACAGCACGTTTTTTTTTAGGATTTACGAGTATCAAAAAAAATCTTTCAACGAAATCCGTCTTCTTGCGTCATCCATCAGGGGGCCTCGCAAAATATATTTTACCCACATAAAATTTTGGTCTTGCGCCGCCACTGCACAACCTACACACTACAGCGCGACAAAATACAGTATTAAAATTTTAAACTTCTATTAATTTCCTTCTAGAAAATAAAATTGCAAATCTTCAGTATCTAAACAAATATATCTTAACTAGAATTTATTGCAATTAACTATGGCATAATATTCCAATATCTAGTATAGTTCTAAAAACATGACATGCATACGTATGTAAATTCTAATTCCTACGAGTTTAACTAGTTTGAGCAGTCACAACACAAGTTTCATTAAATTTTTAGTACTTAAATATTTTTTACACTTATGTATTACTTACACATTAATTATTCTTTAACTATTTAAGGTTAGTTTTAGCTGTATATTTATAGTAATAATTATTTTAAGATTTTAAAACTAATTTATTTTTGAGTATACGAAGATAATTTGTACAAAAAAGTGCAAAAATTTGGAATGGATTAAGAATATTGAAATATTTTTTGTAAGTAAGTAATCAATATTATTCTGCACTGACGTTAGCTTGTAAGATATCTTTTATGATCAGTATTTCAATGTAGTATTTAAGTAAAGCTACAGTTAGTAGCACTTACAATAAAAATGTCAATATCATTATTCAATCTTTCGATCTAATACATTTTTGTGACACAAATTACAAATACCTTAATTTTCTACTAAGCTGAACTTAGCAAAATACAGGTGGTAGCTTAGAAAGCAGAATTTGTTTAATTTTAATTACAAAAGTTGTAATAATGGAAACACTAGCTCGCAGTTGCACAATACTCCGAGCGATGTTGTTATGTATGCAACTGTATTAATATTAAAAGTCACTTATTTTTTTACACAACTTTCTGTCTAGCTTACGTAGAAAGTGGCAGTATTTCTATCTGACCATCAGAGCGAGTAAATAGCACCACTTTTTATGACTGTTACGAACTTCTCATAAGGTCTTACGAGATTTATTCTAAAACAAATTAATTAAAAGAGATTAGGATTAGAATACTATAAATATAATCGTGGCATATAAAACGACAATGTACTTTAAATATTGAGGTCACTCGTAACATCTAAAACATTATCTGGACTTAGAATTAATGTTTATTCGTATAGTTTGTTCTTAGATAATTAAGATTCTGTAACTAAATAAATTACCAGTATTTGGATTGAGTAAATCTTATTTATAAATCTCTTTTTTAAATTATTTTGACCTGATGAGTGCCGGGAAATTATTCTTAACGGAATTTTCCATTTTCTCTCTCTTTTTGGAGAGAGTGAAGAAAAAAAAGCGAAGAAAAATCAAGAGCAGGCTTCACATCTGACGAGGCCGACTTCGTCGCAGTTCATACATTTCAAGGCGACAAATTCGGCAGTGAAATGGTTCCTATGGAGACTCTTCTTGGAGCCGTTGCAGATCCTGCAGGGGAGGAGCCGGAACCCACCGCACATGTTGCACGTCGTGCAGGCATCGGGACTCTGGAAGAGGAAAAAAATAGTTGACTTTTTATGCAACATAATTTGGTCGCGTCGTGTCAAACCCAGCCGACAGATGACGACGGGTTGAGTCGTGTCGTGTCGTGTCGTGTCGTGTCGTGTCGTGTCGTGTCGTGTCGTGTCGTGTCGTGTCGTGTCGTGTCGTGTCGTGTCATATTTATTTTTTAGTCGTAAAATTAAGTACGGTTTTTAAAGACTTAAATTAAGTTAATCAGATTTTAACAAATTCTTGAAACAAAACAAACTACAATCAAGCAGACTTAAGAAATCCAGTCAGAGATTTAACTAAAAAACAAAAATAAATTATAAGCAAAAAACTTTTTGAAAAAAAGCTTTTATTTAAATACTTACTTACTTTAAAAAGAAGGAAATAAATTTGCCCTTAAAAATTCTAACTATTAAGTTATAAACCTCAATAAGTTTATTATACAATTTGCATTATTATAAAAGCTTGTCGCGAGACTTAACAATCTGTCAACTGTTAATGGAATCAGGCGTTACTTTGCGGAAATCCATAGTTTAAATTTAGTTTGTTATTATTTTTAGCAATATTCCGCGAAAACGTTTTCGCGGAATATTGCTAAAAATAATAACAAACTAAATTTAATCTGTCAATATTTAATTACTTTAATAAAATAAAAAATATAATATCAGTTTACTCAGATAAGTTGGCACTTACTAGTTTATTATTAACAAATCACGCGACAAGCTTTTATTATCATGCAAATTGTATAATATACTGAGGTTTATAATTTAATAGTTAGAATTTTTAAGGGCAAATTTTTTTCCTTCTTTTTAAAGTAAGTATTTAAATAAAAGATTTTTTTCAAAAAGTTTTTTGCTTATAATTTATCATCATTTCATTGGTTCAGACTTTCTATTGAAATTCAGTAAATACCTAAACACAGATGACGTCGATTGCCAAAACACGTATAACTATACAAATTAGACAATAAGCGAAGATCAAAACTTATTGTAGTGAAGGTAATGTGACATTCTATTGTTTCTCAAAACAATAATTCTATCGACAGCGTAGTGAGGGGAAGACAATTACGCTGACAGTCTTATGACAGCACACCGACGTAGCTGTCAAACTTCATTGGTTAGGGCAGAGTAGACAGAATTATAGAGTATGCCGACTTAGAACTGATGTTGAAATTTTTAAATTTGACGTATTATGACGAAAATCGTCGCTAGGGTTGTTAAATTGTTACCTACGAATTTAAAACTATGACATATTCGCTGGACGTGTTCCTCTTTGGTCGTATTTTTCTTTGTGTTTTGGCACATGCGATTAAAATTGTCAGAATCCAATTTTGAAATTTTCATTTTAAATATTTAATAATAAATTATATCAGCCAGCGCGAGGCACATTCCGTTCATAATCCTAGTGAAACCCGACGAATTTGACAGATATTGAAACGGACAGTTTCTTTGCAGTCGAACTACTGGTAGTTATGTCTATTGTGGTTAGAGAATGCTATTGAGCAACGAATAATAAAAACTAAGGAAGCGTAATTACTGTGTCAAAAAATTTGTTCCGATTCTACATGAAATTATTATTTTTAACAAAAAATTGAAACCGACTTCCAAGGTAAAAACAATAATAACATCCATATTAAGTATATGAACTAAAAAGTATTAAATAATTTTTCCTATTTAATAATGCATTTTTCCGAATTCGGCTAAAACTCAACTATTTCTGTACTCAATCTTCATAATTTTGAAGTCGGTACCAGATATAGCTGAATCTTCAGTCTGCCAGAATATTTTAAACTTTTGGAACTGGCTGGCTAATTATTTATGGAAGTGACAATTATTGTCAACGGCTTTAATTTACCGGAGGCCCAATCCCCTACCCTATTCCCTTCCCTACCCTCCCCTATATTCCCTCTTAAAAGGCCGGCAACGCACCTGCAGCACTTCTGATGCTGCGAGTGTCCATGGGCGACGGAAGTTGCTTTCCATCAGGTGACCCGTTTGCTCGTTTGCCCCCTTATTTCATAAAAAAAAAACAATTTGAATGTTGTGTTTTGTAGAGCATTGTATTATTTTAGTGTGCGAAAAGGAACCAACTTCAAAATGGTTGAAGTATGGGAGTTACGTTTCCTTAGTTTTTATTATTCGTAGCTATTGAGGTATATTTACAAGGCTGTTTTGGCGAGTGAACAAAATTAGAAATGACGCCGCTATATTGGAAAATACACTAATATCTAAAGTTCGTACGGTGAATAAAGTATACAGGGTGTAACAAAACAAAGCGATAATACTTTAAGGTCTGTAATTTGTCTATGTATAGAGTTCACTTTACAGTGAACTCTATACATAGACAGGAAGCAGTGCTGAAAGAGTAACTTTTTTACCTTAGTATGGGCAATTTATGATGCTTACCCATACAATTTAAAAATCGCAAAAAAATTATTTCAGCGCTGCTACGGTGAACTCTACACATATGTATAACGGACACATTCAGAATACGTCCTGATTAAAAGTAAGTAAACAGTCAAGTCCAATCTTCCTGTTCGAGCTCACTAAATATGCTATAGACATTGGACACTAAAACATTCCACGTCTATGCACTAATCTAATATATAAAATTCTCGTGTCACAGTGTTTGTGCGCGAACTCCTCTAAAATGGCTCAACCGATTTTAATTAAATTTTGTATGTACCACCGAGGAAATTGATTTTTAGGCAGTCGACGGACCTATGTCGTCATTAATTGGTCGGCATATGTCAATTCAAATCAACTTCTATGATAGTATATTCGTTAGGCCTGAGAATAGGTATTTATCTACTTTTTATAGGTAGGTGTATAAAAGTTTTTAGTACTTACTCCTTATTCGCAAATTGAGCTAGCCGCGTATAATATTATATTGACATAGTACGTGTACGTCGCATATTTGCCGAAGCCGGCCGGCGGCACGGTACCGTTATATTTTACATGTTTAAACTTTTTATACTGCAAATAAGAATATTGGCATTCGGAATATGAGTTTTATGATTGTCTTTGCTAAAATCGTGTGTGAGTTCGTTTGTTTTTATTTATTGAAGCAGGAATCCAAAAACATATACAACAATGTTTAAAAGTTCGTGTACTATGGTGCATGTTTTCGATTTTTAACATTTTCCGAGAGTGATCGAATAATAATTTAGTTCTCAGAAAATACGCCTTTAGTCTTATCAGGGGGATGTTCAGTTTATTGAACTTATATTATTGAAAGTTAATTAATTTTGTAATAATGCCTTGGCGACTGGCGTAAAAATTAACCCCCTTGATAATTATTATTAAACAAGCCTATAATTTAACCGTAAGCTAACCGTAGAGTAGACTTGACTGTTTACTTTAACATTATTAATTAAGTAATCAAACTAAAAGAAGTACGTTTATCTTTACGTAGTTTATCTTTGACATCTTTATTTATACTTACAAAGAAAAGAAAACAGTAAGTAAACAATCTTTAATTAATCTTTTTTTAAGCAACAGTAATTTATATAATCCTCGACATCTGGATTTCGGGTTTCTAATTTTAGCGAGTTAGAGAAAATCTCCGACAAAAATATTTCAACAAACAAAAGTTTGAGGTTTCATTTTGTGAATTTTTACTGGCACGCCATAAATTGCCCAGTGCCGTTTACGTCTGTATAATATCTTTGTTGAAATAAATTCTTTTGTCTCGTCAATTTTTATGTTAAACGTTTTACGGTCAAAAATAAACTTTAGTGATATAAACTTTATGTGATGCAATATGGCATATCGACGTTCTCGCGTAATTTTGATAAAAAATATATAAAATAGGTAAAGCTTCCAAAACTTAAGAAGATTCTTCCGAAAAGCCGCTAAAACTTGACAACCATTAATTTAGGATACATTTAGGTTATATATGTAATTTACTTAGGTTCAAAATTGACCTAGTATCTGGCAATTTCCTAAGTACTGGATGTCCTAATGTAAGTGATAGTAATTGGACGTAGATAAATATCACTTAGCCGAACCTTCTGTCAACACGATCGAGCGTTCCCACTTCCCTTACATAATGTTGCTACGTGGAGCTTCTTTACGTTTGTAGGTAGTAATGAAATACAGTAGGGCCTTGTTAATTCGGAGAGGCAAAAACAAGACCCTTTTCGAATTATCGAAGCGTCCGGATTATTATAAGTATGCAATATTTAATGTTAATAAAACCAATGGTTTAAACAAGTGTTTATAACATTTTTGTAGTAAGACCGAATATGTTTAACCGTAGTTTCTTTAATCAATTTTTAAATTATAGCATAAAGACAAAATGTACATGTTCATAATAATTACAACCATGTAAGAAATCAGTTAGTTAAAATAGAACATTAGTTAATTATTATTGAAAAAGTCTGTAATACTCATGTGTTTATGATTTTCATACTTCATTACAAAAGCTCGGTCTCTAAGTTGACGGAAAAACATAACTTCATGGCTATCAATTTCCTTATCTTCCGTCTTCAGCCTTTTAAAGCAGTGTTTAAATCTCCGGCCGGCCGGATTACAGCGATCACCGGACGAGCGGCGGGAGTCCGGTTACCGAGACCCTACTGTGATATGATTTTTTTCAATCTAGTTATACATATAAATATATAGTATGCCTTCGAAGTTGTTTCAGAAGAAATGAAGAAAACTTTAATCTCATAGAGTAACCTCTTCAAATGTTTCTTACATATTTTTACTAAATAGTAAATAATATAGACACAATAATTATTATGGATACCTGTCCTTAAAATTTAATTGTTAAATATAATATTTTTAGGCACTTTAGAAAAATTTGCTCCGGGACATTGTATGATAGAAACATAAAATCGTTATACTTATAGATTTTTTTGCAAAAAGAATGGCAAGATACATGTCTTACTTACCTTATAAGGCTTCAGCATTTTCCTCAGCTCACCGCTCTCGTTTAGCTTTTCCACTGTGTCTGCATCCTGAAATCATAAAACAATAATAAATAATAATAAAAAAAAACACAAGCCACGTTTTTAATTGTTTTTTTCTTTTTTGTCAAAAACTTTAACAAATTATTGCATTGTCATTGGCTTTTAATACGTATGCAAAGTTTTGAATTAACTAGACTATTGGAGATAGGTAAAAATCGTGCTCAAAGATTCCGTTACGTACATACAGTCCGAGCTTATAAAATCGTGATAAAAACATTACATATTTTTCAATTACAGTTATTATTATGTTGCGTAGGATAAAAGGTTTGCTAGGATAACAGGCAATAGTTGTTCGTGTGCTCGTTAGCAACATGTATTATAATAAAACAATAATATTATGTTGTTTAAAAACATGGTTTACAATTATAAATCCCTGAAAACCTAAAAAGTAATAGAAGTTTACGCTTACGTTACTTTTTAGGTTTTCAGGGATCACGGCCATATGTAATATGATTTTGCTCATCGTTTTTCTCTTAAATAGGTATATAAGCAGCCTAAAACATAAAACTCTGTAGGACCGCCTAATTACTTTATACTCTTTTAACATAAAATCCACAAAGGCTTAGAAACTCAAATGATTAATAGATCAAAGTGATAAAACCGTTAGAATAAACACAAAAATGTATAATTTGTCTCCGAACAATGGTTTAAGAGAAATGTGGGATAGTTGTTCGCAAATACTACAATTAGACGTTTTACAATAATGGCTCATTGTTAACATTGTCGAATGCGTTTATCGCGCATAAACTTGTGGATAAACTTGGCTTCTGGGTTTTTACATGAATAACGAAGATAGGCTGTACGAGAGTTTTTGCTGGTGCCAAATTGTTAGGAACTATATTTCTGTAGGTTTGTAGGTAGTAGGGGATTTAGCACGCTCTTAATTTACCAGTGTGTGAGTTTTAATTAGTAAAAAAGTGAAAAACGATGGCAGATGAGTAAGGCAGTCAAAAGACGGTAATTATTTTGTTACTTTTGATACGTGTTGATACGCACATAAAATGAATCATTTGTGTCGTAATATTTTTGTTAAGTATATAACACAAAGGGACAACTTAATTTTGAAGCTTTGTATCATCGAAGAATAAAGATTCATAGGCTTTTTTTTATGAAATAAGGGGGCAAACGAGCAAACGGGTCACCTGATGGGAAGCAACTTCCGTCGCCCATGGACACTCGCAGCATCAGAAGAGCTGCAAGTGCGTTGCCGGCCTTTTAAGAGGGAATAGGTTAATATAGTAAGGAAGGGAAGGGAATAGGGGAGGGAAGAGAGGGGAATAGGGTAGGGGATTGGGCCTCCGGTAAACTCACTCACTCGACGAAACACAGCGCAAGTACTGTTTCACGCCGGTTTTCTGTGAGAACGTGGTATTTCTCCGGTGGAGCCGGCCCATTCGTGCCGAAGCATGGCTCTCCCACGTATAAAGGCTGGATGGACCTACGTCTATTGGTCGGATTTTGTCAATTCACAAGATGTGATCTGTCAGGTAACAAACAGGTTTGACATAATGCAACCAAATTTCCTAGGTCCGCCATGTTATGCCTATGAATCAACTTCTCTGATAGTACATTTTCTGTCCAACTCTTTATTTAAGTTAAGGGGCGACTAACCCTAAAGTGTCGATTTTATAATTCATTTTTATACTTGAAAATAAGCCCCAAATTGTTTCATTTTCTATAATTAGATACTACATTATATTTCCGAGAATTCGATCTGAGCAAAAACACGATATCTTAAAATTTTCTCCATAGAAAAAAATTAACAAAGATGCATCTAATTTTCACGAAATTTTCATTTATTGCCATAACCGTGCATTGAACTAAGTTAATATTTTAACACATTGTATAAAATTCTATCATGGAGAGATCGACCTAGCGGATTTTTAAAATGTTGCATATTTATCGAGTTATTGAGAAAAAACTAATCCGCGTCGTTCTTTTCCACCTGGCATATGAAAGACGGGCGTGAGTGTGAAGAGAGAAGGACGATGTTTGATTTTTGGGGTTAGTCGACCTCTTAAGTAATCATTAAATATCTTTACTTTTATTTTATTACATAACTGTAAGCCATATTGTAATTTTCCATCTTTTTAGTAAAAGATGGCCCGTGCGAGTTTTTTACGCCGGTTCTTCTCGCCGGGTTAGTTCCCGAACGTCTTTCAAAAATAGTATTTATGATACCTATTTTGAATAAAAATATAT
The DNA here is from genome assembly GCF_905147365.1 of Aricia agestis. NCBI lineage: Eukaryota > Metazoa > Arthropoda > Insecta > Lepidoptera > Lycaenidae > Aricia > Aricia agestis. Next base: position 6,849,130 of record NC_056409.1, on the reverse strand, counting down.
ATTATTTATTTATCACTCAGTACGTAGGAGATGCTGATAGTCCATTAAGTTGTTTTGCAGCGGACTACAGTAATAACTAATAAGTGGAGTGGCGATCGAGTTCGCTGCACTTAATTGATACTCGCCACGTGTAATTCGAAGCCTTGGCCGCATCCCTGCGCAATTGCTCCATCGTTTATTATAATAAACATTAAATATTACCCTCCTTTCTTCATCATTTTATGTTAAGTAACATCTTGATTTATACGATCTAGCAGTTGTAGCTGGACAGTTTGGCCGTTGTACCATCGGATAAATTGATTCATAGGCAGTTGACGGATCTATGTCATTTGGTCGAATTATGCCATTTGAAATCTGTCGGTGGGTTTGACATAACCCGTCCAAACTACGTACGTCCACGATCTGCCAAAGAATGAACTTCTCTGATAGTATTAGCATACATGTTTATTGATATTGGCATGAGTAGAGCAGCGAGACAATCAGCAAACCAATCGGTAATCGGTATGTACTCGTATATCATGAATGTGCAGCGAGGGCACTGTCTGGCACTGTACTCGGTAGGTCTAATCAGGCCCTTGGCATGTTTTCTTTGTGAGCCTATGCTATCGTAATTCCGGGCAAAACTTTTTCTCGTTCTAGCCCTACCGCTGCGCGCTGGCCAGACTGGCTTGTATGCTCCAGCTCAACACCAGGCCATTCGAGGCCGACTACGATTAGCATCATTATTGTTCAAAAATCATTGTGTTTGTCATCAATTTGCTCAAAAATTCTATAACGAATCCCAAAATGAATACTATAGATATGAGTCACAACTGAGATAATATTATATTATTATGATCTATTAGATACTTCAACTGAATATAACCGACGAGAAATTACTAAATAGAAGACGTGCCTTTTCAAAATATAAAGAACCATTACAAATAGATCCTTCACGCTAATGAAATGCGATAAAGATGTTACACCATTAAAGGTCATTCATAATTGGACATATGTCGTCTTCAAACATACGGCAACACGTACTCCATTACGAAATCAAACATCTGAATGTGTGCTCTATTACATTGTAATAAGAGAGTTATCGCCGTTTGCATGTCAATAGGAATGGTTTAGGGTCCAAAAAATCATGTCTGCTTAATACAATGTGCAAATATCATGAGAACTACGAACAGAAAACGCTGTGGATTCTAGCCACACAATACACATTAGTACAATTCTAGCCAAATATGGCAGACAATAATACATTCATTATGTACATCTGAGTCGATGGTCGAGTTGTTAAGATCGAATCTTAAATGTACTTGTATATAATTAAAGTACACGTACCAGCTAGCAGCTACAGATACACAAGGATGGCGCTAGACTGAAAAATCTGATCCTTGCAGGATTGTAAGTTAAAACATCATAAAGATGCTTCGCAAATTCATACCGGCGCGGTGTCATGTCGAGAATTATATGCATGATATAATATGAGAAAATAGCATTTAGATTAAGACAAAAAACATAAAAACAATATTAATTTAAAGCTTGCATAATTCTAAAAAATTAAATATGAATAATCGTTCATTTTATTCGCCTGCTAATGCGAATTTAATTGGATATCTTTATCTTTGCATTAAAATGTCTGCTGTTAATATCGATTTTTCGTAATCCTTATAAGGATATCATGTATCTGGTCCAAAGAGATAACAACAGCCTTTAGCAACAAACTAGTTCCATATAAATGGGGTGAAATAAAAACAAGATCCACATTACCCGTTTGGATTTAAAACAACAGTTTTCCTATAAGCAGATGTAAACCTTGTTGCCTAGATGTTATGACTGTAACTCTCTTGATAGAGGCAATACAAATGCCAAATTGTTTATTGAAGACCAAGTTTTGTATTGTAATGCTTTTTATTTAGGAATCTGAAAGTAATTAGCATTACTTTTCATTTTTAGCTCACGCACACGAATTCCAATTAAAATAATATTATCCAGTTAAAAGCTGAGAGGATTATCTTGATGTGATTCCAGGCTCTATAGTCTATACGTTGGCCCGTTATGGACGATATACGAGGCGACTACGAATGTATGGAGTATGGAGACTAGAGTGGAATGTTCGTCTTTGATTGCCCATAATTTACGTCAATTAATTATATTTTGGAGATGGCCCAACGTGGGGAGGCAACAACAGCTGCAGCTTACAAAAGCATATAATATAATCGGTCCCAAACATTTTTAACATTAGTAACGTTTGTTAAGCTTCGCATCAAGTAACAACATTAATTTATTACAAAATACTAATTAAGTCTAAAAACGGTTCAATAACCGACACAGAGTCAGTAAAGCTAATTATGCACAATCACGAATTCTCGATAATGTTTCATATCAAATATTTAACGACGATACTCATCTGCTGAAATTAAACATGGAAACGAAACAAGAAACTCATCAGTGTGAATACCGACCGTATCATTATTATCAACATGGACTTAAATTGCCAATATCCACCCCTTCCGCAGTCCGATTTCGTATTCAGATAATAATATGGTCCGGTTCCTTTATCGAAATGCCTCCATTTAAGGATAAGTCCTTCATAATATAAGTAAAATGAGAATTTCAGTAATAAGATAATAAGTAATAAGAACAGTTTACAGTGGATACATACGAAGAGCGACGAATCTAAATTTCAAGTGCAAAGACGAGTGGCGACGATGATGGAGTTTAAAGAGAATTCGACAAAAGGCATAGCTAACCAGAATGGTTATTGATTGCATTAGCTAGTTTCAATAGCGAAATTAGGCATCAGAAAAGTTTGCGATTTGACAAAACGCATCGCGAGCGCCATAGCGATACGTTATGTCAAATTCCATAAAATGTTAACATTTAACTTTTCTGTTGAATCTAGCGAATGCAACATCATAATTACTGATAATATTATTATCAGTAATTATGATTTACTGATAATAATATTATCAGTAAATCATCAAATAATATTATCAGTAGATCATCATCGGTTTCGGTGACGGTGTCCGGTTTCATTAAAACCAGGCCAGTGACGCAGGAGTGATTTTGTAGTGCCCAAGTGTGTGCGCAGTACACAAGAGCCTCTCTATTCCTTTTACTCTCATAACCCAGTGGGACGGAAGACCGACACGACTGGCGAGAGATCAGGCGCAAGACCAACTTTTTTTACATGCCCATTCGACGCATGGATCATCTTACTTGTCAGACAATCAGCCTGCATTGTCCTAACCAAACTTGGAAATAACATATTCCCAACGCGGGAATCGAACCCACGACCTCCGTGTCAAGAAGAGCCACGCTTTTAGCCAATGGACCACGGAGGCGTCACAACTGATGACTAAGTTTAGACTGCTCACGAAGAAAGAAAGATCTTATAAGTCCAAGCAGAGAAGAAACGATGACGATGAAGAATACGACGAAAGGCGTGTAGAAGACGCGCGTCTCGTTATATTTATTAAACTTCGCATTATTATAAAGTTTTATAAGTCTATAAAGTTATTCTCAATGTTTAGTCACTTTCATATTGCTATGTACGAAAAAAGCCTGAGGCGTACAAGAAATTACAATTTTTCCAACATACTTTTACTTACATAAAATAGCATCGTACATTACATGATCTTAGATTGAAACTAACTGTATCTGACTCAAGGCAAAAGGTAAGAAATATTTGTCTTTATTATTGTAAATTTAGGTAAGTATAACATTATTATTATAGCAAACAAATAGATGATAGAAAGCAAAATGTCACTAAACGATAATATGATCTACGATTGTACCTTCTACCTGGGAACTTTAAGATAGTATAAAAGAAAATTTTCTGGTTTATCTCCGAGGTGAAAAGCAAGCCATAACATGTAATCATGCGCATCGCATTTCCTAGTGAAATTGAAGGTAAAAAGTGATTTCTGTTTCCTATCTTTGCTAATGCTCCCGTTGAGAACTAAACTGCTTTCTTTGCTGTTTCTTGCTGATTTTCTCCAGATGATATCTTGTAATCGGGGTTACGAGTGCCCTAATCATTGCTTTCCTGTTGATACTAATGGAAGCTCACAATATGTGACTGTGATACACAGTCCGGGAGCCCTCGCTCTATGTAATACATTTAGTGCGTCGCCGCAGCGTCGATACTATGGAGATTTAGAAACGCTAAGATATGCAAGGTGTCGCGAACCAGAATGCAAAATATAAAACCCATCAAACGACTGCAAGTTGCTAATTGGCCTATCACGAACCAGATATACCGTGATATTTCAGCAATGAGCAGGCTGATGTTAAAGAACTATAGGTAAGAACACTCTCGAATATGTCAGCTTTCAAACTAAAAAAAACTAGATCAAAATCGGTCCTCGCGTTTGGATACTACGATGCCACAGACAGACAGACAGACAGACTGACAGACAGACACGTCAAACTGATTAGGGTAAAAAAGGAATCTTATTAAACCAGAAATTATAATACGTTTTTATGAATCGGTGCGGCTTTTAATAAAATGAAGAGTTTTTGGTTTACGTCGATGATGTTATGACCTTTATATTAACCTGTTATGAAGGTTGGGAAGTAAATTCTTGAGCCACACCTGTTCTTTTTTATTTTTAATGACCAGTTCACACGCGATAATTTGCTTCGCTAGAAAATATAGCCTAAAGCAATCATCACACCTTCAGTAAAATTAATTAAATAGATCCTCCCCCTGCGTAGATTTTTACACTAACAATAATACCAAATAATTTATACGACACGATAAAATAATGATATTGTTATTGAGGAAATCTTAAAGCTTTTATATGATTGTTTGTCAAAAATTGCTTGTAACGAAATAAATAAAATAAAATCGCTTATGTTTTATATTGCCGATACGTGATATTATCATAAAATTTTCGCAGGGTTAATTGTAAAAATGGAAAATATTTTTTGTGAAAATGCAATATTCCAGGAAAATACGTTCAAGTGGGCATTATCTGTAATGATACGATTTATCATATTATACCGGCCGGTTCGCGTGGAGTCGAGTTTGCAGAAAATTAAAACGATAATATTACTCCGTTGTTATAAATATTTTTCCAATAATTTCCACTTATTGTTAAGCCGATTGTAAATGTTTGTTTCGAATATCAGTTATTCGAAATAGGTCTTTAAACATTCTTTAGTAAAAATTCAGAACTGAGGTTATGTAGCTTTGTCAGCTGTATGGAATATTTCTCGAATATAAATCTTCTATATACATATTATAAAACCAAGTCGCTTTTTTCCCTCATGTCTCTTTGTTCCCTTTAATCCTTAAAACTAGGCAACGGATTTTGATGATTCTTTCAGTGTTAGATAGCCCATTTATCAAGGAAGGTTATAGGCTATATTTATCACGCTAAGACTAATAGGAGAATGTGGAAAAAACAAAGGACATTATTTGAAAGGGCTTATCTCGCGAACTGCTGGAGCAATTTTTATGTTATTTGGCACAGATAAGAAGTAGATCACGTGAAGAATCATAGGCTATCGATTTTAATCATGTTTTCAGTGGCTATATATTTTATACCCGTGTGACGCCGGGGCGGATCGCTCGTATTTCATAAATAAGATTAAATATCGTAATAAAATTGATAATATCATAAAAATTGATGGTTGATAGTGGTATGATTGGTACTCCGTTCCAAGAATCTAACAATAGAAGCGACTTTGAGTAGATATGTCGGTATAAAACCTACAAATTTAATTTTCCGACCCAACGACGGTGCGCTGGACCTGGAATTCAATTTCAAACTTATTGTGTTTCTAGAAAATATGATACATCTTACCTACACATAGGTTTTTCTGTTACTAGATTTTACAAGCAGACAAAAGATTGAAATGAAAATCTGTTTTCGATGCTATATTAAATTTCAACGTTTTTAGGATAGGCTATTAATTTCACACCCTATGCACCCTATGTTATAATGGCCCCAAAACAAAGCGGGGTATTAAAAGTCATTTTGAAAATGTTGCATTAATTTTTAATATTATAATAATATCTAAAATAGCATTTTTATTTCATTGGTCACGGCAACATGCGCAGGCGGCTTGACCGATGAAGAATTTTGACGAAAAGTTACTTTTCATAGGAAGAAATATAATTGTGCACGGATCCTGCAGTATTTTGTTTGTGGCTTATGAAGTCGCAGGGAAAAATTAAATAATATAATCGATACTTACTAATATTATAAATGCGAAAGTGTGTCTGTCTGTCTATTAACTCTTCACGCCCAAACCGCTGAACCGATTTTGCTGAATTATGATAATATGGAGATACTTTGAGACCCGGGAAAGGACATAGGACTAAAACTTCTATTATAGGGTTCTGTAATCAACAAAACTTGGTAGACTACTGAACCATTAAACGGAACCCTAACAAGCTGAGTTTTTGTATATTGATAGGTTAATAGTTAGTACCTGGATGACCGAGCTTTGCTCGGTATAGCAAACACTCATTGACTTCGTGTTACCTAATAACGCCATCTGCTGGTCGTTAAAACAATTAGTTGCTAACAAAATAGTATTATTATTCGCCAATAGATGTCAGGAAGAGTCATATTTTTCAGTTTATCGATTATCGATAAAACACGAATAAAAATATATTTTCTGAAAATAATTCCTAGCTAGATCGATTTATCGCCCCCGAAACCCCCTATATACTAAATTTCATGAAAATCGTTGGAGCCGATTCCGAGATTCCAATTATATATACATACAAGAATTGCTCGTTTAAAGATGTAAGATATAATTTAAGAGTAACATTATCCTATAAATAGAACAATCCATATTTTAGGACCATCAAGTCAAAGTATGAAATCCTTTTTATTTCTGTTAGCTTCCACTTTCAAGATTTTTCACAAATAAAATGCTGTCCGTCTTATCAAAATGAAGCTACTCACAAAAAATTTGCCTGATAGTAATAAAAAAAAAATAGGGCTCCCGTACTAATACTTTTTATCCGGAAAAATGTTCGGTTCCCGTGTAATAAACGTATTTTAGCGCAACGGAGTTGCGGGCGTCATCTAGTAACCTTGTGTCCTAACCCACAAAGATTTTTTTTTAAATTTTGAATTAAGTCTTGTTCTAAATCATCTCAAGAACATAACTACATTCATATCATAACGTATTTATTATGTGGGTTAGTACACGAATGCTTTATTACAGCGTCCGATTAATATAAACACTTAAGGCTTTGGCCCACCACACATTCCCACAGCTGTATCTCTTGTGTCACCAGGATCGACAGCGGTATCCAACCACGAAATCCCTATAGTATATAAATACAGGCTTACCCCAATATGCTGTCCATCGACGAAAAGCTGCGGCACAAGTATCTGGTCGCTGCGCATCCTGTCCCGGATCTCGTCCTGGTACTCCGAGCTCATGAACACGTCGCGCTCCTCGAACTTCACCAGCAGGTTCCTCAGGATCTTCTTGACGAGGACACACCGCTGGTACGTCCCGCGGACGATGCCCATCGTCGTCGTGTAGACGACGACCTTCCCCGCGTCGCGCTCCTTGTAGCTCTGAAAGAAAAGTTCCTTTTAGCACCCTTGTATCACCTTGGGTATGGGACCTGTATGTATGTAACGGAATCTTAGCCGGCCCTTAGACGATCAATTGTACTGTCAATATCGCGCTTCAATGTTATTAAACTGTTTATGTGACAGTTAGATTGAAGATGCGCGATGTTCAATATCAACATTATCAGCGGTATCACGGTTAATAATATTACGCAATACGTGATATTCTTCAATGTTATTGTAGGTCTAGGCTTAGAGCACGATTTTGACCTATCTTCAGTACAATTAAATAATTCGAAACTTTGCATACGTATTGAGAGCCAATGACAAGTGTTTTTCGTTTTTTTTAAACTATTATTATAATTATTATAATTTTGAAAACTATATAGCTGTTGGACGTTTGTCGTGAATCGTGATGTTTCATAGAACACTTTATCTCCTAGTTTTTTTTAAGGTGAGAATGCACCATATCGTAACTTTTTACAGCCAAACGACGCGACAAGTCGCGGGCAAATATTGATTGTATAAATCTTATTTTTTATCCGCATGGCAGCAAAGATACGCGAGACTTGATACAAATTGCCGTATGTGAAGTATCGCGTTGCTCCACTGCAGCGTAGTGTCGCTTAGTGTAATCTCGCCTTTATTGTATTAATGTATGTATTAATGTATACGCCTTTACAATAAAATCCCAGAACACGTTCAAAATCTTTCCATTAATGAATTTAAAAAAAGTAGTCAAAGAGCGTTTGTGTTCCAAAGCCTAATAAGGTCAATGATTTCATAAACGATGGCACATCTTGGGAGCAGGATGGCTGCTTGCAAGGCTACTTCTACATTATTTTATGACTTACGATTATGTAATGTATGTTGACATTGTATAATCTTAAGTTACAACATTGTAAACCTTATTTTAAAAGATAGATTTTTTCTCACTTTTTTTTGGTAAAAAAGTGGGCCCCGTGTGAGTTTCTTACTCCGGTTCTTCTCGCCGGGCTAGTTCCCGAACCGGTGGTAGGCATCATGTAGACTTTCAGAGAACATTTGCAAAAATTGAGTTTGAGTTTATTGTTAAGTTATAAATTGTACTTTCAAATGCTTAGAAATATTTATGCAGGGACGATATTAAGAGCGCAAAGTCTAAATAGCCAAATAAATTATTTCCAAGACGACGGCAAGGAAATCGTACATTTTTCAATAAAATATTTTTATCACTAGGCACATTAATATGTTAACCTTCAAGTGGTCGCGCGACGTCGAATCGACTTCCCTCAATACATTTTCGTTGATATTATCGATATTTCTCGTTGAATCCGTATCATTCTCTCAGTAGCTTTTCATAATTTATTTATCTACTAACTAAATAGCTTACACTTACTCGCCACACCCCCTTTGAAGCAAGGAGCTCAATTGTTTTGGTCTCGGCGCCAGCGTCGAAAAGACTCCGCGCGCCTCTCTTATAATTTTATATGTCGTTTTTATATAATAGAAGCAAATTCTATGTTTATTTATAAAACTAAGACGTCGTTGACCGATAACATCGAGTGTTATTGCTAGATGAAGAAAAAAATTAGAACTAGGATAAGAAAATTCCGATCACTTTTTCTGCCCCTGTTCACACAAGATAAGCTACTTTGGGTCACCGGATTTTATAACTAAGTTTTTACTAAAAATAAATTTAATTTTCTGGGTGAGTTGATTACTTTTAAAAAGAGTAATAATTAAATTTATGAAATAATAAATAATATTAAATAAAAAGTGTTTTGTTTCCCAAATTCACCTACGACGTCTTTTAGGTTACGCGCGACCACTGCCGTTTCAAAATAGCGCGCGCCCGCTTCAAGGTTAAGTATCCCGTATAAGTAAACTCTTATTATTATTATTATATTAAGCGCATAATGTGTATGAACATAGTATTTTGTTAAGGTGACTTGGACCATAACGTTCTTATTACTATCTCCGGTCTGGGGTTGAAAACTTTGGTGCAGCATACGACATTTTTTAAGAAATTCCTGTTTTTTTTTTAATGATTGTAGGATAGGTTAAAGCGTTTTTTTATGGTACAAAAATACCTAATAGTATTAATATTATAACAAATATTTATTGTAGGTATCTATTTTTTGCACCGTATGACAAAGAGTGATAATAATTGAAAACGATTATATTCATGTCCATTCTATATAAATTATACTAACTGAGCTCTACTTTTTTAATACATTTTTCTTCTTCAAGTAACTTTACTGCTGCTGCTTCTTTAAGAGACTTTGAGACTCAAAATGGTGGGCCATTTTGAGAGATTGCATTTTCTCTCTAATTTGACACAATTAAAACTTACAATGTGTAAAAAGGTTGACGATTTCTGGCAGGTCGTTAAAACTATATCAATTTGAATGGGTTTATAGGCCGAGCTGGGGCGAGTTATCCCGGCAAGTAATCCGAGCATTTTCCATAGCACCTCCACTTAGATGGTATAATATGAACAATATCGTTGTATGTTACCACCATAGCCGCAGTATAATAGGCATATAATTAAGTATTATAAAAATAATAAAATACATTATATGTTAAGTAATGTAATCGTTATAACAAGTTTATTGTCAGTCTTTGCATCACGATGCTAAAAAGCTTTTTGCTTGTGCGAAAATAGTTAAAAAATAAAATTATTCTCAAACATGACCGGTTCCGTTTTTCGCCTTTTGGCTACGGAACTCAAAAAGTCATTGGATGCCTAATTGGCCAAAATCCAAATGTCTATTTAATAAAGTTTTATGCATCGTCTCTTCGACTGACTTAACCTACATAATATTTTTTAAATAGATATTTCGCTTATCAAATTGGCTTATGAAGTTTAATACGTATTATAATATAAACAACTTTTTATAATCTTTTTATACTGTAAAAAAAAATAACAACGTACAGCAAGCGTCATCTGTTCACAATGAATCGGACTATCATAAATTGTGTTCGGCAAATAACCTCACTTCCATGACATGATAGTGTTCTATAGCAGCGTATAGTTTACCGATGTGATGATAGATGGCGCTTGGTTAACTGATTCTTAATAATTAATCTTGGTTAAATTTAACTTAATTTTGAATGGGAATCTACAATTACATATTCATTAAATTAAAAAAAAGTTGTGAGATCTTGCCTTAAAGCATCCGGTATTCCTAATTTCAGTACCTAATCCGAAAGTTTTGTCAATCAAAAAAAACAATTATTATTAGTCTCTCTTAACAGACTAATAATAATTGTTATTATTAAATAAATGATCTTCAGTTACTAAGAGATAAGTTGCTGTCTATGTACAGCTTATAATGCCATTTTTTTCTCTAAGTCAGAATTAATAGGTAATTGAAAAATAATTCACAAATAAATAAATAACAAGGCATTCGCAAAGGACGAAAATATTAACGAAAATACTTGATTTCATGAAAATGTTAAGTTGGATTGCACTAGAGGCGTGGTTAAAGTTAATGTTATGGTTATAGTTAAATATGGCGTCCTTTAGCTTTAACTTTAACCGGAGAAATTCACAGATGTATGTTGCGTTTATTTTTTTATTGAAGCTACAGTAACGGGATTGAGGGTATAAAAAATTGAATTATCCGTAAAAATCGACAGGAAAATTAATATAACACTATAAAACATAATAAATTTTCAGATATACGTATGAGCGGAGGTTAAATGGTCGCTGTTAAGCATTAGTGTCCGAACCCACAAATTTTTTTGGTGATAAATTTTGAATGCAGTCTTATTCTAAATCATCTAAAGAACATAACTGCATTCATAACTCAATACGTAATTTTTATGTGGGTTAATACACGAATGCTTAACAGCGTCCATTAATATGGCATTTTTGGACGCCATATTTAACTTTAACCAAAGATTTGATATATTGCACTGTAGTTATAGATAAAGTTACAGTTATAGTTAAAGTTAGTTGGTGCAACCCAACTTTAGTGTACCTTGCCTTAATATAATTCCAATATAATTCCATTCCATACATTGAAGGTGGTTGATCACCACGAGTATACTGAATACAGTTGTAATAATGTACGGTAGAATAACTTCTCTACCTTACATTATTACTAGAACATAACACATTAATGTACCTTTTAAATGCCTATGTGAGTTTAACACCGTAACCTTTTCATGTAGGTCGTTGTTTGTTTAAGTTCTGTCTGTCACCAAGTGCGAGTTCGCACATCTTGCGTGTCGCTTACGCAATTTCTCCGTGGTCCGTGGAGCCTGTGAATATCTTGTTATTGAATGTATTGACAGGGTAAAAGTATGTTAAGAGGATTCCACACGCCATTTTTTCCATACAAACGTTGTCCCCTGTTTCCTCCCTGGATAATGCTAGTAGAGTTATAATTTTTTTCCTGAATATCTACGGCCACTAATACAATGTTCCTATGTTTTCTTTTTTTTCATAATTTAATTATTAAATAAGATATGAACGTTCAAAAACCCAAAAAAATGGCCAGATTTTCCACTGTGTTCAAACGTCCAGAAAACAGATTTGGATAGATTATACAAAAAAAGCAAAACATAGGAACACAGCTCAAGCCTTTTTTTAATCTTTAATGAAAAAAGTACTTAAATCGGTTAAGTTTTGGAGAAGGAATCAGGGGACAACGAATCGTTGATTTTCTGGATTTTCTGCAGTTGTCTCTATCGCGTTCTGCGGTATAGGCTTGAGGTAAGGGAGACAGCTATAGATTTTACACGTACTTTTTTTCATTTCTCTAGCCGCTGTGGTATCCTCTTAAGGTGTAACTACAGTGTACTATACTTACTCGTGACGAAATCTGCAGCAGCTACATAATCCCAACAAACATTTGACTGGTCGCCGCAACGTGCCAACTCTAACTTTTGATCGTATAAGCTGGTTGCCGCAACGTCGCTAAAACGTCGACATCACCAAGAAAAGGCCCATTTTACACGACTCAATGACGTATACAAGTCCTGTAGCCGTCGCATAACTTACTTTTTGGCCGTAAAGAAGTCATGTAGGGCATTTTTTGTCGGGAAGTGGTCGTGAAGAAGTCGTGAAGAAGTCGTGTAGCGCACTTTTTGTCGCGTTGTAGCGGTTTTCACCGCTGCTTCACGACATTCAATTGAGTAACTGTACGAAACTTGGTTGTAAAAGTGACTGGATAGTACCTATATTAAATTAATGAAATGCTGTCGGGAAGAAACTGACTGTCAAATTTATTGTTGGATGTAGTCTCAGCCATTTTATTTATTCTGTTGTGTGTTTACTTCGAAACTCAAGTTCAAGGGCTGTTGATCTGATGGGAAATAAATTTTATCGAGTTTTACGTGCTAGTTTTAAGTAAATAATAAATGCGCCAGTGAGATTTTTAAAATAAATGATATATCATTTAGTATTTTTAAAGAAAGTGCAAACAGTTACCTCTATACGATTCAAAGTGCAAAACGAGACTCCTAGATAACTTCTACACAACACGCGCTGTGTCAATTCGCATAAACATTCCGCCATAGAATCGAGTTTAGGGTTCAGTTAAGTTATTAACAAGAGCCTAAAACCTTATCAATCTTTCTATACAGTTATTAGTTGATCAATGAGTAAAGAAATCAATCGTGATACAATGGATATTGATAAGTTTTTAAATAAATTAGATTTCATTACATTGATACGTATGAATTTAAAATGGCCATGGAAATCTACACATTTTGTACGCGCTGATCGGTGTTTTGGTTGCGGATTTTATACCAATAGTGCCGAATACCCTGCACATTTTATGCTAACTAAGGAAACTGTTCAATACATGATAAATTTTGATTTTTTCTGGTGTCCGAGTTGCGCTTTGTTTGCCATATACGATCATTACCCAGACGATGAATGTGATTTCTGTAATAATAAGCACTATCTGAGCTTGGATTACAATTAAGTTGCACGGAACTACTCTGCACGGAACTACTCTGCACAGAACTACTCTGCACAGAACTTATAAAATTTTGTACGGAACCATCTCCAGTTGTATTATAATTAGCTTGCCATGTACCTATATTCGATATGATGCAATTAGAGGAAAGGAATGATGCATAGTTCTTTTTTACTTTTCTCTTAAAGTTTCCGCTCTTTTTTACACTAGCCCAGCTTTTTCTATCCATCACAACTACGTTAAATTATTTTTACAAAGAAACAAATGAATGGCGGTGATTGTAGACTTTGGTGAATTTTTTAACTCTTATACTACATTCCGTCACGTAAAGGTCGTAAAGAGGGGTTCAAATTCACTGAATGACGTGTAAGAGTATTTTATAAAACTCTAATACTATTGTCGTGTAAAGGTAGTATTCGCAACACTAATACGATGAAGGTCAGCGTAAAAGTCGCATAGACGTTTCTTATACCACCACACTGGTTACACGACTGAATGTAGTGTAATAGTCGTATAAATCAGTCGTAAAGACGTTTCTACGACGTTCTAACACGACAACTAGTCGTATAACTATTGGAGGCGCTATGTCGGGTAACAGCATAAAACGACTTCTTTGCGACGTTTAGACAACTATGAATCGCGTAATTTCTTCTTACTCGACTGAAATGTTTGTTGGGATTCTACTTGGGTGGGTGTATCTATTATTACAATTGGTTCAAGAAATGGTAATACAGGAAATGTACTTTACAAATTTTACAAAATTGAATGTTAAAGAAAAAGTCTTCATTTTTAGTACATTCTGACGTATTATCTAGTATGGTATTCGATCAACAGAATCCCCTCTTGACCAGGCAATTCGATGAAATCGTACAGCTCCGTTATATCGTGTGCACGCTTACATAATCATGTTTTAAACACACACTTCAACTAACTAAATCTGCAGTTGTTGCGGGCGCTTGTTTAAAAATATTTTCAGGCGGCTCAGTACAAGGATCTATGTTTTGAACCGGACAGTTAAATACTTTGTATATTTTACATAACGGGGCAATTAAATCCGTGCAAACTTTAAGTATGCAAGGGGAGGCTTCCCTCACATGCATGGGACATAAAGAAAATTATTTTTTTAATTTAATTCTAACATTGGACGCTCTTTACCTAATAGCAGAAATAAATGTAGTCCACACCTCTCTAATGTTAAAATATGCATATAGTGCACATAATGAAGTAAAAGTAAATGAATTTTCATAATATTATATTACACAATAGTTAGCATTTTGTTATAATTACCTTGTAATGTAACTGTTTTGGCCCATTACCGGTAAACTGTTATTTTAACTAAACAGTTGGTAGTCATATCGTACAGTGTACTACATGACTACCGACTGTACTACTACATTCTTAAATTCTTGGCTAGTCATGAACATAATTAAGAGGGAATAGGGTAATAGGGGAGGATAGGGAAGGGAATAGGGTAGGGGATTGGGCCTCCGGTAAACTCACTCACTCGGCGAAACACAGCGCAAGCGCTGTTTCACGCCGGCTTTCTGTGAGAACGTGGTATTTCTTCGGTTGAGCCGGCCCATTCGTGCCAAAGCATGGCTCTCCCACGTATAAGTGAATGTACATTTATAACGTGTTTTACACTACTAACAACATGATCTCAGTAATTACTTTTAAAGGAATTTGAACGAAAAGTTCCTTTATACTAGGACTGTTTGATAAGTTCTCGGCTTTGAGAATTTTTCCAATGAAATTATTTTTAGAACTAGAAGATGTGCCGTTAAAAATTCTAATTATTATAAATTTTAATGACTAAAAATGTTGATTAAAGAAAAGTCATACAAAATCATCACCGAGATCGACTACGTCTCGTCGTAATGTAAATATCTCCGTCTCTGGTAACTCTAATTTAGATTTAAAAAATGTAATGTAATACTGAAACCTTTTAGTTGATCGACTATTACTCAATAACTTATGAAGTCTTCTTAGCCGTGAAAGTTTTTCTTTTAAATTCAGCATATTTCCTACTCCCGTATTTTTTTTTTACATTTCCAGAAGCAACCGTTTGCCTGGCAGAATGGGGGGACACTGGACTCTTGACGATTTTTTCCACTTTAAAACTTAATATTTCACAAATGGATCCCTAAATCAGAAAATAATAGATAAATAGGATAATAGTAAAACTCATAATATTTTTAAAAAGCCGGGGTGTCGATGGGTTGTCGATTTTGATCGAGTATTCTATATAGGCTCCTGCTCTGGTATCAATATTCTATCAAGAAAGTGAAGTCAGTGAAGTCTCTTTTTTATTTTTTCTTTTATTTTTTTTATGAAATAAGGGGCAAACGAGCAGACGGGTCACCTGATGGGAAGCAACTTCCGTCGCCCATGGACACTCGCAGCATCAGAAGAGCTGCAAGTGCGTTGCCGGCCTTTTAAGAGAGAATAGGATAGGATAGAGGAGGGTAGGGAAGGGAAGGGAATAGTTGAGGGTAGGGAAGGGAACAGGGGATTGGGCCTCCGGTAAACTCACTCACTCGGCGAAACACAGCGCAAGCGCTGTTTCACGCCGGTTTTCTGTGAGAACGTGGTATTTATCCGGTCGAGCCGGCCCATTCGTGCCGAAGCATGGCTCTCCCACGTATAAAATGTCTCTGTAATAGGGTCTCCTTTTCATTTAAAATTTAAAAAAAATAAAACTTAATTTTGTATAAAATAAGCTTTAAAGATTATTATTTATGATACATTCAATTAAATTGTCTAAGATCTTATGATAAATTACCAATGTAATATTTTTGTTCAATATTTTTATAACTTTAAATAGCCAGCAGATAGTATACTATCTACTGGCTTTAAAAAAAGTTTGTATGATTTAATTACTGCAAATATATATCAAAAAGTGTAATTTGAAAAATTTGATAGTTGACACGTAGGTTGACACGGTATACTAAGGGGCAGTCGAATTTATCTATTGATTCATTCAAGATAGCAACTATTGGTTTACCATCTCACAAAACGACACACGATCTATTAAACTAGATATTATGACGCGCGTAACACGAATCGAATTACGAAGTATATCTTGTGCGATTAAGAGCAACCCGTTAGGTGGTTGCATCATTAACCAAGTGGTCACCGCAACCAAACATGGGTGTACCACTAACAATTATTTGTGTTCAAATAACACTTGGGTGCTTGGTACACATAAGATTGGTAGAAATGCAAAAATCTCCTTTCACTAATTTTAATTTTAGCGTAATTTTGTGTTGTTTATATTCATGTTTAGTTTTGTGAATTTGTTTATGATTTAATTTCTTTATAACTCTAAATGACTAGGCATTGGGATTATATTTTGCTTTATTCAGAACTAAATGACGCCCGCAACTCCGCCTTGGCAAGTCTATTTTATCGCGCGGGAAACGTAAATTTGTCCAGGATAAAAAGTATCCTCTGTCCTATCCTGGGACTCAAAGTAAACCCATAGCAAATTTCATCAAAGTCGGTTTAGCGGTTTGGGCGTGAAGAGGTTACAGGCAGACAGACAGACACACTTTTGAATTTACAACATTAGTACATACTTGGTAGGTTCGCTACATTAATTTATAAATTTACGGTAAAAGGTTGGTGTTATAACCCAAACGTGTTATAACACCAACCTCTTAATATGTAACTTAGAAGTGATGTTTACATTTAATGTAGTAGGTAGTATACGTGACCTACTACAAAATTCGTGTCATAATAAATAGTTTGAACGTTGTAATTTGAAGACCAGTAATATAGAAACATTATAAAATACTTGGAATGACGCAAATATGTTTATAATGTATGTTACGAAATATAACTTCAAGATTTTATACAGAGGAAGCATCAAGTTGTAAAATTAATTTGAGGTTATTGGATTGCCTATTAACCTACGAGAGTGGCCACTAACACATAATTTTGAAGATTAAACATCGATTTTAATATTTAAGCCACGATATTAACTATTATTAACTATGATTTAAAACTAGTATTGATTCATTTAAACTTCACTATCATTACGTTTTTAGGGTTCCGTAATTAAATGGCAAAAAAGGGAATCTTCTTTGCTTTTGAACCCTTCATGTGAGAGTCCGACTCGCACTTGGTCAATTTTTAGATGACTTTTAAAATAATTGTTTTTTAAGACTTTTGAAAACTTAAATTCTTAAACTAAATCATCATACTGTATGAGTTTAACTAAACTTAACCGACATACGGTTCAAAAGAAACTCACTTAAGTAAGACAAATAGAAAAGTAACTGGACAGCTGAGAATAACTGGACTGAACATTTCTAACGCTTGCTGTCATGTACACCACATGATTGTGGGCGAATTAGTCAGTAATTATACATTGTGTAACGAAGCAAATAATAGAACTACTGTTTTGTTATGAAGACATTATGAGAAAAATTCTCTACCTCAATTCTGTAAGCAGTTTTTGGGGTTTTATGCTCACAAAATAGTGTGTTGGACGGAACTAAACTCAGTTACGCCGGAGTTTCGTACGCCGATCCTTCTCGCCGGGATAGTTCACGAACCGGTGGTAGGCACCAGTAGTATCAACATTCTGAAAGTATTTTTTTAAAATCTACTCAGAAATAAAACAAGTTTTATTTTTATTTATTTATTTCAATGCTCGCAACTTCGATGCGCGTACATTTTGGCCAATTATGAAATATTATCCTAATAGGATCTTGCCCGAATCTTATCTCCATAATCATCTATTTCGGTTCAGCGGTTCACCGTTAGACAGATACACTATTGGTACGGATTCTTCAACGCTTAGTTTTTAATTTTAAGACAATGCTGCAAAAATGGCAATTTTTTCGCTTTACTAATTGTAATAGATCATATTAAGTAAATCTTATGATACAAAGTTATGTGGATATATTTTTGATATCATTTCCTTAATTATGATATAACTTGTAACCTACCGTGAGATTAGTCATTAAATGAATACAGAATTTTATTATTTCCCGTATCTATACGTGTGCCTGGGAAGCATAATATATTTAAAATAAATAATTAATTTAAAAATAAAATCGCAACGAACACGACTATAAAAAAATGAAGTACTTACAAGGCTTATACAGTAAATGAGAAAAGGCATATCATAATTTCGTTTCGTTATCTCTGTCATGTTTTAACTTTTATAGAGTTAGCTCTCTATAGTCTCGTTTAGTCTCTTTATAACTGGTTTAAGGTTTAATGTTTTCTAGATTACTTGAAACAGTCCAAATCAAAGTTATTCTTCGTATTCACAACCAAAAACTTTTTGAATAACCACGTAGTTAGTCTAGAGATAGCTAAACAAACTAAAATGTTATGTTGTCACCAGCATACTTAATCTGCATTCCTTTGCCTACAGAAAGCATGGTATTTTGACAAATGATTTACAATAATAACCTTTATTTTTATCGCCGAGCAAAGCCTTTCTGATTCCGCGAGGGATCAGAGGCTCTTATCGCGGGTATGTAAGACTCTCTCCACCCGAAGAGGAAGTAGACGCAGCTCTACCCACTAAAACTCGACGATACTGCAACAGCACTGGCAGACAGCACTAACAGACCTAGCCAAAGCCAAGGAAACGCCAATACATCTGGGACAAAACACAATGATATCATAGACTGGCGCAAGTTGACCGAACCCTTGCTCTTGCTCTAATAACTTGCTCTATATAAGCCAACATGACTTATATAGAGCAAGTTTTTTTTATTTTTTTTTATTTATTTAAATCAGGCTACGTAGGCCCATACAATATATACCTTAATGACTAACATACATAAAAATTATATAAACTTAACAACTACACATTATCACGAATTAACGGCGACGTGACGCGCGCTTCATTCCGGAGTCTCCCCCGGAACCGTCGGTAAACTACATCAGTCGGCCAGAATTCCTCCGCTTCAAAGGTCGGGAGAAGATGCGTCGGTACTCTCACCACAAAGGAACTGAAGTTGACCTTGTGGCGAGACTGCAGACGCTCGACCCTCAAGTGGAGGGATGTCTTCTTACTGGTGTAGTCCACGACGTCTTCGACCTCCATGGATCAGTTTTTTTTTTAATGACAGAAGGGGGCAAACGAGCAAACGGGTCACCTGATGGAAAGCAACTTCCGTCGCCCATAGACACTCGCAGCATCAGAAGAGCTTCAGGTACGTTGCCGGCCTTTTAAGAGGGAATAGGGTAATAGGGGAGGGTAGGGATGGCAAGGGAAAGGAATAGGGGAGGATAAGAAAGGGCCTCCGGTAAACTCACTCACTCAGTGAAACACAGCGCAAGCGCTGTTTCACGCCGGTTTTCTGTGAGAACTTGGTATTTCTCCGGTCGAGCCGGCCCATTCGTGCCGAAGCATGGCTCTCCCACATAATTATTGTAATTATCTCTAGATATTAAAATACTAGATGACGCCCACCACTCCGTTGAGCCAAAACTCCTTTAGCGCGCGGGAACCATTCATTTTCCGGGACAAAAAGTATCTATATCCTTTCCCGGGACTCAAAGTTTTATTCAGCAAAATAGGTTCAGCGGTTTGGGCGTAAAAATTGTAATAGACAGACAGACAGACCATTAGAGTTTAGACAGATACACTTTTGCATTTATAATATTAGTATGGATATTAACAGTGCCGTTAACTACAACTGACCGTCTAGAAATTAATTTTGCATATTCATTGGATATATATCACATTCCTGTGTGGCTATTAGGAAGTACTCTATTAAAATGATTGTGGACTGCAATTTATAGTGTATCATTTGTTTTCAAGGAAATATCGTCACGGTTAGCTTGGTATTCGATTAATGATATAGAACGAAAACAATTTAGATCGATATTAATCTAGGTCTGAACACAGGAAACAGGTAGTGGTAGTAGTGAGAAATGTTAAGGGGGTGTCTGACGTGCGAGTAAGTACGCGAACTTATGGCTTGACGATCTTAATCGCCTGTGTGTGTGTCAGCAAAGAACCACGAGCCGCGAACCGCGAGCCTGGGGGCATGGTAATCCAGTGTGAGCGATTCTTGTGTGTCACCGACGCGAGCCGAGTAAGTTCGCGAACGTAAAACCCTTTAAGTTCGTACGTCTATCAGTCACTTTAGTCGTTTTTAGTGGAATAAAAAATGTCAATTAGACAAAATCTCTTATCTAATAAACGATTTACATCATAATAAAAATTCAACGTCAAAAATCTTTAGTTAATATCTTCGTAAAATTAAAGTTAAGTAATCGTTTAAAGTATCTGAATGCCGTTAAGACTCGTGTTAATACAAACAAATATTTCCGCTAGATATTCGGTCCCCACTTTCCTCAAACCGGTACAACGCGTTAGCCTTACAAGGCCGGCCGGGACGCGGTACGGTTATCGTCTTCACCCATTCATTTTGTTTGTAGATGATGTTTGAACAACTATCGATATCGATGGAATATTCCAGAAATACTTAATGGCCAAATAATCAAAAAAACTTTAAAAGGTGTAGCTATAATAATATTATGTTGTTTAAATGTTTATCATTGATGGAGGATCACGTTTGGATAAACCGAGCTACTTTAATAGTATCACTCTCTAGAAATTTACTCGCCACTTTGTGGGCGCCAAGAACTTCACGGGAACTGAACATTTTTCTGGGCTTTTCTATACATTTTAGCAAAAACAAAATCAAAACGAATAACTTTAATTTTCAGCTTTCGATGCCCCCGAAACCCTTCGCAATATTTTCAATACGAAGCTGGTAACAGCTTGGTTTCGGGGGCATCGAAAGCTGAAAATTAAAGTTATTCGTTTTATTTTTGTTTGAACCAAGCGGTTCAAGCGTTTATTTAATATATTTTATGTCAGTTAGCAATTTTTTGCACAGTCATTATTCGTAACAAGACAGCAGCCGGTCTCTACATACATTCATACGCCAAACATTCCGATCAAGTGATATGACAGACCGTTTAGTCCACTCACTGAAGCCGTTAAACCGTTTGGCACGACACTGTTACATGAATCTATGCTTGATCGCATGCACATAATATCTAAGCAATGTTAGTAGGTAGTACTTACTTTTATAAATTAACACTCAAAATTCAATGAACAAATATTATAAATGATTTAGATCATTTATATTGACTGATTGTATTATAACTGTATGACGCAAAATGATATACAGACAACAGCCAGTACATTATACCTAAAGGTTTAGATCATTGCATTACAGCCAGTGACGGATTAAGACTATTTGATGCCCTAAGCAATGCATGCCTGTGGGTTTCATGCATTTGTAATATTATGTCAACTAGAATTATTAGTCTTTAAACCTTTACCACCTAAAAACATTAGTTTTTTTCCTAAAAACTTTTTGATGACGTGAGAGTAAGGGAGATCGCAGACGACAGACTTTTTGTGCGATCGAGTCTGCGGCGCCCTTACAGTCGACAAGGGCGCGCCATGCCCCTAAAAACTTTTTGATGACGTGAGAGTAAGGGAGATCGCAGACGACAGACTTTTTGTGCGATCGAGTCTGCGGCGCCCTTACAGTCGACAAGGGCGCGCCATGCCGACTGTATAGGCGCCGCAGACTCGATAGGCGTCGTAGACTCGATCGCACAAAAGTCTGTCGTCTGCGATCTCCCTAAGACGTGATGCCCTAAGGACGGATTTTTTTGAATTTTTTCTGGTGCCCTCTCAGACGTGATGCCCTAAGGACGGATTTTTTTGAATTTTTTCTGGTGCCCTCTCAGACGTGATGCCCTAGGCAATTGCTTAATTAGATTAAGGGTTGATCCGTCACTGATTACAGCAAAAGTCGGTAATATTTTTTCAGAGTTTATCGTGCTCTACCAACATAGCTCAATGTTCTGTCTTCGGTGTGACTTTGCAAATATATTAAAATATTAATTTAATTATTGATGTACATATTTCACTAAGACATGCCATTCACTTGTAGCTAGATCATCTAGATTCTACCTATCCTGGATGAAAACTGTTTTTACATCTCTCTTGTTTGTGAGAGAGCTACAATATTATGTTCGTCGTATTTGATGAAATTAGGACAAAAATATCACATTACTACATTGAAGTATAAAGTAATAAAATGTTACTCAAGCCGAGTTTCGTAATCGAGAATTTTCAAACTTGGTGCTGTTTGCGAAATCATCAAAATTATTGATTGTTAGTCAATATTATGATGTGCCCAGCAAAAACTGTGCAATTGTTAGTAAACACTCATTATGTTGTTGATTATATATTTACTTATTTATATATGTATTCGAAATTTTAATATGGGTCAATTGAAACAGCTTGAAAAAAGATTGTGTTGCTTGATGCTTCTGATATTATGACACGTTATAACATATTAAGACTGTGTTGCTTGATGCTTCTGATATTATGACACGTTATAACATATTAAGACTATCATAATATTATATCCACTCAGCCTCAAACCAAGTGGTGCACTTAGAGAGTATTTAATAACATATTTTTTTTATTTTAAAAAGTATAGGTAAGTAAAAAGATAATTAATTACTTCTTTAGCTATGTCGCGTGGCATGCCTGTTCTTCCTTCATCTTACGAATTTTCGATCACGTCACATGTCTCCATCTGAATTGTAATTTTTTTCCCGTTACAAAAAGCGTACAATACTAAAGATAACACTTTAAAATAAACGAACTACTATACACAAAAATGTAGCACTATAAAATTTTATCTCGGACGATTTAAGCCCAAAAAAACAGCCAAATGCGAGTCGGATTCGCGCAAAGGGTTCCGTACCGTTATAGAGCAGAAATAGGCCAAATATTGTGTTTTTTGTAGGGGAAAAATAAATTAAATAAACTTAAATACTTACTTAAATCTTTATTTTATTTTAATATTATTATTAATTATTGTGGCGGTACCCACAATTCGCCTAACATTCCTACATCGCGCTATCGAACTAACCCAACAATTATTAAATTACACAATATAACTAAGGGCTTACGGGGGCTAAGGGGGACGACTATAGGCTGATATGATGATGATGATGATCAACTAAGGGCTTTGTGAAAATTTCAAGTGCCTACCTGTTGCCATTATTGATTGCAAGCGAAAAAGGCCAAACAATCTCGTTTATTGTATGGGAATTAGGAGCCCTCTTAAATATTAATTTTGTTTTATTTTTAGTATTTGTTGTTATAGCGGCAACAGATATACACAATCTGTGAAAATTAAACTAAAGTTAAAGTTTATATAAGTAAATAAAATAAAATTAAACTTAAAGTTAAACTAGCTATATAGCCGTTTTTGAGATACAGCCTGGAGACAAACAGACAGACGGACAGACGGGCAGACATCTAAATCTCAGTAATATTTTTTACCAGCGTTGGCATTTAAAACATTTCACAGTAGGTCAGCAATTTGTAACCATGTCATCCTGCAGGTTGACCGCGGCTGATCACGTAATGTAGTTCTTGCTTGCGTCATCTCTCAGTGATAACGTTTGTTCTTTAAAAGCCTAAGCGTGCTTTATCTGCTTGTCGCAATCAGTGTTGAGGCTAATGGCGGAGTAATGTCCAGTTAAAAGAAAAATAAAGGCCATCGGGGCACCGGGGTAAAGGGTTTGTTTGTTATAGGAACGTAATAGTTTGTAGTGAAATTGAAACACTAGACAAGCCGTTATCTGTTATGTTATTTTTATATGCAGAAAGCTGTGTCCCGATCCTAATCTCAATATATAAAAATTAATGCCACTTTTCGTTGTAATTTTATAACTCAAGAACGGGCTCACCTATCCAAACCAAATGGCATTTGTTCTATTTAGTAGATGGTTTACGTGAAGTTTGCATAAAATCAGTCGAGCAGTTTTTTATCAAATTTTTAGTAACAAATTAATTAAATAAAAATGGCGGTTCATTTTGTTATGGTGATTTTGCTATGAAACTGAAACTTTTTCGGTGTTTTTTTTTTATGAAAGCAGGGGGCAAACGAGCAAACGGGTCACCTGATGGAAAGCAACTTCCGTCGCCCATGGACACTCGCAGCATCAGAAGAGCTGCAGGTGCGTTGCCGGCCTTTTAAGAGGGAATAGGGTAGGGATGGGAAAGGAAGGGAATAGGGGAGGATAGGGAAGGGAATTGGGCCTCTGGTAAACTCACTCACTCGGCGAAACACAGCGCAAGCGCTGTTTCACGCCGGTTTTCTGAGAGAACGTGGTATTTTTCCGGTCGAGCCGGCCCATTCGTGCCGAAGCATGGCTCTCCCACGTATATTGTTGTCCCACGTTGACAGTACAAGTTCCAATTTAAGATTTTTATTACTTCACTTTAATCTTTATACGTAGGGAAGCACGTGCCAGGCAGCTAGTATTATATCTAACCTAACATAATATAATATACAGTCTCGGCATAAAAAAATGTCACACCAAGTCAAGCGTTGATGATCAGAACTCAAAAGAAGTTTAGCATTTGTTTGATGAGTGATAGTTTGGCATTTGTTTGATGACATACTGATGAAGATTTGAGTAGAATCTGAATCGAAACTGTTTCCTGAACTAAAGTAGCAGAATTTCGTACTTGATAGTTCGGCAACTAAACCATAGATCGCTTTAAATGAACGTGTAAAATTTTGGAAAATACAAAGGTTGTGATTAAAATCAAATGGAAGAAACCAAAATAGAACACAACAATAGCGACCACAAAACATCCGTAACTGTTGAATTGAAATCACTTACCACAACGCGACCCGTATGCTCATTGACACCCAACTGTCGTTAAACTCAACGAAGCTATCATCAACCACAAAAACGAGTTTGTAAGTAATACAAACGAAACTAAACTTTCACAGAACCTACAAAATGTGTGTGAAATTCTGAAGTTTTCTATTTTATTTTCGTATTATTTGCAGTAAATAAGGCTTGGTGAGAACCCTGAGCTCATCAAGCAGTTAATTAAATAATGAACTTAATTTAGTCAATGAATTGTAAGATAGTCAACAAAAACTTAGAGACCATAATATTGACGTAATAATATTAAGTATGTAATTTTTATTTAATTAAAAAAGTAGAGGTCAGTTTAAACCAAATCGAGGCGTAAATAAATTTAAAATGTCATTTATTTATTATTTATGAACTCTATTTGTGGGAGTAAAAAGATTTCATTTGACAACTGTTTAATTGAAAACTACATCAGCTGTTCTATTAAAAACATTATAAGACTAGCGTTGTTTTGCTATAAAAATATTTTCCCTGTTTTCCTCCTTTTCTCTTGAAGTTTTTTCTGAAGTTTTTTTCTATAGACCTTACCGAACCACAGACCTTTCCAACGAATGCAAAACCGTGGAAATAGGTTCCTGTGTTCTGGAGTTATAGCGTCAGGAAGGAAAACCCGACTTATTTGTATATATTAGATAGCACTTTAATATTATATTTTAAAATTATAGTATAGAAACTATTTATTATTCGTAGTATAGAACTGAAAAAAACATATCGATCGTATTAACATATAGATCGAGTACCTATATATCAGCATTTCCGCGTTCCTGGCAATGTCGTGACGGGTCTCACCTCACTTCATAAATTATGTCATGACATATATCACCGATACACTATAGCTTGTTGGCTTAGATCATAGCCTAAGTACCAGTAATTGTCTATTTATAGCGGTTATAAGTTTAAAAATTACGTTAAACTACAACTAATTAATATTTGTATGCAGTATTTATTATATTGTTAAAAAAACAAAGGTTTTGATGTTAACCTAAATCTTAACTAGTAGTACCTACTGACTAGAAAATACTAACATGTTTATAATATTAGCTTTTAGCATATTCGAATACGAGACCTTTAGCTCATTTGAAATATTCAAGCTGCATCGCGCTACATAATATTTTATTTTGTATTTTTTTGCATGACAGTGTGTGTGACTTAATAATTTATGTTAATAATTGGCAGGCAACCCCTACAGCACAAGAATTTCTTAGTGTAGGGGCTGCGCAACTAACAAGATATTCTATACAGTAATAATTTTAACCATTTGGAATGTAGTAGAGGTTTAAATAGACTTGAAGTCTTAAATAGTTGGTTACCTTGCCCGTTTCAATATGAATCTCTCAAATCTGCTCCAGGGATCAGTGCCCACCATTATAGTTTGTAATATCGATTTGTGATATCGCACGAATCCAAATCGATTTCCACGATATAGCATTTTTGATATCACTGCGGTCCAAATATGTTGTAAACCACATCATCTTGAGATCACCGTTAATACTAATCTAAGTCTGCCATCGGTTATGGTTAGATCTGCAATTGCTAGAGCATAACCATGCCATTACATCTTTTGTTTGCTATGAGTGCAAAAGAAAGCATTATTCACACAAAGAAAATGAGCATCACAACTTTCTTGGCTTATAAGTAGGGTTGCCATCACCCAAATTGCCTTGGCCGGTCAGGTACGACAAAATTCCCGGACATTTGCCCGAAATGTGGTTATTACCCCGGACACCTCTTAAAAGTATTTACATTTTACAATTACGTTTTGTCAATTTTTGCTAAAATATCTTTCAGTAACTTAAGTCCTTGAAATCGTACTTTTTGATTAAAGAAGAAACCGTGTGTATGCTTAGCAAGTTTTTATATTTCGTTTGTTGTTGCATGACTAAAAAGTTAGGTTTCTTTCGACAAAAGTGTCCGGATTTCACCCGGACACTTTTAAAAAACCTGGCCGGATGGTCCCCGGACGTCCTTCAAACTAGGACAAATCCAGGGAAACCCGGACAAATGGCAACCCTACTTATAAGCAAAGCTTATGTTAATAGTTTATCTTATGTTAATAGTCTTAAAATAAGTAAGATATTGTTATTTAAAAAATATATTTTAAGTATGTTATTAGTCTATTTCATTTTTTTACACTTCCATAAATTATTTTGTTTATTCATTTCCATCTAAATAAAATAATTTATTTTAAACTTGACCAAATTAATGACACGTATTTATTGCGCGGTAAATAAGGGACATGAAAATTGCTACATAATTCCATCCACACAGAACTTTGTTTACAAAAAGATGAATATGACTTGAACCATAATATTATAATATTATGTAGTAAGCCTAGTAACGCCACTACAAAATATCTCCATATAATTATCACGTCACAATTCTTATGAACGAAACAACAGCGGAAAATTCCTATCACCGAAAAACGCTAACAGATTACTGAGAGCAGATTTTCCTATTATTATTCAAGAAAATTAAATTTCACCTACAAAGATGACGCCCATACGACAACAGATTTCTAACCTTATTACTAAGCAACAGAGTACACAATCATTATCTAATTATACGGATGCTATCGAACGTAATTAAGATCTGATCATAGTTTTTACAGCAATAGGAAGAATATTTGTTATACACTTCCTTCAATCTTTTCTTATCTGAATATGCACATTCCTATAATTTTATACATGGGAACTACTAAACAAGGGAAATAACCTAGCATTGTAAAGAGTACCTAGAATCTAGTTTTCTAAAGTTTCAGATAGAGTCACTTATTCGACACGGATAACTGGTAGTAAAGTAAAACGAAGAATTTTATAGAGAAATACTATTTATTTTATTTATTATATAGATTTTAATGAAGTCAATATTTTTTTTGTATCTTTAGTTTGTTAAATAAAATGAAGCACACTACGTCATTGTCAGTGAACGCGTTGAAATCTTTTGAACAACGCAACGCGTTTTAATGTTTTGATCATAGTATGGCATTATTAGATATTGCTATAATGTGGTCGAGTCAAGATTGTTGCATGACAAATTTTAATGTGATTTTTAAAAAGTGACCAATTAATTGAAATAAATAAAATGTTATTATTTAATTTTAAATGTAAATTGAATAGCACTGGATTTTGCCCGCAAATCGTCCGTTTTACAAGAAGAAATCGTATAATTTTAGCACATTTGCGCATTTATATAACTTCTAAATTATCTAGTTTTTTAAAGTGGTAACAGCTATTATTTGGCACGAAAGGGTCGGCTCTGCCAATTCAAACTGCAGTTATCACTGACAATCAGGTAAACTCTGTTTCTTTTTTGGTTTACAAAAAGTTATCGGGGTAAGTTAACGTATAATCTTTACTATACACACTATAGTCTATACTCTATAGTATCTATAGTCAATCGGAACAGTGAAACTAACCGGGCGTGAAACTCATTTAGTGGCACGCTCTCATGTTTTCTACAACATCTCTACTGTTGCCCGCGACTTTGAGCATCAAAGTTTATGGGTTTCTAAGTTTAGAGAAGGCTGTAAGACAAGTTATAATTTATTTGTGGAATAAATAGTTGTATATAATTTCTTCACTAAAATTTTTGATTGAAAAATAATTTTTAGTCTAGAAAATATAATATCAATATTAGGTGCAAAAGCAATAATTGTATAAGTGTACTATTATATAAAATAAGCAACTCCTTATGTATAAAATCTCTCATGAGATTACCAGCATAAGTAAGTATTGTGTTTGGATTTTGTTAATTGAAATAAACAGATTATTTATTTATTTATTATTATTTTTATTTAACTGTTATAACCTCAAACCGCAGAAGCTATTTTCAAGAAATTTGGCGTGGAGATTGTTTAAACTCCGTGGGATTCTTTTTGTAGGAACTATATCCATATTTGGGATAGTCTTTTTTATTTTTATGAAATAAGGGGGCAAACGATTAAACGGGTCACCTGATGGAAAGCAACTTCCGTCGCCCATGGACACTCGCAGCATCAGAAGAGCTGCATGTGCGTTGCCGGCCTTTTAAGAGGTAATAGGGGAGGGTAGGGAAGGGAAGAGAATAGGGGAGGGTAGGAAAGGGAATAGGGTAAGGGATTGGGTCTCGCACACAGCGCAAGCGCTGTTTCACGCCGGTTTTCTGTGAGAACGTGGTATTTATCCGGTCGAGCCGGCCCATTCGTGCCGAAGCATGACTCTCCCACGTATATATATCATAGCAAAAGTTCGTTCCAAGTGCGACAAACCTGCAATTTCTGCATAAACAAAGTAGGTTACAAGTTTATTACCGTTGTTTTATTTGTATTATAAATTTTAATTATACCACAGATGATGCAACATGAAAAATTGAATATTGAAAGATAATGACAATCTTATGATCAAGGTCGCTGATTGTTATTGCAAAAGGCTTCTTAATTGTGATCATAAATTATGATATTTATTTCTTCGGCACCCGAACCTTGTCTTGCCTGTTATTATTATGTATATAATGTTTTAAATTGTAATTTTCCATCTTTTTAGTAAAAGATGGCCCCGTGCGAGTTTCTTACGCTGGTTCTTCTCGCCGGGTTAGTTCCCGAACCGGTGGTAGGCACCTTAGTATCGACGTTCGGAAAAGTTTTTGTAAAAAAATTACTCTAAATAAAAATATTTTGATTCTGATTTTATGCGTCCAATTACAAGTGCATTCGGTGGCAGAGACTGTTGGTAAGACTGTCAGGTTATGTAAGATAAATCAATAGCAGATAACGGACCTACGTAACTTGGTCGGATTATAATATCATGACAGACAGCTGACACTGGAAACAGTCATGGCTTATTTTCATTTGATTGTACATTTTTCAAGGATAAACAGTATCCTCTTTCAAAAAATTTTATCAAAATCGGCTCTGTAGCTTCGTTGTTTGATATGAAACAAACTGTTCTTCTTTATAAAAAGTTATTGCTGTGACATTTATGTAGATATTTGTAACATAATACAAACTTTTATACGTGGGAGAGCCATGCTTCGGCACGAATGGGCCGGCTCGACCGGATAAATACCACGTTCTCACTACCACGTATTCCCTTCCCTACCCTCAACTATTCCCTTCCCTTCCCTTCCCTACCCTCCCCTATTACCCTATTCCCTCTTAAAAGGCCGGCAACGCACTTGCAGCTCTTCTGATGCTGCGAGTGTCCATGGGCGACGGAAGTTGCTTTCCATCAGGTGACCCGTTTGCTCGTTTGCCCCCTTATTTCATAAAAAAAAAAAAAAAAAAAAACTTATTCAAACCAGTAGTAGTAAGTCAGAATGTTGTAAACAAAATGCAAATGAATACAAGACACATAAGATTATTATGTTATGGAACGGTCTGAAAATATCAATTAAATATATAATTAGGAAGTAAAAGTTAAGTGCTAACGTAATGCACTGCTTAACTGTTCATTATGTTTAGCCTTGTTTAGTATAACAAATAATAATAATAGAGACAAGAGTTTTAAATAGAAGAGTTGTTTGTTTCCTTCAAAACCTACTGGAAACATTTAGCATAAAGCTTATAAAAAGTGGCTGTGACATACGGATGGACAGACAGACAGACAGACAGACAGACATGACGAATCTATAAGGGTTCCGTTTTTTTTCCATTTGGCTGCGGAACCCTAAAAAAGCTATTCATGATGCTTCATGTCGTATGTTTTGTAACTTGACTACGATGGAAAAACTTAATTTATCTAAAGTTGAAAAAAAATTGGCAGTTGATCTATCCTGAATAATAATAAGGCTAATAGGTGATTGATAATAATGAAACTTAAGAGATCCACCTTTTTTTAAAGACCTTATATAGATAAAAACAATATATTGTCGTCTCCTGAATACAGGTGTATATTATAGGAATTATTATTAGCAATGGGGTCAAAGTTTAGCGATGCGTAAACACTCATTTCTAAGGAAACGTCACGAATAAACCTAAGTAAATGTTGAATTATTAATAAAACATATTCTTAGTAACACTTGTGTAGAAACAGGATCTCCTTTTTAAGTAGAGCCAGACATGTCTGCATGTTTAAATATATTTATAATAAAATATGTATACTGACATTTTTTTTCTAGACAGATACGGTGTTTGTTCATACATTTCAACTGTCCTGCTCTAATTTTATGAAAAATATAGCCATCTCACTCACACTTACGAAAAGCTCAAAAGCTTGGCCAACTAGATGTATGACGTCATCCGCGACCAACTCGATTATTTATGAAAATCCTAGAAGGAAACAAAAGAACGCGTGGAACACGAATGGAACACGTTACACGTTACACGCTTTAGCGTGAAGTCAGCTATGGCTAGCAAGACTAAAGAGAAACAGATATTGTGGAGTATAGTATTTCTCATATTGTCATACAGAACCATTTGATAAAGTATATAATTCACGAAATAGTAAGATATAAAGGCAGACACACTTTTGCATTGGTATTATTAGAATGAAACATGGTCTCTTACATATCGTGTCATACAAAACCATTCGACAGCATTAGCATGTCATTCACGGAACTGACTGCAGCCTTGACTTATAGATCGCATGCGTCCACTTTCATTTATTCGGAATAAAAATTTAATTATCATACTATTAGCATGAGACGCCTCACTGGCTCTGAGCTTCATTCCTGTCGCACGCCAGGCGATAACCAGCACTAACGTTAATGATGATATCGCATTACAAAAGACAATTTTACTATCTTTTTAGCAAGCACATAATATGCATGTATTTTAATGGCAAAAATATCTTCACACTAGTAATAAAGCAAATATTGATTGATAAACGTATAAGGCAAATAAACTTAAAAGCTTACGCACTATGTGTTCCTCTTTCAAAATAGTCATCCACAAAAAAGTAGTAGGTATTCACAATTCCATCCCCTAGGCCTAGGGGGTTAAATAGGGGATCGACTACTACCTATTTTTGATCGAATCTTATTATTAAATTATTTGAGTGATTTCTTAGAAATTCATAAAACTTTAAACGTGTTTCCTATTTTTGGACTAGGAAATTTCAGGTCATAAGGCAGTTAGTATAAAGTGCTTGCATAGGAGCTAGTACATAAGAATATGAAACAATCTCTGAAACAATGACCAATATCTCAACAGAAGCACTATAATTGGCACCGCTATTGTTCGAACGACACTATGAAAGCTATTCTTGACTGTGTATTCACGATTGTATTAGACAAGGTACTAATCATACAATGTCACCTTGCTGCTACTGTTTTGATCTCAGTTTAAAATTGGTTGTTGACAGCAGCTATTGGTAAACTATTGTTTTCAACTGGAACCAAATTTGAAACTTTTCTAATGAGATACAAAGTCGTGCAAAGTCGAAATAAATATTATGGAAGTATTAACTGACGAAATCAGATCAAAATATTCATTTAAAATCAAAAAGTAATTAATGTGATGTTTTGTAGTAATTTACTTTCGAGTTCTCCGGTCTACGAGCTTTAAAGCCGGTACTTATAATGAGAGCTTACAGATTTACTCCTCCGCCTCCGTGGTCTAGCGGTATAGAGCGCGGCTCTTGACTCGGAGGTCGTGGGTTGGTGGTGGAAATATGTTATTTCCAAGTTTGGTTAGGACAATGCAGGCTGATCACCTGATTGTCTGACAAGTAAGATGATCCATGCGTCGCATGGGCATGTAAAGAGTCGGTCCTGCGCTTGATCTCTCGCCAGTCGTGTCGGTCTTCCGTCCCACTGGGTTATGAGAGTAATGGAATAGAGAGTGCTCTTGTGTACTGCGCACACACTTGGGCACTATAAAATTACTCCTATGTAGCTGGCCTGGTTTCAATGAAATCGACCATCGTCACCGAAAACGGTGTGGGAGCTATTATTATCACAGATTTATAAGCAGCTTTAAAACTAAAAAAACTTTCTGAATTTAAAAATCAGGGATTTCCGCCGCACATTTTGTTCTAGGTTAAACATTAACATTAAGTAGAATTAATTAAATTTGTTCAACGCTTCTGTAAATAATAAATATCTGACAGCTCAGGTAGGTTAAAAAATAAATGAAGAAATTACCTTGGTAGCGGTCTGGATCTGAAGGAATGTAGCGATGCCGGCACGCACGCGATTTTTAACACCGCGAATGGTTCCCTTTGAACTTTTAATCGTAGACTGCGCGTCCTCGCACTTGAAATCTTTCACTCCGGCGAAATACTCTATATCGGAGACGGTCGCACTTTTATCACAATTATCACTTTTCACCGGCACATTGTCAAATTGTTTCTCGTTCAAGTGGAAATCATAAAATTTATCCGTATCGAAGTAATGACTACTGTAGCAAATTTCTTCTTTCATCTTTTCCAGCTGCTGTCTCTCCTCGTAGGTGCTTTCCCTTATTATCGGTGATTTACACGCGGGCGGCGGCGATAAGTTTGCGTTGTTTTTATTCACTTCCTTGTTCAACTGCGAGACCAGAAGGAAGGACGTTAATTGTGAACTTTCTTTAGAAATATCTGGGGTCAACGCGTTATTTTCGTTTATTTCCTCGACCGCATCGACCGTGTCCACACTTTCGTTTTCGGTAGCAGTGAGTTTTGCCGAGCGATCTCGTATGTCTTGCAGGAGACCTTGCGGTAGAAAGCTGCCGTCTTTATTGTTCACTTTGATCGCGGCTCGGGGCGGAGGCTCGGAAGACTGTTTCGTTTCTTTTTTGCTTGCATCGTCGCTGGGACTTTCCTCGGCGTGCACGCTTCCATTTAACTCGCTACTATTTAACGAGTCGCACGATATGTTCGAGTCGTTATCTTCAAAATCGACCTCGCCGTGATTTTTTGCCGAACTAATTACCGTGACGGAGACGGCTTTCTTCGTTGAACTCGATTTGGACGTCTTCTTTTTGGGGAGTGGCGGAGGCGTACCGTCGAGGTCGCTGCACGTGCCCGAGTCCAGGGTGTCGCTTGGGGAGCACTGGCCGCTGGACATCATCAGATTAGAAATCGGACTCGTGTACGAGTTGCAGTAGATGAACGGTGGCTTGTCCATTTTGGATAGCTGCTCGCCATCTATAATTTTCGGTCGACTCTCTTCAACGTTTAGTGTGATCAGGCTTTTCTTGCTAGTCTCATATTTGATAGGCTCGAAGTCCACCTCGCTCTTCAGGTGGACGCTAGAAATCTTCGGCGCCCGCGACTTGTCGGCGTCGGTGTTGATCCTGATCGTGACCACGTGGGGACCGTTGTTGGCGAGTGCGTCTACGCTAGACGTGTTCACGGGTCGCTCTGGTTGGGTCGCCGCTACGAATACCGTTGCAGATGGCGATTTCGAATTAAGGACAAGAGAGTGCATCGAACTTAGAGAGTCCATGTCGGACTGGTTATCGAATCCGTTCACCCGCTGAGAGTCATCGCTAGTTATCTGCGTAAAAGTTGTAGATCCAGTTCTCTGACTTTTGGGGGTCAGAGAGATGTACTCGAGATTGGCACGCGTCGTCACCTCCTCCATCGTGATCAGTCTATTGGCATAATTATTTCATTCCGGTCGATATTCAAGTGCGGCTCGTACTTTAGATCGTCGGGGACGTATAAGGCATAATGCTTCCGGTAACCGATCGTGTGTAGGTCAACAATCCGCACGGGCGACCTCTTTACGTCACTCAGTTTACCTGGAAACGAAATAACAATAAATTAATGACACGCCTAATAAATTTTATTTTCAAGCGTTACTTTTATTTTTCAAAATTAGAAAGTGTGAAATGAAATATGACGCTATAAAAACAAAGCAAAACTCTGCAACGAATCCTACTAATATTATAAAGGCGAAAGTTTGTTTGGATGTATGGATGTATAGATGTATGGATGTGTGGATGTGTGGTTGTATGGATGTTTGTTACTCTTTCACGCAAACTACTGAACGGATTTTAATAAAACTTTACAATAATATAGCTTATATATCAGAATAACACATAGGCTACAATTTTAACCGACTTTCAAAATGGGGGAGGTGTTATGTTCGTTTTGTTATGTTAAACGATTACTCCGTCGTTTGTTAACCGATTTTCAACATTTTGTAGGGTATCATCCCAATTTGGTATTAAGTATATTCACAAGTGATCTGATGAAGGATCCATAAGTAATCGAGGGAACTCCTCAAAATTTATGGGGAAACATGTGGTGACTTCGGTTTCGTGAGAAGTATTCTAAGCATATGCTACCAACAAGTAAGATTTTGCACCGAGATATACCTGGTATACCGTGGTTCGGAAGGTGCTGAGAGAATTCCTGATTCTTTATAGATACAAGTTTGGGAGTTTCGGCGTTGTTTTAAGAACAGAAAGCATATGCTACTATGCAAATTACATTCTTCATCATCATCATCATCATCATCACTACCATATTATACCATTTCATAGTCTTTTAGATCGAGACTCGAGTTTGTCAA
This sequence comes from Aricia agestis, assembly GCF_905147365.1. NCBI lineage: Eukaryota > Metazoa > Arthropoda > Insecta > Lepidoptera > Lycaenidae > Aricia > Aricia agestis. The sequence continues at coordinate 6,813,504 of NC_056409.1, read as the reverse complement.
GCGATAATTAAAAAAAATCTATATCTACCTAATATTATAAACCTGAAGAGTATGTTTGCTTGAACGCGTCAATCTCAGAAACTACAGGTCCGATTTAAAAACTTATCTCAGTGTTAGATAGATCATTTATCGAGTAAGACTCATCATTTATCGAGAAGGTTATATTATATTATTACTCTAAGACTAATACGACAGAAGAAACTCAGGAAAATGTGGGAAAAACGGGGGAAATATTTTTTATGGGAAAATGTACCTACGGATTCTGTAAAATTTCTAATTTACGCGGGCGAAGCCGCGCGGGACTTCTAGTTATATTATATTATCACGCAAAGACTAATACGACCGAAGAAACTCAGGAAAATATGGTAAAAATGGGGAAAATATTAGAAAGGGTTTATCTCACGAACAACTGGAGCAATTTTTATAGCAATATTTGGCACTTTTATAGAGTAGACCACGTGAAAGGAGTATTTATAGCTATTTTTATTCGAAAATGTACGGTTTCTGTGAAATTCCTAATTTACGCGGGCGAAGCCGCGCGGGACATCTAGTATAATATATATTCGTTGCAGAGTTTTACTTTGTTTTTATAGCGTCATCTGCAACGAATATTTATACGTGGGAGAGCCATGCTTCGGCACGAATGGGCCGGCTCGACCGGAGAAATACCACGTTCTCACAGAAAACCGGCGTGAAACAGCGCTTGCGCTGTGTTTCGCCGAGTGAGTGAGTTTACCGGAGGCCCAATTCCCCTCCCTATCCTCCCCTTTTCCCTTCCCTTCCCATCCCTACCCTCCCCTATTATTCTATTCCCTCTTAAAAGGCCGGCAACGCACCTGCATCTCTTCTGATGCTGCGAGTGTCCATGGGCGACGGAAGTTGCTTACCATCAGGTGACCCGTTTGCTCGTTTGCCCCCATATTTCATAAAAAAAATAAAAATTAATAATAATCGTAGTTCTTTATGATCTGCTAGCACACGGATAAGCTAGTTATGCCGGATGAAATATGTTATCCTACGATCTATATCTAAAGTAATCAATACCTGCAATTAGATACAAAGGCAAATCGAATGTCTATCGACGGCTAATCTCCAACTTACGAAATGATTGCAGCAGTATTTTGCCTTATTAAATTATCGGTGTTATAACGAACGAATCTAAAAGTATTTTCATGGATGTAACTATTGACACTACTATTTTGTAACCGATTGCGTGAGCGCGGCGGCTTGAGAAAATTGTTTGCCGACGCTCGAGAGCCTACAGGAAATATTTTTTGCGTGTTGAAATCATTTTGACGAATGTCGTCTTAATGGTAAATGATACAGCCGTAACCGTATCAAATTAACGATAAAATTAAGTAATGGTAATTAAAAATCTCGTTACTGTCTATAACAAATGTTTTAAAGATTTTTTCAAAATATTTTCTGCACAACGAAGCACAATATTAATTGTTATTCTTGGTCAGTTATATTTTTTCTTTTATTGTTAGGTTGAATTTAAGGCTCATTGTAATATTTGTAAACAGCTTAAGCTCAAAGTAGAGATTTTAAAATATATTATAGTAGTCACGAATTTTATTTTTCTATTCCCAAGGAAATCCAAATAATACACAACAAAGTGTCATTAGTATTAATGTCTACGTTTTCGTAACAACAGGTGCACCATCACTTCAAATTTCTATGAAATTGATACTTATGTCACTTTTCACTTGGTCGTTAAATAGAATTATACGTTGTTTACGTTCGTTACAACGTATTGCTAAATCAAATTGAGTGCAGACATGATTTCTCGAAGTTCTCAGAAATTATTCGTCACGAGAAATTGACAGTTATTAAGGAAAAAGTAAACGGGTTCATTTAAATTTTGAATGGCTATGAGTCTATATTGCAGGGGTGGCCCCAAACTTTATTAGGCCTTAAATCTACTGTTTACTTACGAAACCCTGTGCGATCTACCAAGTTCATACTTCTCGAAATCTTAATAGAAACAGCATAGTTTAGCTTATTGGTCTGGTAGTCTGGTCTAATTATTTATATTTTTCGCCTGGCCACGATCGACTGGACTAACAGTCGCGATCGACCGGTTGGCCACCCCTGCTATACTTATTGTATACCTTAACAAGTATATAAAGTACCAAAGTTGTCTGTATAATATATTTAAATAGAAATAAATTATAACAATTGCATGTCACATGTTACAAGATCCACAGAATAAATAATATTAAAATACTATGGTTTCTCGCGAAGTGAAACGTCAAGCTACTATCGAAATGCAACCAACGATTTTGGTATCGATTTCGTCGGTCAATGACAGCTTATTATGTTATCAAATAATAACTTCCACGGAAGGTTTTAAGGCTTCTTTAAAGTCACTGTAAATTGAATTTTAAATGCTGCGATTAATGTTCACATTTCAATGTACTGTGTATTGTTTATAGGCTGTTTGTTTATAAGCACAGTTGACAATTGCTGTACTTAACTTTCACTGGGCGGCAGGTATTGGACGAATGTATGTACTTGGTATGACTTCCATGGCTTTCATTATGAAGACATTGATATTGTGAGGAATCTCTTCCATAATTCCAATAATACAATAATTACACTCAAGATTTTGTTTCGATTGCTCAATAATAATGTGTGAACAAAAGAAGTTTGATGCACAATTTTTATTGAATTTCACATATTATTTAAAGTTTCCATATTTTTTATTACACTAAAAACAATCATTAATGGGTTTCAAGAATCACTTGCTTACCCGGTAAAGGCTGTTGCCATAGTAAAAGGAGGGGAAGTAAGTTATCTTCATACAAAGGCACCGCGCGCGGCTTGTATGTGTGCGCCATAGTATCAATGCGTCGCCACGTACGGCACACAACAAAATCTCGGCCAGTTTTACTAGGCTGGTACCGCCGAGATTTTGTTGTGTGCCGTACGTGGCGTACGCATTGATACTATGGCGCACACACACAAGCCGCGCGCGGTGCCTTTGTATGAAGATAACTTACTTCCCCTCCTTTTACTATGCTGTTGCTATTTCATGTATGAAAAGTTTGTCAGATCTACCCGATAAGTACACAAAAATCAGTGCAGCCGTTTCAAAGGGGATTGGCAACAAACACCAAGGGAGGAGAATTTGTCATATTATGTGAAATTAAATAACAATTTTTTTTTACAAATATGAAAAAGTCTGGATCATTCTAGAAACACTCATTGTAGGTACAAGTAGAGACAAAAATTGACATTTGCGTCTTGAAAACCAAGTCGTAGTACCTTGACATATGAGTAATGCCTGTAAGTTGTAACTAGTCGTTTTGGTAGTAAAATTAAAATAAAAGTCATTCCAACGAGTCATATTAATGTACCTACCTATACTTTTTGAGTTATTTCTTAAGGTTATCGCTATGATTTTTTCTTTTTAACCCCTTTTGCCTAAGTTTTTTGCAGACAAATAGCAATTTCTAGGTTTAATATTTGATTGATAAAAATAAAATATAAAGTTTACGGCTTAAGTAGGTACGTAATTCGCAATATTTACATTAGATGTAAAATCCCAGGATATTTATCAGAAGAAAGTAGAACACGTCACCTAGATTTGAAGAGATATCGCTTGTTTCGAAACATCGGCAAGATAAGATTCGATAACATTTTTACTTCACTTCTGTGATCGGTACTTCTTAATTTTTTTTTAAATACCGTCATGTACAATTTTAATAATAAAGCAATAATCCATATCATTACTTATGTTATAAAACTAAACTATGAAGTTATTCTAAGTCCAAATAATACGAGTAGTAATTCTTATTATGAAAAATGATGTTTCAATGAATGAATGTTTGCGCAATAAGGTGGCGAGAAACATCTAGTAAAATATCAAAAAAAAAACGACGTGTTTATAATAAATATTTACCTTATAACCTTGAAAAGGATTTAAAGCTGTTTAATCTTTAAAGGGACTCTGCTGTACTTTGTAACTATATCTTGACATCGTACATGTAAATAGTTTGATCACAATCGTATGGCATTTGCAATTGATTGTTACTCATTCCTAACATTTAAATCGTGTTGAAAGTCACGCGTCAAGGCCGTTAATTCATTAAAAATACGCCTGCGCATCCTATCCTAACTCAGTTGTTCCTCTGAGGTCGACATCATTTGCGCCTGCGCATCCTCTCCTAACTCAGTTGTTCCTCTGAGGTCGACATCACTTGCGCCTGCGCATCCTATCCTAACTCAGTTGTTCCTCTGAGGTCGACATCACTTTATTGATTGAAGAGTCAGGACAATGGCGTGGACCGTGGTGCTAACAACTCCATAATATTATGACCAAAATATTTATTTCAGTACAAAGTTAGTTTTTGATGCAAGTGTAAACTCTTGCTTAATAAATACTTAATAAATAAAATTCGCAATTTAATTATTTGTTCTGTCAACGTTTATTATAAAAACCAAGCTAGCCATAAGAACTATAAAAATTAGAACAAGGACCAGCGATTATTCTCGAGTAGGTATGATCGGCATTCGAAACTCGCATAATTAAAGTCGACGTAAACGATACATGATCACCTTCAGATCACGAACTTTCCAAGCCCGAACTAATTTTCTATTAAGGGGGCGACTAACCCTAAAGTGTCGATTTTATAATTCATTTTTATAGTTGAAAATAAGCTCCGAATTGTTTCATTTTCTAAAATTAGATACTACATTATATTTCCGAGAATTCGATCTGAGCGAAAACACTATATCTTAAAATTTTCTCGATAGAAAAAAATCACAAAGATGCATCTAATTTTCACGAATTTTTCATTTATTGCAATAACCGTGCATTGAACTAAGTTAATATTTTAAAACATTGTATAAAATTCTATCATTGAGAGATTGACCTAGCGGATTTTTAAAATGTTGTATAGCTATCGAGTTATTGCGGAAAAACTAATTTGGCGATGAATCCGCGTCGTTCTTTTTCACCTGGCATATGAAAGACGGGCGTGAGTGTGAAGAGAGAAGGACGATGTTTGATTTTTGGGGTTAGTCGCCCTCTTAAGATTAATTCAAGTTCCAACGGATGGGCCAACCAGTTGCCTTATGCGCGTAAGTTTCTATTCGATTAGTTTTTATTTCTATATACTGCTATAAAAAGCCTTGTCTTGCTTTTTATGAAGTACGTTTCTGTTTCAGAATCAAAACATATTATCTTTGAAACATAATTAATAAATGATGATTTTCTTCAAACCAGACGAATGTAATCGAGGCTTAAGTGTCAATGAAAAAATATAGTCGCGGTGTATAAAAATAAATATGTAATCATAATAAAAACGTATTGAATATAATGAAATGCATACCAACACGCAAAGCGACAAATCTCAATGAAATAAGCAAATTACCTGCTGTCCCACAAGCGGGCGACCTTCTTAAAGCCTTCTAGAATTTTCGTGGGCGTAATAATAAAATAATTATAGCTGTGTGACAAGAAATAGTTCCATTAATTAGAATATTTTAATCAATATAATGTTACACTTTACCAGTTGCTCTGGTGTATTTTATGTAAACTTTTAGTTTTAAATTTTAACTTTATACTACTAGTTATGATAATAATTTTAGTTGATAGGTTTATCTTCAGCAAAACGAATAATTGTAGGTCTTACAAAATTTTTATTTTTCATACTTATAATTAACCGTACAAAATTATTTAGGGCCTGTTTCACCACTTCCTGATAAGAACCGGATAGGCTATCCACAACTTAACTTGACAGATAGAGTATGGAGAATCTGTCACAATGTTGTGGATAGCCTATCCGGCACTTTATCAGGAAGTGGTGAAACATGCCCTTAGTAATCCCGCATGAAATGTTGAATTGTTATTTTGTCCTATTTTTAGGGTTCCGTAGCCAAATGGCAAAAAACGGAACCCTTATAGATTCGTCATGTCTGTCTGTCTGTCTGTCTGTCTATCTGTCTGTCTGTCTGTCTGTCCGTCCGTATGTCACAGCTACTTTTCTCCAAAACTATAAGAGCTATACTATTGACACTTGGTAAGTAGATGCAGTCTGTGAACCGCATTAATTTTGATATAAAAATGGAAAAATTATAAAACTGAAACAAAAAAAAAAATTCATCTAACCTATGCATGTGGGGTATCTATGGATAGGTCTTCAAAAATCATATTGAGGTTTCTTATATAATTTTTTTCTAACCTGAATAGTTTGCGAGAGAGACTTCCAAAGTGGTAAAATGTGTGTCGCCCCCCCTCTAACTTCTAAAGTAGGGGAATGATAAGTCTAAAAAAAATATATGATGTAAATTACTATAAAAACTACCAACGAAAATTGGTTTGAACGAGATCTAGCAAGTAGTTTTTTTTTATACGTCATAAATGGTAAACCTTAAACCGACAAAAAAATTTTTTTTCATCTAACCTATGCGTGTGGGGTATCTATGGATAGGTCTTGAAAATTCATATTGAAGTTTCTAAAATATTTTTTTTCTAACCTGAATAGTTTGCGAAAGAGGGGCATGATAAGTCTAAAAAATATATATGATATATATTACTATAAAAACTACCAACGAAAATTAGTTTGAACGAGATCTAACAAGTAGTTTTTTTTTATACGTCTTAAATGGTAAACCTTAAATTAACTTTCATTATATCAACTGAGATATAAAAATAAATCAAAAACCTTTTAATTTCATAAAAATAAACCTTATTGCTGCTGCGGAACCCTTCATGGGCGAGTCCAACTCGCACTTGGCCGGTTTTTATATATTTCCCGAATCTCGTAAAAATACCGTCTCTATAAAAATACGTCAAATTACATTAATTCTGCAACAAAATTGTTTATTCCCAATACCGGCACTAAACAAGATCGCGTGTTTGTCGGCAATAATTTGATTCTGTGTCAAGTGATTTAAGGAAAGCGACGAATAGTATCAATTTAACAGCCATTACCCCTGTTACAGTCGCGGTATCTGTTACACTTCCCTGCTGTTATTGCATCATGGACTGGGCGGAGTTCCTAAAAAGTGCCGCGGAAGTTTTGTGATTACCATTATTACTTGTCTAAGATAGTCTCTTTTTGTTTCTAAATATCCTATATCACCTTATAAACAACTATAATACATAATATTTATAATTTTATAAAACATACAAAGACAATATGTCTGAATGTAAATGATCCAAGAACTGGGCGATTTTTGGCAATCAAAACGATACGCCCTTCCCTGGGATTAAATGTACATCTTTACCAATTTCCAAACTATAATTTACTGTTTAAAAATAAATTGATACACAAACTTTTGCCAGATGAAATTTAGATTTATCAGATAGGTACATTGGTTTCCTTATCGCCGTAGGAATGTTTATATAAATATATCCAAGTTTATTTGCAGGATACACTTGAAATGTATGCCAGGTGTACCGTTGCCGATCGCATTTAGAATTACTACGGAACCAGTTCGTACTTTTTATGGAACAATTTTTTACGCGCTATGGCATAAAGATGTGCTCTTGTAAACGCATTATCCTTCGCATGATCTGAACCTGTCATTAGGTGCACATAATATGTAATTATCAATTGCTTCAGTAGACAAAGAATATTATATTAATAACCAATTTTTATTATGTATTTTAATGACTTTTGTTTATTACTGAATCACAGACTAATAAATAAACAAACCGACTTTAAGGCGTTGGAATAGAAATGTTATTATTGTTAATTTGCTTTACATGCAAATTTTACTTAATTAAGCACCATCGAATTCGAATTTCACCAATCTCATACATTCATCAAAGAAAATTAATTGATTCGACCGTGACCGTTTATGCTTTTATGGATCATAATTTAGAAATCTCTAATCGTAAAGAGTCAATCGGAGTCAATTATTAAATCGATTTTTACAAATCAAACTTGAAAGTGTAGGTCCATTGACAAGGTTCTTAAAATGGCCGTCACGTACGGCTTTCATCGTTGTTGACCGACTTGTTGTTATGTTGTTTTTGCTTACACTTGAATGGAAGATAAAAACGCCCGTCAGTTTGTTACAAATATAAATTTCTATTTCCTCTCTATACCAATCAATGTTATATTTCCTAAAATAGATATACTATTTTCAAAAATATTTTAAGTGGACGCCTTGATCGGCGCGTATGAAGCTTTTTATAATATCGGTTTGTTCTCATGCAACTTAAAAACACTTCCCAACTCAATCTCTCATTGAGTTCAAAGAAAATTCTACCTTTGCTAACATCGAGCAAGGTTCAAAGTTGCATGTCGTCGATAAACTACCTGCATAATACATATAAGCACCTTTCCCAGGTCCGTATGATCAACGATTCAAACCATTATTGTTCCCGCTTTTTGTCTAGCATGGTCAACGTTCGGTGCTTCCTTGTATTTGAATTGTGATGATGCAAAATTGGATTTTATTTCCAAGCCGATAACATTTAATTTAGATTGACAGGTGAAATTTGAAAAGCACCTATCCTTAACTAAGTATGCCATGCGCAGGTTGCGTTTCCGGTCTATTGCTCACGGCTACTTTTCAATAAATCAAGCGATCAACCAGCGCTTTTAAATTTGTACAGTCATAGCTGGGTTTCATTTATATTACTTACGTTGAGGATTTACTAGTACATTTCTTAAAGTTATCTATGAGAATTTTACATTTGTTAGTAGTACTAGTCAACTGGTAACAAAATCGTTGGATCCGTTACGGTAAATATATTATAATATCAATATAAGTACTTAGTTCCTAAAATATTACGATCCTCAAAATAAAAAATATAACCTTTTATTCAAGATAAAGTAAATGATGATAAGCTGTAATATTAGCATCAAAAATTATAAGAATTTGCTCACATATTATGAGAAAACTCTTGAAGGTTTTTTTTCTTAAGTACGAGTATCTATTTTATTTAATAAACGCAATATTGAATCAGATAATTCAAAGTATATTATATATTCCTATGAAATATAATATAATCTTTAAATATAAGTCCACTGCCTGCCTGCTTAAGTTTCCAAGAATTATTGCAAGTAGAGAGAAATGTACAATATTAGTTATGATTTCACTTGTTACAAACACTAATGGAAGTAGCCTATTAGGTTTCTAGAATTCATAATAATTTAATTTAAACATTACGATTTGCAGCAATAATTCATTTATTCGCCAATTTCAAAGCAGGTACCGCGACTTTCAAGACACTAAACCAAAGAGTAATAAGTATTTTTTAAATGTTATTTTTTAGAACCCTCTAAAATCCAGTCCTTTGCTCCATCTTCATACCTTTGAAGGCGGTATTTTTATTTAAGGTTTCAGCAATTTTATTATTAAACTACACCAAAATACCAAAATTGATATTCTTAGTAGATACAATAAGCAATTACAAAGAGACTTTCTCTACATTCTAACGATTTCCATAATGAAGTCCTAAAACTGCCAATCGGATTTTGTAACATAATGATACCTCATTACACAATGTACCAATTAGGAATAACGCAGCATAAAAGGACAGAATCGGTTATCATACCGATAAATTATATTATTTAGTAATTCCCTAGGAAGTAGAGAATTAGGCAATACGGTGTAACCGCCGCGTTATATAACTAGCTGAAATAGAGCATTATTTGTTACAGTGTACTCAAGAAAACAATAATTACACTTCTTGCGATTGTTATTTAAATAATATTATAGTATTTAGTATTCGTAGCTTAGCCGGTACCTAACTCTAAAGTCTAATGGCCGGTTTACATTATCAAGTAATCCAATTCAATCCAAAGGTGTACCAGACAAACCTTGCAGGTTTAAGGTATACTCTCAATTAGAAATCTCTAAATAGTATAAAACAAAGTCGCTTTCCGCTGTCTGTATGTATGTGTGTGTGTATGTATGCTTAGATCTTTAAAACTACTCAACGGATTTTGATGCGGTTTTTTTTAATAGATTGAGTGTTTCAAGAGGAAGGTTTATATGTATAACATATGCATAATATGGTAGAGAAACACTGATAATTTTAGAGGTTTCTAATGTTATGTCGTAAATAAATTCATTTTTTTTGCGTTTATATTGCAAACGCTGGCTAAACCCTACTAGATAGATCAAAATAATGTACTACAGTATTGTACACCTTAATAAGGTAAACAAAAAAGTCCGCGATGGTATATGTCTATTTCTTAGGGATAACTCACAATAGCCATTTTTGTTCTTTACTTTTTACGAAAAATAATGGCTTATTTACGAAGCGATTTTAACAATTTACAACATTAACCCTTATCCAAATAAACATGTTTGGAAGCTAAGACATTAAATGTAGATTATAATTGTCTTTTACACTATACAATTTCGATCAATACTTTAGAAGTTTTCAAACGTATAAACTTACGCGGAATCAAAAAATATGTCGCGCGGCGGCGGCCGAGGGACATAGCGGTTACGGCGGAACCGGCCGGGGGCTCTCATAAGCTTCGGGCTTATGTTATTGTAGTAGATAGTGTATTTCGTCATTGTGTGGTTGTGCAGACGGTAACGCAGAGGAGCAACCACAGCGCTTTCTTTCAGATATTCATTGTTTCTGGTTCTTTGGTTTCTGAATTGTCGATAAAAATATATTTGACTTGGTTAGAAAAACGGACTTTTGTTTTTGCTTTGCGATTGGGTTATTTGTTGCTTTGTGGGTATTACTATACGATCATGCCTGGAAGACGTCGTCGTTCGAACATAGGTCGTAGTACAGTGAATGCCAAAAGAGCACGTTCAGTGAGATGAAGAATCGTCAACGGAACGTGAGACTCGCCTCAGCCAGAATAGTGATAGAAATCGGACACAGAGAGAAAGAGAATCGTCTGTAGAGCGTGAGGCTCGCCTCAGTCGGAAAAATGATAGAATTCGGATACAGAGAGAAAGAGAATCGTCTGTAGAGCGTGAGGCTCGCCTTAGTCGGAAAAATGATAGAATTCGGATACAGAGAGAAAGAGAATCGTCTGTAGAGCGTGAGGCTCGCCTCAGCCAGAATAGTGATAGAAATCGAATACAGAGAGAAAGAGAATCGTCTGTAGAGCGTGAGGCTCGCCTCAGCCAGAATAGTGATAGAAATCGAATACAGAGAGAAAGAGAATCATCTGTAGAGCGTGAGGCTCGCCTCAGCCAGGATAGGGATAGGCATCGAATACACAGAGCAAGAAAATCATCCGCACAGACACATAGCAACACCGAACAAAACGAACAACCAAACAGCCACAGACCCGAGAGAGTAACTAATTCATGGGTAAATAAAGAAAATTCTGCCAATTTTTGCGAAACTTTTATCGTTTACGCAGCACAATAGGAAAAATCACCCGATTTTGAAACATTCTTCATTGGTGCTCCGCTTCTATTGGTCTTAGCGTGATAATATATTATAGGCTACATCCTACTAATATTATAAAGGCGAAAGTTTGTTTGGATGTATGGATGTGTGGATGTATGGATGTTTGTTACTCTTTCACGCAAAAACTACTAAACGGATTTTAATGAAACTTTACAATAATATAGCTTATACATCAGAATAACACATAGGCTACAATTTTAACTGACTTTCAAAATGGGGGAGGTGTAATGTTCGTTTTCTTATATTCAACGATTACTCCGCCGTATGTTACCCGATTTTTATATTCACAAAAGTGGTGATCTGATGAAGGATCCATAAGTAATCGAGGGAACTCCTCAAAACTTATAGGGAAACGTGTGGTGACTTCGGTTTCGTGAGAAGTATTCTAAGCATATGCTACCAACAAGTAAGATTTTGCACCGAGATATACCTGGTATACCGTGGTTCGGAAGGTGCTGAGAGAACTCCTGATTCTTTATAGATACAAGTTTGGGAGTTTCGGCGTTGTTTTAAGAACAGGAACCATATGCTACTATGCAAATTACATTCATCATCATCATCATCATCATCACTACCATATTATACCATTTCATAGTCTTTTAGATCGAGACTCGAGTTTGTCAAGCGATAATTAAAAAAAAATCTTTATTTTATTTCTAAAAATAGTTTGACTATAGGCTATATTATATAATATATTATCACGCTAAGACTAATACGACCGAAGAAACTCAGGAAAATGCGGGAAAAACGGGGAAAATATTTTTTATGGGAAAATGTACGGTTTCTGTAAAATTCCTAATTTACGCGGGCGAAGCCGCGCGGGACATCTAGTAAGTTATAATTGTATTACTTAAATAAATAAAAATAAATTCAACGCTGGATTGCTACTAGAATAATGTAAGCGGGCAATGGAATGCAATATGATATTCAGTACATTCCAGTAGCATTTAAGTGCTGAATTGGATCACTGGATTGGAATAATGTAAACTTATTATTTTAGAGTTAACGTGTGTACTCACTATAAAATCAATACCAACATTTTTTTTTCTTAGTTTAGACAAAGTACATACATATTTCAAACCATTTAAATGTTTCTTTTGAATTGTAAACGTTGTTTCTTTAAGTTCACTATTTGACTTTTTTTTTTTTGCTGACACGAATATGTTATTATTATAAAACATAATATTATTTCTAAAAAATGGCGACCTCCTTTATGAAGTTATTGATGATATGGAAACACACAAATAAATTCGAAATACCATTTATATGCATTATTAGTTAAGATTTATTATACTGTAAAATATTACGTCTACTTTGGCCTTCGGCAAGCCTATAGAACTGCCTACGCATCGTCCATATAAATAATATTTAGGTAAATGACCAATAGCTCATTCATATTTTAGCGTGTTTCCAAAAACAATAATATATTACTTATTTATATCATTCCTATTTTATGGTCTGTTTACAAATTGATGAGTTTTGTTTTGTTTACCATCTTACTTTTAAAGCTTTTGTATTGCGTATTCTATTGTTACAATGCCTTCAAAAAGTAGTATAATATTATAATGTTTTTCAAATGCACAATATTTAGGCGTTTTCCATTTTAATATTATAATATTGTTAGTATTGAATAATCAATACTCTTTATAGCGAGAGCAGCAACAATATTTATACTAGGAATTAATTTCTACAAAACTAACGCTATGTTTACGTGGATACCTAACAAAAATTGTTTTGATTTTTACGAACCGTAACCAATTATAGCAAAAAGATATTATATAAATGCTGTGGCTAATTGATCGTTGAACCGTGTAACAAACGGCGGAAAATTTATTCCTGCCCGAACAATGTCAGGCGGGGCGGTTTCAAAGTTTTTACATAAGTATTGTGTCGGATATACCGTCAGTATCATAACTACTTTCATCAACGTTCTCATGTGAAATAGCATTTACAATACTCTCATATTCTGCAATTCAAACATAAATATCATTACATGTTTAAAAAGTGAACATTATAAATAATTGTGGACCTACAACAATACCCCAAAGTACTCCGTGAGCACTTGTAGCTAAAACACGTAACTCCTGACCTGAGGTCACAACGGACAAGGTTGTGTATTACGTGATCCAAGTTATTAACTGACAGGTAGCTTTATTGAATACTTTATCTAAAATATGCAATTTACCACGCAATCATACTTTATATTAATTAACAATTAAAATATGTACTGGAGGTATTAGAAATATCGTGTATAGTTATAATAATTATTATCATCAGTTTGAATGAGATAATAATTGTTTTTAACATTGCTATGATATAATTATTATTAATAGTCTCAGTAAATAAATCTCTAAAAATAATGTTTTTGTTTCCTTGACCCGTAGAATGAGTAAATGGACGGTGGTGAAAACAGTCTTGAAACATTGTAAAAGTCTGTGACGGCACGTACGGTTTCAAAATGAGTATTAACCAGTAGAGTGCCCGGCTGTTATAAAGAAAGCCTTAATTACCACTTATGAAAGTAGTATTTTTATTACGAAGACTATCTCTCTGGACATTAAAATTTTCACTATTTTCTTGAAATAGAGAGAGATATATAATATTACTAGCTGTCCCGGTGAACTTCGTGTCACTTTAAAACCTTTCCTGGACTTCTACGAATATTTTAAGACTAAAATTAGCCCAACCCGTTCAGCCGTTTTCGAGTTTTAGCGTTACTAACATAATTGAAAATCCATTTTTATATATTTGACTTTTAAGTATTATTACAAATCTTTTGTATGCGAGTATAGAAAAGTGTTGTTTTTAGACTTTTTCAGGAAATTTTAATTTTTTTTTTAGAATTTTTCTCTCCGTAAGAACCATCCTCGTACTTCAAGGAATATTTAAAAAAAAGAATTAGCGAAATCGGTCCAACCGTTCTCGATTTTTGCGCTTAGCAACACATTCAGCGACTCATTTTTATATTAAAGATGAGAAATCATTTATACAAAAATAATTACTTTAAATATACGAGTATAAGTGTTGTGTTCTCTAAAACGACATGGAAGTTGTAGGGGTAAAAGGTGCTTTAGGTTTCGAAAAGGACATAGTGGAAAAGTTTTTTTAATCGATAATCTGTAGTTACTTGAAAGACGTCAGACATATATTACCGTGTTAAAGGGTTCGTAAATATTATTACGTGATAATACTCCTACCAAATATTTTATAACATCACAAACGTAAAATGCCTTGATATGCAAGCGACCTTTAATGTTACATATACGAAAGGTCTATAAGAAAGCTACGTGTGCCTGATTTAATAAAGCATCGAGTACATCGATACCATTTGGTCGGCGACAGGTCGTTCACACTCTACGTCATCGAAAAGTGAAACATCTGGAGAATTGCTCAGACGGATATAATTCATTGGCTCGACTTGATTAGTAGGCGAGAAATTATTAGCTTGTCCAGATAAAACAATTTATGTGTTGTGTACATGATGATATAACGTATTTTGTAACTAGAAATATATTATGTCTGATATAAATTACTCTGAAGTTACAACTTGTTTAGATTTCTATTTGACTTTATAACACAGTTTCTGTGTAGTAAATTTTATCAAAACGTTTACTTGTAATTTGGTTTTAAAATAATTCTCTTCTAGACTAACTTCATATTTACTTTTTTCGTTGTTGTGTTCAATATTTCTATCTATTCTTTCAGCAAACTCACACTTTTTCATCAACAATGTTAGCGGTGGCCACATTTCTGAGCACGATGCTAATTCGACACATTCTTCACCATTAGTCTAATTGTTACGCATCATCGGCTTACTTTTCTTTTGCAATTCACTTCTTGAGTGAAAGTGGTGCGTTTGTCATTTTAATGTTTGTTTACGTGCCTTGTATACAAAGTGACACGATTGGTTATTTTTTGTCACCATCATTACCTTCTGAATATTAATCACGGAAGTTATATTGTGTCGTATTTTTCCACGATGTAAAATGTTTTATGGACAACATAATAGCTGGAAGTGATTCCAAATTGAAATTTTCTTCGATATTCTTTGCATAATTCTCGAGTATGAAATTTATATGAGGTGTTTGTTTAGTAACTAAGGAAAATGTTAACTCTTAAACTCCACGTATATGAAATGTATGGTGTGCGGTAAACGTTAATATCTTAGCCTTATGTTCATGTTATGGTACTCCGTTAGAAATCTTAAATTGCTCACCAGAAGAAAGTTTTATATTATGATTACGATCGTGAATTTCCAATTCTTAACTCATTTGAACCGCAGTAAACTATGCATCGAATCTTTTATAAAGCAGACAAAATAATTGACAAACTGGATGAGTTAAGCAAATCTAAATTCATAAAACACACTTTCGAATGCATAGAAAGCCTATAATCACTTCGTCTGGTTAAGATATTCAGAATTTAATTGCAACTTTTGGCAACTCGCTAATTGATGAGTCATGCTCCAATGAATTGTGTTTCTGCATGTTCATTCTTCTTTGTAAATCTTATTTGTTTCTTACTGTGTTACTTTGAAGTCAATGCGCTTAAAACATTTTGTTTAAAAAAGTAAATAAAAATTATTTTTGGCTGTGATCAGACCTTAAAATTTTTGAAAATGATTAATGTAAGTATATAAATTAGTTTAGATGTACCTATTTATTACAATTTAAGTTCTATTGTAAATTATTGTGTGAAATGACCTTAGTTTTTAAAAAACGACCTTAAATAAATAAAAAAAAAGATTATGTTGTGTGTGGAACATGGTTATAATATATTTTTTAAGTTTTGAAGATACCGAAGGAGGTTTTAATCACTTTAAAGAAGTAGACACTCGGCTGTGCAGTGTGCAATGTTTAACGAAGGCACAACATATTTTTTTACTCGAAATTCGTTGTGGAGTATTGAAAAATATTTACGTGAATGTGAAGGTACGTATTGCACGTTGGTATTACCAAATGTGAATACGCAATAGCTTTGGGAAATTACAGAATACAATAGCCTCAAGGTGTGGTCACAACAAAAATTAGACAATTGCACGCCTAATCAGCCGAAACGAGACAAATTTTGAAAACAATTCCATTGTTTGTATAGAAACTGAAACGTACGGGTTTTCTAAGACGAGAATGCTTGGAGAATCAAATATTCGGACTTGCAAAATCTGTATTTTTAAATGGGTTTCTCAATTTACTTTTATTAAATTACAATAATTACAAGGTATATATTATGCTGAAAGTGATTAAGGCATCGATGGGTACAAAAACATAAAATTAGTGTAGTAGTAGTGTAGTATGTAGTAACTTTTCTCTTGTTTCGTTATGTACTGACTATATATAATGAAAGAAGAGAAATGAAGCGCGGCCTCACTACGTACAAAATCAATACAAAATTTAATGTCAAAAATAATGACGATACACCGCTAGATATTTCAACTTTAATTCATCAAGCCCGGTATATACGGTCGCCGGTGACCGGGACACAATAGAAATTCTATTGTTCTCTTGTTGTTCGATGTAAACTGACCCTTATATTAAAGAAATATCCATTAGTAAGACATGTTATATCGCGTCGAGCTGCCTCTCAGCTATAATCGCTTATATTATTTTCCTCGTACATTCCGATGATAAAATTCCCTTCTCGACGCATTAGTAAATCAGACTGCAAATTATCCTGACACCCTGACAGACGTTTACAATAAATACAAGTCCTCGATTTCGCCTGAGGTCTCTGAACATCGAGGAACAGGTTTCAAAAGCTATAACTTTTAACAACTAATGACGCACAAAGAATTAGCAAGCGGACGTGGCAATTAATATAAAATGCATTACGAATTACGATCAAACCACTAGGAAGTCGGAGTTCTAAAATTGAATTACTTTAAAAGTCGTAGATAAAACAGTTAAAGGTTTTATTGTTAGTATTACCTAATACATAAATAAGATGGTTACGATGATTGTGCTCGTTAAAATAATATGGCTAAAGATATTGGGAACAGATGGAGGGCTATAATCTTCTAGACCTTTTTATGCTGGTCAAAGTACTTATAAAACAAGCATTATGCATTTGCATCTCGCGTAACGGGACCACTACACGACTTGCATTCTAAAACCCTTAATGCCGTGTGCACTATCAACATGTAAATCATCTTTTATCTTAATCGTATGGTAGAGGCGAGGTATGTAAATTTTATTGAGTCGATTTAGTTTTATTTATTTAGCTTTTGAGTTGAATTAAATTGAAATATTTTTCTCTTAATTACAAAAAGTAAATCTAAGTTCAACAATAATAATATGCACATTGCTGATTGCACATACCACAACAATACACGTTATTTTACGAGACAAACATACCAACTCTTTATATAATAATATGATAATAAACACGAATAGAGAAACTATAGTTTTTGAAGGCACACGTTTCAAATGTCAATGTCAAAGGAAGCAGATATATACACTCACTTCTGTAGCTTGTATGTCGCATACAAATGTTGTATTAACATTAAATTTACATTCATATTTTATTGATACAGCTCAAGGATTGTGCGTAAAATACACGGTTATAGAGATTTTATTGACAATACGACAATAGAAGTCCTTAAGTTTTGTTTAACGCGTTGATAAAATATTAATGCCAGCCAAAAATATCTTAAACGACTTTATTAATAACTATTAATAATATCTTTGCAGTTACCATGGTTTTGGAACGAAGTTCTTTATCGCGCGTTCGGCGTAAAGGAGGCTAGACAGAACGATATTTGACCTCGACACTTTTTTATTAATACCTGCATGGTAGGGGCAGAGGGCGTTGATAGTATTCCTGTGCGTCAACTAGATGGCGTTTTTTGAGAATAAACAGTGACGCGTTGTTAGTATTCCTGGGCGTCAATAGATGGCGTTTTTTTTAATATTTTCTTGAGTGTATATGTCATATTATGTATACGGGTTTTTTGAACATAGAAAGAAATAGAAGAAATAACTTCGTTCCATTCGGATGTCCCTTGACACCTCTCAAGTTTTTTTTATTATTGAACTACCGTTAAATTCCCTGTTTCTAAGATTTTTTTCACAAGTTTATCTTTTTACTATTCACAAGTTTATCTTAATTGGCCAACATTAAAGCTTAATCCTGCCAAAAAAAAACTCAGAAACCGGCCATAATATGAACTTTTGTTTTGTTCTGAGTGGATTCCACTCAACTTAACATTATTCGGTTATTTTGAAAACTGAGATACATATAATATTTCCTTATAATGAAAATACCAATGTTGTTAAGCTGTATAAAATATACCACATCCAACCTTCCTAACTCCCCAGTTGGTGGGCAGGAGCAAAGTGCGGTGACGCGTATCCACATACTTTTTGTACTTTTTAATTCCCATACCATTATCCCATGGTACTCTGTTCAACGACGCGACTCGGTCTTGACAGAAAGCTGATTAACAGTGCACATTCAAGATTTATTACTGACTCGCACTTCAAAAGCACATTTTTGCTTTTACAGTAGATAAGAAAAGGCTCAAAAAATACGAAAAAAAAAATTTTTTTTTTTGTAGTTTTATAGCTTGTTACTTTCATAATTCAATGAATAAAACACATTAAAACGTATATGGGGTGTAGGTAACAAAACTAAGTGATCTGGGGGGGATACACGGGACAATTTGTCGTTTCGATCGATCGACCAGAAAATCGTCCAATCGATCTTTTGAACGTCAAATCGTTTGCGATATTGCTACACACATACAATTTGTCGTTCGATTTTAACATCGAGGAGATAAATCGTTACGATAATTGTCCCGTGTATGGCCACCTTAAAGTTTACTATTTATGATGTAGAAAAAAACTACTTGCTAGATCTCGTACAAACTAATTTTCGTTGACTAAGTTTTTATAGTAGTGTACATTTTTTTTAGAATTATCATGCCCCTACTTTAGAAGTTAGAGGAGGGGGGGGGGGGGGGGGGACACATTTTACCACCTTGGAAGAGTCTCTCTCGCAAACTATTCAGATTATAAAAAATGATATTAGAAACCTTAATATGATTTTTGAATACCTATTCATAGATACCCCACAGGCCCACAGGTATAGGTTGGATAAAAAAAATTTTTTTGTACCTATGGGGACCACTAAAATTTTTAATAATTTTTCCATTTTTGTATCAAAATCTTAATGCGGTTCATAGACTACATCTACTTACCAAGTTTCAATAGTATAGCTCTTATAGTTTCGGAGAAAAGTGGCTGTGACATAGGTACCGACCAACAGACAGACAGACATGACGAATCTATAAGGGTTCCGTTTTTTGCCATTTGGCTACGGAACTCTAAAAAGTAACTCTTTCAGCGCTGACACTTACACAACGAACTCGATAAAGGGTATCTTACACACCCTAAAGTAATTATCACTTTTGTTGTATAATATTATACTGTATATTGTAATAGTTTTTGGTTATCTAAAGTCTGCATTTAAATCTTATATCTTTAAACGAGCAATTCTTGTATATATATTTATAATTGAAACCTCGGAATCGGCTCCAACGATTTTCATGAAATTTAGTATATAGGGGGTTTCGGGGGCGATAAATCGATCTAGCTAGGAATCATTTTTAGAAAATGTCATTTTCATCGAATACCGAGCAAAGCTCGGTCAAATAGCTAGCTAATCACACATCACTGTTTGGACCTTCGAGACATCGGTATTGGGAACGTAGGATAATTTCCAAGTAGAGTAATATACGAAAGTATGTTAAATATGTTGAACAGATATTAACAACATGGCTATCGACAATCCCTATCATTATTCAGTTACAAACCAGCTCTATCTAGGCTAACTTTTCACCTTGTTTTTCCCGTCATGTACAACTGATACTTGCTTGAAGAATAGACATTCGATATCGTCCCTGATATTATTATTACTAGACAGTAATATTTTATAACAGTTGCTAAAATCATCGTCTACGTGATAAATATTTTTTTTTATTTAAGTTAACTTAAGGTGAAGTCAATAAAATATAAAGAAAAAATTGAATAATAAACATGAATGAATATTCAAAGTATGTTAGAAAAAAAAACTAAAAATGAATTAAACCATAAAAATTCGAAACATTACATTAATTTCATGGCTACTTGCATAAGCTTTTCATATGTTTTAAATGACATTCCACAGCCTGCAAGGACGTCAATTTTTAGTCACAGATTAGTAAGATATGGGTTGAGTATTTTTTGGTATTGCAACACATAATTAAGGTCAGGCGCACACGCAACCTTTTCAAGTGTGAGAACAACTAATTAGCAGCATCAGTTCTCAGGATGATCGTTTTCTAAGATCTCTTCATACCAGTATAATGAAGATATCTTCATTCTAGAGGTTTCTTTAGATAGCAATGGCAGTTTCTCTTTAGTGGTAGGAGGGTCCTAAATAGGATGAATATTATAAGGTCCCTTAAGGTATAATATTATGCTCACAAATTGTTAATTTTGCAGTTAGTTATTATGTTACGATAATTATATGTAACTAGGTTAAGAAAACATAGAATATATTACAAAATAATTGGCTAACTTTTATTAAAATTTTCATTAAAATGTAACCTACCCCAATTTTGTTTCTTCAATATTTATAAGTCGACGGAGTCCCGCTACGGGCTTTTATATCTGGGTGGTTCACAAAAAAATAACCACGATGGCTTGCCCGATACGACTTTATTGGAACCCAATAAAGTCGTATTGGGCCAACATTGCTATTGATTACCTAAGAATTATAATATACTATTCTTATACAACACTTTTGGAATGATAAATTATCGACCCCTACTCACCACAGCCTTACGATCAGAGTTGGGCAAAAAGTAATTAGATTAACAATTACACAATTACAAATACATTGTAGTTGTTAATCTGATTACAAAATAATCAGATTGATGAAGTAATTGTGCACCTGAAATTAACCAGTAGTCGATTCGAATGTAATTGGAATAAATTTTATTCTAATTACAATGTAATCAGATTACTTGTAATTTAAATACATGGAATTACTTTTTTTTTTTCATAATGATAAGTCCTAGACCCTAGTTTAACGTCGGTGTATCCTGGATTGACAGTTCACAATAGGACTTCCCATTTCGTAAAATAATCACAAATATTCGTTAACTCAGAAATAATACTTATAAACTAATTTTTTTTTTATGAAATAAGGGGGCAAACGGGTCACCTGATGGAAAGCAACTTCCATCGCCCATGGACACTCGCAGCATCAGAAGAGCTACAGGTGCGTTGCCGGCCTTTTAAGGGAATAGGGTAATAGGGGAGGGTAGGGATGGGAAGGAAAGGGAATAGGGGAGGGTAGGGAAGGGAATAGGGTAGGGAATTGGGCCTCCGGTAAACTCACTCACTTGGCGAAACACAGCGTAAGCGCTGTTTCACGCCGGTTTTCTGTGAGAACGTGGTATTTCTCCGGTCGAGCCGGCCCATCCGTGCCGAAGCATGGCTCTCTCACGTATATTTAAATTGTGGTTCGAATAAAGGTGAATGGCAGGATCCATACAGCATAATTTTGTTGTTGTTTTTCAACAGAATTTTTACTATGTAAGTACACACAACAGAATTTTTATTATGGCAATTAGACTATCTATTTTGATAAACTTATCTAAATAGGTATTTATAATGTAGATCTATCAGGATCTGATGGCGATTTTTAGCAGCAGATTATCAAAAAATTTCCTTGATCATTAGATAGTTTTTTATATTTGCATGTTTCACACACAGAATCAGGCGCTATAAGAACCCCGGTATTGCTAGAGTCAATACTCAATTTACTTTCTCACTTTTTGCTATCAGATTCTAGTAGACCTATCATTTTATGTTATATTTTTTTAATGTTGCCATAAGTAAAATACTTAATAAATACTAAAGTTATTATAGAAACGTTTATTATGAATTATTATTAAACTCTTATTTACTTATATCTCATAATGAAAAGAATATATTACATAAAATCACATTACATTGTACATATTATAAATGTACTTATATTTTGTTCTAATTTTTTCCATCGATATTTTTTCTTGTCATGGCAATCAGTTAAAGAGGCCATTTATAAAGAAGAAGAAGAAGACAGATGAAGAAAATCATTAGAAAATCTCAAATCTCAATAGGTACCTAATCCATTAATCTCAACTTGAACCAAAGATTATGAAACCCGCGGTAGTAATTATTATAATATTATTATCTTTGTATGAAACTAATAATCAACATCCAACACAATCAACGGTAGCAGCATGTACCTATTAATTTGTTTGGGTAGCAGTTGTGAGTTGTGACTTGTGTTTGTCAGTTATTTTCTGTTGTTTTCAAATTGAGAACTGAGAAGGCCTGCTTTATGCGACGAGAGTAAAGATCTTGTGAATATTAATCGACTGTGGATATATCTTGGATATTATGTAAGTAGTTTACTTCAAATAATATATTTTACGTGTTAGCCTAACCATGAACTTTTTATTAAATTTTAAGTGTTGAAATGTTTTCCTTTCATTTTAAACCATGAAACTAATCTAGCAAAGTACCTATTATTAAGGAAAAAGTATGGAATAATTAACAATACTTCTAATCACTATCATTATTTCCAGATTACACCTACTGATCATATTTGCCATGCATGCTGGCAACTTGCGTATCATGCATCTACTGAAAATATGTCCAGCAGCAGCAGCGGTTGGCCATCATAATATCTGTGTTGTATCATGTGGATTATCCATAGTAATAGCAAATCGATGTAGAATTTTAATTGAAGGGACAAATGAAGAACAACAAAGAGTGGCTTCTATAGTATCTTCTTGGATTCAAGCACGAGAGGTAAACAAACAACCAAACAAATCTTTATTTTCACATAAAAAATTTACAGGATATTCTTACACAATCACTGATCTCCATACTAGGATTCCCTGAGTTGTGGAGACCAGTAAGGTATTAAAATAAATTTATATGTAGTACCATCACTAGTGTTTCTTAATTCATTATTGCAGTAGGAAATAAAGTAATTTATTTCCTCAGCGTGATACCGGATTCATGGCAAGCTTTTCTCTAATTATATTTTTATTTTAGCTTTGGTCTCAAGATGAAAAACCAGAATAGTCCAAGTAATTGAGGACTTTCAACCTGAATATATGGAATCAGCTTTAATGTGTACTGTATGTGGCCAGTCTGGACACCACAACTTCAGACTTAGAGTGGAATCCTGAAAACATTACTCGTTTGCTGGAGCAACAAGAGGTATATAGTTTAAACTCTAATCTAATAATCAAATTAACGTATGTCAGTGTTTAATTTGTTTTTTACTATTGTTGTTTTGATATCTGTCCATCTCATCAAATGATTTATTTACAGATGTCATCTTTGAATGAAGTTTCTGGAGTTTGTTGGAACCAATCTCGAGACATAAGGTCAGATATTCCAGAAGCTGATGAAAGATCCCAACAAAATATAGTGTTGTTCAATATAAAAAGAGCAGCTGAAACACCAGGACATTGCGTTTTTCAAGAATGCATGAATCCTGAGCAAAATGTTGTGCCTCGAGTTGCCTGTGCCTGTGTTGTGTTGTTGTGCTTTAAGCTAAAAAAAGTCCTGCCTTTTAACTGCCAACAAAATAAGTTTTTCCAGAAAGAAAAACTTATTTTGTATTTATTGTAACAGAAAGAAACATGAATGGTCAGGTCGCTATCAAAAGCTATTGCATTGTAGGCCTAAGAACAGTGGGATGCTGCTCACATGTTTATGAGCATCATTTGGTACCTAAGCTATGCTCGCCATGAGGGTACTCCTGCCCCTGCCCCTATCTTAGATAAATATAATTGTAATAAGAATAATTATGAAGTTATAAATTATGATAAATTTTTCTTAAAAAAAGTGTTGTTTTATTACCCGTGTATGTAGTACTTATATCTTAATGCCTGCACCCGAACCTTTTGTAATCTACAAACGTAGCGTACAAGCACAAAACAGCATAATATGATTATAGGTAAGGAAATGCTTAAGCAGCTCCGTAGTCTACAAAAATTATTATGAATGCCTTGCCGAGCTTAAAGAGTATGATCTAAAAACAAAGGGATTATGGTGTCCTGCAGACCAAGAGGAAATTTTGTGTTCAGCTGTCACTTAACATACAAAACACAACAGCTGAAGCTGTCATTTAACACTATTTTTATGGGAGTGTAGTATTTCCCCGGTTACCGCTGTCCATTTTGACTGCAGGTCTAGCAGCTTGGCACTACCACTATTAAACTTCATAATTAAGTATTGAATTGTTGCACTATGCTTTTATACTGAACCTAAAGGTATGTCCAAGTTCATCCCACTGAGTGGATACCATCCTCATCTCAAATTATCTTCGGACTGTTATTATGTAGAACGGTAAAAATATATAAAGTAGGTACGTTGAATTTATGAATATACTTAATTATTTTTAAAACATTAATTATTTACGTTTTTACGAAAACTATAAGTACTGATACACACTGTAGGTCAATAATGTTTTTTTTTAATAATATTGTAATGAGTATATAATATAATTAGGTAAGTAAGTAAGTATAAGTAATAATATCATAGCTGTAGGTAGGTACATAACCTCAAAATTTCAAACAAAACTGGCTATTACTTTTATGTCCCAAGTTTTAAAATCTATACTTAAAGTATTTAATTATACTTACTTATTAGGTATAAATTATAAATACGAAAGTGTGTCTGTCTGTCGTTCTATCTGTCTGACCTCTTCACGCCTAAACCACAGAAAGAAAAGGCTTTTTCTTGGTAAAGTAAATGTTTTTATTTTTCTTAGAGAATGTCATACTTCATGTTGTATTACTTATTTGTATGATATTATAAATTATTATTTACATTTTCCACTTCTTGTATCGATCTGATGGGCATATTTAATGCTTTATTTACCTATACCTACAGTAATTCCCTAAAAATAATACCTCTAGCACGGACGTAAAAAAAATAACCTCTAGATAGTAGATACAGTACTCTGTTTTTAACTCCTGACAGTTGACACTGTAATAATATTAGAGTAATTAGTCGAAACCAAAGTATTCAATTACAAAAGGACTTAATTTCAAATTAATTAGATTTCTTTGAAATTGGATTACATAGGAATCAATTGCTTTGTGTATTTCTATATTTAAATTTGAAAATATTTGAATTACAATGTAATTAGAATAAAATGTATTCTAATTACTTTGCAATTAGATTGATAATTAGATTAACCAGTATTTCAATTATGCCCAACTCTGCTTACGATGCCTTGAAAACACTAAAGTTAGTAAGTAAGTAACACGTAAACACCAGAAAACATAAGCTCAGTTTATCTCATGATTACGAAAATTTCAAATGCGAATTTCTCCTAAATTTTCCGGGGGTGGAAGTAGTACGGGGAGGTTTATCTCACAAAAAACATATCCTTCCTCAACCCATGTGACCACCAAAAAAAATTGGCTAAGGTTTACAAACCTACCCCAGGTTTGTAAACCTTAGGCCATTTGCATTTCTGAATTTCTGTTTGTTGAAGAAAGTCATCAGACGTCATAACTCATAACATCTATATATTAATACGTGAGCCAAAAACTTTGTATCCCTTTTGATGAAAAGTGGGGAAACGTAGGTGAATGAAATTTTGCACAGTTGTAGTTTATATGGTGAAGGAGTGCATCGAGCTATAAATATTACTTTGAAATTATGCTTTTATCATACATTTTTTTAACAAATAAAACATTAAACATACTACAACACACACACTAGGAAAAATGACAGATTTTTGAGTGACAAGCCTATACATACGAATTATACTCTTTTATTTATGGTTGAAGTCTGCTGACAACAAGGTGACAAATTAAAAATGGATAATAGTTTTTTTTATTGAATCTTAGATACTATTAGACAATGCTTACACGACCAGTCTGAAAAAGCTGAGTCCCAGAGACAAGAGTTGTAAAAAATATGATAAAGTCAATATTTTTTTACAAAATATAGGTAGTAGTTCTAATTAATGTTGTTGAAACTAAGGTCGAATTTCGACCATTGGGCGATCTCTAGTATAAGCAAAACTTTAAATAAACATTTTAATTTAAAAAAATTCGGAATGCAAACTATGGCCATCCTTTACTTAGCCGCTTAGCAAATTCTTAGTTTATTGCTAAAGTAGTGCAGGTGAAAAAATCTAAAATAATCCTGTTCAAGTTATAAGTAAAACGAAGGTAAGAATGCCCATAGAAGATAATAAATGGATATGTCATGACTTTTTATTTAAATAACCATTAGCTAAACTGGTTTAAACAGCAGTTTTTTTAAGAAACTTCAATGTTGGGCTTCTTTGTCTTCTCAATCTATATTATTTATAAACAATACACATACATACTTTTTTTTTACAAATTATACGTTTTTTTCTTGCTTATATTCTAGCCTATCTCGAAAGTTGAAAACCGGCGTGAAACAGCGCTTACGCTGTTTTTCGCCGAGTGAGTGAGTTTACCGGAGGCCCAATCCCCTACCCTATTCCCTTCCCTACCCTCCCCTATTCCCTTCCCTTCCCATCCCTACCCTCCGCTATTACCCTATTCCCTCTTAAAAGGCCGGCAACGCACCTGCAGCTCTTCTGATGCTGCGAGTGTCCATGAGCGACGGAAGTTGCTTTCCATCAGGTGACCCGTTTGCTCGTTTGCCCCCGTATTTCATAATAAAAAAAAAGTAAGTTGGCGAGCATTAATGCAACGATAGGCAAGTAAAGCAGAATTTTTGTATTAAAACCCATCTTTTGTTAAAATCCATGTACTATCCATGTACTTATAGACACTATGTCATACACTATTCAACTATTCATAATATTATGTACTATAGTACTGATGGTATTTGGATTTGAGCAGTACATTTTACCATTTCTAAAAAAAATATGATGATGATTAATTTATTGTACCTGTAGCTATTTTATCAGTACACAAAGCAATGGTGTAATAATTATTTATGATAAACATATTATGACCTTATCTTCGAAAAACCTTACATCCTTGTCAAGTGGCGTTGATGCAAACCGGATCTTCGACGAATATTTGAAGATGATTCATTTAAAGCTTTAAATTAAATTTGAGGGTAGACACCTATTTTTAAATGTCAATAATATTTTTGTCTTCAACATGTTATTTATTAAAACTAGTTGTAAATTTTCGATACAGCTAAAATATAATGATGATTGATGAAGTTATTTACAATAATATAAATGTGGATATTTTTTTATCTACAAAAAAACTTGTAACTAAAAAAGAACCCCAACAACTTTCCATAATAATTTTCAATGAATGCAAGAACAAAAAATTAATGAAGATGCATACGGAGCCAATATAAGTGAACCGGCTTTTGAGGATGATATCATCAAAAGAAAATAAAAACGAATACTGGACAGTGCACTGGGCGACAATAAATGACATCTTTGACAACTTTGAATTCAGCGTAAAATGAAAGTAAACAAATTACTTTCTATAAATAAAATTATCAACAAATAATTAGTACTTAGATGTGAAAACTTACCTTAAAAGTGTTAAGACATTCCAATATTTATAAGATAAATAAAAAAAAAACTATCACAGCAGTTTTCAATGTCACAAACACAATAACGGAACACACTTGTAAGTCGTGAAAAAGAAATCAAAGCGACAAGTCGAACGCAATTGGTCAGGTTGGTTCTTTAACGCTCGTAATAAAATTCAAATTGGCCAATGAGGTCACTGCGCACGCGCGTGCGTCATCTACAGGTGACAGCCGCAGACTGACTGGCTAAAGTGGTTTCTTAAATAACGACCGAGCTAAATCGAAGAGCCTTCTCCACGCAACCCGTCAAGTGGCTCGCCGACGTGATACTCGATAACAAGCCTTGGGTCTTCGTGAGTGGAACCATTACGCTGTGGCAATTAATTGCATTATAAGACGTTTCCGCCGTGCAGAAAGAAACTTGCCAGTTGCCACCTTGGTCGCCTTCATATGCGCACGAGTTGACTTTTTGCTATAACTTCCAGTACCATTCTTTTTTAATTTTTTTATCACCATATTGGTTGAAGTTATTTTTGTATCGACCTGTAAATATGTTCCACTATAAAAGGGTAATGCAGCTCGAGTTTCTAGATTATTTCAGATACTTGAGCTCCTCGTTTATCAGACCTTTAAAGTTTTTTCAAGTTTTAGTATTATTGAAAATCTGGGAACATTATTCTTATTATATTAAAAACTTTATAACACAAATAATTTTATTCATTTAACTCAGAAGAAGACCTAATTTCATTTTTATTTAAGCATTAAGCATATCTAAACTTTTAATTTCTGACTTATGGTCATTGAAATTTTCTGATCCTCCTGCTTTGTTTGGGAAGCTTGTTGAAATTCGTTGCGGGTTCAAGATATAGCATGTCTTATTCCTGAAATCATATCAAAGGGTTTTCATTATCGCTGTTACCGTATAATATTTACAAGTAACAACAGATATGCAGTTATCAGAAAACCAAAACCCGTTAAAAATTATAACATTACTAGCTGTCCCGGTGAACTTTGTGTTACTTTAAAACCTTCCCTGGACTTCTACGAATATTTTAAGGCTAAAATCAGCCCAATCCGTCCAGCCGTTTTCGAGTTTTAGCGCGACATTTGAAAATCCATTTTTATATATATATATATATATATATAGGTTTTGGTATGTTCGGTTCCATATTAGGTCACTTTTTAATTTTGGTAAGTATTTAGTTTTTTACATTATCTTATATCTTTAAACGGGCAATTCTTGTATATATATATATAATTGGAATCTCGCAATCGGCTCCAACGATTTTCATGAAATTTAGTATATAGGGGATTTCGGGGGCGATAAATCGATCTAGCTAGGAATCATTTTAAGAAAATAACATTTTATTCGTGTTTTATCGAATACCTAGTAGTCAAATAGCTAGTATTACTTATAATTCCAGATGTTATCACAGTTGGAGCAGTCATCTAAAATCCCCTGGTTTCGTTTTGTAGTTGCGTACATGGAGCAATGCCGCTTGAGTCCTGGCATTCCACTTTCGCTTCACTCTATTGGCTTCTACGTGATAACTTCCGGATATATTTTTAATGTCACATTTTTCATTTTAAACCTCACAACCACATAGATAGCTGAATAAAAGGTATATCTTTATTTGAGGCACCCACTAAAAGGTAAATATTTAAACACTGTTTGACATAAGTACTAAAATAAGTTTTTAGTCTGCAGTTAAGTATTGCAGATTAAAAAAATCTTTGTAAGGGTCACTTCAGACCGCAACGCGACGAGGCGAGGTGAGGCGCGGCGTGTCATAAATTTGTATGGATTTGACAGATTTCAAATGCGCGACACGTCTTGCGAATCTGTCAAATCATCATGCATCTACGCGTCGCGTTGCGGTATAAATCAACTCTAACACAATACATAGTGCATAGTCTAAACTTAGTCACATTTTAGTTGCACCTAGTAAATATCTCATTGTAAAATTCTTAATTATTTAATTAATAATAGTCATTACTGAGTTTCAATGCCGCAAGACTCGGAACACCAAAGAGTTAAGAACCTGTATGCACCTCTCCCATAAAAATCGTAAACGAAGGTAAGGTATATAACCGTTTACGTAACATTATCATTAAATCTACTTGGAGAGAAAGCCATTTCGTATTATTGGAAATTATTTATATCTTGATTTTGGCATTCCCAGAATTAAATTATTGTAGACCCAACGCACATTTTCACCTACAAAGCTTTTGTTGTTATAAATAGTCAGGTGTATATTAACGATAATTGCTTTTGTGAAGACAGTTTTATGCAATAACAGTTTGATTCAAATTATATTTTTTAAAACACATTAAGTACTTCAATCTTGATTATTGTCTGTTGTACCATCGAGGAAATTGATTCCTAGGCAGTTGACGGACCTACCTCATTTGGTCGACTTATGTCAATTCAAAGTTAGATGTGATCGGTCGGATGAGTTTGACTTAACGCGACCAAACTACGTAGGTCCCCCATCTGCCTAGGAATTAACTTCTCTGATAGTACATTGTACGAGCCACTTAATTCTATAAAGGCAGGGAAAAGCCAGTTTGTAAGCCAAATATATTTAAGCTAACATTCAAATAATATGTCGGTTTTCTGTAGCGCGGCGATCGTAATATTATCGTAAAATTGCACTTCTAGATTCTAGAAAACAGAAAACCGGCGTAAAACAGCGCTTGCGCTGTGTTTCGCCAAGTGAGTGAGTTTACCGGAGGCCTAATCCCCTCCCCTATTCCCTTCCCTTTCCATCCCTACCCTCCCCTATTACCTTATTCCCTCTTAAAAGGCCGGCAACGCACCTGCAGCTCTTCTGATGCTGCGAGTGTCCATGGGCGACGGAAGTTGCTTTCCATCAGGTGACCCGTTTGCTCGTTTGCCCCCTTATTTCATTAAAAAAGACAAGCTTACTTTTACGTTGTGACAAAATATTCTTAATCTTCTTTAAAATATTTTATTTGATCTCGAAACTCCTGTTTTCCTCAACAAAACTTTACCTATCTTGGACATAAACATTCTACGCTTCGGTCAGTCAATACACTAATTCTTGCGCCTTCCCTTCTCACAATACTTCTATGAGTGGGTTTATTGCGGTGGCTCCGAGAAATTTTCCCGTACTTACACATCCATACCGAATTCCACCTAAGTCAGTTCCGGGATTCAAGTGTGAAAGATCAAAGAAGTAACAAGATAGCTTTTCGCATTTTAACATTGGTATCGGATATGAATGTATTAAAACAGACATAATACAGTCCAACCGCTGTCTCGATTTAATTGTCTACAGTGTGCGCTGGCTCGAAATAAAGTCAACCGGATAGTGGAGGTCGTTCTTCGACATTCCTCGGCCATACTTTAGGTATCTCCGTCGGTCCGAGCGTTATACGTTACTTCATAAATTCAACGCCGAGGTCGGTCATTTCACTCGGCCAAACCAGTATACATCTTCGAAAGGAAAAATTAATTAACAATAAATCATCGTTTTTGTCATAACATTACAATCGGACCGCGAAGTTTATTGCCGCAATATATTTTCACTACTTGACGCCCGCAACTCCGTTGCGCCAAAATTCGTTTATTGCGCAGGACATTTGTCCTTTCTCGGGACTCACGGTATCCCCATACCCAGCAAAATCGGTTCAGCGGTTTGGGTGTCAATAGGTAACAAACAGACAGACACAATTTCCCAATTTATAATATTAGTATGGATATGGATATTGGATACACTTCTAGGGATCGTCACGTTGGACGGATTACCATTTTTTTTATGAAATAAGGGGGCAAACGAGCAAACGGGTCACCTGATGGTAAGCAACTTCCGTCGCCCATAGACACTCGCAGTATCAGAAGAGCTGCAGGTGCGTTGCCGGCCTTTTAAGTGGGAATAGGGTAATAGGGGAGGGTAGGGATGGGAAGGGAAGGGAATTGGGGAGGGTAGGGAAGGGAATTGGGTAGGGGATTGGGCCTCCGGTAAACTCAGCCACTCGGCGAAACACAGCGCAAACGCTGTTTCACGCCGGTTTTCTGTGAGAACGTGGTATTTCTCCGGTCGAGCCGGCCCATTCGTGCCGAAGCATGGCTCTCCCACGTAAAATTGCTGCCATGATCGCGAAGAACAGCTGTACAGTAACAGTCGATGATAGACAGTAAGTAATATGGAGCTTCTCTACGCAGATCAATGATGCAGGTCGAAATAAAGCGATTATTATAATTGTCAGATCAACGCAAAGAGGCCTTTAGCATCAGCCTGATACTCGCTGTAGTGTCATTTCAAAAACGTACTTTTTAATCCATGTTTCCAAGTTGTGTGTTGTCTATTTGGTTTCTGGGGTTTTTAACACTAATGGTTTTACTACAAAAGATTTAAACACTTGTTGACCAGTTGATTAGAGAAAAATTAAGCACAAAATGGTCTCAAAACAACTGTTCAATTACAGTTGTTTAGTTTGTTGTGGTAAGACCGTTATAGTTTATCTATCCTCTAGAGCAGTGTTTCTCAACCTTTTTTAGCCACGGACCCCTAGAAAGGCAAGCACAGTTCTCACGGTATACCTTAATAAAATAAACAGCAAAAAATCGGCTTATGTTTGGTCCAGAGAAGACACCGCAAACCCCAATACATATACTCGCAGACCCCCAGGGGTCCGCGGACCAGAGTCTAGTGCTAAAACATTCACCAATCAACAACGTCGTTGAATACCTATATAAACTTCTATCAAAAAATCAAAGCAGCTACGGCTTTAGGGTGGGCGCAGCTGGACAACCGCCTAGGGTGCCGGATAAAAAGAGGTGACTCGCACTTGGCTAATTTCTTTGTGGTGTGTATTTGAATAATTGCAGTTGGGAGGCGCCGAATAAATCTCGCCCAGGGCGCTGGTTACTAAAGCCGCCACTGCAAAAAATCTCAGCAAACAGGTACGTAAGACATAATAATTTAGAACAGTCACTACAATGGAAATTTCCTCAATGTGATTGTAAAACCGCTACATAGTGTTTTACATAACATACTTAATAATAACACCTTCTAGTGCATTCTTTCACATTCCTACACTGTATGAATGTGGATCATAATAATTTATATTACTTATAATAAAAAATACGTGTGGCACTCGGGGACTGCCGCGGTAAAGTTATTGCATAGCATTTTTTAACAACTTATGCAATTATAATTCGCATACGTCTAGTCGCACACACACAAACACCGTGCCGTGTAGGCACGGTGTTTGTGTCGCGTGTGGCACGCCGCACCTGGAGTAGTGTTAGGGTTTTCTCGTTATGGAATTTCCAGATTCGGTCGCCGCGTTCAAAGGCCGCGATAAAAGCTAATGTTATAATCATATTAAAGTTAATATACCTAGCGGAATAGAGAAACAAAGGCCTGAGCAAGCGAGATGTCACTATCATTAACACTGCGTGGTAAAAAGAGACGTGTGATACATGGCAGCAGAACTCTTTTTTTGACGTCCAATCGGCACTTATCGGCACGTTGACAAAAACGTACACATATTTTTATACGCAGATGAAAATTAATTTCGGTTTCGTTTGACAGCTCGAGATTGTTGCTCTTGATTAATATACCGCTAGGTATATTAACTACAGCATGACTGGTGAGACATGATTATAAGGAGAGTACTCGGTACTCGATTCTCATTATAATTATGTAATAAAATTAGGTACTTAATTTTTGACCAAATTACCCTTTAAATAAATGAATCATGGTTACTACGCACTATTACTATGCGGCCGGCGCGGCTCGCGCCCCGCGCCGCGCGCTACCCCTTCCACACGCGGTGTCCATGCGTTGGGTAAATAATTATTTAACTTTAAGCTACATTTACTCAGTGAACAATTGATATTATTTTTTATATTATTTTTTTCAACTAATATAATAGCCAAATATCACGTCCTCGAGTATTGAACATAATATTGTCTCACCAGTCAGGCTGTATATGGTTTTAATGCTGACTTTTTCACTTATCAGTTATCACCGAATAAAAGCAATAAAAGCGGTAAAGAGTTTTGACAATCCAACTTAAACAAAAATTCGTGCCACCTAATAACAGTCTGTCTGTCTGTTTACTGTTACCCATTTTGTTGAAATTTGGTAAGTACGGATATACTTTGAGACCTCAGAACAGGAAAATAAGAAAAATGGATAATAATAATTTACCAACCGTGCTATAAAAATAACATATTTTTTACACAACTTATATAAAAACAATTCTTTGTTAAGAATTAACGTTTCTAATTTAGTATAAAATTTATATCGACAATAAATTATATTGATAGTTTGATTTCTTCATATTATGTTGGCAATCAAAAGCTATGTATGTTACCGTTAGACTAATCCGAATATTGTGTTCAATTTATACCCGTTGCTAACTGGAGGCATGTTATAACTCGGAACATTGTTATATTTTTGTTTTTCTCTTTCATCATAAATTACGCTTTGTTAAACTATTATATCATGTTTATAGCATTTATGCAACTCACATAATACTTTTATTAAATTGAAAGCTATTTTAGTCTAAAACAAGTTAAAGCTAGTAAAACAAGACACTTGTCATTTTACTAATACTGATTCTGCTCTGTTGTATAACTAACACGTACTCACTGAGGATTGTATACAGGCTGTAACAAAAATAAGTGATAATACTTTAGGGTGTGTACGTGTTCCTTTTAGAGAGTTCACTGTGAAAGTAGCAGCGCTGAAAGACCAAATTTTTTAAGTGAAAACTTCTTTAGCGGCGTTGAGCACTTTTGTGGGATTGGAAAAACTGTGAAACTCGCGTTAGATTCTCGTGCTGATCGAAAAACCATAAGACGGTTGGAGAGTAGTGTTGTAACATCGAAATCGATTATTTAAAATCGATTTTCATAAAAAATGGGTTAAAAATTAAATCGATTGTAAGGGTTTCAATTAATTAAAAAAATCGATTTTTTAAAAATCGATTTTCATAAAAAATGGGTTAAAAAAAATTGTAAGGGTCTCGATTAAATAAAAAAAGATTTTTTAAAAATCGATTTTCATAAAAAAGGGTTAAAAATTTAATCAATTGTAAGGGTTTCGATTAATGAAAAAATTAGTTTTTTTAAAAATCAATTTTCATAAAAAATGGGTTAAAAAAAATAATGCACAACGTTAATAATCAAGTTTTCACATCTGCCGGCACTCCCGGAGTGCAACACGTCTTTTTTTGACAGTGAACTCTCTACAAGGAACACGTACACACCCTAAAGTATTATCACTTATTTTTGTTACACACTGTATAAATACCTATAGTGGTATAGCTATTTCAGTGTAAATAGAATAATATAGCTCACTAGTCGATGCCCGCAATTCCGCGTTTATAGCACCTGAATCGTACATTTTTCCGGAATAAAAAGTATCCTATGTGCTTTCTCGGTACTTAAAACATTATCTTCATACCAAATTTCATCAAAATCAGTTTAGCAGTTAAGGCGTGAAGAGGTAACAGACAGATAGACTTCCGCATAGTGTGTATTTTTACACTTCCGCATTTTTTTTAATAAGCATGAATATAATATGGTCTCAAAATTTCTTGTTTTATATTCTTCAGCTACGTAACGTGTATTTTAAAGCTCGTACTATAATTTTCACTCTACTTATTTTTAGTAACAACGATAATAATTATTCTTATGAGATTTTAAGTAGTACATTACGAATCGAATTTCCGTTTGTAATATGTAAATGTATTTTTAGTTCAAGTGTGTTTTAAGTTCTTCTTCTAGTGCCTGTCCAATCACTGAAGGTTTGTCAAACTTTTCCTTATGCGAGTTCTTCCACAGACTTAATCCCTGTCCATTCTCGGATATTCCTCAGCCAAGATGGTTTGCGTTTCCCGGCTATTTTACCCATCATTATGGTTTGTAGAAGCCTGTACTGCTTGCTTCTGAAGATGTGGCCCAGATACGCGACATTTCTTTGCTTGATGGTACGAAGAAGTTCCACTTTTTAAGCATACGTTTGAATACTTCAGCGTTTGTAACTTTGTCCGTCCATTTTATCCGCAACATTTGCCGGTAAGTCCACATCTCAAATGCTTCCAATTTCTTCCTAAGGTCTTCTTTCATAGTCCAAGCTTCACAACCATATAGGACTTGCGGCCAAACATAACACTTGAGCACCTTTTTCGTAACTCAAAAGAGAGAAGGCGGCTTGTGAATATTTTGTTCATTTTCATGAATGTTGCCCTCAATATTTCCATAATATACAAGATGTTTAGTGTAAACACCGTTATCCTTGAAACCATTAAATGAGCTCGTCAAAATGAACAACAACCCGAACTACGCGTTTTTATTATCTTAAATATTAAAAAAACAAACCCTTCTTTTTGTTTACTTTATTGTTTATAAATTTTGCATTTTTTTCAGCCGCTCTTGGAATTTTTACAGAATGTTCTAGATGGTATTCCGGATCGAATGAGCCCAAAATTATAATTTTCGGTGCTGGAGATCAGGTTTTGAGGAAAATGGCACTTGTGAACCAGACTAACGGGCACGGATCTCAGTCTCCCGTTCTCAGCTTTCCGTTACTCAGGATCCCAAGTATTTCTGCGGTCGTGTATCACGCGTTTCCCGTAGTCCCACCTTCAGGAGCAGGAACTCCGTTAGGGTTTTAGTAAGTAGTCCCGGGTGCGTCTTCCGTCCGCCCTGGTGGTCCTCCGCAGACCTCGGGGATGCGTAAACGTTTCCCCCAACGAAAACGAAAAAAAAAAAGGATCCCAAGTATTTGTACTTATCCACTCTCATTAGCAAGGTGCAGCTGTGAACTCTACTTATTGCATTTTGAGGGTTACTAGCATTAGTTGTACATTATTTTAGTTTTTGAAGCGTTCATCCTCAATCTCAAACAAAAATCATCAAATTGTTTTTAGTTAGGCTGCATTGTTATACATAACTACGAGATATGTATAGAAGCATTAATATTGCATTGAATTATATTTTTTTAAATAAAATAAGGGGGCAAACAAGCAAACGGCTCACCTGATGGAAAGCAACTACCGTCGCCCATGGAGATGGACATCAGAAGATTTGTAATTGCGTTGACGGCCTCTAAACCATAGTAAATAGGCGTTGCGTTTTACTCTTTATTTTAATATTTACATTCAATATGTTTTTGGGGGAATGAAAATACAGTTTTGGTCATTATAGTATTTTATTAGATTTTGACTAGACATTTTAAGCACTCGATAGTTACACATTATTCTATGAAGATAAATAATTTAATACTTTGACATTTTTTATACTTACATTGAAATTATTTTAATCATTAAATTATGACTTAAATTCATAACATAAGACGTTAGTTACTAATTTGGTAGGTACTAGGTAGGTACAAAGGACAAAAATATTTGATTATTATTAATATTATTTTCTTAAAGAAAATATTACACGTAGTTGTAGTGATTTTTGTTACACATGATCATGGATATCGGATATGACATGAATGATATGAAAAACATCTTTGTTGGGAATTTGGATATGAATTATTTTTGTAAAGAATAGGATAATGTTTTATTCCTTATTAAGTAATTCTTTAGTGTTTAGATGAATTTCATTCATCTAACTCAACAGTATAATTATCATGATTTATCAATGGTTTTGTAAATTAATTATTATTAAATATAGACAGACAAAATATAATATAAGTAGATTCTATAATATAACTTTTAATTATATACTTACTGACAATCTATATACCATGTGAATCAGAAAATTGATTCATGGGCTAATTAAAGGACCTCTTATTTGCATGATCGGGCAGCGGGCTATGTCAAGTTAATTTAAGTTATGTCCGCTAAGATTGATATAGCCCGACTCAATTACGTAGGTTCGAACTGTCTATGAATCAACTCTGTTATTACTTAGATCTACATTTTAGATTTCCCATAAACTATATAAAATAATTAAACGAGATAATAAAAAAAATATTAATTCGCTATCACGGATTTAACACTACCTAGATATTACTCATTTAACATTTAAGTTCTATATTTTAAATAACAAATACTTAATCGCAACCTTAATAAAATTATTAAATAACAAAACAAATGATTATTGCAATAATTAACTATTATGATTCATATTTTTGGTTTCTATTAGGTAAGTACTAAAATTCTTAAGAAATTGATTTTATTTTGTGGGTATTAAGTAGATACATAAAGACTTAAGTATTCCCATTTTTCCTACTCTTTTTTTAAACTATTTAAATTTAAAAAATAAAAAGTTAGGTTAACTAAACTGGAATACTTGAACTCCTTCTATTAAAAACATAATTTGAAATATAATTTTGAAAAAATTAGATATCTTACTACTTTTTCAGATTAATATCAGTTAAATTAATATGAAAACCTTGGACTAGAGTTTCATGCATTTTCCAGCATCTGAAAGACACCTTAATATTATAATGGATATATTATATAGAACTAGAGGTTATATACCCTTGCCTTTTATCTTCTCAGCGTCAGAAAGAAAATATTTGCCTAGCTTTTACCCTTTGCTTTACATTGTACTATCAGAGAAGTTGATTCCTAGGCAGATGGCGGACCTAAGTAATTTGGTCGCGTTACGTCAAACCTATCCGACCGAAATAACATTGAATTGAGATAAGCCGACCACATGACGTAGGTCCGTCAACTGCCTAGGAATCAATTTCCTCGATAGTACTTAGGCCTTCCTCGTAAGGAACCAGGTCTGCATGGGCTCAGCTTTGCCCTTCATAGACACGTGCCCACGGTAGGTCAACTCGAACTGGTCATCGTGGTTGTCCTCTTGCATCAGGTAACTGTAAAATTAACATTGATTAATCTTCACTGACACCCTTTTAGTGATGAAAATATTAACAAATTATATTGTAGACACTTTTTTTGTGATACGTCATGGAGAAATCCATGTGCCCTACGGCCGTAGCTAGAGGGGGGCATTGGGGGGCAATGCCCTACCTTAAAAATACCAAAACCCAAGAAAATCGTACAATTATGATATTTATTTTACTTCTGCCCTACCTGTAACCAATGCTGCCCTACCTCAAATCTGACTCAAGCTACAGCCCTGGTGCCCCCGCGTCATAGATTTCAAAATTGCGTGGCAAAGGTTACTCTTTCAGCGCTGCTACTTTCACAGCGAACTTTGTTATACTTTGTGTACTACCCTGCACTGAAAGAGTATCTTTTTTAGGGTTCCGTACCCAAAGGGTAAAAACGGGACCCTATTACTAAAACTTCGTTGTCTGTCCGTCTAATAATATCTAATAGCTAGAGAGTTGAAATTTTCTCAGATTGTGTATATTCGTTGCCGCTGTAACTACTAATATATTTATTCTGTGCTATAACAACAAATACTAAAAATAAAATTAATATTTACACCTACAACAGCATACAACAACAAACAACAACGAACGTATTTATACGTGGGAGAGCCATGCTTCGGCACGAATGGGCCGGCTCGACCGGATAAATACCACGTTCTCACAGAAAACCGGCGTGAAACAGCGCTTGCGCTGTGTTTCGCCGAGTGAGTGAGTTTACCGGAGGCCCAATCCCCTAACCCCTACCCTATTCCCCCTACCCTCAACTATTCCCTTCCC
Organism: Aricia agestis; assembly: GCF_905147365.1. Taxonomy (NCBI): domain Eukaryota; kingdom Metazoa; phylum Arthropoda; class Insecta; order Lepidoptera; family Lycaenidae; genus Aricia; species Aricia agestis. The sequence continues at coordinate 6,773,959 of NC_056409.1, read as the reverse complement.
TTCCCTACCCTCCTCTATTAACCTATTCCCTCTTAAAAGGCCGGCAACGCACTTGCAGCTCTGCTGATACTGCGAGTGTCCATGGGCGACGGAAGTTGCTTTCCATCAGGTGACCCGTTTGCTCGTTTGCCCCCTTATTTCATAAAAAAAAAAAAAAAAAAAAACGTACAACAAACAACCCGTACAACAAACGTGATTTTTTTGGCCTTTTTTGCTCTATATCAATACCTAATGGCAACAGGTAGGTATACTTGAATTTTTCTCAAAGTCATGTGTTATGTATTTAATAATAATACTTATTTAAAAAAAAATAAGGGGGCCTTCCATACAAAAAAAAACAAATTTTGCTCTAATTTTTCTCTATAATGGTACGGAACCCTTCGTGCGCGAGTCGAACTCGCACTTGGCCGATTATTTTATTTTACAGGGACAGATACAAACTCTAAAGTAGATATTATCACTTAGTTTTGTTAAATCCTTTTGAACGTTACTTGTCTCATTAAAGACAAGGACATACACTACCTAAGCGTACAACTGTGTTCTTTACTAAGTCCTCATTATAAGGGAATATAATAATATTTTATTTAAATCTTTGTTTGCAACTGTATTTTAGTTACTGTTTTTTTTACCTCGAGCAGACAAATCGTGACCTCGCATTGTAAGGCTCGCAATGTATGGATCTATCCTAAGTCCTAATAGAAAAAAAAACAACAGCTAAAATAGTTGTGTGATAGATGCGTAGCTTAGGTCCCAGGAATCGATAAGGTCATCTAAGTCTAGGGCTTCCGTAAGCAGATTACCGTGCACTTGCAGGTTTTCTATGAATGAGGGGGAATAACAGATTTTGTCTATTAGTAACATTGACATCGACATTGAAGCAGGTGCTTTTAATTTTCAAAATGACGTGGAAAAAATTGTGACAAAATTTTGCAATAAGTAAAAAATTACAAAAATTTTAAGTGCAAAAAGTGATATGGATTCGTTTATGGAATATTACTTTGATGAAGTTTTTTGCAACATCAGACGAGACGGTTTGAACCAAAGACTCAAGAGGAGAGAACTTGTGGAATATTTCAATACAGTCATAACTGGATGTGCTAGGGGTAAACGATGCTTTTGTCTTGAGTTAAAATTTTTCGAATTCAAACATTACAATACCAAAATGTGTCGAAGTGCTTAAACCTCTGTAACATAAAGTGACCGTAACGACTGCAGACGTAGTTATTAACCAGAAAATGTGTACATGCACGATTTAAACTTATCACTAATCAGTGCAGATCACGCAGTAAATTAATCAAAATCACAATGTAAATTGTGTTAAATAAATTGTTAATTTAATGAATTTCCAGGGCAAAACAAATCAGACAATGCAACCTGCAAGTCTTTCGTCAATTCTGCTCTCCGATTCCATGGCAAATGCAAGACTGATAATGGCGATGTGTGTCTTATGGGGAAGTACCATGATATGCTATATATTGCTATGAAGCTGGCTTTCGACTGGAGTCTCCAAGATAACGGAGTGGTAGCAGCCCTGTTGGACGAACTTTACGCCTGTGAAGGAACTTTCGAGAGGATATTTCTAGGTAATAATAATAGACTTCAAATAAAATATTATGCCTAAAGTAACCAGCTCAAAATCATGACCTCACCAAGTTTTTCTTTTTTTCTTTTTTTTTTTAATGTAATAAGGGGGCAAACGAGCAAACGGGTCACCTGATGGAAAGCAACTTCCGTCGCCCATGGACACTCGCAGCATCAGAAGAGCTGCAGGTGCGCTGCCGGCCTTTTAAGAGGGAATAGGGTAATAGGGGAGTGTAGGAATGGGAAGGGAAGGGAAGGGAAGGGAATAGGGGAGGGTAGGGAAGGGAATAGGGTAGGAGATTGGGCATCCGGTAAACTCACTCACTCGGCGAAACACAGTGCAAGCGCTGTTTCACGCCGGTTTTATGTGAGAACGTGGTATTTTTCCGGTCGAGCCGGCCCATTCGTGCCGAAGCATGGCTCTCTCACGTCGTCGTAATTTTCCAAAATATCGACAGTATAAAACTATTTTGAAAACATCGACATACAACATTTCGATTCAAGAAAACTTTTCTAAAATTCTAAAAATTAAAAGGCGTTTCTTTGCCTGCTAAAATTATCACAGTTGTACCAACAGTAAACTAACTAATAATTATCTTTCAGGTGCAATATTCGGAACCTCTGCACCCTATTTCTTGGCCGGTTGGAAATCCGATTTCCACGACAAAGAAGAAAATGTGAGTGCACTAGTATTTTTCTTGGATCACGCGACAAACGCGAACCTGGAGTACACTGAAGGTAGTAAAATCTATCGATTTATTGACGTGCCTTTAGAAAGTTGCGGAAAAGCCTCTCCAGTAAGAGTCGTGATACAAATGGGGGCTGCGGAAATATTAATGATACTTCTAAGGTTTGGCGCAAGAATAACTGCCGATCACGTTTCAACCAACCCAATCGAATCGATTTTGGATCGACTCAAGGAGTACAATAGAAAATATCCCTACGAATTGGTAACTTGTTTGAAACTGTCACTAAGAGCTGTGCCCAGAATGAATTTCACGGTTGACAAAAATAGCATGAAGCATTTGGAACTGCCAGACGACTACAACTATCAACGAAGGGTTGCGTTGCAGAAGTATGGTGAAATTGTAGAGGACCATCTGCTGCCTACATCGAGATGTGGACTTAGGCCTGTGGAATTGAAGCATTTGTGCCGCTGCCTTATAAGACAGATGCTATGGGAAAATTTTGAATTGCCTTTTGGTATCAAAAAACTACCAATTCCGTTAAGCTTGAAGCGGTACATAGATCTGATGGACGATTAAATAAATTTCAAGATTTTTTCTATTGATGTTTAATTTATCTCTTCTAAAAACAAGATAAATTGTGAAAAAGGGGCTTCTCGATATTTATAAGTATATGTACTAGCAGAGGAGTTGATTCATAGACAGATGGCGGATCTACCTAATTTGGTCGCTTTTATGTCAAACCCAGTGTCGTATGTTAGTAGTTACACGCTCTATCTGGCATCAGTTCAGTCCATAAGGCTGCGTTTCCACCAGCGATGTGTTGCGAGAAATGTGTTTTTAAGATCTAATAGCATCGCCGCGCTGAGCGATGACACGGCAAGCTAACGTCAATTAAGCGATTCTATTGGTTCTCAAAAACACAGTCCTCGCAACACATCTCTTGTAGAAACGCAGCCTCAATCTGAGAGTGACGTCAGATTGATGGCTAAAAAGTACATAAAAATAAAATGATCAGTCCGTCAATCCGTGGGTTACACGTTCAGTTTCACATCAATATTTACCAGATTGATGGATCAGATTGATGAGAAACTGAACGTGTAACCTCCGACAGTCGACAGATCACGACTCATTGAATTGACATAACTCGACGCGGGTCCGTCATCTGCCTATGGATCAATTTCTGCGATGGTACATGTACCCTAGACACTAGATAGTCACTATGGTCCTTTACCTGTAAGTATCCTCACTAACGTTAATAGTCCCGGGCACTCCCGTAGTTTCGCAGCGACTGGTGAGGTTGACAGTGTTCCCGAAGAGGCAGTAGCGTGGCATACGGTGACCGATAACACCTGTCACCACTTCCCCAGAGTGAATGCCAATGGTGATACCCTAAAAAAAGACTCATTACTCGACTGATTCTACTAGCAGGCACAGAATTTCTAATATTTATTTGTCTGTTCAGAGTTTCTGTTACAACAGTCTTTATTTCAATTTTGTTAGTAACGCTTTGAGTTTCAATTTATTTGCGATGCAAGTAATATTATGTAACATAAGGTACATACCACTGGTTCTCCATCCACGGTAACAGTTTTTGAGAGATCCATCATCTCCAGTGCCAGCAACGAGATGTGCTTCGCATGCGCCACCTTATACTCTGGTAGACCAGATACCGCCATGTACTTGTCTCCAACTGTTTCTACCTGAAGGTTAGAAAAATATTGTTATCATTTCGGTCAAGTATTTAATAATAATAGGATGTCCGGTTCGTCCTACGAATAGTAAAAGTCGAAGCCACTGCTCCTTATTCACTCCAGTAATGCCACTTCCCTAAAGCTCATGTACTCGTATAACCATCAGCTTTTGGGAAGTGGCATTTAACAAATTTCATTTTTCATTCAAATTTGTAGCACTCGTATATAATACCTTGTACACGTCCGGGTTTCTCTTCGGATCGGTCAACACATCAAAAGCAGTGTACAGATCATTCAGCATCTTCACAATCTTCATGGCTCCTTTGTGGTCAATGTTTCTAGCGCAGTAGTTGGCGAAACCAACTATGCCGCTGAAGAGTAGGGTTACTGGGTCGTACCGGCGCGCTGGTACTGGACGACGGTGACGCAACTCCGTTGCCACGCTTATTGGCAGCACAGAGTAGAGAAGTCTGAAAAGAAAAATGTATGGAGTTACACATGGAACAAAATAGGCAAGGCAAAAGCAAAGTCTTTACAAATTATTTTCTTGTAGTTTCTGGTCTTACCCACTTTCTGGATTATCTTCTATTTCAAAATAAATTATACCTGTCTGTCTTCTGTTTTTCAGCTTCCAGCTCTCGGAATGTCTGCTGCAGCTTGTCAGTTAGAACTTCCAGGTTTTGAGTGAGTTTGTAGTCGGCTTCAAACTGTTCAGACATCAACACTAAGTCCCTGGTAGCATCGTGCAGGGGTATGTCGGAAATGCACAAACCGCGCCTGAAATATTTGAATAAATGATAGTACTAGCTCTTATAGTTATGGTTAGCATCGTTATGAATTACTATGTATTCAAGTAGCAGTACAAATTACCGGGTCAAGTCATCTAAGTTAGTGACGCTTGGGTAGCACTGGAACACCACCACATCTGTCTCTTGTATGTACAGCATTTGGCCCTGAAAAATAATAACAACAATCACGCAAAATTACCATATTTTGTGTCGGTTTATTTTAAGAGAAGGCTGAGAAATCAATAGCGGACAAAAACCTTAGATTTTTTTAATGAATTAGTGACGATGAAAACTAAACAGCAGAGAGGCATACAATTTTGATGCGGTAGAAGGAGAGGGGAGTTATATTACAGCGTTTACGTGAATTTAACATTGTTTAATCTATTTCAAAAAAGTTTAAAAATATTATGCAAAGGGTCATCGAAAAAATTCATAGGCAGTTCACGGACCTACGTCATTTGGGTGGTTTATGTCAATTCAATATCTGACGGCTGGGTTTAACGTAGCGCGATCAAATTATGTAGGCCTGCCATCTGCCTATGAATCAACTTCTCTGATAGTACCTTGAGACGTAATGCGATTTCCTCATGGGGATCGGAGACGCTCATTTCTTCGGGTTTGGTCTTCAGCACGTACACTGTGTTGATGTGCGCCAGAACATTCGCGAACGTCATTTCCAGATGTGGCCGCACCTGGATGGTATCAAATATTTGGTTTTATTGGTATGTACTTAACTTTTTATTACAACATTTTTTAATTGTCAACACTGGACAGAATTGATGAACATCCAATAACGTACATGCATTTATATGCATGTATACGTTATTGAATTTTCAACAACGTGGAGTAGCTGCATAACGTATAATATGCAGCTTCTCCACTTTCGAACGACGAATGTGTGGTCAATGTTTCTCACGAAAAAGGCCCAACGTGGAACGGGCCCCAACCTGCATCAACAAAACAAACTAACCGTCTCCAAAACATCAGTGATCTTGCACCCCGGCCGGGTGACCTTGGGCAGCAGCCGGGAGACAGTGCGGCCGGCCTGCACGATGTTCAGCTCACGGTCGAACATCAAGTGGAATGGGAACACCCGGCAGAAGGTCGCTGGACTCACTTTTGGCTCTGAAACATAATATAACAAGTGTTGCGTATTATTATATCGCTTTGTACTATCAGAGAACTTGATTCATAGGCAGATGGCGGATCTACGTAATTTGGTCGCATTGTGTCAAACCCAGACGATACATTATCCCCGCGTTCCATTAAGCGTTAAAAACGATCAAAACGCTCATAAAAGGAGGCATTTTAAGCGTTTTGATCGTTTTTAACGCTTAATGGAACGCAGGGCATAGCTTAGTATTAGCTCCGTGGGCATAGCTCATATTTATTTGCCATATTCTGTTATATCATTAACTGATTATTCGATACTGACCAAGAGACAATGTTTCGATTTCAGCAATTTCGGGGGCTGACACACGTCCAGTGGTGGAAGTCTCCGTGATCAGGAACTGAACGTGGTCGCACTCCTTCTTCGTTTTCAGTATCTCCACTTTTACTTCTGTGTTGTGAAGTTTGCTGGTGACTGTCTGAAATATATGAACAAAACATTTATGTTTTCGGATGGATGTATGGAGGATTCAGGAATATAATTAGCGACTAAAACGAAACTAATACTAAAGTATGAGTTCTATTTAAGACAATGACCGAGCCCTCAAATGTGCAGATACGGGTAGTTACTAGTAGTAAAGTTGGTAACTTTATGCCTGGCCTTGGGTAAGGAGTAGATTTCTCATATTATAATTAGGTTTGGTCGAATACACAGCACTGCAAAGTAATACATTTAGTACATAGATTTTTAACGTAAGTATAGGAGGCAGTACCATTATAATTATACCTTCACAATACCAATGACGATATGCTCCAAGCCTGGTCTATCGGAGTAGTAGTGAAGGACCAGCGCACCGTCTTCTGGTCTTTCGGTGCAGCGGAAAGACGGAGCCCTCATGCCGGGGTACAGAGTACCGAGATGGTCATGCAGACCGTCCAGGTTCTGAAATTGGTGTAATTTATGCATTTATTAATTGAAGATATTCTTATACTGATGCCAAAAATTCTTTTAGTTACGGTACGCTGTGTCAGGAATTTAATGCGCGCACAAAGAAGTGGATACATTATAGGCAGATAACGGCCACCTACCTAAAATTGGTCGCGTTATGTCAAATCTAGTCGACAGATCACAATTCACTCGTACATTGAATCAACATAATCAATTTCTTTGATGGTACCTTCGATCTCAACTGCAAAATTCTTAACTCTAGGGTAAAATTTTGCCAATAACACCTTATTTAGATTCGAGTAGATCCGAAAATACCTCTAGATTTTTCTTAACTAGTTTAAGAAATTACATTTGATTTACCTGCAGAAAGTCCCGCGGAGTAGCGCCGAGGACTTGAAGAATTTTGTCATACCCGGAGTCTTGGCAGAACTCGAAGAACGTCATACCAAAAAGCTCCAAAATAGCGTCTGCTGGGGTTTCTGAAAAATTATAATTAGAATCATGACAAAGGGCCAGGCCACAACATTGCGTTGCGGCATCGTATCGCAAAAATAACATATCACAGAAATTCGATGCATTGTTACAAAGCAAAAATTTCATCGGAAATGTGGGTGACGCATCGCAAATTTCCACGCTGCGTTCTGCGACGTCGTAGATTTTTAGGATGCGATGGCGCAACGCAGTGTTGTGGCCTAGCCCAAAGATATTACTAAACAAACAATATACTCTGCTAAAACTGCGGCGACTTCGATAAAAGGGAAAACCTTCAATATTATTTTTATGGTGAGATAAGAATATAACTTTACCTAGCACTTCTACGGCTGCACCAATTAAATTATATGTTAAATCATCTTCGTATATTTGACGGACCAAAAAGGATCCCTCCATTGACACTTCCGCCTTTTTCCTAAAACGAGAACAATTTAAATTTAAGATCACATAAAATTCAATTGAATCACATTAGCAGTCACATGGTTCAGTACAGTTGATCACATTAAAAAATTGGGGTCAAAATTAAGTTTTATCAAATGAGAATTATTGTCAACTAGATGACGCCCGCAACTCCGTTGCGCCAAAACTCGTTTTTCGCGCTGGAACCGTACATTTTTCCGGGACAAAAAGTATCCTATGTCCTTTCCCGGGAATCAAAGTATCTCCATGCCAAATTTCAGCAAAATCGGTTCAGCGGTTTGGGCGTGAAGAGGTAACAGACAGACAGACTGACAGACAGACAGACAGACACACTTTCACATTTATAATATTAGTATGGATTGGTTTACAACATGTAACCACCATGATGTAACCATGTATAGGAATAACGTAAGATAATAATAGACAAGTGTCAATAGATACTTGATGGTCTCCCATGTCTTCTCGCCATAGGTCTTCATCACCAGCAGCTCCAGTGCATAGTTCACGAAGCCATACTGAAAAATTAACCAATAAGATTTAACTTTTAAATTAGTTGCCAACGGCTCTTTTGACGGACCCCAAAAAGAATTGGGGGTCCGTCAAAAGTCTTTGAATTAATTGTCTCCATGCTGGCAGCTGGAGTCTAATGATATTATTTCTAAAACAATTTATGTAGGATCCTATCGCTTGCGGATCGCCTACAATGCCTTGGCGGAGCCCACTATGAGAACGGCTGGTCTAAGCGTTTCCACTGCTGGGAAAAGGTCCTTAAAGCCTTTGCCCAGAATTGGAGAACTATACGAAACGAAAAAAATACGAAATCGTTGGATAGGGACCGTGCAGAAACTATAGAGGGCGTCGTAATTCGACAGCAGCGACACGATGCGAGTAAAAGAAGTAACTTGTGAGTGACTTTGGCTTCCAATTCTCTTTGACCCCGGCTAGTTTGTAAGTGATTTTTTTATGTTTTAGACTATAAAATGATTTAATACTTACACTCCCAAGTGGCCACATGCGGTCGCGAAAATAACAACAGATTTTCAAGAATAAGCGATCGAAAGATTTAAGTAAAAGATTAAATGACGCCCGCAACTCCGTTGCGCCATAAAACATTTATCGCGCAAGAACCGTACATTTTCCCGGGATAAAAAGTATCCTATGTCCTTTCTCGGGGCTCAAAGTAAATCCATACCAAATCTCAGCAAAATTGGTTCAGCGGTTTGGGCGTGAAGTGATAACAGACAGACACACTTTCGCATTTATAATATTGAGTATGGATGAGTTTCTAACCGTAAACAAAGAACGAAAGCGTGAATAAAAATGTATAAAGCTTATCTAGTAACTAGTTATCTAAGAAAATATCTGAAAAAGCAATGATATTGTATGAAAAAGTAGAGTACCATCCATCAGCATAGAAATTAAAAACTTGATAAACATTGCAATAAAATAATGGATATGCAAAAATTTATTGAAAATGCTTGTGGATTAATAAAATAAAACAAGTTCACTAAAATAAATGTTTTTATTTCATCAACCTTCTGCGATTCGCTCGATACCATCTTCACAACTTTTGTCCGTCACTATTTTTAACTAATTTCATTCTGGACCTCATCAGTGCAAACACCATATAAGTATTCTTATTTCTTTAAATAACACACAAAGATCACTGCACTGCACTATAATCTTTTTCCTACTTGAAGAATCATCCTTTTGAGAACCAACACTTTGACAAGATGGTTCAAGTTCAATACTATCCTCAGTGGTGAATTCCTGGCAGGACTTCTTAAGATTATCCTTACTTTTGAATTTTGATGCAAATTTATGCTAATTAAATGAGCGGTGCTTATTGTGTGTATATCAATTTGTATGGAAGCCAGTTTGGATGTTTACTGAAAGAAGCAATGGTTATAGGTTAGGTTCATATTGTGTTCATCAAAAATGAATTTACGTTTATAATCTACAAAATTCAGTGTTTTTACGAGTCTACACATAACATTCATGGAACTTTTTAAATGCTTACTTATGTTTTTACCTGCTTTTATCCATTTCTTTCGTTTTTCAATATGCTAAGGGATGTGAATACTTTTGTCAGAAAAATAGTAAAATTTTACTCCGTTCGATTTGCCTTTTTTTTTCTTGTATGTATTAGAACATCCGGAAATACAACAATGCATTTTAAGTCTTGAAAATTCCCAAATTTGTCAAGAAATCTTATAATTTTCCGTAGCTTGACTAGACCTTGACAATAAAATTTTCGTAAAAGTTTCGGCAACTCGTCACTAGTGGCGGTGTCATCGCTCTGCACGGTCCCTATAGGATCTCGAACTACTACTAAAGAACTACAAGAAGAAGAAGTACTAATATGGGGAAATAAACTCACCATTTTGATAGTTTCGAGTTTTCAACCTATAACAAGAAATATAGGCAATTAATTATGCACTGAATAATAATATAATAACAATGAAATATAAAAATTATTCACTTATAATACCACAAGAGCTTCAAAATTATCGGGTATTTCCCGATAGGTTCGTTGCAAACAAATGAAGGAGTTCGTTGCAAACGACTTTATTTGTTTGCAGGGAACCTTGAGGGAAATGCCAGATAATTTTGAAGCTCGTGTGGTATTCGGGGGATTATTTTTCCGTCCCAAATGTCGGCCAATATAATTGCACCATGAGACACAATTGAATTCAACCTGTCAGTTTGACGTGTTTGTCTTTTATATATAGCAACTACCAGAGAAAATTTTCAAAAAATTATCAGTTACCATGTAGGTTGTACCACGTGACGTCGAATGGTGCAATTCTATTGGTCGATATTTGGGTCGGAAAAATAATCAAAAATATTTTAGCAGTTTTCATTTTATTTTCATCAAATCTTCAAGATGTTGGTAATTTAGGAACCTCGAAAATTCATCGTCTTTTTACGACAATTTCATGTCGAAAACTTACAAGTATACTTGAATCTTGATACAATTTTAATGGCTCTTGTTACTTTTTCTTATGAAAAGAATAATTGTAAAAGTTATTTTAGATTAAGTAGGCACATGGTAGGTAAGTGTTTCAATTGAGGAGCTGGTGAACAAAAGCGGATTAGTCCGCGAGAAAAAAAATTACACAGTGGTTAAAAAACTAGAATCAACTACAATCACTACTACTACTACTGAACTAATCCGGTTTTGTTTGAAAATTGACTTTTTAAAGCCTTTTTAACCGGATTTCATTGAAATAATTAACAGGAATTGACGCAAATGGGTTAAGAGAAGACGATTCGAAAAAAATATACTTTTGCACTCTGGTGGACTAGTCCGGTTTTATTCGCCAGCTCCTCAAATGTAATGCCAGTTTTAGGGTTCCGTACCCAAAGGATAAGAAACGGGAAAATTACTGAGAATTCACTGTCTGTCTGTCTCCAGGCTGTATCTCAACAACCGCGATAGCTAGACAGTGAAACTTTCACATATTATGGGATTTTGTTGCCGCTATGACAAAAAATACTAAAAAAACTTCGAAAAAAAATTTAGGGTGGGTTGCACCAGAGGCGTGGTTATAGTTACAGTTTATGGTCAAAGTTATGGTTATAGTTAAGGCTAACTTAACTTTAACCTTTGGCCACAGAATTTGACAGATGTCTGTTGCTGTTGCAGTAATTAAAGTCCGATAAGGCTTTAAATGGAAGTGGGCTGCTGGTAAAGGAGAACTGTCAAAAATGGGTTTTTTTATGATGACAGCGTTAATAATAATAATAATAATAATAATAATAATAATAATAATCTTTATTTGCAAAAATATGGTCATAAGATGGTACAATTTTACAGTGTCTCACATATTTTGGTCGATTTTCTCGACATGCAAACATTAAAATATGAACATTGGTCAAGACTCAAGATAGTAACATTAGTTCCATAATAATCATTAAATTGTCATAATCACTACACAATTAATAATCAAATTTATAAGTTAAGGCATATAATATCGTATTTTTAAACATGTCAATTAAAAAATATTAAAATTAGCAATGCATACAGTAATTAAATTAAATTCATCGTCTAAAACGATTTAAATAACAAAAAGAAAAAAAATAAATAAAAAGAGCGATAAGATGAAGGAGAATAGATGAAGAGAAAAAAAAAAAAAAAAAAAGAAGTTATAATGTCAGTGTCATCTTTACAATTCTGTGCTATACATTGTGGTCATATAATCAAGTTATACAATAATTATTTATTGATTATAATAATAAATTAAATAAAAATGTCAATCCAATAAAAATGTCAGTCAAATTTACAATTATTAAAATTATTAAATAAGGGTTATTTACCATAGATGTCAAAGAATTTAAAATTACAGAATTATTTAATTGTAGTAGGAAATTATAAAAAATATCAACAATCTAATTTTAACTTGATCAAAACCTTCCTACATTTTGTCTGTCTTCAAAATATTCTTTATTTGAATAAAAACATTTGTCTAACAGCCAAGAAAACAAACTATTTTTAAATTTATTGTAGGTTGTTATATTTTTTATATTATTTGGTAGCTTATTATATATATTTATTGACATGATAAATGCATTTCTACGATAAATTTCAAGATTTTGTTTATTTTGTAAAACCTAGAAAGTTTGTTGTTGTCACACATTTTATAGGATCTAATTCATTGTCATTATCATCAATTTTTTTATTAAATTTAATAATTTTTGTCTTATCTAAATTAATTTTCAAATTATTCTTATTTAGCCAATTTATTATATTATTCAATTCAATTTTAATATCATGATTTAATTGTCCTTTTTTACATTTAATTATCAATGTCGTGTCATCAGCAAACATAATACATTCATGATTTGTTGAATGTGGCAAGTCGTTAATATACAATAAAAATAGAATAGGACCAAGTATACTGCCCTGTGGGACTCCTTTTTTCGCCGTTAGATCCTTTTTTCGCCACGTTCGTTTAAAGCTCATTTAAAGCCTTGTCGAGCTCTATCTATGGTTATTATTTGACTAAATATTTGACATTTTGCATTGTATTTATAATTAAAGTTATAGTAATAGTGTGCAACCCACCCTTAACGACAGATTTTTAGAGTAACTAATCAGAACTCGTTTAAAGTTTAGTTTTAATAAACTTATAACTGATTATTTGCTTGATATCTCCTGCCTCTCCTGCCATAATATCTCCTGCTGCACGGATATAACTTAAACCAATAAACGGCAAACTATGCTGTATTAGCGCCATCTATGAAATAGAATAAAAAGTGTTGTAGAGATTGGCCACCAAGGCTGTAGTCACGCTGTAGTGGTTTATACTTGTGTGAAAACTCAGTGTTTAAGGGAAAACTCCGATAGATGTCACTAGTACAGGCGAAGTTATGATTTTCACGGAAAATATTATATTACGTTCTATTTAAACATACGCTGAATAATAAAGACCTACTTATTTCGTTAGTAATTTATTTAAAAATTAATCTTTGCTGAAGAAAAAGTGTAAAAAGGAAAATAATATCTAATTAAAAAGCCTTCGTGTAATTGTGCTAAAAGAATATTCGATTATAATAAAAAAAAATTGTAAAAAAATACGAAATACTACACCAAAATATCTCTCAAGTATTAAGTATTCCATTATTAAAAAATATGATCAAAGATAATATTAAATTATACACAATGATATTAAATAATATTTTTTTAATTGACTGTAATTACTACAGTCAATTGTTTTTCTTGCGAATAAATAAAAACATTTGAACACGAAATAATGTCAAAATTCTTACCTCGGCGAAAATTTTCACTTTCTTTTCACTATTTTTAAACCACTTTACGCCAAGCCATAAATATTTTACGTTAAAGTAGGCTAGTTTTTATTGGAACCAGCGACGGTTCTGCAACATTACTGCACGCGCTCGGAGTTTAGCGCACACTGACGACACACGAGCCAATCAGAATACAGTTAATTCTTTTTTCGTTTGCGACACGATATAATAATTAATATAAAGTATACTAAAATATAACAGACAAAATAGGGTAATATAACACGTTTTTAAGTCATTTTTCGATTGAAAATTTCTTTTATCTACTGGCTAGTTATTCTGATTTCAGTAGCGACATCTGAAGTAAGTTGCTTAATACATTATTTTTATATCATGTTGACAGATGGCGTGAGCGTATCATTTTATAGTTTTAGATAAAGAAGAATGGGCAATTTGGTCCTAAATCTTTATAATTAAGAACAACACGATTTTAGAACAATTAATTTGATGATAAGCTGCATACGGCTGACAATATAATTATTTTAATAACATAATAAAAATATTAATTATATTAGATTTTTTTTCCTTAAAGGTAATCTGACATTACTTAAAATTTAATTATTTCGTTTCGATTATTTTTAAATCAATTTCTTCTTCTAAGTTAGCGATTTCAATACATACAATTATTATTCCTTCTAATACAACAATATTAGAATTGTTATTTTCAGGCAGAGGCCGGCTAAGACTGGCAAGTATTAGTACAGTAGTAAAACTGTAGTTCAGATATTGGCAGTGACTTTTATGGCGAAACTTCTGCGACATGTATCCTCCTAAACGAAATTAACATTAACGATGTTCCCTTGATGTCTATCATCCCTCAATTAGAAATTAATGTTTGCCTACAAATAGCCGTCTTTCTCTTAAAAAAGAGTCCGAAAAAGCGATATGAGATTACAGTAGAGAAGAAAATCCAAATCCAACCACATAAATATCTAGTACGTATACACGAAAACGTAAATTTGACTTCTTAATCATTTAAAGGACAGTTACAAAATAGTAAATAACAACATAATATCAATTTTATCACGCAATATCAATAATTCTTTTTATACATTTCTTTGACCTACTTTTAGACGAAAGAGAAACCTACTTTTAATTTGAGAGAAAAATATGCGGGCTACTAGTCTACGTTTGCAGAGTGCAGGCAGAGTGCTGCCTTACGCGCAATTATTAAGTAAGTATTATAAGTTAAACTGGTGAATTTTGTATCACTTATATCCTCCTAATATAAACCTTCCCTAGACGAATATTTCAAGACCAAATTAGCCAAATCGGTTTAGCCGTTGTCCAGTTATTTACGAGGCTAACAAGTTTTAATTTTTTTAATAGATTGAATGCAATCGACATTCCCGCCATGAGAACGGCGGCCAGCTAGTAAGGACAGTCGCATGATGACTGTGGTTGACCGATTGGCCACAGTGCCCACACCCTGCCCATTAGCTAATTAGCCACGCCTGATACGTGGAATCAGTTTAAAACCACCCTCCTATACCTACTATTACTACAATGAAAACAACATTGACTAATCAGTGTAGTGTGTAGGGCAAGGTTGAAAATGATCATAATAATAATACGATTGTCTAATTTAAACCGCCTGAACTTAAACCATGCATTTTGCAAAAATCTTCAGAAGCGGTTAGATTTTGTGTGCTTGCTTGGTGAATCTGAAAATTCTCCAACACCTATTTTTCACATACTTAACTAAAAAATTGTAGCTTTCCGCCACACACAGTAAAACTCTGGAACAGACAATAGCCAGTAGCCCTAGCAAGGCCACCAGTAGAAATGCGAAAGTATGGACAAACTGTGGAGATAAACTTAAGAAAGCGTACCGATCTTTTTTCGTTCCCAAAAATTCAATTAAAATGTTACTTTATGACAGACTATAGACCTAAAAATTCAAATAATATCCTACTCTATGACATATACTATAATAGTCTGTCATAAAGTGACATTTTAATTGAATTTTTGTCGGTCGCGATAGGCCGCGGTAAAGATCGGAACGGCACATTTGCTAGGGCTACAGGAGTATTTCCGGACCAATACGACCTACAAACCTAAGTACAAGAAAACAGCGTATTCCCTCTTAAAATACCGGCAACGCACCTGCGACTCTTCTGATGTTGCGAGTGTCCATGGGCAACGGTAGTTGCTTTCCATTAAGTGACCCGTTTGCTCCTTAAATTTTGTAAAATACATGTCAAAACAGTGCATTGTTCCGACTGCAAAATCTAATATATAAAATTCTCGTGTCACATTTTTCGTTGCCATACTCCTCCGAAACGGCTTGACCGATTTTGATAAAATTTTTTGTGCTTATCCGGTATCTATGAGAATCGGCCAACATCTATTTTTCATCCCCCTAAATGTTAGGGGGATGAAAAATAGTTTTTTCTCACCAATCACCCCTAATTTTTTTTTATTTTTTAGACAAAATGTCTATTTTTTTATGATACAACATACAAAAATACATACAATCCTAAATTTTTACTTTTTTATCACCAACCCCTATTTTTTTATAGCCATTTTAGTAATTTAATCATTGTCCATCCCCGGTTTATATGGCAAAACAACGTTTGCTGGGTCAGATAGTACTACTATAATTCCTTCTATTATTATTATTCAGACCTATTATTATTTAACGTCAAGTGTTCATAATTTATATCGCGTACCCACTTACTAAAATTCGTATATTAGTAAGTGGGTACGCGATATAAAAATTAGAAATTGTATCATTTAAAAACATGAATATGCACAGTCGCATGATATTTATAGCCTATTAAACGAATGCCCAAAATGGGGGTCTGCTTGGAAAAGTCGAAAGCAGAAATTTTAACTTTGGTACTTTGTTAAGAGTAGTTAGGAGATAAACATACTAAAAGTCCTGACCCCTCCGAGGTGAGCCCGAAGGAGGGGGCGGCAAAGAAGGTCCCGTTTTTTGGTTTTTTGCTTACTCATCAAAAACGGTGCTTCGTACGAAATTCTTTTCTACTACATAATAAAAGCAAATAAAATTTTCTACAACTTCGTCCTTTACACTTTGTATCTATTTCCAATCATTGCATCGCTATGAGCTTCTAAAATTGACCGATTTTCAAAAGTGTGTTTTTTAGGGTTTCGTACCCAAAGGGTAAAAACGGGACCCTATTACTGAGATTTTGATGTCTGTCCGTCTTCCTGACCGTCTGTCTGTCCATCTGTCTGTCCGTCTGTTTGTCCGTCTGTCTGTCCGTCTGTCTGTCCTTCTGTATGTCCGTCTGTCTGTCTCCAGGCTGTAACTCAAGAACGATAATAGCTAGAGAGTTTAAATTTTCAGAGATTATGTATTTTTGTTGCCGCTATAACAATAAATACTAAAAACAAAAGTAATTAAATATTTTAGGGGGGCTCTCATACAACAAACTTGATTTTTCTCATACAAAAACAATAAAATGTTGAATATCGAACCTTTGCCTGATTTTTTCGTTTAATATCACTTTGGAGAAATCTATACTAATATTATAATCCTGCAGAGTTTGTTTGTTTGTTTGAACGCGCTAATCTCAGGAACTACTAGTCCGATTTGAAAAATTATTTTACTGTTGGATAGCCCATTTATTGAGGAAGGCTATAGGCTACATTTTATCACGCTTAGACTAATAGGAGCGAAAAAATAGAGGAAAATGTGGAAAAAACGGGGGAAATTGTATGAAAGGGCTTATTTGAACGCGCTAATTTCAAGAACTACTGGTCCAATTTGAAAAATTCTTTCAGTGTTAGATAGCTCATTCATTGAGAAAGGCTATAGGTTATATTTTATTACGCTAAGACTAATGGTAACGAATAAATAGAGGAAAATGTGGAAAAAACGGGGAAAATTTTATGAAAGGGCTTATTTGAACGCGCTAATTTCAGGGACTATTGGTCCGATTTAAAAAATTCTTTCAGTGTTAGATAGCCCATTTATCAAGAAAGGCTATAGGCTATATTTTATCTCGCTAAGACTTATAGGAGCTAAGAAATAGAGGACAATATGGAAAAACGTGGGAAATTATATGAAAGGACTTATTTGAACGCGCTAATCTCAGGAACTACTGGTCTGATTTGAAAAATTCTTTCAGTGTTAGATAGCCCATTTATCGAGGAAGGCTATAGACTATATTTTATTACGCTAAGATTAATAGGAGCAAAGAAATAGAGGAAAATGTGGAAAAAACGGAGGAAAATTATTTGAAATTGCTTATAATCTTAAGAACTACTGGAGCAATTTTTATGTTAATTGGCAAACATGAAGAATAGACCACGTGAAGGAACAAAGGCTATTTTTTGCGGAAAAATGTACGGTTGCGTGAAATTCCTAAATTACGCAAGTAAAGCCGCGCGGAACATCTATACTTATATAAAAAAATCGTAGAAAAGTCAATTCTGTACATTGAATATTTTTGTACAATAAATAATACTTGGGATGTGATCTAATATGCTAACGCGGACGAAGTCGCGGGCAACAGCTAGTTGTTTATAATTAGCAAAACTAGCGTATGGTGCAATAATAAAGGATGTTTTTTTTATTTCTTAGGAAAAATAAAACATCCTGTATTATTGCACCATTCGCTTTTTTATAAACAAATCGTCCAAGGTAACGATGTACGGTTAAATCCAGGAAAGGTTAGATTTTTAAGGTTTTATTGTTTTCCCATACATTTCTTAAAAATATGAAACAATATACTAAAATACAACACTTTCCTCAAGTTTGCCATATACGATTACTTTCCAGATGTCATTCCTTACCAGCAACACTATAAATTTATGCAATAATATAGGGTGCTTTTATGTGATTTTTTCTTACCTTCTACCCTCATTAACTTTTTTCTCCCATGGTTTAGAGATTTTTCGTCATACAATAAAATGTTTAACTTTTCAAGCCCTTTCATTTGGCGTATGTCTCAAAGTGCTACATTAGTTTGGACGATATGCCCCTCTTTCTTTAAAAAATAATTATTAATTATTTATTTTATTTTAATTTTATTTTTAATTATTAAAGTATAAATATAACTAAGTATTTTGTAAACATTTTAGCCTGCCATATGCCATGATAGATATCGAGCAAAAAATTGCAAAAAAAATCAAGTTTGTTGTATGAGAGCCCCCCTAAAATATTTAATTTCTTTTGTTTTTAGTATTTATTGTTATAGCGGCAACAGAAATACATAATTTCTGAAAATTTCAACTCTCTAGCTATTATCGTTCTTGAGTTATAGCCGGAGACAGACAGACGGACAGACAGACGGACAGACAGATGGATAGACAGACGGTCAGGAAGACGGACAGACATTAAAGTCTCAGTATAGGGTCCCGTTTTTACCCCTTGGGTACGAATCCCTAAAAAACACACTCGGCCAATTTTAGAAGCTCATAGCGAGGCAATGATTGGAGATAGATACAAAGTGTAAAGGACAAAGTTGTAGAAAATTTTATTAAATTTTATCATGTAGTAGAAAAGAATTTCGTACGAAGCACCGTTTATGATGAGTAAGCAAAAAACCAAAAAACGGGACCTTCTTTGCCCCCCCCCTCCATCGGGCTCACCTAGGAGGGGTCAGGACTTTTTGTATGTTTATCTCCTAACTAGTCTAAACAAGGTACCAAAGTCAAAATTTCTGCTTTCGACTTTTCCAAGCAGAATCATTCGTTTACTAGGCTATTACGACACAATGTATTTTTCTGTCTTAAAGCGGATTGGCCTCATTAATTTATTTTGTCATGCAAAAGGCCAATTTACCACCATTTTAAAATGAACGCTACTTTTAATTGCCGCCTCTGCGATAACGAGCGACGTATCCATGTTATTTTAAAAGATATTTGTGTTCAATTAACTTAAATGTACGAATGGAAGGAAATTTTTTCAGAGCTTTTTTACTACGACTTTAAAGAAATTATTTTTAAGCATTTGTGAAATTTTTCTGAAGATTTGTAATTGGGTGAATCAACTATTCTTTGCACGCGATCAAGTTTTTTTTCAAAAAATTCAACCATGCTTTATTTACTTATCACTATAGGGAATCATCTTAATTATACATTTAATTTTATATCAGTAGTTTCAGCACCGATTTTCGTTGACTTTTTGAGCGTTTTTTGGGAAAAATACGTCACGTTTAATTAATTGGATTTAATTTAAATATAATAAAAGATATTGATAGATCAAAATACTTTATTCATAGACGAAGTCGTAATGAATCAGAAAAGGTCTTCCTAAAAGGTATGGTTTGAACCTACGTTTGAACACAAACACAAAAAATATTGTTTTTTTTTTCTCTTTATATTTTTTTTTGTGGTTGTGTAATGTTCAAAAATCAGAATACAGATTTTATCTATTTATTTTATTTATTTATTTATTTATTTACTTATTTATTTAAAGGAATGGTAGCTGAAAACGGACGTAAATAACGTTAGTAAACCAAACGGTTAGCAAATTTAGTTAGAAGGTAAGCATCTTAGTTAGTAACAATTGTCTCCTGGGTAACGACAGGGGAACCGTTACCCAGGAGACATTTACACGTATTTTATTTTTTGTCGATGAATATAAGAAATCTAAAAATTTCTACATTATCCAGGAGAACTAAGACATAATATCCATATATAACCACAACAATTTATTGAAATTATTAATATATTTACCTTAATTTCGATGCTACCCCGCAGCTCGACAATAAAACACGCTGCGTCACTCAGAGTCTTAGATGAAATTGCCGATCAATTAGCTAAAATAAAGTGGCGTGACGAGTATCAGGTGAAACCCAAAAAGGTTTCCCACTTATCCAGCTATTTAAATGCTGTGTCTGTTGCACTTACCCCACCTTATGTGTCGTATGACAGCGGACCAGCGTATTTTACTTTTGGTGGGGACAATTTTGTTAAAGTCAAATTATCAAATAAAAAAGAATTTAGTAGCCTATAATTAAAGATTTATGAAGCGTTACAATTTCAAATACGTATTCGGAATGTTAAAACAGCCTTCGCTTTGGAACTTTTTGTCATAATATTAAAATTCAATACATCGATTTGTCAAAAGGACAACAGAAATTTGTATGAAAGTGAATTTTCGTCGGTGGGGACATGTAAGTTATTATATTTTTCAACAGAAAATGTCTATTAATTCCTACGTTAATATGATGGCAGTAGTTTTGATATACATATAAAAGCAGTTAATTATTATTATTGCCAATAGTTTTGTGACCAGAGCATTCCAATTGTGAGGGACAGGTTTTGGCAAGGAAAAGTTGATCCACCCAATTGCCTATTAATTTGTAAAATCAATATTAATTGTAAAGTTGAGTTGCAGTATGCGAACAAAGTATATCGGACGATTAACGAATTTCTACGCAACAACGGCTAGAGGATTCCCTAAAAATAATGTACTTAAAGAGCTAAGTAGAGTAACACCACCATCGTGGGTATCGCAGACACAATAGATTTTCAATTGCTATGCGGCAGCCGGCTGCCGCTTGGGGATTGATGGGTTAATCTAATTATTAGATGTTTATGTTACTTTTTTTATAATTTAATACCAACATTTAAATCATTAAAAAAAATAACATACCTAAATTATAAAAAAAGTAACATTGAAAAAATTGTTATTTATATTGTACTAGTTGACCCGGTGAACTTCATAATATTGAACTTTCTCCCTCGACTTCCACGAATATTTCAACTAAAATTAGACAAGTCACCTCAGAGATTTAGTAGCGATACTAAAAAAAAAATTAAAATACTTACATTTTTATTTATATAGAATCCGTAAGAATCCACCATATTTACTACAAGCTTCAAAGAAATCAGTACACGTCTCCGCGTTTAGCACGATAATTAGTTTGCCTTAATTAGTACTGACTAACAGATTAAAGTCTCAACCCTCGACGCCTTAGACTTAAATTAATGCTTGACTGCCCGACAGCCGGTGCTTAGCTCATTACCTCCTGTTACTGATTATTAAGAATAATAAATTAATATTAAGGTGAGCTAAAGGTGAGGAATCTATAGGTATATAATATGAAACAGGGGCTGGTCAAAAAAAATAATAAATTATGAATTTATTTTTACGAAACTACGGAATCGACATTGACTTATCATAATTTAAACCGATTAGATTATTTTTATCGCAAGAAAATGTACAGTTAATTCGGGTTTTTACGGGCCGTATTTTATAAAATCTTATAGAATCATGTTCAATGTCAAGACATCCTTATTGATAATGTTGAGGACAGCGGCCTCGCACCCGATAAACTCGTAGTGAGTGTATACAAACTCGTTAACAGTGAAATATGATAATAAACTCAGTGCAAAATAAGTGTTTTTAAAAAATAAACTTTAGAAGTGAACTGTGATAAATCTGTGGCTCCCTAAGAGGTAAAAAGTTGTTATTTTAATAAAATAGAACGTTAACTTATAATTATCAGAAAATTAGTGTCTGAAATATAAATAGTTTGGAAAATATTAGGAAAAATGTGCTAAAAAACTATGTAAATTGTATTAACTTTTATCTTCGCCTAGCTATAACTATGTTAAATATAAGTGTTATTATTTAGAATAAGTTGATTATTGTGGAACGATAAATAAAGAATTTCCCGAAATGCGTTTCAATTACCTTGGCTCATGGCAAAATAGGGAAAATAGGGAAAATAGCCGCTTCCGATAGTGAAAATAAGACTGAAGAGACGTACGAATCGGAGCGGCTCTCTATACGGCATTGCCGCGGTCGGGTACCTCAGAGGGGCTTTCTATATGGCATTGCCTTGAGCCGGGTAAGCGAGACGGATTTCGGGGCCTATGTTCTCCTCGACGACTCGTGTGTTTTATTTACGCCCCCGCTCAGCAAGATATACCGGTGTAGCCTTGGAATCTTCGAGTCCGATCCGAGCCAGCGACGAAGCCAGCGACGAAACCTATGGGCGAATACTGTCCCAAACAGTGAAGTGGTCCTTTGCGATCCGGATTTGAAGACAGTGAAGTGGTCCTTTGCGATCCGGATTTGAAGACAGTGAAGCGGTCCTTTGCGCGCCTGACTTGAAGACGACACTTAGAAGAATTTCAACAGTCAACTGGAAGAAAAAATTTTGGAAGACCGGACTTGAAGAAGATTGGACTCGGAGATACAAGACAACACCGCTGGAGGGGAAGCAAGGATTCGTAGATTTTTCGTCACAAAAACCTACTGAAGATCCTTGAAAATAGAAGATTCAACATAGAAGATTCAATATAGAAGATTCAAAATAGAAGATTCAACATAGAAGATTCAACTTAGAAGATTAAACATAGAAGATTTAACTTAATTTCAAGATGGTCGTCACGAGGAGTCAGAGCGGGGCGGAGGAGAACCAGCCACCGAAAGTATTTTCGGATCCGCCCAGGTCGCCGTCTGCAGCCGCAACCAGCCAGCCACCGACCGGGGGAAGGGCGGATCCGCCTCAAACTGCGTCGAAACCGAAGCCGGGCGCCAGCAAGACACCCGCGCCATCGGGAGTACCTGTAGCCAGGAAGAAGGCTATTTCAATAAGGTCGCGTCGATCGACAGCAAGTGTCGTCGCGCGCATCCGATATGAGGCGGAAGAGAAACTTGCCGCACTCCGTAAGAAGGAACTGCAGATCGAAGCAGAACTTATCAAGAAGAAGCTCATCGCTGATGTCGCCACTGCCGAGGAAACCAGCGATCCAGACGATGATGAGCCTTCAGAGCAGGTGGAGCAACGGGTCCGAGCCTGGCTAAGCGAACAAGGTCCTGACAACGAAGAGACGGCCAAGGAACGGGTCGTGCCAGAGGAAGAAGGGGACGCGCCGAAGCCAGAAGACATACCACCTGCGGGAGAGAGACGCGAGCCGCAGAGATTGAGGTTCGAGCGGCCGATACAAAGCCGCATTCGCTCACCTACACCTCCTGCAGCCGGGATCAACGGGGTGGAACAGCTTGCCGACACTCTAGACAAGCTGTTGAACCAACGACAGCCGCGCCATCAGACGGAGTTGCCCATATTCACGGGCTCTCCTTCGGAATGGCTGCCGTTCAAAGCAGCCATGGAAGATACCACCACATTCTACAAGCTCAAGCCGATCGAGAACCTGGCGCGCCTGAGAAGCTGTCTCCGGGGGGAAGCTCGAGAAGCAGTGGCGCCGTTACTGAGCATCGCAACACCACCCGAACAGATCATGAAGACTTTGGAGCAATGCTTCGGCCGGCCCGAGGTGATGGTCGACCGCATGATGGAAGATTTAAAGAAGCTTCCGAGGCTCGGAGGCTCGGCAGCAGAGCTCAACCACTTCGCGGTGAAGATTCAGAACATGGTGGCCATCCTGAGGAAGTTAAAGCACGGGTACCTCTTCAATCCGTTGCTTGTGAGAGACATCCTGGAGAAGCTCAGCCCGTACGAGAAGAGCAAATGGTACGACTACGCAGAAGAGACATCGCACTACCGGAACGAGCCCGATGTCGTCCTTCTCTCTGAATTCCTAATGAGAGAAGCGGACAGAGCACTGCGCTACGGATTCACCACGGCTCCGGCTTCGAGAAAAGAAACATCGCGTCCACCTCCCAACAAGAACGAAGTTAGACCGAGAAGACCAGTCTTCGCGATATCAGAAGAGGGCCGAGGCAAGCCGAGCCACAGCCAGCCAGAGAGAATGCGCGAAGAACAAACGAAGTGTCCGATATGCACCGACCGCCACGCTCTGTTTCGCTGCGCTGCTTTCAAGAAACTGAGTGTGCAAAAGAGATGGGACACAGTCAAGCAAGAGGGGCTGTGTTTCCTGTGCCTATCGAGCCGACACAGAAGATACAACTGCAAAGCGAAGCAGTGCGGTATGCAGGGATGCAAGCGGCCTCACCACCCACTACTACACGAGGAGAGGTCCGGCGGCGCTCCACCGATCGAGGACGCCGTAATCACCGCGTCGGTTGCCTCCGACCGCGCGGTGAAGCTGAAGATGAGAAGAATTCAAGTCGTTGGGCCACGGGGCGAAGCCGACATCTTCGCGCTGTTCGACGAGGGCTCGACGGTGACTCTGCTGGATGAAGACGTCGCTGAGGCTATCGGCGTGGACGGTCCACCGAAGATGCTGCGCATGCACGGGATCAACGCCGAGAGAAGGGAAGAGAGAAGCCGCCTCGTACAACTGGGCGTACGAGGTCGCGACGGTACCAGACACGACATCACCGCGAGGACTGTGAACGGGTTGAACCTCTTAACTCAATCCGTTCCGGAATCCCTTTTGCAACTCGCTCACCTGCGTGATCTCAAGAACGAAGAGATTTGCTACGAGAACGAGAAACCCCAACTTCTCATCGGCACGGACAATTGGCAGCTCATCGTGTCTCGGGAGCTGAGAATCGGGAAGAGGAACCAGCCTGCAGCCTCTAGGACGAAGCTTGGATGGGTGATACATGGCAGCATCCCCAAGCGCATCATAAGGCAGGACGAGAACGAAGACATCCTGCATATATCCACGGTGGAAACCAGAAACGATCGTCTGGAAGAAATGGTGAAGAAACACTTCGACATAGACGCTTTGGGAATAGCGGCTAAGGCGAAGCTGAGCAACGAGGAACAGCGAGCCATCGACCTGTTTGGCAGAACGGCCAAGAGAACGGAAGACGGTCGATTCGAAGTGGGACTCTTGTGGCGCAAGGATGGCGTCAAACTGCCCCTCAGCTACAACAACGCGCTGAGGAGGCTCAAGAACTTAGAACGCAAGCTCGACAGAAACCCCCAAGATGCGGTGCAGTATCATGGGCAGATGGAGAACCTCATGCGAAAAGGATATGCGGAGAAATGCGACGGGACGGAGGCCGGAAGCGAGAACACATGGTACCTACCGCACTTCCCGGTCAAGAACCCAAACAAGCCGGGCAAGCTGCGCTTGGTCTTCGACGCGGCGGCCAAAACGAACGGCGTGAGCCTCAACGATAATTTATTGGAGGGGCCCGATCTACTGACATCCCTACCGAGGATACTGTTCCGGTTCAGGGAGGAAGCCGTGGCCGTGAAAGCAGACATAGAAGAGATGTTCCTTCGCGTGAAGATCAGGAGGGAGGACCAACCGGCGCAGATGTTCCTGTGGAGGGAGGGCCGAGAGGAGCCGCCCTCCAAGTACAAGATGGTGGTCATGATATTTGGGGCATCGTGTTCACCGTACCTGGCACACTCAGTACGGAATCGAAATGCAGAGGAACACGCGGTATCGTGCCCAGAAGCCTATCGCGCCATCACCGAGGCTCACTACATGGACGATTATGTGGACAGCTATCCAGACTATGAGAAGGCCAAGCAAGTCGTGGAACAAGTGGACCGGGTGCACAAGATGGGCGGATTCCACTTGCGGGGATGGACGAGCAACGATCGACGAGCGCTGACGGGGCTACCGGTGGACCGCCTAGCTGATGATGTGGCGCAGCCTGTCACTAAGGGTGAACAGAAGACCCTGGGGATACTGTGGGATTCTCGAGGGGACACGTTGAAATTCAACACATCTCTATCAAGAGTCCCTAAAGAGGTCCGAGAGCTACAGCGCGCACCTACCAAGAGAGAGGCCCTTAGCACGGTGATGAGCATCTACGATCCGCTGGGGCTACTGAGCTGCTACACCATCACCGCCAAAGTTATCCTGCAAGGTCTGTGGCGTCAGAAGCTGGATTGGGACGAGCCGCTGCCGGCGGAGTCAGCCGAAGACTTCACTCGATGGCTGAGAGACATGGAGCACATCAGCCACCTCGAGCTACCCCGGAGCTACAACGGGGGGAGCCCCACAAGAAACCGGCAGCTGCACGTGTTCTGTGACGCGAGCAAAGACGCGTACGCGGCGGCCGTCTACTGGAGACTGGAGCAAGAAGATGGAGAAATTCGAGTAATGCTAGCCGCAGCCAAGGCTAAGGTGGCGCCGCTGAAGACACAGACGATACCCCGACTAGAGCTACAAGCCGCTCTGGTCGGAGCGAGGCTCGGGAACGCCGTCACAGCGGAACACAGATGGAAGACAGATGCGATTTTCTACTGGACCGACGCTCAGGTAGTTCTGTGGTGGATACAGAACGGAAGCAGGAAATATACGCCATACGTCGCACACCGATTGGGAGAGATCGCCGAGCTGACATCCGTACACCAGTGGAGGTGGGTGAGCACCAAGAATAATATCGCTGACATGGCCACCCGAACGGGCTATGTCACCAAAAGCGAAGAGGATCCGTGGTTCAATGGACCAGACTTCCCGCGTAGGCCTGTGAACGAGTGGCCCACGGAGAGTCCCGTTCAAGCCGAGGACCTAGAGGAGCACGTCGCCTTCCAGACCACGGAGGCGAGCGAAGTAGACTGTCTGCCAGACGTGAGCCGCTTTTCAAAGTACGAGCGCCTCGTGAGATGTACGGCGATGGTTCTACTATTCATTGAGAAGTGTCGTGATCGCCGGGCCAGTCTCGACGTGCGGCACCTGGAGAAGGCGGAGGTATTATGGTACCGAAAATCACAACACGATAGCTTCGCACGGGAAATAGAGAAGATGAAAAACGGAGGGACGGCGCCGAGATGGAGCTCCTTGTACCGGCTCAACCCGGTGTACAGAGACGGCTTGCTTACGCTGGACGGGAGGATCAGAGCAGCGCAGGTGCCGTATGAAATGAAGAACCCAGTTATCCTGGACGGAAGACACCCGTTCACGAGGCTGCTGGTGGCCAGGGAGCATGCCAGAGCCGGACATGGGAGCCGCGAGAGAGTAGTGAACGATCTAAGACAGAAATTCTGGATCCGGAAGCTACGGCCGACGGTGCGGAGCATCATACACAACTGCGCCTTCTGTCGGATGAGGAGGGCGCGCCCGAAAATCCCGCAACCTGGAGACCTGCCACCAGAGCGCCTGGGGGCGTTCCAGAGACCATTTTCCTACTGCGGTCTCGATTGTTTCGGCCCAATGATCGTTACCCTCGGCCGGCGTCATGAGAAGAGATGGGGAGCGCTGTTTACCTGTTTGACGACGCGAGCGGTCCACCTGGAACTTGTGGCCACGCTGTCGACCGATTCAGCATTGATGGCAATGAGAAGAATGGCCGCACGGCGGGGATGGCCGGCGGTCATGTACAGCGATAATGGGACGAACTTCAGAGGCGCGAACGTCGAGCTGCAACGAGCGTACGCCGAGTGGGTGCCGGCTATGACCGAGCTGGGCCTCACACACCGCATGAAATGGAAGTTCACTCCGCCAGGGGCGCCGAACCAAGGGGGCGCCTGGGAGAGACTGGTGAGGTCGGTAAAAACCGCCCTACTCACCACACTGAACGAGAAATCACCGAAGGAGGAGGTGCTCCAGACCCTGATGACCGAGGCGGAATACTCCGTGAACGCTCGACCGCTCGTTCACGTTTCCGTGGACCCCGACGATCCAGAGGCGATCACACCTAACCATTTCCTCATAGGGTCATCTACTGGTCAACCATACGTCGGGCCGTGCGAGCCGGCCGACAAGAAGACGTGGAGGGTCGCGCAGGCCTTGGCGGACGAGTTCTGGAGGCGATGGGTGAGGGAGTATCTCCCGACGCTCACGCCCCGTGGCGGGGCCCCGAGGAGCGGCCGCAACCTGGCCCCGGGGGACTTGGTGATCGTCGTCGACCCCGCGCTGCCGCGTAATACGTGGCCGCGAGGAGTCGTACACCGTGTCTACCCGGGCCCGGACGGACGAGTGCGTTGCGCGGACGTGCGCACGCGTAGTGGAGTGTTCCGCAGACCAACATCAAAGCTGGCGGTGATAGAAGAGTCGCCGCCGGAGGAGCCGACGGCGCCGGGAGAGGAGCCGGCCAGCTCGTGCTCAGCCGGGCAGTCAGCGGCGGGCCTAGTCAGCCCGCAGTCGCCAGAACGAGTCGCGACGGGCTTAACCAGCTCGTGCTCAGCCGGGCAGCCACCAGCGAGGCCAGCCTGCAGTCAACCATGGATTCGGCGAGCCCGCAGTCACCGGAGAAGGCTGCGTAGACCCTGGCTACTGCGCCGGGGGGAGGATGTTGAGGACAGCGGCCTCGCACCCGATAAACTCGTAGTGAGTGTATACAAACTCGTTAACAGTGAAATATGATAATAAACTCAGTGCAAAATAAGTGTTTTTAAAAAATAAACTTTAGAAGTGAACTGTGATAAATCTGTGGCTCCCTAAGAGGTAAAAAGTTGTTATTTTAATAAAATAGAACGTTAACTTATAATTATCAGAAAATTAGTGTCTGAAATATAAATAGTTTGGAAAATATTAGGAAAAATGTGCTAAAAAACTATGTAAATTGTATTAACTTTTATCTTCGCCTAGCTATAACTATGTTAAATATAAGTGTTATTATTTAGAATAAGTTGATTATTGTGGAACGATAAATAAAGAATTTCCCGAAATGCGTTTCAATTACCTTGGCTCATGGCAAAATAGGGAAAATAGGGAAAATAGCCGCTTCCGATAGTGAAAATAAGACTGAAGAGACGTACGAATCGGAGCGGCTCTCTATACGGCATTGCCGCGGTCGGGTACCTCAGAGGGGCTTTCTATATGGCATTGCCTTGAGCCGGGTAAGCGAGACGGATTTCGGGGCCTATGTTCTCCTCGACGACTCGTGTGTTTTATTTACGCCCCCGCTCAGCAAGATATACCGGTGTAGCCTTGGAATCTTCGAGTCCGATCCGAGCCAGCGACGAAGCCAGCGACGAAACCTATGGGCGAATACTGTCCCAAACAGTGAAGTTTTTAAACATAAATTGAGATTTGAGACCCACCTCTAAACAATACTGGTACAAAGCTTTTGGTTAAGGAAATTCAGCACAACTAGATTCCATTCAACTGTTAGTTAAAATACCCCCGAGAGCACTGCAGTAACAATTTACCAAATCAAGCTGTTCTAGGAAGTTTGCACGGAACGTTAGGTTGAGTTCATGTTAAGTATTTTATGATATCAAAAGGGAAAAATAATGAGGGAAAATTCTTTGGAGAACAAAGGTCGACATCGAAGGGACGTTAAGCACGATGATCTGTAGACGACTGGATAATGAGCAGTCATTGTGAATAATCTGTTTTGGGGGCGCAGGCTCCCAATAATTCTTGTGATTCGAAAGCCGTGAGAATCACAAAAATGTTTTCCATTGATACGATGATAAATCTGATAATTATTAGGACCAAGAATCTAAATATTTTGACTTATGCTATAAATTCTTCAGGGTATTTTCGTGTTTGTACAGACTATCCTCTGAGGGCTAAACACTGGTACTGACTGGATTTGGATTGGAATACCTAATCTCAAATTTTGGTGGAAACTAAAATTTCCACCAAAATTATATAAAAAATGAAAGTTGTTGACACGTTGAAATCCACTCTACTATTACTGCTATTACCTATATACTATATCGAAAATAACATTTAATATACATTTACAGGAAAGAACATTAAAATAAAACGTGAGTTAATTTCCTTTTTCCATTATCAGTCACAGCCCATGAAGGTAATCAGCGAGGAGAGAAATGGAGCGATGTGTGGGACGGACTGATTTGAATAATTCCGCCATTGTGTATGCGTGGACATTTTTTAAAGTTTAAAATCAATATGCATTATTTCAGATAACGCGCAACATGCGACATATTTAACTTGTTACTAGATGATGGCCATCACATCGTGGCACTGTAAATTGTGTATGCCGCGGTTCCGAGACTCAAATTATGTCCATACCAATGTAATTTATAGAAATGCAGTGTCGCAAAACATGCTTTAACATTAAAGTTTAAACGTGTATAGTGTATATTTACACGTAAGTATCATAGTAATAATTATATTAGGTAAAATACTCGTAATGTAGGCACACAATTATACACATAGTGATGCATACAGCTCAATTTCCGGTGGTACTTTGCTGGACTATATCAAAAAAATGTAGCTCAAATATTTGCCATTGTTTCGTGCCGTTAAACTTCGGACAGTATTTTCTTTTTACAACACTGTAAAAAGGAAATGCAAGAGTCAATAATGACGTTATTATAGCAAACACATTAAGTTCTTTACGACGTCATAAAACTATACATTGTTAGAAGCACGCGAAGTAAACTTTCAGCTTTTCCAGTTCACCAGAACACTTCCTTGAGTACTAGATGTTGCTCGCAACTTCGGTTGCACAGTTTATCTCCTGGAAATAGTACTATCCTGTACTTCTAGGACTCAAAGTATCTCTACCAAACCACTATTAGAAAAACGTTACGTCATACGCTATATACAGCTCTATGGACCGACGATTTGAAAAAAGGTGGAGGGGGAGCGCAGCGGCTGCTGGAGGGCTAAGGGCTCCCATACATAGCTGCGAATCCATTTGAAATAGAATGAGATTTACGTCGCCGCATGAACGCGTTCAATGGTGATTGGTGAAATCCCACCTCACTCATCACCTCAATCATAATATTTATTGAAGTATACAACTTACAGGATGCAATTAAATCTTCCTGCCAAATTTTTTCCAGGGCTTAGGTATCATTAGGTGAGTCCATTCAACCCAAAAAATTGGGTGTTATTTTTTTTAAGTTACATATTTTATCCCATTTAAAATCATTGCGGAACGGTCACTCGCGGCGCGGGGCAATGAGCGGGGGTGACGCGGGGGGAGGCACGCGCGCGGGGGCATGTCACGCGCAGGCGACGCGACGTGTCCATTAATTGTAGTGTTTTTTTTATTAGGATAACTTTCGGAAGCTATTTCTCAACATTTTAGTACTGAGTGATTATAAAAGAAAAAATACGCATATTTTTATTTTTTACAAGGATCAATGTATCGAAATTTGGCAGGAAGGTTTAATTGCACCCTGTATTATTTAATTACCAGGCACACTGAAAACTTCGTTTTATAAAACTTAGTTCTCCTGAAAATGTTGCTAAACAAAATGGTGTCGCGTCGTCGTCGGTTCGTCATCCGAACCAACTAAGTTATTCATTAGTCAAAAGTGAAATTATTTTAACCGAAACTAAACATACAGGTTTCGAGTGTCATTTGATTACTATTCGGGCTCCTTCAAGCCTCCTTCAAAAAATTAATAAAATTGTTTTTACTATTTGTTATAATATAATACACTACAGCGGCAACAGAAATAGGTACATAATTTGTGAAAATGTCAACTGTCAAGCGCGGTTCTTAGGTACTTGGGTATGGACAGGCGGGCAGGCTGATATATTATCATTGTGTTCGGGTCCCGTTTTTAAACTTTGAATACCTAAGGGACCATAAAAAGGAGAAAAGTATCCATTTTCGTTATTATACTATGCAACGCGGACGTAGTCGCGGGTAACAGCTAGTCAAAGGAATAAAAGCATTTCCTCCATTTTATTTTTTAAACGAATAAGTATCACAATATTTATTGAAGTACTTATACAAAATCTTTAATTATGTTTTCCTTTGATAAATAATTTTAACTTAGCGATTAAATAAAATTAAATCGGTCAAAGGCTAAATTAAATATAATATTTTGAGATGACTCGCGTTTCGCTTCTTCGCAATTAAAACGACAAATTTAAAATCAATGTCATAAATTCGGTAGCTGTGACTCGCTTGATTGAAATCAGTTAAAATGTAACTCATCAGCCTACATTGCTTTAAGAAAACTTAGAAACAGCACTTCTCCATTTTTCCAGTGTCGGAATCGAACCTACGACTTCCGAGTCAAGAGCCAAGCTCCGGAATCACTTAGGGGTAAAAATTCCTTCCCCGAATTAAATTCATATTACTATATTATAATTAATGCCGTGGGAGATGCCGCCATGGGAGGTGCCGGCCATGACGTGGGGCACAAATGAGCCGACTCAACCGGAGAAACACTACGGGCTCACAGAAAACCGGCGTGAAACAGCGCTTGCGCTGTGTTTCGCCGAGTGAGTGAGTTTACCGGGGGCCCCAATCCCCTACCCTTTTCCCTTCCCTAACCTCCCCTATTTCTTCCCTACCCTCCCCTATTCCCTTCCCTACCCTCCCTTATTACCCTATTCCCTCTTAAAAGGCCGGCAACGCACCTGCAGCTCTTCTGATGCTGCGAGTGTCCTGCATGGGCAACGGAAGTTGCTTTCCATCAGGTGACCCGTTTGCTCGTTTGCCCCTTATTTCATGAAAAAAAAATGCGAAAGTTTGTCTGTTTGTTACCTACGGCCAAACCGCTGAACCATTTTTGCTGAAATTTGGTATGGAGCTATGAGTCCTTTGAGTCCCTGAGAGTCCTTGAGAGAGAGTTGAGGGTAAGGACATATTTATCCCAAAAATGTACGGTTCCCGCGCAATAAACAAATTTTGGGGCAACGGAGTTGCGGGTGTGATCTAGTTCAAAATAAATCACAAAGTTAGCCTAGGGGATGAATTCACTGCCCATTGCACGAGCCCTGCCCGGTAGAAGAGCGCCCGGTGCCTCGGGCTGCTCCCCGGCGGTTTCAGCAGCTAATAGCTTGCAGCGGAGGAGTCTGTACACGCAGACACCGCTAACTGGGCTGCCGCAGATATCGCCCCCGTAGGCGGGTCCGGTGGCCCAGCAGCGTGTGGAGGAAGGAGGCACCGGTGGGTTTTAGTGGGTAAACCCGGGTGTTCCTCTTTACCAAAGCACCCACATATCCTGGCGGCCTTTCCCCCGGGTTGCTGGGAATGCGTAATGCATTTCCCACCGTGTCGCAAAAAAAGGGGATGAACTTCGGCGGATCCATATCTAAAAATAGTTACATAATGTATTTACTTACCTTTGTAGGTAGTTAGGTTAGGGTATGCAGTTAGGGTAAAAAGGCCTATTTTTTGTTCTTCATAAAATAGTTCGCTGAAAACTTCGCCGTAACATTCGAACAAACGAATTGATTTGATTACTTTACAAGGTTCATTAAATAATATTCCGTATTTTGTGTCACATCAACGTATGGACGGATTTTCATCTTTCATTTTGCCGGCCCATTTTTACGATTTCATTTATAGATGTGATCTTTTATTACCCCATAAACCTTTAGTGGTGTTCGATCGTGAAAAGTATTTGAGATATGATTTCTCCTTGTTACTTATAGATAGGAATAAAATATTGATCAATATAATGTTTAGTGTTGCAGGTACTAACATACAACAAATTATCGGATTTTAAATTTTTAGCTGAATAAATTGTTATAGGTGTGTTAATTTAAATAATACATAATATACTATGCCATATTCTAGCAAATAAAGATTTTGATTACAATTATAATATTATAAACACAATGCTTCAACTCCCAAGCAGCCACATGCGATCTTTTACCAAAAAGATGGAAAATTACAATGTTATTATGACTAAATAAAAAATAAAAAACTAAATACAACCAGTGTACAATATTACAATAAAATAATATACAGAAACAGCTCTGCAAGGGGCGACCTTATTCCCACGGTGTACTATCATTCATGAAATCAGTAACTTTATAGTATGCTTTGGAACTTTTGAACGTTTTCTGGGATCTTATTATAAAGGCGTATACATTGACCTTTAAAAGAATTTTTGACTTTAGTAAGTCTAGTCACCGGAATTTCAAGCTTATGTTTATTACGAGTATTTTTATCATGGGTATCGCATTTTTTCTTGAATTCATATATATTCTTTTTAACATATAAAACATTTGATAGGACATATTGAGAAGCAATAGTTAAGATTCCAGTTTCCTTATATTTTTCTCTAAGTGAAGTATTACGGGCTAGCTTATAGATTGCCCGAACAGCTCGCTTCTGCAGCACAAAAATTGTATTTATATCTGCAGCATTGCCCCACAGCAAAATGCCGTAGGACATAATACTATGAAAGTAACTAAAATACACTAGACGTGCTGTTGTTTCATCAGAAAATTGTCTAATCTTACTTACTGCATATGCTGCTGAACTGAGTCTGTCGGCCAACGCAGCAATATGAGGGCCCCACTAAAGCTTGGAATCTAGTGTTATACCTAAAAATACAGCTGTATCTACTAGATCCATAGTATCACCATTTAAAAGCACATTGATTTCTGTTTGCCTTACATTGGGCAGTGTGAATTTAAAACATTTGGTTTTTTTACTATTGAGTAAAAGATTATTAATGCTGAACCAATGTACAATCTTTGAGAGAGCATTATTTACTTCCTCATAACACGCATTAAGCCGTTTGATATTGAATGTAAGCGATGTATCATCAGCAAATAATACTATCCCATGTTTATCTTTGATTAAGAATGGCAGGTCATTTATATAAATAAGAAATAGGAAGGTTCCTAAAATAGACCCCTGTGGGACCCCCATATCAATTTTAGCACCAACAGATTTTTTACCATTTATGTCAACCCTCTGAGTTCTATTTGACAAGTACGATTTTAGGAGGGCGAGTGCTGTGCCTTTTATGCCATAGTGACAGAGTTTCCTGACCAACGTTTTGTGTTGCACGCAGTCAAAAGCCTTTGAGAGATCGCAAAAAACTCCTAGAGCATCCTGCGACGTCTCCCAGGCATTAAAAATACTACTGATCAATTCAATGCCTGCGTCTGTAGTAGACCGCCCCTTTGTAAATCCAAATTGTTTATTATGTAATATATTATTTATATTAAAGTGCGTTAGTAATTGACTAACGTTGTACTAACGGCAAAAAAATCTTTAAGAAGTAATTTACAAGAATCGTGTGTACTCAGGAACTTATAATTCAGTGCAAAATCGCAATATTTTTGATCATAGGCTATGGAGACTCGATGATCATGGGATTATCTAGCATTTTGAGAGACTTCAATTCCTTACTTCGCTCGCATCAGAGGCAGTTCCGTGATTGAATTAAATATAATTTCTATATCTTGTTGTTACAACAATCTAATGAGTTGAAGATAGTTTCCAGTAAAGGCTTTATGCAACTACCAAAGTTGCCGCAAAATCGTATTGCTGTGCTTACTTGAATTTATGCCAAAATCCAGCAATAATTTATCTGAGGATTCCTAGATACTGTAATGGTCTACGTTATTGATTGTAGGTAGATGTTTTTGCTTTAAAAACATAAAATTGTTTCGACTTTTGGCACAACTCCATTGCGCCAAAAGTAGTTTAGGGTGTTTCTTCGAAAAACGATTCTTCGTCTCATTACCGTGGTCAATTTTAAATGTGACTTGTTCGTCTGTAATTCATATTTTTATGATAATATAAAGGTCAAATAACCTACTTTTACTTATGGGACTCGTTTTAATAATGTAGATTTCGAAATATCAAAGGTCAAATATTTTGTGGCTAGGGTAATGATAATTGCATACACGGTAATGATAAAGACAACAAAAAATCAAAAACATTATCTAAATTAAATCAGTTTTATTAACAAAATAATCACAGTTTCATATTAACTATAACATTATTAGAAGAAATCATATAAATGAAGGTTAAGGACTTGCAATCAAAAAAATATGGATGTTGTGTTGCGATATTTGAGTTCCTAAGCCTCCATTATGAAAATAAATAAAAACTTTTATTACAGTCATAGCCAAAATTATAACA
Organism: Aricia agestis; assembly: GCF_905147365.1. Lineage (NCBI taxonomy): Eukaryota > Metazoa > Arthropoda > Insecta > Lepidoptera > Lycaenidae > Aricia > Aricia agestis. Next base: position 6,737,942 of record NC_056409.1, on the reverse strand, counting down.
CAAACATTATTTCTAAGAAAAAACAAAAAGATAACAATAAATAAATCAGTCAAAAGATTTTTTGCACATTGCTAGAAAGCATAGCTTGATAACTAAATTAATCAATAAAAATATTCTAATAAAGTAGGATATGGAACCCTAAAAACAAAATAATAACTTAAACATCTTCTAAGGAAAACTTATAGATATACTTAACATAAAGATAACAATGAATAAATCAGTCAAAAGATTTTTGGTATTTTGCTAGAATGTAATACCCGTAATAGCTTGATAACTAAAATAATTAGTTTAAAAATATTCTTATTTAAAAGAAAACAAAATAATAACTCTAAAGAAAAAACCTAACGTTTAACGATAACAATGGATAAATCAGTCAAAATATTTTTGGCATTTTGCTAGAAGCCATGATAGATAATGAATTAAAAAACCTACAAATTTAAATACATTCATTAAAAGAAATATTTCTTTGGCTTTTCTGAAGGAGCCAAGTTTTCAGAATCATCATCAAAAAGATTATGTCTTACTTCACGATGTCTCTTTTTAACATCCTCAGAAGTTGATGGTGATGTCATGTCATGAGCCACTAGTTCTTTTTTAACCTTCTTTTTTTCGCCTTGCGGTTTCTTAAAATAAAATATATCGTCAGAGTCTGAGTCTGAAAGTTCAGACAAATTTTGTATATTATGAAGGCTTGACAATACGCGACTAGTAAATTTTGGGGTTATAACTTTAATATCGACTGAAGATGTCTCAGCCCAAAAGCTGTCATCATCAGGAATTTCAAGCTCAGCAGCTGACCTTTTTTTAATTTTAGTATTTGTAGAATATACATATTTTTTCGGTGACATTGATACCTCCTGGTTTGAACTATTCTGGGGATAATGACTATCGATTATGTTATAAAATCCAAGGTGTAGACCATGAGAACATTTAACGGCATCTTGTGAACAATTATCCAAGCTACAACTAAGTTCTCTCATAGCTAAATTCTGAACATTATTGGCACTCCATACTACTTGATGTGTTTTCATGGTGCCTCGAAAATCCTTTAAATTTTTGGGAATCAACATGTCTTTCTGTAATATATCGGACTCGTTTATCCCTTCTAAAATAACTCCTGGGCATGCTTCCTTTAGATGGCTGACAAGAATTTGCATGTTTGGAATATCATGGCCTCTTGAGACTATCTGATCAGCAGTTCTTTTTAAAACACCACCGACACCATCTGGTGCCCCTTTCCCGTGTCCTTTTTCAGAATAGTTCCACACTAATAATCGTAAATTTGGTAAATACCAATGCATTTTTGCCATTATGTAAAACATTTTTCGATTACGGTATTGCGCAGATGGTGAATCAGATATGAAATAGAATCTTGTGACACATGGCACCTCTTTTTCAAGAAATCGCAAAATAGGCATTAAATGTTCCCAAATTGCGATAGCATCATGGCGTAAACACTCGCTGATTGTGCAGAATGACTGTTTACACTGCTTGTCATTTTTAATGTAATAAATGACAGACGTGTGCAATGTTATTTGTTGTCTGGAGCTCCCAAAATGGAAAGACTGAATCTCAGAGGCGTATTTAGTGTTATAATTTTCACTAAAATCGCAATGTATAATGCACTCTTCAGGTTTCAAGTTTTGTTTAATTTTTTTTGTATAATCATATTGAGCAATAATATTTCTGCAGTGAAGCATATAAGGCACTAATAGTTTTTCAAAATGATTGATGATATCTTTAGGATATGCTGCTACTTTCTCTTTGATTGTTTGAAGAGTTGTTTTTTCTTTTTGATCTTTTATATACGTTTTCTTTACTTTATTCCAAATCCAATAATATGCCTCTTTAGAATTATCAAACTCTTTATAATTAATTACCTTGTGTTTGCAACTATCACAGTTCTTAGCTAGGCAGTTAATATTTCTAGGATCACAACATAGTGTTTGTAAAACCTCATTTACCGATTTTTCAACAATCAAATTGTTTTGTCGAAGTGCCAAAACGACCAGATCCATATTTTCGTGATCTTTACACAAACATGTTTCTCGACTATTAACGTTTGGTATGCGTATCCAAAATGGACGAAGCTTGCAAAATGCACTATAACTTAATTTGTATTGAGGATAGTTTTTTATATATTTGTTATGTAAATTTAGCAAACTGTCGGTAAGATATTTTTTCTGTTTTTTTATTTTCCCTTTGGTAACGAATTCTTTTTTTCCTGCACACATTCTACTATTTTCATCATCTTCAAAATATTTTTTTACAATATTTTTAACTTCTGCGTGACAGGGTTCAATGGGTAGCTGGGATTTTTGTTCTATTATAGATAAATTGTGATTTTTTTTATTCAAGTCTCTTATTATTTTATCTCTTTGCAATCTTTGTATCCGCTTCAAGCAATTCTGGTTAATTCTCTTAAGTTCTTGGATTTTTTGGTCTTTTAATTTTAATTCTTTATTATATCTGTACTGAAATTTGCGTAAAATATGCTTCCAAGGCGATTTCTTTTTAGCAGGTCTGGGACATGAAATTTTCGGGCTACTGATATGAGTTGAAGGTGATGATACGATTGAACTTTGTGGGCTTGCAGCATGTCTAAAAGGCGACGAAAGGATACAACTTAGAGGGCTAGGAGTCCGTGGTAAATCTGATTCTGAAATCTGATCTAAAGTATTTGGTGTAGGTGAATTTACTATTGTATAAGATGCATCTACGTTGGAAATGACATCAGTGTCATTTTCTGTTAGATGCAAATCAATTCCCATCATCCTATTTTGTCTGATTGTAGATCTTGTTATACGTGAAGAAGGTATTGGAGATTGAGGTAATATTTTTGATGTACTGGGAATCTCAGGAGACCTAGGTATAATAGATACTGGCGATGATGGTAATTCTAAACATAAAGGATCAACATTTTTTTTTACAGAAACACTTTCGTCAATTATAATTTCTTCTTCAGATTCTACATTAATTTTTCTCTTTTGCATTTTTTTAGCGTAATATCTTTTGGAAGCTTCGCGATTTTTTTTTCGAATTAATTTTTGTTCCTTAGGCATTAAATTTGCAATTGATTTTATTTTACCTTCTTTTTTTTTCTTTAAATATCTTTCCTTTTCTTTTAATCGATACAGTGCATATTTATCCGGATCTTGTTTAATTTTTTCAATTCTTTTACGTTGTGCTAGCTTCTTTTTTATTTTTTTTTCTTCCGCAGATTGTGTCATTGTTTCTACGTTTCTTATATCTGTAAAAAAGAATTAAAATAATATATACCTGTCTTATGATTTTGATGAAACTTGAACAAGCATGTAAGTAAAGAAAATAAAGAACTTAAGGGCCTGCACTAGGTGAAATTGCGCACTTAAAATTTGAATAAGACCAAATGTAGAAAGACTTTTTATCAACAGTTCTTTTTAAAACATTGCCGAACCATCCGGTGCCCCTTTTCCATGTCCTTTTTAGGGTTCTGCAGTCAACAAGGAACCCGTATGGTTTCGGTCCGTCTGTCTGTCCGTCCGTCCGTCTGTCTGTCCACGGCTTAGCGTTTTTTTTTCGCGTCCACCCCACCGTGTGAAGTATTGTTGGATAGGTTTTTTTTTAAATATTACCAGTATTCAAAAACCATTTTCCGATTTAAGGATCCATATTTCGTGAAATATAAAGTTTTAAAGTGGAAAAATCGTTAGAGTCCAGTCCAGTTCCCCCCTTCTACCAGCTAAACGGTTGCTTCTGGAAATGTGAAAAAATTCACGGGAGTAGGAAATAATCTGAATTTAAAAGGAAAATTATCACAGCTAAGAAGACTTCACAAGTTATTGAGTACTAGTCGAAAGTACAAAGGAACTTTTAGTTCAAATTCCTTTGAACGTAATTATTGAGATGATGCTGCTAGTAGTGTAAAACACGTTATGAATGTGCATTCATTGACCATACAAAAATTATGAGAAACTAGCGGTACTACGAAACCCTATTTTGCGCGTGGCACGACTTGAACTTGGCCGGTTTTTCAGAATAGTTCTTCACTAATAATCATTATGATTTATGGCAAACATTAATTTACGGAATGGCAAAAATACAACTACAACACAATAACTACAACTATTTCAAAAAAAGACATGGGAAAGGGGAAGCAAATAGTTAGAATTTTTAGAAATAGAGTTCAATTTTGGGTGGCGCTAGTTTGTCCTAACATGAACCCTTAAAAAGTGAAAAAGTTTACATAAGAACATATTTCTATACTACGACTACTCTACAGAACTCGAGAATCGTACATATAAGTGCATATTTTAGGACAAAACTAATACATTTTTATCATTACCCTAGTCTTTTGGCTAAGGTAATTAGACACACAGAAATGAGAATTATGCCTATAATCATGCATAACTCATTGTTCTTACAAGTTTCAGTGTTGATATTTCGTAACATAAATATGTATCCCGCAAGCATTATTAAACACGCAAATTAAAATTTGAAAAAAGTAAGATAAACTAGATACAGTTGACACATAAATTATAATACTACACGAACCAAACACATGGTAATGATATATTTACCTTCGAAACACCGGGATCGAAAACAATCAGCTACACGTACGCCTTCTAGCTTGTTCCGCACACGACTGGCTTGCATAAGCGCGGTAAGCTGCATTCCCATTGTTTATACAAAACAAGTTATGATCGAGCGCAACTTGGGCCATAGGAATTATAACTTGACGTCGGACACTCCTTTCTTATCGATTTATAAATACTGTAATGTAGCCATGCCTACTGTATTTATTTTTTTTAACAGGTAAACTAATGTACTTTCGTTATAATTTAACTTTGCGTAGATTTGTCAAATAGAAAATGAATTATAGAGGTTTTTGTTGAAGAAAATGGCTAGAGGACGCCCTACGGTGATGAGAAGAACGGACTTTGGGATTTTTTTTTCTATACTTAGACTGCAATTATTAAAAAAAAAGCAGCTGTATCTAGGTAGACACAGAGCTTAAGTATATATATATAAAAAAAAATATTGTTTGTTTTTGCCGGGTAAAAGAAAAAAGTCCGATGCCGTCAAAAATTATGCCTCCGAAGAAACACCCTTTACCGCGCTAGAAACGTACATTTTTTTTATGAAATAAGGGGGCAAACGAGCAAATGGGTCACCTGATGGAAAACAACTTCCGTCGCCCATGGACACTCGCAGCATCAGAAGGGCTGCAGGTGCGTTGCCAGCCTTTTAAGAGGGAATAGGGTAATAGGGGAGGGTAGGGAAGAGAATAGGGTAGGGGATTGGGCCTTTCTAATTAAAGGACTTTATCGTAAAACGATAATGCCGTCACGCAACAAAAACTATAACCTATTTTCATTCCCGGGACTCAAAGTATCTGCATACCAAATTTCATCAAAATCGGTTAAGTTTAAGGTTTAACAGAGGTAACAGACAGACTGACACACTCTTGAATTTATAATACTATGGAAGTATGTATGGCTATCAACATGAGATCGGTCGGTTTATGGGCTATATTTTGCACTTACTCTTTTTTATTTCTTTTATGAAATTGTTTGTATCAATTTTTTACATTTAGGTATTATCAACATATTTTCACTTGCCTATAAAAATGTGAAGTTGGTTTGCGAAACACAGTAGGTATTGGATCAAAAATATTTATGGTTTCAATCAAAACTCTGTTGGGAATTTAAGGAAAATAGTGGTCAACCGGATGTCCTGTTGTTAAATTATGAAACAACTAGCGCTATAATATTTCCTCTAACCGGAACCTAAAGGAACTAAGATGGCGCCAGAAAATTTAGTATCAAAGTTGCACGAGTAATGTTCAGGTCTTTTGGCTTCCAATCATTGAGTCGACAAGTTGGTCCATTAAAAGTATTTAATCAAAGTGAAAGTACTGTGAGTTGAAGAATTGATTTGGTGTGTTCGATAATTATTGTTCCCTGTAAGACAATAAACCCTTTGTTACTTTGGAGGATTTTATTCATTTCTAATAACTCTTTCAATAGTTTGTAAGACCTGAACATTTCAAACATTCTTCGCCCGCTTCAAAAATTGGAAAGGAAAATACAAAACGTATTTCCTCCAGAGAGATGGAGAGAACATAAAATATGGCGAGACCTGATCGAGTTAATGAAATACCAGGCGCTGCAATTTCTGCTATGCACTTTCAATTGTTCCACAGCCACTTGTATTTGTAATGCATATTTGAAATTTCCTTGGAATCGGTACGTTTTAATAGAATTTTATGTAACTTGCTAGACGCTTATGTATTTTATTTTTGGTCTTGTAGGTTTTATGTGTGAGTAAAGTTGACTTTGTCGACAAAATATATTTCAAACGAGATGACGCTCGCAACTCCGTTGTGCCAAAATTAGTTTGTCGCGTGAGATACACAAGTATCGTATGTCCTTTCTCGGGACTCAAATCATCTTTATACCAAACTAGCTGTCCCGGTGAACTTCGTGTCACTCGAAAACCTTCCGTGGACTTCAAGGACTATTTTAAGACTAAAATTAACAGAATCGGTTCAGTCGTTATGGAGTTACAGCGTTACTTACACAATTGGAAATCTATTTTTACATATAGATTTCAGCAAAATCGGTTCAGCTGTTTTGGCGTGTAGAGGTAACAAACAGACACACTTTCGAGTTCATAATATTTAGTATGGATACCTATGTACCCGCACCTAAACATTATCAACTTTTAGTATAATATTAAAACTCGTTTAAGCCTCACACTAGCCAAACATCTATACAAGCTATACCGTACATTGCATTAATGATAAAGCGTTTAGAACGTCGCGTACGAGTATAATATCCATAACCGAGTTACACGTTAACCCAATTGACCGGACATAACGACGTTACGGTCAGCAAACACGCGCGCGAGGCGGCACTAATTGTTCTATCCCTTCATTAATAACCATAGATGAAACGTTAAAGGTTATTCATTTTCAATACACGTCGAAGCTAGAAGCTAGAATTGAGCATATTTCTCAGTTAACATCGATGATTAAAATGAAACGTAGCGAAAAGCGATGTGACGATACGAAATTGAAATATCAAACGATGTCATACCACACATTTTTTTATTACTGTAGATGTCTAGAAAAAAATCCATACTAATATTATAAATGCGAAAGTGTGTCTGTCTATCTGTCTGTCTGTCTGTCTGTCTGTTACCTCTTCACGCCCAAACCGCTGAACCAATTTTGCTGAAAGGTATGGAGATACTTTGAGTCCCGAGAAAGGACATAGGATACTTTTTATCCTGGAAAACGTGTACGGTTCCCGCGCGATGAACGATTTTTGTCGCAACGGAGTTGCGGGCGTCATCTAGTACAATATATAAAATATAATTAAAAAACAAGGACATAATTTTATTTATTTATAGTCAGGTAAAACTAAAATAAGAATATTTCATTCTGGTAACAAAATTTGTCTAAGATAACTATGAAAAAGAAAAACTTTTTTTACAAACAAAGAGCTAAATCTCTCTTTTTAATCAAAGACAAGGACTGCTAATAAAGTTGTATAGTAGTAAAAGTTTTTACTACTTTTTGAGATTTTTAGCACAGGGAAATAGAATAACAGGAATTTTCATAAAGTTTTTTTTTTAATTTTATTATAATTTTTGGAAAACTTACAGCTAACATACATAAACAATCTAAAATATATAGATACAATAAGGCCAATTAAAAGTTTCCACAGATGAAGTTAGAGTACAGTTAGAGTTTAGAGTATTCTTGTCTGAATATAATTTTCTTTCTCTGGCCCTCCAAAGGGTATGGTAAATTTTTTTAGACAGTTTTACACACACACAAAATATTGTCACCTTGTGAAACGCCTCAGAACTTCTTAACTAATATTGAAATATTTTTAACCTTATGGGTAAAACGATAACTGATAGGCCATTTCTGTCTTATTATACTTATTTTTAGAAAAAAATGTACATTTATATATTCCATACGGTCTACTACTCGATGACCGCTGTAGCTCAGTTGATGGCGCGTTGGTAGCGTAAGCCGGGTGTTCGAATCCTTTCGTTCGAAAAAAATCTTAAATAATGTATGTATACCTGATAAGAGTACCTATTAAAGATATTTCCGTTGTCTGGTACCCGTAACACAAGTCCTTCAGGTACTTAGCACGGGGCCAGACTGACGTGGGTGTGAAGCGTCCATAGATATTATTATTATTATTATTATTAATAATGCTAAAGTGCCTGTCTGTCTGTTACCTCTTTACGCCCAAACAGCTGAACCGATTTTGCTGAAATTTAGTATGGAGATACTTTGAGTCCCGGGAAAGGATAAAGGATTCTTTTATCCCGGAAAATGTACGGTTCCCACGCAATAAACGAATTTTGGCGCAACGGAGTTGCGGGCATCATCTATTGTTAAATAATTATATTGACCAGCCTCTAATTAGACTCTAGAGGCTAGTCACAAAATTTTAACTACTTAAACACTATTCTTGGTTAAAACCATAGGTCACATTTTTAACAATAAAACGGACAGCGCAGAATTTTATAATAATACCATTGGAAAAAAAACGATAATAAAAATTAATCGTTTTCCCCAATGGAATTATTTGGCAAAGGTTTTTAGTGACGAAAGAATTTTGAAGCCAGTTATAATAATTTATAGCAGCCTGCCCAGCCCCGATCCGGGTTAAACACATCAAATATTAACTCGCCAGTATTATATTTAGTGTAAGCAACACAGTTATATAAATACACCTACTTTATTCACCGAAATGAGGCAAACAGGATGAGTAGATCTATAATCCGAGTAGCGAAATTCAAGTGATAATTACATACTTTTTGATTTTTTATTTTTTAATGAAATAAGGGGGCAAACTAGCAAACGGGTCACCTGTGTCCTTGGGCGACGGAAGTTGCTTTCCAAGCAACTTCCGTCGCCCATGGACACTCGCAGCATCAGAAGAGCTGCAGGTGCGTTGCCAGCCTTTTAAGAGGGAATAGGGTAATACGGGAGGGTAGGGATGGGAAGGGAAGGGAATAGGGGAGGGTAGGGGAGGGAATAGGGTAGGGGATTGGGCCTCCGGTAAACTCACTCACTCGGCGAAAGATACCGAAAGCGCTGTTTCACGCCGGTTTTCTGTGAGAATGTGGTATTTCTCCGGTCGAGCCGGCCCATTCGTGCCGAAGCATGACTCTCCCACGTCTAAAACTTCTGAATATTTCTAAGTTTACTGGTATAATATGATTTTGCAGCTTCTAGTTCAATTCAAATTTTAATATAGAATTGTGTTCCACGAGTACGTTATACTTACCATAATATTATCGCTTTTAAATTTAATCCATTAAATTGTTATTTACTTTCCTTTTCGTAGAATCGTTTTAAAATCGAAATAAGCACGTAATAGGGAAGTATAATTACATTTGAAATTTGATCGAAATTAATCCATTTGAGGAATACACCGTCGGAAATTTAAATTTTAGATGAGAGGCGAGCACTAATTTGAGATGCAAATAATGATTTATGGGTAACTTGATAAATCAATCATTTTCATTAATTTTCCGTGTTGAGCTCGAAGTATAATTTCAATTTGCAGAGGTATGGAGTCCTATAATAGCAAAGCAATCAAATTAAAGTATCTGCTATAAATATAAAAGTTGTAGCAGTTGATACGCCTATATTAAAATGTAGGTATTTTATTAATGAAATTTAGCTGTAAAATTGTTTTAAGTATAAAGATAAAAATATGGTATTAGATATAGATAAAGACATTAAATATGATAAAACAAAAAAAAAACTTTTCAGAAATGGCTTGTACTAAAAGGGTATGTATATTATACGAATAATATACATACCCTTTTAGTATACTAATTCGTATAATATACATACTACAAGGGTATGTAATAACATACATACCCTTGTAGTTTGTATATTATACGAATAATATGACGAAATAGAGCTGTTGACATTAATTGTCACTTCTATATTTACACAAAATTGTGTACCGGCGAATACATGCATTAAGTATGCATGTACTTGGGGCACATTTTGTAGAGTCGTGGACATTTTTTTTTGACACAATTACTCTTCCTTAGTTTTTATTATTCATATGGTATATCATTTTAAATTAGGACACACGTAACATTGGATATTAGAAAAGAGCTACTTCATTATATTATATGGTATTGAATGTACTGTAACTACTTGGTGGAAATTCATGTTTCACAGTAAAGTAATATACACTTTTCATGCACTTATTTCACTTTTATAAATTAAATTAATTACAATTATGTTTCACACGACCGGTTTCGAAAAAATGATTGACCTGATGATGATTTTATCGAAACCGGTCGTGTGAAACATAATTGTAATTAAATAAATTAATAAAAGTCGAATAAGTGCATGAAAAGTTTATATTTTTACTACCTACTACATTATGTTGTATGGGATAATAATAATTATATCCACGCCATATTTAATAAATAGGTTCTGAATAATGAGTAGGCATTTTTTCTGTCACACTTCGTAAAGCCAATTTATTGAAAAAATATTTAAATTCGTTTATAGCGTAGGAACCGTAAATTTTTTCGGTATAAAAAGTATCCTATATTATGTCCTTTTCCGCGACTCAAATTATCTCCATACGGAACAGCAAAATCGTTTTAGCGTGAAGAGGTAACAGACAGACAGACTATATACACTTTCACATTTATAATATTAGTATTGATGATAGGTACCCATATTTTATAAATTTCTATGTAGCAACCCTATTTCGTCGTTTAACTTTTTTGCATCTGTACGCGAGGGCGTTACTGAAAGTCAGTAATATATTTTTAGGGTTCCGTACCCAAAGGGTAAAAACCGAACCCTATTATTGTAGATGTCTGTCCGTCTGCCTGTCCGTCTGTCTGTCTGTCTCCAGGCTGTATTTCGAAAACCGCTTTAACTTCTGAAAGGGGTTCGAACATTTTTAAAAGCTTTTATTTAACTTGCTCTGTACTCGTATGTATGTAAGTATGTATGTTCGGGTGAAATTTTGGAACTCAAATTTGAAGTAGATATATTTAACCGATCAAGCTGAAATTTTGCATGCACGTTTAGCTTGGATGACAATGCATGATATTGTATGTGACATCACTCTAAATCTAATATGGCCGACCATCCAAGATGGCGAAATAGTTATTTTCTATGCAGTTCTACAAAATGGATATTAAATTAATGAAAGGGGTTTTTGAGAGTAGCTCGAAAACGAATGTAATGTCATACTACATCCAATATGGCGGCTCACCCAAGATAGAGGTATAATTATTTTTAATGCACTTCTGCGATATGGGTATCAAATGAAAGGGCTTATTAAGAGTAACTCGGAAACGAATGTAATGTCATTTTACATCCAATATGGCGTCTCATTCAAGATAGGGGTATATAATTATTTTTAATGCACTTCTGCAATATGGGTATCAAATGAAAGGGCTCATTGAGAGTAACTCGGAAACGAATGTAATGTCATTCTACATCCAATATGGCGGCTTACCCAAGATAGGGGAATATAGTTGTTTTTAAAGAACTTCTGCAATATGGGTATCAAACAAAAAGGCTCATTGAGAGTAAACTGAAAAGTCATGTCGTGTCGTGTCGTGCCGTATCGTGTCGTATCGTAACATGACGTGACGTGACGTGTCGTGTCGTGTCGTGTCGTGTCGTGTCGTGTCGTGTCGTGTCGTGTCGTGTCGTGTCGTGTCGTGTCGTGTCGTGTCGTGTCGTGTCGTGTCGTGTCGTGTCGTGTCGTGTCGTGTCGTGTCGTGTCGTGTCGTGTCGTGTCGTGTCGTGTCGTGTCGTGTCGTGTCGTTTCGTGCCGTGTGTCGTATCGTGTCGTGTCTTGTTATGTCAAGTCAAAATCAGCCGGGTATTAGAAAATGCCCGGTTGAATCCGGTCATTTTTGTTATGTGATATTTAATTTTTTAGTCTTAAAATTAAGTACGATTTCTTAAAGACTTAAATTAAGTTAATCAGATTTTAACAAATTCTTGAAACAAAACAAACAATCAAGCAGACTTAAGAAATCTAGTCAGAGATTTAACTAAAAAACAAAAAATAAATTATAAGCAAAAAACTTTTTGAAAAAAAGCTTTTATTTAATACTCTAAAAAGAAGAAAATAAACCCCTTAAAAATTCTAACTATTAAGTTATAACCTCAATATATTATACAATTTGCATTATAATAAAAGCTTGTCGCGAGACTTAACAATCTGTCAATATTTAATTAAGACTTTAATAAAATAAAAAATATAATAATGTCAGTTTACTCAGTTAAATTGGCACTTACTAGTTTATTATTTACAAATCACGCGACAAACTTTTATTATTATGCAAATTGTATACTTAATATATTGAAGTTATAACTTAATAGTTACAATTTTTAAGGGGTTTATTTTCTTCTTTTTAGAGTATTAAATAAAAGCTTTTTTTCAAAAAGTTTTTTGCTTATAATTTATTGTATGGAGCCTGGCATATCTAGCTGCCGGCCATTTTGATTATTTTTTCAAAATTTCCGAGCGCGATAAAAGTGCTCGGAAACGTGACACTTTAGGATACCATGTTATATGACATTTTTTGTTTGTATAAGTGTCTTCTATCCAAATATACCACTTTTATCGTGCTCGGAAATTTAAAAAAAAATCAAGATGGCCACTGCCCCAAAGGTTCGTACCCCTTTTCACACATTATGTATATTTACAGCTATAAAAACAAATACTTGCCAAAAATAAATAAATAAATAATTTAAGGGGGACTTCCATACAACAAACGATATTTTTTGCTGTTTTTTACTCGATATTAAAAATGACAACACTCAGGCCCTTGAAATACTTTAATAATTTATTATAAAATAAAATTAAATGAAATAATTAAGGAAGGCCCCTATACAAAGAAGGCACATTATATTTTCACTTCAATAATTAATAATAATATTAAAATAAAATAAAAAGTAAAGGGGGGCTCCCATACAAAAAACACAATTTTTTGCCTATTTTTGCTCTATAAGGTACGGGGAACCCTTCGTACGCGAGTCTAACTCGCACTTGGCCGATTTTTAATATTTTGACAACAGATTTCAACCATAAACAAAAGATAATTCGTATATAATGTAGGCTTGTCATTTAAAAAGATGGTAGTGTGCACATTGTAGTGTGTGTAATGTTTTATTTGTTAAAAAAATGTATGATTCAAGCAAAATTTCAAAATAATATTAGCTTGATGCACTCCTTCACTATAATATAAACTATAACTGTGCAAAATTTCATTCACCTACGTTTCTCCATTTTTCGTCAAAAGGGATACAAAGTTTTTGGCTCACGTATTAATATATAGATATTTTATTATGATGATAATTGATAATATTATGCTATAATATTTAGTTAAGCTTTTTTTTTATGGAGTGAGGCTGAATGTGGCTACGAATTCGTTATGACTCTCTAACGACTCAGACGTTAATAAAATAGAACCTTATTTACTATTCTCTTTAAGCATTCATATTATCTTGATATCATCATATAAAAAATTACATACAAGGGATTCCATTTTATCATAATACTTATTATTTATTATTATCACAAGTCTAGAATAATTGATGGTTCCCGTACTTCGCACGAGCGAAATATAAAATAGCGTCAATCAATTGTTTTTTCATTAAAAATTGCCTCTTTCCTTCTAATATTAACACAATTTTTTCTCCTTCTAATTATTATATATAATTATTCTTATTTCCGTCTAATATATTTTGACTAATAAAATGCTCCTTTAGTTGGCCTTTTCCATGAAAACAAACATTACCTGTTTGTATTGAAGCGAAATTTTCCACAATCTTTTGATTTTAGTGTCTTTAATTTAATTTACAAAGAAAATAAAATTTCAAAACCGACAAGAGATAAGAATGGATACATAATAAATGAATGTTAAGGAATAAAGATTTAAAATATTTAACTGGAAACAAAAGGCGAACGTCTAGCGGCTCAAGTTGTTAATTTTGTAGCTTGTCGGTAAATATTGTAATGTTGACTCAGAAACCGGTAATAGCAGCTAATATATTGAAGTTTGATGCTATTTGATGCTAGTTAATGTTTTTTTTCAAAAAGCATTTCCTTTGCAGTAGAACTAATAATTACTGACATTAATTGATGCGATGTTGAATATTGAACTTTAGAACAAACGCAGTTTCTAAGAGGGAATCATAATATTAATACGCGAACGAAAAACTTTGTAACAATTTTTACGAAAAATGGGGAAACGTAGGTGCATGAAATTTTGCACATTTATAGTTTATATGGTAAAGGAGTGCATCGTACTAATATTATTTTGAAATTATGTTTTTATTATACATTTTTTTAACAAATAAAACATTACACACACTACAACACACACACATGAGAAATGACAGATTTTTGAGTGACAAGCCTATACATACGAATTATACTCTTTTATTTATGGTTGAAGTCTGTTGACAGCAAGTTGACAAATTGAAAATCGATTATAGTTTTTTTATTGAATCTAAGATACTTTTAGACAATGCTTTAAACACGGCCAGTCTGAGATCAGTTAAGTCCCAGAGACAAGAGTTGAAAAAAAATTATAAAGTCAATATTTTTTACAAAATATAGGTAGTACACGAGGTAGTAGTCCTAATGTCGTTGAAACTAAGGTCGAATTTCGACCATTGGGCGATCTCTAGTATTACTAAAAGCACTAACGGCCGTTCCCAATATTTGATCTATCTCTGATTTTGCCCTACTAGAGATAGGAATAGCTCACAATTGACATAAAATATATGTCTCTAATGTCTAATGTGAGCTATTCCTATCTCTAGTAAGGCAAAACCAGAGATAGATCAAATATTGGGAACGGCCGTAAAAGGTTGGAGCATAGCGATCTACTGGTACATACACTAAATATCTACGAACAATAAAAACTAAGGTAACGTAACTCCCACACTTCAACCGTTTTGAATTTGATTCCTTTTCGCACACTAAAATATGGAAAAAGCAACGAAACACTAACACTCGAATTTACGAAATAAAGCCGTTGACATTAATTGTCACTTCTAGGTATATTTACACAAAATTGTGTACCGAATACATGCATAAAGTAAGCATGTATTCGTGTCACATTTTGTAGACTCGTGGACAAATTTTTTGACACAGTTACACTTTCTTCGTTTTTATTATTCGTAGCTAAATATTAAATAATCTGACCAAATTCCAACACGTTGCACACGTAATATTAGAATATTGACTGAAACAATAAAATGTCGAACAAAACTTTTTGTTTACTGTCTATGCTGGTTGCCTCTAGCGTGAAAAAAATTACAATGAGCGCACAACTCCAAAGCCACAAAGCAACGAAAGACTTAGTAGTAACCGTCCATGGTACTAACTCTTATTCGTATGTAATTGCATTGCGGTCAAAGACGACCATAGTACTTTATAGTACGTTCTAGTACTCTTAAGTACTGTGAATGCGCCTTCAGTAATTATGGGCGTTGATTTGATTCAAGAGCTACTTGACAGTACTTGCCTTGTACGCATAATTACAACGGCAGTCGGCATCTTAATCTGGTTGATGAATGGTGTTTGCAATTTTAAGGTGTAATATGATTTAAGCAATAGTTTGAATAAACTATTTCTTATATCATGTTACCATTTAGCTACCGCTTAGAATTTGGGTTCAGATATCTAAGAACGTGGAAAAAAAATCGGCCAAGTGCGAGTCGGACTCGCGCGCGAAGGGTTCCGTACCGGTATAGAGCGAAAGTAGACAAAAAATTGTGTTTTTTTATATCCAGGGAGCCCCCTTAAATATTTACTTTATTTCAATTTTATTATTATTTACTAACGAGCAAATATAATTAAGAATTTCGTGAAAATTACAAGTAAGTACCTAGCTGTTACCATTATTGATTACGAGCAAAAAAGGCCAAAAAAATCACGTTTCTTGTATGGGAGCCCCCCTTAAATATTAACTTCAGACAGGCGGACAGACGGACAGATGGACAGACGGACCGACATCGAAGTCTTAGTAATAAGGACCTGTTTTTACCTTTTGGTACGGAACTCTAAAAATCAAGTCAAAAGCAGATAATTTTTTTTTACTATTTTTTATAGTATTTAGAAATACGTAACGTTGTACCTACTAGAAATAACAATAATATTTTGCACTATGCGATTTTATTCTCTCTCAATTTTTGTGCAATTTAAGAGTAAGATTTTATTTGTATAAATTGTATTTTTAACCGACTTCCAAAAAACAAGGAGGTTATATGTTCGGCTGTGGATATTTTTTTTTCTATTATGCGTATAGAGCCTAAATCCGCTTTCACCACCTTTACAAGATAATTTTTTTACTAATATCACTATACACTAAGTAAATGGTATGACCTAGTATGATACATTTTTAAAAATAAATGACTTTTTTAAAATTGTGTTCCTAAACGTAACCATTTTTTACAAAAACGAAAAAAAGTATTGCAAACCGTAGTCGATTTAGCATCTCGTGTCTCAACAATGGACAACTCTCAAAGATTTTCTAAGTAATTATTCTTGTATTTGCTAATTGCTCGCAAATGGCAGTCATTATCTTAATGCGTAGGCGTTTCAAACGGATCTAATCTTTCTATAGAATAGGCCCTATTGTTGCGTCGAGAAGGAAACGGCTTAGGAAATGAACCCTAATTCAAATATTGTGGTTATAATTTTTGGACTATTTTATACAATATTACGTCGACTTCTAAGTAAAATTCTGATAGTCTGTATATTATATACTTCGTTGCCTTAGTACTTAAATTGTTTTCCTTGATTATTTACCACCACTGCCCTGTTACAACAAAACAATGCAACCCGGGTTACGTCGTTTTGTAATAATATAGTATAAATTTATCTACTTGATGTAAGCTTTGTATTGATTGAACGCTAAAAATTGAGGACAAGTTTTTAACCGAAATATTCCATGTATCATTTTGCTGTAACCCAAAATGTGAATGAAATTAATTCGTAAAACACTGTAAGCCATAGTGTTTTGCAAAAATATTAAAATATATTGCAGCGTTTTGTACCCGTAGTAGGATAACAATCGACCAAGTTTGAGCTTATTTTTATTTTTGCAAAACGCTGCAAGCTGAGTTACCGTCACGACAAAAACATGTTTTATAGTATTTTAAAATAATAAAAAAAATACGATAAGTTATAAGTTATAAATGAAATATTATAACTTATAAGTAATCAGTAATCAGCTCATATAGAAACCATTACTTATCTAGATTGGATGAAATTTGGTAACGAGCTTAAGTAAAAAAAAACTCATTTTTTTAAGTTGACGTGTTACAGGATAAAGCATTTTGTCCTAACAAGGTTGACCATTTGTATTAAATTCCTATTAGTTCGCGCTGCTTCTGTTCGTATGAAGTTAAAATACCGTTAGACATAATATTTTGTCTTATAAGTAAAGTATTATAAAAAAGGGGTTTTACACATTTGTGATTCAATAAATTCAAAGATTTTTTCCACATAATTTTATATTTCTTAAGATATCTTAAGATAAGATTAAAAATATAAAGATAACAAGCACGCGCAGTTGATATTAATCTGAGGGGATCCACAGAACAATGCGACAGACGGTACGTGCAGCGCTAAGCGAAAATGCTTCAATTAAGACGCTTTCCACATCCCCGTCTTAATCTATCTATATATATCTGACTATCTTTATCTCTATCTTTCTTTATTGTGTGAACTTCAGTAACCAAGCGGCAGAATTTGATAAAATAGAATAATGTTTGTGCAACGCAATCGTGAAACTACGTTTGATTTCCCTGTGTTGCTATAAAGCATAGACGTTGATAAAATTTTACCACGCCTATTTCATATTAATTGAAATATTGTCAACATTTTTTTAACTTCTTATTCTGCTAGCGATCTGTCTTAGACATTGAACTAGTCGTTTTGAATTTCTTCTTTGTAGGCATGTATGGCACGCATCCATTGATGCGTCCACGTATTTACTATTTATCTTTATTTACAGAATAAAGGGCTCGTCTTTTTAATCTTTTGAATGTTTAATTTGGTAGGGCTTTCATCAATTTTTTTGCCAATATATTGGGATGTGATTTTATCCTTTTATAATAGTTTTGGAAGGAGTATTTAATTTTCTCTTTTACATACTTGATTTTTAGATCATTGTGGATTTGGATATTCGTAACATAATATGGGGCTCCAGTTATTGAACGCAGGGTTTTAGATTGGAATCGTTGTAGAATTTCTATGTTTGATGTGGAGGCTGTGCCCCACAACTGCATCCCATAGGTCCAGATGGGTTTGAGTATGCTTTTATACAAAAGAAGTTTATTTTCTAGTGATACTCGTAGTTGTGACTTGCGGCCTATCAGCCAGTAAAGCTTTCGTAGCTGCTTGTCTAAAGCCTTTCTTTTGTTCCATATATTATGTGTTCTCCATGTTAATCGCCTGTCGAGATAAATTCCTAGGTATCTAACATCGTTTGGCTGTGGTATTTTTATCCGATTAAGTTCTACTTCTGGACAGGTTTCGTTTTTCGACGCTTTTAACCACTTTGATATTTCGTTTAAGGTTCTTTGCAACATAAAGCAATGTTTAATTTTGTAAAAAGTGTATTTTAGATACTGTTCATAAACTAGCTAAAAGCCGAGCTTTGTGAGGGCTCGCGTCATCACACCTTGACTGACTGATGATTTCACATCATGAATAACTACATATTATGAATAAAAATAACTATGTTAAAGTATAAATCAATAGGCATGAAGTTTTTCCGTTAAGTTTATTACAAAAAGTAAAGGTTATGGGATATATATAAATGTACATTCATTTATATATATCCCATAACCTTTACTTTTGATATAATGAATTTATTATATTTATGTTATTGTAACGTCAGTTATTTCGAATTGAGATGTAGGAAATGATACATTTTCAAGATTCTGAATGTCGAATATCTATCTAAATATTGTAGCGTCTTAGGTAACTTCGCAAATTACTGAGTCTACTCTATACCTCTGCCGTCTTAATCAAAAACACACACCGACTTTTACTGGAAACGACATAAAATTTTACTGTTCATACAATAAAACTATGTTGCTCACAGTTACAAGTTTAACAACTGTATACAAGCATTCTATTTTTTTGCAACACTTCATTCAGGATTCAAAAATCACACGAACAAGACCAGTACTCTCATTTTAAAATATATAATAGTGGAATAAATATTTTAAAAAGTATGAAAAATGAAAAATTCCAATTAATTACTATTTTAACAGCTTCAAAGAATTTGCCCACAAGTTTTAGATATATGCTTTTCTTGTTTTTTTTTTAATAATTTCCGCTTGCAAAGCTATCTTCAATTATGATTTTTTAACAACGTTTATAATTGAAAAAAGAAAATAAAAAATCATTTTATTCCTTCAAACGTCATCACGAGTGGAAAACTGCAGACCAATCACAGAGTAGCCAATCATTTCAATGAAGCTTTATAAAAAAGGGTAAGATAACAGGAAATGGAAAATGTTATTATTGTAACATCGATTGTAACCGAACAGCTGCTAGGACAGAGAAGTTAACATAATTATTGATTTTTTAATCAAAACTGTTGATTTGTGCGCCACAGCCCTTACACAAGTATATAATTAACTGTTGAAATAATTATTCAAGCATAAATATAACACCAAAACGTTATAGTAGCGTCAACAAAGTTCTTTGAAACCGAACAGACCATGCAAATTTCACCATCACAAAAGTGATGTGAAAAATTTTATTCCTTTTTTCCGCAGTGCAGTCTTCGACCTACATTTTATAATGTGGCACTTTTAGCACGATAATATAATTTCAAATATTTTGTGTCCCAATTTCCAATAAAGTCTCTTAGAAAATGTGTGAATAACAACGTTCCTTTTGTATCGCTGCTGCGTGGAATATTCCGAATTATTATTATAGGCAATATAGATTATTCCGATTATTCCGATGAATTAAATACTTAAAGTTACGCGATACGTGATAAATTCAAAATGCAAAAGTGTTTAAAGGTCTTTGAAAACTATTAAGGTCATTTTTTTTTACTTTGGCTAACGTTTGCAAAGAAATTAGTCGCAGAAATCGCAACTATTTAATAACGACATGAAGATCATTTCATTTTATCATATACACTACACCTATTTTCATACCGAAAATTTAGTTTACTGGATTTACTGGATGCTGGAAACTGGATTAAGGCCGTGGCCTTATGGGTAGACCTTCGGCTCGCACTCCTCGAGGGTGCAGGTTCGAACCCAGGAAGCACAAAATTGCTGAGTAGCGTCTGTGGGCACGTTTTTTACATCGCCATTTGTTATGAAAAATTGATATGTAAGCTTCTACTCAAGTTCTATATGACCAAATTGGGCACACTTTATATAGCAAATTATTACTATATAGAAACGATGTAAGTAGCTTTGCTAAGAAGTTTTTGTCATTTACGTCGCTTTCACGTTACCAAAAAACATAGATAATAAAAATCTGAAATATCACACGAATATAAATGGTCGCTGTTAAGCATTAGTGTCCTAACCCACAATTTTTTTTGTTATTAAATTTTGAATGCAGTCTTGTTCTAAATCATCTAAAGAACATAACTGCATTCATAACTCAATACGTAATTTTTGTGTGGGTTAGTACACGAATGCTTAACAGCGTCCAAATATAATATGGCGACTACAGAATTAAATGATTTTTAAAACATTGACGTATTACATATATTTTATGAAAATTGTTACTCGCCATAATATGAGCCTAATTTTATATGCAAATTAAGTTTTACTGTTAATGTATCTATGAATTATAAGTAAATTTTATAAATTGTATTAATAATTAAAACATATTTTTTATATATTTTATTTTTTATTTGTCACTAAAAGCTGAAATTAGGTTTCTTAAAAGTCTAAATAGCTATTCGGTTAACGAAAACCACTGTTAAAAACAAGCTATTATTAGGCGTAACCGAAATTAAACGTTAAAATCGATAATTCATAAAATAAGAATGTCAAAAAATATGGCGATGCGACTTAAATTGCAAAAAGTGACGATTACTCATATACGAAGCTAATTCGAGACTGAAAACGATGTAGTTTGCTTTTTTTAGATCTGTAAGATACCTCTAAATTGCTATTGGTAATGAAATAAGCAAAAATTTTGACAGATTGCATTCCATCAAAACCAATTAAAGGTCTCTACACCAGATCTTCAAATATCGTAACGTTACTGCCTTGAAGCAGTAACGTTTATAAAAAAAACTATAGATAACGGTATGAAAAGGGGTATAATAAGTGAGCTAGCATATAATTCACCTTTCATGACTGTTTTTCTTATGAATGCTGAGTAATTTGCTTTGAAGCAAATTACTCAGCATTCATAAGAAGTGAAAAGAAGTTATTAATATAGCCTAGAAGCTATTAATATTTGCTGACCGCCATATAATTCACCTTTCATGACTGTTTTTCTTATGAATGCTGAGTAATTTGCTTTGAAGCAAATTACTGAGCATTCATAAGAAAAACAGTCACGAAAGGTGAATTATATGGCGGTCAGCAAATATTAATAGCTTCTAGGCTATATTAATAACTTCTAATTGGCGAAAAGCTGTATAGATGGAACTTACTTGGCTAGAAATTACTGTATTGGGAGCTTCCATATGGCAGCTATGTAATAACGCTATATATACGTCTACATCGTAATTTTACACAGCTTTTAATGAAAAAATATAGTTGGCTATGTAATATGGCGCTATTTGGCTCTTTCAAATGTAAGTCACCGCTACATCACTCCAATATGACCAAAAACGATATAAGCCAAATCTTACATAGCATTTGTGCTACCTGGGGGCGTATACCTATGAGACATTTTCTAATCTCAAGTACATAATACGGACGCTCGTACGGTGGAGGAAAACATCGTGAGGAAACCCGCACATAGTTGGTTCCAGACGTAGGTATTGACTAGTTCTTTCTTCTGGACTAGGCCGACTATGATGCGAGAATGCCATATGCGCTTGGGCAACCATACGGACATTTAAAAATCTCGTCCCAGGCACTACAGTATATTTTGAGGAGTGGTTACTTCGCTCTGAAAAATACTGTATAAATCATCCACAACGGATGTAAAGGCCTAGTTTTTACTGGACTAAGCGAGAAGGTGTACAAGGATTAATGACATATATGGATAATATTGGACAGTATTATGAAAAAGTATTATGATAATTTTCTAGCACCCAACAAAAAAGTACAACAGCATAATATATGACAGTATTAGAAACTGTCCAACGTGGACGGATAAAATTCCCATGCTGTCAAATATACGAAATGGGCCGTTTTAGCGCCAAAGGATCAAAGTTAGAATGTTCCGGGCTTTCGTATTATCATGTTGAACTAACATCGAATGCATTTTTTTAACACTCTGTGCTTAGTACAATCAGAGACCAGACATATTACTCATGGTACAATATAACTATAGGTGTATTCTTTTATTATATCTGATGGCAAATAGTGAGAGAATAAATTGACTCTAGCCCGGCTCCGGGGTAATTGGAATAAAACATTTTGATCCTTTTTTTCCTTATAGCGGCTGATTCTGTGTGTGAAACACGCAAATAAAAAAATAATTCAATCAAGGATATTTTTCGAAAATCTGCCATCTAAATATTCTGGTGGACCTATAAATTACATTCCAATGCACTCCTGGGCCCGTTTATATTGTTTAGATCATTCCAGCGCTGAATTTGATACTGGATTGGAATAATGTAAATAATGTAAAATTTTAAGGGAAAGTTGTTCCATATTTTAATTATTGTTTTTGAAGTAAAATAATTGCTTACTATCATTCTTCACACCCATAGACCTTACTGAATTCTGGATACTTAATGTACATATCATCATGACAGTTTGTAACACTAGGCTATTATAATTTTAAAGAAATAAACTTTTTCCGTTTTCTTAAGGTTTTGTGTGAACTTTAATAACTAGCATTTTTGATTTGCTGATATTATCTCAATAGCAACCAATCAAAAACTTCAGAGACCAGATTTTTATTTGGAGGTTAGCCTACACAATATAAAATTGATGGACCCAACGAATAATAAAAACTAAGGAAGAGTAACTGTGTCAAAATATGTGTCCACGAGTCTACAAAAAGTGACCCGAATACATGCATACTTCATGCATGTATTCAGGTCTTTATGCATGTATGCATATTTTAGTGTGCGAAAAGGAAGCAGATTCAAAACGGTTGAAGTATGGGAGTTACGTTTCCTTAGTTTTTATGATTCTTAGATGGAACCACAGTAATAAACAATTTTATTACACTTAGGTTGGATATGGTAATGTAATAGAGATAAAATGGAGTATCCAGTGACGCAATATCCATGAATAAATATTTCTAGCGAGCCTCAGAGAGACTGTCGGTATGCAGCGAATTCGCAGCTAAGCTTTTAATTAAGAGCTATATTTAAAAGCATTAAGAATCTGCGTCTAATATAAATTAGTGTCTTTATTAGGTAAAGGCATGTTCGTTATTTAAATTACAGTTATACGGGAGCTCTATAATTTTTTTTATTACTATCGAGCTAACTTTTTGAGTAGCTTTATTTTAATAAGACGAACAACATTTTATTTGCGAAGAATCTCGAAAGTGGTAGCTAACAGAGATAGAAAGGACAAGCTGATTTTTTGTATATTGATAGGTTAATAGTCATATAATTTAAAAGTAACATTGTCCTACAACTAAAACAGTCCATATTTCAGGACCATCAATTCAAAGCATGAAATCCTTTCTATCTCTGTTATTAGCTACCACTTTAGAGATATTTCGCAAATAAAAATGTTGTTCGTCTTATTAAAATTAAGCTACTCAAAAAAATTAGCTTGAAAGTAATTAAAAAAAAAAGTTCTAGGGCTCCCGTAGATAAACATATTTTGAAAGTAGAGCTTTCCATGTTATTTCAAAAAGTGTTAATATCATTCTCTGTCTTTTATATTGAACCCATCAATCCTCAAGCGGCACCTGACTTCCGCATAAGGCTGCGTTTCTAGTTTAGTATAATCTAGTCCCACGATCTAGGTAATAATATAAAATGAAGAACGAGATTGATGGAGACAAATTTTAACTAAGGCTATATTATATAGTTTGACGTAACTCCAGGTAACTGGGCTTGAATACAAATCAACCTTAAAACAGAAAAGAATAATTTCATAACATACTATGTTAGCTAATTCATGTCATATAACTCAAATGGATCTGGACTCGTTTAACAGAGTTCATTAACATAATGTGACAAAACATTGTTAAAATACTAACTCTATTATTATTTCCCTATACCGCTAAAATTACATTCAAATGTTTCATCCAATATTTTAACAAAATTCCCAGTTTATTTATTATGTTTTCACGCATCAACTGTTTATCCGACTGAGCAAATAATTTTCAGTTCCCAATATTCATTAGGGTATAAATTATAATGTTACAAATATCTTCAGTATTTGGGTTTATTTTCACAGAAAACCGGCGTGAAACAGCGCTTGCGCTGTGTTTCGCCAAGTGAGTGAGTTTACCGGAGGCCCGATCCCCTACCCTATTCCCTTCCCTACCCTCCCCTAATCCCTCCCCTTCCCATCCCTACCCTCCCCTATTACCCTATTCCCTCTTAAAAGGCCAGCAAAGGCACCTGCAGCTCTTCTGATGCTGCGAGTGTCCATGGGCGACGGAAGTTGCTTTCCATCAAATGACCCGTTTGCTCGTTTGCCCCCTTCTTTCATAAAAAAAAAAAATGCCTATGGTTTTGTTTAAATCAATCCTTGCTAATAATATAAACGTAAAAGTGTGTCTATCTGTCTGTTTTTTGCCTCTTCGCGCCCAAACTGAATCGATTTTGCTGCAATTTGGTATGGAGATATGAATCTAGTTAATAAAACATGAGCAATGATGGGTAAACGGCTTTAATTTTCTATATTTGGAAATGTTTTTTGCTTACCAATGTTTTGTTACCATTAAAACATTGGTAAGCAATGAAATAGCATACATAATTTAGCCATTTCATTGCAAGTAAATATTTTTTGTCGGTTATTAACTCATCAAGCCCCATAAGCTCACCGGTGAACGAGACACAATAGAATATCTATTATGTCTCGTTTTCCCACGATCGACGGGTTAAATTTACACGTGGGAGAGCCATACTTCGGCACGAATGGGCCGGCTCGACCGGAGAAATACCACGTTCTCACAGAAAACCGGCGTGAAACAGCGCTTGCGCTGTGTTTCGCCGAGGGAGTGAGTTTACCGGAGGTCCAATCCCCTACCCTATTCCGTTCCCTGCCCTCCCCTATTCCCTTCTCTTCCTTCCCCTATTACCCTATTCCCTCTTAAAAGGCCGGCAACGCACTTGCAACTCTTCACTCGCAGCGAGTGTCCATGGGCGGCGGATGTTGCTTTCCATCACATCAGGTGACCCGTTTGCTCGTTTGCCCCCTTATTTCATAAAAAAAAACGAGTTTTCGTAATTCGCAGCACATCTCTACGCACATTATACTTCGTAGCGCTGCGTAGCATTTCGTAGCAGTCGTAGCACCTTTGTTTATTTTTGACTTTTAATATTAGGTTGAAATGAAGACTTATCGTTAGCGGCGTTGTGAATATTTTGGGATACTCAAAAACTGCTTAACTCCCGTTAGGACACGTGACATGATTGAAAATTCGTTAGGAGAGGTATCCCCTTATCTTTGTATCGCGTGGCGAAAATTAATTTCTGCCGAACGTAACAGCAGGTTTCGTTTTAACTTCTGCACTTCCGAAATACAATCATTTGTGAACCAAAGCAGAAAAAAAAGACGAAAACATTTTATGCCTGATATTTACTTTTCATGACCAATTTGGTAGTATTACGTAATACACTAAAAGTCTTAGTAAGCATTCATATCGCGTACGCCGCTCAATAACACTCTGATTCAGCGTTACACAGAATATTATGGTAATATATTCCACAGTATTAAAAGAAAATAAAGTACATAATATCATCGATACAAATTTTATAAAGCTGCGCGTCCACTGGATTGGAATCGGAGCGTACGGAGCGGACGGAGCGGACGGAGCGTCGTCATTTACGAAATGGCGATGGGGTGCGTCCACTGCATTCGGATTCAGCTGCTGTGAACGTGCATTTGCATTATGGGGGATAGTGACGAGGATATTGTTGTGATTAGCTGTATTTTGTCAGAAGAGGAAAAAAGAAACAAGAGAAAACAAAATTCAT
Source organism: Aricia agestis (assembly GCF_905147365.1). Classification (NCBI taxonomy): domain Eukaryota; kingdom Metazoa; phylum Arthropoda; class Insecta; order Lepidoptera; family Lycaenidae; genus Aricia; species Aricia agestis. Next base: position 6,711,617 of record NC_056409.1, on the reverse strand, counting down.
TATTTGCCAAATTTCATACCAAATATTGTCTCTCCTCAGTTGGTTATGAAAATGTTGATGTTTTAGATTGTAAAGTTCTTCATCTTTTTCCATTAAAGTTATTAAAATATCGTCATCTATCTATCTATCTATACTTATAATAAAATCGTAGAGGTAAAATTTTTGTACATTGAAAATAAACTTGAAAAAACGAGTCAGGGGCATGTAAGAAGGGCAGTAGAACACATTTTAACTGTTTTTGAAATTTTTGTTTCTCTATCTGTTTGTCTGTATGTCTGTTTGTCTGTTTGTACAGGCTAATCTCTGAATCCGCTGGACTGATTTCAATGAAATTTGGCATGATGATACCTTACATCCCTGGTCAACATCTTAGATACTTTTTTAACCGACTTTCAATAAGGAGGAGTTAATGTTCACTTAGCTGTTTGTGGTCAGATTTTCAAAATTATTTTTTGTTGTATAGATTGCCCGAATTTGATACCATGTTTACAATAAAATCGGCCAAGTGCGAGTCGAGCTCGCGCACGAAGGGTTCCGTACCGTTTTAGAGAAAAAATAGGCGAAAAGTTGTGTTTTTGTATAAAATAGGAGCCCCCCTTAAATTTTAATTCTATTCTAATTTTATTATTAATTAATAAAGTGCACATATAATTTAGGATTCTGTGAAAATTTCAACTGCCTGCCTGTTGTCATTATTGATATCGAGCAAAAAAGGCCAAAAAAATTATGTTTGTTGTATGGGAGCCCACCTTAAATATTTATTTTATTTTATTTTCAGTATTTTTTGTTATAGCGGCAATAGATATACACAATCTGTAAAAATTTCAGAACTCTAGCTATAACCCTGTGTCGATCCTGGCGACACAGGGTTATAGCTAGAGCCCACCTTAAATATTTATTTTATTTTATTTTCAGTATTTTTTGTTATAGCGGCAATAGATATACACAATCTGTAAAAATTTCAGAACTCTAGCTATAACCCTGTGTCGATCCTGGCGACACAGGAGATACAGTGGTGGGAATGTGTGGTGGGCCAAAGCCCGTTTAGAACTCTAGCTATAACGGTTCTTGAGATACAGCCTGGAGATAGACAACGGAGTCTTAGTAATAGGGTCCCGTTTTTACCCTTTGGGTACGGAACTTTAAAAACGGTAACTTGATAAGTAATGGAATTGAAGGAACTCCTCGAAATTAACAACGTCAACCAATTCTAGCAAAGGTCGATCTTTAAAACTTTTTCTAATCTTCGTAAATGATTATATCCAAACCCTGGATGGATAATGGATATTGACCACTGCGTATCTCAATTCGTTACTGGCCATGGAAATTTTAAAGTCAAACTTTACTGATCTAAGTCACTAGCATCAGTCGAGCACATAGGTAGAAATGGTAGAATATGTACGACCGACGGCAATATGTTTGAATAAACCTCTCATCATGTTCTCTGGGAGAGTTTTCTCTGCCAAGACGAAATAACTACAATGCTAGACAACCTACAGTATAAATCTGATATCGCATACTACGGTGATATCGTGGACAGCGCTATAAGAACTTAATCCGTGCCTTCAAGCGTTTTTTGTCACAATAATTATTATTGGCAACAGTTCACAACAAGTAGCCCCCATCCCCTGTCCACGCCAAGCGATCTTCAAAGAAAGGATTTTTCAAAACGATAAGTATCTGAGGTTCAAGTTTCCTGGGTCTTTGATGTAAATTAACAATTTCGTGTGTAATATAGATCCAACTAAAATAGTCGTAGATGGGTGTTCAATTTTCTAAATCTCGATTTTAATAACATACATTCACGCGGACGAAGTTGCGGGCAACAGCTAGTCGTTAATAAGTATTTATGCATAATAGCCGTCGCGTCGTCGCAAACACGTCAGAACTTGAAACGTTCGGAATCCGAATGACGCGTTCACTGCGGATGATGTCATCGGCTTAAATACCGGTCGCAGGCGCAGAAATGCCGATCCAGTTGACGCAGTACGATAGAAATCAATACAAAGAAACAAATCCGTTCTCCGTGTTCGCTCTGATTCCGATCCAGTGGACGTGCAGCTTTAATACGAAAATGTGTCTGTCTCTTACCTCTTCAAACCGCATAGCTGATTTTGCTGAAATTTGGTATGGAGATACTTTTAGTCCCTAAAAAGGACATAGTGTACTTGTTATCCCGGAAAAATGTTCGGTTCTCGTGCGATAAACGAATTTTGGCGTAATTTAGTTGCGGGCATCATCTAATAAGCTATGTAACATCATAGTGTATAGAATTGCGAACTGTCGAGTCATGATTAACTTCCAATCATGAATTGCTGTTCTGTTGCTAATGGCGGCGTTATCGATATTCATCAAAACAAAAACATTTTATAAAACAGTGATTTCTTTCTTTTATATTTTTTTATTTCTTTAGTAAATGACTTGGGCTTAGTCAATAAAATTTTTGTTTTCTTCTTTAAGCAAAATTTTTGATTGTGTAAGAATAATATTTGTTACCTCCTTACCCAAAGAGGACTGATTTTGATCAAAATGATTAATTAACTTTTAGGAGTTGGCTACTTTGGCTACTTTTAACCCTTTTAAAATTTTTCATAGAATCTGGCCGAGCGTATAAAGTGTAGTGTCTATGTAGTAGGTATAAGTTAGGTTCACACGGCACAATCCGGCACGTTTCCTGCACGTTTTTTTGCAGTATACGTCTTAACAAATAAACAGTCGCGCATACAATGTATATGTCGCAGCCGACTGGTTTAAATAGCCGTTCAATCAAACAGCTAGCCCTTTGACTGAACAACGCCATTCAATCACACGTCTAGCTTTTATATTGAATATTTTAGTCGCTCAAAACGTTCTACACTACAGCTGATTCAAAAGCCGCCGTCTAATTGAAGTAGTTCAGCGCGCACCGCTGCGGCGCTAGGTGCGTTTTATTTACAATATGGCGTCAACTAGCAGGTGTTTGTTAGTGTTTGTTGTTGTTTTTCGGAAAGAAAGTCGTTAATAAAAGTTACAAGTGTTATTAAAGAGACAAAAATTGTGGAGGCACATACAAGTGAATAAAAATTTCAACAAATATTCGAGGAGAAATTACGGGATTATGAAATGGATGGACGCAGCCTCCCCCGAAAGGGGGGTTCGGGGGGCATAGCCCCCCGTCAAAACAAAAATAAACACAATCCAGAAAGTCCAAAAGTTGGTTAGGTTAGGTTAGAACTTAGACCACAACGCAGAGGGAGCCGAGCGAGCGCAGCGAGCGTGCTGCGGCAGCAGCCGGCGACCGCCGTCAAATAAAAGGGGGGCTTGGGGGGTGCAGCCCCCCGCCATAACAAAAACAAACCAGTTGGCTAAGCGTCGTCTAGCTGTAGTGTTGAACGTTGTAGTCAACAAGTCAGCTAAACGACGTATAGCCGTGTGATTGAATGGCGTTGTTCAGTCAAAGGGCTAGCTGTTTGATTGAACGGCTATTTAGACCAGTCGGCTGCGACATATATAGAACCATTCACACGTCGATTGTACTGCACGATTTGCTGCAGTACAATCGGCGTATGAATGTTAAGACGTATACCTACTGCAAAAAACGTGCAGGATTGTGCCGTGTAAACCTAACCATACTAGCTGTAGATAAATATTGCTTGTTATTGCGGGAAAACATAATATTATGTTTCTGGTATATTATTTTGAACATACAAGGTCGTGCGAAAAATCAAATTTCTGATAAACTAGGTATTTCGTTTTATGTATCTTATAAAGGGTGTAAAAAAATAAAGCGATAATACTTAAGGGTGTGTATGAGTCCTTTGTATAGAATTTACTGTGAAAGTAGTCGTGCTGAAAGAGTTACTTTTTAATTATTGTATTGGGAAAATTATATTGAGTCATTTCTTATAGAAATATAGAAGTCAAAAGTAAGTCATTCAGCATTCAGCACTTCTATATTGACAGTAGACAATAAAGTAAATATAAAATAAAATAAGGAATACATATAGTATATACACACCCAAAAGTATGACCAATTTGTTTCGTTACACCCTGCATGTAATAACCTACTTTTACAAACAATATTAGAACACAAGAATCCAACGGCGTCCAATAACATGCAAATTGTATATTTATCACAGCTAGACCCAAATTTTCCAACTCAATTTCACGAGATGAAAGTGCCCTGATACACTCAGTTGGTAAATTAATAATGATCCCCTTTTTTCTTGACATTTTACGTAATGCCGAAATACCCTTGGTGTTCAGACAGAGGGGTATCAGGGTTTTGAGGAAAACTGAAAAATCACAAGGCTCGATTTTTCTGTGTCCGCCCGAACGCGCGGTTTGGCGCCTACATCGCGATTGCGATGCTAATGAAATAAATAATTGTCTCAGGCATTTGCTTCTGATTTCGTGGTGTAGCCGCCAAACCGCGTGTTAACGCCGCCGCAAATAAATCTTGCCTAAGAGCAGGACATGTGGACAGCCACATGTCCACGTCGCGACGTCGTCAACGTGGAACGGTGCGGTAACGTGGCACGGTACGATGTCGCGTCGTGCAAATTTACGTTAACTTAACGTGAAAATGCACGTTACGACGACGCAACGTTGCACGTCGCGGTGCCTTGTAAAATTCTACCTATTGTGCACCGTTCCCGGTTCCACGTTGACGACGTCGTGACGTGGAGATGTGGACAGGCCGTTAAAGATTCTGATTAGTAATTGTTTGTAATACTAGAATGAAAAAAATTATTATAATGTTAAAAACTTGTATTCTTTTCGATTAAGTATCTTATATCTTTAAACGAGCAATTCTTGTATATAATATATATATATATATATATATATATATATATATATATATATATATATATATATATATATATATATATATATATATATATATATATATATATATATATATATATATATATATATATATATATATATATATATATATATTTATAATTGGTATCTCGGAATCGGCTCCAACGATTTTCATGAAATTTAGTATATAGGGGGTTTCGGGGGCGATAAATCGATCTAGCTGGGAATAATTTTTAGAAAATGTCATTTTATTTGTGTTTTATCCAATACCGAGCAAAGCTCGTTAAATAGCTAGTGAATACTTAAATGATTTCACATTTCATTATTATTACCTGAGGGTGGTACAGTCTAGACAAATTAAATTTTAGTGATATCATTACAACAGTCTTTAAGATAACGATTGAATTATACGACAGTGGAAAACCTAGTACACATAAAAACTAATTGTTGTACAATAAAATTGGAAAGTGTAATATATCTCTATTAATATAATTAATTTTATGATGTAAATATTAAAATGATATTAAATATCTATGCCAAAGTTTGTTATGATTTTGATTCTGATCCTAGTTTAGGTAAAAAAAATATAGCTTTTAGCGCATACTTTACTCCTCGTACAGTAAACAAATTTCGGCGTAAAAAGTGGCGGAAAACATTTACGACAGATTGTGAAAATAATAATATTTATTTTAGAACTAGATGTTGCCCGCAACTCCGTTTCGCCAAAAATTCTTTTATCTGCAGGAACCATACATTTTTCCGGAATAGAAATTATCCTATGTCCTTTCCCGGGATTCAAAGTATTTCCATAGATATGGTAATTTCAGCAAAATCGGTTCAGCGCGGCGGTTAGGGCGTGAAGAGGTTACAGACAGACAGACAGACAGATACACTTTCGCATTCATAACAATAATCATTAGTATGGATTATTATGGAAGTATTGTAGTCTTCCATTTCACGAAAGCCTTTTTATATTTTGCTTAAACTACCACTTATAATTATTATTCTAAAATCAAAATACCGTCCTGAAAGAAAAAGAAACTAAATATTATTACAAATTCTAACTCTTACACACATGGTCTAACGTTCAAAAGCTTTTCTTCTGGAACGTACAGCTTTATAGGGCATTTCAATTCAATGAAAGGATAGCGCGATTTAATCTTACAATAACGACCACATTTCACGACGCAGAGGAAAAACTTGTGGAGTATTTTTCTTTTTGTCACATTTCAAGTAAAGTCTCCCGGAGTTTTGAGTGGTTATTATCGTAAAGATATTGCTTTTGTGATTTTTATAGTTCACATGCCCATATTTCAGGATTTCTTTTCTATAAGTGGTTGAGCCTATTGTAGTAAATAGAATGGGCCGTGAAAATACTTTTTACACAAGACTACTTTAAACACAAAGTTAGGTTTTTTGTTCCTTAAATTTAATTTATCTATATCGAATAGGTTTTTATGCATTTAATTAATGTTTGCTTTCCCTTGTTAAATGTTTTTATTTTTTTGAACATCTAATAGGTATAAGAAACTTAAAATAATTATCAGTATATATTTATATACTTACTTGATTATAGTGTTATATATTTAGACATAATTTAATTAATACGCAAACATGTAGTGGATCAATTATGAAATTGTCATGTAGGTGGAGCCATGTACTTACGTAATTAAAAACACTGTTCGAGGCATCCAAATCACTACGAATTGAACTCTATTATGGAGAATTAAGGTTCATTCTTGTGTTGAATAATCGATTCAATATGTGTAATATGTAAAAGGGAGGTCAGTGTGTGGTTACTGGTTAGGCTAATCAAATAATTAGGTCGATTACTATTTACTATGGATTTATTGAAGTCGTAAATAGATGAACCCGATAAGTATCTAACATTTTATAACATGAGGATAATTATTAATTACTCATTTTATACCTTACAATTTGATTTTTTTTTTCGGACTATACTATATACTTGTTAAACATACTATATACTAGATGACGTCAGCAACTCCGTTAATCGCGCGGAACTGTACATTTTTCCGGCGAGAAAAGTATCCTATGTCCTTTCCTGGGACTCAAGGTATCTCCATACCAAATAGCAAAATTGGTTCAGTGGTTTGGACGTGAAACAGACAGACAGACACACTTTCGCATTTATAATATTAGTATGGATTAATGTTCCTTACACCTTTCTCCTCCAATGTCGTGATAACTTGGAATAGACGATAAAATAATTCAACGCCGCTCATTTTATATCACTCTTATGATATTACTTTCTATCTTTTCGTACGCAAAGTGAAATCTGTCTGAGGTAGTACCTACTTATTAATTTTTAAGTTTGTCTCCGAAATTTTTTTGCGTTTGAGTGATAATTTTTATGCAAAAAAACCAATTAGGAATATCCATTTTATAATCTGTCATCGGGTATAGAAGGTTCAAAGGTGAAACCTGTTTCTGGCATAAATAGCTATCTAATACTTTAATATTTTTTCACAAAATATCTGAAATCTGGGTGCACTACCACCCGCCGAGACGAGCCAAGCGAAGCGCAAGGGCACTACCTACCTTTTCTCGAAGTGTTTCGTCGTTTTTTCTTAACCCTCATAGAGTTGGTTTCCGATGTACTAGATAGTCCATATTCTCAGGGTATAATGCCAATAATAGACTTATTAAACATACAAAGTTTCAATTGAATAGTTTTAATACTTTAGATTTTATTGATATCTAAATTACGCTAAGTTCATCACTGACTCACTGACACACTGATGATCATCAAAATGTTTGGCTACTTCCTGCTAAAAAGCTGAAATTTGGTGTGTGATCTAAGTTTAGTACACAACCAATAAAAAAATTCATTAACTTATAACTTTCGTAACCATCCCCTAAAATGGGGGGTGGAGTTTCATATGAGACTTTCGCCAATTTTATGAATTAGGGCATATGAGTTTACACAGCACTGAGATAGTAACTAAAATACCTTTAAATAAATACTCACAAGAACCAACTTACAAAAAGAACTGAAATCCCACCAATATATTTCTAAAATTAATATCTAGCATAGGTAATAAATATATACCTAGAGGGAAAATGGAACAATCACGTCAATAGCTAAACCTGATGAAACGGGGCTGGCGGCCAGCCAAGTGGCAGTCGGGAGACAGATGTCCAGAGCTCCAGGGATTTGCTGAAAGATACTTCCAAACAGTTCACGATTTATATCAGGTACACAGATTTGGGGTGTAGCAATAAAATATAACTAACTTTATTTTTTATGCGATAAAAATACATTTAAATTTTTATATCCGTGTTCAATATGTCTATTAGATAATTGTCCAATTATCTTTATAATAGTGAGGTCGGGTAGATTTCAGGGCATAATCACACAAAATTTCAGACCATTAGTTATCTTAACGGTTTATCTCGTCCTAATTTAGCCCCTTTTCAGTTTTCTCCAGTTACTTTAGTCGAAATCGACAGGACTATAAAGTATATCAAAATCCGTAGGTTGTGATGACATTAGTCGCCGCATGATCACCACCATTCAAAATGAACTTCTGCCTGCCATCTCCCACATTATAAACTTCTCCCTTGATTTCTCAGTATTCCCAAATCTATGGCGCAAAGCCTTTGTTCGCCCGCTTCCGAAAATCCCCAACCCAACTGATCCTACTCATTTCCGTCCTATCTCCATCCTTCCTTTCCTATCAAAGGTTCTCGAAGCCTGCGTTCACAAGCAGCTGTCCAGGTTTGTGTTCGGAAATAATTTGCTCTCCCCACTTCAATCGGGATTCAGACCTGGACATAGCACAACCTCTGCTCTGTTAAAAGTAACAGGTGATATCAGAACTGGTTTCGAGAACTCTTTGATTACCATTTTAGTGCTGGTAGATTTCTCTAACACATTTAATAATGTCGATCATGACATCCTACTGGCAGCACTCTCTGGACTTCCGATTTCGTCTGAAGTACTTACTTGGATTTCCTCTTATCTTCGTGGTCGTCAGCAGTCGGTACGCACGGAGAGCTCATCCTCTAAGTGGCAGAACCTTGACCAAGGCGGTATTTTATCTCCACTACTTTTCTGTATTTTTATAAATCTGCTCACTAAAAGACTTCATATTGCGTATCATCTATATGCCGATGACCTGCAACTTTATATCTAGGCAGGATTGGAGCAGCTATCAGCAGCCATTGCGGAATTAAACCAGGTTTTAAGAGCAATAAAAGACTGGTGCAGTAACTTCGGATTATTAGTAAATCCCACAAAATGCCAGGCAATTTTGTTAGGTAGCCCGAGATGCTTATGTAAAGTGAACATAGGCGCTCTTCCACCGGTTATCTACAACGGTTCTGTTATTACTTTTAGTACAAGCGTAAAAGACCTTGGTTTACATATTGATTCCTCTCTAACTTGGCAATCCCATATTTCTAATGTGTCAAGTAAAGTCACAAATACGCTACGATCCCTTTACCGTCTCAAAAATTTCCTTCCTACTCCGGTCAAGACTTTGCTGGTCCAGACCCTCATTTTCCCTATAATCGACTATGGTGACGTGTGCTGTTTAGATCTTAATGCCGACAAACTCAACAAACTCGATCGATTGTTAAATAACTGTCTTCGATTCGTATTCAACCTTCGGAAATACGATCACGTTTCTTCGTACCGCTCTAAGCTGCACTGGTTACCAGTACGCCAGCGCCGCTCCATGCGAGCGCTATGTGTGCTATATTCTCTGCTGCATCATCCTAATACTCCTGAATATCTCGCCACTCATTTTCAATACCGTTGTAGCAGGCACGATAAAAACCTCCGATCCACTTCAAATCAGCTTTTAAGTTGTCCTTCCCATAAGTCAAGTTCCGTCCACTCTTCTTTTAATATCCAGGCTATTCTCCTCTGGAACGCTCTTCCTCCGGAAATCAGGATGTCAAAAACCAACTTTTAAGCGTAGAGTACGTGACTTCTACTTGAAGCAGTTGGCGGACTCTTAGTTTTGATATTCTACAGTAAGTATATTCATATTTCATTATTCATATCTAATATAATTTAATACCCATAATATCTTGGCAAATATTTTTACTATATTTATTGATGTAAGTATATAATATAGTATATTATATTTAAGTATATACTTAATATATTTATAGTCTTATTATTTATATATATTATCTTATATAATATCAGTGTATCCATGATATTAGTATAGTTTAATTTATACTCTATTAGTATAACTAGCTATTTGACCGAGCTTTGCTCGGTATTCGATAAAACACGAATAAAATGACATTTTCTAAAAATGATTCCTAGCTAGATCGATTTATCGCCCCTGAAACCCCCTATATACTAAATTTCATGAAAATCGTTGGAGCCGATTCCGAGATCCTAGTTACATACATATATATATACAAGAATTGCTCGTTTAAAGATATAAGATTAATATAATATAATGTTGTATTATTAGTAAGTTAGTTCTTTTTTCTTATTCTTGTAACTTGACTGGCACCTATACAATTTTGTTTCTGTATCGCCCAAAGGTTGACTGGCAGATAATGCCTTAAGGCATTAAGTCCACCTTTGTACGTCTTGTATGTGCATAAAGTTTTTAATAAAAAAAAATCATCGCTGGGTGAAAATATCATTATCATTATAACCCTTAGACTGCTACACCTAGACTCCTACAGGAATTGGAATGCTGTCATTGTATTATTACAAAGATAATATTATATGAATGTTTTATCTGCTACCTTATCTTATCCATCTTCGTAGAGTTACTGAAAAATATCTCTTATAAATAGATAATTTTATATCGACAAGCATGACATCAAGCACATCTTGTTACGTTTGTAACGTATTAAAAAGGTAAAATGTACGCATAGGTAAAAGTTAAAAAGTCCTTCCTTTTAGACACGAAAGTGTTATATCGAATAAGACTGAAGCGAGTCCCGGCATGTAGATGTACAAAACTGGGTTACGTTTGTTGCCTTGAACTGAATAATAAGCGACTATCTCCCTGAAAATTCCTTCAAATTCTTGCATTCGCATTTCGCTTATTCAATTTACTGTATAAAGAGATATTATTTTATTGGAAGCTGTATCAATCGATGACGTTAAAAGTTTTACTAATTTCTTAATAAGAGAGAAAGTATTTATAAAAGTAGCAACTCAACCACTTTAGGTTCATATTATGTAAAAAAATGCATACATAAGTCGCAGACGCGACCTTGAGCGTTCGGAAATCCGAACAGAATCTGGCTGGCTGGATGTTTTTGCGTCCGCGGACGTCCGAACAGAATCTGGCTGGCTGGATGTTTTTGCGTCCGCGGACGTCCGCAGATAAACCGTGCACATTGTTAAGGCGCATCCGTCAGTCGCGACTAATGGATGCGTCCGATTATTTGTTTCTAGCTTTATTTAATTATGTTTTAATGTCCACATCATTTCAGTCTTTGAAGTGTTAAAAACTTAAAAGATTCACCGGATATCGCTTTGAGAAAGGAAACAAACATTTCATAAAGATTTAATGGAGTAATAGTACACCGTCATGAATATTAATTCTGCGGGTAGAGCTGACCTCAAAAGTGCTGGATCACTTCTGCCCTTTATTATGCAAATTCACGATTGCTTGTTAGACCCGAAATATTTACAAACATCTTTCGACGTGATTAGTCTTTCGTTGAAAAAGTGAAAATAAGAGTTTAAGTTCTTAACTTGGAGTTGCTCTCGAGGTGAGAGCGATTATATTTTAATTTGGGTAATAGAGTAAAAGGAAAAATACGAATTGCTGAGAATTTAATGCTTTGTATGAAACGCACGACTTTTACATTTTATCAAAGCTGTATTCACTGGTATTCCTAATTCTAAATGTTTGATGCCTAGACATTGTAGGTTTAAATTTGTGATGGCTTGTGAAGGTACTATACGTGTAGATTTCGCGAGAAAGCTATCCCGTGATTTTCGCTGAGCGTAACAAATAACTCCTCTCTATCGAGGATAAGAACACGCTTGCCGTTCTAATTTCACTAGGGAAATAACGGAATAAAACATTGTATTTTAGATTTACTTTGAATTAAAGGATTCGTTTCGCTGGTATGTGTTTCACTGTGTACAAAAAGTGAGAATATGGCATAGAAAAGTACAAAAGTAAAATGTTAAAAATACTGTACGCAATGGCGTAATGTTACACCGTTGTTCCTATTCGCTTCACACTGTGAAACCTATTATTATATAAAATCTATACCTACTACACTTGAAGCTCGAGCTTCCCTAAAGAAGAACTAGTTCTTCCATATTATTATGTAACGCGTTTTAATTTTACAGACTGTTCTTACACCGCTTATGTTATTTTGGTCGTTTCTTATCATTTTATGTCAATTGCGTTTTGGCTAATTTCACATTTTGATGACGTTCACTATAAAATCGGAAGACGAATCGTATCAGCCAATCAGAAACACATTATTGCTTAAGAGGATACACCAGGGGCGAGAGAAATTGAAAATAGGTATTTGAAAATGTATTGCTGTCTCACCAATCTCAAGTCTCCCACCGCAGAGCGCGATAGAGACAACACGACAAAAGTTCTAATAAAAGAACAGAAAATCTTCGATTCGTTGTCCGCTGATTCCTTCTCCAAAACTTTACCGATTTAAGTACTTTTTTCATTAAGAATTAATAAAGCAAGGCTTGAGCTGTATTCCTATGTTTTATTTTTTTTGTATATTTTAGCCAATTTTGTTTTCTGGGTGTTTGAACACAGAGGAAAATCTTGCCATTTTTTTCGGTTTTTGGACGTTCTTATCTTTTTTAATAATAAAATTATGAAAAAAAAAGAAAACATAGAGACATGCTAATAGTGGCCATAGATATTCAGGAAAAAAATCATAACTCTACCGGCATTATCCAGGGAGGAAACAGGGGACAGCGTTTGTATGGAAAAACGGCGGTGTGGACTCCTCTTAATAACAAAAACTCCTAAAACATTTAGATAGTAAACCTGCTTCATGCCAGCTTCAGTATGGTATCTATACAAAACTATGCAATTTTGTTTTCTCTCTCCTAAAAAGTTGCTATTTTTGACTTACGCGGTGTTAGAACTGAAACGACAATGTGTCATTCCTGTGCCTATCAACACAAAGGCTGTGTTCGTCGGCGTATTTTTGGACAAACCTTTTATTGCGCATGTCCAAAAGATGTCATGGCAACGCCATAACAAGTTGCTGGTCAAGTCGTAAACAACGTCTTAATTGTTTATACATGATTAATATAATAAAAGCTAAACATAAATACATAAGCCTAAATTGTCTAACAGCCGCACAAATAATTTATTTAACACTATGATAGTGTTTGATTATTTTATTTTGGAAAATATGGATATAGATCACTTGGAAAAATTTAAAAATTTAATTGTTTTTTTTTATGAAATAAGAGGGCATACGAGCAAACGGGTCACCTGATGGAAAGCTTCCGTCACCCATGGACACTCGTAGCATCAGAAGAGATGCAGGTGCGTTGCCGGCCTTTTAAGAGGGAATAGGGTAACAGGGGAGGGTAGGGATGGGAAGGGAAGGGAATAGGGGAAGGTAGGGAAGGGAATAGGGTAGGGGATTGGGCCTCCGGCAAACTCACTCACTCGGTGAAACACAGCGCAAGCGCTGTTTCACGCCGGTTTTATGTGAGAGCGTGGTATTTCTACGGTCGAGCCGCCGGCCATTCGTGCCAAAGCATGGCTCTCCCACTGGTTTGTTCATTGCAACGCCACCAATAAATTGCAATTGAGTTAAATGTCAAGTCGTAAACAGTTGTCGTTGCCATGGCATGACATGATTTGGACATGCGCAATAACTAGGTTTTGCAGCGAATGCGATAAAAATTACGCCAACGAACACGGCCAAAGTCAAAAAATAAATAAATTGTCGCCCAGCATTTAGGTGTAAAATACACCTAATTTTTAATACACGTCGAGGGGGAGGAATGAAAAATTAAGCGGCACTCTCGACTGAAAGATAAATTTGTAAAGGAGGGTGTGAAAGAATAAACGCAAAACTTCAACACGTAATGTGGCACGAAATCTTTGCTGTTAGTTTCCCGCTAAGGTGAAAAGTATTTTCTCGAGTTGGTGGCAATAAAACGCGGAACTTTTATCCCCGCAAATATATATCATGGATGGCATATTTATGAGAAAACTACACACAATCTTGTTCCACGTGTGCTCTACGTCTCAGGTGTAATATCTTAGTAGGTATCTTTGAGCGGCGTCAGTTTGAACCCAGTAGTAGGATATAATAAATGCGTAAAGGGTAAAAGAAATATGATAAAAATCATATTTCTTTTACCCTTTACTCCAAATAAGTAAGAAAAATTGATAAGCCTGTTTATGTATGTATTTACGTTACTCGTATAAGTGTTTACTATATTATTTTCATCCCAACGCAATAAAAGCTTTTCCATCTAAAAGCGAAATGGCCTTTCTTCAAAATTTTATCCCTTCAAGAGGTTAATCCGTCAATTCAAATTAACATTGAAAGAATGAAAGACTATTTTTATAAAATCCTGCAGACACTAACATTTTAAGTGTAAGCCATTCCTATGTATTCAAAGTAAGTATAAAATAAGCTTGGCCGAAATACTGATTATGGGTAGCCAAAAATATCAAAAAAACTCAGCTATTCGTTGGTTGAAGCCAGTTTTTCAATGTCAAAAGAGGAACTGGTAAATTAGGAGATTTCGAAGTCCTTTTACATGAAAAACTCGTTATCTTTATAGCTTTTAAAATGAGAAGAAGATGATGTTGTTTGTTTTTCTGAGCCAAACAGCGCGTTTAGATTTATTTTACCTCTGGCAGGGCCTTATACCAACGACATAAAGGTCATAAATCCTTAGGTTATATAACTTTGAACGTCCTGTGACGTCATTTGATGGGTTCGCTCTTACGACCGGCTGCACTGAGTCAATTACTTAAATTACGGCAAAACGAATCGCCGACGGCAATAAAATTAACAATTTCAGCAAATTAAGCATCGCTTGTGGCGAATTGAGATTGATAAAGATCTGCCATGATCAAAGTTCGATGTAATGCCGGTTTACGCTTCCATTATCTTAAGCGAAGTTAAAAGTTTATAAAAACAATAAGTACACAATTATTTTGAATTGTTTATTTTTATTGGATACGCAGTTGAAAACTCGTAAATAATTATTATAAATAAATAGCAGTGATTAATAATTATTAAAGTAGTAATTATTAATAGCATGTACGTGAACACAAGAAAAACTGCTGAAATTAATTTTAATAAAATAACTTGAAAAAGTATTTTGGCCCATGAGGGGATCGAACCCGCGACCTTCGCGTTATTAGCACGACGCTCTAACCAACTGAGCTAATGGGCCGATGTTTCTACATACAAAACTGCTCTCCAATATCTGAACCTCATACATAATGATAAATTTGACCTAGAAATTATTGTTGATTTCGTGTAGTAATTATAGTCCAAGAGAGAAATCTATTGATACACTAGCTGTCCCGGCAAACGTTGTTTTGCCATATAAATAATTTTTGGTATGAATAATAGATGTTGGCCGATTCTCAGACCTACTCAATATGCTCACAAAATTTCATGAGAATCGGTCAAGCCGTTTCGGAGGAGTATGGCAACGAAAACTGTGACACGAGAATTTTATATATTAGATTTACTCAATGTTGATTTAAATTACAAAATAAGTTTAAGGCTTGGCTTGAATGTGATCTGAAAACTTTTTACGACAGAAGTATTAAAGCTATGCATAATGCAATATTTTGCTTGGCTTCTTTTACATTTTTGAATGTTTTTGGTGGGATTATATTATGTTCAGACTACTTGAACGGACAAAATATTATATTAAGTTTTTAGTAATGGGGAAAACTGAATAGTACACCAAGTACTTATAATTTGGCATTTGGTATTCGTACGTAAATATTCTTTTATATTCACGAAGCCTACGAAACGTAGTAGTAAAGGCGCATAATATAATATAATATTTATATATAAAACAAATAAAAAACAATTAAGTAGGTTTTCTACAAAACAATTAAATGATTTTCCAACAAAACTTAGGTATTCATCGGGCCGACCGTTTCATAAATATTAAAACAAAACAACGTTCATCAGAATATCTCAATATAAGAATTCTGTTTTTAATTTAAAACACAGACGTTGGAAATCGTTTAGACAATATTTTTATTTTAGAAGATGGCGGGGAACAGCGAGGATTTATTAAAAAAGTAATTTCAGAGATCCGTGGTTTCATTAAAGCCTGGCCATTTTGATAAGGAAACCCCGAACAGGCTATGTAGTCACACCCCCTTACTGATAAAAATATTACGGTATGTCTTTATCTGTTAAAATACTTTTCTAACGACGTGAGTGGAAGAACACGGTAAGTAACAGTAAAATAATGCCGTTTTTTGAATAAATGGTGGCATTAAGGCCGGAAAAATTATTTGAAATAAGTAAAACAAATTATATGTGTAGCCAGATAAATTATTATTATTCAGGTGATAAAGTAGATATAAGTACGTTTGTTTGTTCAAATTAAAAGGAAAAAAGAGTAAATGCCCGTATGTTACAAAATAATAGTTATCGTGTTCTACAACTCACTTCTTCAAATTAGACAAGGATTCAATTATTGAATGCGAAAAAAAAAACATATTTAAGCGAGAGTTTATTCTTGGCCGTGTTCGTCGGCGTAATTTTTAGCGCATTCACTGCAAAACCTAGTTATTGCGCATGTCCAAATCATGTCATGCCATGGCAACGACAACTGTTTACGACTTGACATTTAACCCAATTGCAATTTGTTGGTGGCGTTGCAATGATCAAACCTAGTGGGATAGCCATGCCTCGGCATGAATGGGCCGGCTCGACCGGAGAAATACCACGCTCTCACAGAAAACCTGCGTGAAACAGCGCTTGCGCTGTGTTTCACCGAGTGAGTGAGTTTACCGGAGGCCCAATCCCCTACCCTATTCCCTTCCCTACCTTCCCCTATTCCCTTCCCTTCCCATCCCTACCCTCCCCTGTTACCCTATTCCCTCTTAAAACTAGGCCGGCAACGCACCTGCATCTCTTCTGATGCTACGAGTGTCCATGGGTGACGGAAGTTGCTTTCCATCAGGTGACCCGTTGGCTCGTTTGCCCTCTTATTTCATAAAAAAGAAACAATTAAATTTTTAAATTTTTCCAAGTGATCCATATCCATATTTTCCAAAACAAAATAATCAAACACTATCATGATAGTGTTAAATAAATTATTTGTGCGGCTGTTAGACAATTTAGGCTTATGTATTTATGTTTAGCTTTTATTATTTTAATCATGTATAAACAATTAAGACGTTGTTTACGACTTGACCAGCAACTTGTTATGGCGTTGCCATGACATCTTTTGGACATGCGCAATAAAAGGTTTGTCCAAAAATACGCCGACGAACACGGCCCTTATAAGACTCCAAAGTTTAAAAGACGTTATAACAATATAATATATTGTTATAACGTCTTTTAAACTTTGGAGTCTTATAAGATTAAACTCTCGCTTAAATATGTTTAAAAGACGTTATAACAATAAAATATATTGTTATAACGTCTTTTAAACTTTGGAGTCTTATAAGATTAAACTCTCGCTTAAATATGTTTTTTTCCTATAGTCCCGTGTACCCATGATTAGCTATGTCCACACTATGCGCTTTCGTCTTCAATGTTCGTCATCTTCTTTCATTCAAATTTCGTTTTGGCGCATTCAATAATTGAATGCGTCAACGAACGCAATGCCAACATTGTCATTTTTGTTTTTTGGATACGGTCAGAGCCTCTGACCTGCGACGCATGCCCTCTGACTCAGAGGGCATGCGTCGCAGGCATGCCTCACGTTCGCTGTTGACCCTTGCCCTGATGCCCTTGACGAATAGAAAAAGGCACAGTGTGGACAAAGCTATTATTTTCGTACTACACTATAAAAACTGGCTTATTCGGCCCTCAGTTATACTAATTACTCAATTAACATTGATTCCCTTTGATACGTGCTTGTTATTAATTGTAATAAACATAATATGACATTATGTTCTTCATATTACGTACCAAACCCGCTTTACTTTATACGTATTCGAATTTCGATTATCCTAATGATTACAATTAGTCCGGTTAATCGAGTTTTAATAACATGTATATGAATTTACGTGAGAACAAATTCCAGCGATATAAAGTTTACCATAGCCAACTCTATCTGCTAAGTTTCATCAAAATTAGTGTAATAATAACCTGGTCATAATAATTTTCCTTTCCTCTCCAGTTACTATTAATAATAACAATAATAATAATAATAGCTCCCACAACGGTTTCGGTGACGGTGGCCGGTTTCATTGAAACCAGGCCAGCTACGCAGGAGTAATTTTATAGTGCCCAAGTGTGTGCGCAGTACACAAGAGCACTCTCTATTCCTTTACTCTCATAACCCAGTGGGACGGCAGACCCACACGACCGGCGAGAGTACAGGCGCAGGACCGACTTTTTACATGCCCATCCGACGCATGGATCATCTTACTTGTCAGACAATCAGGTGATCAGCCTGCATTGTCCTAACCAAACTTGGAAATAACATGTTTCCAACGCGGGAATCGAACCCACTAGACCACGGAGGCGTTACCAGTTACTATTACATTTTCTTGCACGAAATACCACATTTCACCTCCACTCACTAGCACTTACAAAGTTTAATAAATCCCCACGTACCGCACACGTTTTCATACATCTAGGTCACTGAGAACTTCAGAATGAACACTCAGAATTATGAAAATTAGACAAACGGTGTAAGAACAACTAAACCAGTAAAAATATGGTTTCAATGGCCCGGTGCATGCAAATGCTCTACTTTTTCCACGTAATGGCGAGGCTTACGTTGTCAAACGTTCAGTTAGGAATTTAGCTTTGACAATTTAATCCCGGGAAATATTGTTGCTCCGAACTATTCTGTGCTCGTCAATATTTTTGCAAACGAGTTTTGATTCAGCAAAATCTGGTTTATGGAGGTAGGTTTGGTTGGTGGAATTCAACCGGATAAATACCTGACAGGGCGATTGTGATAGTCGGAGCCCTACTTTTTGATAATGTCGTGAACTTTAAGATATACCCGCCTTTTTTTTATGAAATATTGGGGGCAAACGAGCAAACGGGTCACCTGATGGAAAGCAACTTCCGTCGCCCATGGACTCTCGCAGCATCAGAAGAGCTGCAAGTGCGTTGCCGGCCTTTTAAGAGGGAACAGGGTTATAGGGGAGGGTAAGGAAGGAAAGGGAAGGGAATAGGGGAGGGTAGAGAAGGGAATAGGGGAGGGTAGGGAAGGGAATAGGGGAGGGTAGAGAAGGGAAAAGGGCAGGAGATTGGGCCTCCGTTAAACTCACTTACTCGGCGAAACACAGCGCAAGAGCTGTTTCACGCCGGTTTTCTGTGAGAAACGTCCCACGTATCACGTCTTTTTACCAATCTCCTAATAAATAAATAGCTATTGCGAAAGTCATGCTCTTGTCGCTAAAGCTTCATGATGATTCAGCTCATTAGTGATTGCGACGTAGATCCCAAAAATATATTTAATATGTTTCTTTTTATATACAGCGTGTAACAAAAATAAGTGATAATACTTTAGGGTGTATACGTGTTCCTTGTAGAGAGTTCACTGTGAAAGTAGCACCGCTGAAAGACGAATATTTTTTTATTTTTGTATGGGCAAGGGCCCAAGCGTCAAGAGTTTCCCCTTACAAAAGTGAAAAAAAATTGGTCTTTCAGCGCTGCTACTTTCAACTCTCTACAAGGAACACGTACACACCCTAAAGTATTATCACTTATTTTTGTTACACCCTGTATAGACTTATTCCTCTTAATACTATAAACCTTCCCCACGAAAATTTTAAGACTTATTTTAGCCAAATCGGTTCAGCCTTTATCGAGCTTTAGCGAGACTAACAAAATATAAAATTCTCTTTTATATATTACTAGCTGTCCTGGTGAACTTCGTGTCACTTTAAAACCTTCCCTGGACTTATACGAATATTTTAAGACTAAAATCAGCCCAATCCGTTCAGCCGTCCAATTTATATATATATATATATATATATATATATATATATATTACAAATTGGCAGTTTTTTTTTTACCTTCAACCTGTTTTTATGTTATCTCGGTATGATACAAGAAGCATTAAAATCCAATTTGGTTAGATCGTAGCAACTTTCTTTCGAAACCTCCAAACCGACTCTTCAAAGTTATCTTAATTTGTATTATTACAGCCAAAATCCCTTTTTAAAGGGCGATGACATCGATCATCTTGCGATAAGATAAGCCGGATTTAAGGTTTCGAAATTAAAATTCTAAGATTAATTATGATTACTTAAATGGTTATTTAATTGCATTTTCAAGTGGACCTGATAGTTTGGTTCTTAGCATATATTATGCAAAAGGTAGAAAGTGCAGATGGGCTATAATATTATACGCCCTACTTTGATGCGTCATATTTATTATCTATAGCAGATGATGAGTTAATAGACGTTTTATGCAACTGTATTCCTAATAAACCCCGCGATAAAAAATATTTTAGGTCCATTCCCGAGAATCGATGTAGTAGTATACAACATTGAAATTGTTATATGCAGCTACGCGAATACGTGGTTCGGTGTCTACGTCGCGAGATGAGTAGCAAATGTATGATGACGCAGTGTAGAGCCTATCCACATGTCCACGTTACGACGTCGTCAACGTGGAACGGTGCGGTAACGTGGCAACGACCGTTGTAGTGACGTGAAAATTTACGTTAACGTAACGTAAAAATGCACGTCACGATGTAGGAATATTGTACATTACCATGCCTTGTAAAAACTGATACATTTTACACTACTTATCTTGATATGGACCGCATGGAGAGAGATTTAAGAAAAAAAAGACGTAAAATGTTTCTACACCATGACGTGCATTTTCATGTTACGTTGACGTACATTTTCACGTCACGTCTTTTTTTTTTTACAACGGGCAAAAGGCCCACCACACATTCCCACCACTGCAACTCCTGTGTCGCCAGGATCAACAGTGGCAACCAACCACGAAAAACCCTTTGATATGATCTCAGGGATGCCCGAGGGGCAAGCTAAATCTGTCTTGGGACCCGCAACAAAATTAATCAGAAGAAAGGAGTAGGAGATATCCAATTTCTTCGTCGTCTACGTACCGTACCGTGCCATGTTATCGCGCCGTTCCACGTTGACGATGTCGTGACGTGGCGATGTGGAAAGGCCGTAACCGAAAAATCGCGCGTTCGGGCGGCGGCGGCGGTAACAGGCAAACAAACACACTTTCGTATTAAAATTAAACGAATAAGCTATCACACGTAACATGTTCTAGTTTCTGCATATTATCTTTCTTGTCACCTTCTCGTTATAGTATTTAACTCATATTGTTGAGCCAGCCACGGTCTGGTGGATAATGGGGGCTGGTACAATACGGCATTAGTATGGAATTAAACGTTAACTGAACGCCGGAGATAAACTAAGCCTTTATTTCAAGGGTGTTAAACTAACAAACTGACGTTTATTTTCGCAGGAGGCTTGTTACAAGCAATTTATGCTTTTCATACTTTCTTTCATTATTTAATCATTTTATCCTACTATTTTGTGTTTGAAGAAATAACCTATACTTGAGCTTTATCTTTTTACATTAAAATTACTCAAAAGATTTAAATAAAAGTCTGTGGGAAGTACTTGAGCACCGCGCAGTACGCATAATTTTATGAGTATTGTTTCTCAATGAAAAATTTACGAATCTTGGGAGGCAAAATAAACAAATAAAATAAACCATAATGAAAATAAAGAAGAGTTCGTTTTTTGGTTTTACGAGTTGTGTATTTTTCCCATAAGTTTCTTCAAGAGCTACGTTATTTTCTTGGATTTGGATATTGGATTGTTGAAGAATTTCTTCCGCAATTCTTCAACAATCCAATCTCAGAAGTAACACTGGTAGTACAATATATCATACGAATATCATGCTAACGATGTTTGCGAAACAGAAATAAAGTGATGTTTACATCAAGTGGAAGGATCGTTTCCTCTGATAGTGATAATAAATCAATGTCAGGACCAGTTAACAATCTAAGAAAAAATGTTCCCCAGCCTTCGAACGTGACCCTCGTGAACTGAGCTGATCATTCGGTTTTACATTATATACCGAAAAGTCTCAGCGTTTTAGCGATATACTGTTTATCCAATCCATACTTTTACTATCCATACTTACTAATATTAAAAAAGTGAAAGTGTGTCTGTCTGTCTGTTGCCTCTTCACGCCCAAACCACTGAACGAATTTCGCTGAAATTTGGTATAGATTTACTTTGAGTCCCGGGAAAGGACATAGGATACTTTTTATCCCGGAAAAATGTACGGTTCCCGCGCGATACTTGAATTTTGGCGCAGCGGAGTTGCGGGCGTCATCTATTTATACATAATTATAAAAATGGATTTCCAATTGAGTAAGTAACGCTATAACTCGATAACGGCTCAACCGATTCTGCTAATTTAATCAAGTAGGTGGCTGTAATAGTATCCTAGTCTTTCCGCTCTCTGGGGAGATCAGGTTGCTATTGCAGCTTATCAATAGATAACCATACAGGAAAGCTTTTATGCCTATTATTTATATTTATTAGTTAATATTACATAATATATTGAGTGATTACCTACCAGGGCGACTTAATCGCTTAGCGATAAAGCCCTTTAAATTAGAATAAAAAAAAAGTCTTAAAATAATCCTTGATGTCCAGGGAAAGTGACACGAAGTTCACCGGGACAGCTAGTTTAGTATAGAATAATTTTTGTTGTGTTTATACAATGCTTGACTACAAGCATTGTATAAATCGCAATACAGAAAGTGCATAGCTGATGTGCATTCTCAGATATCTTCAATACAAAGGAAAATATCCCGCTTTTCTATTTGTAATGGCGGCTGCTCCGGATGAGTTTATAAAGTTCAGTGTGTATTGCTGCAGTTTACATCAGATTAAATAGGTTACAAGGTGCGGTCTCGCTTCCTATGATGGGGATGGGGGTCGCCTAGTACTAAGAGTCGTCGCACATTACCGCTAGAGGTAAAAATAGGTGACGTTATAAAATTTAATGCTCTATTTATTTATTTGTTTAAATTATTTTAAAAAAAATTACTAAGAGTCGTCGCACATTACCGCTAGAGGTAAAAATAGGTGACGTTATAAAATTTAATGCTCTAGAACTGCTTTGATGCTATGGGGATATTTTAACAATAGTTTTACCCCTGGCATTGTTGTCAAAACAGCCCATTATTGCAAAAGAAAAAAACTTTTACTCGAAAATACACAAACACCAATTCACTAGTTACGTTCAAAATTATACTTGTAAGTTGTGTGAGCCTTATAGGATTGAGTAACAACAATAATGTTGTTACTAATGTTGTTTGGCTCATAAAGCGACTCTTTACAATATTATTATAATAGGTGTTGTCCGCGGAGCTTTTAAAACTATATATTATGCACGATAAATAGTTATTTAGCTATCTATAGCCAGTATTGATTTATGCAGTTAATTTTTGAGAACCTATCTTATAAACCTGCCTGTAAAAATAAATTGGATTAATTTATTACTGCCTTTATCTAACATTTATACATAAGATATAACAACATGAGTTCTAGTCTTATTGTTAATTATTATTATGGCTGATAGTGTGCGAGGAGTCCTAAGTCTGTAAGCTCTGTACAGTGGTAGGGCCGTTACGCGTGAACGGTCTAAGATATGTTCATACCCCATTTGTAAGATAAACCCCAGTGGCCCGTATTTGGATACAACCGCAATCAACTATGTTCACAAAGTCCATTTATAACTACCGGCTCCAGTATGCTTGTATCTCATCAACCTGTGTACACAATATTATGATTAGGTTAGCCATTTAACATTATAAGTTTTCAGGCACTGTCAGTTCTGGATAAGAAAGGTGACTAGTTATAAGTTCCATGACATAATACTATAAGATGTATGGTCCAAAATACGAAATAAGTTACAAATAAATCATATTCTATCACATTTTTTTTGTAGAAAAGGTAAAACGTAGGTAATATAATTATACCTACTCTTTTTGCTTCAACCCATCGATCGTGGAATAACGAGACACAATAGCTTATCTATTGTTATCGCGACCGGATGCGGCCGCTTAGGGCTTCATGAATTAAGCAGACACAACATGTCGCGTAGCTAATGTATTTCGAAAATGTATTCAGCGATTTTAATAAGTAAACCGCGTTCGCTTTGGAACATGCCAAAAGTGAATCCATAAATTCCACGGAAAATCGTCAGAATTCCATACTTGAAGGGCCCTCGTAAGATTTCAATTCGAGCAGCATTTACATTTGTTGAAGAGTATTTTATGCAGGGCACTTAAAGTGGTATCGCGATGTTACTTGGAATATTTAAGTAGGTTTATCTCTTAACCAATATGGAGATATAATTCCTTGTGCATGATCTATTTATTCGTACAAATTGTTAAAAAAGAATTTCGTGTAGAAGGGCGAAAATAATTAACAATATTATGAATTGGCAAGGTCATAACTTAATTAGTATGAGTTTTTCAAACCAAATATAAGAAACGTGTGCAAGAAACCAATAACCATAATATGAAAGGTATAATAATATTATTATTTGTAGCAAAATCCCACAAAACCAAACACGGTAATGTGATTATTATAATTAATTGCGTTGCTTACACTTTATTCGCACAACAATATAGGTAGGCGATGGGCAGACGACTGACTCTCGCAAGAGTTAACTCGCCATGCCACGAATTTATAATATAAAAATGAGTCGCTGAATGTGTTGCTAAGCGCAAAACTCGAGAACGGCTGAACGGATTGGGCTAATTTTAGTCTTAAAATATTCGTAGAAGTCCAGGGAAGGTTTTTAAGTGACACGAAGTTCACCGGGACAGCTAGTATATTATACAGGGTGTAACAAAAATAAGTGATAATACTTTAGGGTGTGTACGTGTTCCTTGTAGAGAGTTAACTGTGAAAGTAGCAGCTCTGAAAGACCAAATTTTTTTTAAACTTTTGTATGGGAAAACTCGTGACGCTCGGGCCCTTGTCCATACAAAAGTGAAAAAAAAAATCGTCTTTCAGAGCTGCTACTTTCACAGTTAACTCTCTGCAAGGAACACGTACACACCCTAAAGTATTATCACTTATTTTTGTTACAACCTGTATAGCTGATTTTACAATTTATGCAATTACCGAGAATTATAACACACACTACATATACAATTGCCTATAATCTCGCGGTGTAGCGGCCAAATCGAGCCAAAACGATCGATCGCAAATAAGTGGTCAACCAAAAGTATGCAACTACGACCGGCTATAACAGAACTTTATCATTTTATCACAACTTCAGCAATAACTATAAACATCGGGAGTATTGCAGCAAACGTTATATTGAGGTTTATAGCTTTTTCATGTCCAAATGATACATAGAGCGTCCGTGGCCTAGTGGGTAGACTTTTAGTTCGCTCATGAAGGATAACATCGTGAGGAAACCCGCACATGGTTGATCCCAGACGTATTGACCTGTTCATTCCTCTGTTGTCTATGTCCGACTATGTTGCAAGAATGCCGTTCATGTACCTGCTTGTGCTCTATATGAATGCTCTCTTTAAATACTTTAGTTGGCACTGTGAGTTTAGTTGGTACCGAGTTTCCACTACAGTAATTGAAGTAACCACTCTTTACGTATGCTGTAAGTCACTAGACTTACACGGTCTTACGTGAAGAATGTTTACTTCGTTCTAAAAATATTATATTAATCATCCATAATTACCTTGATTTGATTTTGACATTGATTTGAGATTGACATTGATCTATGAAATTCAAAATAAAATACTAGTAGTTTGTGATACAGATTAATTTCTCAGGCCTGGCCCTCGGGAGTTGATTAAAATTTTAGATGCGCCCCAATTTTACGATAACCATACGAGGACGAGGTCACGTAATAATTAGCATAAAAGTAACAAACTAGTGTTAAAAAGTTATTATTAGTTGCGAGTGTGGTTTATTAAAAAAGGTTTTAATCAACGAATAATAAATAATTGAGGAACGAAGTTCCTTATCGCGCGTTGCGAAAGGGGGCTAGAGGACCAAAAAGTTGGCGCGACACTTTTTGCTAGAGACATAGAAGATAGATACTGCATGTGTATGTTGAACGCGCACAACGGTCTCTACTCAAAGTTATTTTTAAAAAAACCGTATAGATATCCCACCAGCAAACCTTACGAATGTTCACAAGTTTTATCGATCAGACGTTTGTATATTCTAAATGTCACATTATACAAACACTCTGAGCTCACATATGACCCTGATATACATACCAAACGAAGATCAGATAAGGTATGCAGTATACCTGAACACAAAACTGTGTTTTATACGCGTCATATATCCTTCCTTGCATCATATATCTACAATAGAATAAATAAATTAATAAATATCTACGACAAAACACGCAACAAATGTAAAACTCTCGTTAAAAAATGGCTCCTTACACTAAATTACAATGAATCAGAAGACCTAATAAAAATTATAAATTAGTATAATAATCCATATAATATGTGTATATGTGTATTTATCATAATATCATGTATTAAGATTTAAGTATATGTATGTATATTGTTAATAATATAATATTATTCTTATAAAAATATAAAACTATAACAAAATATTATATTACTTACTTACATAAAAATATTAATACACATAATATACAAACATCACACACACACACCCACCCACCCACACACACACATACACACACAGACAACACACGCGCGCGCGCGCACACACACACACACACACACACACACACAAACACACACAAACACACACACACACAAACACACACACACACACACACACACACACACACACGAACACACACTCGCGCGAACACCTTTTACTGTATCTGCGGGTGGAACCTGGAGTCCTGAAATACAGGGTCACCTAGTTTAGGCTCCAGTTCACACAAAGATTTAGCTATTGAGTATAATATTTCATGTACCTAATTATCTTGTAAGTTCCTGTTGTGTGAAGAATAAAACATTTTTTATTTTTTTTTATTTTTATGTACTTCGCGGGACATGCGGTATCTATCTTGGTCTATGTCTGTGCTTTTTGCTATTTGTAGTTGTAAGCCGGGTAGCGCGTATTTCTCTCTCTGTCTCTCTTTTTTTTTTAAATATACTTAAATATTTGTTTTTTGTACATAAGAAATAACTTCGTTCCATCCGATCCCTTGACACCTCTAAAGTTTTTATTATTCGTAGGTTTTAATGTATGGTACCTACAACAAAAGTAGCAACAATTTTATATTTATTTTATGATTGTATTACGCTAGTTAATGCTAAAATCTGTAAAGCATATTGTAAGTGATAAACTTTAGGAAAAGACTAGTATTATTATAAAAGTTCTAGTGTTATGCTCATAATCTTATATAATATATAATTGGAATCTCGAAATCGATCGATCGATTTTCATGAAATTTAGTGTATAGGGGGTTTCAGGGGCGATAAATCGATTTAGCTAGGAATAATTTTTAGAAAATGTCTTTTTATTCGTGTTTTATCGAATACCGACCAACGCTCGGTCAAACATCTAGTATTAATAATAATATAAGGCTTATAAAATTGGTAAGTACTACTTTATACGCAGATTATATCAAATCTTAATATATATATTTCTTGTGTGCGTGTGTATGTGACTGAACTCCTCCTAAACGACTGGACCAATTTTGATGAAATTTTTTGTGTGTGTTCGTGGAGATTCGAGAATGGTTTAGATTTACAGTTTGGTCTACTGGAAAATGTTTTTTCAATTAATTTCTTATTTATAAGGAGTTGTTGATTTTGGAATGTTTTACATTAGATCCGGCGGACGGCGCTATCATCGCATTCAATATTATTCTATTTCAATTTTAGTTTGTCCTGAGTCCTGACAGATGGTGCTACGATTAATTTGAAAAAAATTTTGTTATTCAATTCATGTGCTGATTAAAATATTAAATAAATAACACATAGGCTACAATTTTAACCGACTTTCAAAATGGGGGAGGTGTTATGTTCGTTTTCTTATATTCAACGATTACTCCGCCGTTTGTTAACCGATTTTCAAAATTTTTCTTTTGGTATATAGGGTATCATCCCAATTTGGTATTATATTCAGAAAAGTGGTGATCTGATGAAGGATCCATAAGTAATCGAGGGAACTCCTCAAAACTTATAGGGAAACATATGGTGACTTCGGTTTCGTGAGAAGTATTCTAAGCATATGCTACCAACAAGTAAGATTTTGCACCGAGATATAACTGGTATACCGTGGTTCGGAAGGTGCTGAGAGAATTCCTGATTCTTTATAGATACAAGTTTGGGAGTTTCGGCGTTGTTTTAAGAACAGAAAGCATATGCTACTATGCAAATAACATTCTTCATCATCATCATCATCATCATCACTACCATATTATACCATTTCATAGTCTTTTAGATCGAGACTCGAGTTTGTCAAGCGATAATTAAAAAAAATCTATATCTACCTAATATTATAAACCTGAAGAGTATGGTTTGCTTGAACGCGTCAATCTCAGAAACTACAGGTCCGATTTAAAAACTTATCTCAGTGTTAGATAGATCATTTATCGAGTAAGACTCATCATTTATCGAGAAGGTTATATTATATTATTACTCTAAGACTAATACGACAGAAGAAACTCAGGAAAATGTGGGAAAAACGGGGGAAATATTTTTTATGGGAAAATGTAGCTACGGATTCTGTAAAATTTCTAATTTACGCGGGCGAAGCCGCGCGGGACATCTAGTATATTATAAAATACTCGTGCCACAGTGTTTGTGCGCGAACTCCTCCAAAACGGCTCAACCGAATTTAATGAAAATTTTATGTACTTACATTCGTTAGGCCAGAGAATATAAAGTAAATTTTTATCTACTTTATAAATTGATACTAGAAATAATTATTTATATGGCAAAACAATGTTTGCCGGGTCAGCTGGTATATTATAAACCAACTGACCAAAAATATATCATGAAAATATCGAAAAATTTCTTCTAATTATAGACAGTTTCTTGCACAGTTTGTACCTTTAATTAAAGTCATAATAAACACGTCGTATGTACCGCCTAATAAGCTACGAGCTCCCTTAATATCCGGAAGTATCCACACCATATTTTAAGGCTAAGTAGTATGTACTACCAACGGCGAACGTGGCCACGAAATTTATACTTTGCGTTTTCAGATTAAGAGAATAATAGACAACAAATTATTATTTTTAGTCTTTAAGCTCATGTGGATCTTCTGCGAATGACTTAAGCAACAAGAACTTAAATAAATTAATTAGTCAGTCATGCCTCAGATTGACCTTTACCCTCTAAAGTCTAGACCTCTGTTGAGCACGAATTTTACGGGGAACTATAAGCCTTTTCTGTTCTGAAAAATATGTGAGAGGATTTTAGAAGTCACTCCAAGTTCAGGTAATACATATCTCTCTCGCATTTGTAACAGCAATGCAATAAATAAGACAGCCTGCAATCGAAATTACATTCCAGGTATTGAGAATCGGGCTTCGATCCTTGATATATTTTGTTTGTCGCGTTCATTGCCGCTTCCGCACTGGAGTTTCGTGGCTATACCATAATAGTCTTTCCAAGAAAACTGTAATTTTATTTAACTATAATGGAAATTGCAGTCCTTGGGCCCAAGCGGCGGCAAATTGAGCGTATGCCTTAGAAAGGGTAAACGATGGTCTTTATAAAAACCATAGAATAATATAATACAGTAGAGTACACGCGTCCTTGAAATCAAACTCGCTCGATGAAGATACAAGGTGTTACAAGCGTGTGGCGTTGAATTAACTTTTTAGCTAGTTAAAATTTTCTAAGAACACGCTTATAATGTTGTGAGCACCCTATTCAGGTGTGTAGATTGAAGAAGATGTACTGTGTAATGTTTGTATTGTATGAAACTCTTGATTATTCACTCGTTAGCTATAAAAACCAAAGGAAAAGTAGTACTTTATTTTGCATTCTTATAAGCCTCCACTTGAATTTTATGTACGGTCTACCCTTTTTTCATTGTGTAGGAAAATCGGAGGTATTTTGTGGTTATTTTAAATCCTTATATATACATCTACAAAGTTGCTTTTTATATTAACTAACAATTTCCTAACTTAAACAATAAAGTTGTTACTAATTATAAACACCTATTTAGTAGGTATTAGACCGATAGATTTTCGTCTCTTTTCGGTATATAACCAATAACCAGATTGGTTGAAAGTGACATAGTACCCAGAATCTTAATAGTTTCAGGACTGCGTGGCCTAATACAGTTTTATTACTTTGTCCCAAGTTTTATGACAGTGAATATTAAATAGCTGGACCTCTGCTCACATCGTAAAAGCACTGAAAATTAAAACAATAAAATATGACTGGGTTACTAGGTGAACTTTAGACTTGAATAACTACACTAGATTCTACCAGCGACAGCAAATTCTACAGTAACAGCACCTTTGATAAAGTTTCTTTCCGTAGTATTTTCGTCTGCTCTATATATTTTATGTCATCAATATCAGTCAACTACTTTCAGGCTTGATTTATATGCGTCCGCGTGAACAAGCGGTTTGGCCGCTATACCACGAGCTAGTAAGAAATTGTATACAAAAAACGGCACGACCGTCGACACGTTACATACAGGTATACTTGCGGTGTAGCGGCCAAACTATTCGTTGGCGCGGCCGCATAAAATCCAGCCTCAGAGCCAAATAAAAAGCAAGTAAATAATGTAATTGAATTTTAACCAACTTACAAAATACTTTTACTATGTGGCAACACGAAAGTGCGGTGCGGCGGCACACTTAAACCCATTAATTACACTTCAGCTAAAAACCTTAGTTGTTCAAGAGCTATCCACCCTGAAAGCTGTTCACTGTAAAAGCTTAAAACAAAAGAACCAAGGTGAGAAAGTACCAATTTGAGTTAAATTTAGAATAAAAAAGAAATCACTTTCAAGTTTGACAAGGAAGTAACTTCTTTACACTGTTTCTTTAATCCTATTGGTATATGTGCTGCGTGAGATAAATGAGATAACAATAACACTAACGCATGGGTGTACATTTTACATCTTAGTAATGTCATAATATTATAGCAGGTAAAGGCTATCATGTCCACAAGTACATATTTTTACAATATATGTACCTGCGGATATGTGGACTAGGAGTCCAATTTTACGGTCCGCAGGTACATAATATTTTATAATGGGGACTAGGGGTCCAATTTTGCGATGTTACTATTACCAGAGACCAGCCATTTATTCCTCTATTAGAGTCTATGCTATTATGATAAGTGAGAGTAAGATAAGTGGACTCCAAAACTTGAGCTACCTCAGAAAAACGGTGCAGAGGCAAACACATCTTTCTCTTACCGTTTTTGCTTTCGATATTATTTGTGATAATAGAAGCTTAAGTTTGCAGTTAATAGAGGAGGGTACGGAAGGGAATAGGGGAGGGTATGGAAGGAAATAGGGGAGGGTAGGGAAGGGAAAAGGGTAGGGGATTGGGCCTCCGGTAAACTCACTCACTCGGCGAAACACAGCGGAAGCGCTGTTTCACGCCGGTTTTCTGTGAGGACGTGGTATTTCTCCGATCGAGCCTGCCCATTCGTGACCAAGCATGGCTCTCCCACGTCAAAATGTTTTTATCTCTGAATATTATATTATAATCTATAGTTATAATAAAATCGTAGAGGTAAAATGTTTGTACATTGAAAATAAACTTAAAAAAATGAGTCAGGGGCATATTAGAAGAGTAATAGAACACATTTTAACTGTTTTTGAAATTTTTGTTTCTCTGTCTGTTTGTCTGTTTATCTGTTTGTCTGTTTGTACAGGCTAATCTCTGAATCTGCTAGACAGATTTCAATGAAATTTGGCATGATACCTTACATCCCTATTCAACATCTTAAATACTTTTTGTAACCGACTTTCAAAAAAAGAGGATTTAATGTTTGCTTTGCTGTTCGTGGTCAGATTTTCAAAATTCTTTTTTTGTTGTAAGTATAAATTGCCCGAATTTGATACCATGTTTACAAAAAAATCAGCCAAGTGCGAGTCGGACACGCGCACGAAGGGTTTCGTAGCGTTATAGAGAAAAAATAGGCCAAAAGTTGTGTTTTTGTGTGGGAGCCCCCCTTAAATTTTAATTATATTCTTATTTTATTATTAATTATTGAAGTACATATATAATTAAGGATTCTGTGAAAATTTCAACTGCCTGCCTGTTGTCATTATTATTATCTAGCAAAAAAGGCCAATAAAATTATGTTTGTTGTATGGGAGCAGATGTAAATATTGATTTTATTTTGTTTTCAGTGTTTGTTGTTATAGCAGTTCTGTTCAAAATGAAATCAAAATCTTTTTACAGATTGTGTATATCTGTATACACAATCTGTAAAAATTTCAGAACTCTAGCTATAACGGTTCTTGAGATACAGCCTGGAGACAGACAGAACATACATTAACGCGGACGAAGTTGCGGGCAACAGCTAGTAAATGAATAAAATATACTAAATGCGTTTTGATGCAAAACGGAAATGCGTCCAAAAGTATAATGTTTTGAATATTTCGGAAAAGTAATGTAAATTTCAGTTAGTATATTATATTGTACTTACTAAAGATTATAATATTATGCTATAGTAAAATGAAAAGGTAAAATCAAACTAATTAGGTGATTGAACGAGTTCGCGATGTATTTCGGAATATAATTGAAACATCAATAAGACCAATTAAGCCTTTGCTTGATAAACTCGTAGAATAATTAATTAAGGCTACGATCCTCCCGAAGGTATTAAATAAAGGTTTATCATCACAATTTATTGTAATTGAAAACTTTTTGATGCGAACACAATTTACGGATTTGTATATTATTTTGAAGTAAATTTTGTGAAAAATACACAAATTATTCAACATGACACGTTGTTTTTTCACAGCAGCATTCTCGATTCCTATTTAATTGGCCTGGGGTACCAATATGCAGGCCCTGGCTTAGTTTGGGTTTCTATGTCTCTTACGAATTGCATAATATGTAATTTTTGGGAGAAATAAACTTATTATTATTATTATTAATAATTCCGATTTGAAAAATAACCGCGCGCTTATTGGTCAGCGATAGGATAGGGGCGTTTATTGGCTGTCGAGTGTCGCGCTTAAACGTAATCCGAGTCGAAATAGGAATTGCGAACGTGGTACCTGAAATTACATTTGACGTTTGAGTTAGAAGTCAATAATTTATGAAATTCCACAAAAGTCATCGCAAGCGCCCATACCCATCAAATAATTGCAAGTTTGTAGAACCAATATTTTATTTTTGTGTAATAGAATTGTTATTTAACTAGAAAATTACCATAGTTTCGATGTGACATTTCAGGTTCGTCTTGACCAAAAGTTTAGTCGAAGGGCCGAAATAATTTATCTTACGCATAAACTTAATTTAGTGTAATGGAACAATACATCAAAGCTTGCATGATTTATGTGACCAGCCGCTGTCCCAAAACTTCTGGACCATCAATCGAAGTCCAGGCCATTTTCACCTTCACAAAGAATACGGATCGTGCCTGGATTATTGGCATTATGATCATCATCATGATATAAAGAAACACGAATTAAATGATATTAATATTATAACTAATATGTAAGGATTCAATTCACAAGTCACAACATTATGACTGAACTGTTTCTGCTGTTATTCTTAAAATATATTTTTAAAATACAACCTCAATATGTGCAAACAGCAGACAAAAAATCAACAATATTGATGACAACGCAATATTTCTTGTCTAAAAGTTCGTGTTAATTATATTTAATATCCTAGCAAAATTAATACGGCACCAGTTTCCAGGAACGACATAATGTGGGTAATAACAAACATTTTCGTAATAAATGTCCGCGTGTCACCCCGACATGCGTGTTCCGTTGCTAGTTAACTCTGTTTATATTCGCGACTTTGAAGTTGTTCACGCGAACTACCAATTTGGAATACGACAAATCCTTGAAAGTGTTTTACACTTAATTATAGGAGACCTTTGACTGTAAAGGCCCTAATATTCAGACGTGGGAGAGCCATGCTTCGGCACGAATGGGTCGGCTCGACCGGAGGAATACCACGTTCTCACAGAAAACCGGAGTGAAACAGCGCTTGCGCTGTGTTTCGCCGATTGAGTGAGTTTACCGGAGGCCCAATGCCCTACCCTATTCCCTTTCCTACCCTCCCCTATTCCCTTCCCTTCCTATCCCTACCCTCCCCTATTACCCTATTCCCTCTTAAAAGGCCGGCAACGCACCTGCAGCTCTTCTGATGCTGCCAGTGTCCATGGGCGACGGAAGTTGCTTTCCATCAAGTGACCCGTTTGCTCGTTTTATATTATTTCATAAAAAAAATATATACGAAGAGGCCTCATAGGTCGGACTGATAGCAGACCGACCTGACCGGATACGCATGAAACCGCACAAAATAAATCCGGGTATATCGCTAAAAGTAAGAATAGTAGATAAAATTCGAGTTTAAAACTGTAGCACATCCCATATTATTTATTTCATTTAATATTTTCTAAATAAGCCTCTCCCAAAAATAAATACGGACAAAACATTTCATATTTACCCCATTGTGAAACGTGCCAAGGACACATGTCAGGCCTACTATATAGATAACTCAATACATCCAAACGTTTGAAAATTAACTCCAAGTTGTAATTTAATTCCGTCCGTGATTCGGCTTTGGTCTTTTGTCCACCGCCACGGACGGGACGACACCGACAAAAATTCAAATAAAATGCCACTTTACAGACTAGGCTATAAGCACCTTTAGGTTTCATTGGATGACACCCGCAACTCCGTTGCGCTAAAATCCGTTTATCGTGCGGGGACAGTACATTTTTAGCGGATCTGTCTCTATTCTAATGTCATTTCCCGGGGCTCGAAGTATCTCATACCTTTCAGCGAAATCAGTAAAGCAGTTCGGGCGTGAAGATGTAACAGACAGACAGACGCACTTCGCACTTACAATATTAGTATATTCTACCATCATTAGTATACCTACGCCGCAGCTGCTTTGTAGAAGCAAAATGACACCTATTTGCCTATTGCCTTGTCATAAAGTGTTACTGCCGATCCACACTCGCGACAGTGCGCCGTGCATCGCGCCGCGGATCGCGCATTCTGCCAAATTTACTGATCCACACTCGCAAAGTTCGCGACATGTTCGCAATGTTGCCACTTTTTAATTTCTTTACTTTCTTGACGCACTGTAGTTTGCGCCCTTGAGCCAAATTTATCTTACTTTATATTATAAACTAGATGTCCCACGCGGCTTCGCTCGCGTAAATCATTAGGAATTTTACGGAAATCGTACATTTTTTCGCAACAAAATAGCTTATCTCTCTTCACGTAGTCTACTCTATATCTGTGCCAAATAACATACAAAATTGCTTTAGTAGTTCGTGAGATAAACCCTTGCTAATAATTTTCCGTTTTAACCACATTTCCTCTGTTTCCTCGGTCCTATTAGTTTGCGTGATAAAATAGCCTATAGCCTTCTTTGGTAAATGAGCTATCTAACACTAAAATATTTTTTTATCGGACCAATAGTTCCTATGATTACCGTGTTCAATCAAACAAATAAATATTTTTTAAATCGCTTGACAAAATCGAATCTTGATCTAAATGACTATGAAAAGTACCAATGGGTCATAATAGGCTCATAATCATGGGATGCATATAACTTTATAAGGTATAATATGGTAGTGATGATGAATGTAATTTGCATAGTAGCATATGCTTTCCGTTCTTAAAGCAATGCAAAGGAGTTCTCTCAGCACCTTCCCAATCTAATCATGGTATACCTTGGTGCAAAATCTTACTTGTTGATTGCATATGCTTAGACTACTTCCCACGAAACCGAAGTCACCACATGTTTCCATATAAATTTTAAGAGAGAGAAAATTTTGAAATTGTTTCACAAACGGCGGAGTAATCGTTGAATATAAAAAACGAACATAACACTTCTCCCATTTTGAAAGTCAGTTAAAATTGTAGCCTATGTGTTATTCTGATGTATAAGCTATATTATTGTAAAGTTTCATTAAGATACATTCAGTAGTTTTTGCGTGAAAAAGTAACAAACATCCATACATCCATACATCCAAACAAACTTTCGCCTTTATAATATTATAAAGTAAATAAAGTATAAAGTAGGATTAATTATATTCTGTTCACTAAACAATGCTAGCATGTCTTGTATGGCAAAAGCCCTTATTAAAATAAAGATTTAAAAAAAATCTCTTTGTCGCGGGACAGAAAACCGACAACAATTGGGGAACGGGCCGCGAAGTGCGAAACATATGCGAATCGGATCTCTCACTCATGCTTCGCAGGAATTTCGCGGCGCCGCGCACGTTTCGTGCGCGAGTGGGGATGCGGTCGGGGAACCAGCCGCGAAGTGCGATAAATATGCGGATCCACACTCACGTTTCGCGGAAATTCCGCGGCGTCGCGCGCGGTTCGCGCGTGAGTGGGGATGGGGCCTTATTTTATTTGTAACTAGCTTTTGCCCAAGGCTTCGCTCGCGTTAACAAGTATTTTTATATACAATCTTTCATCCCCTATTTTATCGGCTTAGGGGTGGAATTTATCAAAATTCTTTCTTAGCGTATGCCTACGTCATAACATCTACCTGCATGCCAAATTTCAGTCCGATCCGTCCAATGGTTTGGGCTATGCGTTGATAGATCACTATGTCAGTCAGTCAGTCACCTTTGAGTTATTTAATAAAAACTAAGGAAACGTAACTCCCATGGCCATAATATTACCGTTTTAATTTTGGTTCCTTTCGAACTGTTATGTAACGTCAGCCTGATACCGCTCGCGCTGAAGGCCACCTAAATATTGAAAATGTGTACCTAGGTACACATTTTTGACATGTATTGTTGAACATGTTTTTTACGGAGTTACTTTTCCTCAGTTTTTATTATTCGTAGGTTATATAATATATTTAGATTTTACTAGCTGTCCTGGCAAACGTTGTTTTGCCATATTATAAAGTTTTTCGATTTTTGCCCTGGATATTATTTTATTGAAGTGACTATATAAGTATGGCACCATGGCAACGTCTATCGCTATCCCGTCGTACAAAAAATATGGTCGCCGTCAGTCTCGAGTTGTAATAATTTACTATTATTTATTCAACAAATGCACTTATCAATATAAAAAGTACCCAGTAGTCGATTCTCAGACCCACTGAATATACATATAAAATTTGGTTAAAATCAGTAAAGCGGTTTCGGAGGAGTACGCGGCCTAACATTGTGACACGAGAATTTTATATATATAAGAGATGACGTCCCGGTGACGGCGGCGGTGAGCAAACGGTCTTTATTTCCAAACTCGGGACGACATAATTGTGAACAATGCCGCCGCTAAACAAAATTCCACTCAAATCAAAAAGTTGTAATCGTAAACAATATGGCTTTCATGTGATAGCTGGTTTACATTTTTTAATTCAGTACTTTATTCATAAAAATAAAATAAAGTTTCGGTTTTACTACAATAACTTGTTTATTACGCAACAATTTACTTACATCACTATAATAATTTTACTAAAATTAAAAATGTTTTGTTTATTACATTTTTTAATTAACTTTGTTTCTACTGTCTGATTTCAGTCACTAAAAATATAATTGAAAGTTACCTACTGAAATATAACACTTTACGGTTTACTTCTAGGTGGTAGTGCTTTAGAATGAGTGAAAAACAGTTTTTTTTAATATTATATTCAAAATAGAATGTTTTATCAAAATCGTCAAATTTGTCCAAATGAAAACAGAAATAGCACCGTTCGCTTGGATAATTTGGGAGACTGTTATATCTTTATAGCGGATACTTAGCGATAGGCGTGGGGGAGATAAGAAAGATTATTTCATTTTACATTGAGATAAGCCTTATCCTCGGAGAAAAAATATAAACAAATATTTTATCTAATTTTAAGATAATATAGTCCTGAATACACTTACCGATGTATTAATTCTCCTGAAAATAGTATATAATTAAAAAATAGACACTAAGAGCCTTTCCAAACGACGTATTATTTGCGCACTGATGACGCGCGTTTCTGATGCGCTCGTATTCTGCTAATATACTCACATACGGTTTTGCTCGATAGTTTTATTCCGAATTGAAGGAAATGACATATTTGACATATTTAATTCCATCGAGTTTTGGCGGTCCACACGGTGGTTATTCCTCGATTTGGAGTAAAACTATCGAGCAAAACCGTATGTGAGTACTTAGCATTCTGCATGTTTTCATCGCGTTTTGGCACATAATATGAAGCTTAAGCGTGTACACGACGCCGCAGCGGCAGCGTTTTTCGCCGCCGGCGCCATATGTAAGGGCAAAATATAGAAACACAAGGATACGTAATGTAGCGAATTTGTGTAAACAGCCTACACGTGTCGGCTTTCTTGCGTTTGCTGAGCGTTTAACTTGCGTTTGTGTCGATACAAACGAGCGTAAAAAAAGTCGTGTGTAAGGCCCTTATATTAACATTAAACACAGTAAGCAGTTTATTCGATTGCAAAATTTTATGCATAGTTACACACATGCAAATTGTTTACATAATAATGTTATTAAGCTCAAAATCTCTTTATCTATCAAGTTTTTTCTAACGTATCAAACAAGGATAAAATTGAAAATATTTTATTATGCTGTATCCACACATGCCGCCGGCTTATACCGGCGGCACGGTCGGCGGCCCTGCCGCCGGCTAATCACACATGCCGCCGGCTTCGGTGGCAAGGTAGTCTGAAATCCGGCGACAAACCCGGCGGTATAAGCCGGCGGCATGTGTGGATGCGCCATAACGATTTTTGTTTAGATGGATTTTTGAGTTATTAGTATATAATATTATGTAACACGAAGTGAAAGTTGTAAAATATATTTCCGAAACCGTACATTTTCTGAAAAGTCTCGTAATAATATTATGTCCTTTCCCGGTACTTAATGTATCCATACTTTTGAGCAAATTCGGTTCAGCGGTTTGGGCGTGAAGAGGTAACCGACATAATAGATAGACACACTTTCGCATTTATAATATTAGTATAGAAGTATGGACTTGTATTATCTAGGTCGCAAATATTTTTTTACTGTTAGTCACGACTCACGAGTCACAACCAATTGCTTCGTTTGTGACTCACGAGTCACAAGTTCACAACCAATTGCTTCGTTTGTAAATTCAGTGGAAACTAAAGCGATAGCTTTGAAACTAACTTTTGGAGTGTTCCGCGCTATTTGTTACAAACTAAGCCATTACCGAAGAATATTAAACTTCCGCGCACGCCATAAATCAATTTTATTTTACACTAACTGAACTCTGAGCTAACTCATATGGAAAGTGGCTTGAGGGACAAAAATTTTCATATCTTTCTTCTAAGAATGGCTCTAAAAATCCCACACGTCGGCGTTATTTTTATTAACCGACTTAAAAAAAGGAGGTTATCAATTTGACGAGTATGTATGTAATATTTCCAGAACTGTCCAGTTTTTGTATATGTTAATATAAAAGCAGCTTCTGAACAAATGTGGCCAAAAGTGTATGTATGTATGTTTTTATGTTTGTGCACGCATATCTCCGAAACTGCAAGTCTGTTTTAAGTGATTCTTTCTTTATTGTACTAGGTATTGTTCAACTTAGGGAAAACTGCAAGTTTCATCAAAATCGATTCAGTAGTATCGACAATACGTGGGAGAGCCATGCTTCGGCAAGAATGGGCCGGCTCGACCGGAGAAATACCACGTTCTCACAGGAAACCGGCGTGAAACAGCGCTTGCGCTGTGTTTCGCCGAGTGAGTGAGTTTACCGGAGGCCCAATCCCCTACCCTTTTCCCTTCCCTACCCTCCCCTATTCCCTTCCCGTCCCATCCCTACCCTCCCCTATTACCCTATTCCCTCTTAAAAGGCCGGCAACGCACCTGCAGCTTTTCTGATGCTGAGGGTGTCCATGGGCGACGGAAGTTGCTTTCCATCAGGTGACCCGTTTGCTCGTTTTATTTCATAAAAAAAAAGTTTTTGAGATAGGGAATTTTAATTCTTAATTACGTACAATTTGAAATCGGTTTTATCTTTTTAAAGTAATAGTACTTTAATAGTATTTCAATATGTAGCAATCATTCTAAGAAAACTTTTATTTTAAAGAGTATCTTATGTCCTTTCCTGGGACAGTAGTAGCGGTTTAAGCTGTGGTGACATACAATGAGTAGGAAGATAGTGAGGTTCAAAGTTCAACACACGTCACACATGTATCTTCTCAATTTTCATCGCTATCGTTTTGTTTATTTTTTGTCTCTATTGTGTAAATATGTATCGTCTCTTTCTAGCCTGTAAAATTTTGTATATAATAGCCGTAAGTTTCATGAATAACTTCTTCTGATCCTACAGTCGAGTTATCATTTATTCCTGTACCAAAGTCTCAACATTGGTGACCCCGTACTGAAAAAAGAAAAAAAAGACCGAGGAAGCATCGAAAATCAGAAGCGAAGAAGAAACTCTGGCAGCCGGACCATCGAGAAATACTGAAGAAAATCAACCTTGTCACGAACTCTCCGCCGTATCCGTACAGTCAAGACTCCTACCATTTTGGCGCGAAATTCCACGAGCATGGTTTATACAATTCGAAGCCGTCGTCGAACCTCTCAAGACATCGGACGACATGAAATTCCGCTACGTTCTTCAACAGCTGCAAAACACAGATCTCTAGTATCTCACTGACATCCTCTACAACCCGCCTAAGAAAGACAAATACGCAACGATCAAGAACCGCCTGCTCACCGTCTACGAGAAATCAGAAGTCCAAAATTTCCAGAAGCTCATCAGCGGCCTAGAACTCGGCGACCAGAAGCCTACAGGATGCGAGAATTAGCAGGCGGCATGATCACTGAAGATGGTCTAAAAATAGAATAGCTCAATCATTTGCCGCCTTACATACGTTGCGTGCTCTCCGTAAACAATGAATCATCGCTAGACACACTCGCAGCCGATAAAATGATGGGGTATTCCGGCGACAACAACACTATTGCAGAAGTCTCGTCGTCGTCTGCACCATCAACCAGCAGAGAAAATAGCGTCATAGAAATGATGTCCAAGAAAATCGAAGAGCTTACCGTTCAAGTGTGGCCGAACTACATACTCACTCATCGCGGCCGCACTATCGCCGTCCCTTGAATACGCGCGCGCGGTACTCTCGCTCCCGGTCAAAGTCCGCGCGCCGAAGGCCTGTAACGAGAGACGAATCGACGTGGGAATGTGAATATCACTTCCGATTTGGCGATAAAGCTAAGAGATGCGAATTGCCATGCTGCAGAAGGAATAAAACGTCGGAAAACTAAAATCGACACCGACTGTGGCGGATGTCGGTGTCCCCAAGACGACGAATCGCCTTTGTGTCCGCGATCGCGACACTAGCCAATGTTTCCTCGTGGACACGGGCGCAGATATCTCCGTGTTAGCCGCCACTATTAAAAACAAGAAAAAGGAAGAGGGTCCGTACACACTGTACGCCGCAAACAGCACGAAAATCAAGACATATGGCGAGAAAACTATCACACTGAACCTGGGGCTACGAAGATCTTTCACATGGACATTCATCATCGCCGACGTCAAGACATCGATATTAGGAGCCGATTTTCTTCGCCACTACTTCAACTGCTAGTCGATTTACATGAGAACAAACTAATCGACAGCGTCACAAAATTATCAGTGAAGACTATAGAAATCGCAAGTTCCGTCGACAGTATTCGCCTGTTGAAATCTGAGCAGGCATACCACGACATACTGAAGCAGTATCCGGAAATTCTTCATCCTTTTTCACTCAAGAAGCCCGTCAAGCACGACGTCGTCCACCACATAGAAAATACTGGACCGCCGCTACTGGATAAAGAGGCAACAGACAGACAAAAACACTTTCGCATTTATAATATTAGTCTGGATGTTTCCTATTTATACCTGCAATCCGAAAATCATCACTCAAATTGTTATCATAGCATGTATATTGCATACAGTTTTCAAAGTACCTCATAATATTACAATTTTAATTGAAAATGTGTATTCCATACAATTCCTATACGAAATGTATGAATGTATGGCCATTAAATCCCATCCAAATATTATCTGGAATCACGTTCCATTCATTAGTCATGCGTCAGCGAGTCAACCTCAAAGTAATTTACGTTCCTAATTTGTCTTTGTTTTAATTAAACTGAAGTATGCACACCTTGATTGGCTTCACTTAATTTTTTACGTCAAAAACTGAATATAAATTATAATAATACGACCATAAAGTTAATATACCTAGCGGAATAGAGCAACAATCTTGAGCTGTCAAACGAAACCAAAATTGGTTTTCATCTGTGTGAAAAATATGTGTACGTATACACTTACACAAGCATGATTGAACATGAATTCTATGAGATTAAATTGTCAACGTGCGGCACGTGCCGACTAGACGTCAAAAAAAGAGTGCTGATGTCATGTATCACACGTCTCTTTTTATCACGCAGTGTTACTTATAGTGACATCTCTCTTGCTCAGGCCTTTGTTTCTCTATTCCGCTAGGTATATTAACTTTATGAATACGACATATTTTAACCCCATTGTCAGTTGTGCATAACTTACATAATATAAAGATTAAAGGCCCCTCTTCACGTTCGGCTATTATGGATTACCATGATCGCAACTAACCAATAGTAGTTGGACCCGTTAGCTCTAGACGACCTTATGTCTGACAGGTCGGCTACACGTTTAACGTATAATATTATATATGTTTAATAAGCTCTTTAAAAAAATATACAAATTAAAACTTGTGTACATGTGTACAACAATCTGGACGACAAAATTAATTGCAAAAAAAATATCTGGTTCACTGAATTTTGAATCTTATCTATTCATATGCCAGAAAGTAGTTCAGCAGTTTCAGGAATAGTTAAACACCAACACACCAACAATTTTTTTAAATAAAAATCGGCTTTTCTCTATCAGCTATCGTGTACAAATTCGATCAATCCATAAAGCCAAA
This sequence comes from Aricia agestis, assembly GCF_905147365.1. Taxonomy (NCBI): domain Eukaryota; kingdom Metazoa; phylum Arthropoda; class Insecta; order Lepidoptera; family Lycaenidae; genus Aricia; species Aricia agestis. The sequence goes on along the minus strand of NC_056409.1, from coordinate 6,668,590 downwards.
AAGGTACAACTTGTAAACATAGTAACCGTATACAGGCGGTGAAATCTAATCAGTTACAGAATTGGGGACAGTAAAGAAAGTTTAGGGCGAGATAAAGAGAATCAATCAAGACGCCGCCGAGATGAGTCTATCTCAGTGCTTTTCAACCTTTTTGTGATTGGCGCAGTTAGCAGACCAACATCATTTGGTCGGATCATGTCAATTTAATGTTAATTATTTTGATCTGTCGGCTGGGTTTGACCCCCGTCCTCCATCTGACTAGTACCTAATCAACTTCTCTGATAGATTCTCTGATATCATGTTATATCAACTTACGCAAATATGATTCGTATATAGTTGCACGCACAGAAACACTGCGCCGACGTCTGCCGAACGACGATGCATGGCAATACCACACCACCACTACAACACCGCTGAGAGTGTTAGGTTTATTTTCGTTACTCAATTATTTGATTCGGTCGCTGCACTTAAATCCCGCGATAAAAGCTAGGCAATAGCTTAATATTTATTGAGCTATTGTCTAGCTTTTATCGCGGGATTGGGAGTGGGGCATTTGCTTTTTTTTATCATGATTTTTGTACATGTTTATGGATGTAAAATCTCCTACTTAACATGTCGATATTTTCAATGTTTAATTTTTTTACTGAAATAAGTATAAGTAGGGCGGTCGCGAGAGGGTCGTGAGAACTACCCTCTCGCGACCGCCCTTCTCACGACCAACAGGTTGAAAAACACTGTTCTGTCTTAACGACATGTGGGGGCTCGCGTGACGTCACGGCCTTGTCAACAAAACTTCGTGATTAATACAGGTCTGGTTCTCCGTGGAAAATATAAGGCTTTTATCTATAATTATAATCATTAAGTCGTTTTTCTTTGATTTTTATTGTTGTGAACTTAAAAGGTTTTACGGTGGTGGTTGTAGTAAAAAATAATAAATCGTAACTGATATTAAATCTAGGTGTTGCTTTTATATAAATACTGAGGCCGTTTATTTAACAAAATAACCGTTTTAGTCGAAAAAAATCTTACTTTATCTGCGCAAGCTTGCGTTGATACGCTGGGTTCTTATACATAACACCTCGTTTTTTTATGAAATAAGGGGGCAAACGAGCAAACGGGTCACCTGATGGAAAGCAACTACCGTCGCCCATGGACACTCGCAGCATCAGAAGAGCTGCAGGTGCGTTGCCGGCCTTTTAAGAGGGTATAGGATAATAGGGGAGGGTAGGGATAGGAAGGGAAGTGAAAAGGGGAGGGTAAGGAAGGGAATAGGGTAGGGGATTGGGCCTCCGGTAAACTCACTCACTCAGCGAAACACAGCGCAAGCGCTGTTTCACGCCGGTTTTCGCGAACGAGAGGAGAACGTGATACTTATCTAAGCTAAGTATTCATTCTGCACTAAGCCTAATCCGCCGCAATCTACACAGGCTACTAACTAACTAACTACTAACCTAACCTAACGCGAAGTGAACAATATCAATAACATAACAAAGACAAAGTTGTCATCGCGATTAAGTAGCCCACAATGAACTTAATTAAAATGTGCTTTGAATTTTAAGCTCAAGTTTAATGCGAGCTTTCAAAGCTCCGCAGAGAAGGAAGGGTAAATAAGTAACACTTAACCGAGTAACGAGATTTGAAGTGCGATAATGTTGACTCGAGCCAGATGATTTACCCATCAACACAGTTTGCGGTGGTTGATTTAGCAAGTTTTCTTAATGAAATAAGGGGGCAAACGAGCAAACGGGTCACCTGATGGAAAGCAACTTCCGCCGCCTATGGACACTCGCAGCAAAAGAAGAGCTGCAGGTGCGTTGCCGGCCTTTTAAGAGGGAACAGGGTAATAGGGAAGTGTAGGGAAGGGAATAGGAGAGGGTAGGGAAGGGAAAAGGGTAGGGGATCGGGCCTCCGGTTTTTTTTTCAAATTGTATTGTATACTCTGTAAAAATCCATACTAATATTATAAATACGAAAGTGTGTCTATATATCTGTTTGTTAACTCTTCACGCTTAAACTAGTACTATTTATATATATATATATATATATATATATATATATATATATATATATATATATATATATATATATATATATATATATATATATATATATATATATATATATATATATATATATATATATATATATATATATATTATTTTTTTCTCTTTACTGTTTACTTTTTAGTTTTTAGTTCTTAGTGGTTCTTACTTTATTGTTACTGTTATATTTTAACTAGTTTTTTAATGTAGTGTCAGCGATATCTGGTGCATGATTAGCCATCTTAGCTATTGTTAAGTAAAATGTAATATAAGAATCTGTGGACAGTGCTGTGGGCTACACTATTATTATTATTGTACTTTGTTTATGCTGTAGTTCTATGTACATAGTGTAGCTGTTTACTGTTCCTTTATAATAAAAAAAAAATAAAAAATAATAATAATAGAAACACAATGACAGGCTGGCCCTTAGGTCTAGCAGTGGCTGGCGATAGACTAATGATGATAACGATGACATTGAAAATGGAATCAGCAGTTACTAACTCAATAATTTTCATAGTAAATTAACCGGATAATCTATACATCTATACATTTATTATTATACACATATGAATAAAATTGGAGTGTCTGTTTGTAATATTGAAAGAACCGTTTTTTACTAAATGCATATGAATGTATATAGGGTACAGACACCAAAATATCATTTTTTTTAATTTTTGTCTTTATGTCTGTCTGTTTGCCTGTTTGTTCCGGCTAATCTCTGAAATTTTTTAGGCACATAGCTGATGTAGTAAGGAATAACTTAGGCTACTTTTTAACCGACTTCCGAAAAGGAGGAGGATATATTTTACTTTTTTTATAAAGAAACCTTAAAAAGGAGATTTTTTTCTCTCTTTTTTATTATCTTTGTCATCACATTTTGCTGACGCGGACGAAGTCGCGGGCAACAGCTAGTATTATTATATAAACGTACTGCGTAGGCGCTGCTACGCAGGTTGCTACGACGCTTCGTAGCGCGCAGCTCCAAAATCTGTAATAATTCCAAGATTTAATTTTAAGCACAACATAATAAATAGATCGAAGAAGAATCGATCAAAAGATTAAAATAAGGTACAATATCATGTTACAATCGGGTAAACAAGCTCTTTTTTTAAGCCCCGACAAAAACATTGTTTAAGGTAACTTGTGGAATTTATTAGTAAAGAGGTAAATTACTACATTACTACGACACGCTGTTATTTGAACATTGCTACAACAAGAATTTATAATATAATTTTAAATTTCAATAAAATAACCTGAATCTTAGATTTGGCAACACTTGCTCTTATGATTTTATGGACATGGACTTGCCAAAATATTTAATAATTTCTTTGCCAAAGCGTCTTAAGCTTTGCCAAATATTGTATAATTTGACTGTTAGCAATATTTAATATAATATTAGTACATACATTTTGATAAAACTGTCAAAGTAAAGACCACACACTCTGAAATGAAACTTATGAATCTATGTAATAATCTATCAGTGGGTGGATTTTTTAAACATTTTAGTCTTAGTTTTATTAGTACAGTCAACAATACTGGTCAGAAAAAAACTCTTTATAATAAAATTACCACTTAATTCTGTAACAATATTAAAATGATAGACATTTAAATCTTATAGAATTAAACTAAGCTTTAAAAAATATACTTTTATTACAAAACCTTTTTGGCTCGCGGCTTTATTTACATTTGGATAACATTAAACAGAATTTTAAATATCGGATTCAGAAGTTTTTATACTATAATAATTCAGTTCGAACATCTTGATTCTTGACATTGTTTAATATTATGCCATAAATTTGTCACCTAACAATGGGGAGAGATGGGGCAGAGAGGGGAGGAGTCATTACAATAAAAGGTAAGGTGCGTAATTTGTGGGGCAGTTAATAACAGATGATGGCGATAACCTGAGGTAACGCTCTATTTAACAACCAACAAAATAGGTACATAATTGCGCTTAATGCTGTAAAGCCTTAGTATATTATGCTTATCAGAAAGTACCAAAATTGTGAAAGTGTTGTTTCTTAAGTTTTCTAATAGTTTAGATTTTCAACAAATAAATAATATTCTTGAAAAATTGCATTTCAGGCCTTTTAGGGCCTGTTTCACCACTTTCTGATAAAGTGCCGAATAGGCTATTCACAACTTTTTTACAGGTTCTTCATACTTGATCTGTTAAGTTAATTGGTGGATAGAATATTCGTCACTTATTAGGAAGTGGTGAAACTGGCCCTCAATTTATCTTATAGATAGTGTAGTTGGCCCGATGGACAAGACGTGTCTAATTTAATTTTAACATTACAAATGCAAGAGCATGCTTATCTTTTCTCGGCGCTTAAATCGAGTTTATTATAAAAACCAGTAACCTAGTTTTACTATAAACAAACTTAAAAAGTTATTTTCGAACTGATTGAAATCGCAAATATTAGAATCTACTTTGACCTGTAAAGTCCCAGTTACAAGTATTCAAATGTCTAGCGCAAATATTTTCATAATATCTGGGTTATGCCCACGTTACGCCGGCTCCACATTGTTTTCTTACCGAGCACGCGGTATTGACTCAGTGGAGCGCACTTCAAGTGCTTATGAAAACATCTCACGGCATGACTGGTAATACGTTAAAATGGGCGGATATTAAAAATATTGCCCCATCCATACTAGTATTATAAATGCGAAAGTGTGTCTAACTGTCTGTCTGTTACCTTTGACGCCCAAACCGCTAACTGATTTTGCTGGGTATAAATATACTTTGAGTCCCGGGAAAGGATATAAACTAATTTTTGTTGCGGAGATACCTAAGTTGATAATTTGAAAATTCGCTTGATAGAAAGTGACAAACCTACATTCCTATGACTGATATATAAAATTTTATTAGCTTCATAATGAGCCAAGTATTTTCCTTTTACAACAAAATTCAGCTACTTAAAACACCGAAAGGCTATCACCGATCTATTACCGAAGTGCTAAAGGCGTAATTAAGGTTAACCCTTATCTCCACGAACACCGAACATGAACAGGTTTGTATCGTGACGGCTGACATTAACCCTGTTATCAACGTTGTCTGAAACAGTCGGGTGACGCTTATTACGTTATTCCATGACAGACAGTAGCGGATTCAGGTGATACCCCCCCTTTGCGCCCCTTCGCGCACAGCACTAGCGTGGTGTGAAGCGTCCATGTGAAATGTCCATCATTATGAAAAAGTAAAAAGAAAAAAATGGGGCCCGCCCCGCTGCGCCTCATTCAGTGATGAGGCGCAGCGGGGCGGGCCCCATTTTTTTATTTTTATTTTTCATAATAATTTTAACAAATAACAATAATACGCTTCACACCACGCTAGTGCTAAGTACTATCAGAGAAGTTGGTTAATAGGCAGATGGAGGACCTACGTAATTTTGGTCGCGTTAAGTCACACAGATCACAGCTAACATTGAATTGACATAAACCGACAAAATGACGTACGTCTGTCAACTGCCTAGGAATCAATTTCCTCGATGGTACCTGAAAGATTTGTGTTACGGGTAGGTACCAGACAACGGAAATATATGAAATACTTTTATACTTTACATATAATTAAGAATTTAATATGTGATACACATATTTAATACACATTCATTACCCCGAAATATTGAAAACCTTTTTTTCCGTCGGCGGGATTTGAACCTGCGACCCCCGGCTTGAGCGCCGACTACGCGCTCAGCTACTGAGCCTCAGAGGTCATCAAATATAACCTGTATGATCGGGTGAACGATGAATCATAGGACCTGTAGTAATTATGCGTCTCTCTTTGCTGCACCCCGTCACTACGTGCGTAAAGCTGAAAGCACCAGTGACGATACATTGCGAGTTTCCGACGTTTCAAGGTTGCTTCGCACGAGCCTAAAGATATGAAAGTAAATGAAATATGGTTTGATGGCTGAATGATAGGTAAAATTTTATACGTGGGAGAGCCATGCTTCGGCACGAATGGGCCGGCTCGACCGGAGAAATACCACGCTCTCACAGAAAACCGGCGTGAAACAGCGCTTGCGCTGTGTTTCGCCAAGTGAGTGAGTTTACCGGAGGCCCAATCCCCCACCATATTCTCTTCCCTACCCTCTCCTATTCCCTTTCCTTCCCTTCCCTGCCCTTCCCTACCCTCCCCTAGTACCCTATTCCCTCTTAAAAGGCCAGCAACGCACCTGCAGCTCTTCTGATGCTGCGAGTGTCCATGGGCGACGGAAGTTGCTTTCCATCAGGTGACCCATTTGCTCGTTGTCCCCTTATTTCATAAAAAAAAATTGGCGAAAGTGTGTATGTTTATCTGCTACCTTTTCACGCTTAAAGTTTGAAACTGAATATTTTATTAACCCTTAACCACCTGTCATACGTCTCACAGACCCATTATTTTTGTTACACAGAAGATATTATTTTTGTTCATATTTTTGCGCCGGAGTGTTGTATTGACTCGTTGGCTTTTGTACCTTTTTCCTGCGCCCCTAGCTATCGCCCAACGGCTCGACGAGGTTAGGCATGCATGCATTTATCTTATAAAGAATTGCGGGGGTCTGAGAGACCCCTGTCACGAGGTTACGTAAGTTTTTTCGATTGTAAATTTTTTATTGTTTTGGAAATAATGGCTCTTAATTAAGTTCTTATTGAGCGTTTGTTGGATCAAGGCCTGAAAAATGATGAAAACATACCAAACGACGAATGCAGCGATGTGGAGCCGGTCAAAATTAATCATATTGTATTGGAAGATAGTTCATAGTGGAGCGTCTGATTCCGAATGCGAAGAACCAACTGCAGTGCAAAGAAGCTATTCATCACAAAGTTATATTCCTTCGGAAAGTGACCAAAAGTTTTCATTTGAGGATGATGTACCAATTAGCGGAAATTCGATCTAGACCTAGGAAGAATGATTATTTAGCCAAAAATCACTTTAGTTGGTCATCTGCCCTGCCTGAAATTGCATTCTAGTGAACTTATCTGTGCAGCTACATAGACAAAAGGTTGAAAGCAGTTACATGTTTATGGAGAAACTGGCTAAATAGTTTACGAGATCGCTTAGGGCACATTGTGTAAATTGTAACGTGATATGAAGAATTCTTCAGATTAACTTGACCCTCCAGCATATATCCCATGTTGCAGCACTGATGAAGAGTGATTGGCAATTCGTAAAAACTGTTCCACTTTCTTAAGTATTAAAGAAACATAAAACACAACACATGTGTTTTGAATGCTAAGCTCCTATTTGCCTTGAATGCTCAGACAAGATCTGTCTTCACGGCCATAAAAAGCTCTAAGTTTGGAGCCTGCAATTTTTTAGAATTAGTAACTATAATGAGTTTTTTTTTTTTAAGTTAATTAATTTACTTATATAAAAAACGTAAGAATAATTTCCTATCAATTTAATTATATTCTGAAAGTGTTAGTGAGTAATCCAAAAACACGAGATTGTACCAAATATGCTGTATTATTTCAAAATGTTGTTGATATTCAAGTTTTTATTTTTTTAACAAAGAGTTTAATAGTGCCTAAATATAATTTTTTAAATTAATATTTGCCTCCCCCTTTTTATTTAAAGTTATCCTATGTTTTATAGCCAGGGTCCCACAGACGTATGGCAGGTGGTTGTGTGACAATTATATGTGCTAGGTGGTTAAGGGTTAGTTACAGAAAAATAAATTACTGTTCCTGCGTCATCACTCATAAAGAAAATTCTTCAAAATGAAGTTAGCAAGATTTAAATCTAAACTAATATTAGGTATAAATTTTAAAGTGTGTCTGACTGTCTGTTACCTCTTTACGCCCAAACCGCTGAACCGATTTTGTTTGGAGATACTTTGAGCCCCAGGAAAGGACATAGGATACTTTTTATCCCGAGAAAATGTGCTGAGCCGATTTTGTATGGAGATACTTTGAGTCCCGGAAAAGGACATAGGATACTTTTTATCCGGAAAAAATGTACGGTTTCCACGCGATAAAAGAATTTTCCTGCAATGGAGTTGCGGGCGTCATCTAGTAAAATATCAAAACAGGATTAGTTTATCAACAACAGATATTTGAAAAATTATACTATCATACCAATTAGTATTTTACCAAAAAGTAGTCTAAAATAGTAAAGTATATAAACAGCAGTTAAATAGAGCACTCAGAGTCCACAAGCGCCTTGAGTTATTTATACAGTAAATAAGTTATTCGAACATAATCCTATTACGAACAATTTAGCTTCAAGAAGACTTAAACTATGACATGTTTACTTTTAGAGCCTACTGCTGATGTTTTATTATTTTAATGTAAGTAAATTCGTACTTTATAAAAGTTACATAAAAAAATACAAGATATGCGTAAAGATAGTACTACTATCTTTTGAAATTATTTTAAAGGTGCTCCCACACAGCATTTATATAACGTTATAAAACATTGTGTAACACGATAACATTTTAAAACCGCGTATAAATTACGCTACAACATGTTGAGAAATATACGTGTCTTTTGTAATAATTTGAAAAAAAAGTTACAAAACATTTTTTAATCTTTAGCTTTAAAAGTATCTAACATTATATAACTGCTGTGTGGGTGCACCTTTAGAAGCCATGATGTTATAGCACGATACCAATTCGTCTTAGCACGATGCTATGATGTCGGAGTACAATACCAGGCTGTCGTAGCACGAGGCTACGATGTCGTAGTACGATAGCACGTTGCCTTAGCAAGGAGCTACGATGTTATAGTACGATAGCACGTTGTCGCAGCTTGTTGCTACGATGTTGTTGTAGAATACTACGTTATCGTAGCAAGGAGCTACTATATTGTAGAACGATACAACTTTGTCGTAGCACGATGCTATGTCGATGTTGTAGTACGATACCATGCTGTCGTAGCACTATGCTACGATGTCGTAGTACGATACCGCGTTGTCGTACCACGGTGCTACGAAGGCGATGTCGTAGTACGATACCACGTTGTCGTACCACGGTGCCACGATGTCGTAGTACGATACAACTTTGTCGTAGCACGATGCTATGTCGATGTTGTAGTACGATACCATGCTGTCGTAGCACTATGCTACGATGTCGTAGTACGATACCACGTTGTCGTACCACGGTGCTACGAAGGCGATGTCGTAGTACGATACCACGTTGTCGTACCACGGTGCCACGATGTCGTAGTACGATACCACTTTGTCGTAGCACGATGCTATGTCGATGTTGTAGTACGATACCATGCTGTCGTAGCACTATGCTATGATGTCGTAGTACGACACCACGTTGTCGTACCACGATGCTACGAAACCATAGTACGTTACCACGTTGTCGTAGCAATCAGCTACGATGTTGTAGTACGATACCATGCTGTCGTAGCACTGTGCTACGATGTCGTAATATGACACCACGTTGTCGTACCACGGTGCTACGATGTCGTAGTACGATACCACGTTGTCATACCACGGTGCTACGAAGGTGATGTCGTAGTACGATACCACGTTGTCGTACCACGGTGCCACGATCTCGTAGTACGATACCACTTTGTCGTAGCACGATGCTATGTCGATGTTGTAGTACGATACCATGCTGTCGTAGCACTACGCTATGATGTCGTAGTACGACACCACGATGCTACGATGCCGTAGTACGTTACCACGTTGTCGTAGCAATCAGCTACGATGTTGTAGTACGATACCATGCTGTCGTAGCACTATGCTACGATGTCGTAATATGACACCACGTTGTCGTACCACGGTGCTACGATGTCATAGTACGATACCACGTTGTCGTACCACAGTGCTACGATGTCGTAGTACGATACCACGTTATCGTAGCACGACGCGATGCTATGTCGATGTTGTAGTACGATACCATGCTATCGTAGCACTATGCAACGAGGTCGTAATACGATACCACGTTGTCGTACCACGGTGCTACGATGTCGTAGTACGATACCACGTTGTCGTACCACAGTGCTACGATGTCGTAGTACGATACCACGTTGTCGTAGCACGACGCGATGCTATGTCGATGTTGTAGTACGATACCATGCTATCGTAGCACTATGCAACGATGTCGTAGTACGATACCACGTTGTCGTACCACAGTGCTACGATGTCGTAGTACGATACCACGTTGCCGTAGCACGACGCGATGCTATGTCGATGTTGTAGTACGATATCATGCTATCGTAGCACTATGCAACGATGTCGTAGTACGATACCACGTTGTCGTACCACAGTGCTACGATGTCGTAGTACGATACCACGTTGTCGTAGCACGACGCGATGCTATGTCGATGTTGTAGTACGATACCATGCTATCGTAGCACTATGCAACGATGTCGTAGTACGATACCACGTTGTCGTACCACAGTGCTACGATGTCGTAGTACGATACCACGTTGCCGTAGCACGACGCGATGCTATGTCGATGTTGTAGTACGATACCATGCTATCGTAGCACTATGCAACGATGTCGTAGTACGATACCACGTTGTCGTACCACGGTGCTACGATGTCGTAGTACGATACTACGTTGTAGTAGCAATCAGCTACGATGTTGTAGTACGATACCACGTTTTGTTATCACGTTGTCATATGTTATTGTAGCATGATGCAACGTTGTCTCAGTGAGGAGCCACGGTGTAAAACCCATTGCGAAGATGACGTAGCAAAATGCAAATTATTATCGAATTACGATGCTTGTAACGTTGTCGTACTTCAAAGCGACATTACTGTGCCAAAAATCCACCTTTGTCTTGTCATGATATTTTGACGTAAGCCAAATGCTGCATGAAGTTGTTAATATGTTGTCTTAATATATGTCATAATAGGGAGTCACACCGCCGTTTTCCCATACAGACGCTGTCCCCTGTTTCCTCCCTGGATAATGCCGGTAGAGTTATGATTTTTTTCCTGAATATCTACGGCCACTATAAGAATGTCCCTATGTTTTCTTTTTTTTTTTCATAATTTCATTATTAAAGAAGATAAGAACGTCCAAACACCTAAAAAAATGGCAAGATTTTCCTCTGTGTTCAAACACCCAGAAAACAAAACTGACTAAAGTATACAAAAAAAAAATGAAACATAGGAACACAACTCAAGCTTTGCTTTAATTCTTAATGAAAAAAGTACTTAAATCGGTTAAGTTTTGGAGAAGGAATCAGCGGACAACGAATCGAAGATTTTCTGTTCTTTTATTAGAACTTTTGTCGTGTTGTCTCTATCACGCTCTGCGGTGGGAGACTTGAGATTGGTGAGACAGCAAATACATTTTCAAATACCAATTTTTAATTTCTCTCGCCCCTGGTGTATCCTCTTAATGTATCGTCATATTTTGTTTATTTCTAATATCAAAACTGAAATATGGCGACTGAAATATGTGACAGAGACCCTTATCCAGAGAACCCTTGTTTAAGTATTTCAATTGTTTTATCTCGTCCCCTTTATAAAGCTGCAAATCCGAAGGGTGACAAAACTGGTCCTTAATACTTTCCCTTGGGGCCGATAAAGTATTTTATGAAAACTTTCTTAATGACTGTTATTTTTAAACAAAATACAAGTGGGCGTGTAAATTTTATTGTTTTTAGATACATCGAGATTTTACTGCTATTAAAATTTAAAAAAAAAACAATATCGACAACTGAATCTAAGAAATGCTAGTATTTTGATGGAACCTTAATTCCATCCTAGTGACAGTTTACCGAGGCGAGTACTACATTAAGTTTCGATAGAAAATAGACTAGATCAAACAAGAAATCTAGCTGCATTAATGGAGCATTAAAATAAAATAAATATAATTATCCCAATTCTATAATTTGAGTTATTATTAGTTAATATTATTTGAGTTATATTTCAGTTTCCAAGATGGAAGAAATAAAGGTTTTTGTGTTTGTTTAGTGAAACCAGTATTACCTGTCAGAGGTCAGTCCCTCGCGATTATACCTCGCGAGGTATCATTGATAATATGGGTAGCTCCCCATGGTCCTACTGATTTACCTTATCAGGGAGACCAGGGTCTATTATTCCCAGTCCCATCGCGTATTTATTAACACGTTTATACAACGTGCACTATAAGGGCCTGATTTTCATACTAACTTTATGAGATTCGAGTGAGAGTTTAGCAACTTCAAAATAAAGTTTGCGTATATATTATCGATAATTTAACGATATTATGTTAAATAGTTTAAACTTCGCGACATTCAACTTAGCAGTAAAATTACCTCTACATACGATGATAAGATTTTTGTACTTACAATGAATTAATTTATATAATTAACATAAACCATATATTATGTGCAGAATATTTTAGACTGTCTTTAGAATTGTTTTTGTATTTAATTAGTAACAACGGTTTTATTTGGTAGTTTTATGCAATATTATTATTTAGTTATTTTTTTATTTCTTACAATGTTGTAACATCAGTAAGCTATCATCATAATCATAAACTAAATGTTGCATAACTTCTTATACGCAGGTTTGTCAGCGCAAAAAACCGTACACTACCTATTCCTTTTCCCTCTTACCTTTTCCGAGAAGAATTGTTATATCTTCATACAAATTTAAACCAGTTCAGCGTAAAGACCGGTTTACATTATTCTAGTGCTCGTTTACAATATTCACGACTATTATACTACTACAGAGAAATATTGATCAGGTGAATCAATGGTGCTCGTCAAACGGAATAAATTTAAATGTTGTAAAATGCTATTATTATATTACAAGGTTCAAACACTTACGGATTTTGTCGCGGAGCACTTTTATTAATCCCGAAGTTTAGGCTACTTTACAGCGGCCGTGGTCACGGGTGGACTGAGGTGACAGGCGTCCAATTTATTGAAGTTCTTCAACTACCCGAAGATTCATCCATTTTTGTTTGCGTACCGATCTACGCAGAACGAATTTACAGTGTAAGTAATGAAAAGTTCGTTCTGTGTAGATTGGAACACAAACAAAAATGGATGAACTAATTTCTTATGAATCTAAATTAGCACACTTCAATTTAATTTCGCTGGATCATAGACGTCGCATCTCCGATATTGTTTTTTTACATAAATTAATTAACGGGAATTTAGACAGCACCCCACTTCTTAATAAGATCAATTTATCAGTTCCTCGACCGGGCAGCCGTACTCGAAATAGAAATCCTTTGACATACCTGTACACCACACAAATTATGGACAAAACTCCCCATTATAGTGTGCCTTATACAATAAGACCTGCGGTGAAATCGATATTTTTGGTACTTCTGTCTCATTATTCAAAGATAAGTTATATAAAATTGTAAGCAAAGATTAGGTAACAAGAATTTAGCACCATTTTTGTAACATAGATTTATTTTGCATGTAGTATTCACTTCAAGAAGGATGTACACTACGTTATGATACTTACTAACTTGTATTTAGAAATAAGTTATAAAATATGTCGTGTATTATCTAGTTTAGTGAATCAATAAAAAAAAATATTCAAGTAGTAGTCTAGCGCTGGATTGGACGGCAAAAATGGTCACATTCGCAATGATATTAATATAAACTCTGATTTATACGTCAACTCTAGTAAATAAATAAATTTTATGTTTGCTCCGAGTTTTATTAAATGCATCTATTGTGCAGCAATAAGCTGCAAACTACCACAGAGTAGTTTCGAATTCAGATGCGATTCCGTGGCGTTATAAAGACACTAAAGAAGCCGTATTGTTGCTGGAACGAGAAATGCGATTCTATAAGGGAGAATTTATTTTGTCACTGTCAGCTAGAAATACGAGACAATGGTACTGTAAAGACTGTCGTAGAACGTGCAGGAAATATTCAGGAATGCACTTGCACTAGCTTATTTAATTTAGGCTGGCCGCATGCACACTTATTCCGCATACATAATATTTCCGAATTCGTTTTCGTATTCGGCAATTCGTTACGTTCGTTTTTTTCCGCACGAACTGAATTCCACACGTAAGTTTCAAGTGCACGTTCGCGCGTGAAAAATTAATCAGCCAAGTGCGAGTCGGACTCGCGCACGAAGGGTTCTGTAACGTTATAAAGCGAAAAAAATTTGTTTTTTGTATGAGAGCCACCCTTAATTATTTAATTTATTTTAATTCTATTATTAAATATTAAATAACAAATATAATTAAGAATTTGTGAATATTTCAAGTGCTTACTTGTTGCTATCATGGATTACGAGCAGAAAATCATGTTTGTTGTATGGGAGGCCCCCCTTAAATAATAACTTCATTTTGTTTCTTACTTGTTGCTATAGCGGCAACAGGTATACACAATCTGTGAGCTTAGCTATTGCCGTTCTTGAGTAACAGCCCGGAGACAGACAGACAGACGGATAGACATCGAAGTCTCAGTAATAGGGTCCCGTTTCTACCCCTTACGAACGGAACCCTTTAACAACGAACGTTTTCGCTAATGTCGCAGAATTCCGAATACGGAAAACGAATTCGGATAGCATTAAATACGCGTGCCTTAGGGTCGGGTTAGCGATTGTCTACACTCTACGTAATCTTTTTTTTATTTCATTAATTCGGAGATACGAAATAGTCCGATTAAATTAACTTATCAAGAAATATACTAGGTACCTATAACGCTCTAGTATAAGATAATAATTATATTCTGGGCTCCCCTATTACAGGTAATCTACGGACATACATACAGATAATTATTTAACGTTAACCCCGTTAACTGGAGCAGCCTAAACGAACGAACGTTTTAAATCTGTAAACCATATTTTGCGGAAATAGAAACCTTTATACGTTACAAGCTGAAACATTTTTGTTTTTAATCTCTTTTTTGTAAATAAAAGGTTTATATTTGAAAAGATAGAGGATTAAAATTCCAACGCCTTGGGACCGCGGGGGCTTTACGGATCCCAAAAATTCCGGATGTTACGGGATTAGCGAAGTATTGTGCGGATTAAAGTAGTCTTTAAATCAAATTAAATAATCCTTTCTATTCCTTAAAGTGCCTTAAGGGAAGGCTTATTACTATTGTAATATTTTCACAAGAGATTATATTTTGTTAAGAATAATAGAGACAGGTATTTGTGGTCCGGGACATCCCTCCTTTATACGGCTGAAGGCGAACCGCAGGTGGTTTTAGTGAGTAAGAGTCTCACATACCCCCGGGGTGCTTCAGCTAACTGAGGCACACCCCCAACCCGGGGCACCCATTATGGGTTTCTCCTGCGCAAAAAAAAAGGTATTTGTGGTCCAGCCACTCATCGAAAAAGTAGAATTTTAGCTATTATACTTATGTCTCGTTAATATCGCTTGTCTTGATTATATTTTTAAGCTGTCCGCAAGTATGTATATGCATTATGCATACAAATATTACAAATGCGAAAGTGCCTTTGTCTTTCTGTCTATTACCTCTTAACACCCAAACCGCTGAACTGATTTTGTTGAAAGGTGTTGAGATATTTTGAGTCCCAGGAATGGAGGATACTGTTTGTCACGGAAAAATATACGGTTCCTGCGTTACAAATGAAATTTGGCGCAATGGAGTTGCGGGCGTCATCTAGTACTTTGTATTTTATTCATTTCCTTAATTTCAAAACGATAGCTTACCTGAAACTGTTGATACTGACTGTTTACGAGTTTTCGTAAATATCTTGATTCCAGAATTAATTGTAACTTTTTCAAGTTTGTTGCTTAAAAATTGAGTACAATAGTCAGGACACTTTTTTTCCTTAAAAAACATACGTAACAATCATCAATCCAGCCTTAAAAACAAAAAAAAAATGTATAACTCTAAGCAGTTATAGATAAGAATTAGTGCCTCATTCGCTCATCTTTTCATAATATTATGATATACGCTAGCATTAACAACTCTTATAATGAGTTAGCGCAAATGCTCAGGAATGAAAATATATCTTTTTCAAAAGAATAGACGTGAATTGTTAACATTTACCACACAGGCTTTAGAAATGGACTTTATACAAGTTTTTATGAAGACATTTTATATTTTCGCTTTTTCATCGCAGAGTGAGTTGAAAATGTGGTTCCTAATGAGGTTGGTATGTTTATTTTGAATTAAATATGCGAGTACTAAATACGTGTCCCAATTTTAGGATTTCGTAGTCAACAAGGAACCCTTATAGTTTCGGTCTGTCTGTCTATCGGCGGTTTTGCCTATAGGACCTACAAAGCTGTAATTCGTTATGAATGCACATATTAATGGTGCCGACAAAATGGTATATTATTTTAAAATCTTTAAAAAAATATATTTTTTTATGGGACCTCACGTACACATCAAGCGGGGATGAATTATTTTTTTCGCGCCCACCCCACCGTGTGGGGTGTCGTTAGTTAGTTTGTTTTTTAATATTACGAGTATTCATAGATCAATTTCCGATTTAGGGATCCATTTGTGAAATATTATGAGTTTTAAAGTGGAAAAAATCGTTAGAGTCCAGTGTCCCCCCCCTTCTACCAGCTAAACGGTTGCTTATAGAAATGTGAAAAAATTCACGAAAGTAGGAAATATGCTGAATTTAAAAGGAAAACTATCACGGCTAAGAAGACTTCATAAGTTATTGAGTAATAGTCGATCAACTACAAAAAAATGTATTCGGCGAAGTATAAAGGAACTCTACAGTGAGTATCATATACATCTATACATATAATAAAACTGTAGAAATGACAATTCTGTACATTAAAGATATCCAAAAAATAATAAGCGGGGGCTGTTACTACATCGCTATAGAAGCCAAAAATGTGGTTAGTTTTTTGTCTGTCTGTCTGTCTGTCTGTATGTTTGTTCCAGCATCACACGAAAACTACTGATCCGATTTGAATGCGGTTTTCGCAGATATATTTGTCTTCTCCCAACTTAACATCTTGTGTACAAAAATTTGTCCCCCCACCTCTCCAAGGGGTCAAAAGAGGGGGTAAGATTTTGTACCAAACTTTATTATTTAACACGAAAACTACTGATCCGATTTGAATACGGATTTCGCAGATATATTTTTCTTCTTCCAACTTAACATCTGGTGTATAAATTTTTCCCCCCTCACCCCTCTAAGGGGACCAAAGAGGGGGTCAAATTTTGTATCAAACCATTTTCTTCAATGGACTAACTTCATATTATTAACTGTATTTTTCAATTTAACATCTGATGTATAAAATTTTTCCCCACCCCTTTAAGGGGGCCGAAGAGGGGGTCAGATATTGTATCAAACTTTTTTTTAGCATGAAAACTACTGATCCGATTTGAATATGGTTTTCGCAGATATATTTGTCTTCTTCCAACTTCATATTTTTATACACCAGTATAAAAATTTTCCCCCCAACGTCGGTAACTTTACAACGCGTCCAGAATCGAGATTTTATTTGTAACGTAGCGTCAAAATTAGCGCGCTTGAAATAATCGAGATTTCATTCGATATAACGTAGCGTCAAAACTAGCGCGCTTGAAATAATCGAGATTTCATTCGATATAACGTAGCGTCAAAACTAGCGCGCTTGAAATTCGTTATAACGTAGCGTCAAAACTAGCGCGCTTGAAATTCGTTAGAACGTAGCGTCAAAACTAGCGCGCTTGAAATTCGTTAGAACGTAGCGTCAAAACTAGCGCGCTTGAAATTCGTTATAACGTAGCGTCAAAGCAAGCGCGCTTGAAAGAATCGAGATTTCATTCGTTATAACGTAGCGTCAAAACTAGCGCGCTTGAAATTCGTTATAACGTAGCGTCAAAGCAAGCGCGCTTGAAAGAATCGAGATTTCATTCGTTATAACGTAGCGTCAAAACTAGCGCGCTTGAAAAATGTAGCATATATTTTTTTTTTATTATAAAATTGGGGCCGTCTATGGACTGTTCGTCCATATCCTTTTTTTGTTATTTTATTATTTAGATTTTTCGCACCAAGGATAATATTATGAATTTTAATTAATTGTGGTCCATCACGCCATGGACACTTTTTTTTTTTTTTTAATATATATGTGTATATAAATATTTAATAGAATAGAGCATAATATGTTATACATATAATAAATAAATATATATATTTATTGTTTTATAAATTACATAATAATAATATTAATGTTTTGAACGGTGAGGTCCCAGTCGGTGTGGCGGCCAGTAGATCCGACATTTTCCGATTTCCTTAGATTTTATGCTGCTCCACCCTTTGCCTTTAGATGTTGTGACATTGGCTTGGTGGAGAGGGGTCACTCAAGCTGGGTGGAGTTTCTAGGTTGTTAAAAAGATATCGTTCTGTGTCGAATCTACCCGCCATGTGGCTTAGGACTTTATCGTTCCTGTCTTTTATAGCCATTTTTATATTATAATCTTTTATGTGTTCGGTTGACACCTCCGTCCGGCTTTTTTTATGAAGCTTGCCACAGCGTCTCCATCAGTGTCAGTGTAATAGACACAGGTGTTAGTGTGCCGGGATATAGCTACAACTGCATTAGGAACGCTGTCATGGATTGCCAGCTTTCGGGACTTGGTCTGTATGATGATCACCGAAGGACTCGTTAATCCCTGAGCTTCATGGATTGTGAGGACGCGAGAGTCCGTTCCCGATCCATAGCCTGTATTAGTTGCTTTCTCTTCTTGTGTGTGGACAAGATACAGGGTATTTAAATCGGTTTTAGGTATTCTCGCTCCTGTATACTTCATTAGCTTTAGGGCACCGCACAATTTCCTTCGATGAATAGATGTTATTATAGACCATGTTTAAGGCGTATGCCACATCCATAGGGCTCCTGGGTGATGCTGGTTTGGACGAGTGTAATTAAGTTTAAAGAGGTTTTCACGCTCTATAAACGGAAGTTGGTTAATATCTCCAATGAGGATGACATCGTTGGCGCCTGTTAACTGATTCGCCATGACGATTGAGCCGAAATGGTTCATGAGGGCCTCGTCAACTATCAACCTTTTGTAGGTTCCTTTTGTCCCATTTACCAGCAAAGAGGCCATGGTACGAACTTTATCTTTAACTTTGTTGCCAGTTCGTAGCGATAGCCTTTGCTTTAGATCCTCGGCTGCTTCGATTGTAGTTGTTATTATAACGTCTGTTTCCTCATTGAAGTTATTAATGATTCAAGTTGTCTTCCCACATCCAGGAACCCCATTGACCCACGAGTAGTTGATAGGTTTCGCGAATATGTCCCAGTCCATGCTAGATTCGGGGTCCCCAGATAGGACTTCTGCCATTTCTAGTATCCTGTCTTCCAGCATTATTCTGGTACATTCCGCTATTACCACTATTGGATCCTCAGATTTTGTGATAAATTTGAGTGTTCCCGTGCGTTTTGTCTCATCCTCGTCCAGAACCACGAATCCGCAGTCGGCACTTAATGCCGCCATATACTGCCCTGTCATCGCCCCGGCAATTATTGTGGAGGTGACATCGTCGTATATGGCAGCTTTTGCATCCTCGAGTCTAACTTCTAACAGGTTTTGATTTTTCCGCTGATAGGCCTGTATGATCTTATTGCAGGTCAAGAGCTTTATGGTCTTGTTTGCTCTTATTATTGCCTGGAACTCGAGGAAGGCATTTATTATAAATGATCTTCGGGGTTCTGGGCCAGTCTGAGTTTTGGCGGGAGCACTTGCCCGAGATCGGCCCTATATCTTTTTGTAGATGGTTCCCTCAAAAAAGCCTCCATTGCTAAAGCCTGCCGATTTGTTTGTGACGAAGCCTTGATCCGAGAAAGGGTGTTTTTATCCTCGATCATTCTTTCACGATGAAGTACTTTTTTGATGGATCCCACAAACGCTTTTAATTTGGCCATTGAGTTTAGAGACTTCTTAATTTCATTTTTATCTCTCTCTTTCTCATCCTCTTTTTTGTCCTCCCGTGATGCTTGGAGTCGTTCACTTGCGGAGGATGAGTTCGCCTTATTGCTGGGTTGGGACGCTGCTGGCTGATCATCACGATTCCTTTTGAGGAAGCTTAAGTCATCCCCTCGGTTCTCGTAGACGATTATCTCATGATGTTCTGAGGCTTTTACTATTCCATAGTAATTTGCAGCCCTGCCTTTGTCCTGTCCCAGTGACATGGCGTCTACGCTGATTATGCGTGGGGTGGTACTGTGTCTTATCCCCATTGCTCCCAACTCCTTCAAAGACGAACATGCCCGTTCAAAGGCTGTTTGCGCGTCCCATTCGAATACTATTATCGTTTTGGTGTCTGATTTCAGTACTCTGCATGGTTGGCCAGCAAAGGTAGTTGTTGGGAGAGCTAAATATTTGCTCATTTTATGTTCGTCTTTGATGTACTTCCGTTTAGGATTGCTGCTAGTCCCGGTGAGATGTTGACGTGGTTGGGAGTGCTAAGACGGCTGAATGTTATACCCAATGTTTCCGTTGGATTTGACATAAAGAGAGGGATCGGCCTTAGTTTAATTTTCGGTTCCCCGTTTTGTCCACGGGCTAATAATTGTTGGGTTTGCTCTAGGGTCGGCTGTGTTACAATTTCGGTTGAAACTGCCCGTTGTGTTTCTATGTATGCCTGTGATTGTGTTGGCGCATGTATTTCTAATGTAGCATATTCCATATAGCGTGTTATGAAAATATAGCCGTTAGGAACACCACTATTGATAATTCACCACGTTCGTAATTTAAAATATTATGATAAAGACAATTAATATCCTATAAACCCTATGTCTACAGACAACAACTAAAACCGTAGAAAAAAAAAGTGATTAGAAAGGTCCATGAACCTTTCACGGTTCACCATGGTAACTCATGGTTAAATGTTTACTAGCTACTCAAGGTTTACGCAATCACGAATAGTATATTGAATTTTAACCGAACGACCCATAAACCCGCCTTATTGGTGAGTCATAAACTTAACAACCTTCGCCCATCTCAGTGCGTCGTTAAGAGCCTCCTAAACGGACGGAATGCAAATTTACTATCAATATTTTAAACGCAAACGATTACTGTATTATTAATACATAAACTTTTAAAGCTCTTTTGGTGACGTTTATTGTAAATGCTGGTCCAATACACGTTGTTCTATCACACCACACGACAAGCTTATCTATATATTAATACGTGAGCCAAAAACTTTGTATCCCTTTTGACAAAAAATGGGGAAACGTATGTCATTGAAATTTTGCACAGTTATAGTTTTTATGGTGAAGGAGTGCATCGAGCTACTATTATTTTGAAATTATGCTTTTATCATAATTTTTTTTAACAAATAAAACATTACGCACACTACAACACACACACATGATAAATGACAGATTTTTGAGTGACAAGCCTATACATTACGAATTATACTCTTTTATTTATGATTGAAGTCTGTTGACAGCCTCTTAACGCCTAAACTGCTGAACAGATTTTGCTGAAATTTGGCATGGATAACTCCATAATAAATATATTCTTAAGAGTCCTTAGGAGTAAAAAAGGACATAGACAGTGGCGTAACTATAAGATCCGGGGCCCTGTAGAAATGACAATTCTGTACATTAAATATATCCAAAAAATAATAAGCGGGGGCTGTTACTACATCGCTATAGAAGACAAAACTGTGGTTAGTTTTTTGTCTGTCTGTCTGTCTGTATGTTTGTTCCAGGATCACACGAAAACTACTGATTCGATTTGAATGCGGTTTTTGCAGATATATATGCCTTATTCAAACTTAGCATCTGCGCTAGCAATCTAACCAAAACTAAACATGCAGATTTTGCATGTCGTTTGATTAACATGCGGAAGGCTTTGCCTCCGGCCGGTTACGCTACGCCCCCCATACCCCCCCCCTCCCCCTCCTGGTAATGTTGCCAAGCAAAAACATGTTGCACCGTTAGTGTTGAGTTAATTCTTATTCCTTAGAAACAAACTAAGTTATTAATTAATAGTGAAACATGTGAAACATACAGATTTCGAGTGTCATTTGATTAATATGAGGGAGGCTTTGCCTGGATATGGACAGACGGACAGGCTGATATTATATCTTTGTAATCGGGTTCCGTTTTATACCATTTGAGTAAGGGACCATAAAAAGGAGAGAATTATCCATTTCCGTTATTATACTATGGTAACGCCTACGGAAAACAGCTATTCATACTAATATTATAAATGCGAAAGTGTATTTGTTTGTTTGTTTGTCTTTTCTTCGCAGCCTAACGAAGCAACCAATTGACTTGATTTTTGGCATCGACTTAGTTGAAAGGATAGAGAGTAACATAGGCTACTTTTGGTCTTGGAAAAACATCATGTTTCTAAAGGAGATTTGCAAGAATATTCGTATTGTACACGATTTTCGAATTCCGCGCGAATTATTACAAACAAATTTAAAAAAAATTGCCCATTTGGGTCGGGGGCCTGTGGCATTTTGCCAGCCTTATATTTACGCCACTGGTCATAGGATACTTTGTGTCTCGGGAAAATGTACGGTTCCCGAATCCCGTGCGGTTACTCCGTTGTGCAAGAGTTATGGCACAACGGAGTTGCGGGCGTCATCTAGTAAATTAATTATATTAGGTACATATTAATCATAAAAATCAAAGAAAAATTTCTTTGATGATGAAATACATCTGCATTTTCCATTTTATTTTGCATGTATGGTTAAAAAGTTGCTGAAAATATATTTGTTTAGATTATTTAATACATAGCTCCACTTTCACGTCATACAGTCGATTACCTACTCTGGTCTGGGGTATTACTTTTACACGGATGATTCGTTCTCCATCATCATGGATTTCGAAGACTTCATGAACATGATTGCTTTGGAATTAGTTTGTGCTCTATAATTTTTAATTAGGTAAACAACCTGTTTTTAGTAATAAGTAATAACTAAGAAGATGATCTTACAAATAAATAAATACAAAGTAAAAAATCATATTCAATGAATTTGAAAGAATATTTCATGATCGTGTATATTTAAGTAAATATAGCTTTCGATAAGTACTGATTTTCCGCGGAAAAAGTCTGCGGAAATATTATGAAGTCCACAATCAATAATAATTTGGCTCATTACTTTTTATTGTGCTAAAAATATAAATTATTACCAAAAAAGTGCAGTGACTTGTATGAGAATCATATGAGAAAAGCGCCCATGAGTTTCCGCCGTCAACCGACCCGCGGCGTTGCCGTAGCTTAGCAACGATATCCAAGAGGCCTATATGGATTTGATAGATTCGCAAGACGTCTCACGCAATTAAAATCTGTCAAATTCATACAAAATGCCGCGCTGCGCCTCGCCTCACCTCGTCGCGTTGCGGTCTGAATTAGGGTTGATTCAGACCACAACGCGACGCGTAGATGCATTTCTAAATTAGTATGGATTCGACAGATTTCAATTGCGTCAGACGCCTTGCGAATCTGGCAAATCCATACTAATTTAGAAATGCATCTACCTACGCGTCACGTTGCGGTCTGAATTGACCCTTAACCCATAGGGCCAATTCAGACCGCAACGCGACGCGTACATTTCTAAATTTGTATGGATTTGACAGATTTGCAAGACGTCTCGCGCTTACGAAATCTGTCATTAAGTACAAATTTAGAAATGCATCTACGCGTCGCGTTGCGGTAACACCCCGTCCCCCGTCCCCCCCCCCCTGTTCGTCTCACGTTGCGTTGCGACGACGCAGCGCGCCGTGAGAATACCTTGGTTATTTGTGTGTAAAACAACGCAACGGCAGTGCTGAGTCGACGTGCCGTGTGGACTGGCTCTGAGTCCAGGGAAAGCAAAATTACAATAGGAATCATATTACTTACTGCTGGTAAATTCAACCAAAAAAGGTTATAATTATTTTCTCGTACCTACGACGATCAATAAAGTATTTTAGTACAGTAAAGCCGACTATTACAAACAATTGTAATATTCGCATTGCGAAAAAAATCCGCAGCCCTCATTTTCCACATCTGTAAAAATGGATTCTCAATTATAAGCGCCTTTGTGCTCTGAATAAATGAACATACAGTCGTAATGAAAGTCATTTCATTCGTATTGGGATGTGAGTTTATTTTTGAAAATATGTAGGATGGTTGTCGACAAGACGGTTTTTGTACATAATATTATAAGGAATTTCTATTTTTTTTCAAACTTTCACTCCTCTTAATTATTTTTTCTCACCTCCGGGCGGAAAACGTCACGTTTCGTCCCGCTGCGCTTACCGATGTTGCCGTTTTTCGCCTCCGTCGAGGAGAAAAATAGTATACGCGCTATGGGCAGTAAATAAGAAAGCCTCAGATCACATGTTTGTTGATCTTGGCTTCGCCTCGGCCAACAATAACATGTGAACTGAGACGTTTCTTGTCTTCCTGCCCTAGGTGCGTATAATGTACTATATTCCAGTACGAAATTAAGACAAAGCTACAGACTGTCAAAAGTGTGGAGTAGACGCTGAACTAAATTTTTTAAACGAAATCACGATAGAAAGGCGGTTTTTCGGTTCGTATTTTCGCAGAAGACGTTTTTACACTTTAAATATTATGACCCTGATACAAATGTTATTTTTTAAATATAAATTGAGGTCTTGTACTTTTTAAGTGATTTAAAGATTATGTTGGGCACCTCCTCTTTTTTGACAAGCTGATAAGCAGCTATTTGAAACCATGGAGCGATTAACAAAACTTTGTAAGACAGAATTTGTATAAAAAATAATTGTGACCCTTGTTTTGTACTAAATTTTGTACTAAATTGAGTAAATATCTCTCCTATTTTGGGCTTTCTATGCTGTAACTTTTAATGGATCTCCAAATTGGTAGCCTTTGTTGATTATAACTTGATCAACCGTTAATTATGCAGCGAAATTTTTGAGTGAGCCATTATTAAAACCGGGAGTTTGCTAAATTGGTTGTTAATTCTCCAGCAATTAATGTAAACCTCATTTATATTACTTCGGTTCCGAACTAAATATTGAACTACGAGGGCTATTCGTCGAGATACAATTATTACAGGACCGAATACCGGCTTCCGCACGCGCACCCCCGCCTTGGTGACTTTGGTGGACTTGGTGAGCTTTATAATCTTCAATATAAAATTCTCATGTCACAATGTTTTTGTGTCCCGGCCCTAATAATTTACTATTATTTATTCAAAAAATGCACTTATTAATAAAAAAAAGCCAGTAGTCGATTCTCAGACCTACTGAATAGGCACATAAAATTTGGTAAAAATCAGTGAAGCTGTTTCAGAGGAGTACGGTAAATAACATTGTGACACGAGAATTTTATATTGAAGATTATAAAGCTCCTTTATTTCTATTAAAATACGAATATTATAAGACCTTATGCGTAGGCATTTACAATCATACACACACAAACAAGGGCACGTTGGACCACTAGTTGTGGCGAATACAGATGAGACATAGTTCTAATTTTACCAATGGATGTTGGCGAAAAAACTGTATAACCTATTTTATACTGAACGCTTTTCATATTTTAAAAAGAGAAGGCATAGTTTTTTACCAGCTACTATCACTGATACAGTTGAAAAATTTAGTTACGCTTTACACAAAAGGTACAAATGAGTCTTATAGAGTCTAGACTATAAACAGACTAAACGAGATTGGGTACTTTTATTTAATTCATTTGCAGAATCTTACTTAGGTTAGTGTTAGTGAAAAAATTGCCTACTCTGCGAGGTACGGATCTTCTTTTCTAGCCCCAGTGGCTCTCAATGCTACGAGCTAATAATATACCGTATAACTTTTCAATGAAGAGAAACCATCATTTTACTTCTTTACTAATGAAAACTCTAGGTCTGATCCCAGCCTTAGGTTTTTTATTTCAAACGACTCACAATACCCACATGAAGTAAATACAAACGATAAAATCTATATTGGCTATGCGACGGAAATAAAAGGGGAGGCCTACGCCGCCGCCTTTATCCGAAAATAGAAAACAAAGTTTTCCTTTTGTAAGCAGTCTGCCAAAGCATATTGTACTTAGAGTATGTCGTATTTGTCATATAAGGGCCAATTCATGCTGCAACGTGACGCGTAGATGCATTATTAAATTTGTACTGAATTAACCGATTTGCAAGACGTCTCACGAAGTCTGTCAAATCAATACGAATTTAGGAATGCATATTCTACCGGTCGCGTTGCAGTCTGAATTGACTCTAAGTAGGTAGGTCATATTATTTAAAGAAATTCAATCATACTTTACTTGAGTTGAAGGGAAAATTATATAGGTAAATTCAAGAGGATGCATTTATGCTGCCTATTGCCTGCTGAGTGCTGGCTGCTTGTTCAAAATTTTAATGGCACATTTAAAAATACATTGCGACGAGACGTTGTTATATTATTTAATATAAATTGACACTTTGGGTCAATTCAAACCACAACGCGACGAGGCGAGGCGCGGCGCGGCATAAATTTGTATGGATTTGACAGATTTCAGTTGCGTGAGAAGTCTTGCGAATCTGTCAAATCCATATAAATTTAGAAATGTATCTACGCGTCGCGTTGCGGTCTGAAACAACCCTTAATCTGATTATAGGGAAATGAGTTTTTAGTTATAACTTAGAACAAATAATTCTAGTTTAAATAGAAGTCTTTGACTTAGAATAGTATACTAAATTCCATGGGAGAATAAAACAAAAAAATATGAAAGAAACATTTTATTGATCACTAACAGTGCTTTCACAGTTATAGTTTCTTTATGGAGATATTAAACATTTATAGGAATGCGAAGGCGTGAAGTAAAAATAGCTTATTTTAGTGAAACATACATCTAGGCTCTATTAGATACGTAATACGACTAAGTTTACAGAAGGCCGTGTACGCGTACTATTACTTCGCTTATGACTACAACTATTTTTGATCGAAAATATAATGGAATACGATAAAATCTTCAATACGTTCTCATAGTAAAATGAAGCCTTCGAGTTTATATAGTTTACAATGACATATATCGCATTATTTCTATTTACATTGAGGCAGTAATTTCTACATAGGCTCTATATTTTATCTTATGTAGTCAAATTGCCAAAAATTAAGCAAGATACGTTTTTACAATTTAGCTACTGATATATTGTCAGCCAAGGCTTATATCCCTGACAAGAATAGTCACTTTTTTCAATTAATATAGGATAGAAATATACACACAAAGTATTTTTAAGGTGCGCAATATCAATTCGCATCCAGTAAACTTTTTACACAATATAATTGTTTCCCTTCTGAAATATTATATTTTATTAGACTACCTTTTATCGGAATAAACATTCTATAATTATTCTAAAATATTTTTGCGCGATAGTAAATTTTCATTTTGCTATAAAATCTTTTCAAAATAAAACATGAATCTACAGCAAATATGTTTGTATTTTTGTAAAGAAAATTTCAAAGTTGAAATTCAGCAAAAAGTATAGATTAAGCTTTATTGTCTAACGTGTACATTAATTCTACATTACTTAACTTATTCGCCGTTTGACTAGATCGAGACTAGAGAAAAATATACATCTTATGACAATTTAATTTTTAATAGAGATCAAACTTCCTTCGAAAATAATTTAATGAGTAACATTCTTGCCTGCCAATGAAGCATTAAAGGATTTGTACAAGATTCTTTATTTAATATTAGGTACAATCGACGAGGCTGGAGTCTCGTAATATGGCAAAAAGCTCTTTTAATAAAATTTAAAAAATCGGCCAATTGCTAGTTGGACTCGCGCACGAAGGGTTCCGAACCATTATGCAAAAATAGTAAAAAAATGTGATTTTTGTAAAGTCCCTTGATTATTAATTTTATTTTAATTTAAGCAACAATTATTAAAGTATAAAATAATACAACTGAATGTTTTGTGAACATTTCAGGTGCAGCAGCTGTTGTCATCATTGATACCGAGCAAAAAATGTTTGAAAAATCACGTTTATTGTATGGGAACCTAACCCTTAAATTTTTAATTTATTTTGTTTTTAGTATTTCTTGTGATAGCGGCAATAGATATACACAATCTGTGAAAATTTTAGAAATCTAGCTATTGCGGTTCTTGAGATATAGCCTGGAGACAGACAGACATCGAAGTCTTAGTAATAGGGTCCCGTTTTTACCCTTTGGGTACGGAACTCTAAAAGTAACATTTTATCACATAAATCAGAGATTTCCAACCTTTGGGGCGGGAATCCTCGACCCTCGAGACAGGTAAGCCGCCATTCACTGTCACAGGCGACATTCGCAGCGGTGTGGAGACAAATCGTTCTCTAAATGTTTCACCACTTTCACCTCCATCACGTACTCTTACATTCTAAAATGTACAAATTCTTAATTCATCGACAAAAAATCTAAGGCGCGATGGACTAAACCTAAATTATAATTTTATTTTCTTGATAATAAAATAAAATAATATTACTAAAATGACAAAAAAATATACTAGCGAAAAGCTCATAGACGACTCAAAATTGCTAATAAAATGCGTCAAGATAAAGTTGAAACTAAAACTTAATAACCTACATAATGATAAAGCAAAGTTTTGTCTCGTTAAATTTAATAAAAATGTACAACTGATATAAAAGTACTTATTAATTAAAATTAAGAAATATGGCAACCACAATTAATGCAACAAATGTTTTCACGGAAAAGTTTAGTTGATCACTAAAATAAAAATAAAATCTTTTTTAAAAACAAGTTCTATTACTAAGGAGTAAAAAGAAGTAAAAATCTCAAAATAATCATCAATATGAATGAAAAATGATCCCAAACTCGATGGGATTATGTTTTTGGTTTTATTACGTTGTTCCAAAGACCTTCTAGATCATTAATTATATAATTTTAGTAAAAATTATTTACAGATTTATTACACATTTATAATAAGATTATAGTAATTATAATAATATAGGATCCATATATACAAATGGATAGTAATAAGGTACTCTACTTTAGAACGTTCGCTTTTATTCAGAAAGAAGTCAATATACAACATTAATTAAATCTAATAATTATAATAATTACACAGCTTTTAAAGGAGTATAGATATTTTGCCTGAAAACGAAACTACTAATATTTTTCTGCATAACTGAGAATGTCGGGATTCTTCTGTCTTTTCGTGAATACGATAGTTTAATAATTGTTACAAAAGTATAATATCATTAATGATAGTGTAAAAAATACGTATGTTCATGAAGAAGGAATCTGCGGGGCTAAAATGGTCGCTTTGAAGAATCATGATATGAATCATAATATGATTCATTTTTCTAAAATCGCAAAATGTAACTCTGCTTGCAATTCATTTCTGTATTTTTGTACTGATTTGACATTTGTAAGTTTGACAGTTTTGACAATTCATTTGCTGAATTACTGATTGAGAGGAATTGCTAAATGTGATCATTTTAGCCCCGCAGTGTGTTTAAAACAATTATAGGTGAGTAAAAGAGATACCGTGCATTGTTTTGTTATAGTAAATGTAATTTATATAAAACCCTTTTTAACAATAAGGTTTAAAAATATATAATATTATTTGTAGCTATTTATTAACATTGATACAATAACTACAGTAGGAACTTGTAGAAGCTGTAAAATTATAAATTTCCTTGTAATAATTGGATTGTAAAACTAAATTAAATAATATAATATTCAAAATAAAATCTTTTTTCTTCAAATATTTGATGGCAAAAGGAGATAAAATAGTTGCTTGTAAAAGCTAACTTGAAATTTAGGTACTTATTCTCTATTTCAAGATTAAACACTTTTGAACATAACATTTTTATGTTAAGTAAATAAATTATATAAGATTTTTTCCTCTAAAATAAGCACACTTTACTCTACCAGCTAATTTGACTTATATAATATAAGGATCATTCTTCTAATAGAAAACGTCATTTATTTGGAGGATACTTGATATTAAAAAAAACGCTGAACAAATCGCAAAAAAAAGTTGTCAATTTTACATTACAGTCCAGCATGGATTTTTTTGTTTGGTATTATTTTAATAATTGTACTAAAATATGTTTTCTGTAAAGTCTTAAGTATGGAAAAGTCTTGGTTATCATTTATTAATGTAAAACGTAAATGACGTTCTCTGTTAGTGTGGCCCTGGCGTAAAGGGATATCTTAAGCCGAATCTATATATCTATATCTTATGAGATATATTATATTAAATAAGTCGTAATTATCCCAGATCGCTTATTTACATTTCCTTAAAAGATATCGTAAAGCTTTTAAGTACACTACTAATATCATTTGAAATTTGTGCTACGAGAAAAACATTTACAAGGAATACACATAATATATTACAAAGCGAAAATTCTTATAATTTACTTGTTTTAGGCTATAATATCTCAAAGCTCTAAAAACCTGAATCCGTAATATAATCGCCACAAAATTTTAGTGATTTGTGCTTCAGTGTCAATGCTTGCTTATTACTTATTAGTAGGGCCCGGATTTATATGTAAATACCATCGACATAAGAAGCTATATGGACACGAAATGACCACGAAAGATGCCTGCCTTCAAAATTTGTAAACTAAAAATGGCGGATCGATGGTATTTACATATAAATCCGGGCCCTACTTATTAGTTACCACTGAAAAATTGATCGAAAATGATTACCTGAATTGGGTCTTTTCCTTAAAAATAACAATATCAATGCGTGTAATATCAGTAATTAAGTACCTACATATACATACTTATATAGTAAAAGTATTTTGAACATAGATATTACCAAAAGGTTTTAGTTTTCTACTTATAATTTCGAATACAAAACAAAAATATTAACAGCTAAACGAAGCGAATTAATCCGGTTCTCAATATCGGTCCAAACTTTTTGATGGAAACTCTAAAACGCTTAATTTTCTACCACGTTCGTATCTTGTTAGAATTTAAATCTCGCAGAAAAATTGAAACTCTGCGAAAGCTCGTTCTTGTATTTTATTTCGCCTAAAGCGCTCTTTGCATAAACTTGCAAATAACCTTTGCTTTTAAGTGCCTACATTTTCAAGAGAAAGTAAAATCAAAAGTAAACTTATTATCGTAATATGTTAGGCTACTATAATAAGCATATTTGCGCCTCAGTCACTTTTAACAGTAATATTATAATTCATAACGACACCAATTATTTTGAAATATATTTATTTATAAGCTACATGTAGTTATTTTAATACAAGTATTTTTTACATTGTAATTTTTAATCCTTAGACAGAAAGGGGTTTTATGCATTTTCTCATATTCTATAAACAATTTAGTACCTAATATGGAATGTTAAGTACAATGACTAGAGTCTAGACAGGTATCGATGACTTATTCTACTATATTTTCTACAACTATGTTGGTTCTTCTTCGCTATAAACTTCCTCCGGTTTCGTCTGTCCGATACCGAAATCTTTGAGCGCGTCTTCGATATGCTTTACCTGTAATAGCGTCTTTTATAGTAAACAAAATAACGAGAAGTCTTTAAATTCTTGATTATAGCTTTGCTTAGCCAGAATTAACAGACTGCATAATAATATATTCATGGCCATTTATAATAAATAATAATATGTCATCCGTTACGTTACGCAACCTAGACATGTTGGATCAGTTGAGAAGTTCCCTCGCTGTTGCTCGAGAGCAAATTCTTGGTGTCTATTCTGCCGAATTTCCGCGGCGGAAGTTCGGCTTGATTCCGCCTGCAATGTATTTGAAATTACCGATGACACACCGTGCCAAAAATCCGTCGCGATATATCAAAGACCTTTGGACCAAGCCACAAAACTGCGTTGCGACGTCGCATCGTAAAAATCTACGACGCCGCAGAACGAATCGTGGAAATTTTCGATGCGACAGTGACTATTTCCAATGAAATTTTGCGCTCCGTCATCGCATCGCATTTCTGTGCGATGTTGTTTATGCGATGCGACGCCGCAACGCAGTGTTGTAGCCTGGCCCTTTCTTATGTCAATAATTATATTGTATGCGTTTGACATTGCTAACGTAATTATGAATTTCCGCCTCGGAAATTCGGCATAGTGTGTTTAGACACTTGGAGAATCTCTACATTTCTCTACAAGGCCATTAACGTTATTGACGACCATTAAAAGCTTTGAGGCCTTGTTGACAGGCCAAAAATCTCAAACAAAAGCGAAGGAGCTGTAACATTATATTCTAGAAAATCTCGTTCTTTTATAGAATTTAGAAAATCCATCAAGAAATTATTACCTGAGGTCGGAATTAGGTAGAGTTGTTTAATATGTACTTACATTGATCTCATACAGAAAAATAATAATGTAAACATGCCTCAAATCCCGAAATTAATTTAAGAGAGCAGAAAAAATCCCGTGATTCAATAAATAAATAAAAAATATTTACCTACGTGACCCAATTATTTAAATTATGCCACAAAAAACTTGCTTCATTTATCACAATAAATTAGGACCTACCTGACCGAATATTCGGCCGAATACGAATACTTGGTAAACATGCCGAATATGCCGAATTCCAAATTTGAAACAAATGTTTGGTCCATCACTAGTTTTTATTATTATTTGTGTGTAATATTGTTGGCCACACGGGATTTTCGATATAAGTACCTAGATAACCTTAGATTCCGACCTCGTCATTACACAACACAATTGATAAATCATCAATATAAGAAGCCACTCTTTATTAAACCTCAAGAAGGCCGTAAAATATTGTTGACAGCGATAAGCCTCGGCCAAATTCAATAAAGTCAGCACGTGGTACGTACCTGAGTGGCGTCGGGGTCCGTCCCTGGGTGCGTATACTTGTGTAGGAAGTAGCACGTCCCCGGGATGTCCTTGGGGAACGAGTTGGGGAGGCAGGAGCGGTCGCGTGGCTCCATATCGAAGCCGGGGAATTTTATTAACCACCTGCAAAATTGTTTTATTTAGTTTGATGCATCAGCCGTCAACGCTTCTGACAGCATCGAAATAATATACTGTAGAAGAGTAATCAAATCAAATAGTAGTTCCAATAATTCTACATCAAGGTGTGCTTACAGTTGATTCTGATTTCGGACGATCTACAATTTTCATTGCTCTAGCTACCTTAAGAGGCCGGGTACCATCGAAATTCTCATACATACGTAATACCGAAATCATTCATGTCTCATATGAAAATATTTAACATGTTTGAGTTATTTTTCAGCTGAAAAGGCACCTAGGTAGGTACTTAATTACTATTTTAAGCTGAAAAATAGCTCAAACATGTTGGGGCAGCTGCCCCCCCCCCCCCCCCTGGATCATGTTGACGTTCCTTCTAAGTATATTATCTAGTACTTTTATTTATAAAAATTAAAAATTAAGAACGAATTTTTGCCATTTGTTTGCAATACAATATTTTTACAACTAAAAATTATAAATTTTTTATTCTTTATAAACACATAGCTTATGAAAAATCTGATTTGCTAGTTCCACCACTCCACTAAGCTAGTTGCTCTACCTACTCACGTTCAAAGCATCTGGAGTCCAGTTTTCAGATATTACACCTATTTATTTCATAAAATTATGTCAAGTTTATAATTAAATTTTATAAACTTTCTCTATTATAAATTAAATAAAGTTGAAGTTGGAATTGTAAGCTTCTTAGATTGGGTTGCACCAAATAACTTTAACTATAACTTTAACTATAACTACAGTGCAAAATATAAAAATCTTTGGTTAAAGTTAAATATGGCGTCCAAGGACGCCATATTTAACCTCCGCTCATACATATATCTGAACTGTGTTTTACAGTGTTATATTTTTCCTGACGATTTTAACGGATAATTCAATTTTTTATACACTCAATCCCGTTACCTGTAGCTTCAATAAAAATAAAACGCAACAGACATCTGTGAATTTCTCCGGTTAAAGTTAAAGCTACAGGACGCCATATCCAACTATAACCATAACTTTAACTTTAACCACGCCTCTGGTGCAACCCCAACCTTATAGTGATAGTGCATGTACTTGAAAGTATTAGGTTTTTTCCGCTAAATTCAAGCTGTACCTTCGTGCAGCTGCTTGCTTATTAAGCATCATTTTGAAATTACTACATAGATAACGTGCGTACAATTTAATATGGATAATCTATATATATAAAAGAAAGTCGTGTTTGTTACAACACTTATAATTCGAGAACGGCTGAACCGATTGCCATGGTTTTTGATTTGTTGGATTTGTTTCCGTCCCGAATAGCAGCATACATCTTAAAAACAATGAAAACTCGATATGTGTAATGATTAATGAATACTTTATCATTTCAGTAGATGCTGATTTGTTTATTACATGTCAAACATTTGTTGTCCAATCCTGTCAAATAGTGTAACAACTATTTTTTTTGGAGCTTATGGCCTGGTTGCTGAGACCTTTAGCCCGGCCGCACATTGTCCGAAATTTCTGATACGAAACATTTGAACGTCGGCCGGACCGCCACACCGCACACTACGTCGGAAGCTGGCTGAACCAGCAAGGCTAGACGATAAAGTACGAGACGTCATCTTGCAGGAGTCTAAGGGCGAAGAAGGTCATGACAAATTTACCGGCGAAAATTACCAGCAGAGTCACCGGGAATTTTTATAATTTTGTAATTTAGAAGACAAGACTTATTTTATTACTTATTGATTATGTTTATTTTTATGAAGCATTTTTAAAATAGGTTTTGATGATTATTGCGCACATGTTGCCTCCCCCGGGAGTGTATTTATTTTTTGTAAAATGTCTACAAAGTTCAGGTACTGTTATATTTGTTTGTTTTAGACATTAATTTTCGAAAAATTTTTATTAACCGAAAATAATACCTAAGATTGCCATTATTGGTTCTGCCACCAGAGCCATTGTGCTCCCTGCTTTATGGCGAAACACTAGAATCACGACATTTTCCTTCGGTTTTCCTTCCTGGCGCTATAACTCCAGAACGCACGAACCGATTTCCACGGTTTTGCATTCGTTGGAAAGGTCTCGGGCTCCGTGAGGTCTATAGAAAAAAAATCAGAAAAACCTTCAAGAGAAAAGCAGGAAAATAGGGAAAATAATTTTATGGCAAAACAACGTTTGCCGGGACAGCTAGTATTATAATATAAGTACAGTAATACTGCCAAAAAAATCTTATTTTCAGCCATATTTTTACAATAAGAATTTCAGGAGAAATTAAAACAATTACTTTTTCACTCTTGTGTCTGTAATAGGTACAGTTTATCGTCGTAAACTGAATTTTCATTTTTCCTACAGATAACATGTTTGGCAAAATTGGTAATAAGCCACAGCCCACATGGAACATGGAAACAATTTTGGTATAATTTTTCGTAAAAGGAAAAATTCGGGATCGTATTCTACCCCTTATTGTAACAATAACTTGTCGGGCTGAGGAAAAACAAAAGTAATTTGATAACCAAATGTTCTTAGAGAAGAGTAATCAAACAAGGGGTACGATTTCAAACACGTTTCAATAGAATATTTATTTACATAAGTAATGTGATTATAATATGAATAGAGCTTTTTATAAGTCTAGGTTTTAAATAATATTATAAAATTAAATAATAATTTAACATATTTATGGGGATAAAAACAAAAACATTACACGACTTACGACTAATGAAGAAGCCGAAAGGCATAAATATTGAAATATCTTTCCAACTCCAAAAACTGACATAATAGGTTTTATATTATGGCTGGTTTACACGGACCGGGCGGACCCTTTTTTTGTCAACAAAAAAAAAGGTCTTATGTTTCTTACCATTGTGAATGACTCAATAACGTTAGGCAATAAATTAAACAGTCAAGTACGTTCTCTAACGTATTCAAGTGTTGATAGAAATATGATAGCGATAAAATACGCGCGTAATATGAGTGGTGTTATGTGTGCTGCCGGGCGGCACGCGACAGACAGGGGTGGGATTTGACATACCGCCGGGCGGCAAATGACAGAATAATAATAATAATAATAGCTCCCACACCGGTTTCGGTGACGGTGGCCGGTTTCATGGAAACCAGGCCAGCTACGCAGGAGTAATTTTATAGTGCCCAAGTGTGTGCGCAGTACACAAGAGCACTCTCTATTCCTTTACTCTCATAACCCAGTGGGACGGCAGACCGACACAACTGGCGAGAGATCAGGCGCAGGACAGACTTTTTACATGCCCATCCGACGCATTGATCATCTTACTTGTCAGACAATCAGGTGATCAGCCTGCATTATCCTAACCAAACTTGGAAATAACATGTTTCCAACGCGGGAATCGAACCCACGACCTCCGAGTCAAGAGCCGAGCTCTAAACCACTAGACCACGGAGGCGATACACGTAATAAGTAGATCAATAGAGAGTCAACAAAATTTTAACATAAAACTTTATACTTACTTAACTAAATTTAAACTTGCTACTTGCTACAAAATTTTGTGTTTACATGCAATTAATAACTTAAAATTAAGTTAAATTTTAGTTAACTACTTATCAACTTAACCCTCAAGTAACATCGTGATTTTTTGTTACATAACTAACATCGTGGGATAAAATTTTACCCCACATAAAACTTGAAAAAATGTTATAATTGTTAAAAAACTACTATATTTATGATCAATTTACATTAGACTAGCACATTATCCATACTAATATTATAAATGCGAAAGTATCTCTGTCTGTCTGTCTGTCTTGCTTTCACGCCAAAACTACTGAACCGATTGCAATGAAATTTTGTACGCAGTTATTCTAGAGTCTGAGAAAGGACATAGGATACATTTTGATGTGGGAAAATATCTTATTTCCATGAAAATATCGATGAAAATGAATTCGCATTGCGCGTGGCCAGCGCTCATCCTGGGGGTCCTGGGTTCGAGTCCCGCAGGCGGAACAAAAAGTTTTCAATGTTCCTGGGTCTTGGATGTGTATTAAAATAAAATTTAAAAAATCTTAAATATATTTTGTGTTATTATTAGTATAGATTATGTGCACACTGCACAGCTGTTTTTGGGTATTTTGATTAATTAAGGGCCGCGCTACACCGGAATGGCAGCGGCGAGGCGAGCACTTTCAGCGCTGTCATTCCGGTGTAGCGCGGCCCTAAGAGGGGTACCACTTACCAGGGTTTTAAAAAGTTTTTAAATTTGACTCAAATTTTGTTGACACCGCGCGCTATAAACTAAAGTCCACGCGGACGAAGTCGCAGGTAACAGCTAGTAAATCTATAAATAAATGTGCGCTATACTGAGAATACTTAAAAGGCATTAAATGTACTTTCGATACAAAAAATATTATTGCAGTTTTTATGCGAGTGGGGTAAAAATTTACCCCACGATGTTACTTAAGTGTTAATACGTGTAAACCAGCCATAAACGAGAGAAAATTTTCAATTTAATTGGGCAACGAGATGAGTGACATAAAAATGATGAATGGGCCAAAGTTTATGAATGATAAAAGAGGAGTGATTGCTCCAACATGTGCTCACATTGTGCTCGGTCTCCGTGGAGCTATCAATATCAGAATATTTATAATGTTTTGGCTGTAAACGCATTTTACGGTACGGGATTTACACGACGTAAACGAGAATGCTAAAAATATACGGAGAAAAAGACGAGATACGATGAAGACAAGATAAGTAAACGGAATTTTCAAAAGCCTTTTGTAATATTTGAGTTGTACTATCAGAGAAGTTGATTCCTAGGCAGATGGGGGACCTACGTAGTTTGGTCGCGTTACGTCAAACCCAGCCGACAGATCACAATTAACATTGAATTGACGTGATCCGACCAAAATTTGACGTTGGTCTGTCAACTGCCTAAGAATAAATTTCCTCGATGGTACATAAAAGCAAAAGCATAATACCTACGTGATCGTTTCGTAAAACAATTTAATATTGTTCAAAAACTATATTTCAACAATGCAATTTGCAAAGTTAAAGTAATTTTGTTACTTAACAAAATTTCTTTGAAAGTTGGCGTCAATTTAAATTTTCGCTACATTTTACTCTCAGGGGAGGGATTGGATAGTGCTTCCTACTTTAATTTTCATTGTTGGTGGCCTCGAGGCAGCTTTAAACAGCTTACTGGAGAAAAGTTTACTGTGGGAATTAGTAAACATCTGCAGTATTTTTCAATCTTGAAACAAGGTTTTGTGTATCACAACCATAATATTATCATCATAATATTATATTTTGTAGGCTAACTTACATTATACCTGAAAATACATTTTATTATAATAATATTAAAATGTAAAGACAAAATATTAGTTATAGTACGGGAGCTCTAGAACACATAAGACGAACAGCATTTTTATTTTCGAAAAATCTCAAAAGTGGTAGCTAACAGAGATAGAAACGATTTCATACTTTGACTTGATGGTCCTAAAATATGGATTGTTTTATTTGTAGGACAAGGTTAGTAACCTGTAAATTGGTAGTAACCAATATACAAAAAATCAGCTCCGTTCCGTTTTAGGGTTCTATAATCAACAAAACTTGGTTGACAATCCATATTTTGGGACCATCAAGTCAAAGTATGAAATCCTTTCTATCTCTGTTAGCTACCACTTTCGAGATTTTTCGAAAATAAAAATATTGTTCGTCTTATCAAAACGTAGCTACTCACAAAAAATTAGCTTGTTAGTGTAATCACAAAAAAAATTTGTTCACTATTACTTCTAACCAAAACATTGTTGGCATTAAAATAATATAATGTTTAGGCAGACAATAACGTGATGTATGTCGGTGTGGGCCAGAGATATGAGAATTAATGAACGTACCAGCTATCTATTCTTAAATGGAAATCTATCCATCTTTATAATATTTCACTAAACTATAAGGTTCATAAAAAAATTAAGTGCGTATTCAAGTTTATTGCTTATTTGATTCTTCATGAGTTTTTCTATACTTTTTATTTTCAATCGAATCACTACATCTATCGTCGATAAATCCTCGATCTTTAACATATTTTATTACTTTTCAATGTACCGTCACAAAAATTATTACTGATTCATAAATAGATGGCAGACCTTCGGAATTTGGTCCAGTCAAGTCAAAGAGTTGTGTTCTGTCAGCTTGGTTTGACATAATCTGACAATCACGTACGCCTATGAATCAATTTCCCTGGTAGTACTTATTAGGGCCTGTCGGTTAAAATTTGCAGATTGCGATATTTTATTCTCACGAATTTTTTCGTCGGCAGTGCGGATACTCTCAAAAGATTCAATGTGTTACAGAATTGCGAGAAAAACGTTCGAAACTTTCGTTCGTTCGTTTCGAACGTTCAAAATTCGCAGAGCGGACAGGCTCTTACTTTTTTATAAAGGGACTACTCTTTGTGCGTGTGTAACTAGAGATGTCGTTATAGATAACGGCCTCGAGGTCGTCACGTAGTCACGCGACGTCTTATCTCGGGAGGGTGAGTGTTGGAATTCACTCTCAAGTCCCGCTAGGATATGGATTTTTCTTTTAAATCCTTTTAAGTTGGATATCATAGATAATATATTTACTAAAAGTCTACTATAAAGTATATTATTATATAAAGTTTATTTTTTTACAGAATGCGATTATTTTATTCAAATGAATTCAGATGGCACGTATCGTTCTGAATGTGAATTTATGAATGACTAAGTACTGAATTAAGTGAACCAGTGTGATGATCGTGGAAATTCAAAAATCCTATATTTCCCGAAGAGCTCTTTGAAAAGTATATCAACATTTCAAAAGAAGAACATTAAAAGTCAGTTTACATTACAATGTGAAAATGCGATGCGATGTATTTTTAAATGCGTCCAAACAAAACTATTAAGTTTAACACCTGTTAGTTGTTACATGTATTACCTACATTACACAATTTTTTTTTATGAAAGAAGGGGGCAAATGAGTAAACGGGTCACCTGATGGAAAGCAACTTCCATCGCCCATGGACACTCGCAGCATCAGAAGAGCTGCAGGTGCGTTGCCGGCCTTTTAAGAGGGAATAGGGTAATAGGGGAGGGTAGGGATGGGAAGGGAAGGTAATAGGGGAGGATAAGGAAGGGAATTGGGCCTCCGGTAAACTCACTCACTCGGCGAAACACAGCGCAAGCGCTGTTTCACGCCGGTTGTCTGTGAGAACGTGGTATATCTCCGGTCGAGCCGGCCGAAGCATGGCTCTCCCACGTATAAAGATGTGCACTCTATTTTATATATTATTGCTAAAAGTGTTATTTATTAAAATCATAAGAACCTTATCACCACCTACTGTATTAACCACTTGTAAAGCAAATAAATGAATTGAATTGAATTAAATTGAAAAAACTGCATCTCATCGTCTCGTCACTTAACATCAATCAATTTGTTGACGTTGTAAATTCAAAACTGTTGTTAAATTCCTCGAAGAGTACGTCAGCATTAAAAAAGAACAAACTTACTCATATGTGGTTGGGCTGACGTTGATCTTGAGCGGCTCCGAGCCGGACTCGAACTTGTTGGCGAGCGTGACGTTGTGGCCAAACAGGCAGTACTTGAGCATGGTCTTGCCCACCACGCCCGCCAGCACCGTGCCCGTGTGCAGGCCGATACGCATCTGTGACGTCACAAAACAGAATCAGAATCATTTGTTTCAGTTTAGATTAAGCGCGTTTTCCCACGAGCTGCAACACGTCACACGACACGATTTAAGACTATACGACACATGGCACACATTAAGCTGTCGTTTGGACGCTTTCCCACCGCAGTAGCTTTAGTAGTTCCACAGACAACTGCCATATAATTATCGTGTCGTGCGATCCATAATGTAAAAGTTGATACAGGTTCTAAACAGTCGCTAAATCGTCACCGCAAAAAAAAAAACGTGACAACATAGCAGTATCTAACCACATAGTGCATTGTCGTCTGAAAATCATGTGTCGTGGTGTGTGGCGTCATTGTGTGTATAAACGGTACATAGAAATGTATGGCGCCCGGAGTCTTCACGCATTTTGCGGTGTCGTGTCGTCATGGCTCGTGGGAAAACACCCTAAAAGGTCTGTACTGCCGACTTAAGGCTTCTACCAAAATATTATAAAATCGGAGAAAATTGAGGTTTAATATTTTTATTTTATTTTCATTTTATCAGGAAAACATTCAGTGATTTGATTAACAACCTTAAATACTACAAAAATACTTAACACTGTTCGGTCGAACATAAGAGATGAATCAAAAACTGTACTCTTTATACAAATGTTATATTCTCGATATTTTTACAATTTTGAACTTGAGATAATAGAAATTTTAACTATGAGCGTCCACGGCGGTTGTAGGTATAGAAGTGGGGCTCGCGGTGTACCTCGTACCGCGCCGCGAATGTTCTCGTGCCTGTGCGTGGGATGGAAGAGCGCCGACGGCCGCGCTCGACGATTGTGTAGGTGTTCGCAGCTAAGGCGCGAACAAACACCATTGCACGTTTTCACAGTTAGATATAATGCAATAAGACACATCTCTAGTATTATATTATTACTATATTAAAATACTAGAGATGTGTCTTATTGACGGAACTCGGAAGTGTATTCTTGGTTCTCTAGTCCAATTCCATATTTCTGAGTATCACTCGCGTATGAAGATAACTCTGGTAACACCGCGCTTCTAGTGCTTAATTGTAAAAACGAAATATGACGTCCGAGCGATGGAGTATAATTTCTATTCATCGACTAATCTATAGAAAATATTACAATGTATGTATGCTGTAGTCATCTGGTTCAATCTGCGATTCGATTGAATGACTAGTGAATTCATTGAATGATACTTTATACTATTCAATAATTGAATGACACTATTCAAGTCCACAATCAATAAACCTCTATATTTTTAAAGTACAAGTACAAAAACATACATACACAAATTCAACCTATGTCGAAACAAATTCAGCTGCCAGCACTTTCAAATCAAAACTCCAGATATTATGTTAATAAAAATACATTTGCCACACAACACAAATCATTGGACACAGTATTTTTTACATACAAAAGGTTTATTTGAATACTGCTTATTGAGCGTAAGCAATTTTTTGCAGATTTATATTTTGTCCGTGGCATTTTCATACAAATGGCTTTTCCAAATTTTGCCGAGGGGAGATAAGAGGAGAGCCCTCGACTGTATTGACCATGATTAATTCTGAATTATGTGAAATTATCGAGCGTAGCAGGCAACTTCAAATGAGCAAGTCATTATTTCAATATGGAAATGAACGTGAGTGATTGATTTTGTTCATTTCGCTGATGATAAAATGTCGTGTTTACATTTATTTAGTAATACCGGAAAGTCAGGAACTTTTCAAATTGGATTCCTTCAAAACAAAAACAATTCAAAATTTAAAGGACTAAAATTTTACTGTTACAACTTAGTATGTGTGTGTGTGATTTTTGTGGTTAAGCGACAACTCCTTTTTTGTAATAAAATTCGGGGTCAAACGTGGCATACCTTTATGGGATTGCCTTCATGTGTCAAATGCTGTGCGCAGGTCTCTACCATCCTCAGCGCCATCCAGGCGATTTGAGGCGCGTGAGTGGTGATCTTCTTGTGGAGTCCGCTTGCAACACAGTATGCGTCACCTATGGTTTCCACCTGCAAAGCAAAACATTGGTTAGTTTTTCTAACTTGGAATAAAGGGTGGACAGGGTACCTAAATGCCTTCGAAGAAATAGATACGCAGACAGAGGATGTACGTCATTTAGTCAGTCGTGATCTGGCGGCTGAGTTTCACATAAGGGTTTATTCAGACTGCAACAGGACGCGTGGATGCATTTTATATAGATTCGATAAATTTGAAAGACGTCTCACGCAATTGAAATCTGTCAATTCAGTACAAATTTAGAAATGCATCTGGCGTCGCGTTGCGGTCTGAATTAACCCTTAGGGTCAATTCAGACCGCAACGCGACAAGGCGAGGAGGGGCGTGGCATAAAGTATGGATTTGACAGATTTCAATTGTGTGAGACATCTGCGAATCTGTCAAATCCATATACATTTAGAAATGCATCTACGCGTCGCGTTGCGGTCTGAATCAACCCTAACGCAACCAAATTACTCAGTTTCGCTATATAACTATGAATTAACTTTTGGATCCTTTCTTGATGCTCCCGTTTCGCAGTCGCTTGGTCGCGTAGGTTTGAACAAAGCATTATATTATGAGCGACAAGATAAAATGAGATGGCTAATACCAAAAATATTTCGTAAAACCTACCAATAATGGACCTGAATTTAAAAAACATTTTAAAGCCCCTAACAGCCGTAATGGGCAATTTACATGTCTTATATTACAGAAAAATAAATTCATGTGTCATTATTAAGATATTTTCGACCTTAAAAAAAGATTTTTCAAATCCAACACTTTATCACCTTTAAGCTGACGCATTTTTCTTGACGACGATAAAATTGGGAACACCCAGGGAATAAATTATCCTTTACTTATATTATGTTACATTTGTCACGTAACACATACTCCAGTTTCATGCTAAAATCTATTTTCATTAAATGTATTTCGACCTGAATTGTTCTGAAGTCTCAATTACAAGGGATAACTTTAATGCCGAATATATTCCAAAACATGAAACAATTTTTGATAAGTACATTATTTTTCTAAGTTGTCACTTTTAACTTTCCTTTTCTGTAAAAAATACTAATGTCATCTAACTTTATTACGTACAATAACATAATATTTTTATTTACGTTGTATTACTTTGGCCTTTACAGTTTTATATTCAGCTTTTTCCATTTCCATTTCATGGTAGACTGCATACAACCGCCATGGGACACGAACTTAAAGAGTATCGCTTCCTTTTATTAGATAACTTCTACCTTGTAATTTAACTTACAAAAAGTCCAACCATTAAATTCCAATTTCTTTGTATTTTTTTGAACGTTTGTATGTCTGTAAGTCTTCCCTCTTTCTAGACTTACGAAGTTTAACAGTATATGTACTTACTTGACGTAGTATATTTTTTGTTAACAAGCTTAGTTTATTTTTCAAGTTTTTATTAATAACTACATATTATATGTAATAAACTATTATAACGTATAATTTTTTTTTTCATTTTATACGAATTTTTGTGATTAAGTTTTGACCTTTAATTAAATATACAAATTCCAGGAGAATAAATTAAAGCTATAAGTACTAAGTATAATTATTTAAATGATCATATTATTTTAATAGCTTGATACTTCATACCGCCAGTAAAATTTGACGATTAATATGACAAATGGATTCTTCCAGAATAATCTAGCTGAATGATAATTCACCATCTTTATGGTTCTACATTCAAAGCAATAGCCGAAGTTTTGGGAGAGGCAATGAAAATATTCGGGCGGTTTGATAAATTGAACTTTATTAAGACAAAAGTCAAGGTTAACAGCATTAGGAGGCAGTTCCAGACCGCAATTACTGAGCACTGCCAGATAATAGCCGCACTTGGAACTTTTTTGAGAAATAAAATCGGCCATTATGCCACCTGACTTGAGGTGAAATGATTTTCCTTATACAAAACACAAAGCATGTCGAGACAAAAAGA
The DNA here is from genome assembly GCF_905147365.1 of Aricia agestis. Lineage (NCBI taxonomy): Eukaryota > Metazoa > Arthropoda > Insecta > Lepidoptera > Lycaenidae > Aricia > Aricia agestis. The sequence continues at coordinate 6,624,273 of NC_056409.1, read as the reverse complement.
GGACAAATTTGGAGTAGTTTCAGGCCATTTTGAATTTGTTCCTATTTTTGCAAATTACGAAAGTTTTCGTGCGTGAAAATTTTTGAGCGAAAATAATACTCGTAGCCGAGTTAAGATATCCTTTATTTTTCTGTTCAAAGCATAAAATTATCATGTTAGTTTTAAAGTTTTTCTTCTTAATTAGAAATTTATGAGTAACTTTTACAAACTTCACTCGGCGAACGAGACAAAAATATCTACCGAGTAAAATAAAATAAAAATAGGTAAAACGTAGTGTTCCAATATTAGATCCAACTGGAAATTTGTAGAGGTCTGATAGAACTATGAAGGTGCCATATTCGAACTATGGGTAATAATAAAGTTTAATATGTTAAACGTCAAAGGGTTCATCTATGAAAATTGGTTTATTAAAGATGGGTCCTCGTGTAACTGAATTATATAGGTCCACGATCGGGACCCTTTTACTCAATTATGAGAGCCTATGGAAGATAAATTGTTGATAACATCATAATAATTTCCGATATCATAATCAATGTTTGTATGTGCTCACTCCTGTTACCTATTTAATTTTTACATAGGTACTAATTTACATACCTTATTATTATTAGTTATTGCTAGAAACCATGATAGGATCATAAATTGATGTGTTTACTTTACACCGATTTTGATGAAATTCTGAATGCAGATACTTTGAGTCCTGGAGAGGGCATGGCCCTCTCTACATTTTCTGGATTTAAAATTATAGTATGTTAATATATTTTCTATTCAGAAAATGTAAACTTCCCGCGTGACATACGATTTTCGGCACGCAGAAGTTACCGCAAGTTACTGCTACTAATTTTTAACCGACTTCCAAAAAAGTAGATATTTCCTTACCTTATACACGTCCAGCTCTTCGCAGAATACGTCGAACACGCTGTACAGGTCCTCCAGCATGGCAATCACCATCATGGGCGTGGCGGTCGCGCAGATCGACGTGAAGCCCACGATGTCGCTGAACAACATCGTCACGTCGTCGTGACTCTTCGCCTCTATCGCCTCCCCTAAAAAAATATCACTGTATTATTAAAGAAAAAAATACGTGTGGCATTAGGGGATCGCCGAGGTAAAGCCATTGCATTTTTTTATCAACGTATGCAATTGTAACTGTGCCGGTCGGAGAAGGGTGTGTTAGATTTTTTCGTTACGGAATTTTTTGATTCGGTCGCCGATCTAAGCCCGCATTAAAAGCTATGCAATAGCTATACCCCCTAACTAATAAATGCTATAATAGCTGTATAAGCTTTGAATAGTTATACAGTGTTTTGTCTTCTCCAATCCAATTAAAAATGTCACTTGTGTGACAGGAACAAAACACTGTATAACTATTCAAAGCTTATACGTTTATTAGTAAGGGGGATAATGTTTACATAGTTTGAAGGGATAGTACTTATAAAGCAGACTATCTTTTATTTCAATGTAAGCATAGCTTTCTATGGATATGATGAAACTAACCTTCAAAAATAAGTTTAGGCAAGAAAAAACCGATGGAAATAAAATTAAGGTCCGCTAAAATATTGAAATAAAGAAATACATTAGAGTTCAAATTTTAAAATTACAAGTGGGTGAATCATTTCAAACGGAAAACACAGTTTTCATGAGTCTATAAACTATAATAAAGTACACCTGACTCGACGCATATAAAAGTTGTCGTGACTCGTGACCTATAAAAGTCTAGTCTTACCTAGCCAAAGTCTCTTCGCTATGTGCGGTGGAAATATCAGGTGTAGGAGGCTCACATTCTTCTCTCTCTCCTTGTCTACGGATTTACTCGTCTCCACTATTGAATTCTTCAATTTATCCATTCTTTTCCGTAGACCATCCTAAAAAAGAAGAATCATGAAAATTAAATAAGAAAAGCTAGTTATATTCTAATAATAATTATTAAAGCGAAATTGTGTCTGTTATTCTTCCTATTTAGATAAACCCTATTTTGATGATTTTTTTGGTGGGGACATATTTTGAGTCCCAGGAAAGGACATCGGATAGTTTTAAAATGAGCAGTTTCTGCGCGATGAACAAACTTTGATTATTATTGTTCATGAAGTGGCGAGCACATTTTGGTACCTAATAAAATAGTATAGTATAGGTAGCGGCTATAAACAATATTAGGCACCAATATTATGTTTTCCAGTATTTCACTATTATTATAATGGAACCCGTATTCGCGTTTTATCGGGAATCGAGGCGAAATAAAAAGGAAATAAAATCGAAATCCAATACACCGCGGTTTTGAGATAAAGTAAGCGTTTTCGTGGATCGGAACACAAACAAATAATCTTTGGGTACTTCGAATATATTTATAGCGTGGCGAAATGTATCTTCCTGCTACAACCATGCTTTTTAGGGCCTGTCTCACCACTTCTTGATAAAGTGCCGAATAAAGATAGCTACAACTTTTTGACATATTCTCCATACTCTATCTCATATCTGTCAAGTTAACTAGTGGATAAACTATTCGGCACTTATCAGAAAGCTGTGAAACAGGCCCTAAGGCTGCGTTTTCACCAGAAATGTGTTGCGAGAAATGCATTTTTAAGGTCCAATAGAATCGCTGCACTGAGCGAGGTCACGTAAATGAATCGATTCTATTGGTTTTTCAAAAACATATTCCTCGTAACACATCTCTTGTGGAAACGCAGCCTCAGTTGCTTTCTTGTTGGTTTTGATTTTTTAAAGCGAATATCGATATCGAAAGTGTATGGTAGGTATATTTTGTCATAGGGCAATAATTGCTAGCGCCATGACACGGTGACATGCTATGTCCACAATAGACATAACTACTATGTCCAATCTCATTTTTTTTATTTGCAATTCTATTTTCAAAACTATTGAATGCAATTTGCCTAAGAACTCTGAAGACTAATATACTTACTCCAAAGAATTTACTTTACTACATTGGTATGTAACTAAAACACAAATTACTGTAGCTAAATCTCTTGTTTCACCCGTGAAACACATTATAAAAAAACCATATGGCGGTTAATTCTCTAGCAGGTGACCCTTAATATTAAAACGGATCAACATAAATTAAATCAAATATACGGGTCTAAAAGATCATGGTCGTAAGCTCGTATGGGATTAGATTATAATACTGTATGATGCAGGACGGCCCAAACAAACTTAGGGTTACACAAGTATAAGCATTATGTACCTTAATATTTCAAAAAGGATTTGGTGTTACTAGACTATTTATTTATGCATTTCCTTTTACCATATAAATATTATTTTATTTTCTAATTTCGATTCTTACAAAATTAAGGCAAGCAAAATATTATATTCTGTTACATTTTAACAACCGACGTTATCGCATGTTCCTGGCATGTGACCATTTGGGTTTTGTAAAAACATAACGGGTTAAACAGCCTAATGATTTTCTTAATACTTATGTAAATTATAAATTAACGTAATTTAATAATCACCAGAACAACAATCAATTTTATGCAGCGTTTAAAGTGTATCGACGCTGTAAATAAAACTGACTAGTTATCATGTTCCGAGGTTTTCTTATTAAACAGCATTTTTGATTGGTTGATACTCGATAATTTGGCGTTAGCCAAACCGGGCATGTCATTCTTAAATATAAACATAAAAGGTTTTCATAAAAATGTATTATAGAGGTTTGCTTTTGATTAAATGACGGCCTTAATCTTTAGGCCACATATTATTAAATAGTTACTACGTAATTTAGTGTGTCTAATTCCGTTCGATCCCCTTTACGTCTTATGTGGGAACTCTCCGAATAATCTAAGTTTGATTTTGACTTCCATAGTTTCCGGCCAGATCGTTACTGACCCGAAGTCAATCCACGCAATTTATCTAAAGTGTAATCTGTCTAAACGCCTCTATCGAGATCTTGGATAACGGGGAAACAGGAAACTTGGATTATAGGTCTTAATTAAATGGAAAATCGATCCCACGATAAGGGGCAAAAGTTTTTATGCGACTTCAGTAACTATGACTTAAGAGTTTATACTGAAAAACATGTTTTGCAAAGAAGTTTTGTTGGAATTGCAGGAGTGAGATGGATAAGGCTAAATTACGTCAGCGCGAAGGAACGGTTTGACCACTATACCACGAGATTACGAGCGATATTAGTATGTATCGATTGATTTAAATAGCGATCTCGCGGTGTAGCCGCCAAACCGCGCGTTCGGGCGGATGCATGTAAATCAAACCTGAAGATCAAAAATGTTCTACCTCCTAGTTAATACAAACATTTGTTTGTTAAAATTCTGCATACAACATTATCATTAAAATATGATAATAGTCTTGCATAATTAATAGGTAGAGTCGGAAAATTATTTTGTAAATCATTGTTAAAATTATATAGTAAATTTTAGTTTGTAAACACAGAATTGTATGCATAGTATAATTTGTGTGCTTTCACTAATATAATGTGATTTATTCAATGCACTGGAATAATATCTACTAACTCAAACAAACGTAATATTGTGAAAATAACCCAACAAAGTCAAAAAATAGGATTGCAATATTATTAGCAATATTTCAAACCTTACAACATAATACTACGGAAAGAAAACAAGTCTGAGCGGCTCCTTTCAGATATAACAAGTTTTAACTACCAAAATCAAACACCTTCAAATGCCCTTATTCTAGCATCTTAAAAGGGCATTATTCATATTTTATATAACACTGAAATAATTTTTCAAATCGGACCAGCAGTTCCTGAGATTAAGGCGTTCAAACAAACAAACAAACTCTTCCGCTTTATAATAGTAATATATTAGACGTTCCGTGCGGCTTCGCCCGCGTACGGCGTAAATTAGATATTTCACAGACAAATTAGTCCACAGCTCCTATTAGTCTTAGCGTGATAAAATATAGCCTATAGCCTTTTTCGATAAATGGACTATCTAATACTGAAAGAATTTTTCAAATCGGACTAGTAGTTCTTGACATTAGCGCATTCAAATAAGCCCTTTTAAATAATTTCCCTCGTTTTTTCCACATTTTCCTCTATTTCTTCGCTCCTATTAGTTTTAGCGTGATAAAATATAGCCTAGAGCCTTGGTTGTGCACTTAATTTGTTATAATTTAATATATTATATTTCCTTTATTTCCTTAATAATTAAATAATAAGTTCTCAAATTACACTCTGGATTTGTGTTGTGTTTGATTTCCGCTGTTTGGATGTAACTCAGTTTGGGAGTTTCTGTTCATCAACCGTTGGATGAACCTTTAACATAATATGGCAATTCACCACTGTCGGAAGAAGACGAAGAATACATATCTTTGACACTTGACAGATGACAAGTGTTTGCTGGCCTCTTTATGCCGCGGATCGGGCTTGATGGCATACGAGAAAATCTTGTTCTGATAATTTTTCCTTGAAAAGGCTTAATCCAGCTGGAATTTCAAGCTTCTTTCCCTTTTCGTTTTTCAATATAATCGCTGTGAACTTTTTGTGTGGTCGGCCGACCAAAGTGCATCAAAATTCAAGAGTACTTCAGCTACGCTCCGGAGTGGACCACGCACTACAGAAGACAATCATCTTGCTCCTACAAGACCCAACGGGCTTGCTGCTACTGCAATTGCCTGAGGAGCATCCCTGTTGACTATGGAACAGGTTAGTCGGGCATGATACGGATTCCGGAGTTTTTTTTTTTTTTGAGAACTTTGTATTATCCCGCAGGCAATTTAGCTATTTACACGCTTTTGCCTTTCCAAGCCTTTTTCGATAACCCTTCAGCTGTGGCGGCCATTTTGAAAAAAAAGCGCATCTGTGGGGCTACTTCTGGATGTTCACGCGTGACGCGTTAAAATGACGATAACTCTAAAATTCCTTATGGGGGATGCATATTATAACTATGTCATTGGAATCTGAATGAATTAAGCTCAGATAATAAAAATAAATTAATCCTATTTTGCTATGTTAAGTCTTATTAATTTAAATTTGAAATCGGAATTACAAAAAAAAATCAGGTTTTTGTCCTTATAACAAGAAAATGAAATATAATTAAAAATATTTTTATGAAATTTACATTAATAAACATTATTTAACATTCAACAATAAGAAAAACACTCTTCTCCGTACATTTTCTTCAACCCACAAGCTTTAAAAAAAAACAAAACTTGTCAGTACGCGCGCGATTTTAAGACAAGGGTCAAGTTTGAAACTTCTAGCAATCCTCGTAAGTATGTTTTAGAGTCATTAGAAGTGACTATAGCCCGTCTTTGTTATATTAAGTACACTTTGTGCAAGTCAGAGCGGTAAAGATATAGTTTACGATATACTGTGGTTAAAATAAAACATGAAGGTGATAATCGAGCTCCAGGAGCGCGGTCCACAGATGCGCGCATTTTTGACATCCCGAGAGCGTGGTCCACAGTTGATGGGATAAATGGGCTATCTAACACTAAAAGAATTTTTCAAATCGGACCAGTAGTTCCTGAGATTAGCGCGTTCAAACAAACAAACAAACTATTCAGAATTATAATATTAGTATAGACTATATTAATAATACCTGTGCCCTTGTCTGCTCGCTGACTAATATCACATCCCTAGTAGCATCATGAAGAGGAATATCCGAGATGAACAGTCCTCGCCCCGTCAGACCCTCAAGTCCATCCAGGAAAGGCGAGCCCACGAACAGCAGCGAATCCGACTCCGTACAGAACACCATTTGACCTTTTATCTCCAGTCCCTGCGGAAAAAATTCAATTTTAGCACGGCGGCTTATGATTCAATTTCGCTTGGATAACATTTTTATTTTATTGACAGTAGACGCCTACCCAAATGGCGTACTGCAGCATTCATAAACAATTTTTGAGTTTAAATTACCAAATACAGCTTATGGGGACTCAGTTAACTATAATCGATAAGTGTCTATTCCAAAATATAATATGTAGGAAATTTCATAAGGGTGAAGCCAAACGTACGTAATTTGTGAGCTGTGAGTCGCAGAATTTCGGCTGGCAGAAATCCTGCTGCATTCAGTTTCATACAAAAATCCTGTTTGACTCACACGAGCGTAATTTTACCGGTATAAAATGAGTTACATAATTAAAAAATTTAACAATTAAATATATAACATGTTATTATTTAAAGTCAACTGCAGAAGGTTATTAAGAGACGTAAGTACTAAGCATGTAAAACGTTCAAAGGAAATTGGAGATCGACAACTTTAATAGGCACGAACAAATTACCTCAGTAAATTAACAGTCAAACCGAAATATTTGAACTGATTTCTACTAAGAAAAACAGATAGGTATATATTATTTTCAAACATTGTTTTGCAATTTTTTTGGTTTCCTCAAAATTGTTTTTGTCATGCGATTTTGAGTATTTGGACTTTGGAGTATTAAATTCTGAGTAATAAGTAGTTTTAAAACGTCTTCCGTAGACACCTAAACCATATTGCACCACCAAAATTATTTCTCCCAAATATTTTCTTCCGCATGAATAAAACAAACACTTATATAAAAATAACATTTACATAAGAATGCGTGCTCTCTTACAATTTGTTATAGGCGTAGACAAAGGGGGATACAGAAATTTCCTTGTGCGAGGAAAATTCGAAATGTTATAGAAATAGTTTTTTCATGCAAGTCATTTGGCAAGCGTTTTATATTTCGCTCAAGAGCGGGCCGACTCTTTGAATAATATTTTTATGTAGAACTAAAAGTTCAACATTATTTTTAGATACTAAGGGCTGATTTATACGTATTAAGTAACTTAATTTCAGGTGCCTGCCCGAAATGTGTCAAGTGACAAGCCCTGCCTGCCAACTTAGCAGAAAATAGTCAAAATTTTAATTTCCTTATTCAGTACTTAACTAAATTTTAGCTTGCTACTTGCTTCTAAATTTTGTGTTTACATGCAATAAGTAACTTAAAATTAAGTTAAAATTTAGTTAAATACTTATCAACTTAACACGTGTAAACCAGCCATTAGGGCCTGTTTCACGCGTTCTCGCGACTCGGCAACGGGAAGACGAAGAGTACCGACGGGTTAGGGCCTGTTTCATCACAAGTCCTGATAAGGCTATCCACCAATTAACTTGACAGATCAAGTATGGAGAATCTGTCAAAAAAGTTGTGAATAGCCTGTTAGGCACTTTTAATCAGAAAGTGGTGAAACAGGCCCTTATTGTTTACTAAGCTTACCAGTAAAATCAAATTATTACTTTTATTTTTATTTAATGAATTGAGACAATAAAATAAGGCATAATTTATAAATATAACATAAAATTGTCTAGGAACACTAGACTAAGATAAATTTTTTTAATGTAATAAGGGGGCAAACGAGCAAACGGGTCACCTGATGGAAAGCAACTTCAGTCGCCCCTGGACACTCGCAGCATCAGAAGAGCTGCAGGTGCGTTGCCGGCCTTTTAAGGGGTAATAGGGGAGGGTAGGGAAGGGAATAGGGCAGGGTACGGAAGGGAATAAAGGAGGGTACGGAAGGAAATAGGGGAGGGTAGGGAAGGGAAAAGGGTAGGGGATTTGGGCCTCCGGTAAACTCACTCACTCGGCGAAACACAGCGGAAGCGCTGTTTCACGCCGGTTTTCTGTGAGGACGTGGTATTTCTCCGGTCGAGCCGGCCCATTTGGGCCGAAGCATGGCTCTCCCACGTCAAAATTATGAGTAAAATAATAAATATTTTATAAAAAAACATAGAATAGGTGTTGTGACTTGTATCGTTTGATTAAAAAAATATGTCTTGAAGTTAAACTACAATTATTGCTTACTTTATAATATTATCTAAGACAATACAAATAATTTCTGATATATTATCTTTCCATTCCTTCAGTTCATAGAAAATACGTTAGTTCATCTTAAATCCGCGATTATAAGTACGATGAAACTATAATCTCGACAGAAAAATCTTATTTATATCAGCCCCTAATCGCAACGAATTGTTCCCGAAAACCTTTCCAATAACACCTCTATTAAGAGGGATCAGCTCGTATGAGGCGGCCGAAGATACCATAAAATGTAGCTACAATTGCCGGCTGTGTACGATCAGATCTTATTTTCCGAATTTTACCTTTATATTAAAAGATAGAATGATAGAGATCATTCCTGGTATAGTGAACCTAGGTGTTCCAGTTCTGAATTTAGAAGTGGTATACATACACCTTTTACAACTTGTCTCAAAACCTACTTACGATAGCGTGATAGCGAGTTCTAGATAACTAAGGTCAAAGGTCAGAAAAATATACGTGGGAGGGCCATGCTTCGGCACGAATGGGCTCGACCAGAGAAATACCACGTTCTCACAGAAAACCAGCGTGAAACAGCGCTTGCGCTGTGTTTCGCCGAGTGAGTGAGTTTACCGGAGGCCCAATCCTCTACCCTATTCCCTTCCCTTCCCATCCCTACCCTCCCCTCTTAAAAGGCCGGCAACGCATCTGCAGCTCTTCTGATGCTGCGAGTGTCCATGGGCGACGAAGTTGCTTTCCATCAGGTGACCCGTTTGCTCGTTTGCCTCCTTATTTCATTAAAAAAAAAGAACTTTTCGAGAAATTTTCCGAGAAGAAGTAACAGACAGACACTTATGAAATCAAATGTAGATTTTTCTTAATGCAAAAGACAGCTGGTGAAAATTACTAACGTTGATATGGAACCACACGTCGTTGGCCACATAATCACAAAGTTGTGGTTAAAAGACAGACAGACAGACATTTATTTATTCAACAAATTTCACAGCACACTACAATAAAACAAAGCATAACAAGAGACAGAGAAAACAAGAACAAAAAAAAGGACAAACAAAACAACAAAAATAAACAAAAAAAAAGCTTAGCAATATTCTAGAATAATTCAAGATGTGAGAGGAAGAATAAGGTAAGTAATATGAAAAAACTTTCCGATTTTTTCCTTAAATGGAGGCTGGGTCGGAAAATTATTTGAAATAGAAAAACTATGGATTATATTATGTGTAGCCAGATACTTGTTCAATTCTTACACTCGCGTCTAATTTATTACCTTTTTTTTACTCAAACCAAATACTGGACAAGAGGTAGTTAAATTAAATTCAACATAAAAATAAGGCAAAAACAACCGTAGCGCAATCTACCGCAATGCAACCAACCGCAGAATGCAGAAGCGAAAGCGGTGATGCCTGAAACTGACACTGATACTGCTCACTATAAGTAGCAGTATAATTTATCGCTGAATTAGAGAGAACAACCACTTCGTAACTTCTACTACAACCAATGACTGACTGCCGCACTCTGAGGCAAATATTTATTACTTATTATTATAGACATCGGATTATATGCATTTGCATACTTGCATATGCAAATGCATATAATGGGGTTTTTAGGCGATAGTGCATATTTTGGTATTTTTTCGTTGATAGTGCATATTTCGGCCATAATAATTCTTCAAGCCCCATAAGAGCACCGGTGATCGCGACAACAATAGAATACAATAGCCACATCAAAAAAAATATTAATAAAGTCGGTAGTTAACTTCCATGGCCACTAAGATGTAAGTAAGGAAAGAAGAAAAAGTCCTGGATTTAATGGAATTATGAAAATTAGTGCATTTATTATGAGCAACACCGGAAAACTCTTCCAAAAAGAATACATTTTTATAATAAGTGACTTTTGATTGTGCATATTTTGTGCATATCTCGACCATTTTTTCGTGCATATTTGCATGCATATTTCGGCACTTTCATCGTGCATATAATCCGATGTCTTCTTATAAAATAATATTAAAATACGCACTGTAAAACTTTAGAACGAACTGTCACCAGCAGTATTTCCAGACCTATACGACCTGCACCTGCAAACCTTCAAGAAGAGAGCATATTCCCTGTCGGCAACGCATCTGCAGCTCTTCAGATGTTGCGTGTGTCCATGGGCGATTGTAGTTGCTTTCCATCAGGTGACCTGTTTGCTCGTTTGCCCCCTTATTTCATAAAAAAAAAAGATTTCGATATGAGCTCGTGTGTAACATGACACACACAATGACAAACTCTTCATTAAATTAAAGTTTAATCATGATTAAATGTCTCAGAGTGTGGCAGTAAATGCAGTCTTGATTTGAAGTGGCAAAAGGATAACTAGTGATTCTTCCGCATTCATTTTATGGATGATATTCAAGTAAAATTACTAGTTTTAACTTAGACATGTTTTAATTAGGCACAACTTACCTAAAAAGAACGTCAGGTATTTACTGTGTTACTTTTATTGTTTCACCAAATACTTTTTCTGTCTCGTTCATTTTAACTTTTTTGTTTACAAAAGAAACAGGTGAAAGCTGAAAAATTAAATTAAAACTTCCAAATATTACACGTCGCGAACAATTCCGTTTCGGCTGCTGGAATGTCGGCATTTACATAATAGAGTGACTCGGAATGCTGAATTACCGCTTGAATAAAAAATGGACAAATTGAAATTTCGCTTGGTCTTTATAATTCTTATTTCTTTGGCTTCATGGATGGCTTTTTCTTCGGTTATTAGTTTATTACTTATTAGCTGCAGTTTTAGGTTTATATTTATTGTAAACAGAGAGCTGTTTTTGGTCTTAAATTCACATTTAACACCAAAAACAAGAATCTGTTAGATGTGTACAAGTAAACATCATTAAAGTTTGAAAGATTATCTTGTCCATATTAATTTAAAAAATTGTTAAAAATAGCCAAGCACTGTAATTTATTTAATCCTAAAATATTTTCAGAAATGATATAGATGATATAATAATCTTAGATTATAAAATAATAGGCTGTAAGCAAAACAATTTTTAATGCTTCTATTAAAATCATTTAATTTAAGTTTATGACGGTCATAAAAATATGTTATTTATCAAAAGTTTTACTTGCGCAAACTTTAATAATAATTCTTGTTCTTCGCCGAGTACGAAATAACGAGTAGGTAAGTACTTCGTAAGCCCCCGTAAAAGTGCCTAAATAAATTTATAAAAGTATCAAGCTTAATATATTGATTTAGGAGTCTTTGGAGCGTCGTGTAGCTTATATAGCTAATATCACAATATGATTTATAAGCAACTGAGAAAGAACATCTATTTATATTATCTTCCTTCGCCCGTCTGTCCTCGCTTACCGTCCAAGTCCTACTCATTCTTAAAAAGCTCAAATATAATATCGTTTTATATTTTGAATTCAGTTATTCAGAATACAGTGTAGTACAGAGAATCCATACTTTCATGCCAATATACTAATAATATAAATGCGAAAGTGTGTCTGTCTGTCTTTCTGTCAGTCTGTTAAAGTTTCATACCCAAGCCGCTGAATTTATTTTGCTGAAATTTAGTATGGAGATACTTTGAGTCCTGATAAAGGACATAGGACACATTTTATCCCGGAAAATGTACGGTTCCCACGCAATAAACGAATTTTGGCGCAACGTAGTTGCAGACGTCATCTAGTTTTTAATATTGTTTCTTTTACTTAACTTTTTTTTTATGAAATAAGGGGGCAAACGAGCAAACGGGTCACCTGATGGAAAGCAACTTCCGTCGCCCATGGACACTCGCAGCATCAGAAGAGCTGCAAGTGCGTTGCCGACCTTTTAAGAGGGAATAGGGTAATAGGGGCGGGTAGGGAAGGGAAGGGAATAGTTGAGGGTAGGGAAGGGAATAGGGTAGGGGTTAGGGGATTGGGCCTCCGGTAAACTCACTCACTCAGCGAAACACAGCGCAAGCGCTGTTTCACGCCGGTTTTCTGTGAGAACGTGGTATTTATCCGGTCAAGCCGGCCCATTCGTGCCGAAGCATGGCTCTCCCACGTATAAAACTACATTGAATATACATTGATGATAGTAAAATGTTTATGCTATGTACCCACATACGGTTTGACTCGATAGTTTTACTTCAAATCGAGTAAAAATTACCATGTGGACCGTAAAACTAACAGCTGGAAGGCTCGCATCGAGCCGGCTTGATGGAATTAAATCTAATTTCCTTCGGACTTACTCGACGTCAGGCGTCGAGCTTTACTCAAGCCATACTCAAGCGTGTGAGTTTTGCGGTCCACACAATAAATTTTACTCGATTTGGAGTAAAACTATCGAGTAATGCTAAATGTGTGGACGAAAGCCCGAGCCGTGGTTTTTAATCTACGTGATTGCTCGATCGAGCAAAACCGTATGTGAGTACTTAATTATAACTAGGTACTTAAAATCAACAATTCACATTGCTTTATAAAAAAGTGTTCAAAACCACGGACGTAAAAAACATTTACCGCTTATTTTGTACCGTGGCATGATAAACAAAGGTGAATCGTTGTGTACACAGTTGAAAAGTGCAGAGTTCTGTTTTCATAAGCTTTTCACATGATTCAAACAAAAATTGCTGACTAAATAAAACAAACGTAGAAAATAAAACCAGCAGAAATTGAGGTTATAAATTAATGTCAACGTATTTTTTTCTGTCCATTAGATTTTTTATATTTAGTAACCTAGATAAAGATATATTAATGTTCTGAATGCAGTTAAGTTTAAGTTTTGAGAGATTCTTCCGTTTATTTTAACATACTAGAGTCCTAATAGTATTTTCAGATGTTTCTTTGTTGACGTCAATAGCTTTTCCGAATGAAAAAAGAGTTTAATAAGCGATCAGCATCTATTTTTATTTCTTCTGTTCCACAATAAGATGTATTTCTATATTTTTTGACTTCAAAAAACTGCATTTAAATGCAGTAATTATTACCGAAAAGTCTCTTAGTCCGTTCAGTTTATTCAAAGATCGATAACATGTAGATGTGTCGCGACTCGCGACGAGCAGTCGCCTTTTACATTGGTGTCACGTCGTCTACGACCTTAAAAGCCTGATCAGAACGTACAAAATAAGTAACTTTTTGAGTTCCAAGCAAATTGTACTAACTTTCAAACAAACGGAAAGGAGACAAGGGGAAGAAAACACGCTATTATTACGACAATGAGTAAAACATAAGTTATTACATTAATTGAGAAATAAAAAAAAATCGGCCAAGTGCGAGTTATATATATATATATATATATATATATATATATATATATATATATATATATAAAGAAATAATATTTCCTTATTTAAAATTGGCGCCCATTCATAGTGGCAAAAATTAATTGTGCCACAATTTGATAAATATCAAGAGGAGAAGCCGAAGGAGTTTTATCTGTGACAACTGACAAGCATTACCGAGCAAGTTTTCATATTTTTCAAGAGTTTTCATATTTTAAGGTTAATAGTAAAAAATAGTTGAGAATAAACTTTAATTGTCGTTTTGTAATACGTTTTTATTACAATTTCTTATTTCAGAACAACACAACGTTTATTCTAATTTCAAAAACAAATTGTAATAAAAACGTATTACATATATATATATATATATATATATCGGAACCCTTCGTGCGCGTAAGTGTGTGACTGAAAGCGTACCAGCCGAACCTTTGCGCCTGCTATTTTTTAGTTTTTTGCTCGTCGTTTTTTTAAACATCAATTAAATCGAGTCAAAAAAACGAATCGCCCTAGATATATTCTTTGTCTTTAATTCAGTGCAAAAATTATCTGAAAATTCCAAATAATTTGGACATATTATGGAAAATTCGTTAAAAAAGAGGTTAGTTTGGGATTTTTTTCTATCGAGTGAAGTTCATGATATTGTGTAATGGAATATAAATTCCACTGTGTTAGATCCTTAACTAGCACATATATTTTTTTCAGAATTTAAATTACAATATTTTTGTGTCTACTGTCTTTTAAATCTTTCTACTCCTCTACTCTACTCTTCTACTTTTAAATCTTGAAAATCGTCCGTTTTTGGGAATACAGGGCCTTAAATATTAATTTTATTTTGTGTTTAGTATTTGTTGTTACTTATAGGGGCAAAAGATAATATATACAATCTAATCGATAAAAATTCGAGCTAAGATAACCTCTCTTGTATCAGTGAGTAGGCCTATGATGATGAAATAGGCCTAAAATGACAAAAAACTAGATCAAAATCGGTCTACCCGAAATTGGCTTTATCCACACTGTGCCTTTTTCTGTTCGTCAAGCAAGCGTTATAGCGCAGTTAACAGCAAACGTGAGGCATGCCCGCGACGCATGTTCTCTGACCGTATCCAAAACTTCAAAAATGACAATATTGGCGTTGCGTTCCTTGACGCATTCAATTATTGAATGCGCCTATATGAAAGTTGATGACGAAAATTGAAGATGAAAGTGCACAGTGTGGACATAGCTTTTTTTCTAATGAAATAAGAGGGCAAACGAGCAAACGGGTCACCTGATGGAAAGCAACTTCCGTCGCCCATGGACACATCATCAGAAGAGCTGCAGGTGCGTTGCCGATCTTTTAAGAGGGAATGGGGTAATAGGGTAGGGAAGGGATGGGAATGGAAGGGAATAGGGGAGGGTAGGGAAGAGAATCGGATAGGGGATTGGGCCTCCGGTAAACTCACTCGGCGAAACACAGCGCAAGCGCTGTTTCACGCTATTGGAATATACCAAGGATTTTGACTGGACTGTGTCTTTATGTGTATACATACACATTACACAGTACACACACCCACATACAGGCAGACAGATTCCATAATCGGAGGTTAAAAATGATCCAAAATACAGTCAAAAAGACAAAACTATAATTGTAATAGCCGCATAACTTAACCCTGGTATTATAATCGAATGCTAGTTTAGTTGAATACATTCGCTATAAATACAATGTACCTATTTAAATACAAAACAGGCAAATGTATTACTTCAATTGGTTTCAAAGCTGTATTAAATGCGTACATTGAATAGACTCTAAAACGTTAACATTACGGGCCATTTTGCTTCGTCACGGATTTCCCTTGATTCGTAAACACCGCCATAGTTCCAATTTGTTCAAACATAGTTAAGGGTTGGACAAACATCCACTATTTACATTCCCTAACAAATCCAGTGTAACGAGCCCATTTCAATTACACCTTTATTTCAGATTGGACTCTCTTTTCGAGGGTTTGGCTAAGCTAAATTGCTTTCAAGATTGTTTTATTATCACAGTACAGTGTACACTTATTACATTCATAGAATATAGTCATCGTCTTTATTATATACAAAGACGTACAAAATGTTTATATTTTGTCTGACAAGCCACTTTTCTAACATAGCGTATAAAACACATAATATTATTATACTTAAGTAAAACGTATACAATATAATGTGGATCTTTATAATATTAGTAATTGAAATGGGCTTTGTATCGTGTATCGTATTATACAAATATCCGCTAAGTGCGAGTTTGTACATAATCACGATGGATTCTATTTCATAATGTCGAGGAATATTATAATATATGGTATAGATCTTATAGTTTAAGAAAAAAAATTTACATACGGACGGACACACAACGAATCTTTAAGGGTATGGAACCCTTTTTTGACATTAGGCTACGGAATCCCAAAAAATGAGATACTTTTTGTTTTAAAGTAAGAACTAAGAAGGAATTAGAAATTATTTATTACAAACAACAAAAATATATTAAAACCATAAACTAATACAATAGCTAAATTAAATTACAATATAAAACTAAATTACAATAAAAACTAGCGTAATAATAAGTAAAAAAAAAAACAAATAAACTGTTTAAATATAAAAAAGGTTGTCATCCAGACTGCTGCCCTTAGGGAGAGAGCCCAGAATACTAGCCACATTTCCCCGCTGTAAGGTCAGGCTTAATCGCTGGCCAAAATACCCTCCAGCCTGTGCGATCTATGAGGCGGGATGATATAAGATTGAAAAACTTTTTCATATCATCCCCCCATGGGCCTAACGTTTCAAACGCAAGCGGCAAAAATATGTAGTCACGGCTTAAAGATACATATTTTCGCCGCTTACGCGTTTGCGCTTCGGACGCCGCCGCACCAGCCGTCACTGAAGTTCCATGTAAATAGGAGGCCGCCAGAGTGTCGACACATGTTGCGTCTCACACCAAGCACCTCCCACTTTTCCATGGAACTAATGTTAAGCCGTCGGGTCCCTTGCCATCATCACGGGCAATACCATTCGGCTCTAAAATAGCCGGAACGTTGATGGAGACAAGAGCCCGACGAACAACATCATTCAATGCCGCGTGGCGCGAGCGCTCCGCTGGCAAGAAAGCCCATGGTGACCCAGACGATCTACCATAGATCCACAAGGGCAGCAGTGTGGATGGTTTGTTGGCAAACCTAGTCGCAGACTGAAGGCAAGGGAGAAGGTGGTATTGTCCAGTAACGTGCCTAAATTTGGAGATGGAAGTGCTTGGAGCCAGAGTCCAGATTCCCAAGCTGCAGCAGCCAGAAGACGGGCCCGCTCAGCCGCGTCGAAACTAGAGTTAACTAGCTTATCAAATACAACACTGCAAAGCGGCTCATCCCAAAGACGCTGCAAACATATGTTGGCTAGAACGGCCCCATTGGCACTAGCTTCTCTCCAGGCCTCTAATGCTAGTTTAGTTGAATACATTCGCTATAAATACAATGTACCTATTTAAATACAAAACTTCAAATGGGCATTGTCCAAAAAAAATCACATGTACTTTTTATATTTTTTTTCGTTAAAATAGGGTATTTTAAGAATATAAATTAAATAATTTTGAAATTCATTGGCTAGTTTTTTCTCAATAAATTTTTTAAGTTTCGCTCTGACGTCATCATCGGCGGTCAATAATTGACCTCTGCAGTATGTTTTTTCCTTTCAATCTTATTTATAATGGCTGGTTCGTCAAATGCAAGTTCTCATTATGTGAAAGCTGATACGACAAGCTTACCAAAAGTTCGAAACGTAATGTTGGTCGAATTTATTGCTAATTTAACGCCGTTGAAGGTCAAACAAAGGTTAAACATATTTGTTCAAAAATATAAGTAACTAATGGGTATTTTTTTCGTTTATATACAGAAAAACGATTACTGACCTTATTCCTCGAAATGTTTTTGTAATGAGCAAAATTAAAAAAAAATGGACAATCCCCATTGTAAATCTCTAAGAAAAGTTAATGAAAATTATGTTTATTCATAAACATGTTACAGGAGAATAATATTATGAGTACTCTCTACTGTACAAAATATGCTAGTCTAAAGTTTATATTCCATTAAATAAAAACTTTATGCTTCAGAAGACTATAATTAAGATAGTTCATATTATTATGAGCTTTTTTTGCAGGCACACATGCAAACAAATTACATAATATCGATGGCCCCAACGAATAAACGTGCAAGAGCTCTTACCCAAAAATTTTTGATTTTACATTTGCATGAAATATGATACACCTATGTAAATTTTTTTTAATTATTTTTGACTTAAAATAACGATTTTATAGCAATGTAAACCTTTATTGTACGGAAAAATAATAACATAATATATCACATTAATATTAAAACATGCGCTTATTGCAGATTATTTGTTTATTTGAGTTCACTAGAATAAACGTGTTAAAACAATCTGGCGCTCGTGTCTATCTTTTCCTTTGGGTTATAACTCTTGCACGATGATTCGTGTAAAAATGCAAGCGACTTCTATCACTAATGCCTCATTGCAGATGGCGAAACTTTGAATATAATAATCACAGCTATTCTATTATCTTTTACTAACTTCTCTTGTCTTTTCTGCTTTGTAAAGGTTATTCGAAGATTTGTCTATTTATTATGCAGTCGAAGTTATGTGGCTCCAAACGTTTTTTTGACACAACAACCTTGAATAATACTTGTATAAATATCCTTAAAAATGAAGTTTTCTGATTTCTAATTTGCCTAAAGCCTCATCGATTAGAGTACATAAGAATACAAAGCCGCAGAATCATCGAAATATTATAAAAACAATTTTCCGTGCAACAAAGCAAGTAAATGCGACAACGCAAGAGGGTCGCGAAGCCGCGCTCAAAAGGCCCCTCTCAAAGGCTTACGTTGAAACCTCCATACTCCATAGGCGACAAAGGATAGCGCTGTAATAAACACTTTGAGACACAATGCTCTTGTCATATCGGACTTTAAATTTATATTCCTACAAACGTCTTTGATATACTTTGAAGATGGTTTACCAATTTCCTCTACAAAATATACTTAGTGTAAGTACTCACATACGGTTTTCGGCTACGGCTCGTACGGCTCGGGCTTTCGTACACACATTCAGCATTGCTCGATAGTTTTACTCCTGTTCGAAGGAAATTAGCTACGAATACGAGTATATATAAACTAGTGTCAACAAAATTGTCAAGCCGGCTCGAGCCTTCAAACTGGCTCGATGCGAGCCGTCGAGCTGTGAGTTTTGCGGTGCACACGGTGGTTTTTGCTCGATTTCGAGTAAAACTATCGAGCAAAACCGTATGTAAGTACTTAGCTTAAGACACTACGAATAAATAGTAGAGAACTATAAAAGCGTTATAATGCGATTCATTATCTTAATCATACTGAAATATATTTTTTCCCATGGTATCATTAAAAGATAATATAAATTTTTAAGCTGATAATGATAATAATGATGCTTTTCATCATTACAAGATTATATTTTTACAAGACATCAATTTTCCTCCCAAAATATCAATCCCGTCACATCAGACGCAAAGATATTAAGCGCTCAAATCGGATATTATTATCCCAAGATTATTAAGATTACGTCGATTTTCATTTAAATTACGGCATTTTGATATGATATTACGGATATTGTATTACAATATTATTATTATATTATCTATATTTATTAAGTTTTCATTATTCTTTTGTGTACTATCCACAAATGCTCTTATTTTTCACAATGTCTTGTAGGTCTGCTGGCAGAGATCTCTTCTAGAGATAAGCACACCTATGTACTCTATTAATGTTTGGTATATTTTAAGGTAGTCTTAGAAAATTGTACATAAAGAATAAATAAATATTTCTGTCGTAAATAATGTAATTTACGGCAGAAACGTCCCGATCTACAATTATGTTTATTTAAATACGGGCTGTAGGGTGTTATAATTTATTTTAATTATGTAATTTGAAGGCTTCGAAACGGTAATCCACTTATTAATTTAAATATACTAGATTTTACTAGTGGTTTTGCTCACGCAAAAGAAAATTATGATAAATTGTAACTAGTTTATGTGTTGATCGGTGTGCCAAATACTAAAGGCCATCCCCTGAGCAAACGACCTCAACCATACATTGACGCGTAGCCGAGATTGCACCAAAATCCTATTTTTTTACATAATATCATAATTCAAAATTGACCTAAAAAAATTCAAACGGCGAATATGTAGTTAGGTAATAAAATTGTCGATCTATTGGAGTGTGTTTCAAATAAACGTAATTTATAAATATACTAGGGGATACTGAATGAATGCTTGAATTTAAATAAATTGGTATTACTTCGGAAGCTGATATCATGAGTATAATAAACAAAAATAGGAAATTAATAACGATGAAGGAAATGTTCATATGCTGAAGATTATTGCTGTATTTTTATTATAATTTTGTAGCTTTCAAATTATGAGTTAATAAGACTCTAAAACCGGTAAATTACGGTATCACCGTAGGGGCGCCTTAACTATTGTTTATACAATAGCTAAGGCGCCCCTACGGTACCCTCGAGTCGAAACTCGAGGGTAGTCGTAGAACCGACCGCCCGGTGCAAACGAAGACGTCGCGCTCCTGCAGTCCCCTCGTGACCACGGCCGTTGCAACACGGCCGAAACGTCGAGAAAAAGTATGTACTCGTAGTAGCATTACTACTTAAATAAGTCGCGTTAAGTCCCGATTAAAAAGTTTCATTATAATGCAACGCGAAAGTTTAAAATGTTATATTGTATAATATTATGAAGATACTAGAAAGTAGAAACTTATAGCCGGAAAATAGAATTTTCTAGTGTCTTCGTTGCACTTTTTTTCATTCAAATGAAATAGTACTACAAATTACATTGTATTTTTTACTGGGACTTAAAATATCTCATCGTCAAACATCTGAAACCGCTTGTGCTTGAGGACTGAGGAGGTAACAATTATTACTTTTTCTCATCTATACTTTCATACTAATAATATTATTATAAATGTGAAAGTGTGTGTGTCTGTCTGTATGTATGTTACCTCTTCACGCCTAAACCGCTAAACCGATTTTGGTATAAATATACTTTGAGTTCTGAGAAAATACATAGGATACTTTTTATCCAGGAAAAATGTACGGTTCGTGCGATAAACGAACACATAACATCTAACTAATTACTAATAGATAATATTTATAGAGGAGCTATAGGAACTAGGCCTATTTTAACAGGTAAGTATGACGTATTCTGTCTGTATTTTTCATATATTTTTTATTTTTTGATGAGGACGACTTACGGCCGTTCCCAATATTTGATCTATCTCTGGTTTTGCCCTACTAGAGATAGAAATAGCTCACATTAGACATTAGAGACATATATTTTATGTCAATTGTGAGCTATTCCTATCTCTAGTAGGGCAAAACCAGAGATAGATCAAATATTGGGAACGGCCGTTAGATTACTTACAGAAACGATCATAATATTAATCATTTATTAAAATAACAACAAAAATAACCAAATAAATATAATTTTATGGAAGTCGACGAAAAACTAAAACTAGATAACTACTTTTTGTTTCAGGTAAGTGAACATTTTTCAATGTGTCAAGATTTTAGCAGGTTATTATTTTAATCTATCATCGATATTTAATCTAAATAAATTGCAAACTCAATTCCTTACGAATTACGAGTCATTACTCCCTTCATCCGTTAACGTTTTCACACTACAAAATGGGAATTTCGTATAGCGCAGTTATGTATTCCACAATAATTGAGAACGAGATCCCTTACACCGGTACTAATGACTTGTCTATTGATCGCACACGCAAAAGAACATCCGCTACAGAATTTGGAACACGCTTTTGGAGCATTTATGATACGAATATCATCAGGGCGAGCGAAGCGAGCCCTAGTGTATCACACAACCTGAACATTTTGTAGTACACTTTACGGAAAAACTATAACGCCAATTGATTTGTCCCATTTTTAGGGTTCCGTACCCAAAGAGTAAAAACGGGACCCTATTACTAAGACTTCGTTGTCTGTCCGACTGTCCGTCTGTCAAGATCCGCTATAGCTAGACTTCTGAAATTTTCACAGATTGTGTATATATTCTGTTGCCGCTATAACAACAAATAGTAAATACAAAATAAAGTTAATATTAAGTTAATAGTCAGGGGGGGCTCCCATACAAGAAACGTGATTTTTTTGGCCTATTTTGCTCGTTATCAATAATGGTAGTGTGAAAACGTTAACTGTTACCATTCACACAAGCACTTAAAATTTTCACAAAATCCTTTTTTATAACTATACTTTAATAATAAATTATAATATTAAAATAAATTAAAAAATTAAGGGCGCTCCCATACAAAAAACGCCATTTTTGGCGTATTTTTGCTCTATAACGGTACGGAACCCTTCGTGAGCGAGTCCGACTCACACTTGGCCGATTATTATTTATATGTCATCTACATAAAAATAAATGTTATCATCAATCAGTCAAGGTGTGACGACGCGAGCCCTCACAAAGCTTGGCTTTTAGCTAGTATTTTTAAGTTTTAGGCTGCGTTTCCTACAGAGACTCGGCCCTATAGGTGATTGTGAACCGCAAAAAATGGTTTAAAATAAGCTATTTAAATTATGTGGTTTCATCTTCTTTAGTGTGAGTGCTAATGAGAATTAATTATTCGTAGTTTTAAATTTGTTTTATTTGTATGCAGGTAAAATTCGATGGGATTGACATCGTCTTTCTGTACAAAAATCCCTTTAAAAAATAAAGATTAAAAAAAAAATGTAACAGGGCGTCACAAAAATTAAAACCAGACAAATACTACGGACTCCAGCGCAGAGGTGGTTTGGTGGATGGTTTTTTGGTAAGTATATTAACTGTCAAATTTTCTGCCCAACGCATTAAAATTTTGACCTCTTGTAAATGTACACTCGTAATCAATTAAGTTTAGATTAAACATCATAATTAAATTTGAGTTTTTTATAACGCATAAGATGTTGAAAATTATATTTTAAGACCATAAAAAATATTTTTCCATTAATGGGACTGTCGGACCACCAAATCGATTTTCGAGAATTGGGATCCTGAAAAACTTATTTTCATGATCTGTTTGTAACAGCTCTCGTTATGAATGTGGTTATATTAATTATATTAAGCCTAACTAATCTGGATTAGTTCCATGCAATAACGTTGATTCACCTGAACTGGGATTTATTAGTTTAATTAGCACTAATATATTAATACAGACGCTCCTGTATTAGTTTAAGATTAAATTGCTATTGTCGCTACTCATAGACCACGCATCACTTGTAAACATTGAATTAAATTGCTGTGGTGCGTGTTTTATTATGATGATATTTCGATGAACTACAACGTACCAAAGCCTACTAATATACCTGCAGTTTATTAAGTTTTGAGTACATTTCAGTTTGGTTTCTCAATAGAATAGCTGGTTAGTGGTTGATTCAACATCCCAATTCATCCCATCCAAAAGCATTCTAAATTTTATAGCTTTCTATCAACTTATACGTAATTGAGACTATACTGGGTAACAAAAATAAGTGATAATACTTTAGGGTGTGTACGTGTTCGTTGTAGAGAGTTCACTGTGAAAGTAGCAGCGCTAAAAGACGAAACATTTTTTTCACTTTTGTATGGGCAAGGGCCCGAGCGTCACGAGTTTCCCCATACAAAAGTTAAAAAAAAAAATTGTTTCAGCGCTGCTACTTTCACAGTGAACTCTCTATAAGGAACACGTGCACATCCTAAAGTATTATCACTTATTTTTGTCACATCCTGTATTAGGCTGGCCAGTGGCCGCATACACGCGTTTTCCACATAATATTATGATTTCCGTATTCTGTAGATGCATTTTTGATTTTTTTTATTTTATGAAATAAGGGGGCAAACGAGCAAACGGGTCACCTGATGGAAAGCAACTTCCGTCGCCCATGGACACTCGCAGCATCAGAAGAGCTGCAGGTGCGTTGCCGGCCTTTTAAGAGGGAATAGGGGAGGGTAGGGATGGGAAGGGACGAGAAGGGAATAGGGGAGGGTAGGGAAGGGAATAGGGTAGGGGATTGGGCCTTCGGTAAACTCACTCACTCGGCGAAACACAGCGCAAAGTATAGAATTTCTAAATTTGTATTGAATTGACAGATCAATCAAATTCGTACAGAAATGCATCTACGCGTCGCGTTGCGTCTGAATTGACCCAAAGACTACTTACCTCCGCAAGCGACGCCGCGCCGGGTATTTTGAGACAGAACATGAACGGAGTGTTCACTCGCTTGAGGATCTCGTTGAAGTCCAGCGGCACTCCTCGCGGCCGCAGCAGCCTGAAGTATGTGCCGAGTGAGGAGCCCCGGCTCGATAGGGAGGTACCCAGCAGCCGCATGAAGCCACCACCTGATGGACAATATAAAATTAAAATATTTTCGGATTTTTTATGTAAAATAAGTGGGCAAACAAGCAAACGGGTCATTTTCATCACATTTAAAATAGTACTTAGTCGCCTTCCGTTTGACTGACTAAATTGATTTTGTGTCATATATTTATTATTAAATAAAATAACGTTGAACTCGGCACAACTGTTAATTAGATAGAATTGAAGGAAAAATTATGTAAAGCAGTTAGGTACTAAATAAATTAACAGTAATTAAAATGAAGCCAGGTCACCATTTCATTAGCAGGTTCAGTTAACTTTAACCGCGTCATAAATTTAACCGACGAGTTTATTAAATACAGCGGTCATTTCGCTAGGAAAAAAGTAACTTTGACTATAAAATTTTATTGGAATAACGCGCTTTTAATGTTCCACGTTTTTAAAACCCTCCATCGTGGGTATCACAGACACGATAGATTTTCAATTCTTATTCGACAGCCATACCTACTAAGTTTTCTTTTTAAGCTATATTTCATATCTTTTATCACGGGCTTTGAGCGCGGCGACCGAATCAAAAAAATCCGTAACGCAAATAAATCTAACACATCGTTGTTTCAGTTCGGCAGACTTCGGCACGGTGTTTGCATGGGTGCGAATAGACGTATGCGTGTAGACTAGCTATTGCTATGCTATAGTCTTACCGCAGTAGTCCCCGAGTGTCACACGTATTTTTTCTGTTGATCCGATCTTCTATCTAAACATTCTTAGGGCGTTTTCACATTATCCGATCCCATATCGGGGTAAGTAAAATGTATGAAATATGTACCTGTCTTTCATATTGTCCGGCCCGATATCGGATATCGGTTCATACATTTTAATTACCTCGATATCGGATCGGCGTCCATCACCGATATCGGATCGGTTAGTGTGAAAAAGCTCTTATACGAGCAGCAGCAGCTGACAGTATTTTCAGAACTTCAATTGATTTTACAAAATCTGTCACCAAAGACCAAACATCGATAGGAAAATTTAAAGTAGGTACCCATGAAACCTTTTTTTAATTCCAACATTAAAATCCTGGTAAAGAGTAATCTGCTGACGTGCGACAACAGTGGTGCCAACATGCAACAAACAATTTTCACAATGGAACATTTTCCACCCTCGTGTCCTTCGCGTGACCGCGCCCGTGGAATTAATCGCTGACCTCTATGCAGGTGGCAGGCTCTGGCACGGTTGAACGTGTCACACCGTTAACACGGTAAATATCATAAGTTTTTTAATAATAGTGAGACAGTGACATTTATTAAAAGCATTTAAATTATTATAAATGAGCATCCATACCAACATTATAAATGCGAAAGTGTGTCTGTCTGTCTGTTACCTCTTCACGCCCAAACCGCTGAACCGATTTTGCTGAAATTCGGCATGGAGATACTTTGAGAATCGGGAAAGGACATAGGATACTTTTTACAACAACAACACAACACCGTTACGCCAGAATTCGTTTATCGCGCGGGAACTGTACATTTTTCTAGGATAAAAGTATTCTTTGTCCTTTCTTGGGACTCAAAGTATCATCATACCAAATTTCAGCAAAATCAGTCTAGCGGTTAGAGCGTGAAGAGAAGACAGACAGACAGATGATGCACTTTCGCATTTATAGTATTAATTAACTAGTATGGATGGATTAGGTTCATAATAAGTAGCAGCTCAGTTGTCACGCCTTTTTGATGAAAGCCTAGAAACTTTAGATTTCTGTGGCGCTCTGTAATCTGTATCGCCTTTGACATAGATTACGCAAAAGCCTACTAAAGTTAAAATAATTTATACAGATATTGTCACTGATGGTATACGAAATGTTCCTGTCAAAGTTGGTAATAAATTCCTTACAAGATCATGGGAAACTGCTAAACTACTAATCTATACTAATATTATAAATGCAAAAGTATCTGTCTGTCTGTCTGTCTGTCTCGCTTTCACGCCAAAAATACCGAACCGATTGTAATGAAATTTTGTATACAGATAGTCTAAAGCCTGAGAAAGGACATAGGCTACTTTTTACTGGAAAAAAGCGTTGTAAGGGGGTGAAAATGCGTAAATTTGTTCAAATTAAGTTAGTTCCAAAAATTGAAAATAGATGGCGCCGTGCAGACGCACGGCGCCATCAACAGCGTTAGCGCGATGTAGGAGACCCTACATCGCGCTAACGCTTGCTCAGAAGTCGGTCTTTAAGAGGTGGTATTATTGTATTGTTAATTTTCTCGATTGTTATTTCTTTTATACATACGTTACTTATTAAATCAGTACTTTATCTGTGCAGTGACGTAACCTTAAACCTATCAATGATAAATAGTTTATGGGTAAAGTTGTGTAATTGGGGGGCTAAATAAGCTTAAAAAATTGGCATAAAATATAAAGATTAATTTAAAAAATTGAAATATTATATGCACACTAATAGGGTTATTGCGGAAGTGATTATGAGGAAGAGGAATTTTCACGCGTAAATTTAGAGGATGCGGATGAGGAAGAGGATGATAGAAAATTATAAATACTAGCGGACCCAACCCAAAAGTCTTTGTCCTGTCTATCCATAACTAGGTACATACATTACACAAAAAATAATTAAAAGGGCATTTTCCAGTGGACCAAACTATGAATCTAAACCATTCTCAAAACACACACAATAAAGAATCATCAATATCGGTTCAGCAATTAAGGAGGAGTTCAGTAACATACACAACACACGCACACAAAAAAGATGGATACGCGACACGCATGCGCAGTGAAATTCCTCATAAATTCCTCTTAAATTTTGAGGAAGCGATAGCGGAAGAGGATTTTTTTTATTTTTATTTATGAGGATGCGGTAACGGTTGAGGAACCTAAAATATTGCGGAACTTCCTTATTATGAGGAAGCGGAAGAGGAGTCCTCAGCAACCCTACTGACACTGCTTAAGGGGGCGACTAACCCTAAAGTGTCGGTTTTATAATTCATTTTTTTACTTGAAAATAAGCCCCGAATTGTTTCATTTTCTAAAATAAGATACTACATTATACTTCCGAGAATCCGATCTGAGCAAAAACACGAAATCTTAAAATTTTCTTGTAGGAAAAAAATCTCAAAGATGCATCTAATTTTCACGAATTTTTCATTTATTGCCGTAACCGTGCATTGAACTAAGTTAATATTTTAACACATTGTATAAAATTCTATCATTGAGAGATCGACCTAGCGGATTTTTAAATTTTGTATATTTATCGAGTTATTGAGAAAAAACTAATTTGGCGATGAATCCACGTCGTTCTTTTTCACCTGGCATATGAAAGACGGGCGTGAGTGTGAAGAGAGAAGGACGATGTTTGATTTTTGGGGTTAGTCGCCCTCTTAACGGGTACCAGGGTTTTTTTATTAAAGCTTTTGACACCAATTTTGTTGACATCGCGCGCTATAAACTGAAGTCCACGCGGACGAAGTCGCGGGCAACAGCTAGTATTAAATAAAAAGTTACTATAATCTTATATATAAAATTCTCGTGTCACAATGTTAGTCACCCTACTCTTCCTAAACGGATTTACTGATTTTTACCAAATTTTATATGCATATTCTGTAAGGTCTGAGAACTGGCTACGAAGTACTTTTTATACTGATAAGGGCATTTGTTGAATAAATAATAGTAAATTATTACAACTCGAGACTGACGGCGACCATTGTTTGTGCGACGGGATAGCATGGACGTTGACATGGTTAATTACTTATTTAGTCACTTCAATAAAATAATATGGGCGAAATCCATACTAATATTATAAATGCGAAAGTATCTCTGTCTGTCTGTCTGTCTTGCTTTCACGCCAAAACTACTGAACCGATTGCAATGAAATTTTGTACACAGTTATTCTAGAGTCTGAGAAAGGACATTGGCTACATTTTGATGTGGGAAAATATCTTATTTCCATGAAAATATCGATGAAAATGAATTCGCATTGCGCGTGGCCAGCGCTCATCCCGGGGGTCCTGGGTTCGAGTCCCGCAGGCGGAACAAAAAGTTTTCAATGTTCCTGGGTCTTGGATGTGTATTAAAATAAAATTTAAAAAATCTTAAATATATTTTATGTATAATATTATAAAAAATCCAGAAATATATCGATGCAATGAACATTTTAGTTCTAATACGATTCAACAGATGGCGTTTTATTTTTTACTTCATTGTAACATAGAACTAATCATACTTATTAGTTAGTATGTTTTTGATTATAGTTTTTAATACGTTAGAATATTATGTTTAATAATATAATCACTTGGTATAATAATAATCAATCTATCTTATCTTATAGAACTCCTACTGCATTTCTAATATATGTGACAAGTTGACAACAGAAGGCGCTCTAAAATAAAGGAGTTCGAGTGTACCGTGTTGGCCTATATTCCATCCAGAAAATATATCAATGCAATCAACATTTTAATTCTAATATATGAAAACAGATGGCGTTTTATTTTTTACTTAATATTGTAACAGAACTAATCATACCTACTTTACTATATAATATTGTTTTTATTCATAACTAGCTGTTACCCGCGACATCGTCTGCGTGGACTTTAGTTTATAGCGCGCGGTGTCAACAAAATTTGTGTCAAATTTAAAAACTTTTTAAAACCCTGGTAAGTGGTACCCCTCTTAGGACCGCGCTACACCGTAATGGCAGCGCTGAAAGTGCTCGCCTCGCATGGCAGCTCCATTACGGTGTAGCGCGGCCCTTAATTAATCAAAATACCCAAAAACAGCTGTGCAGTGTGCACATAATCTATACTAATATTATAAATGCGAAAGTATCTCTGTCTGTCTGTCTGTCTGTCAGTCTCGCTTTCACGCCAAACGCCAAAAGTATCTCTGTCTGTCTGTCTGTCTGTCAGTCTCGCTTTCACGCCAAACGCCAAAACTTCCGAACCGATTGTAATGAAATTTTGTATACAGATAGTCTAAAGCCTGAGAAAGGATATAGGCTACTTTTTTACTGGAAAAAGGGTTGTAAGGGGGTGAAAATGCGTAAATTTGTTCAAATTAAGTTAGTTCCAACAATTCATAATAGATGGCGCCGTGCGTCTTCTACATCGCGCTGACGCTTGCTCAAAGGTCTTTCTATAAGATGTGGTATCATCTTACATTTAAGTTTCGATTTTTTTCGATTGTTATATCTATTCTACGGTATTAAATAACTCAGTACTTTATCTGTGCAGTGACGTAACCTTAAATCTATCAATGATAAATAGTTTATGGGTAAAGTTGTGTAATTGGAGGGCTAAATAAGCTTTAAAATTTGGCATAAAATATAAAGTTTAATATAAAAAAATGAAATACTTATTGTGTGCACACTGCACAGCTGTATTGATTTAAGGGGTACCAGGGTTTTTTTATAAAAGCTTTTGACACCAATTTTGTTGACATCGCGCGCTATAAACTGAAGTCCACGCGGACGAAGTCGCTGGCAACAGCTAGTACTTTATATAGCAAAGAAACGTTTGCCGGGACAGCTAGTATATATTATAATATTTGTAGCAGCTAAAACATTCCAATCGAATTCTGTCTAAGTTAAAGTAACGTTACAAGTAATTCCTTGTACGCCAAGCGACGTAGCAACAATTAATAAATATACACAATACTGGTCAGTGTTTTCTACAGAAAACCGTTGAGTGCATACATCGTTAGTCAGATTAATGGCCAAAATGGACATTCGCAACGGAACAAGATGAATGGGACAGACAGACGGACGCGGTCGGCACAGTGAGCCGGAAATTCGCGCAAATTTTCAACATTGCCAACCTTTTTTACTACCGCTCATTTTGTATTTTACCTTTTTACCTCTGACATATTTCATTGCTGACCAACCTTTTACAAAGTGATTTTTAACGGCGACGTAGGGGCTTTATGGAAATTAATGGTAATTAATTTTTGATTCGTGGATTTATAAAGGCTTATCTGAGCTGAATTCGGGATATCTATTTGAGTTACATTTGAATATTGAATTCCATTTTTACTTTGTCGAGTTCGTTTTAACTTTCGTATTTCGATAAAATATTAGGTTTGAATTATTATTGTGATGGGCATTTTGTTGTACTTATTACCTAATTGTATTAATTTCACGAGAAGGGCATTAACATTTAGTATTTAACTTGAGCTGTCCCCGTGAACTTCGTGTCACTTTAAAACCTTCCCTGGACTTCTACGAATATTTTAAGACTAAAATTAGCCCAATCTTTTATAACAAATGCGTGTATATTACCTTGAATAACTCATAAAAATAATAGAATAAATTCAACAGAGTAAGAATATCATCTAAATGTAAAATAGGTTCTGGAGACGTAAAAAACGTCAGATATAAACTTTATAAGGACTCCGTTGGACCTCTATTAAGCACAATGACTGTAATATTTCTTTGCCTTAAGGACAATAATATAAGAATTCAAATAAATGAAATGGGAGTTTTCCTTGTAACATTAAAATATCAACGTTTTTGAGCAAATACCTAAAACCCATGGCAATATCTATTATAATTTTTTTTCTTTATTCATTGTACATGATATTTTATTTTGTTATTTTGACATTGAGTAAATAAATAGTCGTAATGATTGAGGTAAATATTGTGCTAATCGTTTCGACTTAAATGAGTTGGCCGGACTTTTTAACCGACTTCAAATAAAGGAGGTTATCAATTCGACCCATATGTATGTAATATTTCCAGAACTGCCCAGTTTTCGTACATTATGTTATAGTATATATCAGCGTCTGAACAAAATATGTGCAAAATTTCAAAAATGTATTTATGTATGTATGCATGTATGTAATATTATGTTTTTATGTTTGTGTTCGTATATCTCCGGAACTACAAGTCCAATTTAAGTGATTCTGTTTTTGTTGTACTAGGTATTGTTTACCTTATCGAATACTGAATGTTTCACCAAAATCGGTTAAGCCGTTTTTGAGACGCACAATTTTGAAGTCGGTTTTATCTTTTTAAAATACTATTACTATATTATATAGTGTTGCAAACAATTTGCACAGGCGTATATCAAGCCATATTAGTGTATATTACATTATAATCAGCGCCCTACATTCTACTTTTCATAATTATTTTGACATCATTAGGAAACCTGGAGCCTACCTCGTTATAAAGATATTTCACTGTAAAATTTGAGAAACGTAGCTGACAAAAAAGCTTTGAAACAAAAAAGGATCATTAATTATTTTCTTCATCATTTAGTAATAAGCTTTGTCTATCTTTTGAAAGATTTTATTCATGAATTTTTTGAATATTAATGTGCGGCACACGGCGAAATTGTGATGTTGCATTTGTTTACATGAAATACTAGACCTTATTTAATATAAATTATTTTCATTTGTTTTTTAATTTTTATTTTAATGAAATGTTTACTACTTCTGTGTAATAACTTATAGCCTGCATAATACTTAAATATTAATTTTATTCTTAGCAATATCAATTGAAATTAATTAAATTATGAGAAAGTAAATAAAATTTATACGTGGGAGAGCCATACTTCGGCACGAATGGG
This sequence comes from Aricia agestis, assembly GCF_905147365.1. Taxonomy (NCBI): domain Eukaryota; kingdom Metazoa; phylum Arthropoda; class Insecta; order Lepidoptera; family Lycaenidae; genus Aricia; species Aricia agestis. The sequence goes on along the minus strand of NC_056409.1, from coordinate 6,592,318 downwards.
CCGGCTCGACCGGAAAAATACCACGTTCTCACAGAAAACCGGCGTAAAACAGCGCTTGCGTGAGTGAGTGAGTTTACTGGAGGCCCAATTCCCTATCCTATTTCCTTCCCCACCCTCCCCTATTCGCTCCCCTTCCCTTCCCATCCCTACCCTCGCCTATTACCCTATTCCCTCTTAAAAGGCCGGCAACGCACCTGCAGCTCTCCTGATGCTGCGGGTGTCCATGGGCGACGGGAGTTGCTTTCCATCAGGTGACCCGTTTGCTCGTTTGCCCCCTTATTTAAAAAAAAATTTAACCATACCACTATCTCCTCATAGAAGCTTAGAACACTCTTGCTCCGTTAATGATTCATTACTTCCCTAATTATATACGTATTACAAGTTTCCTCAACATTTTAATTAGAGGGTTGTTCGAGAAATTTTATACAAGCCTATTTCGTAATCATTACAAGACGCAAGCTTCCTTAAATTACGCAACAAGTTAACAAAACAAATCCCTGGGAATTTATGATACCTTGCCTCTTAACTCTGATTGTAATTAAGGTGTTAGGTGTAAATGAGTGCCCTATAAAAGTAATTAGTTCGAGGCACTTCTATTACCGTGTTTTCATTGTCTACGTTCTAGTTTTATGGTAGAGGCTAGAGCTTTTCGTACTGCTTTTTTAATGGATACTAAGTAAGCGTCCGCATTTAAGAAAAGTTTATGAAGTATATAATGGGTAATTATTCTGAAGCTTTTTTTTCTAATTTTTGGTTTTTATTAATAAGCCTAAAAGCTGAACAAAGTTGGTATGAAGATAATTTGAAACCGCGTAAAGGACAAAATATTATGATAATAGTGTTGTTGCTGAGATAGGAAGATGTATTATTATTATAGATATATTGACTGTTCCGGCAAACGATTATTTCATTGAAGTGACTAAATAAGTATGTTACCATGGCAACGTTCGTCGCGATCCCGTCGCACAAACAATGGTCACAGTCAGTCTTGAGTTGTACTCTTGTACTACTTGTAATACTTGTAATAATTTACTATTATTTATTCAACAAATGCACTTATCAATATAAAAAGTAGCCAGTAGCCGATTCTCAGACCTACTGAACATGCATATAAAATTTGGTAAAAATCAGTAAAGCCATTTCGGAGGAGTACGGTAACTAACATTGTAATTTGTGACATGAGAATTAAATATAAGAGAAGATTTATAGTTTTTCGTGATATAAAAAATATATCGGGACAACCACGTTGCTGGCGACATCTAGTATTATATTTAAACATAGTAAGTAACTTCTAAAGATAATATCGTTACCACGTGGCTGAAGACACAGGAAACAGACTATAAAAAGAAATCATCTGTAATTAAACTCGAAAACAATCGCTAGTGATTCTATTAACAACAAATGAGCCATAAAATATGCGACATACACAATAGGAAACATACACACATAGAAATAGGAAAATATCGGCCAAGTACCAGTTGGCCTCGCACACGCAGGGTTCCGTACCATTATAGAGTAAAAGAAGGCAAAAATTGTGTTCTTTTTGTTAACTAATTTAATTATTTAATTCATTTTAATTTTATAATTTATCATTGAAGTACAAATGAGTACTTTGTGAACATTTCAAGTGCAAGTCAAAAAATAGCAAAAAAAAACAAGTTTGTTGTATGGGAGCCCCCCAACAATAAATATTGAAAAAAACTATATATTTAAGCTTTTTCAGTATTTGTTGTTATAGCGACAACATAATAATATTTTATAACGAGCTTTTACCCGCAGCTTCGCTCGCGTTAAGAAGTATTATTATATTATACAAACTTTCATCCCCTATTTTACCACCTTAGGGGGAGGATTTTTTCAAATCCTTTCTTAGCGGATGCCTGCGTCATAACACCTACCTGCATGCCAAGTTTCAGCCCGATCCGTCCAGTGGTTTGGGCTGTGCGTTGATAGATCACTATGTCAATCAGTCAGTCACCTTTGAGTTTTATATATATATAGATATCTGCAGTTGTCGCTATAACCTACGTCCTACACAATCTATGAAAATTTCAGAAGTCTAGCTATAGCGGTTCTTGAGATCCATCCTGGAGACAGACGGACGGACATTGAAGTCTTAATAATAGGTCACGTTTTTATCCTTTGGGTACGGAACCCTAGAAATGCTATTGTTTGGTTACGCAAGGTTATGAAATATAGATGTTATTGTCTTCATGTCGTAATTATTAGAATAACTTGAGTTGAATATTCCATTATGATCAGACATATTATATTTTCCATTATTATTAGACATTATTTTACTGCTTGCGATGATATTATGAAAATAGTTTAATTTTGTTTTACTGTGTCTAGCTGCCTCATTTACTTCATTTTTTAAAATTAAATAAGGGGGCAAACGAGCAAACGGGTCACCAGATGGTAAGAAACTACCGTCGCCCATGGACACTCGCAACATTAGAAGAGCTGCAGGCGCGTTGCCGGCCTATGATAATGTTAAGTAAAATCTGAACTATGAAGTAATGATGATTCAAAGTTCAAACATAACGATTTTTCGTTCAACGACTGAAGTTATAAAAATATGCCTAGATGTTTACCATCAACTTAAAAATATAATATAGGGAGCCAAACAATATCACCTACTATTTTTAACAAACTTTTGTCAATCGGTTTTGTAGTTATTGAGATCTTTGATAAGCCTAGTAGGTGATTAATCGGTTGAGTTGTTAAAACAAAAGATAATAATTAATGAAATATCAGGATTATAAACGATTTTCTATGTTCATGTTCTCGGAAATATACCATTTACCTAGTAACTGTTTTTGTCTTCGACATTAATGACTTTTATTTTATGTAGAGCCACCAGCTCCAAAATCTACAAATCCCACAGAAATGGATCTAGTTAGAACCGCCATGTCGCTCCAATTTGTATGAACACGAGCGTGTCACTTTTTTCATACCTACTGTGACGTCACAAGAGCGCTTTAGTGATGGGAATACCCGTACGCGCGTAATCGATTCGAAGGCATCGCCGCGCCCCGTTTCTTTTGCCACTTAAATAGGTATATCGATTTTTAATCAATTATTATTATTCGATTAATATACAGAGGAATTATAAATCTATAGATACGTGCTTACCAGGACAGCTAGTAATATATTATATTATTCTAAACTAAATCACTAAACAGGAACATAAATACATATTACATAAAATATAATAACTGAGTCACAAAATATACCAAAGCGAACATTATCATTCCTCTGTTTCATGTCTGTTTCGAAAATCGATTAATTAGAATCGATAATATGTACAACACTATTTGCTTCATTTGACAGAAAAATGAGAATATTGAATGTACCTCGAAACTAAGCAATGAGTGAAATTATCGATTGTTTTATTTCCATTGCGCGTTCAATAGCGGACAAACAGAACGGGCTCTTTAATTTTCTAACTAAAGCGGCAATGTATTATGAATCATGCGGTACACACGCAGTTACGTAGATTTTATAGTAAAAATTACAACCACCCACGATTAACATTAAATAATTGATTTTAAAATAAAGGACACATGATTTAATAATACAATTACTTACCGATGATAAGAAACGTATCCACTATTTAGACCAACGTTTCTAGTCGAATTTCCACAGCCTAATACGGCACAATTAGACATTTTTAGAATTCCGATTGACGTCCGATTCCGATAACGGTGGAGCGCAGACTAAAGAACAGACTTTTGAAAGATTGACATTGTACGACGTTTGGAAACGCGATGGCACGCGAAGTACATACACATGGCCTATCTAACAAGATCCATTTCTGTGACAAATCCTAACATTACATCTACATTTTAGTCCAAAACATCATTAATGATATTATATTTAAATGTAATATATATTACAATATACATAATTTGTAGCAAATATTGTATCAACTTGAAGAATATTCAAGTGTGCCAAATAACATAAAAATTGCTCCAGTAGTTCTTAATTCTTAATCTAATAAGCAATTTCATATCATTTTCCCCGTTTTATCCACATTTTCCTCTATTTCTTCGCTCCTATCCTTCCTCGATAAATGGGCTATCTAACTGTAAGAATTTTTCAAATCGGTCCAGTAGTTCCTGAGATTAGCGCGTTCAAACAAACAAACTATTCCGCTTTATAATATTAGTATACTTACTTAGATTATGATAATACTAGATGACGTCCGCAACTCCGTTGCGCCAAAATTCGTTTATCGCGAGAGAACTGTACATTTTTCTGGGGTAAAAAGTATCCTATATCCTTTCCCGGGACTCAGAGTATTTACATACCAAATTTACACAACATCAGTACAGGGGTTTTGGCGTGAAGAGGTAACAGACAGACAGACAGACACACTGACGCTGGACAGACAGACTGACAGACACACTGACACTGGACAGACAGACAGACAGACACACTGACGCTGGACAGACAGACTGACAGACACACTGACACTGGACAGACAGACTGACAGACACACTTTCGCATTTATAATATTAGTATGGAAGTATGGATAGTATGGAATTATGGATGCGTCAATGTATTCACTTAATGATAACGATTCGCTTAATGACGGAGGTCATTATCGCCATCAAATGGAAGTATTATTCCGTATCATTGATCATAATATTAACAAATATTGCTTACCGTGATAATTAATCGTCCATATTATATTATCCTTATATAATTTATAAATCTTCTATACGTGTGTTATTCAGTGAACTAATCATAAACGGATATACCGATTTTGATGAAACGTTTAATTTAAATAGGTTCGAGTATTAATTTTATTTAAATTTAAGTTAAATAATTGTTTATTAATGTCTCTTAGTGTTGCTATTAGTGTAAATAAGCATAGCACTTATAATTTATAATATTATTATTTACCAAACAACTTCTAAAACGTCTAAAAGTTCACTCAACTATATATAATAGACGGACATACTACAGACCACGAACTAGAAATGTCTTAAGATATTAATTACTTAGTTTTTCTCGTGTAGTAGTTAAAACGGGGTCAGTTTAAGACAGAAGATAAAATGGAACACTTGTTAGTTAAAAGCTAGGAGCCCTATTCGTTAACACTGGACGTGTTTTATTGTTGTACGTTATATTCGAATAAAAGGAAATTAATGGCCATATCACTACTATTTGCGATATAAATCAAACGAATTTAGAACTAAGCATTCAATAGCTTTGTCCACACCATGCCTTTTTCTGTTCGTCAAGGGCATGCGTTATAGCGCAGTCAACAGCGAACGTAAGGCGTGCCCGCGACGCATGCCCTCTGACCGAAAAAAACAAAAATGACAATGTTGGCGTTGCGTTCGTTGACGCATTCAATTATCGAATGTGCCAAAACGAAAGTTGAATGAATGAAGATGACGAAAATTGAAGACGAAAGCGCATAGTGTGGACATAGCTATAATAATTATCAAAGTTTATTATTTCCGTGCAAGTAGACGATAAAGCCCGTCACAGACTTAAGCTATAATATATATTTATATATCTATTTATAGCTAGACATATTTTCTATACTAAATCCACATGCCACAGAAATATATATTATAGCTGAGTGTGTGGTCACGCGAAATTAGTATAGAAAATATATATTAATATGCCGAGCTATAAATATATTAATATATATTATAGCTAAGTATGTAACGGGCTTCATCATCCAAGCGTTGCTACCAAGTTTTTCTGTTGGTGACTCAGGTGAGTTAATTTAATTGTATAGAACTAATAAAAGTAATACTTAGAATGATGATGGGTACCGCCTTTAGAGGTAAATAAATTTCTATAGAGCCATTTTATGACCTGGGCTATGTGCATAGATCAAAATGAAACAACCTAGGACCTAGGTCATGAAGTAGTATTTTATTTTATTTTTTTCGGTCGCGGTCCCTTGCCGCGAGGATCGAAAAGTCGGTTCATTTGCGTTCAGATTTGTGAATAGTAATAATATGTCATCGCTCAAAAATTGTAGGCCGTAACCTAACATAAAACATTTACCGTCTTACTACAAAGATTTAAGAGGGCGACTAACCCAAAAAATAGTGCGTATTTAATTTTTAGAAAAATAATTATGAGTTTTAAGTACTTACTTCAAAACGTTTTAAGAGGGCGACTAACCACAAAAATCAAACATCGTCCTTCTCTCTTCACACTCACGCCCGTCTTTCATATGCCAGGTGAAAAAGGACGACGCGGATTCATCGCCAAATTAGTTTTCTCTCAATAACTCGATAAATATACAACATTTTAAAAATCCGCTAGGTCGATCTCTCAATGATAGAATTTTATACAATGTGGTTAAAATATTAACTTAGTTCAATGCACGGTTATAGCAATAAATGAAAAAATAGTTAAAATTAGATGCATCTTTGTGATTTTTTTCTATCGAGAAAACTTATGATATCGTGTTTTTGCTCAGATCGAATTCTTGGAAATATTTTTTTTTATTATTAAATAAGGGGGCAAACGAGCAAACGGGTCACCTGATGGTAAGCAACTACCGTCGCCCATGGACACTCGCAACATCAGAAGAGCTGCAGGTGCGTTGCCGGCCTTTTAAGAGGGAATATGCTCTTTTCTTGAAGGTTTGCAGGTCGTATCGGTCCGAATATAATGTAGTATCTAATTTTAGAAAATGAAACAATTCGGGGCTTATTTTCAAGTATAAAAATTAATTATAAAATCGAAATTAGGGTTAGCCGCCCCCTTAAATACCTGTTGAACAGTTGATTAGAAAAAAATCAGTACAAAATGGTCTCATAACAACTGTTCAAAGATATTTAGATCTTTTGTGATAATACCGTTAATATATACACATCAATATTACATTTTTAGGGTTCCGTACCTCAAAAGGAAAAAACGGAACCCTTATAGGATCACTTTGTTGTCCGTCTGTCCGTCTGTCAAGACCCTTTTTCTCAGGAACGCGTGGAGGTATGAAGCTGAAATTTATATCAATTACTCAAGTCTACTGTCCCTTGAAGCTGTGAAAAAATCAAACTTCTAAGCCAACGCAATCAAAAGATACAGCCGTTTATGCCGCAAATTTTCGACACTTGCAAGGGAATCAAAACCTACAGGGTGCTTCCCGTGAACTCAGAATCTTGAAATTTGGTACGAAGCAACGTCTTATAGCATAGATAAAGGAAAAATTACGAAAACCATAAATTTTTAGTTACATCACATAATATATTTTTTTTAATAATTTTAAACTTACTACCCATTTCCTCATAAACGCGTAGAGGTATTAAATTGAAATTCATACCAAATACTCAGGTCTATAATACCTTTAAGCTGTCGGAACCCTCGGTGCGCGAGTCCGACTCGCACTTGGCCGGTTTTTTTTTTACATACATACACTTCTGAAATACCGCAGTCGTAGTCACGTGTAACCTACACTTTTATTATTACCCTCTTTTTATGCTATTACCTCCACATACACATTAAAGGACACTAAACAATCATAAATAAATTCCTTATCTTTATTCTCCCCCACATAAAATCTAAGGTATGGCGGCAATTATAATTTTATTCCTCTACCGCCGTTCAATATTTCAAGTTACGCACCTCGGAGTACGACAACGTCACGCGTTCACCTTTAATAGTACACCATTAAGAACGTTATGCTCCTAAATTGGAAGCGCTTAGCGTTATGGTACGACCATAACCCTCACGACTAACAACTAGGTAATGTTATAGAGATTTTATTTCCGTTTCATTATCTGTTTTATGTTTGGTTTTTGGAGCTGTAGACGGATAAGATAAAAGTTTAATTTGAGACTTGAGTTATTTTAATGATATGGAATTGTTTTGCAATGGATTTTACATTCAAATAAGACTTTACTAAATTTGCCAAATTATTATACTTAATCTACGAATAATATATATATTTTTTTATTTATTTAAAACACTTTATGCAAATATTTACATAGGCGGGCTTAATGCCGTGTGGCATTCTCTACCAGCCAACCTTAGGGTGATGATGAAAGTGTAGAATAGGCGCATTCTAAGACTGAATTGGTTTATTATTCGTAGTTTTTATTATTCGTAGTACTTAATTATAATATTCCATATTTCGTAACCAGTGCTTGTATGTTGCTTTCATTGATTTTAAGCACCAAATCTTTAAATCCCAGCTAAGATTAACCACGATAGTAAGGCAAGTTCCAAATTCTACGATATTAATCCAAAATGGAGGCCTAGTCCGTTTTCTGTAGACGTACATCACACGTAATGATTGTACCACATTGTACCCAACAGCCTACTAAATGTTGGCCGCATCCATTAAATTTAACGTCCCATACAAAAAGGGAAAACATGATTGCGACAAAACACCACATTTTGTCTAAATGAGTTTTGGGAACGGAGCCAAAGGAAAGCTATGATGCGCTTGTAACATTAATATTAATTAGCATTATTAGATGGACTTAAATGGGGCGAAATAAGTTAGGTTGATTAATAATATTAATGTCAGTCTGTCCTGCGATTATTTTTTTTTATTAATTACATAACTCAGTAAGAAATATAAAAAACAGTGAGGGTTTAACACGAGCAGCGGGGATAAAATGGTCACATTTAACAATTCCTCTCAATCGATTCAGCAAATGAATTGTCAAAACTGTCAAACTGACAAATGTAAAATTAGTTCGAAATTACTAGACAATATAGACATGAATTGCAAGCAGACTTGCATTTTGCGATTTAAAATTATTATTTTTAGCAAAAAATTAAAACCGACTTCTAAAGTAAAACCAATAATAATATGAACTAAAAAGTATTAAATAACTCTTACTCTATAATAGTGCCTTTTTCAGAATTCGTCTAAATCTCAACTATTTCTGTACATACTACAGTCTTCATTACTTTGAAGTCGGTAACAGCTAATTTTATCGTGAGTTCAGTCAATGTCAGAATATCTGAAGCTTTTGGGACTGGTACCGACTTCAAAGTAATGAAGACTGTTGTATGTACAGAAATAGTTCAGATTTAGACGAATTCTGAAAAAGGCACTATTATAGAGTAAGAGTTATTTAATACTTTTTAACCGACTTCCAAAAAACGAGGAGGTTATATATTCGGCTGTGGATATTTTTATTTTTTTTTTGTATGTTCGACCACTACTCCGCCGTTTGTGAACCGATTTTCAAAATTTTTGTTTTGTTATATTAGGTTTGACTCCAATTTGGTCCCATTTTCACAAAAGTGGTGATCTGATGATGGGATCCATGAGTAATCGAGGAACTCCTCAAAATTTATATAGAAACATATGGTGATTTTTGTTTTATGAGAAGCATCCTAAGCATATTCTACCAAAACGCAAGATTTTGCACCAAGGTATACTATGGTTCCGAAGACACTAAGAGAACTCCGGATTCCTTATAGACACAAGTTTGGGGGTTTAGGCGTTGTTTTAAGAACTGAAAGCATATGCTACTATGCAAATTACATTCATCATCATCATCATCATCATCATCACTACCATGTCAGGGTCACCAATGTCACAACTCACATGGTTGTATACGGATACAATATACACACAACACCATAAAATATCATCAGTCATCACGTTATGTCATTTATTTGGTACATTCCAAAGCGATTTTAATAGAAAAATATATACTTAATGTTGTTTCAAAATACATAATATTTCAAGTACCACAAAATTGAACATAAGTAACAAATTCAACCTTTACTCCAGAGCGTAAGGCACACATTTGGGTTGGACTGAAGGAAACGGGTCACTATGGAAAAAATACTTACAAAATTTTTCGTCCAAATTTTAACCTCTTATAACCACCCCTTTTGAATACACCAATCGATAGGGGGCGCCAAGGGGAGTAACAAAGCTCAACTATTTCTGTACTCAATCTTCATAATTTTGAAGTCGGTGCCAGTTCCAAAAGTTTCAAATATTCTGTCAGAGAACTAAAGATTCAGCTATCTGGTACCGACTTCAAAATGATGAAGATTGAGTACAGAAATAGTTGAGGTTTAGCCGAATTCGGAAAAAGGCACTATTAGATAGGAAAAATTATTTAATACTTTTTAGTTCATATTATAAGGATGTTATTATTGTTTTTACCCTGGAAGTCGGTTTTAATTTTTTGTTAAAAATGATTAGTTCATATTAATATTGTTTTTACCTTTGAAGTTGGTTTTAATTTTTTTGTTAAAAATAATAATTTCACTCTTTTTAATATCTACAAGATAAGGCTTTATGCGTAAATAACCACTACGAAAGTCAACTATTCATATTATGTTACTGTAAGCGAAATTGTGGTAAATGCTTGCAGTTATCTAAGCGATGCTGCAATTTAAACACATTTATCTTTAAAGGTTCAGGAGTTCTGTTCAGTACTTTAGACCAAGAGACACCTTCGTATGAACTTTCTCTTATTCGTAACATATGTTTAAGTTACTAGAAACAACATTTTAACCACTATGAGTCTTTTGATAAATTTCAAGGACCTCAATTGCTCATAGATCCCATCATCAGCTCACCACTTTCGTAATTATTATACAAAATCAAAATTATATCCTATACAACAACAAAAGAATTTTGAAAATCGGTTCACAAACAGCGAAATAATCATCAAAAACATCTGCTTCGATGCAAAATATCACGAAAAGCATCAATAATTGGGCCATAATGTGATGACCCATGGCATAATTATGATTGTAATGATGATAATCAATTAAATTGATGTGTTGGCTTATGCTTTTAGTTGTTTAAACAACGCCGAAATCCCCGAATCTGTATCTATAAGGATTCAAAAGTTCTGTTGGGTACCTTTGGATCCAGGGTATAACCTGGTGCGAAATCTTACTTTTTGGTAGCATTTACCTCACATGCTTCAGAAAAAATCAAAATCACTATATGTTTCCATACAAATTTCAAGGAGTCCCCTCGATTCCTCCAGGATCTCATCATCAGATCACCACTTTTGTGAACATGGTACCAAATTCGAGTTAAACCCAAAAACCCAACACAAAAAGAATTTTGAAAATCGGATTACAAACGGCTGAGTTTTTTTTTTTGTATGTTCAACGATAACGTTGAACATACAAAAAAAAAAGATTCATACAGCCGAACGTATAACCTCCTCCTTTTTGGAAGTCGGTAAAAAAATGAATCATATTATTATGATTCATAATATTATGATTCTCCAAAGCGACCATTTTAGCCCCGCAGAACGTCAAGCTCTCTGTATATTATCTTCTATCTACTCTCTAGTCTACTTTCTTATTATTTTTAATCAAAAGACAAATCAATCATATCAATTTTATTGCTTTAATATGGCCGATATAACACACATACATAAATAGTGATTTTATTAGGTATTCTGAGTAAAAATGAAGTAGTGACGACCTCTGTGGCTCAATTGGTTGAGTGTGTGGCAGATTAAGCCGGGGGTTGCGGGTTCGAATTCCGCGCGCCTACGTAACAAAATGTTTCTGGGTTCTGGATGTGTATTTAATATATTTCCGTTATCTGGTACCTATAACACAAGTCCTTCAGGTATTTAGCACGGGGCCAGACTGACGTGGTGTGAAGCGTCCACAGATATTATTATTATATTATTAACTATATTTTAGTAATCTGTTGTACAGAACATAAGAAAACTTACCCAGTTGTACCAGTTCCAGTCGTTTGTCAGTGATGAAGTGCCAGGGGAAGGCCTTGCAGAAGCTGGCCACACCAATCCTGAGGTCAGTGACCTTGGTGGACGAGGCCAAGTTACCGTCGCTGGCCTCACAGTTCTCCTCCTTGGACTTCTGGCGCGAGGACACTGCGCTTATGTCGTATCTGTTGAAATATAACGCTGTCAGCAAATGTGTCTCTCAATTCGTGGAGGGTAAAAAATGGACCAAATTCCTGGCACCATTCAAAACTTTTTGCTTTGCTGAGTTCAACCCCATTCACAGAATCCGGTCCTCATATTTTGCATACTCCACTCCACTCAATGCCTGCTCTATCCCACAAAATAACGAAAAGTCATAATCGTGACCATATTGTAATTAAACAATCACAAAAAGCCAAAATTTAAATCACTCTTAGCAGAACACAGCCGAAACTTTTTACCAAATAAAATCATTTTACTAATAAAATTAACTTTTCTTTTTCATCTAATCTATTATACGTCATCCGTGAAATAAGAACAATTCTAATAATGTTCATTTTTAATTTCCATATTAAAATTGTCTCGTAATTGTTAGACTCGTTTCGCAGTGAAATAATTATGACCATTAAAATCTTAAGCCTGACTTTCATTGTTATATCAGATGAAGGAGACATTTCACGACGACTAAGTGTTTCCAGCATATTTTACGACATTTAATGGATTTTAGTATTATTTTTATACCATTTAACTGCTTTACTTTGCATTTTATATAAAATATATCCAATATTTTAATTGTTCATTTTATTTGAAAGTTGCAATTTGGCAAATGGTAATATTTACTCAACAAATAGCTAAAAAATTGTACTTATATCATCTGTAAATGTGGTTTAGTAGACTGTATCAGTGCATTGGGCAACGGGCATTACTAAGGGTAGGCATCAGTTCCTGTAGAGAGCTAAGCACCTAATCGTGAAAAGAATGGCTTATATGCATTTGAAATATCAAATTCGATATTACAATTATGAAGCAACGAGCTTTTGCCCGCGGCTTCGCTCGCGTTAAGAAGTATTATTATATACCAACGTTCATCCCCTATTTGAACCCCTTGGGGTTGGAATTTATCAAAACCCTTTCTTAGCGGATGCCTACGTTATAACATCTACCTGCATGCCAAATTTCAGCCCGATCCGTCCAGTGGTTTGGGCTGTGCGTTGATAGATCACTATGTCAATCAGTCAGTCACCTTTGAGTTTTATATATATAGATACTTGAGCTCATCCCTCAGTTCACTAAGGTCAAACTGGAGCTTACAATATAGTTAAAATATGTCTTCCTAAACTATTATCCGCATTTTAACGACAAAGCAACAACTCAACATTTCTACTCACCTAAACCTCCTAGGATCATTTGAATAGCTTATCAGTCTTATATCCGTGTGTGTGTTGTATAGTTTCAGCGCGATTGCCTTCAGGCTACCCACAAGGAGGTAGGCGACGGGCTCGCTCTCTGTAGTGAGGTGCAGCTGGATTTCCCCGGCCTGTGACGTCGTGCACACAAACGCTGCCTCGTTTTCTCTTGACTCGTCTTTTAGCATGTCATCCTGGGAGAGAATAGTTAATTAGTAGAGTAAATTGGTAATAGATATTATTGGAGTTTTCGAGGATTGTACATGTGTAATATATTTAATTATAATCATGTAAGTTCTGGTAGAGTAGCAAGAGATCGGTCATCATGGCATTCATTGAGAGAGGTCTATGTCCAGCAGTAAACGAATATAGGCTGTGCTGATTTGATTGATTTATTGATATACTTAAGTTTGAACTTATATCAATCAATCAATCAAATCAGCCTATGCCCTATAGATTCAAACTAGAGTTTGAAATTAATTTTTCAAAAAAGTTTTAAAATATTTTGACTTATTATAGGGTACTAGATTACATCCGCAACTCTGGCCAAAATTCCATTATCGCGCCGGAACCGTCCATTTTTCCGGGAGTATCTTATATTCTTTCCCGAGACTCAAAGTATCCCCATACCTTTAAAAAAATCGGTTCAGCGGTTTGGGCGTGAAGAGGTGACAGACACACAGACACACTTTCGGATTTATATTATTAGTATGGATATATTAAGCTTTATGAAAAACCTCGTCTTTTTCTCATAATTGTAATCTACATTACTTAATATTTATGTCTATCTGTTATTTATTACGCTAAAACTGCTGAACCAATTCGGCATGAAATTAACTGGTTACTTTTGTCTTGGAGAAAAAGTATACCGCGCGTTAAACGTATTACTTCTCATTGTCTGGCAACATCTAGTAAGAAACAAATCTCTATTTAAATCCTTAACAGGTTAATACCTAAATTAGCTACTTCAATTAAAGTTTCCATAAAATATGAGCTGCTAGACCCAAGGGGTGGGAAGGTATCGTGTGTTCCCTCGGGGTTATCCTTTGTGATGTCATCCATATTGAAGATCGGACTAATAGAACCTTGTTTATGGAATACAAATTAATTAAGACGGAATAACCATTAATATTAAATTCCGCTGAGATGCCATCTGTGTTTATTATACTTTTGTATATTATCTTAGATATAGCTATTATTATGGTTTTGCTTGAAGTTGTTTATGTCGCAGTCGACTGGTTAAAAAAGCCATTCAATCAAACGGCTAGCCTTTTGACTGAACAACGACATTCAATCACACGGCTATGCGTCGTTTAGCCGTGCGATGTGTGTGTGCATGTGTGTAAGTTAAGTGCAATAATTACACAAGCGTAATAATAACAAGCAGATTAATAATTGTATATTTACTCATTTGGAACACGATTGCAATAAGTACCTACCTTGGTGATGCATTTCATAATAATATTTATCCCGTAATTTATCCTCGAATATTAGTTTAAATTTTGATTCACTCGTATGTAATCCCATAGTTTCTGTCTCTTTAATAATACAAGTGTAACGTATATTTACGAAAAATATCTTTATACAATTGTTCCACAATACACCGGCTAGTTGACGCCATATTGTAAACAAAACGCACCTAGCGCGGTGGTGAGCGCTGAACTAATTCAATCAAACGGCGGCTTTTGAATCAGTGTTGAACGACGTTTTGAGCGACTTAAAAATTCAATTAAAACGTGGGATTGAATGGCGTTGTTCAGTCAAAGGGCTAGCTGTTTGATTGAACGGCTATTTAAACCAGTTGGCTGTGAAATACATAATACATAAAATGGGGGATATAATAACAAAATAAATAGTAATATTAGTCAGCGTTGCCGAACGAAGTTACAACTTCGTTCCACCGAAATTCGTTACTAGCAACTTACCTTCCTATTGTGCTTTTCTAGGACTTTAGTATACGTCAAATTGTATGAAAATTTAGTTGCCGAACCGGTGGTAGGCAACGTAGTTTCTTCGTTCGACTTTTAAACAGGGTATCATGATACCCATTTTGAATAAAAAGATATTTTATTTTATTTTATTTATAATTGGTTCAGGGATAAAGACACTCTTTCATATTTTAAATATTACTACAGAATGTGAATTATTAATTGGGCTTAAAACTTGAAAATATCTAAAGTTAGTTGGTACAACAACTCTTTCGAATTCAGTCATTGAAAATTTTGATCGATTGTTTAATGTTTTTATTAGGTACATTACACAATGCGTTATTTCTGTTTTAAATAGAATACTCAAGTTCGTTCACATATAAATAATATTATAACTATACATAAACTAGCTAACATCAAGTCTGTTTTATCCGTTCTGCAAAAACTTTAAAATTCGCATAACGAAGTTTTAGTAAACACGCTCGCAGCTAAAAGCTAACTTTTGTCATTTGGAATTCAAAAACAGCAGTAAACAATATGACTTTGGTATCTATTTTGGAGCAAGGCCAAAATAAGAAATAGTATGAACTATGAATGCTTTTGTAGTATTCTATTAGGATCTTATGGCAATTAATCGTTACGGAGGCGTGGCTACGAAATAAATGTCCCTCAAAACGACATCATACTCACATCATCATACTTATTGAAATGACATAGTGATACTTGAATGATTGACGGCTACGAATAATAAAAACTAAGGAAGAGTACCTAACTGTGTCAAAAAATTTGTTCCGATTCTACAAAATGTGACCCGAATACATGCATACTTTATGCATAAAGAGGCCCGAATTTTGTGTAATTATAGAATTGACAATTATTGTCAACGGCTTTATTTTGTCAATTTGAATGTAGTGTTTCGTAGCTTTTGTCATATTATTTAAGTGTGCAAAAAGAACCTTGATAAACATTAAAAAAGGATTGAAATGTGGGAGTTACGTTTCCTTAGTTTTTATTATTCGTAGATTGACGGTCAATGAACTATAAGTACATATCTTTTATCTTTAAACGAACAATTCTTGTATATATATATATATATATATATATATATATATATATATATATATAATCTAACGATTTTCATGAAATTTAGTATATAGGGGGTTTCGGGGACGATAAATCGATCTGTTTTATCGAATACCAAGCAAAGCTTGTACAAATAGTTATATTATTATGCTGGCTTCTCACAGGGCGTAATATCACGAGCCGCACCACGCCAGCTCGAGCTACGTGCCGTGTGCACGGGCTGGCTTGTTTATATTGTAGGGTGGGTGCCACCTTTAACAATGCCTAAACTGCCTAAGACTTTATAGGTTGACGACAGACTTGTAGATAATATTATGTGCGTTGACCGTCGGTGTTGACACCGATATGTATAAAATATCAGCGCTGTATACGCGTTATTAAAAAACGGTTACTAGAATTTCATACATCTCAGGCCATCAGCGCCGAAGGTGTGCGTGCGGTCGGCGTAAAGAGCCCCACACAATAACAGTTCACCGGCAGGCCGCCGCCTATAGAGCGCAAACTCACAGTTGCCCTGACGATTTTGTAGGTTTTTTTTATCGACGGTCAATGATGAATGACTGTCAGGCAGCCTGCCGACCAGAGCCTGCAGGCGGACTGTTTATGTGTGGGACACTTAAGACTAAAATCAGCCAAACTGCTCTATGCTTTATGCTATGCTCTATCTATAATAATTTTATTTGGGCATTATCACAGACATAAGGATTATGTAATTTAGTCACCTGATCATGTAACACGTCGTGTACGCTGTCGAGGGTCGTCAGAAATTCAGTCAGATTAGTACCCAGGCATTTGAAGGCACGTTCGAGTCGACAGTTGTGGGAGAATGCGGTCAGAATTAAATATTCCCCTAACTTCGCCATGAAGTCCTTTGTACATACGCCTGGAACAAAAATGCTAATTAGGCACCCTGTGTAACATAAAAGAAGGAAACAGCTACGTTTGCAAAACTAGCAGCAAATGACTGGATGTAGTGGGTAACTACAATTTTTTTGTTTTTTTACATAAATTCAAGCTTAAGGACTGGAAAATTGGTTTTAAATGAAATAAAAATCGACCAAGTGCGAGTTAGACTCGCGCACGAAGGTTTCCGTACCACAATAGAGAAAAAATAGGCTGAAAATTGTGTTTTTTGTATGGGAGCCCCCTAAATTATTTAATTTACTTAAATTTTATTACTAATTATTAAAGTACAAATACTACTAAGTATTTCGTGAACATTTCAAGTGCCTATGTATTGCCGTTATCAATATCGACCAAAAAAATAGAAAAAAAATCACGTTTGTTGTATGGGAGCCCCCCTTAAATATATATTTTTTTTTAGTATTTGTTGTTATAGCGGCAACAGATATTATGCACAATCTGTGAAAATTTCAGAAGTCTAGTTATAACGGTTCTTGAGTTACAGCCTGGAGACACACAGGCAGACAGACAGACAGACGGACAGATATCGAAGTCTTAGTAATAGGGTCCCGTTTTTACCCTTTGGGTACGGAACCCTAAAAATGGGTTATATGTATAGCCAAATATATTTCTTGACGATATTTATCACTAGCTGTCGCCCGCGACTTCGTCCGCGGCAATAATATTATTATAGTAGTATGTCTGCAGGCTGATATATCTCAGCATCGAGCGAGCTAGAAAGGTGAAATTACAAAATATGTATGAACAAATATAAAAATTTAAAATATATCCTCCTCCTTTATTGAAAGTCGGTTAAAAGGTAGCCTAAGTTACTCCTTATTATATCCGCTATATATGTATAGATAATATTATTTTTCTATTTGGGCTTGTAGTGCGATCCTTTTGCAAACAATAACAAAGTCTGCTTAATTTATAACTTGATTCTAATTTTATGAACAAACAAAGTAATTAAACAGAGCTAAACTGTGCACTCATTTTTCAAGAATTAAGAGGATACACCGGGGGCGAGAGAAATTGAAAATAGGTATTTGAAAATGTATTGCTGTCTCACCAATCTCAAGTCTCCCACTGCAGAGCGCGATAGAGACAACACGACAAAAGTTCTAATAAAAGAACAGAAAATCTTCGATTCGTTGTCCGCTGATTCCTTCTCCAAAACTTAACTGATTTTAGTACTTTTTTCATCAAGAATTAAAGCAAGGCTTGAGCTGTGTTCCTATGTTTTATTAATTTTTTTGTATATTTTAGCCAGTTTTGTTTTATGGGTGTTTGAACACAGAGGAAAATCTGGCCATTTTTTGGGTTTTTGGACGTTCTTATCTTTTTTAATAATAAAATTATGAAAAAAAAAAAGAAAACATAGGGACATGCTTTTAGTAGCCGTAGATATTGAGGAAAAAAATCATAACTCTACCGGCATTATCCAGGGAGAAAACAGGGGACAGCGTTTGTATGGAAAAACGGCGGTGTGGACTCCTCTTAAGAAGCCGCCAAAAACAGCTAATCTCGTCGAATAAACTCGCTACGCCTTTCATTTCGAGGATTTTTATAGCTCCCTAAACCTTGTTTATTCTGCCCGCATTTCCATAATGGTGTTTTAAATCAATATAAAAATAACACAAAAACATAATTTGGCGAAAAACAAAGAGGAGAAGAATTCGATTCGAGGAAAGAAAAGTAATTCGTGAATAAAGGAATCCCCCGTAAGTTTGTAAGTCACTTTTAAACCTGTCAACAGGGCGAAAGTCTTGAGAAGTTTTACCGCGTTTTGTCCTTAGCGTTTTCACTTTTCTTTGTTTTCCTAAAACAAAGTGGAACTTCTTGTGTCGGCGCCTGTTGAACTATGTTAAATTACCCCTAAACTTCGAGAAGTACTAAATCTTTCGAAGTAACATTATGTCCTCCCCTTTATACGTTAAGCCAATATCAAACGTTGATGATAATATAATAATCCAATATTATATAGAGTTAAGATATAAAGGTATGTTTCATCTTTAGAAAGACGGGGAAATTTCTGAAGAATTCGTTTAAATTTGATGTATAAAAAAACATTACTTTCTATTCAAAATTGTAATGAACCGCTCTCTTTGTATATTTTTATAATTTTACCTATTTTAGAATTAATATTCATAAATATAACTACTAACTATTAAGTAAAGAAACAATAATTGAAGACACGAGTGGATGAACCGGACAACGAACATTTTGCAACGTAAGAGCAATTACTCATTTTTTTCCCTTATAATTTAAACAAACCTTCTAACTTGCCTACTCCATCATCTATCTAATATATTTATCTATACATAAACTCCACATTTTTTTAATGTTGAAATCATTTTCCCGGCCTCCATTTATGCAAAAAAGTCAGTTTTCAAATTGTTAACTCGCCTCATATACTCATGTCTTCAGTTATGACATTTAAATATCGTTAGGGTGTCTCACACACACTCCGCCAGTTATTTACACTTTCAACGCAAATCCTATTCAAATCGTGAAAGTGCCAATAACTGGGTGGTTTAACCTACGCAAATATTGTTTATCGACACTCACTGTCCGTTGCACGCACGGCGTCGTATATCTCCTGTAGGTAGGCATAGTTCCTGCACGACCTCACATCATCCGGTAGCCTGCGTCTGAAAAAAAGTAGAAATAAAAAAATAGAACAAGCTACAAGGATGTTTTTATGTAATTTTTAGTCGCGTACAACTAAATGAATAAATGGTTATAGTTGCGAAGCAAAAAAAAATGTTGTAAAAGCCATTTACAACTTTATTTTTTGTAGTAAGAGCCATGCGATCTCTGAAATTATTGAATGTAGAATATTTTGAGTTTCTATTTAGTAAAGTACCCGATAATCTAAGCTTAATGAGCTATAGTGGTTTATTATAACTTCAAAGAATAAAAAATATGCGTGAAACAAAATTACAAGTTTTGTTTTTTTGGCATACCTACTGTAAAATGGCCATTTGGCTTTTACGACGTTTCTACCCATACAGAAGGGTCGATATGTATAAATTATAAATGCGAAAGTGTGTCTGTCCATTATCTCTTCACGCCAAAACCACTGAACCAATTTGGATGAAATTTGGTACGGATATACTTTGAGTCCCTGGAAAGGACATAGGATACTATTTATCCCGGAAAAATGTACGGTTCCCGCGTAGTAAACGAATTTGAGCAACAGAGTTGCGGGCGTTATCTATAGTATGATATCAATCAAACTTTTCCGCATTTCCAGGAAATAGCGAAAACACATGAAGCAATGAAATGAAAACAATTACCAATCAAATATTATCGTGCAGCGATATTTTTACGTTCAACTACAAAAGGCTTCGGACAATATTCATTTGTGATCCGGATCATCCATTATCTTTATTCATCAATGTTTTAACGAATGAACTAGGTTTATCTATACTTATAATATAGTAGTGTTTAAAATAATATAAAACAGAAGTAAGGAAATAATGTTTATTATATGTATATTATGAGTGTGTTATAGACGTAACGTTATCAATTGTTGAATTCTCTAGACATATTAATAGACCATAATATTTTAAGGAAGTGGTAAAGAAGAAAATTGAAGTTTTTGAAATTTTCTCTGGAAGTCTGTTTTCAGACAGTACTAAAATAAGAAAACTTGAGCACTAAAGTCTGCACCAGTTCAAAAAAACCATCGAAAATATAAAATACCGCTCTAGACGCGATAAATCTAAGTTTAAAATTTTACTTTCGTACTAAAGCATATTTACTACACGGTCTAATTAAATTGGAAGACGTTTCCTTTTATAGAGGTCATAAAGGAGCATTCTATTAAGCGTATTAACAAGGAAATATTTTTTTGTTTCCCTTCGATACCGGAGTCGTAGAATTGATGGCGATTGACGTTTTCCTTATTGCGAATAAAACAAAGACTCCTAATTATAAGACTGACAACAGGAGATTAATGTTGTTCACAATGATTAATGACGTTAAGTATTATTTCTTAATTGTGAGAGATTTAAAGGACTCTATCGACATTACAGTCGTCATTATTCAGCAGTAAAAACACATTTAAGTAGTTGGCCTGTTGACTAAAAATGCGATAAATGAAGAACCGCTCGACCGATTTTGTACAAACTTCACGTAAACCATCTGCTAAAAATTAATAGTCCGTAGAAAGGCTTAACATTTGATTTGGATAGGCGAGCCCGTTCTGTAGTTGTGGCCGTATAGTCGGCTTTACGGACTAGTCGGCACATGTCTAATAATAATTGCTACTTACAAACAATGATATCTGTCGTAGTGCTCCGATTGATTCTTGGTGAGTGACGTCACGGCCGCGTGCAGGCTTTCATTCTGAAACAAATACCTGTATATTAGCCATAAAATTATAACACATATATAACAGTTAAGGCCTCATATGATAGATAGAGGAATGAATAAATAAATGAATAT
This sequence comes from Aricia agestis, assembly GCF_905147365.1. Classification (NCBI taxonomy): domain Eukaryota; kingdom Metazoa; phylum Arthropoda; class Insecta; order Lepidoptera; family Lycaenidae; genus Aricia; species Aricia agestis. Next base: position 6,570,883 of record NC_056409.1, on the reverse strand, counting down.
TTTTATTTTACTGGCCAAGATAAAAAAAAACACGTTATTCGAATATCATAATGATAATATAATAATAATAAGCAATTTGTTTATTTATTTAGCATGCTTTAGCTCTACAATCACAATAGACATAACGACCAGTAGTTCGACTGCAAAGAAACGAACAGGTTTCAATATCTGTCAAATTCGTCGGGTTTCACTAGGATTATAAATGGAATGTGCCTCGCGCTGGCTGATATAATTTATTTTTAAATATTTAAAATAAAGATTTCAAAATTGGATTCTGACAATTTTAATCGCATGTGCCAAAACACAAACAACAATACGACCAAAGAGGAACACGCCCAGCGAATATGTCATAGTTTTAAATTCGTAGGTAACAAGTTAACAACCCTAGCGACGATTTTCGTCATAATACGTCAAATTTAAGAAATTCAACATCAGTTCTAAGTCGACATACTCTATCATTCTGTCTACTCTGCTACAATCAAGAGCCTGGCGTCATGATAATATTACGAGTTTTAGTTGTACAAGTAGATACATTAATCTTAGTGTTTTTCAAATTACGAAAAAATTATTAGGTTATAAGAAATAGTAATAGTTTACAGCAAAAATAAATTAAAGTTAAATCATTAAAAAGACTCATTTAAGATTCCGGGTGTTATATTATTTTCCATGAAGAACAGTTAACTACGAAACTAACGCCGAAACATAAACACATCATCCGGCCCTCAATATTTCAATTTTATGAATATTCAAATGTACCGCGGACTTTAATGGCTTCCTTCGCGTGCGATGAATACTTTTATTGCGAATTTCCTGCACCAGTATTAGATCCGACTGGAAGCCCTACAACCTGACCTATTTCTAGAGAAATCTATCTTCCGTTCAAACTATATTAACACAGTATAATTTATATACAGTAGGTCTTATTCCAAAGGTACTTAACCGCCAGAATCGAGCGTATGCATGACTGTTTTTTCAGATAGATTTAGAAAGCATAACAATGCAACCCTACCCTGTTATATATTACAGTACGACGATATTTTCAGTCATTTGTCTTAACCGTTTAGGCACGTTTGATAACAGATAGCATTAGCATTATGTATTATTGTTCTAGGCAAAAAACGGTGGCTGAATCACAACCTACAACGCGCACACATCAATATTTGTGCTGCACGTATTCAAGCCCTGCTGAGTTACCCTACTGTATATAAATATATTGAGTTATGCTGTGAATTGTGATACGGGGCTTCGAATTTTCTATAAGCCGTTTTATGCTCCGATAGAAGCCATAAAAGGACAATAGAAATTGCTACACAATTTAATCTGGTGTTGCCGTGTAACATGAAACTTGCTTGTTCTATTTTATTGCTGTTCGTTGAAGCAAAACATTGCTATCAAAACTTTTGTTTTATAATGTTAGAAAAATGTTTGTAGACATTACCAAAATTTATTTATGTTTGTATGGTATAAAGTAAGTTTTAACAGCTAGGATTGTTATTAGGTCTTCTGACAGCACTATACGAAATTGAACTATGTTGGTGTCAATGACACTTCCTGATAAGTGATGGATAGGCTATCCACCACTTAACTTGACAGATAGAGTATGGATAATCTGTCAAATAAGTAGTGGATAGCCTATCCGGCACTTTATCAGGAAGTGGTGAAACAGGCCCTAAGTGTTTTTTGTTAACAAACAGGTTGTGTTTAGAAAATGCAACACTTTTTCAGTAAGGGTCTAAAACTGGGGATGGAAATTCGTATAAAAATCCAAAATTTTTGAGATCTTAAGAATTTCAAATGTACGGTATGGGCTTAGTACGGAAGTGCACTAAAATACATTTAATTAGAATTCAGCCCCCTTCAGAGGTTAAAATGGATAATGGTAGTTTTGTACTAAAGCCTAATTCCGATTTTTGAAAATTGTACCCCCAAGGGAATAAAAATATGTTTCAGGAATATTGTTCTGCGCAGGCTAAGCCGCAAAAAAAACCGACGACGACGATCGACTTATAAGTAAACACTCATATTGAATATCACGTCCTGGTCATCGTGGGGATCATCAATCAATCACCAGCCACAAAGTGGCTTCTGACAGTCCGGGTTGGACCATAAAATATATCCCCGAGCTACGGATGGTCTCTCTGGGAGATATTCCAAATGGAGCTTTATCATTGGATATTGAATATTATGTGAGATATTTTTGTCAAAGAACAAAGAAGTGGTACGGACATGCCCGAATAGGGTGGCCATGTCTTATTCCGTTTTTGGTTCATTAGGTCGTGTATTCAGATTACAATGCTCTTTTTTAGAAGACCTTAAAAATAAAATTAAGACAATTAACAAACATAATATTATTATGATTACCACCAAATGAATATGCTAAACTGATGTTATACTTTATCTTTGTTACTTTTAATCCTAGCTGAAGCAGATATGAAAATCAGAACAAAAACATTAACTTTTTTGTTTAAAAACATAATTTCGTCGCTCTACTTTTTAATTAGGTAGTTACTCGTTCATAATGATACTGACATAAACATTACGATCACATACAGGTAAAAAAGAGATAAGAGTGCGTTCCTAACGTCATGTTTATTTTGGAACATACCAAAAAGCTTTATTCAAAAAAGGCACTCAAAAGATAAGTCGAAAAGCCACAAAAACAAGTGGCTCGATGGACAAAAGCCTTCTGATGTTGGAGTTAAAATATTCATGAATGTATGCTGATGGGAATTAGACTAAGTAATGCAATTAAGAATGAGCCGTTTACTTTTCATTCTAAAGAGATAATTTTCGTCGGAGCGGTAAACGCACGATTTGGAAGGGGCGCCATGTCAATTTTGTTAATCAAACATGACATTAACCTGTTGACGACCTCTGTGGCTTACTGGTGAGCGCGTTGGTAGCTCAAGCCGGGGGTCGCGGGTTCGAATCCCGCCGACGGAACAAAAAAGTTTCAAAAAGTTCCTGGGTCATGGATTACACATCCATAATATGTGTATCATGTATAATAAAATAAATATGTGTATCGTGTATAATAAAAATCTTAAATATATGTATAAGTAGTATAAAAGTATTAAATATATTATTTCCGTTGTATGGTACCTGTAACACAAGTCCTCCGGGTACTTACCACGGGGCCAAACTGACGTGGTGTGAAGCGTCCATAGATATTATTATTATTTAAAAAAAATAACCTTGTATGGTATATGGTGATTGTGAAACACGTAAACATGAGATTTTTAATTCATCAAAAAACAATAATTTACCTACCTCCCAAAAAGGTAGGATATAACCAAAACCACCCAAGTTCAAACTTGAGTAGGTAACAGATAGAACTTTTGCTTTTCAAATAGTATCACCACATAGCATATTTTGTGGATTATGTAACACATGCTTAGATTTTTAAGTTAGAAATAAAATATCTCATGAAAACAGATGAACAATAATAAACCTGAAATTTGTCCGTTTTATTTTGTCATTGAATATTGTAGAACAATATTCTCCAAACATTGGCGGCCTTCGCAACCCGATCTGTCTGATCACTTAAGATATCGGGTTACCGTCAAATTACTGAAAAAATAAGACAGACTCGTTTGTTGTGGTTATGGAAAAATTATGTTCATTATTGGGTATTGTGACAAAAAGAAGTTAGTGCTGTCTTTGAGCGTAGTATTCTTTGCTCTGAGCCTACCTATATAATATCTATATATACAGTGTGTAACAAAAATAAGTGATAATACTTTAGGGTGTATACGTGTTCCTTGTAGAGAGTTCATTGTGGAAGTAGCAGCGCTGAAAGACGAATTTTTTTTTCACTTTTATATGGGCAAGGGCCCGAGCGTCACGAGTTTCCCCATACAAAAGTGAAAAAAAATGTTGGTCTTTCAGCGCTGCTACTTTCACAGTCAACTCTTTACAAGGAATACGTACAAACCCTAAAGTATTATCACTTATTTTTGTTACACCCTGTATATATATAAAACTCAAAGGTGACTGACTGATTGACATAGTGATCTATCAACGCACAGCCCAAACCACTGGACGGATCGGGCTGAAATTTGGCATGCAGGTAGATGTTATAACGTAGGCATTCGCTAAAAAAGGATTTTGATCAATTCTACTCCCAAGGGGTTAAATAGGGGATGGAAGTTTATATATAATACTTCCTAACGCGGGTGAAGCCGCGGGCAAAAGCTCGTAATATTATATAATAGTAGGCATACATCGTTAAGATAATATTATATTGTAGAATTTTTTGATAGTGTATACTTTAGTACAATACCTAATTACAAAACTTATACCTGGCTAATGAGGATTTTTTTAGGATTAGATTATATAGGATTATGACAACGTATTTATCTGAAAGCAGTGTTTTAATTGTTTTGTTGTTAAAATGTTTCCACCTCACATATCAGTGTCGTTTCAGATGTTTCACGCAATACAGTGAAGTTTTCACGCAAAACATTTATTCGTGTCGTTGTTTTATTTCTGCGGTTGAATGGGTATTTCAACTATTTCAATAAAAGCGGCTTACTCGGTTCGCCAATACCCGACGATTGCAATACACAAATATTTAAAGAATTCGCCAAATACGACTCCTAGCTAACCGCAAAAACAATATTTTTGTTAGATACACTGCTTTTTCGCTGATTTGCTATTCCAAACGTATCCCAGTTACCTGTCAAAGTATATGCAGATTTGCTTTTGTTATTTTCGCTTATGTAGCTATATCGGACTTGTGATTTATCAGTAGTAGTATCAGAAAATTTACAACAGGTAAAGAGGGGTAGGTAAATTAATAATCTGTCTATATTATATTGTCTGTCACGTAAAAACTATACAGCTCACTAACGAATATACAGGATGTAACAAAACTAAGTGATAATTCTTAAAGGTGTATGGTACATGTTCCTCGTAGAGAGTTTACTGTGAAAGTAGCAGCGCTGAAAGACCAAGTTTTTTTTACTTTTGTATGGAAAAACTCGTATTCCTCGTGCGCTTGCCCATACAAAAGTGAAAAAAAATTGATCATTCAGTGCTGCTACTTTCACAGTGAACTCTCTACCATGAACACATACACACCCTAAAATATTACTACTTAGTTTTCTTACATACCCTGTATAAGAAAGCTAGCTAGCGGCATCATTTAGTATAATAAAACCTTATACATGAATACTTACGAGAAACAAAGCCCGAAATACAACAATTTTAACTAACAATATACGAGTACATTGTAGCTCCAGGGGGGTGAGCCAAAATCTTTTCGTTTTCGCTTCGTTATAGAATCGCCGATGAAAATGTATGGAATTGACATATATGACGCGGACGTTGACGTTCGACTCGTCTTATGTCAATTCCATACATTTTGATCGGCGATTCTATAACGAAGCGAAAAAGAAAAAGTTTCGGCTAAATGGCCGTGTTTATCGCTCCGTGCCCTTAAAGGAGTCTCTCACAATTAAATCATGACAATTAATTGATTGTGTAAATCAATTTTGCTGGGCCAATTTGTCGTCGTGATATATAGGCCAATTTGTTTGGGCTTGGTATATTATGAAATGGATATATACATAGGAAACCTCGCTTATCATTTAATAAATTCTAAATGTAGCATCTTATACACGATTAGGTTAAAGACCTAGGGCCTGTTTCACCTCATCCTGATAAAGTGCCGGATAGGCTATCCACAACTTATTTGATAGATTCTCCATACTCTATCTGCCAAGTTAAGTGGTGGATAGGAAGATAAGAAAGACATCTTGGTATAAATTGTACTGTACCCATAATGGGGTCCTTACCCCAAGCAGCCTGAAAGTGGGGGTATTATTGAATTACTAGATGACGCCCGCAACTCTGTTGCGCCAAAATTCGTTAATCATGCTGAAACCGTACATTTTTCCGGGATAAAATGTATCCTATGTCACTTCCTGGGACTTACTTTGAGTCACTTCATACCAAATTTCAAAAAAATTGGTTTAGCGGTTTAGGCGTGAATATGTAACGGATAGACAGACATACATTGTCATTTTTAATATTAGTATCGACGAATACCTATGAAGACATAAAATACCTATAACACAACAATACGCCATCAAACGTTGACCTTTTCAGCTTATTTGAACTAGCTATAAGTATTACTTTGATCAAATTGTTTTAGAAAAAAATATGATTTGAAATTTTATATACCCTCCTTATAACAACGGACCTTTTTCGACATAGCTGCTTGTTCGCCCGGGGCGGGACATCCACCATTTTATATTACGTCCACTCTTACGTCTGGTGTACTGAATAAACATTGTTATTCGATAAAATGTTTTCTCAAATTACTTTAGATACTTGTGCTGCTGGGCCCAATGGGAAACGTAAAGGGAAAATAAGAATCATATGATTTACAAATAAATAATCGGCCAAGTGCGAGTCGGACTCGCGCACGAAGGGTTCCGTACCGCTATAGAGGAAAAATAGGTGAAAAATTGTGTTTTTGTATGGCAGCCCCTTTAATTTTTTATTTTATTTTAATATTATCCTTAAATATTGAAGTAGACATATAATGAAGGCTTTTGTGAAAATATCAAGTGCCTACCTGTTGCCATTATTGATATCGAAAAAGGCCAAAAAAAATCACGTTTGTTGTATGCGAGCCCCCTTTAAATATTTATTTTATTTTATTTTTAGTATTTGTTGTTATAGCGGCAACATAATATATACACAATCTGTGAAAATTTCAGAACTCTAGGTATAGCGGTTCTTGAGATACAGCCTGGAGACCGACAGACGGACAGACAGACGGACAGACAGACGGACAGACGGACAGACAGACGGACAGACAGATGGGCAGACAGACATCAAAGTCTCATGAATAGGGTTTTCACCGTTTTCACCCTTTGGGTACGGAACCCTAAAATTATTGAGTAGATAAGCAACTGTCATAGCTATTGCCTATTTCGATTTTCAGACTGTCTCGATCGCATAATTTGATGCGTATGCGTATGATATGGCATTCAACCAGACTGAAATTTCAGTTCTATTTCAAAATATACTTATAATTTTTCATATTTATTAAAAATGCTAACATAAAATTCGCAAAATTTTCTGAAGAAATTTCGTTAAGAATCAGCAATTCTCATACAAAAAGGGCTTTGGGCGCTTTTATATAATTTTCAAGTGAATGTCTAAAAATATTCATAAAAACATCGTTACATAAGGCGTTTGAGTCCGCTTTGCAACACGTCGCGACTGAGTAAATGATGGATTGCTACATAAACAAGAACGTGGGGCGTCAAGACGTGAAAAGATAGAGACTTTTCACACTAACACGAAAAACGCAGCGGATGAAATTATAAACGTTCAGATAGAAATTGGAATGACTCAAGTACAGAGAATTTATATTTTTTGAGAGAAGTATATTTTATAATATTTATACCTTGCACATATATTAGAAGATGTTTGTTTTATATATTCACTAGCTATTTGACCGAGCTTTTCTCGGTATTCGATAAAACACGAATAAAATGACATTTTCTAAAAATTATTCCTAGCTAGATCGATTTATCGCCCCCGAAACCCCCTATATACTAAATTTCATAAAAATCGTTGGAGCCGATTCCGAGATTCCAATTATATATTATTAATTCTTGTGAATTGCTCGTTTAAAGATATAAGATTATTATGTAACTTCAATACGACGATTCAATTGACGACTTCTGTGGCTCAGTGGGCCACCAACTGAGCCACAGAGGTCGTCAGGTTGCGTTGGTAGCGCAAGCCGGGGGTCGCGGGTTCGAATCCCGCCGACGGAACAAAATGTTCCTTGGTCTTGGATATGTATTAAATATAATAATATGTATGATGTAATAAAAATCTTAAATATATTATGTATAATAAAAAAGTATTAAATATATTTCCGTTGGCTGGTACCCGTAACACAAGACGTCCTTCAGGTCTTATCACGGGGTCGGACTAACGTGGTGTCAGGTGTGAAGCGTCCATATAGATATTAAAAGAAAAAAATATATATTACACAAAACTACAGAAATTTATGGTGGACAATTCCCGTTAGTCAGTTAGCAGTAAGAATATTCAAACAATATTTTATAAAAGTTTTTATACCATTGCTGTTAAAAATTGGCATTTTCATTGTTGTCATTATTGGTGTCTTTGTCACTGCGTTTCCGCAGTCAGTGAGACGCTACCTTTTCACGAAAAACGGAGACGGAATTATAGCTGACAAGTTAACTTTGTTGAAAATTATTTGTTTACGTAGCCGTATTAGAGGATCAGTGGCTCTCTAAATAGCTGTGCGGCGCGATAAGCAACAACTTCTACTAACAAGATTATGACGCATGACGTCATAATTACTGTAGCCAACAGTTTTCATATTAAATAACAATGGATATTATATTGAAACTTCATTAAGATATTATAATGTTTCTTTAAAGTTTTATTAATAATATAATGCTTCTAAACTACTAAACAAATTTTAATAAAATTTGCATAATATTACAATATTTTTTAATTTTGAAAATGTAATGAAAACACTATTTTAAGAAATTATTATTAACAAAGATGATTTACAGTAATTCTGAATAGGTACTGAAAGTTTTTTTGGGTAACGTGAATAATATTTTTGTGTTGCATCGGCTACGTGTTACCTACTTTATATATTTATTTATGACTGTTTGTTTATTTCTTCGTAGATAAGCTGTTGTAAATACAAGCAGATTAAGCTCTTTACATTATCCCTAACGCAAAATACAGGGTGTAACAAAAAAAGTTATAATACTTCAGGGTGTGTATGAGTCCCCTGTAGAGAGTTCACTGTAAAAATATCAGCACTGAAAGCTGCTACTTTCACAGTGAACAGATACGCACCCTAGAGTATTATTACTTTGCTTTGTTACACCCTGTATACCAACAGTCTAAATATGACCTAATTTTCTCCACAATTTACGAGATAATATATTCTCCCCCAACTTATTATTATGTTATCATACCGAGAAGTGTCTCCAAACTCCAATAACTCAAGTTCACACTACAGTACTTAAGAGCTCACTGAAACTATGAACCAAATCCTTCAGGATCATGCTTCTAGAGGGTGAGAGATGAACAGCTGGAATGTTTTGGTCTTTGTTGTATAGGGATGATGACAAGGTCAAAGATTTGCGAATTTTGTTGATAAAACAAAGAAATAACGGTAAAAAATAAGTGTTTCCAAAATATCAGCTTGATAGCATTTGTATTTTTTTTGTTATGCGTCTTCAAAGTTGGATATTCAGGTCGATTTTTTTTTCTATTAAATTTCTTAATATTTGTATACCATTCGATAACTTATAATTTAAAGCAACTTTTGAAACCACTTTCATAAACGCAATAATTAATATAGCTATCGAACAAAGTTCTCCCGCGATGCCTACAAGCTACTCTAAGGTGACGTCATAATCGAGTAGCATTTTGTATGGAGCGTTTCGAACAGATCTATTTTATGAGAGATTTGAATTGCCATATTATCTTGATAAATTTTTAAGCTATCAGAGTCATTCTTTCACAGATATTTCTATATTTGAAAGTTTCAATTACCAATAAGAAAAAAAATAGTCATCATGCCTATTGTGCTAGGAATAATTACATATACTTACTCATGTGTAGGTTATTGTACTATTATATAAATTGATTCATAGGCAGTTGGCGGACCTACGTCATTTGATGGCATTATGTCAACTTAATATAAAGGCCTGTATTCACTTTGATTAGCGATAAGTGCAGGAGGCTAGTGCAGGTAATTATTACTGATTAGAAGAAAGTAAGGGCCTGTATTCACTTTCATTAGTGCGAGGGCAGGTAATTAGTGCAGGTGATTAGTGACTAGTAGAAAATAAAGTACTTTCACTAATTAGTCGCTGTTCACACTTGCTTTCTCCTAATTAGTAATCACGAGCAATAATTAACTACACTTATCACTAATCAAAGTGAATACAGGCCCTTACTTTCTTCTACTAAACAAGAATGTCCAAAAAGTGTCCAAACACTACTTGCACTATACACCTGCACTCCACAGCCCCAATTACTAACAATCTGCACTCGCACTAATCAAAGTGAATACATGCCTTAAGTCATGATTTGTCGGCTGGATTTGTCAAAACGCGACCAATATACGTAGGTCTGCCATCTGCCTAGAAAGAGAAGAGAGAGTAGATTTCTCTGATAGTACATTATAAGTATTATAATATGTATACGCCTATACAATAAAATGCCAGAAAACGTCCAAAACCTTTCAATTAATAAATTTAAAAAAGTTGTTAAAGAACGTTTGTGTGCTATGGCTTATTATAAGGTAGGTAACTGATTTTCTCAATGATAGCACACCTTGGGAAAAATAAGCTGACAAACCATAGGCCGCTTCTATAATATAATTAATGGTACCACATTTTTATATACTTAGTGTAATTTAGCTTAAGCTATTATTATTATTTTCCACCTTTTTGGTAAAAGGTGGCCCCGTGCGAGTTTCTTACGCCGATTCTTCTCGCCGGGTTAGTTCCCGAACGGGTGGTAGGCCTCATATAGACGCGACGTTCTAAAAGTGTTAACTTTGTTAACCTACTTAGAAATAAATATTTTTCATTTCATTTCATAAGTAGGTGCAAACATTTTTTATTTATTTGAATTACTAATGGGAGAATGAGTTTTTCTCGATGTTAAAATAAAGAAAAACAGCCATTGACGACAGACCTGAATTTAATAGAAATATAATAATTCTCTTCCGTCCTTTCAGTTTTCGTTTCGCCTCCATTAAAGTATAAAAAATAATAATATTTTTATAGTATGTGTCATACTATTCATTTTAATAGCTTTTCAAATCCATAAAATGTACGCAGGTGCGCTATAAAATTGTCACATGATTTTTAAGGACTTGTACCATTATAAAACGATATAGTCATAGCTGAATGAAATGTGATGTAACTCAACCTATGGTTAACAAATTTAATTCATTTTGCGCCAGAGTAGGTAACACGTTTTTAATTCTCACTTGCCAGGAAAATTGACGTTTATTTTATCTAGTTGAATTGACGTTTATTTAACCTCCCCCCCTACTGCCCCTACCTGGGTACGCCCATGCACACGTGGAAGTTTGTGACTGTATGTACTATGTTAACCCATCAAGCCCCATAAGCTCACCGGTGAGCGAGGCACAATAAAATAACAATAGATTTCCAAGAATCCACGACCGAAGGATTAATTTTCACACAAAAACTCTTGGATGTTGTTAAAATTTTGCAAGATGAGTTTAGGCTCTGGATATACAAAATAAGTTTATCATGGAAAAGTTTTATATTTTCATATTATGCTGTTATAGCTATTCTCTTGCCCACGGAGTTTCAGGTAACAGCTAGTAGCTAATAAACTAATTAATGTAGGCAATGGGCGAGTTATATTACGTGTTTCCCAAAGTTTTTCGTTAGTTGAAACTTAGAAAAAGTTAATGTTATTGTTTGAATGTAGAGTGTATTAAGGTTGAGGTCATAAAACATTATTAAAGCTCGAAAGTTGGCTTGTATTCAAAGATATTTTTTGCAGTGTGGAATAGAACAAGGACGACATTACATAACAGCAAAAACTGAGATATTTAAGGAACTTCTATCTTTAGACTTTTTTTTAAAAAGCATATTTTAGGCTATCCATAATAACTTATAGAAATTCAAGTAAGAACTAAACCTAACATTATACCTAATATTAAGCTAAGGTAGCTAATAATTATAAGTATTCTGTGGCCCAGCGTATTAAAAGTAAACAATGAGTCGGACAAAAGGGTAATAAGACGTAAATTTAAATTTAAATCTGCAGAGCCAGGATTATTCGGACTCGTTTTTTGCTCGCCAGACAAGACAACCCCCACACATTAAAAACTTTAACGGTTTATTTAAATCTCCGAAGTATTCTTTTTCTAAATCAAATGAAAACTGTAAAAAAAGAATTCATGTAAATTTATTCATTGAGGATTCATATAGGGGTCCAATAATTTTCTGTATTAACTCGCATAAAATGAACATACGCCAAAAGCGAGAAATCTTTCAGGCTTACTTTTTAATCTCAATGAAGCAGAGATTAAATGAAAACCAATAAACATTTTGCATGCATTTTATATGCTTCATATTTATTAAAGTGAGTTTTTCGACGCTCTTTTAATAATATTTCGTTAATAAACAAATATTGAACGAGCTAAAATATAGCTGGACGGCTGGACTGTTTATTTTATTGGGTACATAAAACTGAACAAATACCTAGGCACTTTTGAATGGCATCAGGGCATATTATTATGGTCAAAGAGAATGTCATATACTACGTATTATGGTATCGTAAGGGGCTCTATAAATTCTAGCAAAGTAAATACCAACGCCGGATAAGATACCTATTTAAATATAACTTTTTTGTCCTTGATTGAACTTGGCTTTCATTTCACATATTTTATGTTTTTGACAGGGTTACCAAAAATATACAATTAGCAAAAATATTAATACCTAATAATTGTGAAATACCTTTTTACGGAAGAACCAATTATTTAAAGTGGTCGAATATCACTTGATGATTTTTAAGAACTAAAAAAATACAAAAGTCCAATAAAAATATAAGCTACAGTCGTTTCGTAATTTTTGTAGGATTCACAATAGAAAACATTCAGATAGATTAGCTCACAGAGGATCTTTCGTTTCTAATAGCTTAGAATGAAGCTGAGATTACCTCGTAAAGAGCTTGGAAAGAAGCTAGTACTTACAGACGGTGCGGTCAGCAGCTTCAGTGCTTCGCTAAGCTGTTTTAGCGTTAACGTATTGCTTTCCGCTTCCTCCTCATCCGCCCCGGCCAGATGTATCGACGACTGCCGGGAACGGAACTCCAGACTCTTGCCACTGGGACCTCCATTCGCGAACTGAATCTGCGAGGACGCGCGGCGGAACGGACACGCCATCTTGTGCTTTATTCTTCACGGCTTAAGACATTCTATCGCGTAAAAACTGTCCCGCAATTTAATCCACTTTGATCTGAAACAAAGAAAGCAATACTGATTAGGGCGACATCAAATTATAGTAGCCCAATAAACAATATTGTGTACTTGAATGGAGTGGACTGGAATCTCGGGGTCGTACTTAAGTTCTAGTTACTCAAGGGTTAGTAGAGTTTGAGATTTATTTCTTGTAGAGAAGAAATTCAAGATTTTTATTACTAGCAATACCGCAATGAAATTTCGTTCTGTTTAGTTTTTTTAACTAGCAAATTACAGAGCAATATAAAAGAAAGAAAATACATTTATTTGGTGTAAGCATACAAAACTAATAAAGTAATAACAATAGATTATTTCAAAAAGCCCATACTGCAATGCTTCGCAGTCAAATCCGATATTTTTCAACTTCACTGTAAAAACTATCCTATGCAACTTTCTTTTAATCAACATAAAAAGCGAACACTTCTCGTTTAACAAAGGAGTTAAATCACTTCGGAATTTTAATACCAGCAAACGCAGTTAAAATATCTTCAGGTGAATTATTATACACCAGGATATTATAACGATTATCGGCAGTGGATTCTCCGGGGCGCTGTAAGGGAACCGTGTCACGGTCTATCTGCTACTAAATTTAAGCCCGTGTCTGGTTTAGCTCCGATCATAACTTTGATTCCCTTTATCGACGCTCAATAAAATTTTGAATGACAAAATATTGTAGTGTGTATCATTTCATATTCATCTTCTTTGCAAAACTGCGCAAATAAATTAGGTGAAAACCCTTTTTTATAATATAATCTTTGATTACATAATATAATATCATTGGTGAAAACCTGTGGTGAAAACTGATTTTAGGTTTCGTTTAGTAAAAGTTTCGCGGACGATATAAAAAAAACCGCGTCGAACATACGTATAGATTTACTGCTAGCCTGAAGTAAAAGCAACAGTGACTGTTATGTCAATAATAAGTATACAGACTATACCTACTGTACTCGGCGAAACATGGCGGTGCCGGTCATTGACTCCCTATCAAAAACTTGTCAGTTTCTATACAAAGCCACGATTGACAACATCTGACACTTCATTGTCAGTCGCGGTTTATATAGAAAACGAGCTTTTGCCGCGGCTTCGCTCGCGTTAAGAAATATTATTATATACAAACTTTCATCTCCTATTTGAATCCCTTGGGGTCGGAATTTATCAAAATCCTTTCTTAGCGGATGTTTAGTCATAATATCTACCTGCATGCCAAATTTCAGCCCGATCTGTTCAGTGGTTTGGGCTGTGCGTTGATAGATCACTATGCCAATCAGTCAGTCAGTCACCTTTGAGTTTTATATATATATAGATGACAAGTTTTTGACAGGGAATCAATGACCGTTACATGTTTCGCCGATATCGGAGCGTGCGAAGTGGGTGGAGGGGGTAAAGAAAGCGATTGCCGCGCTTGCCGCGGCAAAAATATGCATAAAAATAGGCTCAGCTAATAGTCAAACAAACTTGTCGATATTGTTTCGAAATTTTTAGAAATTGGTCTTAATTGTTTTTGTATCGTAGACTGCAAAAATAACAGCAGAAATAGGTGGTCAGTATATAAATTTAATGTTTTTCCTAAATCCACTAGGAAATTAGATCAGATATAAATGGATAGCTGCTGTAAAAATGAAAAAGTATGTGATTCGATATAACCTAAAATTGCATTATCAGTCAAGTCAATTAATTGAGAGATAAAGATATTAATTGAGTACCTAACTATTATTTTAGTATTGATGAATGATGGATCACCATGGTCTCCATAACCCGACAACAAAACTTGCAGTGATAGTTTCATAGAATATTTAATTTAAATCCAAAGTATTAGGTGGAAGAAATAGTGACTCACAAAATATGACGATAAACCAGATACTACATACTAGTTTAACTGATCTTTTAGAAGCTGGAGATAGAGTTTTGAATCAAAAAGGTTTTTCAAGTAAGCAAGTTTTAGATGAAAGGGGTCAAAAAGTTAAAATTATTATGCCCCCATTTTGAGCAAAACAAAATGAGTACTCTCAAGAGAAAACCGAAAGGGCTTATGATATTGCTCGAGTAAGAATCCATATTGAAAGCAATGATATTCTATGTTACTATTTTAGGAACTCATTGATTGAAAGTGTATTAATGCAAAGACTCAGAAACATCAAGAATGTTTGCAGTGTTTTAGTAAATTTATAGACTCCGACTTTCTTCAAGAGTATTAATGTTGTAAAAAATAAATAAAAACAAGATTTTTAAAAACATTACATTTATTTTTTTTAAGTATAAAGTATTGCTCGTATTTTTATTACTGATTAAAGCAGCAATATGTTTGCACTTGCCGCTCTGGTTATAAACGCAGCTGCATTTTACTCCAGCAACAAGTATTATCTATCTGTAAGAATGAATAAAAATGTTAAGAATTGCTTTATCCAAATGTTTAGTTACGTTTTTTAGTTGGTTGAGTACTTACGTTTGAACTTGTTTTACAGGGTGCTAAAGTCACCGATGTTCGGCGAATTATATTGGCTCGTATTAAATAACATTGCCATTAGTTCTTAGCTCTTCTACATCCCTTACATGTCCTGCTAACACCAATTTATTTCTTTTTAGCATATATTGGGCGTTGAAACTAATTGAGTGTTTTACACTCTCAAACCAGGTTTTTATGATTATATTTATTTTCCACAAGTAGTTTTTAACTAAATATAATCCAAATACCATTAATTATTGTTCTAGATATACTTTATTCTTTTTAAGTCTTTTACTTTAGTTTCCCTATATTTTGTTAAAAATAACTTTGAAAAATACGAGAAGAAATTATACAATTTGCATTTACTTTCTACTCGAGTCTTTCAAAGTTCCTCAACGTACTAGGAGGAAACTTTTATCTGCAACTCGAAATAATGCCAGCCACATCTGCATTGATAGAAAACTTATAAAAGTCGACACAATAAGACATTGCATTTTATCAAATCATCCGCAGACTTCAATTCGTTCCTTTATTTTGAACTGCTTGAACTTTCCGAATGCGTTTTAACTTACAAACTACCAAAGATACGGACAGATTTTCTTTTAATTTTAATATTATCTTCTTTATTATTTTGCTTTATAAAGCATAAATAAAATGGCTACATTTCAATAGTTAAAATTATAGCGCTTATTTAGTTAAATTCCTCTTATAGAGTCTACACTCTACATTCTATAATATGATGTACATTGTACTAAGTAATATATTTTTTTCTATAAAAACAGAATGTATGAAAAATAATAGCATCTGAATTCTGATATCGCAGTCTGTGGTCGTTTTTGTGCGGAAACAGGATAGAAATTAATAATGGCTATGATGCGAAAATACGTAATAATAATATAATACATAAAGTTATCGCTTATAATTTATTTTAACTATAATGCAAGGTCTATAAATCATGATTTTAATTAGCCACAAAACGAGTTTCTTAATATAAAACATTCACTTGCAAAGTTTAATAATATTTAAGGGTTTTAAAAGAGAAACTTATAATGATATTCCTTAAGTTGTTAACTTTTTTGTTTGGGACTTCAAGTAATCTGATGAAGAAATAAAAAAGTTGTACGACAAATTAATTACTCATCACTTTAATATCGGTGCTTTCAGCTCGACACATTTTTATTTGTCTTACTGCTGCAGCTGGTCAGAAGCGTATTACTGCATAATAATATAAATACTCACCAAAATTTTAAAATGAATTTGTGGTAAGTTTAACTACAATTTTATTAACATTTGAAAATATATTATACCACTATTGCTTTGGACATGCTAACAAAATAAGAACCAATGAACTTCACCAAACGTTTTAAACGGGTAGTATTAGGTCAAAATTAATAAATTTGGGTTATAGAATTACTATTTGAGCGACTGAGAGTCAGTGACGAGAAATTAACAGAACAGCAACTTAGAAATTATTTATTTGAGTTACTTAAAATACAAAATGAGCAGCTTTATAATTTTTGAGCGACCTAAGATGTTTGAGTGTCAACGTTACGTCCTGCATTTTTTTTCAATATTTGGCAAATGTAATTTTTATACTGAGCGGCATTTTATTTTAAATGAAGTGTTTCGAATACCAAAAACCACTTTGAAAAATACACTGATGAGCAGAGTATAATGAGCACACATTAAAACAAAAAAAAATTTATATAAAATAGGTAACTATTTGATGAAACACTTTTATTCAGGGACTACTACGGATAGGGATAGAACAAATTTTTTTTGTGAGTAGCTTCATTTGGATAAGAGGAACAACAATTTTATATGTGAAAAAAAGTGGTAGCTATGAGATAGAAAGGATTTCATACTTTGATTTGATGATCCCAAAATATGTGTTGTTCTATTTGTAGGAACTTAAATTATATAACGGTAAAAGTTTTGAATTATACCGAACTATTTAGGGGGCAGTGGAGGGGGGGGGAGTGGGAGGGGGGGGGGGTAAACCCCGTTTGTATATATAAAAATCATTAATAAATTACACAAATTATAATCCTTAACGAAACGTCAAAGAAATGGGTAAAATTTTAATGGCGACTTATACCAAAAAAAAAAACAACTGGCTTCAATTATGATTTGACGAAGCCCCGCTACGCGGGGCTCCTACTTCTGGGTGGTTTACAAAGAAATAACCGCGATGGCTAAGGCGGGAGCTTCGCTGCGCTACGCTCCCGCCTTAGCCATCTAACCTAACCCAAAAAAGTCGTATTGGTCCGCAGCCCAACTCACCTGACTGCAACTATTCGTCGCCTCGCCCCCATTCAAATTCGCACGCATTTAATAATATGTAGTTTTCATTAAAACGCGTATCAAAATATAAAATATAAAGCCTCAAATAGAATATCAGTAACCAAATATCATTAATAAAGCGGCTCACAAAAGTTTGCTCAAAATTAACTTTTTAGTAGCTCGTAATAAATAACCTCACTTAGAAAAATTGAATCTATATTTAATATTGAAATTGCCCGCTATGTATTTCCAGTCACTCACTTAGTAATACAGTCGCTCGGATAGAATTTTAATATCTGAAATAGATTAATCGCAATCCACATTCTGTAAGCTCGTTCTGGATTTTATTATAAATCAATATTAGTCGTTAGTTTAGTTTATTTTTCGCTTAGTCAAATTAATACCGCTTATGTTATTAAAACAGTATGTTCATCATCAGTCGCAAAGTAATTTTTTGTTCGCTCGTTTTATTATTTCCCGTTTTAAAATATGCGGTGTTCCTTCGAGAATTTGGCGTAGTTATATTTTCGTTATTCGCTAGTCGCTACCGTTCTTGGCGTATGATCCAAGGCCGATCGATCGGTGCAGCATCGTGTATTTTGGTATATATTTTTTTAATTTTAAAAGGCCAATCGATGAGTATTATTTAAAATTACATCCAATCTATACTAATATTATAAATGCGAAAGTATCTCTGTCTGTCTGTCTGTCTGTCTGTCTGTCTGTCTGTCTCGCTTTCACGCCAAAACTACTGAACCGATTGCAATGAAATTTTGTACACAGTTATTCTAGAGTCTGAGAAAGGACATAGGCTACATTTTGATGTGGGAAAATATCTTATTTCCATGAAAATATCGATGAAAATTACTTCGCATTGCGCGTGGCCAGCGCTCATCCCGGGGGTCCTGGGTTCGAGTCCCGCAGGCGGAACAAAAAGTTTTCAATGTTCCTGGGTCTTGGATGTGTATTAAAATAATATTTCAAAAATCTTAAATATATTTTATGTATAATATTATAAAAAATCCAGAAATATATCGACGCCATGCAATGAACATTTTAGTTCTAATACGATTCAACAGATGGCGCTTTTTTTTACTTCGTTGTAACATAGAACTAATCATACTTATTAGTTATTATGTTTTTGTTTATAGTTTTTAATACGTTAGAATATTATGTTTAATAATATTATCACTTGCTATAATAATAATCAATCTATCTTATCTTATAGAACTCCTACTGCATTTCTAAGGAGTTCGAGTGTGTTGTGTTGGCCTATATTCCATCCAGAAAATATTTTTACATTTTAATTCTAATATATGAAAACAGATGGCGCTTTATTTTTTACTTCATTATTATAACAGAACTAATCATACGGTACCTACTTTATTATATATTATTGTTTTTATTCATAACTAGCTGTTGCCCGCGACTTCGTCCGCGTGGACTTTAGTTTATAGCGCGCGGTGTCAACAAAATTTGTGTCAAATTTAAAAACTTTTTAAAACCCTGGTAAGTGGTACCCCTCTTAGGGCCGCACAGCGCGCTACACCGGAATGGCAGCGCTGAAAGTGCTCGCCTCGCCGCTGCCATTCCGGTGTAGCGCGGCCCTTAATTAATCAAAATACCCAAAAACAGCTGTGCAGTGTGCACATAATCTGTACTAATATTATGAATGCGAAAGTATCTCTGTCTGTCTGTCTGTCTGTCAGTCTCGCTTTCACGCCAAACGCCAAAACTACCGAACCGATTGTAATGAAATTTTGTATACTGATAGTCTAAAGCCTGAGAAAGGACATAGGCTACTTTTTTACTGGAAAAAAGGGTTGTAAGGGTCGTAAATTTGTTCAAAAAATTCATAATAGATGGCGCCGTGCGTCTTCTACATCGCGCTGACGCTTGCTCAAAAGTCTTTCTATAAGAGGTGGTATCATCTTACATTTAAGTCTCGATTTTTTTCGATTGTTATATCTATTCTACGGTATTAAATAACTCAGTACTTTATCTGTGCAGGCAGTGACGTAACCTTAAGACCAAATTTCACCAACGACTGTTAAAGTTAATGCTCGAATTAGTATCACGTTAGCTGTTTCGTTTTTCATATGAATGAAAGAGAAGACAGGATATTTTAACAAGCTGTTAACACTAACAGACGTTGGTGAAATTGGGGCTAAACCTATCAATGATAAATAGTTTATGGGTAAAGTTGTGTAATTGGGGGGCTAAATAAGCTTTAAAATTTGGCATAATATATAAAGTTTAACATACAAAAATGAAGTACTTATTGTTTGCACACTGCACAGCTGTATTGATTTAAGGGGTATCAGGGTTTTTTTATAAAAGCTTTTGACACCAATTTTGTTGACATCGCGCGCTATAAACTGAAGTCCACGCGGACGAAGTCGCGGGCAACAGCTAGTATATTATAATTTCAAATGCAAGTTTCAGACGTGTCTATGAAAGACTGATAGATATTTATAGAAAGTTTTGCCTCTTATCTCTATTAATTGAAGAAAAGAAAAAAAAACCGGCCAAGTGCGTGTCGGGCCACGCACAATATAGGGTTCCGTAGTACCGCTCGTTTTTGATAAATTTTGTATGCTCATTGGCCAATGAATGTACATTTATAACGTAATCGCAAATAGTCAGGATAATCTTAGTAAGTATTAGGCTTATACAGCTTCGTCATCCTCGCGATATTTTACTGTAGTGTCTGTGACCTAGTTTTTATAAAAGCTTTCAAACTATACCTACAATAAGTCAAGATGTATTTTACGTGAGTTAGTTAACTACGAAACGAGACGAGACAAAATGCAAAGCGATCTATAATGCGGCAGTGCGGCCCGCGACGGGTAAGCGAATCATAATGTATATTCATTATTTATTATTCATCTTTGTTTGCACAATATAACAATCGATGGCGATTGTGCCTACTGTAGCGCTTAGCTCGTTGGTGCAGCCATGTTGACAATCATGGATATCCATCATGTTTTTATCTGGAGAGGAGCCTAAAAAGCAATAGAATAAATACTTGTAATATTAACATAACATCTCTCTTTAATATTACGTATCAACGAGATGAACATTCTACGAAAACATTCTCATCTGGTTCAGGAATCTCACAAAAAAACCTTATTATTCAAAGCCGAATGGAATTTTCTCAAACAAAGAATTGACTTTATTTTTCAACATTAGGTCTTTGTTATAATATGATATGATTAATTTCTACGTCAATTTCAAAAGGAGCATCGATGACGATTGTGCCTACTGTTCAGCGTAGATCTCTGGTGCAGCCAAGTTGGCAGTCATGGATATCCATCATGTTTTAACCTGGAGAGGAGCCTTAAAAGCAATAGATAATAATTGAAATACAATTTGTATAATATTGGAATAATACATTGCCAGGTTTTGTTTCGTCTCGATGGCAACTGACCCTTACAATTCACACAATTTCTTCGTACGTAAGATAACATAAATCAGTTTATTTTACAGTGCAAAAACAAAACTACAAAATATGATTTTAGTGGTCATAAATTATTTTAAATGACGCAGTTAGAGAAGAAAACGCCAACTTTAGAATCTCTTGGCCTCGTTCTTCATTTGTTTATGCGTGTACTGAAAATTCAGTTTGAACCGACTTGAAAAAAACTAGAATGATTTATACTTTTCTCAAAACTTTCGTACCTATTAGATAAATTAAGTGTTTGAAAAAGTTGCGTAGTAGAAATAAAATATAATATAAATAAAATATTTTCATAATTTAAATTGATTTCATAGTGATAAGTAATTAATTTTGTACTACATAGCCAAAAAGCACTTAGAATGCTAAAAAGCCTAGTTAATAACTTCTAAGTATTTTTAAGCTTTAATAGTATTAGACATTAAAAATAGCTATATTTTGCAACTGGAGTCCCTCATGATTTATGAAGGTTAAACCCATTATATATTGTAACTACCCTAATCAAAGTATTAAATTACACCCAATTAACTACCACTCCTCGCCAGTAATTATTCTGCTATTGATTTTGAGTACAATATTTTATCACAAACGATCGTTGTTTTTATTTTTTGGTCTTAATAATTAACTTCTCATCAGCATCTGCAGTGTGCCAAAATTTTACCGTTATTCCCCATGCGTTTTGGCGCCTTTCAAATCAGCTGCTTATGACAAAATATCTAATTCGGGTTCGCAATTAACTAAATTTTATAATCCAAGAGCCAGGCGATAGCCAGACTAACGTCATTTATAAAAGCTGAAAGGTAAGAACGACCAGCATGAGCAGCTATGGACACGAAGTAACTTCGGACGCGATAACTTTTAGAGTTCTTAAGGTCGGGACAATTATCGTAACGATTTATCTCCTCGATGTTAAAATCGAACGACAAATTGTACGTGTGTAGCAATATCGCAAACGATTTTACGTTCAAAAGATCGATTGGACGATTTTCTGGTCGATCGATCGAAACGAGTAATTGTCCCGTGTAACCTTCCATAAAGTATGAAATTTTATATTTTATTTGTCGATTTTCTTCGAGATAACTGTAAGAATCTCGCTTCGCACTGTTAGACACTTATATCATAGTTGCCTCCCTCTGCCAAACCACCTGAAAGTTTAAATACTTCGAAGTTAGCAGTAGAAGGGAACTGTCAAAAATGTCCGGCTGCGGGAGACGAGCTTAAGTGTTTTTTTTTAGTTTCGATCTTTTTGAATCATGGCGGATGATATCGGAAGACGCAACATTTAGCACAACTTTGCAAGCATATCTTTGCTTACTTTTAACGACGTATATCGGATGTTTCTCGATGTATCACGTTTCAACCTTTATTGAGAATCCCTAAAAGGTTTCTGGTATTTGAATTTCCCCATCACGTATTTGCTATATCAATCTCTGTAGTTAATTTGAACTCAATAATGTCTTTGCTTATTTGGTGCTATCATTTATATTATGACGAACATTAAAGGAAGAAGTAGGCACAGAATGAGTATTGTATGCTCATAATATTATAAGCGCGCCTGAATCAGGTACACGCAAACATAGGCGCGATTTTATAGAACTATGATACAAGTTGGAAGCCGACTACATAAAGTTGCGGCAGACGACGTGTCGTCGCGACACTACAGGGGGGTGAGCCGAAATCTTTTCGTTTACGCTTCGTTATAGAATCGCCGATGAAAATGTATGGAATTGACATAAGCGTTCGTTAATTATGACGTTGACGTTCGACTCGTCTTCTATAACGAAGCGAAAACGAAAAAGTTTCGGCTAGGTAGGTACATGCCCTGGTGTACCTACCTTTCCTCGAAGTGTTTTGTCGTTTTTAGGGTTCCGTAGCCAAATGGCAAAAAACGGAAACCTTATAGATTCGTTATGTCTGTCTGTCTGTCCGTATGGCACAGCCACTTTTCTCCGAAACTATAAAAGCTATACAATTGAAACTAGGTAGGTAGATGTAGTCTGTGAACTCCATTAAGATTTTGATACAAAAATGGAAAAAATAGTAAAAATGTTAGGGGTCCCCACAACTGAAACGATTATTTTTTTTCATCTAATTTAAGCGTGTTTCTATGAATAGGTCTTCAAAAATCATATTGAGGTTTCTAATATTATTTTTCCTAACCTGAATAGTTTGCGAGAGAGACTCTTCCAAAGTGGTAAAATGTGTGCCCCCCCCCCCCCCCCCTCTAACTTTTAAAGTGATGATAATTCTAAAAAAATATATGATGATTACTATAAAAACCACCAACGAAAATTAGTTTGAACGAGATCTAGCAAGTAGTTTTTTTATACGTCATAAATGGTAAACCTTAATTATATTTAACTTTCATTAAATCAACTGAAATATAAAAATAAATCAAAAACCTTTTAATTTCATAAAATTAAACCTTATTGCTGCTGCGGAACCCTTCATGGGCGTATCCAACTCGCACTTGGCTGGTTTTATTTTGAACTCTCATAGAGTTCGTTTCCGATACATGTACCAGATAGTTCATATTCTCAGGATATGATATCAGTAATAGCTGTAATACTTTAGATATTTTATGAATTAGGACATAAGAGATTACACGGGACTGTAGACAGTAACTAAAAAACCTTTAAATAAGTAAGTACTCACTTATAAAAACAACTGAAATTCCACCAAAAATATTTCTAGTAAAATGTTGCCAAGACCGTCACATAAGGCCCTGTGAAAAAGATATGAGATCTCATCATGTAGAGCCAAGCTTCTTAATCTACACGGAATAAATCTACTGACTCTAACTTAAACTAATTAATTCTATTGACGAGTATTGAAGAGATTAACATTCTGCGATGACATTCTCATCTGGTAAAGGAATCTCATAAAAGAAACCTTAATATTCAAAGCCGATTGGAATTTTCTCAAACAAAGAATTGACTTCATTTTTCAACATTGGGACTTCGATGTCATATGATTAATTTCTACGTCGATTTCAATAGGAGCATCTATCTTCGTTTTTAATTTGAAAACTTTTACGAAGTCATCCGGGGAACCGTAGTTTGGATGTGGAACAATGACGAGATGGTTTTTCATCCCTATTCTTCATTTTATTTTTTAAATGAAGAATCCCTATTCTTCATTTTATTTTTTAAATGAATCTTGTTGCTTCCTAATTTTTGTGTTGTTTTTTTATTGATATAATATAGATAAATTGAGCGCACTGTTATGACAACTGAATAAGACTGATTAATGCAACTGATTTTTTATTACAAATGTAAACAAATTTTGGAGATACAATTTTAATAATTAACCCTTATTAAATATCTATGCACACTTTACATCGTCTTACAAATGTTCAATCAGGTCACGTGACCGCCGTAAAGATACTTATTTACTCCTTTACTTCAAAAAGGTACTCATAGTCATAAGCAAGCTCGGTTTAACAATGGGCATAAAATAGCTTCTAAGTACACAGTAAATGTTACAAACAAGTCGCACTCAAATGCAGCAGTGTAAAGTATCAAAGTTATTGCTCCGAGGAATGGTATATTGGTTCTTTATATAGCTAAGATACTGGTTAATACGTTACAGGAGAAATGGCGCGTGTTAGTGCGCTTGAAGCAACATATTAAGCTGTAAATTTTCTGTAAAGCTGCCCACGGAATTTATAGTTGTAACCGAACGTTTCATTTTGATGATAAATTAAGGTAATTTAAGAGTTAAAGTGGCTTATTTCTTCGATCTTTTATGTATGTTCAATAAAAAACGTTGAGTCAAATCGAAATATTAAACAGATAATCACACGTTAATACCTAGGTAACACTGAAAATGTTTAGAAAATGAAAAACGGCTTAATGTAGAAAGTTGACAATACTTTTATTGTTTTTAGAAGTAATCTCCGTTCCTCTCTACACATCGTCGCATTCGATGGAACCACCGAAAAAAGCAGTGGGCCCAGTCTTCCTTAGGGGTCACTTCTGTGGCATTTTCGTACGCTTTCATCGCATCTTCAGGGCTCGTAAAGCGAGTACCTCGAATTTTATCTTTATTTCTTGAGAATAAATTAAAGCCGCAGGGCGCCAGGCTAGGACTATATGGCATATGACTCAATATCTCAATACGTGCCATAGTCAAATATTCAACAGTCCGTCTCGCAGAGTCCGCTGAAGCATTGTTGTGGTGAAGAAGTGTCCTGCTTCGAGGGCGCTGCTATCGAAATTTTTCCAAGACAACAGGCATACAGCGATTGACATACCATTCTGCAGTAACTGTCCTTTCATCTTCTAGCACAACTGTCGCAAAATTACATTTCCGACCAAAGAATGAGGCAATCATCTTTTTGCCTTGACTTCTTCCTTTCTTTACCTTAGTTGGCCAAACCTCGAAAGGAAAATCCCCTTGAGCTGATTGTCTTTTGGTTTCGGGTTCGTAGCAATATATCCAGCTTTCATCACCTGTGAGCTTATCAAATACAGCATTTGAGTCACCGCCGTTGAACTTATCTAACATTTGGCGACACCAGTCCATGGGAAGGCGTTTCTGGTCGTCGATTGAAGTATGGGGAATCCATCTGGTACAAAGCTTCCTGACGCCTAAATGTTCATGTAATATTTTTTGAACTTGACTCATAGCAATGCCTAGGCTTGCCCGTATCTGCTGGTAAATCACTCTTTTATCTCCCTCTATCATGCGTCGCACAACACTAATGTTAAGTTCAGTAGTTGCTGTTAAAGAACGTCCCGCACGCGGATCATAAATGAGATTGCTACGTCCACGTTTAAACTCGTTAAACCAATTTTAAATAGTGACACGAGATGAGGCTTCATTATGAAATGGTAATAGCAGCCTATCAAAGCTTTGTTATTTAGTAAGCCCATAACGAAAGTCATAAATTATTTATGTCATTGTCAAATTTGTTAATTTTCACGTGTAACAAGAGTTTTAGATTTGCCGCCAATTCACCAAAACAAACGACAAATAAATGTAATATACCAGATTATGTTACCTAAGAGTTCTGAAATTGTAATTTAAAAAAAGTTTTCATTAGTAATGTTTCTAACTGGCTAGTTCTAAACACTTTCAGTATGACCCCCGTAACTGACAAAATTGCCTTATTTAGTTGAATTATTATTATGAATGCATCTTTATATGAACCCTTTAAATCATATTAAAATATTAAGAAATACACTTTTTGAAAATATTATAATAATAATAAAATAATATCTATGGACGCTTCACACCACGTCAGTCTGGCCCCGTGGTAAGTACCTGAAGGACTTGTGTTACAGGTACCAGACAACGGATATATATTTAAAACTTTTTATACTATACATATATTTAAGATTTTTATTATATGATACACATATTTAATACACATCCATGACCCAGGAACTTTGAAAAACTTTTTGTTCCGACGGCGGGATTCGAACCCGCGACCCCCGGCTTGAGCTACCGACGCGCTCAGCACTGAGCCACAGAGGTCGTCAAATATATTGTTGGCATAATATTATTATGGCTTTAAATACAAGGTATATTTCTGTCGAATTCGATTAATTTTAAAAAAGCATTTCTGATAACAAGTAATTAATTTTTTTACGGGTCACATTGATGGAACACGACAACAGTATTTATTTAAATCGTTCGTTTAATTTTTACAACACGCGGAGCGGACCATAGTTTTTATGAAGTTGATTGAGTTTTTAATATTCATGGCATTTAGCGATTACTGGCGTGTTGACGAACTCTACGCCGATACTACGTTATAGGGTTAATTCAACCGCAACGTGACGCGTAGATGCATTTGTAAATTTGTACAGATTTTTTTTTTTTAATGAAATAAGGGGGCAAACGAGCAAACGGGTCACCTGATGGAAAGCAACTTCCGTCGCCTATGGACACTCGCAGCATCAGAAGAGCTGCAGGTGCGTTGACGGCCTTTTAAGGGGTAATAAGGGAGGGTACGGAAGGGAATAGGGGAGGGTACGGAAGGAAATAGGGGAGGGTAGGGAAAGGAAAAGGGTAGGGGATTGGGCCTCCTGTAAACTCACTCACTCGGCGAAACACAGCGGAAGCGCTGTTTCACGCCGGTTTTCTGTGAGGACGTGGTATTTCTCCGGTCGAGCCGGCCCATTCGTGCCGAAGCATGGCTCTCCCACGTCAAAATACGCGTCGCGTTGCGGTCTGAATTGACCCATATAGAGCTATAACAATAATTCAGACCGCACTCGACGCGTAGATGCATTTCTAAATTTGTATGGATTTGACAGATTTGCAAGACATCTCACGCTCACGAAATCTGTCAATTCAGTACAAATCAAGAGATGCGACTGCGCGTTACGAGTATATGCATTTTTAAATCGGTGCGGTCTGAATTGACCCTAACAGTTAAAAAGACAGGACTGACAAGACATAAGTTAAAAAATATCCACAGCCGAACATATAACCTCCTCGTTTTTTTGGAAGTCGGTTAAAAAAGTCGTTACATTTTACAATATGGTGGCGATCTGGTTTAATTGGCTCCAAACAGCCTTAATAACGAACAATATAGTTATCGTGATTTGTGATATTATTTGACTTGTAAGTCCATAAGTTAATAAACTGGCCACTAAGCGTCAAAGCGAGACGTTAAACAAACATACATTTGTATTTAAGTTTCACTTCTAAAAGGTTTTGACAGCGAATTAAGCTTGAATAAATATTTCTCACAAAATTAAGTTAACGAATTTTATTATTTTTAGAAGAATTATTCAAAGGAACAGCTGGTCAAAATGTGTATGCCGAAAATAAAGTTTAAATAAAATAAAAAGTATAAAAACCTTTATAAATCAAATAAATATATTTCAGGGTGGTATGGTAGGGTATTTATAGCGTGGTCTGTCTAGAATGTTTAAAAAAAACTATTCAATCTTTTGCTTAGCGTCCCAGTAGACGGTAAACATGTTTTTTTCTTATAAATACAAAATACAATAAACTATTACTTATAGTTTATAGAGTTCACAAACTTGTCTTCTGCTTGCAATATTTTCTGTATGAAAAACACGTCTAAGCGTTTTAGTTCTTTACTTTCAAAGTCTTAGAAGAGCTTTTTATAAGGAAAATTTATACCTCATTCCAAAGTTATATTCCATTTTATAAACTTCTAGAGGCAACTTTGTGCAACGAAGAACCTTGTGGTTTTAGGACAGTCATACTTCTTTCTGCACTTAAATATTTACTTGATATTTATCTTCATACCTTATTTTTTAAATCATATAAAATACGAAAATAAACAAAGCAAAAATATGTTAACTTATAAGGGTCAATTCAGACCTTAACGTGACGCGTAGATGCATTTCTAAATTTGTATGGATTTGACAGATTTCCAAGACATCTCACGCAAATACAGTAATGCATCTACGCGTCCGTTGCGGTCTGAATAAACCCACACCCCTTTTAATCGTTTTTCCAGGACATTTGTCCGCAAAAATAATTTTATGTCCTATTCCCAGTACTCATTTATCTCCGTAACAAATTTTATCAAAATCGGTTCAGCAGCTCAGGAAAAGGTAATAGATAGACAAGCATAACACACTTACGCTTTCTGTTATGACTAGCATGGTCGCTTACCGCCGGACTCAGATACATTAAGTTATGATTAACCTTCAATTAAATGCAGAGTTTGACAGATAATGTATGGAGCTGATGTCAAAATTTTGAATTAATTACAGTAATTAAATGTTCCACTCTGAGTGCGGCAATAAAACACATTACTTCGAGTTTTTAAATTCAAGCTTTTACGTATTCAAAGAAAAATCTAAAATCAAACGACATTACATCACATTTTAAATATTGTACAATTTCCCAGCAATAATATTATTTTGAAAATCCGTAAAAGTGAACCTAAAAGTCAAGTTGCTGAACATTGGTTGTTAAGTATTCATTGTTAGTTGTTACTAACTGTAGTAACAACTAACAATGAATACTTAACACAGAGTGAACCTAAACTCTGACATGATAGTAACACTAACACTGGTTTACCAGTAAAGTCACATTACGCCACTGATTTACACTATGGACACCGGTCCTCATTACGAATTCAGTTCACATTAGGCACATCTACTAAACATGAGGTGCACGAAATAATAATGTAGATCGACGGCATTAGAATAGGAAGGGCTTAGGAAAAGAACTTTTTTACAATAATTGTTACATATATGTAAAATATTCTGTTGTACTTATAAGTTATACAATATGTAACATACTTCAAAATAATTGTATCTACTTATTGAAAAAATAATATTTTTTTGTTTCGAATTACTTTTCCTACCATATATTTTATTTTAAAAACATAAAACTTTTTAACTACAATAACCGTTTATTGTAACTTTAATAAACCTTAAGAGGATACAACAGGGGCTAGAGAAATGAAAAAAAAGTACGTGTAATATCTATAGTTGTCTCCCTTACCTCAAGCCTATACCGCAGAACGCGATAGAGACAACTGCAGAAAATCCAGAAAATCAACGATTCGTTGTCCCCTGATTCCTTCTCCAAAACTTAACCGATTTAAGTACTTTTTTCATTAAAGATTAAAAAAAGGCTTGAGCTGTGTTCCTATGTTTTGCTTTTTTTGTATAATCTAGCCAAATCTGTTTTCTGGACGTTTGAACACAGTGGAAAATCTGGCCATTTTTTTGGGTTTTTGAACGTTCATATCTTATTTAATAATTAAATTATGAAAAAAAAGAAAACATAGGGACATTGTATTAGTGGCCGTAGATATTCAGGAAAAAAATTATAACTCTACTAGCATTATCCAGGGAGGAAACAGGGGACAACGTTTGTATGGAAAAAAGGGCGGTGTGGAATCCTCTTAATATCTTCCAAACCTCAATCTTAAGACAACCTGTGTAGGGTGTAACCATTTTAATCAGTGGAGCACACACGGTGTCATATTCAATTTTGTCCCGGGGACCGCTCAAAATTTATGGTAACCCGAATTTAATGCAAAAGACGTCTGCTAGGAAATTGAATTTAGTAAAAGATTTTCGGGTTTTCCCTATCTTCAATTCATAGTTTATCGCAATAGAATCTAAATGGAGAACAGGAATAAACACTAATTGATGTAGCTATTTTAGCTTAGCTAGCTAAAATCTTTTACTTTTAGCTGATGCTGATCAGTTATTTCAACAGTCGCTTTGCAGTTTCAGTTTTTGTCAGTTTCATCAACTTTGTTGTGAATTTTTGTTTGTGCACCTGCAGCCATTTGCATTCATCACATAATGCACGTGATGAAGTCTGGGCTCTCGAGGAGATTGTGACACAAATGTACAGCGCCAATAGCCGTTTGTGAATAATTTTAAAAATGGAAACGTGGAAAAATGGCCGCGAATAAAAATTAATCTGCTACGTTCGGTTTTACTGGCAGCCAAATTAATGAAAAATGTATACAATGTGTCCCGACACTGGTGTCCGATCCTTTAGTGTACATCTATGGCATATTTTATCGACAAATTGGCTCTCAAATTTTTTCTCTCTCTCACGGTTGTAAAATGGCAACCATTTTAGTTTTTCTCAGCCTTTACACTAATGTGACCAGTATTTCTCATGTAAGTATCCTATGAAGATAAAAAAGGTCTCATTTGATAGTTAAACTTGTGTACTACGCTTACACAGGCAATATGTTATACATTTCGTGAAATTAAACATAGAAAAACCAAAGTTTAAGAAAAAAAATCTGTATTTTTAATTAATGGCTTTTTGTGAAAAATCTAGCGGATTAAACTGGTTATTTTTTGTTTTAAAAAGAAAGAGGAAGTTTTCATTAAATAAAAAAATTTGTTTCAATTCTCTAAGTCAGATAGTTTAGAAGTTATAACGATTTTCTTATGAAGTATAGGTCAGATTAGTAATTTTTTTTTTCAAAAGTTGGAGAAACATAGTTAATACTTATGTACGTTTAAAGATGTTTTTCTTTATTTATTTAACTTTCTCAAAATTGCACATGCTCAATGAGTCATTTTCTGTGTACGCTATATTTTGTGTAGGAATGAAACACGTTTTATTAGGTCAATGACCAAATTTTTATTTTTTGACGACCGGACTATGGAGGGTGTCACACTAAATCATTGTGTTGACATGGTTGCATATAGGCTCCCCGTTTTTGTGTACCTATATATTGAACGTACAAGATTCCCAAAGTTCTTGCTCAGTTTCCAACGAACTCAAGTAATTTCCCGACAGATCTGACTTAATTGACAATTTGAGTGCAATTGGATTGTTTGTGGCGAATCAAAGACGGTCACACATCAAGCCGTACTTTGTGATCGGTTGGCTGAATCGGTTCACAATTGAAATGGTGGATAACTAACAAATTGAAAATTTTCTTTTTTTTCGCATAAATGGAGGCTTTAGGATCAGGAAAATTTAGGCAATTAAAATAATATGGATCTTATGTTGCCCGTTTTTTTTATATTTCCGGTCTTTTTCTATCTTCTTTCAATTTGGCCAAAGAGAAAATATTGAGATTAAAAATAAAATATAAAACATTAATGCATATTATCATACAACTCGCAGAACACTATTGGACATAATTTTAAAAGATATTTTTTCAAACCCACACATTTTTTACGAACAAATTTTATGTTTAAAAATGTATAACTTTGAAAAAAATAAATAAGTATTTTTCTACGTAAGTATTTTTACATTATGTCCAACATGTGCGCTATATTAGTTTAAAAGCGCTCAGGGCAACTTTATTTTATTGCATACAAAGCTACAAAGTTTATAATATTATACCTACACAAACACATTAACATTTTATATTGCGGTTCATAAAATGGCGAATGTCATATTTTAAACTTGTTAATTAAAAGCATGTGGGTGTGTGGTTATTATCTAATTTGTATCTCATTTTAGTGCTGGTTGCGTCAACCTTGCCACTGTCTCGCTTCTAAGGGTTGTTAGCAACCTACGAATCCAGAATTTATACAAATGTGTAGGCATTTATTTAGATTTTTAAATATTAATAATATACTTAATAATATTTTATTTATTACAGTTATTAAATTTTTTGGAAAACGCTCCTCACAAAAATACATTTTTTTTTCTTTCCCAAATTGTTACAATCGCTTATCATTTTTTGGATATCTTTAATGTACAGAAATCACAATTCTGTACATTAAAGATATCCAAAAAATAATAAGCGGGGGCTGTTACTACATCGCTATAGAAGCCAAAACTGTGGTTGGTTTTTTGTCTGTCTGTCTGTCTGTCTGTATGTTTGTTCCAGCATCACACGAAAACTACTGATCCGATTTGAATGCGGATTTCGCAGATATATTTGTCTTCTTCCAACTTAACATCTGGTATACAAAAATTTTTCCCCTCACCTCTCCAAAGGGTCAAAAGAGGGGTAAGATTTTGTGCCAATCTTTTTTCTTTAACACGAAAACTACTGATCCGATTTGAATACGGTTTTCGCAGATATATTTATCTTCTTCCAACTTAACATCTGGTGTAAAAAAATTTCAATCAATCAAAGAGAGTCAAATTTTGTATCAAACTTTTTTCTTCAATGGACTAACTTCATATTATTAACTGTATTTTCCAATTTAACATCAGTAGTGTTAGCACGGCGACCAGCGGAAATGCGAAAGTATGGACAAACTGTGGAAATAAACCTAAGGTGCCGTTCCGATCTTTTTTCGTTTCGAAAAATTCAATTAAAATACCACTTTATGACACACTATAGTACATGTCATAATGTAGGATATTATTTGAATTTTTAGAACTATAGTCTATCATAAAGTGGCTTTTTAATTGAATTATTCGGAG
The DNA here is from genome assembly GCF_905147365.1 of Aricia agestis. Taxonomy (NCBI): domain Eukaryota; kingdom Metazoa; phylum Arthropoda; class Insecta; order Lepidoptera; family Lycaenidae; genus Aricia; species Aricia agestis. The sequence goes on along the minus strand of NC_056409.1, from coordinate 6,537,850 downwards.
CTAAAAAAGATCGGAACGGCACCTTAAGTTTATCTCCACAGTTTGTGACTATAGTCTGTCATAAAGTGGCATTTTAATTAAATTTTTCGGAACGAAAAAAGATCGGAACGGCACCTTAGGTTTATTTCCACAGTTTGTCCATACTTTCGCATTTCCGCTGGTCGCCGTGCTAGCACTACTGGTGTATACAATTTTTCCCCCACCCCTTTAAGGGGGCCGAAGAGGGGGTCAGATATCGTATCAAACTTTTTTTTTAACATGAAAACTACTGATCCGATTTGAATATGGTTTTCTCAGATATATTTGTTTTCTTCCAACTTCATATCTGGTGTATAAAATTCCCCCCCCCCCCCACCCCTATAACCAAAAACGAAAGAGGGGGTAGATTTTGTATCAAACTTTTTTCTTGAATAAACTTACATCATATTATAAACTGTATTTTCCAATTTAATATCTGGTGTATAAATTTTTCCTCCCTTAATATAATAATAATCGTTACAAATTGGTTATAGTTAATAATCAAGCCTATTTCTTTGAAAACACAACTCACATGAAGAAACGTTAATACAAAATCTATCACAAAGCTCTAGGAAAAAAATGTACTGGATTTTTCGCAGACAAGTGACGTCATAGCTGAGTCATGCTGAGGTCATGGGTATTGTATATAATATGTATGGGATTGTAAAGAACACCATTGTTCAGAAAATACCATTGACCCACAGAATGTGACTGACGTTAGATTTATTATCAGAAATCTCTTTTATTTTTTAGATTCGGGTAAAAACGTGGCTTTTAATTTCTTTTAGACTTTACATTCCTCTTTATATATTAAAAAAAAGTATTACTTCCTCGTTTCATTATATATACATGCTAGCAGCACGCTTTCACATTGAAAAATACAGATTTATTCTAAAATAAAAAAGTAGTCCACAAATAAAAACCATAAGCACGATACAGCTGTATCTCTGTAGTACTTGTTATGCAATATCCTTTATGCCCATAACCGCAATGCGTCTACAAAGATCTCCGAAACTTCCGTATTCAAAGAACAAAAGTCTATAATTAAAACTGTGGGACGGCACTTCCATTATTTCAGCACACACGCGACTCGCTCACGCTAGTACTCATTTATTAGGTCCGCCCAGAATATGACAAGCTCGTGACGTCATCAAGTCAAATATACTTAGGTTGGGTTGCACCAACTTACTTAACTGTAACTTTTACTTTAACTACAATTCATCAAAATCAGTTCAGTGGTTTGGTCGTGAAGAGGTAACAGACAGACAGACACACTTTCGCATTTATAAAAATATATATTAGTATGGATTTCATGAAGGTATCTCTAAACCAAGTTCAATGTTAATTGGTTCAGCTGGATGTTATGAGTTTGAAAAGTATCACATATGAATGAAAAATAGTGCACACATTCGAATTGACATAATCCTACTAGTATATTATAAATGCGAAGTCCATCTGCTTATAATTATAACCTTTTCACGTACAAACCACTGAACCAATTTTTTTTTTTTAATTTGGTATGGCGATACTTTGAGTCCCGGGAAAGGACATAGGATACTTTTTATCCCGTAATAAGTACGGTACCCGTGCGATAAACGAATTTTGGCGCAACGGAATCGCGGGCGTCATTTAGAGTGGGTTGCACCAACTTACTTTAACTATAACTGTAACTTTAACTACAACTTTAACTACAATGCAAAATGTCAAATCTTTGGTTAGAGTTAAAAATGGACGCCATCAAGACGCCATATTTAACCATAACCTTGAGCTCGACAAGGCTTTAGATGCACGTGGCGAAAAAAGGAACTAACGCTGTCATGATACAAAAACGCCATTTTTGACAGTTCTCCTTTACCAGCAGCGCCCCGCCCACGTTTTATTTAAAGCCTTGTCGGACCAGCTGTCATCTGTCAAATTCTGTGGTCAAAGTTAAGGTTAAAGTTAAAGTTAGCCCTAACTATAACCATAACTTTGACCATAACTTTAACTTTAACCACGCCTCTGGTGCAACCCACTCTTAGCGTCAGGCTACGAATAATAAAAACTAAGGAAATGTAACTTACCCATACTTCAACTGTTTTGTATTTGGTTCATTTTCGCACACTAAAATATGGCAATAGCAACGAAACACTAACACTCAAATTGACGAAATAAAGCCGTTGACATATTTAATTGTCACTTCTATATTTACACAAAATGATGTACCGAATACATGCATTAAGTGGATACTTAATGCATGTATTCGGTACATCATTTTCTACACATTATCATCATTTTCTGTCCACGAGTCTACAAAATGTGGATACATTTTGTAGACTCGTGGACAAATTTTATGACACAGTTACTCTTAGTTTTTATTATTCGTAGGCGTCAGGCAACATAATATTAGCAGAGTAGACAGAAATAAGGAGTAGGTTACTTTTTACCCTGGAAATAGTTCCCGCGTAAACTAATTTTGGCGCAACGGAGTTGCTGGCGTCATCTAAGGTGTTATATTTTTGAGTGACTAATATAAGTGCAGGTACAGATTGGGCGTTTTGAAGCGCGCGTTAGGCGCGTGCTTTGCTAACGCGCGTTTTGAGAACCCGGGATCGGGGATTCTATTGAAGCGTACACAATGTGCAAGCGCGCGTTAAACGCCTAACGCGCGCTTTAAAACGCCCAATGTGTACCTGATCTTAAAGCAGGACATTGCTCAGTTCGACCGTGTGTATAATAATATTTTTTTTATGTTTGTACGCCGATAAATTCGCCGTTTGCTAACTGATTTTGCTGGTAATGTGTCATTAGTGGGATGGGTGCAATAATTCTTCGTGAACCAACCTGTAAAACACTGGTAACTGGAGAGAGAGTCACCATGTTACAAAAAAATAGAAATATAATCTTTACAAAAGGAACATTACAATTTCACTGATTCACGTCCGGCGTAGCAAATAATTTCGCAACGAATTCCATTTACGGTACAATAACAAACTCAATTTAATAATAATAAAAATGTTTCACTATAAACAATGTTACGATTAATTTATAAAGACTTTTATTACGAGCACGTACTCAATACAAAAATGTTACGCAGTTAAACAACTTTTTTATGATGTACTGTAAAAACTCTTACAACTTGGAGAAAATCATTAAACGAATAATTATTATAAGAATGATTTTGTTTACTAGATTCTTAAGAATACATAGAAGCTTCAAGATGTATATTAAGTATATTATATAAACGATAAAGTTATCTGTTAGTCTGTCAATCAACTCTTCTAACACGAATGACAAGGAAAAAAGGTAAGTACTTTTTTTTATTTCGTCCCCCTAACATTATTAGGGCTATTTATTTTCTATTTGTCTATAAATACAAACAATTTGTCTAATCAGCCTTTGATGTAAAAATTTTTTTTTTCCTTTGTAACAATTATGTTCAATATTATACTTTGTACAAAATTTATGATATCCAATATATAAAATATTATACAATGTAATTAACACTAAATTAAAATACCAATTAAAATAAAAAAAATACAATAAATGATTTTATTAAAATAAAATACAATTAAATTGTCAAATAATAACACAACGGCACAAATATAAAACCAAAAGTACAGAGACTATCCTAATATCACAGCTTAAAATTAGAACCTAATTATTGTTATTTTCATAGAAAATACTACCGTTACGCTTATTTACTACACCCACGATTATCCTGCAAAAAGCCAGGAAGATATCCCGCTTTTTACCTCCCAGGATGGATGACAGGTTCTCACCCGTTATCGATGTGCCCAATTTCTGCTCAATATCATATATATTGCTAGCAAAAATTGGGCACTCGAGTAGCAGGTGAGGAACCGTCTCCTCTACTCCTGGCTGACACAGGCAGGACGGATCCTCCTTCAGCTTGAATCTGTTCAAGTAGAAGGCGAATCCGCCGTGACCGGTCAGAATCTGTGTGGTATGATGTGTGATGTCTATTTTCTGTACTATTTTGTATGCAGCAGCAGCGTTTGGGAAAAAGAGCTTCGTGACTCCGGCCGTCCCTCCCACTTCGTATAAGGTAAGTACTTATACTTTGCAACTTATTATAAGAGGGAGAAAAAGTTTTTATTCCTTAAGTTTATCTCAAACATAGAATAAATAGCTAGTAAAAAGTTATACTTCTTGTTGTAGGTACCTAAAGAACAAATATGGTAAAATAGTTTCAGCGGAAGTTGTTCCTTCGTTGTACCTAAGTAGGTACAATGAAGGGGCTATTTATTACGGGACTATTTCAGAAAAGTCGAATAAAGTTATTAGACTTTTCTGAAATAGTCCCGTTGTTAAAAACAACGTTTTATGCTACCACCATAGTTTTATCTGATAACTATCATCAAAAACTTGGAAGTCAAGCAGAACTTACGTTATGCCATTAAAGATAAAGATAAGATTTCAGCACGAACTGCAATTTATATTTCTTCGAGGAAAGCGTGATTTCTTAAGAATCAGAATTAAGCGATACGCTTATCAGATTTATGACCTTCTACACTGACTTGAAATTTTTGTACGCTAATAGGTACGCGATTTGTTAGGTTTTTAGGGTTCCGTACCCAAAGGGTACGGGACCCGCTAAGCTGTTTATCTAACAGGGTTGAACTACTTGTTAATTTTATGGCATGTTACCTCAATATTTTCACTCTAGAGACCAGCACCAGCATTAACAGTAAACAATAAATTTTGTTCCACATATTTTAACAACGTTTCTTTTAATATTTTGTTATGACGTGTGCATGATGTCGGATTTTGGTCATAATAAACTAGCTGTTCCGGCAAACGTGTTTTGCCATAAAATTATTTTCCCCGTTTTCCTGCTCTTCTCTTGAAGTTTTTTCAGTTTTTTTTCCTCTCACGGAGCCCGAGACCTTTCCAACGAATGCAAAACCGTGGAAATCAGTTCGTGCGTTCTGGAGTTATAGTGTCAGGAAGGAAAACCCGACTTATTTTTATATATTAGAAGTCTAGTGACCCACCCCGCCTTCGCACGGGTATAAAATATATAGCCTACTAGCTGTCCCGGCAAATGTTGTTTTGGCATTAAATGATTTTCCCTGTTTTCCTGCTTTTCTCTTGAAGTTTTTTTCTATTTTTTTTTTTCTATAGACCTCACGGAACCTGAGACCTTTCCAACGAATGCAAAACCGTGGAAATCGGTTAGTGCGTTCTGGAGTTATAGCGTTAAGAAGGAACTTCTTTTTATATTTTAGATTATATTTTCTATATATTGTACTAGTAATGCCCTGTTCCTACTCCTCCTATTTTCATCTGATTAATTTCGTTGCGGGTCCCAAGACAGTTTAGCATGTCCCTCGGGCTCCCTGAGATCATATCAAAGGGTTTTCGTGGTTGGGTACCGCTGTCGTTCTTGACGACACAGGAGATACAGTGGTGGGAATGTGTGGTGGGCCAAAGCCCGTTTGAAAAAATAGTAGTGCCCTCTGCTCTGACCTCTACGTAATATTATTCCCTATTGGTTCACTTTTTGACGTTCTTCAATGAAGGGTTTAATTGTGAAAGGTCATATTGTTTCTTCTCTCATTTTTAATACAATATGAAATAAAAAGTATGAATCTAAAATAAAATAAAATTTTAAAATAATTTCAGCATTGATTCTTATACTGCAATTTTATTCATGAATCCATATTGTTATTTTCTAGAACCAAAACTGAAAACTGTTAAACGAGATACCTACTAGAGATAATCAGTAGATAGATCAAATATTGGGAACGGCCGTTAAACAACGGCCGTTCCCAATATTTGATCTATCTCTGGTTTTGCCCTACTAGAGACAGGAATAGCTCACTATTGACATAAAATATATGTCTCTAATGTCTAATGTGAGCTATTCCTATCTCTAGTAGGGCAAAACCAAAGATAGATCAAATATTGAGAACGGTCGTAAGCTATGAACCAATAATTTCTTAAATTATTTGACAAAATCAAATCTTACAAATTGTTACAAAAACATTTTTAAAACAAAACAAAACACGGACGTTATTTAACTACAGCCAAAAGTATTTCTCCCCAGTTTCTAAGTTGTAATTGTCTAGTCCATCCAACTCTTGTCAAGTTTTGCTATCATTCACTTTAATTCTTCAAAATCGAAACCAATTCGATACAGTTCAACTTTGATTTAGCGTTTATTTTGTTTACTGTTAAACATAGAAAAATAAGTAAGCAAATATTTTTTTTTATGAAAGAAACGAGCATACGGGTCACCTGATGGAAAGCAACTTCCTTCGCCCATGGACACTCGCAGCATCAGAAGAGCTGCAGGTGCGTTGGCGGCCTTTTAAGAGGGAATAGGGGACGGTAGGGATGGGAAGGGAAGGGAATAGGGGAGGATAGGGAGGGGAATTGGGCCTTCGGTAAACTCACTCACTCGGCGAAACACAGCGCAAGCGCTGTTTCACGCCGCTTTTCTGTGATAACGTGGTATTTCTCCGGTCAAGCCGGCCCATTCGTGCCGAAGCATGGCTCTCCCACGTATAATATAATTGAGGTGTAGTTCTAAACACAGAACAATAAAAACAGGTTCTAAATGATTCAATATTAAATAGTGTCTATTTTTGGAAAACCGTCTTTGTAATATTTAATTTTCGTAGAGCTTTTTCACACACCATATTTGACGGTGTGTAAAAAAGGGAATGTCCTTATTTTGTATGGAGGCCTTCCATGTTGGAAGGTAGTTTTTGTTAAAAATAACAATGAAATAGTATTGTAGAAGTTTATGCTTTAGATTATCATACAGACGTTTAAATATTTTATACGGGAAAGTTTTAATCACGGGGCGGAGTCGCTAACAAAAGTTAAAATAATAATTATATTATATTAGGTACCCTTCATATTAACTTGTTTTCGTCGACCAAAATTTTATTATTATTAAAAATTATATTTTTGTTTTTACTTATAATAATAGTTAGCAATAAAAAATGGCTATTCAAGAAAAAAAAATCAAACAGCTTATTATATTTGTAATTTCAATAAATAGCAATTACAAGACAGTATTGGACAAAACTATCAATATCGTCTTTATTCGAAAAGGAACACGCTGTAGCATATTTAATATTTTTATTTCCGCAGTTTCAGAACTAATTATTTACAACCTTTTTTTCCAGTTAAAAAGAAGCCTATGTCCTTTCTCAGGCTTTAGACTATCTGTGTACAAAATTTCATTACAATCGGTTCTGTAGTTTCGGCGTGAAAGCGAGACAGAGATATTTTCGCATTTATAATATTAGTATAGAAGTATAGATTTTTATTTCCGCAGTTTCAGAACTAATTTTACCTCCCGCGCACCCACATTCAGACAAATAAACTATTTACAACCGACATTCAAAATTTTATACCCCCGACATGACGCAGGATAAGCTCAAATATTGAATTTATGGAATTAAAGTTTTCTTGTTTATTGAGCAACTTATGTTCGAAAGATCTTTGTTAATAGTTACTTACCAGAAATAACATACATAATGATAATACTACAACCGAATTAAAGTAGTTAAAAAAACGGTACAAAATTTATTTAATTTAAAATAAAATACAATAAAATATTTAATTTAATAACAAGTCATCAACATATACTTACGCGAAACTTTTTTCATGAAATCTCTTACCAAATAATATTTAAAAAAACATTTTTAACAACACAACTTAATCAAAACAAAAATTACCAAAAAATCATGCATAAAAGTTCACTGACCTCGATTGATTGAATCAACAACGATCACGATCACAACACTTCGCACCGTAGCGCCGCGTAGCGCTCCCTGTGCGGCCTACGCGGTACTGCCGCGGACTCCGCGCGCGCATGACGGGTTGAGCTACAAATCGCAACGCAATTGTTATTTGTTGCACCTATTTTTATTATTCATAACTCATATTACGTAATATTTAACCCTTAAGTAACATCGTGGGGGAAATTTTTACCCCAGTCGCATAAAAACTGCAATAATATTTTTTCAATTGGAAGTTCATTTAATGCCTTTTAAGTATTCTCAGTATAGCGCACATTTTAAAGGGTAGTGGACTCGTAGTAGGCGAAAAGACATCCGTTTGACCTATGGAGTAAGTTTTTACCCCACGAATTACGATATTCAATACGTATGTAGTTTTTTTTACTATCCTAAAAATTCGTTTTGTCTATACTTATATACTTAACTAAGGTTTGTCTATATTTATATAAATAATATGAGTATTTTTTTTATCCAACAAATTAGTTGATAACATTCTAGAAGACGAATTTTTGAAGGAAAACAAGACTTATGGGATTCCATAGCCAATTTTAGTGCTATTTAGAAGACGCACCGTAAGACCTTAACACACGCCAGAAATCATGAAACTGACACTGAAACGGAGCTGGAAAGAGATAAAAGTATGAATAATAAAAGAATTACATAGGATTTAATGTTTCTAATGTGTGGAAAAATTTTTTTTTTTTTGGAGAAAATTTTGCAACATTTTTGTTGCAGAAAAGTAGTTTACATTTTTTCTGTTTATTTCATTACAACAGTAAAATTTTACCCCACGATGTTAGTTATATAACAAAAAATCACGATTTTACTTGAGGGTTAAGTAATTATTATTGCACCCATTTTTATTATTCAAAAGTAAGTAATATTTATTTAATTATTTATTGCATCTATTTTTATTATTTAAAAGTAATATTTATTAAAGATTTTATTGCACCTATATTTATTATTCAAAAGTAATATTTATTTAAGTAATTATTGCACCTATTTTTATTATTCAAATGTAATATTTAATTAAGTAATTTTTGCACCTATTTTTATAATTCAAAAGTAATATTAATTGATGTATGCTTTATTGCTTTTGAATGTGTGATTTATACATGAATTGTATACCTATCTATACTAATATTATAAAGCGGAAGAGTTTGTTTGTTTGTTTGTTTGAACGCACTAATCTCAGGAACTACTGGTCCGATTTAAAAAATTCTATCAGTGTTAGATAGCCCATTTATCGAGGAAGGCTATAGGCTATATTTTATCACGCTAAGACTAATAGAAGCGAAGAAATAGAGAAAAATGTAGAAAAAACTGGAGGAAATTATTTGAAAGGGCTTATCTCACGAGTCACGAACTACTGGAGCAATTTTTCTGTTATTTGGCACAAATAAGAAATAGACAACGTGAAGGATATAGGCAATTTTTTGTGGTCTAATTTGTCTGTGAAATTTCTAATTTACGCGGGCGAAGCCGCGCGGAACGTCTAGTAATTTATATAATAGAGGTTTGGTAATGAAATACTGTAACTTAGGACGAATCAACAAGTTACTGTTATTTACTTTGAATAGAGCAGATCATTTTACCTATTAAAAGGATAACTGTGACAGGAAAACTTTTAATCAATAGGAGAAGAATTTTTAGACTGCATAATTCGATTTTTAATACAGTAAGTATTGTAGCCGCTATAAGGAAAAAAAGGATAATGTTCTATTCCAATTACCCCGGTATTGCTAGAGTCATTTCTCACTTTTTGCCATCAGATTCTGGTAGACCTATAATATTGAAGTAATAAAAACGGGACTACGATCCGAATGCATTATCCGAGATCAACATAAACCATTTTGGTTTCAATAATGGAAATGCATCGGTTTCAATAAGGCAGACCAGTAGTTGGCAACATTTTGATAGGCAAGGGCCGCAAGATGGCAAAATAAAATGCGGACCGTATAATTTGTAATATTCTTAAAAGTTTAATATGGGCGTAATCGATATTATCTTATTATATATAAAATGCTCGTGTCATAGTGTAAGGCCGCGTACTCCTCCGAAACGGCTTTACTGATTTTAACCAAATTTTATATGCATATTCAGTGGGTCTAAGAATCGGCTACTGGGTACTTTTTATATTGATAAGTGCATTTGTTGAATAAATAATAGTAAATTATTACAACTCGAGACTGACGGCGACCATTGTTTGTTCGACGGGATAGCGATGGACGTTGCTATGGTGACATACTTATTTAGTCACTTCAATAAAATAATACGGCCGAAATACTTTATATGGCAAAGAAACGTTTTCCGGGACAGCTAGTCATCCCATAAAAATTCAAATTAACTTTAGGTTTAAAAAAGCAACATACAGACAATGCTCTTGCACTTATAATATAAAATCAAGTATTATTAGGTACTATTTGATGCCTGCAACTCCATTGCGCAGGAATTCGTTTATCACGCGGTAACCGTACATTTTTCAGGATAAATGAATAATCCTTCCCCAAAACTCAAAGTATCTCCATACCAAATTTCATCAAAATTGGTTCAGCGGTTTTAGCCTGAAGAGATAACATATAGACAGAAGAACACACTTTCAGTTTTATCTGGAACCACTGGTTGCTGACCGCTGACGTAGACCATGATTATGGTTCGGTTGTGTTTTGATTACGCAAATTAAATGCGTCCATAGATAATGAGCAATTGTGGGTTTGCTGTAGATCTTTTATATTCCCAATGATTTAACGTACGAGGAATAAAAGGATATTGTTTAACCATTTAAGCGTTGTAGGACGATCCTTACATTGTTTCAAGTATCAAGTAATATTTATATAATAACTAGATGACGCCCGCTACTCCGTTGCGCCAAAACTCGTTAATCGCGCGGAAACCGTACATTTTCCGGGATAAAAAGTATCCTATGTCCTTTCCCGGGGCTCAAAGTATCTCCATACCAAATTTCAGCAAAATCAGTTCAGCGGTTTGGGCGTGAAGAGGTAACAGACAGCAAACAGACAGACGGACAGACAGACAGACACACTTTCGCATTTATAATATTAAGTAAGTATGGATTGTTGTATTAATGACAATAAAATAAATAAGAAAAATAGATATCGATCGATTGCCAGAGTTACAGGAAAAACATACAAAATTTTGGAGGTGGTTGTTACAACAACATACAATGCGACACGAGAATTTTATGTTATAAGAAGAGAAATATTGTAATAATTTTCTAAAGCATGACCATAGCATAACGTTATAATTGTCATAGATTGTTTGTTATTACAAGTATATATTACGAATTCCTGTGACGAAAATTCAAATGAAGTTCTCTTCTATTACATACGTAATGAAATGGAAATATGATTATGAAATATTTTGTGGGCGGTTTGCGAGTATTGTAATAAAATGTATGGTAATAATATTTTATTATTGCTGTTGTCGTTTTCATCATAATTTTCTTATTTTATTTAGTTTTTTTATTGACTCTACATATCACCCCCTGTTTTACTATAAGTATTACAGTATATATTTATAATCAGTTATGAAGCAGAGGGATTCTTTTGGTTTCGTAATTTACGCATTTTGTATGAACGCTTAGAATCAAAATTAAAATAGATTGTAATACAGGATGTTACAAAACTAAATGATAATACCTTAGGCAGGGTTCACCAGTAAGTTTCGTTCGGGGTCCAATTTTGGTGACCCCTGCTTTAGGGTGTTGTATGCGTCCTCTATACAGAGTTCACTGTTCACTGTGCAGTAGCAGCGCTGAAAGAGTAACTTTTCTTTCACCTTTGTACGGGAAAGTTCATGATGCTCGTGCACTTGCCCGTACTTCTGCCACTTTCACAGCGAACTCTATATAAGGAACACATAATACACACGACACAATAAGTATTATCTCTCAGTTTGTAACATCCTGTATAAGGTACTACTCTTTATAAACATATTATGACTAAGTGTCTAAACACACTAGGCCGAAGTTACGCGGCGTATATTCCGCATGATTACGTCCGCAAAGTATTTTAAATTACCGATGACACTATTCCGTCGCGTTCCGTCCGTATATTGTATGCGTTGACGTAATCATGCGTAATTTACGCCGCGTAACTTCGGCCTAATATGTTTAGACACTAAGTGCGTAGTCGTTGGGGTGTATTTTAGAAACCTACAAATGCCTAAAACAGTGTTTTAACGGTACTGGTTTTTCAATAACAAGACCATACTGCCTCTATCTTTGACAACTAGCAGTCGTATCCTGAAACGTGGCAATTTGGTGAGGGTAGTTAATCAATGAATGTTTAGTAAACTCCTTTACTTTTGGAATATCGTGATGAAAGTAATTTGGTCGCTGAAGTGTTGGATCTTATCACGATAATTAATCACAACAGTGCCTTCGTAGTTAATGGTTTTGAAATGCAGAGGCCTATTAATAGAATAATATTATGGTTACCACGGGCCCAGTCAAAATTTCCATACAAATTACGTTTTATATAAAGTTTTGGATAGTAACTAAGTTATTGTTGGACAAAGTTCAGAGAAATTGACTGTAGGCAGATTGTGTTCAGTTTACGCAATTTAGTAGGATTATGTCAAGGCCCGCTATAGCTTGACCGCTGTAAAGTCGACCCTTGTAGCATACTCGTAGCATACTAAATGTATGCTACGAGTATGCTACGAGGGTCGACTTTACAGCGGTCAAGCTTAAACATAATATCACAACCTTTTACTTAACATAACACAACCATATAAGTTGGACCGGAAACTGCCCATTTCATAATAATAATATCTGATGGTACATTATCAAAAACATTTAGTGGAGTTCCTAAAGCGTAAAAATCTTGCAAACCTCCGATTTCTGTAATAGTGGATGAAAATTGAAAAGAAAAAAAGGATTGTGTAGCTGATAACATAAATAAAAAAGTTTACCTATTGAAAAGTTGTGCTTTTGATTTTTATATCATAAATGTTAAAATTTTGAAGAAAACCTGCATTTCTTTCAGTTCAGTTATGTAGCAAAATAATAAAATATATTATAATTTTTTTGATTGCTTATATTCCAAGAAAAGAAAATAAGTGGAAACAATATATAATTTAGATTTCAAAATTAATATTTTTGTATCTAGATGAGCATACCTCCGAATAAGTTTGTTGTGTGCCTCATATCAGTAGTAAGTACCTGATAAATGGCGTTCCTATTTTTTTTGGTTTTAAATAGTTTAAAATTATTTCTTAGGCTTGACAAAGCCTTCTATTTGTTAATGCGTAAATTTTTTTAGCTTTTACATTTACTTTTCCGAAAATGTAGCTTAAACTTTTCACGTATATTTCGAAGAAAATCTGCATTTTACTTCTTTTGGTTAGGTTAAAACAGAATATATTTTTTATTTTTAATTCATTAATTATAATATTCGCTAAAATATACCTACTTAAAGGAAAAAAAAGACAAATTAGGTTAAGAACTGTTTTTTTTTGTATTCAGGTAAGCATTTTCCAAACATAGGTTGCAGCATGCGACTTTAGTATGTACGTGAGATATGTAGCACCCAATTTTTTTCTGGCGTTTAATATTAAGTTGAAATATATTTCAAACGCTAGAAAAAGCCTTTATTTGTCGATGCATTTAAATTTTTAGCTCTTACTTCAATAAATTCTTAATAAATTGAGCAAAAAATTTAGGTCTATTTTACACATTTTTGGAGTTTTTTTTGGTTCATAATTTTTCCAAAAATTAAATACGCACAATAAGTTCGTGTAACACTTTTTTCGTTACAACACTGAAATCCGCCCAAACCCTTTTATCTTGGTTATGACGAGCGTTAATATCTAAAAACTTTGCAAAAATCTTATAGTTTGTTTGATAATTAGATTGAAGGCGGGCAATGTTTATTATTATCAATTCTAGACGGTCAATAATACAATTAGATTGAAGGCGAGCAATGTTTATTATTATCAATCCTAGACGGTCAATAATACAATTCGATTAAAGGCGAGCAATGTTTATTATTATCAATCCTAGACGGTCAATAATACAATTAGATTGAAGGCGAGCAATGTTTATTATTATCAATCCTAGACGGTCAATAATACTACGCAATACGTGATATTGTTCGATATTATTGTAGGTCTATAGGGGCCTGTTTAAATACATTTCGATTTAGACTACGAGACAGGAACAGCAATAAATTATAATTTCAAACAACCATTAAATGGATCTTCAATAATAATTTATTTTATTTGCATTAAAATAACGCTCAATCATAACTTCACAATAAATAGCATAATTTGAACAAACACCAAGACCTGATAACAATATCAATCAACGTCAGCCGTTCAAATAATTATGACAGATTAAATTTTACAAATTGCCGTGTACTATTTGTTTTATTTTCATAATGGTTACGACGAATGATGAACAAAAACAAGTATTAAGAAAATGCAGGTGATTTATTTATTATTAAGTAAATGTCTAAACAGTAAACACACTATGCCGAAATAGGAGTAGGAAATCAAAAAATAATAAATATAATATCTGATTATAGACATATTTTAAATAATTATATTTATTGGTATGCGCTATAAAACTAATATAATGTATCACATTTCTCGTACATATTCATTTTCCAATTCGTCATAAAATCTATTCTATAAAAACTACTTGAACAAAATTCTTCTTAGGTGCTTAAAAGCAACGACAACTGATTTTCGTTCCATTAACTCTTATGACACGTCTCGTTATAATCCGCAGATTCCAGACGAGGAGACCATTATATTTTTAAGAGTTTCGAAAGCGCCAAGATGATAGAATCCCGACGGAACAATGTAAGTATCTCAAGAGGAACCATTCAAACATCGAGCACATATGACAAAACATGCAATTTAGTTTGCAAACCTAACAACTAGTTCCACAAAGTTTCAGCGAAAACCAATCTTTTACCCTGAAAATAAAGCATTTTATTCCTTGGCAAGAAAATGATATCTTCGTTGTATGAAATACGGCATTAAAGTGGCAAAATGTTGATTCGTCTTGAACAAATATGCATTCATATGGAATGTAAATATACTTCACATTATTCAGTACACTGAATTAAAGTTTGTGTAGGTATTTTGTTTCCTTCACTTACCTCATTTTATTGCCTCTACTTACCATTTAATTATAAGAGTTTCAAGCTATGCATATCTTTTATCGCGGGCGCGAATCTTCGCTTGAGTCAAGAAAATGCCGTAACGGAAACAAACCTAACACACCTCTGACGTATCCGCACCGCTGTGCCGGTCAGTGCGGTGTTACCGTGCATCGTCTAACGTCGTTTCAGTTCGGCAGACTCCGGCACGGTGTTTGCGTGCGTGCTACTGGACTATGTATACTATACGTGTATACTATACGTGCTAATTATAATTGCTTAACTTGATAAAAAATGCTAAGAGATAGCTTTACCCACACGTCTTTTTTTACAAGGTGTAACAAAACTAAGTGATAGTACTTTAGGGTATGTCATATTGTTCCTTGTATAGAGTTCACTACGAAGGTAGCAGCGCTGATAGAGCAAAATTTGTGATTTGTATGGGCCAGCACCCCAGCGTCATGCACTTTCTCATACAAAAGTTTAAAAAAGTTGCTCTTTTAGCGCTGCTACTATCACATCATACTCTATATAGGGAATACATACACTCCCTGTATATTACCATTACCACTTCAATTTTCGAAACCAAATGGGCCTTAATGTCACAAAATTTTGTTACTTGGAAGGTAAAAATTTTTGACGTGGGAGAGCCATGCTTCGGCACGAATGGGCTGGCTCGACCGGAGAAATACCACGTCCTCACAGAAAACCGGCGTGAAACAGCGCTTCCGCTGTGTTTCGCCGAGTAAGTGAGTTTACCGGAGGCCCAATCCCCTACCCTTTACCATAGGCGTACCGAGGGGGGGGCAGGGGGGTTCAGCTGCCTCCCCCCTGGATCATGTTGACGTCCCTACTAAATATATTATCTAGTACTTTTATCTATAAAAATCAAAAATTAAGAAAACGAATTTTTGCCATTTGTTTGCAATACAATATTTTTACAACTAAAAATTATATATATTTTTATTCTTTATAAACTCCTAGCTTATAAAAAAATCTGATTTGCCCCCCCCTGGCCCAGAACCTGGGTTATTTGCCCCCCCCCCCCCCCCCTGGCCCAGAACCTGGGTACGCCCATGCCCTTTACCTTTCCCTACCCTCCCCTATTTCCTTCCGTACCCTCCCCTATTCCTTTCCGTACCCTCCTCTACTCCCTTCCCTACCCTCCCCTATTACCCCTTAGAAGGCCGGCAACGCACCTGCAGCTCTTCTGATGCTGCGAGTGTCCATGGGCGACGGAAGTTGCTTTCCATCACGTGACCCGTTTGCTCGTTTGCCCCCTTATTTCATTAAAAAAAAATTGGTTTAAAATTTTGTAGCCTCTTAGTTGAAACCGTAGCAAATGAAATCCTAAATCGATTTTGTTCTCAGCGTTTTAACTTATAAAATAAAGATCGCGAGACCTCACAAAGCTTTTTGCCCGTAATAATATTTTTGGAAGGACATTATTATTTTAGTCACGAATAATAAGAATCTATTTCCTTCACCTTAATCTGACGAGCAATTTATTTTATTACGTTGCTTTCAATATAGGTATTCTTGTAGTTTGTTACAAAGAAAAGTTGCAATAAAACATTTAATGGACCAACATTATCATTATTTATTTTTATAATGTCATATTTAATTTATTTCTCAGAAAATAAGTCTTTATGATGAGATAATTCAAAAAATGAAGAAGCCACAATAATTGACCATACTTATATTTTTAGTTTTTACCGCCATTTAGTGTATGTTTGTTACCAAAAGGGAACTGAAAACTGATTAATATTTTGCAAGCAAACGGGTCACCTGATGGAAAGCAACTTCCGTCGCAGATGGACACTCTTAGCATCAGAAGAGCGGCAGGTGCGTTGCCGGCAGTTTTCTGTGAGCCCGTAGTATTTCTCCGGTCGAGCCGGCCCAATCGTGCCGCAGCATGGTTCTCCCACGGAAACGTTGTGTGGGAACCGCATATTTTTCCGGGGCAACATTCTTTGTCCCGAGGTTAAATTAGTATCTCCATGCCAAAATTGTTTAGTTGAGTAATTAAAAATATACTTATATATATTTTTAATTACTTATTTTTTTAACGTGGGAGAGCCATGCTTCGGCACGAATGGGCTGACTCGATCGGGAAATACCACGGGCGTGAAACAGCGCTTGCGCTGTGTTTCGCCGAGTGAGTGAGTTTACCGGAGGCCCAATCCCCTACCCTTTTCTCTTCCCTATCCTTCCCTATTTCCTTCCCTACCCTCCCCTATTACCCTACTCCCTCTTAAAAGGCCGGCAACGCACCTGCAGCTCTTCTGATGCTGCAAGTGTCCATGGGCGACGGAAGTTGCTTTCCATCAGGTTGCTCGTTTGCCCCCTTATTTCATAATTTTTTTTTTTATTTCAAAATAATATTAGCTCGATGCACCCCTTCACCATAATAATAATATAAACTATAACTTACTAGCTGTTGCCCGCAACTTCGTCCGCGTGGACTTTAGTTTATAGCGCGCGGTGTCAACAAAATTTGTGTCAAATTTAAAAACTTTTTAAAACCCTGGTAAGTGGTACCCCTCTTAGGGCCGCGCTACACCGGAATGGCAGCGCTGAAAGTGCTCGCCTCGCCGCTGCCATTCCGGTGTAGCGCGGCCCTTAATTAATCAAAATACCCAAAAACAGCTGTGCAGTGTGCACATAATCTATACTAATATTATAAATGCGAAAGTATCTCTGTCTGTCTGTCTGTCTTGCTTTCACGCCAAAACTACTGAAACGATTGCAATGAAATTTTGTATACAGTTATTCTAGAGTCTGAGAAAGGACATAGGCTACATTTTGATGTGGGAAAATATCTTATTTCCATGAAAATATCGATGAAAATGAATTCGCATTGCGCGTGGCCAGCGCTCATCCCGGGGGTCCTGGGTTCGAGTCCCGCAGGCGGAACAAAAAGTTTTCAATGTTCCTGGGTCTTGGATGTGTATTGTTACGTGCTAGGGTTCGAGGATTTGGAGAGAAAGACCTGGTGACTCTCTTGAAGACTTTATTAACACTGCACTAAACACTAGGTCACAACACTTAGCACTAGGTCCAATCACTAAGCACTATCACTGCCCTAGGTCGTAGCCAAGTCGCAGGTTTCACTGGTTCACTCACTATTGATCACTTGTGTTCACTCCGAAATCGCCTTGATGAAAGCTCGAAACAAACTGAATTGCCGGGCCTGCCTTGCGGCTCTTTTTATATGGCGAGACGTATTCCAGAAATTTCCCGATTCACGTAAACAAGTAAACAACCGTGGGAAATTTCTAGTAGGCTCGGGAATGTGCCACAATAAAACTGCCGTCCTTGCGATAAGTGCAGTAAGTTGAATTTAATTTAGACCTTATGAACTCAGTCATAAGGTCTAAATTCAAACACGCTAACAAATAAAGGGTAAACACGTAAACAAACATTGGACCTTTTTAGAAGGTTCGAGTATGTACTTGCGCACCACGTGTCCGTATACCATGTACCGTAACACTACTCCCCTCTTAGAGATGCTCGTCCCGAGCATCATTGTTACTGCCATGGTATCGCGCCAGACGGTCTATGTGTACCACTTTGAATGTCCCTCTTGGTTGCTTTTGAATCCTGTAAGTCACATCGTTCAATCGGGTAACCACTTTGTATGGGCCGTCCCACTTGGTCTGCAACTTTGGAGATTTGCCTTTTCGGCGAGTTGGGTTATGCAGCCACACCAGTGACCCTTCTTCGAAGCCGCTTGTATTCGATTTCCGGTCGTATCTGGTCTTCATGTTCTCACTTGACTGTAACCCATTTTCCCGAACCATGGCGTGTATATAGCGCATCTTTTCCCTTAAATCGCAGACATAATCTGGTACGGTCTTTGGTTCTTCCGGTGATCCTCCTGTCAAGAGGTCTACTGGTACTCGCAGTTCTCTACCGTAATTGACATACGCCGGGGTAGCTTTTATGCTCTCATGCTCGGCGGTACGGTACGACAGAAGGAAGAGCGGTATATACTTGTCCCAGTCCTTTTGTTTGTCATCTACCAATTTCGCCAAATGCCTCTCAAGGGTCTGGTTAAATCTCTCAACCATTCCATCAGACTGTGGATGGTACGCGGTGGTCCTCGTTTTATGCATTCCCAAAATTCTGCACACTTCCTGGAAGACCTGCGATTCGAAATTCCTGCCCTGATCAGAATGGATTTCCAGAGGCACACCAAACCGAGATATCACTTCTTCGACTAATTTAGAAGCGACTGTTGTAGCTTCTTGGTTTGGTATGGCGAACACTTCGGGCCATTTGGTGAAGTAATCCATGACGACCATAAAATACTTGTTTCCCGATTCCGTCACGGGAAATGGCCCAGCTACGTCAACTGCGATTCGTTCCCACGGTGCGCCAACGTTATACAAGCGCAGGCTCCCACGGCTCCTTGTCTGTGGTCCCTTCACTGCAGCGCAAGTAGTGCATTTGCGGCACCAATCCTGTACATCATCTCGACAATGCAACCAGTAGAATCGTTCTCGCACTTTCGTTAACGTCCTCTTTACTCCTAGATGACCTCCTGATACGCCATCATGCATTTCACGGAGAACATCCGGTACTCTCGTTCTTGGGACAACTATCTGAAGATGGAACTCTCTGCCGTTGGTCTTCTCCCATTTCCGGTAAAGTATTCCGTTTTGAAGGATCAGACTGTCCCATTGCGCCCAGTACGCCTTAGTGACAGCGCCAGTGGGTGCAACCTCACTCCAGATTGGCTTTACGTCATCCCGTTTCTTCCATGTGATGATGTGTCGAAGGTCGTCATCTCTTTCTTGAGCCTCTCTCATACCATCATTCTCCCATGGACCCAAAGGACTTGTTTTCGTTAACTTTAATGTTACTTCATTAGATTCCTGCTTAACACAATGTTTGCAGTCTTCCGAACACGGCCTTCGCGAAAGTGCGTCGGCATTCCCATGTGCCTTTCCGCTACGGTGTTCCGTCTTGAAGTCATACTCCTGGAGTTGTTCAATCCATCGAGCTACTTGGCCTTCTGGGTTCTTGAATTGTAGTAGCCACTTCAAGGCTGCGTGATCAGTTCGCAGTAAAAAGTGTCTGCCGATGAGATACTTGCTGAAATGTTGTAGCGTCTTTACGACAGCCAAGAGTTCTCTTCTTGTCACACAGTAGTTTCTCTCTGGCTTAGATAAAGATTTGCTGAAATATGCAATTACAACTTCTCTTTCACCCTGTTTTTGAGATAACACCCCTCCAATGGCCGTGTTGCTTGCGTCCGTGTCGACTATAAACTGACCTTCAGGTTGTGGATACCCCAGGATTGGTGTTTCACACAGATGTTTCTTTAGTTTCTGAAAAGAATCTTCGGAAGTCTCGTCCCAAATAAACTGTCGTTTATCTTCTGTCAGCCGATGTAATGGCTTGGCTATCTCCGAGAATCCCTTAACAAAACGCCTGTAGTAGGAGCATAGGCCGAGAAATGCCCGCACTTCGGTTTTGTTCTTAGGGGTTGGCCAATTTTGGACTGCTTCTAGTTTCTCTGGGTCCGTCTGAATTCCATCACTGGAATTGATTGAAACATGGCCGAGATAGTTCACCTTACTCTTGAATAAACGACACTTTTTCGGATTCAACTTTAACTTGGCCCCCTCTATTTTGGCGAAAACTCGTTCTAAGTTTCGCAAATGGTCCTCGAAGTCGCGGCCAACAATGATGACGTCGTCCAAATAGACTAAGCAAGCCTCTCCAACTAAGCCTGCCAGTACACACTCCATGAGTCGCTCAAATGTGGCAGGTGCGTTGCACAATCCAAAGGGCATGACGTTAAACTGCCATAGACCTTTACCGGTGGAGAACGCTGTCTTCTCCTTGTCTTTTGGATGAATTTCCACCTGCCAGTATTCAGATTTCAGGTCCAGGGTCGAGAACCATTTCATGCCACTCAAGGTATCCAGAGTGTCGTCGATTCGAGGTAATGGATAGCTGTCCTTCTTAGTGACATCATTGAGACGTCTGTAGTCCACACAAAATCTTGTGCTGCCATCTTTCTTCTTCACTAATACAACCGGTGAGCACCACGGACTTGCAGACGGTTCAATTATCTTATTCCTTCTCATGTCCTCCAAAAGGCCTTCAACTTCTTTTTCCTTTGCAATGGGTATCCGTCTTGCTCGTTGACGAATTGGGTTCTCGCTTCCGGTATCTATCCTGTGCTGAACCATCGACGTTCTTCCAAGGTCGCCTTCCTGACTGGAGAAGATATTCGCGTGGCGTTGTAAAAACTTCTTAGCTTTCATGCCCTGCGAATAAGTCAGATTACTCTTGCAGTCATCGAGTAGCTCAGTCACTATTCCATAGTTGCTGGTGTTTGCTGCGTCTGAGCCTGTGATCGAATTACACTTTCTCATCTAGACAACTTCCTCGCACTTTCCAATGACGTCACCTTTGTTCAAGCAGATCTCGCGATCACCAAGATTCAAAACTCTGACCACAGCGTTACTGCTTCCACTAA
Organism: Aricia agestis; assembly: GCF_905147365.1. Lineage (NCBI taxonomy): Eukaryota > Metazoa > Arthropoda > Insecta > Lepidoptera > Lycaenidae > Aricia > Aricia agestis. The sequence goes on along the minus strand of NC_056409.1, from coordinate 6,516,446 downwards.
CAAGGGTTCTTGCCGTCATCAATTTTTGCGCTGATGTCTTGGTAGGTGTGTCTTCGATTAACACGCATCTGTTTGACTTCTTCTTTCCAGCTGGCGGTAGTTTCACCAGCACCCGAGCTTCCGCACGTCCAGGTATTATGACTTTCTTTACACATTCAACTTTCCCGCAGGCGCCTCCAAGGATGAAAATTTCTTCTTCGCCACACTTGAACACTCCGTCGGCGACATTAATTCTGCAGTTGTGCTTCTTCATGAAATCCAAACCCAAGATGCAATCATCCATAATCTCAGCCACGATAACGTCATGAGGGTATGAGAACTCCCCCACATTCATCGTAACTGACATTTCTCCCAGGACGGGTATTGGCTGACCGGAGGCGGTAAGAAGCCGATAGTTAATTCTCCTCTTGTGCCTCCTTGCGGCTTTTATCAAATTTGGGTTCACTATTGTTCTAGAGGCTCCTGTGTCTAGAGTCATTTTGCAATTCGTCCCGTTAATAGTCCCCTGAATCACCAGACTATTCCCGCTGCTTGCTTGGGAGACAACCGTTATTGGGGCTTCCTCCGTGTCAGCCAGCACTCGCCCCTTAGTCCTGGCTTTTATTCGTTTCCCTGCTCCCGGGCAGGGGACGAAGCTCCTTGCTTCTTCGGCTCCTTGCTTCTTCAGCTCCTCTACTTGTTCCTCGAGCCTTTTCATCCTTGCCATCTGGGTCTCCCTCTGCGGGCAGTTGAGCTGAATATGGCCCCTCTCGCCGCACTTGTAGCACATGGCTCCAGAACTTCTCTTCGTAGGAGCCTTAATCTCCTTCTGTAGGCAGTTGAGCTGAAGATGGCCCCTCTCGCCGCACTTGTAGCACATGGCTCCAAAACTTTTCTTTATAGGAGCCTTAACCTCCTTGACTTCTTTAGAGACATCGCGGATCTTATAGGTCTGCCGTATGTCACGCCGGACAGCCTCGACCTCCAAAGCATGTGCCAATGCTTCCTTAAGCGAGGTGTGGTGACGTAGCCTCACTTCAGCTCTGACCTCCGGATCCTTGATTCCGTCGACAAATGCTTGCACAATGTTCGTGTCGATCATCTTGGAATCGGCTCCTGGGTGTGCCTTCTTGACCAGTTTTTCTATTTCCAACGCCCATTGTTGTAGTCCTTCTCCTGGGCGTTGGACTCTGTCACGCAGTTGGGCACGGAACACGTGCTCCAGGTGTCGCTCCCCGTATCTGGATTCAAGTGCCTCCATCAGGTCTTTAAACCCATTTCCTGTATGCGCTTCTAGGACCGACAAAGCTTGCCCTCTGAGCGCAACTGTGAGAGCGGTCAGGCATTGTTCATCATTCCATCCGTTGGCAGAAGCAACCGTCTGGAATTGCTGACGATAAGCGTTCCAAGAAGTAGTACCGTCGTATGGTGGCACTTTAACTCTTGGTCCTTGTACCACTACGGAAGTTCCACTAGGCGTCGCGATTCCTGTGGTTTCCACGCGCACTTTCCACTTCTGTAATTCTGTGAGGCCGGTTTTCACATTTTCCATATCCACTCCTAACCCCGTAACTCGTTCGTCCATTACGTCTACATCTTTTCGAAGCTTAAACACCGTGTCACTGACATCCTTTATAGCTCCAAGCGCTTTTTCTTGGAGGTCTTTTTGTTGCTCTTGTGATTCTCGAATCGCTCTGATTTCAGCACCGAGCTTGCGTTCTTGTGACTCTTGTAAAGCGCCGAACCTGCGGTCTTGTGCCTCCATCATTGCCCTTTGAGAATCTTTCAACGCCTGACTTTCAGCTTTTTGAGACTCCTGCAAAGCCTGAATTAATTCAATTATGCTTTCCAATTGAAGGGCCATTTGAGGGGCCGTAGAAACTACGGGCGATGCATGGTGGCTGGAGCCAGTAGGCAGGGGTTGAGCAGACGGAGCTCGGTGGGCGGAGCTAGTGGGCGTGGCCTGGTGGGCGGAGCCAGTGGGCGTGGCCATGTCCAAAGTGGGCGGAGCCTGAGGGGCGTGGCCAGTGGGCGTGTCCCGGTGGGCGGAGCCAGTGGGCGTGGCTTCAGCCAAAGTGGGCGGAGCCTCATGGGCGTGGCCAGTGGGCGGAGCCATGTGGGCGGGGCCTGTGGGTGGGGCCTGTCCCTCAGTGGGCGGAGCTTGGTCCCCAGTGGGTGTGGCCTCCGCAACTCCTCTCTCGGAGTCAATGGCAGCAGCTCGCTGCGCCCTTGTCCTGACACTCCCCTTGAAGTCCTCTCTCGGAGTCAATGGCATCTCCAAATCCCACTTCTGACACCAGTTGTTACGTGCTAGGGTTCGAGGATTTGGAGAGAAAGACCTGGTGACTCTCTTGAAGACTTTATTAACACTGCACTAAACACTAGGTCACAACACTTAGCACTAGGTCCAATCACTAAGCACTATCACTGCCCTAGTTCGTAGCCAAGTCGCAGGTTTCACTGGTTCACTCACTATTGATCACTTGTGTTCACTCCGAAATCGCCTTGATGAAAGCTCGAAACAAACTGAATTGCCGGGCCTGCCTTGCGGCTCTTTTTATATGGCGAGACGTATTCCAGAAATTTCCCGATTCACGTAAACAAGTAAACAACCGTGGGAAATTTCTAGTAGGCTCGGGAATGTGCCACAATAAAACTGCCGTCCTTGCGATAAGTGCAGTAAGTTGAATTTAATTTAGACCTTATGGACTCAGTCATAAGGTCTAAATTCAAACACGCTAACAAATAAAGGGTAAACACGTAAACAAACATTGGACCTTTTTAGAAGGTTCGAGTATGTACTTGCGCACCACGTGTCCGTATACCATGTACCGTAACAGTATTAAAATAAAATTTCAAAAATCTTAAACATATTTTATGTACTAGCTGTTGCCCGCGACTTTGTCCGCGTGGACTTTAGTTTATAGCGCGCGGTGTCAACAAAATTTGTGTCAAATTTAAAAACTTTTTAAAACCCTGGTAAGTGGTACCCCTCTTAGGGCCGCGCTACACCGGAATCGCAGCGCTGAAAGTGCTCGCCTCGCCGCTGCCATTCCGGTGTAGCGCGGCCCTTAATTAATCAAAATACCCAAAAACAGCTGTGCAGTGTGCACATAATCTATACTAATATTACAAATGCGAAAGTATCTCTGTCTGTCTATCTGTCAGTCTCGCTTTCACGCCAAACGCCAAAACTACCGAACCGATTGTAATGAAATTTTGTATACAGATAGTCTAAAGCCTGAGAAAGGACATAGGCTACTTTTTTACTGGAAAAAAGGGTTGTAAGGGGGTGAAAATGCGTAAATTTGTTCAAATTAAGTTAGTTCCAACAATTCATAATAGATGGCACCGTGCGTCTTCTACATCGCGCTGACGCTTGCTCAAAAGTCTTCCTATAAGACGTGGTATCATCTTACATTTAAGTTTCGATTTTTTTCGATTGTTATATCTATTCTACGGTATTAAATAACTCAGTACTTTATCTGTGCAGTGACGTAACCTTAAATCTATCAATGATAAATAGTTTATGGGTAAAGTTGTGTAATTGGAGGGCTAAATAAGCTTTAAAATTTGGCATAAAATATAAAGTTTAATATTAAAAAATGAAATACTTATTGTGTGCACACTGCACAGCTCTATTGATTTAAGGGGTACCAGGGTTTTTTTTATAAAAGCTTTTGACACCAATTTTGTTGACATCGCGCGCTATAAACTGAAGTCCACGCGGACGAAGTCGCGGGCAACAGCTAGTAATATTATATAGTATAGAACGTATATAACAATTGAAACAATCGAAAAATCTAGCTTGACATGGTACCACCTCTTATAGACATACGCATGAGCAAGCAATAGCGCGATCTAGGGGACTCTTGGCGCCATCTATTTTGAGTTTTTAGAACTAACTTAATTTGACCAAATTTACGCATTTTCACCCCCTTACCCTTTTCCAGTTAAAAAGTAGCCTATGTCCTTTCTCAGGCTTTAGACTATCTGTGTACAAAATTTCATTACAATCGGTTCAGTAGTTTTGGCGTGAAAGCGAGACAGACAGACAGACAGACAGACAGAGATACTTTCGCATTTATAATATTAGTATAGATTATAAAATCGACACTTTAGGGTTAGTCGCCCCCTTAAGATGCAAAATTGACAAATAAAATATGATTAACAAGAAGATATTATACACAACAAGATAGACGAAACATAGGCCACCTAGTGCTTCTCTGAAAGAAATTTCTTCCAGCAGTTCAATGGACTATTACCTTAATTAAAGCTTTGGAATTTGTTTTGCTCGTTTGCCCCCATGATTTCATAATTTTTTTTAATTTCAAAATAATATTAGCTCGATGCACCCCTTCACCATAATAATAATATAAACTATAACTGTGCAAAATTTCATGCACCTACGTTTCCCCATTTTTCGTAAAAAGGGTTGCAAGAAAATGGCTTATTTCTAAGCATTCGTCTCGTAAATTGAGCCCTTTACGATATCTTATTACGTTATAAAAAAACATAAATATATTTACGAAACTAATGAGATGGAGCCCATAAATTGTTCTCGTAGGGCCTTATCACATTATAGGGATTTGTCAGGCAAATAAATAGCAATAAACGGGTCTTATTACATTCAAGAGCTTGGAATAGCAAAAAGACAGTAATAGCACAAAGAGATGAAAAACAGTGACTGGGTCGCTGAAACGCTTACTTTGTCATCTCTTGTTTCATCTCGCTAATAATATTTCAACACAATTTTCCATTCATCTTCTGATTAATGTAACATATTTTTAAACTCGTTTATTAAATAAAGTAAGAATATTTATCTTAAAGGGAATTTATAAGTTACACGTGTAGACTCCTTTATAAATCACAAAATCCAAAGCTTTAATTAAGGAAATAGTCCATTGAACTGCTGGAAGAAATTTCTTTCAGAGAAGCACTAGGTGGCCTATGTTTCGTCTATCTTGTTGTGTATAATATCTTCTTGTTAATCATATTTTATTTGTCAATTTTGCATCTTAAGGCAGACTAACCCTAAAGTGTCGATTTTATAATTCATTTTTATACTTGTAAATAAGCCCCGAATCGTTTCATTTTCTAAAATTATATTTCCGAGAATTCGATCTGAGCAAAAACACGATATCTTAAAATTTTCTCGATAGAAAAAAAACACAAAGATGCATCTAATTTTCACGAATTTTTCATTTATTGCCATAACCGTGGATTGAACTAAGTTAATATTTTAACACATTGTATAAAATTCTATCATTGAGAGATTGACCTAGCGGATTTTTATATTGTTGTATAGTTATCGAGTTATTGAGAAAAAACTAATTTGGCGATGAATCCGCGTCGTTCTTTTTCACCTGACATATGAAAGACGGGCGAGAGTGTGAAGAGAGAAGGACGATGTTTGATTTCTGGGGTTAGTCGCCCTCTTAACTAAAATGAGTCTTCAGAGTTTATAAAATAATATCCGGTGTTTAACTTGTAAAGATTGTACATTTTAATGGAGTAAAGTTTGCCTCATAGCCGTGGAGCAGTGTTTTTCAACCTTTATTAATGATGCGACGATGCAATGGTTTAAAAATATTTCGCGAAAACCCTTTTGCTTTCTTATCAAGTACCTAGGTATGTTTATGAATCCATACTTTCATACTAATATTATAAATGCGAAAGTGTGTCTGTCTGTCTGTTACCTCTTGACGCCCAAACCGCTGAACCGATTTTGCTGAAATTTTTCATGGAGATACTTTGAGTCCCGAAAAAGGACAAAGGAAAGTTTTTATCCCCGAAAAATGTACGGTTCCCGCGCGATAAACGAGTTTTGGCGCAACGAAGTTGCGGGCGTCATCTAGTACAATAATATATTATCCGTCTGTTAAAATTCTCCTGCCTAATATATCAATCTTTTTCATCTTTATTATCTTTAAGCTATTGCACTATCTTCTACTGCGGGCTTTGAGCGCGGCGTGATCGAATCAAGAAATTCTGTAATGAAAATAAATCTAACACCCCCCCACTCCACCGTCGCGGTATTGCCGTGCAACTGGCGTCTAACGTCGTTTCAGTTCGGCAGACTTCGACACGGTGTCTGTGTGCGTGCGACTAGACGTATGCGAATTATAATTGCATAAGTTGATGAAAAATTCTAATTAAAAGCTTTACCGCGGCTGCCCCCAAGCGCCACACGTATTTTTACCCCCCTATTGAAGATTCGCGACCCCCTAGGGGGTCACGACTCGCATGTTGAAAAACACTGTGGTAGAGCATCTTGAGACGCGTTACCGCATGACTAAGCTATACGTGGGGTAAGACAGCAATTCCCCAAGTTTTACTAGCGAGTTTACTACGAACCTTTACGACGAAACGTGTCGGAGGATTTTCACAAAATCACAAATATTATGTTACATAGCAAATTTTTCTATCGTAAAATTTGTTGTAGTGCTGTTTATAAGCATAGCCTATATGTTTTGTCAGCTGATAATCAGGATGTAATTTGTAAATTATTTGAAAAATTAAAATGATTTTAAGCCAGAGCAAACGACCTTGACCATACATTTGACGCGTTGCCGAGATCGCACAAAAATCCTATTTGTTTTTTTACTTATCTTAGTTCAACATCGATCTAAAAAAAATCAAACCGGGAATATGTAGTTTTAATTGAAATTAAATAAAAATTTTAAATACTAGGGAGATGCTGAATTATTTATATTAATAAATTGGTATTACTTAGAAAGCAGGATATCATGAACATAATAATAAACAAAAATAGAAAATTAATAATGGGGAAAGGATTGTTGATACACTGAAGATTATTGCTGTATACATTTTATTATAACTTTGTAGTTTTGAAAATTATAAGTTAATAAAGCTCTAAATATGGTAAATTACGGCATCTCCGTAGGTGGACCGCCTTAATGTAAATTCTTAAAAAATATAATTCAGTAGGCCACAAAACATTGCAAATTGCATGATTTTGACTTAGGTAAACTTCTTTAACAAATAATTATAAACTATTTTTAAAAGAATAAATTGGTAAAAAATGTTTTTATCAATTTATTGTTACCTACCTAATGGTGTCACTATTAAGAACGTAATTTAAGGTATCTTACGGCCTACAATATTATCTCAAACAGCTTAGAGGTTTACGCGTAACATCTGATCATTCAGCATTTTCAGTATTAAAATGAATTTTTATGGTTAGACTGTAAAAAACATAGGTCTTATGAGGTAAGCATAAAACAAAGTCCACGGGTTCACGACCCACTAAAACCATTTCCCGATTTGGGCCACATATTGGGAATCGTTTTATTTTAGAGACGGACATGAAAAACGTCTTTATACTTGGTCATTTTGATTTTTGAGGAAAACGTTAAGACGGACTTAACGATTTTGTCAAAATGTTATTATCGAGATTCGTTATCATTTCTATTTATGTCATAAGGAGATACAGTAATAGGTATTGTAGTGTAACTATACTTTTCATGCACTTATTCCACTTTATCAATATAATATTTTTTACAATATCTTATAATATCTTAAGACGAGCTATTATTGTATTAGTACAAGTATATAGGGGGTTTCGGGGCCGATAAATCGATCTAGCTAAGAATCATTTTTAGAAAATGACATTTTATTCGTGTTTTATCGAATTCAATTAGCTAGTAATTATTAATGTGTGTCATTCGAGTCGGTTTCGATAAAATCATTCTTATACATACCTACAACATTTATTATAACTGTGAAACATGAATTTCCACAGCGAAGTTACAGTACATCCAATATCATAATAATATTATATAAAGAGTTAAATTTTTTATCTAAAATCTGTGGGCACGGCAGTCTAGCAAAAAAGCGGCACGGCCGTACCATCCTTTTTTCGAACCAATTCAGGCTCTTTTTGACCCCCTATAACTTCATTGTGGATAAACCAACAAGCCTGAATTTTAAGCAAGCATTGTATAAACACGGTATATTTAAAATTTCATTCAATTTAAACCAGTAGTTTAAGAACTGTAACTTGTTAAAGTTTCTTAATTTTGTCACTGACTGACTGACTGACTGACCGATCACCAAAAGTCTAAGGCACTTCTAGCAGACATAGAATCTTCAAATTTAGAATATAGTTAGTGTTTAGTGTCTAAATCAAGGAAAAATTCAAATGTTTCGAAATTTCTGTCCAGTTTTCTAGATACACTAACTTTGTAAATAACTTTGTAATCCCATATAAATGTATATGATTACAAAGTTACATTTGCGTTTTATGTATCGTTGTACCCGTACCATCATATCTCCGGTTTAGGCTGCGTTTCCACTGAAGCGGAGCGGAGCTTAGCGGTGCCCGAATTGACCAATCACCATGCTCGAAATCTCCGCTCCGCTTCAGTGGAAACAGCAAGAGCAGTGGACGCAGCTGAGCGAGGCGAAGGGGTGCGGAGGACAACGGGGTGCAGAGCGGAGGACAGCGGAGCGGTGCGGTGCGTACTCGCGCTCAGGCGGTCACTGGCGACCGCGACATCGTTACGTCACAATAGACATAACTCCGCTCCGCTCGACTCCGCTCCGCTCGTCTCCGCTCCGCTCCGCTTCAGTGGAAATACTGAGCACTTTTCGCCGCTCCTCTCCGCTCCGCTCTGCTCCGAAGAGTGGAAACGTATCCTTATCGTCGGTAGAGAGATATCTAGCTAGTGTTAAGTGTCTTAATTAAGGGAAACATTTCATAATTACTGTCCAGTTTTCTTCTTCTTTTTCTAACTTCGTGAATAACTTTGTAATCTCATAATTATAGTACATGTATAAGATTACAAAGTTACATTAATTGCAATTTATGAATCATTGTACCGGTACCATCGATATATCCGTACGTCTTTCGAAGGAGTAATAGTTGTAGATAGGTATCTATATATATGAAGCACTAGCTTTTGCCCGCGGCTTCGCTCGCGTGGAATTCAAAAATCGCGTAAAATATGAATATTTCAGTTTTTATACCGTAAAAATTTATGAGATCCATGCAATACCAAGTCGGTTAATTTATTTAGTCCCTACCTAGGGGACCTTCTGTCTTAAGTTATTACGTAAGTTATTATTATCATATCAATATTAAAAATCTTTTACGTTTTAAATAAATAGATCGACTTGGACATCACATGAAAACACAATATATCTTACAATAATTTATACATAATTAATATTATAATTATTATCAGATTGTATTAGTTTATTGCGCTCCATACGATTGATGCAGGCCCGTATTATAGCTGTGTGATACTGTATAGTGTTATACTAAACAATCTAATCATGCGATGTCCAAGCTGATCTATTTATTTAAAACGTAAAGTATTTTTAATATTGATATGATAATAATAACTTACGTAATAACTTGAGACAGAAGGTCCCCTAGGTAGGGACTAAATAAATTAACCGACTTGGTATTGCATGGATCTCATAAATTTTTACGGTATAAACACTGAGTTGCGAGAGTTATTTTTCAATATACTTTTCTGATAAGGCTCTGATGAGGTTGACTTGATAGAAACGCAATGGACTGTATAACAATTATTATATTCGTAATTAAAGGTACAAAAGAATGCCCGTGTGCGACGCGTACAAGGTTTGAAGGTGAAGTGGCGAGCGGCGGGAACGCGCGGGCCGCGGTGGCGGCGATCCGCGATGCGCACGCGCAGCCAACGACGCCCGAAGAGGTCCGCTCGGGTACATTCGGCCGATGTAGATGCGCCGACATCCTCCCCGGGTTGAAGCGTCCAGGTCTTCAATCTATTGGGAGCGGACAGATAGAGTTGAAGGCGCGACGGATAGTGCCCTTCCTGGTCTTCAACTCTGCGACCCTCGTGACACCGTCAACGCCCGGGTAGGTCTTGATGACCCGGCCCAGGGACCAGAGCAGAGGTGGCGCCATCTTGTCTTTGATGAGGACCAAGGACCCTGGTTTCAATTCCCCTCTGGAAGCAAACCATTTTGTTTTCACCTGCAGCAGAGAAGTATACTCATTGTGAAATCGGCCCCAGAAATGTGTTCTGATGTGCTGGACTCTCTTCCAGCGGTCCAATCGAGAGATGTTGGCGTCAGTCACCTGGGAGCAAGGCACACATAAGAGTGGTCTACCAATTAGGAAGTGGGCAGGTGTTAATACACAAAAATCCTTAGGGTCTGAGGAAAGAGGTGTAAGAGGGCGTGAGTTCAATACAGCCTCAATATGAGTGAGACATGTAGCCAGTTCTTCAAAGGTGAAATGAGTTTGGTTAAGAAGTCTTTTTAAGTGTTTTTTTGTAGACTTCACAGCAGCCTCAGCAAGTGAATTAAAATGTGGGCTGTATGCAGGTGTAAAAATAAACTCTATTCCCTCCTGCGCCATTTCAGATGCAACATTTGAGGAATTTATAAATTTATAAATCTCGTTACACGCGCCTACGAAGTTAGTCCCGTTATCGGACGTGATGCTTTGGGGCTTGCCTCGACGCGCCACGAACCGATTTAAGGCTGCCATATACGCCTCAGTAGTGAGGTCGGAAACGAGCTCCAGATGAACCGCCTTTACAGCTGCACAGACAAAGATGCACATGTAACTTTTTGTAAGCTTGCAGCCACGACCCTTTCGATCGGCAACCAATACTGGACCAGCGAAGTCAACATAACTATTTAAAAAAGGGTATTCTAAATTAGTTCGTAACGAAGGCAATTGACCCATAATAGGCTGTACATTTTGAGCTTTATGTCTATAACATTTAAGACATTTATTTACTGTAGATCGCGACAAGTTTCTACCACCTAGCGGCCAATATGACTGTCGAATGTGTGACAGTAACAGTTGTGGACCAGCATGTGCAAGCTTTAAATGTTGCATATGAAAAATAAGCTTAGTAAGAATGTGCTTACTACATAAAATAATAGGATGCCTAACATTAAAATCGTAAAAAGAATTACAAAGCCTTCCGCCCACGCGGATGAGGTCATCCTCATCTAAGAAGGGTGTCAACGGAAGCAATCTACTTTTGCGTGGCAATTTTTGACTATCCTTTAGAAGTTTATACTCCTCAGGAAACATGTCGAGCTGTGAGAAATGTATAATTGTTTTCAATGAATTTTCTAACTCTGTAACAGAAAGATTGCCACACAATTTAGTTTTATTTTTTAGGTTGTTAATAAACCTTTGTACATATGTAAATATTCTTTGAATTTTATCTAGATTAGAATATTTTAATAATAAATCATGAATGATTGATGAATGAATGGATGTGCCTGAATGATGAATATGATATGAAAGGTTACTAAGATGATTATCTAAATGAATCTCTACATCCGGTAGATCATGTTTCTCTGAGTTTGGCATTTTAGGCCATAAACTTTCGTCAAGCGAGAGAAACGAAGGTCCAGAAAACCAATTGGTATCTTTAAGAGAGGTTGCATTCAAACCACGTGAAACAAGATCTGCCGGGTTGTCCTTTGACGGTACGTAGCTCCAGGTATGACCATGTGTGCTCTCTTGTATTTCGTTGACTCTATTTTTAACAAAAGGTTTTAACAGATTAGATGGAGTAGAGAGCCAACTTAACACAATGGTAGAGTCACACCAGAATCTGTATTTATGAATGGGTATGGTGAGCGATTCTTGGACTTTAGTACACAGTCTTGCCCCCAATAGAGCTCCACAAAGTTCAAGTCTCGGGATGGTCGTAGGCTTAATAGGCGCTACACGATTTTTGGAGAGAAGGAGCTGTACACTAGTAACTCCTGCATTATTGGAGGATCGAATATATACGCAAGCACCATATGCCTTCTCGGAAGCGTCAGTAAAAATATGAACTTCGTGTATGGTAGAGCTTTCATGCAGTACCCAACGGGGAATTTTTAATTCGTTTAGAGCTGTGATACTATTTTCAAAGGTTAGCCAAGCGTTACGTACCTCATCCGATACAGCGTCGTCCCAGTCGTACCTGTCTAGCCAGAGTCTCTGCATTAAAATTTTTGCTTCGACAACGCACGGACCAATGAGGCCCAGAGGGTCGAAAATCTGGCCGATAACAGAAAGGATGTGCCGTTTCGTAACCTCTTGTGTAGGTATAATGTTAATGGAAAATGTTAAAACATCGGTGCTACAAACCCAGTTCAGACCTAAAGTTTTAGACTGATTATCATTTAGATTTTGATCTGAGAAAAACAAATTATCATCGGTAGTTTCCGATTCATTACAAGTTATTTGATTTAAAATTTCTAAGGAATTCGATCGCCACTTTCGTAAATTAAAATTAGCGGAAGCAAGCGTAGACTTAACCCTGTTTGTAACCTCAACAGTTTCTGGTATGGTGCTCCCCCCATTAAGATAGTCATCTACATAAAAAGAACGTCGTATAGCAAATTGCACACGACCGTCCTCAATGTTATCAGCCAGACTCACTAAGCATTTGGTAGCAAGATAGGGAGCAGACGCAGTACCGTAGGTAACTGTATTTAAAGTGTAGGTTTTAAGGGATTCTGTGGGATCGAACCGAAAAACAATATTCTGAAGGAATCGTTGGTCTGGACATAAATATATAGAACGGTACATTTTCGCTACGTCGCCTGAAACCACATACCTATATTGACGAAAACGTATTAGTATACCTAACAGATCGTCTTGCACTACCGGACCGACCATCTGAATATCGTTAAGTGACACTCCCGTACTAGTAGGGGCTGATGCGTCGAAGACAACGCGTAGTTTGGTAGTGGTGCTAGAATCACGTATTACTCCATGATGTGGAATGTAATAGTTAGCAATATCAGGTGGCGAATTAGTTGTATTTAATGTCATATGACCTAAACGCTCGTATTCCCTCATAAAATTATAATATTCAATTTGAAATTCAGGGTCTCGCTTAAATCTTCTCTCTAGGGATAAAAATCTGTTCCTAGCAGTTAAATATGACTGTCCTAGAGAGCTTGGATCCCCTTTCAAAGGCAATTTTACCACGAAACCACCGTCAGTATCACGATAGGTGGTTTGTGCAAAATGTTGTTCACACATTCTCTCTTCAAGAGAGTGAGAATATTTTGGTGCTATGCTGTCAAGCTCCCAAAATTTTGTTAAGTCGGGAGTGACACTGGAATGATGGCAAAAATGAGAAGAAATAGTGGGAAAATTATTAGACTTATGCGAAATACTTCCGGATACAAGCCATCCGAGTTTAGTTTCGTACAATGTAGGTAAATTTTTCCCTAAGCCTATTTTACTGCTACCTATTACATTCCAGAATACCTCAGCCCCTACCAGGATGTCTACGACCGACGGAACGTTGAAGTTCGGGTCCGCTAATGCAAGTCCTGAAGGAATAGGGACGTGAGTGATGGGCACAAATGATGACGGTAGGACCTTAGTGATTTCAGGCAAAACATGGCACTCGATCTCCACAGTAAACGAACAGCATAATGACTCTATTGTGAGGTGACAAGACTGTGTACTAGTGGATATATGATTGCTAATACCCGTTACCTTGGTGCTCGTACCGCGCAGAGACAAACCCAGCTTCTCGACGAAGCTCTGCGTAACAAAATTCGCCGTACTACCGTTGTCCAGCAGTAGCCGTGCTGTGTACTTCTTACCCGTCGCACTGGTCACGTTCACCAAAGCTGTGGACAGGTAAACAAGCGAAGATGTAGCAAGCTGCATGGAATTAGCGGAAAGCACAACATTAGGAGATTGCGATGAAGAAGGCGATATAGAATGATTGGCAGTAGGCAATGGATTGCAAAGTGGTTTATCGCTAGATTCTATATGCAAGAGTGTATTGTGCTTCAATTTGTAATATCGGCAATGAGAAAATTTGCACTGCTTAGAAGAGTGTCCTGGCCTTAAGCAGTTAAGGCAAATATCAAAGTCTTTAGCTTTTTGTATGCGATTTTCAATAGCTAAAGCTCGAAAAGATTCGCATTTGTACAAAGTATGTACCTGGGAGCAGAGAGGACATTTATTATTAATTTTATTTTGTTTTTTAATATTACTATTAGATTTATTTAATTTAGAAGTATTAGAATTATTTGACAGGTGACTATTATTTAAAGCTACAATTATTTTATTATTAGATGAATTTAAAGTATTGTTACTCTCAACAGATTCTAACCAGTCAGCTTTTCTATTTAAAAATGAACAAAATTGAGTTAAAGTTGGATCACCTGAAATACTATTGTTTCTATACTCCTCCCAGTCACGGCTGGTTGTTAAATCTAATTTTTTAACTAAAATAAAAATAACTATTGCTTCCCAATATTTCGTTGGCTGTTTTAAATTTGTGAGAGCACGTATATTTTTGTTTGTGACATCTACGACATTCCTAATGCTGGCACTAGATTCTCCTCTGATAGGTTCGACATCAAATAAAGCCTGCAAATGGTTGTTCACAAGTAAACGATTGTTATTGTACCGCTCACACAACAAGTCCCAAGCTATTTTGTAATTGTCCTTTTTAAAATCGATATTTTTAATTAGTAAAGCGGCATTACCTTGAAGAGAGGCGCGTAGGTAGTGAAACTTGTTTATGTCATTAATGCAATCGTTTTCATGGATTAAAGACACGAAAGTGTCTCTAAACTCGAGCCAGTACTGGTAATTTCCGTCGAAATGAGGCAAATCAATTTTTGGCAAACGAACAAAGGAATTGGAAACATGTGCACCTGAGTCAGCATCTCTGAAGCCCGCCTCCGAACCATTGGACACCGAAGAACCGAGCAGGCTGCGCGTGAGTGCCACCAGGCTGAAGAACTGGCGGTCGAAGTCCTCACGTTCCACTAAGGATGCGGCACTGTCAGCTTCTTCGGAAAGCATCTCGATGTTCGTCTGAAATTCATCGAAGTCCGCATGTAAGGTTTCGAATTTATTAAAACGTTCCTGCAGGTCTAATCGTTGCAACTCAGATAAATGGTCACTACTTTTAATTAAATTTAAATAGTTGCTAAAAATAGTAACCTTAGATTTAATAGAACTACGCTTCTTTATTAAAATTTTCATGTCCGCCATTTTGTAGTGCCAATGACTCGCAAAAATGACGACGTGCGCTCACAAAATTACAAATATCAAAATTATCCACCAATAATAATCGCAAATAGCAAATTATACAATAGTTAGTTATTACAAATGAATAATTGTAAACGTAAAAACAAGTTATTGAATGCAGCTGTGCAATAAATCGTTAACTCTGATCAGATAAGATAACGACGCAGTTGTTTACTATTTCAAGTTCAAGTTCATTAATGCAAGCTTGTTTTTAGTACCAATTCTAATAAGAATAGTTTTATGCGAGATTGGTGAATTTGAAAAGAAAATTAACGAAAAAAGTATTTTAAATCACCTCTGTTTTAAAATTAGGGAAAGGAAATGGATAATAATTGGATATGACTCACTCAAATATGCAAATATACTCCCAGAAAATGACTTCAGCTCCTTCCAATGTTGCGAACACGCTGCCACGGGGACGACTCCTTTGTTCTTTGTCTTCCTGGCCACGTTCAAATTCCAAACGGCGGCCGTGACGTTGGTTTTCGAAGACGAAAAAAATTACGACGGGGCAAGTACTTTTCCGCGAGAGGACCAGTTTGATAAGGCTCTGATGAGGTTGACTTGATAGAAACGCAATGGACTGTATAACAATTATTATATTCGTAATTAAAGGTACAAAAGAATGCCCGTGTGCGACGCGTACAAGGTTTGAAGGTGAAGTGGCGAGCGGCGGGAACGCGCGGGCCGCGGTGGCGGCGATCCGCGATGCGCACGCGCAGCCAACGACGCCCGAAGAGGTCCGCTCGGGTACATTCGGCCGATGTAGATGCGCCGACATTTCAGTCGAATAATATTTTAAGATTATTACTTTGGAGTGAAAGGAGTTGAAAAGTCCATAACTTTTAAGCTCAATTTCTGTGAGTGCGTTTTCGAGTTAGCAAGCCGATCCGCACCCGATTCTAACGATTGGGTCGGACCATCCGTCCTATGAAATGACTTGTGAATGTACAGTAAAGGTGTGAGCACACTGAGACGTGCCGTGCCGGGGCTCAGCGTGCCGGGGCTCATCGCAAAAATCCGACTCCATACAATTTGTATGGAAGCGGATGCGCGTATCGCACACTGTGTCGGGGTGCAGCGGATTTCCGCTTCCATACAAATTGTATGGAGGCGGATTTTTGCGATGAGCCCCGGCACGCTGAGCCCCGGCACGGCTCGTCTCTCGACTCGACTCCATTATTAGTCATTTACTGATAAAATATGTGCTTTCAAAACCATACTAATATTATCGAATATGTGGAAGTGTGACCTATTCTTTGTGCTCAAACCGCCGAACTGATTTCGATAAAGAAACTCTGAACCCGGAAAATTTAATTTTTTCTCGCTTGACAGCTATGATATTCTATTATAAAAAAGGTAGATATCGCACTAGCGCGTACAGTCTGATACGGCCAAATGAAGCTAAGTCCCTTCTTTTGAATTAGTTGCATGTTGGCAGCGAGTGAGCGACGAGGTGTCACGTTAGAATATCATTGTGTCACGTTTTTGACTTAAAATGCCAAGCTGCGTTTTTAGGAAATGCAAAAATTATAGTTATAAGGTAAAAAAGGATGAAAAAGTTACGTACCACAAGTACGTACGTACGTAAGTACATGAAAACATCTAGTAATTAATTTTTATTTGGATATTTTCCAAAATTATCGACAAATTATTTAATGCAAAAAATTAAACTAAAAAAGGATAAAAAATACGAACGACAACTGCAGCGTGATAAGGACAGATAATCGTGTGACAGAATAATCGCGCATGCGTGCCGATGTGCAACTCAAAGTATATAACAATCCTTTTCTATATCATTCGTAACGTAATATCTGTCGCATTCATTGTTGTAATTTATAGATATACCATAGGTAGGTATTTATATGTCGTGAGGACCGCTTTGTATGAGCATACGCCATCTTTAATAAAACATTATTGGTTGACAGTATCTCTGTATCTACGGGTCCAAAACTGTCAAAGTGACGAATATCAAATTAGTACGAATTGTGCGAATTACTCGACATATTATGAATTGCAAGCAGAGTGACCATTTTGCGATTTAAAAAAAAATATTCATATTATGATTCATAATAATAAGATCCTCCAAAGCGACCATTTTAGCCCCGCTGTTCATCAAAAACTTTCAACGAAGTATTGGAAAAAACTAGCGTAATAATATTATGTGTCATAAAATTGTACAATATATATCAGAGGAATTGTTTCAGATTTGGTCGGGTTAGGTCAATATTATGATGACGTGATCTGACAGCTGAGCCAGTCCTAACCCTACTAAATTACGTAGGTGCACCATCTATGAATCAATTTGTCTGTGGGATCATAAATACGAGCAATTAAAATGTTTACACGTGTTATAACTATTTATTCACTGAAATGTAAAATTAGACGATTTTTAGGCTTCCGTAGCCAACAAGAAACCCTTCAAGTTTCGGTCTGTCCGTCCGTCTGTCTGTCCACAGTTTTGCTCAGAGACTAAAGGGCCTACAAAGCCGTAATTTGGCATGAATGCACTTTGCACATCATAATGATGCCAACAAAATGGTATATACGAGTAAAATCTTTAAAAAAAAATTACGATACTTCCCCTACACATCAATGCGGGGGTGGTTTTTTTTGCGTCCACCCCACCGTGTGGGGTGTCGTTGGATAGGTTTTTTAAAAGTATTATGAGTATTCAAAGATCATCATTTTCCGATTTAGGGATCCATTTGTCAAATATGCAGTTTTAAAGTGGAAAAAATCGTTAGAGTCCAGTGTCCTCCCCTTCTACCAGCTAAACGGTTACTTCTGGAAATGTAATAAATTCACGGGAGTAGGAAATATGCTGAATTTAAAAGGAAAACTATCACGGCTAAGAATACATAATAAGTTATTGAGTAATAGTCGATCAACTAAAAAAATGTATTCGTAGAAGTACAAATAAAGTTTAAATTTCTTTGAACGTACTCGTAACTGAGATGATTTTGTAAAGTGACATAAAACAGACCGTTATAAATGTGTATGTATTCATTGCCTATACAAAAAATTTCAAAACCAGCCATGTGCGTGTCGTGCCATGCGCAATATAGGGGTCCGTAGTGCCGCTAGTTTTTGGGAGACACTGGGGACACTTCCGCTTTAAAACTTCATATTTCACAAATGGATCCCTAAATCGGAAAATGATCTTTAAATACTCGTAATATTTTTAAAAACCCTATCCAACGACAGCCCACCGAGTGGGGTAGACGCGAAAAAAAATCATCCTCGCATTGATGTGTACCGTACCGTACCGTATTTTTTTTATTTATTTTACATACCATTCTGTCGGCATCACTAAGATGTGCATTCATGCCGAATTTCAGCTTTGTAGGTCCTATAGTCTCTGAGCAAAACCGCGGACAGGCTGACGGACGGAAATACCGAAACTATAAGGGTTCCTTGTTGACAACGGAACCCTAAAAACTAGCGGTACACGACACGCACTTGGTCGGTTTTAATATTATTTCTGTTGAATTATGAAAAGGCAAAGTACAAAGAGAGTATAGTATCAGACATAAAAGGTAATTTTTCACCCACGAATGTCTTAAGATATTCATGAATACTAATTATATAATTACTCATGTTGTTTCACTAAATTCGCCACTTCGCTACGAGAGCCTTCTTCGCAACAGGATACAAATATATTATTTATTGTCCTGTCGTTATGATACGTACTTCTATTGTGACACAACAAATAATAATCCTGGATTACATCTGCTAATGTTATTTATGTTTACGTCAAGATTCCGGCTACGATGATAGGAATTGGTCTTTTCTAGAAGCGTAAATTATGTTTTGAAATAAGAGCAAGTTAAACGCTAAAATATTTAAGTATGTTTTTTTTTCATAAAACTAGTTATTATAATATGTCGATTGCTAACTTTTTTCCCCAAACTGCCAAACGGATTTCCATGAAATTTATTTGGTGTAGGTTTCTTATGCATAATATTATGGTCTCTACTAGTTTATCATTCTCAAAGATCATTCCGAAGCACACACGGCTAGTTTTACTTTACACAAAGATCACAATTAGTAAAGACATCACATGGACGTTGACCTCTATAGAAATCAAAAACTTTTTATTAGATTTGAGCAAAAAGTTTTTATACACCATTTAACACCGACCACAGTTACCTAGCTCGAGTTGTATTTACTGTCGAGACAGCTGTATATTTCGTACAGTCCCTGCTAGCAAATAAATACACCCTTTTTTTCGTTTTACTACGGCGAGGGGGCTATTTATTTAAGACACCGACCGTACCTCATCTCTATAACATTAAACATTTACGTTGATAGGGCAGACGAGCAAAATAAATTTTATGCTCCAATCACCACTACGGAATTAACTTTTCCAAGCTGATATTGTGTCTGTGTTTTATATATTAAAGGTTTTCTCGTTTAATTAAAAATATTTTGCTGCATAGTTTAAAATTTATAGTAGATATTTTTAAAAAAATCACGAAATTCATAATTGCATATACTCTTTAGTTCTAGTTGTGGTAAAAAATATATTTTTGATACTAAGGGCCTGTTTCAACACTTTCTGATAAAGTGCCTAATAGACTATTCACAACTTTTTTGACAGATTCTCCATACTTGATCTGTCAAGTTAATTGGTGTATAGCATTATCAGAAAGTGGTGAAACAGGCCCTAAATGTTTTAACAATTAAAATATGTTGTCTGAAGTCATAAAATCCATTACCATTTTGGTACATTTTAGGAATAATTATTAACCGATCAGACAGCAAAATGTTAGAGGTCGTCCGAAGATAAATGGTCTACAGCTGTCTCTATACTCGGACTGAAATCTGGAGCAAATCAATTTTGGGTCCCTATTGCTGTGGGACACTTGTCTCCCTGAAGGACATATTGAGAGAACTATGGGCTTTATTGACCCAAATATTTGATCTAGTTACACCAATTAAATGATCTGTCATTCAATTTGTGGTAGTGGCATATTTTTTTACTTTGGTGTGACCAACTTACGCGGCCTCGCATGTTGGCCAATGATAGACAAATTAATAAATATTATTAAGAACCTGCACAGAAATATGTTGGTCTATTATAGTCTATGATATATATTATGTCGAATATATCTACATACTATGAGACAGCTACGAATCGCCAGTTATATTAACGCCCGTTATAGCCCAACGTGAGGGTCGGGCGGTTATATTTTTTTAGGTATAAGCCGCATAACTGATTAAAGTGGCCAAGTTTATTATGTTTAAATAACTTTTACTTTATTCTGTTACTTTTATTTGTATTTTTGATACGAGTGAACAAAGTCGCAAGCAAAAGCTAGTTGGATCATCAAAACAAACACGCCAAATTAGTGTAAACGAGGCCCAATCCCCTTCCCTACCCTCCCCTATTCCCTTCCCTTCCCTTCCCTAACCTATATTACCCTATTCCCTCTTAAAAGGCCGGCAACGCACCTGCAGCTGATGCTGCGAGTGTCCATGGGCGACGGAAGTTGCTTTCCATTCCGGTGACCCGTTTGCTCGTTTGCCCCCTTATTTCATAAAAAAAAATACAATACAAACACTTTAATACTTTACAAGTACAATTCACTTAGCTTTTCCTCATTTTCATAAGCAATCGAAACAACTTTTCTGAAAAAAACAATTATTAAGCTGAAAATAACAGATATTAACACTTTGATTTTAGCCAAAAGGCCTAGAAGCGTTTAAGCCAATAAAATACTACAAATACTTAATTTATAACGATCTTTGTTTGAAGTACCTAATTACTAGCTAAAAGCTTTGTGAGGACTCGCGTCGTCACACCTTGACTGACTGATAATGACACATCTATAAATAGAAATTACTTATTGTTAAAGCACAAATCAATTAGGCGTGATAGTTTTTCCGTATAGTGTACCACAAAATGTAAAGGTTGTGGAATATACTAGGTCTCGCTTCGTTCGCCCTAATTATGTGGTTCACAACATAGAGCCTATTGACAAATATACGGACAATTAATTAATCTGCGTTTGTACCTTTTGAATATGGAAACATAAAAATAAATTGCAAGAAAATATTATTAAAGCGAAATAAATATTTACCTTGCCATGTTTATGTGAAGACTGCATGTATTGAAAAGGGTCTAGAAGCAAATAAGCAGAAATCGTGTTAGAGTCACTTACACGGAAAAAGGTATGGAGCGAATTTATTTTAACTTGCTGCGACGTGCGGTCTCAAAGTCCACCTATCATTTTCCACGTCGCTTTCATCGTATTTAATTCCTAAAGCAGATTTTATTTCAATGGCTTACTTGGTTTTTTAATGTTTTGATTTAAGGCGGGGATTAATCTCAATCAAAAACGATAACCTTGCACACAACCAAAGACCAAGCGTATACGCATCGCAATAAGATTCATATTAGCTTAGCATAAAACTGTAACTACTCCGGCGGATTTTCTCTATTTTTCATGTTTTTTTAAATATCTTTGGAAATAAATATTAAGAAACAAAATTGTTCGGTTATAGAGACTTTAATATAGATTTACTAACAATTTATTCAAATAAAATGTATAATTATCCTAGTTAATACTTATATTTCGATGAAATAGAGTTTTTTCGGAGGTGAGTTTGTAAATTAATTACAACCGAAGCAGAGTAGACAGAATGATAGAGTATGCCGACGTAGAACTGATGTTGAAATTTTTAAATTTGACGTATTAAGACGAAAATCGTCGCTAGGGTTGTTAACTTGTTACATACGAATTTAAAAATATGACATATTCGATGGACGTGTTCCTCTTTGGTCGTATTGTTGTTTGTATTTTGGTACATGCGATTAAAATTGTCAGAATCCAATTTTGAAATCTTTATTTTAAATATTTAAAAATAAATTATATCAGCCAGCGCGAGGCACATTCCGTTCATAATCCTAGTGAAACCCGACGAATTTGACAGATATTGAAACCTGTCCGTTTCTTTGCAGTCGAACTACTGGTCGTTATGTCTATTGTGACCGAAGTATTACGTTTTATTAAAATGTTTATGGTTTAAGGTATTTTAAATATTGTGCTTTAAATCTCATATTTTTTAACACTTCGTTATTATATTGGAACTAGGTAAACCGGGAGTCACGGAATAACAAATTGGGGTTTATCCTCGCCTTAAGGCGACGCCTTGATAATTTGGCTGTAGCGATTTCGATTTTTTTCAGCAATGACTAAAGCTAAGAAATTAAAGTTCAGTATTCATCATGTCTCTGTCTTTGAATTACCCATAGCATAACACTATTGGTCAACTTTTATAACACAGAATAATCAATCAAAAAGACCTCTGTAAAAAAGGGATTCCTATTTTGCCAACAGAGGAAAGTGATTTAAGCTTCCAAAATTTGTACATAAATTGTTTCAAGCATACACTTTAATTTTCCCACATATGAAATGTATTTATGGTTTTTAAATTACGCCTGTCGCTTACGCCCTTTCCATTTTTTGCTGTTCCATTGCTTGTTTTCTATGAGAGGCCGGCCTCTCATAGAAAACAAGCAATCTAAAACATATCCAATACGATTTTTTACTTTAACGCGGCGTCATCTTAATTTGTATTTCAACTTTCATCAAGCAATTAAACATGAATTGTGCATTGAAGATAAACAAATTTAACAGCAATAAAACACATTTGCACATAATTTTATACGTTACACAATTACAAAATGCACATTTTTTATATTTTTGAGCCATAACCAATACGAAAATATTATTACTAATTGTAAGATAAAACTAGAAGCAGAAATACCAAAAGGAAGCTCTAGCAAATGTCTACTTATGCAGGCCACTCCCTAGTCCCTGCACTCAGACAGCTGGTGTTACAGCTCAAACTAAAGCTTTTAGCTTTAATATAAACAGTATTCTTTGATCAGCTTTTATTTATGTTGAGTATTACCGCCGCATTTCCAAAGGAAGCTAACAGTCAGCTCGGTGGGTGCACATTTCCTTTGCGCTACATAGATTTTCCCAAATGAACTTTAATTGCACCGCAGAAAATGCTCTGTTTATTTTACATTATCTGTGCTACCGCGGATTTGTGGAATTATTCAAAGCTGCTTTAAGATTACGCTTGCCATACTGATACTATTAATTTGCCACGAACTGACTTGGTACGACTGATTAACTTTTTTTTTGTTTCTCATGCATCTCATACTCAGGAACCAACGAGTGAATTAGTAAATGCGAATGTCGGTCCGAATGTATGTCTGTCCGTCCGTCCGTCCGTCTGTCTGTCTATCTGTTTGTCCGTCTGTCTGTCTGTTATCTCTTCACGCTTAAGCCGCTTAACCAATTTTGCTGAAACTTGGCATGGAGATACCTTCAGTCTCGGGAAGGGACATGGGATACTTTTTATCTCGGAAAAATGTACGGTTCCGGCGCGATAAACAAATTTTTGCGCAACGGAGTTGCGGGCGTCCTCTATAGTTAACCTTAAGTGTTTTATTCAAGTGTTGAGCCCGTTATTTTGAGGTCATGCGTTTTTGTGACGCCTTAATTATTATTTATAACAACTAGCAAAATAATCAAAATTTTATCTGTATCGTAAAAGTATCATAAAAATTATAATATGAACTCAGTAATTCGTGTTTTGAATATTATATTGGTTACAAATCTTACAATTCTAGAAATGATATTTATTGTCATCAAAATAAAAACCTTTGACAAAGTAAAATGATAAAAGCTCTTTAGAAAATAATATTATAAGTTGTCGAGTAAAGTCGCTCAAAGTCATAAGTAATTCCCAGTACCTACCTGAATAAATAAAGACCACGTATAATTATACAAATTTTTCGTCAAAAAATCTTTATGTAATAAATGAAAATGATTGATTTAAACTGCCTTATGAATAATAACTTCAGTACTTACCCTTATAAAGTTTTATACGCAAGTTTTTATGAGTATTAATATAATTTATATACAGAGAAGTTTCGATGTTGGGGGTTTGGGGATTTTCTTAAAAAAATAAAATATCAGTAATACAGATTTATTAGAGGATTAGTGTTTTAAAATAAAAATAAAAAGTTATGAAATTATATAATACGTTACTCACGAAATTATATAATACGTTTTACTTAATTCTGAAACCAATTTCAATGCGAAAAACAAATACCCAAAAAAATTGCAACTTCTATATTTATTAAAGGGAAAACCAGCGAAGTCAATTCTTCTATAAAAATACAGTGACTTTAATACCGTGCCCGGTTTAGCTAGTCCCGGCGCCGAGTGCAAGCCAGAGCCAAGAGCAAAGTGCGGCGCTGCGGAGGACACGGCCCAGCATACCCTTGAGGTGTGCGATCGTTGTGCCATGCAGCACCACGATCTCATGGCAGTGCTAGGCTCGCTCCCGAGCATGAGCATGAGCACGAGAGCGATGAGGCCTGGCAGGCGGCGATCTCTTTCTGCGAAATTGTTATGTCGCAGAAAGAGGCCGCGGATCGGGACAGAGAGGACGATCCCACCTCTCTGCCGCTCTTCCGGCGTAGGAAGGGAGTGCGGAGGCGACGCTATGCCAACCTCCTAACTCTCGTCTAACGGGGCTCCGGGAGAGGATGGGAACCTCCCCGGCTTAGCCAGTCTTGGCACCGAAACCGCTTCAGTTTGCCGAAGCGTTCTCTAACTTTGGTGGAAGTCCGGTCCATTCTGAGGTAGATCCGGGATATCCTTCCTTTATCGGCTGAAGACGAAGTCCTGTTATATTTGTTAGATCCGGGACATCCTTCTTTTATACGGCTGAAGACGAACCGCAGTTGGTTTTAGTAGGTAAGCCCGGCGCTCTTGCCGGCAGCCCCACATACCCCCGAGGTGCTTCAGCTTAACTGAGGCACCTCCCCATCCCGGGGCACCCATAAAGTTTTTCCCCTGCGCATTAAAAAAAGGTTTAGGTTAGGTTCAGTTTAGGCTCGGTTACAAAATTACCCATTCTCCTTTCATTTCAAACGGTACTGTAATTATAAGGCATATTAAGCGGTGCAAGCAAACTTTCTTGTAACATAATATTTTAAATTATTATAATAATTTAAAACTAGAGATCGCCCAATGGTCGAAATTCGACCTTAGTTTCAACACCATTAGGACTACTACCTATAAGTATTTTGTAAAAAATATTGACTTTATCATTTTTTTTTTCAACTCTTGTCTCAACTGGGACTTAGCTGATCTCAGACTGGCCGTGTAAGCATTGTCTAATATGTAGTATCTTAGATTCAATAAAAAAAACTATAATCAATATTCAATTTGTCAACTTGTTGTCAACAGACTTCAACCATAAATAAAAGAGTATAATTCGTATGTATAGGCTTGTCACTCAAAAATCTGTCATTAGTAGTGTGTGTAATGTTTTATTTGTTAAAAAATGTATGATAAAAGCATAATTTCAAAATAATATTAGTTCGATGTACCATATAAACTATAACTGTGCAAAATATCATGCACCTACGTTTCCCCATTTTTCGTAAAAAGGGTTACAAAGTTTTTCGTTCACGTATTAATATTATGATATTATGTTAAATGTTATGTTAAAAGTTAAGAAAAGTTACTTTTTAAGTACCGCTAGTTTCACATTAAACTCTGTACAGAAGATTCATACACACTCTAAAGTATTAATTTGTTACAGCCTGTATTTATACAGGATGTATTTTATTTATACAGGGTGTAACAAATTAATACTTTAGACAGAGAGAGCGGTACTTAAAAAGTAACTTTTCTTAACTTTTGTAAGGGAAAATTTATAACGCTCGGGTAACAAATAACAAAATAAAATTTTCTCTTTCAGCGCTGCCACATTCACAATGAACTCTACACAAGTTATGTGTCCCATAGGTAGATTTAAGTTCTATATACCCTAAAGTACTTTGACTTTGATTCGTTAGTTAATAAATAATCGTGTCTCTACTAATTTTGTGAAGAGACAAGCCTAGTCATTATGTAAGTCGTGTGCGTGACTGTGTACACGTAAGTGATGGGGAATTAGCAATTCAGATTCACGACGTGATCCTTCCGTGATTCGCTAAATGTTGGCTGCTTTGACATCAATTGCGCGCGTAAAGCCATCAGTTGTCACGCACGATTAGATTCGAGGCTAATTCTTGTGAAAATACAGTATAAGGGTCGATTCAGACCGCGACGCGTGGATGCATTTCTAAATTTATAATATGGATTTGACAGATTCGCAAGACATTTCACGCAATTGAAATCTGTGAAATCCATACAAATTTATACCACGCCGCACCTCGCCTCGCCTCGTCGAGTATAATATCGTTAATGTAGTTTTAAAGCGTCTTCAATGGAAACTAACAAACATTTCCTCCTCATAATTAATACTCCTATAGATATTATCTTCAGCTTTAGTTGATCCAATAAAAGCCTATTTTCATATAAATTTGATTGTGATTAATCTCCATTGTTGAACTAATGTAACGAGAACAACCAAATTCTCCGTACATAGAGCACAATATGTATTGTTCTAAGCTGAACTGAGCCTTCTTCCGGCGAAGTGACCGGAACAGCTTAGCGGGCCTGTTAGCACTGCCCCTTTGTCTCATACATCGAGCTCAACTGTAACCGACTTGTATACTGTAAATATAGTTTATACCAGACAAGTTATTATTATTATTATCAGCCTACAGTGTCCCACTGCTGGGCAAAGGCCTCCCCTCTTTCTTTCCAAAGTTCACGATCCTGTGATGTTAGTTGGCCACTTTATCAAACGCATCTAGTTCGTCGCGCCACCTTTTCTTGGGTTGGCTTCTGTTACGCCGGCCAGTCGGTAGCCACTCCGAAACTAGACGCGCCCACCTGTCCGGGTGCATACGGGAGACGTGCCATGCCCAGCTCTACTTAAGGCTAGCTGCCTTTCTGCCTACGTCAACGACCTTCGTTTGGGAACGCAGGGTGGTATTCCGGATGCGGTCAATCCTTTTTATACTTAGAATGCTGCGTTCCATAGCTCGTTGGCAAACTCCGAGTCGGGACTTCTGTGAACCTGTCAAAGACCAAGACTGGGCAGTGGGCACCGTAGGTCAGAATAGGCAAGATACATAATATGTCCACTAGTTTACGTTTTAGGTATTTTGGTAGGTCATCAGATGTTTCATTGACCAAAAGCTTCTCCATGCCTTTTCAACACGTACTGTACCAAATTAATTTTATCCATACTAATATTATAAATCCAAAAGTATGACTGTCTGTCTGTCTGTTACCTCTTGAACCGATTTTACTTAAATTTGAGAAACCGCGAGTTACTTTGAGTCCCGCGAAAGGACGTAGGATACTTTTATCCCGGAAAAATGTAGGTACGGTTCCCGTACGATAAACGAATTCGCGCGGAGTTGCGGGCACCATATTCTAGTCTCATATCAATAAACAAACCCTGTGTAAGTTCATGAGTTTGTCCGTGGCATTGTGTTATACATATACAAACGGGTGGGCCAATTTGATCCACTTTTTTTTTGTTCCCGAGGGAGTTCTGCAGCAGCAGTTCGTATGGTCAGCTTGCTCGCTGCAGGAAAAGTTAGTTTTTATTTATTTATAATTTTACATTAATGCTACAGTGTAGATAATAATATTATGCAATTTAATCATTGTGCCCCGATAAAAAAATGTGCTATGATGTTATTTGACTATTGACGCTATTTCGATAATAGTCCATCAAAAAAGAGACAATTAGTTTAACAAATTAATATCCCGCTTTTCTAAGGCAAAGAGTTTTTAAAAGGTTGCTAAAGACAGACTTGTATGCATGTTAAGATAAGATCATTTCTTCGTAAAATGGCTTCAGTTTTCCGATAAACCTTATAAAGGTGAAGGTCTCCACTTAAAATTTCCCTAGTGTTATTAACACCGACCTTTGATGAAGAACTGATAGCACGAATCGCTCGTTACTGATTAAGCTGGATCCCAATTAACTTCGTAATAGGTTTCGAATTTAGAACAGAAATTTCATGAACCTTGGTCATCACGGTTGGATGTGATACGAACTTCAAACAACAGGAAATACAGAAAAATATTTTTTTTTTGAAATAAGCTTTTATTACTAGTTATTAATACTTATCATAACAAATCAAACGAGCCCATATACATAGCTGAGTTATGTCGTTAAGTTTTATTAGGAATATCCTTTGCCCGCCTTCCAATTTCATCATCAGACCTTGGAAAATATCCCAATGAATGAAATGAGCCCAATCTCGATAGGGTTATATGGTTTTATTAAGTTCTTATGGCCATCATCAGATCCAAGTCAACCTAAAATTACAGTACAGCTCAATCGGCAAACGGAAATCAGTTTAAGACTGGATTCCCCAAACAACTTTTTTGCGCGGCAAGGCTGAAAAGTGGAGTCTCGCGACGGTCAGCGTGCGAGGCTGAGGTCTGGACATATTCCATTGAACGCTTTCGGTTTCCTTATGAGGAAGACGCCAAGTCCCAACTGCTGTCACGTGCTGATGGAGTGTGTCCAGGCCGAGGCCGAGAGCCAGGATTATTTTTATGTATTTAATTATAATTTTCAAGTCGGATTTTGTAATACTGTTTTGTCTTCTCCGAATTCTACAGCTGCCAGAGGGCTTTATAAACTTTTTAAATGTTGTGTTAATCGGCGTTAGCATTTGTTTTTGTATCTTTTTTTTTTCTTTTTGTGTTGATTTTGTATTGTTTCTGTAATTAATGTACTATGGGGGTGATGTTTTCCGTTGGGACAAAATCCCCTGCTTAAAATAATAAATGAAAAAAAAAGGCTGAAAAGTATCTTATTTTTTCAAAATATCGTTTTCATTTTTGATTTTAAAAGTAAAACATAACGCTTATAATTCGGCCTGTCCTTATTTTTTTAAATAATAATTATTTTTAAAGATAATAAACATAAATAGGCGATTTCCAATTTTGGTGGCTTGTCGCGGAACTATAAAATTTGTGACGGAGAAGTTAAAGTAAATAAAATAACCCAAAAGCCAGCGACACTCTTAAAGTATTAGACTTTGAGGTGCTCTAGCAGTAGGAAGCAACTGTCATAAGTGTTCTGCAGTAGGAGACAATATTGTTACAGTTATCCTAAAGAAATTAAGACAAAAATTTAACTTTATACGTTATCGAAGGTTAGGTAGACCTTCAGAACTGGAACTCCTGAAGTAACCGCTACCGAAACTCCATGTCTCATTATAACTGGTCGTTCTAACCTTTAACAGGAAAACTTTTAGCTTTTATGAAATGACGAAAGCATAGATGTCGCTGACTCTTGGGTTACACGCTCGCAATAAAATGAGAAAAAAAAAACTTTCAACTTGATCCGATGAAAAGGTTTATATTCAATCAACGGTTGGTTGGTTTAAAGTATTCCTAAAATTTAATATCTAACCAGTAAAAGTAATAGATGGTAAGTAATGAAATGAAATCGAAAACTGTTATCATTTGATTTCCATTTTGTAACTACTTTTTAAACTGGGAGTTGTGACACAATATAATAATATTATGTTAATTAAAATGGAAACAGCTAGACAAACACTTGTGTTTGCTACACACGTTTTTAAACTCCAACATTAACTTTCAAATGTTTAAATAAGTCTTGGTACCATCGAGGAAGTTGATTCCTATGCAATTGACAGACCAACGTTATTTGGTCAAATATGTCAATTCAATGTTAATTGTGATCTGTCAGCTGGGTTTGACGTAACGCAACCAAACTACTTATGTCCCCGATTTGCATAGGAATCGACTTCTCTGATAGTACATCGCATATTTTATCTCTCTTTGAAAGTAATACGTTTGGATATTACATTGATATAAAATATTGGGAATCAAATTAATAATATATTGTATTATAATTCCGACAATAAATACTAGTTTGACTCTAAAATTTCGCGTACGTCATTCAAAATGTTATTATTCTATAACTAGGAACATGCTGGAACTTCTGGGATATTCGTAGGTATAGTATAGGGGTGTTTAAACAACACATAATATGACTATTTTAGCTGAATCAGTTGCTACATTCAATGTGAAAGGCATGAAAGCCATAATTTCCACGGTAGGTTGGATTTATATACGTCGAACGAGCGGTTTGTCCGCCATACTATTTTTGGAAGGAAGTTCATTGTCGCGTTGTGAAAGAGGGCTAGACGGAAAAAAATCATACGAAAAGTTGTAACGTCACTTTTTGCCACAGACCTAGAAGATAGATACCGCTTCGCAGGACATGCGGTATCTATCTTGATCTATGTCTGTGCTTTTTGCTATAGTTGTAAGCCGTGCTATAGTGCGTATTTCTCTCTCTGTCTCTCTCTCTCTCTTTTTTCTTTTTGCTTTTTTAATTTTTTTATATGCATTTTTCTGTACAACATTACTGGTGAGACATGTTTAATACTTAAGTAGAGTACTCTGTACTCGATTCTCATTGCTGGGCAATGGCCTCCCCTCTTTCCTTCCATACGTCTCTACCCTTTGCTGTGTTTGGCCACTCTCTATCAACAGCATCTAGTTCGTCGCGCCACCTTTTCTTGGGTCTGCCTCTGTTTCGCCGACCTTTCGGTAGCCATTCCGTAACTAGACGCGTCCATCTGTCCGGGTGCATGCGGGTGACGACGTGTCGTGCCCAGCTCCACTATAGACCAGCAGCTTTTGTAATCTACGCGTCGCGTGGATTACAAAAGCTGTGTAAAAAAATTACCTTATAATATAGCCGCCAAGCCGCGCGTTTGGGCGGACGCAAATAAATAGAACCTACAAAATTCATTACACTTGAACGAGTATTTATAACATTTTTAAACCGACGTGTCACTTTCAAGTGAACATTTTCATACAATCCAGGAAATTATGTAAATAGCAACCCGAATTTGTTGAAGAAAATGTTGTGTCACATTAATTTCCATAATATCAGGCCTCCCGTCAGAACTTCCACTTAACATGCGAATATTAAATTATAACCGAGTCTCACATAAATATGTTTAACCGGCAAACTTTGTTACATTATTAGTTTGTAATTAGCGAACTCATTGTCATTAGAGAAACACTTTAAGTCACATCCAAAATTAAGAGACCGCACATGATCTTTGAAATGGGTTGAGTGGTTAGAGGTATAAACTGCCTTGTTTAATACTTACCAGAGTCGTATTGTGTTAAGGTACACGATGCTCTTAAGTAGTATCCTACTTCCTACTATCCTACTTCCTACTAGTCCTACTTCCTACTAATATCCTACTAATATTATAAAGGCGAAAGTTTGTTTGGATGTATGGATGTGTGGATGTATGGATGTTTGTTACTCTTTCACTCAAAAACTACTGAACGGATTTTAATGAAACTTTGCAATAATATAGCTTATACATCAGAATAACACATAGGCTACAATTTTAATCGACTTTCAAAATGGGAGAGGTGTTATATTCGTTTTCTTATGTTCAACGATAACTCCGCCGTTTGTTAACCGATTTTCAAATTTTTTCTTTTGGTATATATACCAAAAGAAAAAATTTGGATGATACCCTATAGGGTATCATCCCAATTTGATATTATATTCACAAAAGTGGTGATCTGATGAAGGATCCATAAGTAATCGAGGGAACTCTTCAAAATTTATAGGGAAACATGTGGTGACTTCGGTTTCGTGAAAAGTATTCTAAGCATATGCTACCAACAAGTAAGATTTTGCACCGTGGTATACCTGGTATACCGTGGTTGGGAAGGTGCTGAGAGAACTCCTGATTCTTTATAGATACAAGTTTGGGAGTTTCGGCGTTGTTTTAAGAACGGAAAGCATATGCTACTATGCAAATTACATTCATCATCATCATCACTACCATATTATACCATGCATCGTCCCATGGTTATGACTTATGAGCCTATAATGACCCTGTTATTGGTACTTTTCATAGTCTTTTAGATCGAGACCCGAGTTTGTCAAGCGATAATTAAAAAAAAATCTATACCTACCTAATATTATAAACCTGAAGAGTATGTTTACTTGAACGCGTTAATCTCAGGAACTACAGGTCCGACTTAAAAACTTATTTCAGTGTTAGATAGCTCATTTATCGAGTAAGACTATAGGCTAAATATTATCACGCTAAGACTAATACGACCGAAGAAACTCAGGAAAATGTGGGAAAAACGGTGGAAATATAAGACATTACCAACTACTGGAGCAAATTTTATGGCAATATTAAGCACAGATATAGAGTAGACCAAGTGAAGGGAGTAGGGACATAAGCTATTTTTTATGGGAAAATGTACGGTTTCTGTAAAATTCCTAATATACGCGGGCGAAGCCGCGCGGGACATCTAGTTATGACAATACTAGAATATTATGATCTACCATTTGCGTTGAGATAATAACGTATGTCTGACTCGTTAGAAGAGCCCAAAAATAACATTTGTTTTGCTATAACGTCTTAACATAGTACACTATAAAACATAGGGTCAATTCAGACAGCAACGTGACGAGGCGAGGCGAGGCGCGGCGCGGCATAAATTTGTATGGATTCGACAGATTTCAATTGCGCGAAGCGACATGCCAATTTGTCAATTCAGTACAAATGCATTTCGAAAATGCATTTACGCGTCGCGATGCGGTCTGAATCAACCCTTATTATTGTGCCCAGAAGGCACGCGTGGGAACAGTCTATTTTCCCAGGATAAAAAGTATCCTACGTCCTTTCCAGGGACTCAAAGTATCTCCATACCAACACAGACAGACACACTTTCACATTTGTAATATTAGTATGGATTACCCTGGATCAGCCTTAATGATTACTTGCGGATAAATTGGCAATTTGATTCATCGGAGTAGCATACGAAATAGATTTTTTGTGGCAATAAATCGCACGAAAGGATTACGTTTATTGCCATTAAAAAAAAAATCCCTGGCTTTATTTTCATCCGAAATGACAATGTATTATTATAATAAGTACCTGGATGACCGAGCTTTGCTCGGTATAGCAAACGCTAATTGACTTCGTGTTACTTAATAACGCCATCTGCTGGTCGTTAAAACAATTAGTTGCTAACAAAATAGTATTATTATTCGCCAATAGATGTCAGGAAGAGTCATATTTTTCAGTTTATCGATAATCGATAAAACACGAATAAAAAGACATTTTCTGAAAATGATTCCTAGCTAGATCGATTTATCACCCCCGAAACCCCCTATATACTAAATTTAATGAAAATCGTTGGAGCCGATTCCGAGATTTCAATTATACAGTGTGTAACAAAAATAAGTGATAATACTTTAGGGTGTGTACGTCTTCGTCGTTCGTCGTACTGTGAAAGTAGCAGCGCTGAAAGACCAATTTTTTTTTTTACTTTTATATGGGGAAACTCATGACGCTCGGGCTCTTGCCCATACAAAAGTGAAAAAAAAAATTTGGTCTTTCAGCGCTGCTACTTTCACAGTGTACTCTTTGCAAGGAACACAACACACCCTAAAGTATTATCACTTATTTTTGTTACACCCTGTATATATATACAGGGTGTAACAAAAATATATATATATATATATATATATATATATATATATATATATATATATATATATATATATATATATATATATATATACAAGAATAGCGTATAATGAAGCAACCAGCTGACGCCCGCAACTCCGTTGTCCCAAAATTCGTTTATGGCGTGGGAACCGTACCTTTTTTCGAGAAAGTATGCTATGTCCTTTCCCGGGACTCAAAGTATCTCCATACCAAATTTTAGTAAAATTAGTTCAGCGGTTTAGGCGTGAAGAGGTAACAGACAGGCAGACAGACACACTTTCGCATTTATAATTTTATGTATGGATAGTTGGATACTAATTAAATTTATTAAATTGTTACTTAGAAGAGGAGGATTTGGAACAACGAGGAAAGATTTTAAGTATACATCGGGACTAAACAAACATTTCAAAGTTAAGTCTAAGACACAATGAGCAAGTTGGAATGTAAATTTCAGTGTCCAGTATAAACAGAGCCGACTACTAGGTGTACTT
Source organism: Aricia agestis (assembly GCF_905147365.1). Taxonomy (NCBI): domain Eukaryota; kingdom Metazoa; phylum Arthropoda; class Insecta; order Lepidoptera; family Lycaenidae; genus Aricia; species Aricia agestis. The sequence goes on along the minus strand of NC_056409.1, from coordinate 6,482,431 downwards.
CAAACGGAGCTTGACGCCTTTACCTATTCTCAAGTAAATATTTACTGTTGTCCTAGCTAAAACTAGAATTTTCTTGAAGGTACCTACTATTTTCTTACTACATAATATAAAAGTTAAATGACAACTTAATCTTAGGTTTAATAAAAATTATGCAAATTTTTGCGGTTTTTCATCTAAGTGCGAGTCAAACTACGATACTGCACGGCTAGTCTTCACTTTAAAATGTTAATCTCAAGTTAGCCTAACGTTAGATAAATTTGGTGAAGTATCTCACGCTTAAAAATATTCCAAAAAAGGCCGCGTGATACATTTCATAGAAACAAGATAGCATACTCGTAAATCGACATCTACCTACGCTAGGATCATTTAGAGCCGCGATGCAGTAGTGGTAAAATTAGATTTAAGCTATCACGTCGGCGCATAGGTTCAAGGGAATACTCAGACGTTATTTTTTACTCAAAATTCTCTCAAAAAAACTTGAGAGGTGTCAAGGGACACCCGAATGGAACGAAGGTATTTCTTATGTTCAAAAATCCTGTATACATATTATTATACACTCAAAAAAATATTAAAAAAACGCCATCTAGTTGACACACAGGAATACTTACTATCAACGCCCTCTGCCCCTAACATGCAGGTACTAATAAACATGTCGAGGTCAAATCAAGGACAAATATCGTTCTGTCTAGCCTTCAGATTTACGCCGAACGCGCGATAAGGAACTTGGTTCCAAAAGGGAAAGGTTTAATGATAATAATTTTAACAGGGTCTTGAATTATCTATGGTTTTATAAATAGCTCGTATCTATTATTACATCTCTAGTTTAATGGTACATCATTAGATGTATTTTGTAACAAAAAACAGTGTAAAAAACCATAAAAGTCAATGTCATTTTTTCTTTTAATTTAAAGGTGTAATAAAACCGCTCTTTGCTTTTTCTACCCAGTGTCTCTCTCACAATTAAATATCATGCGTTACGGTGTACGGCTAACGGTCAATTCAGACGTGAATTGAATTGAAATTCAACGTAACGCTTAGATGCATTTCTAAATTTGTATGGATTTGACAGTTTTTCATGACGTCTCACGCAATTGAATTCTGTCAAATCCATACAAATTTAGAAATGCATCCACGCGTCGCGTTTCGGTCTGAATCAACCCTTAGTGCTACGAGACAGCTACGAAGGTCTACGAAATATCAAAATCTCACAATTAAACAACTCGCGCTGCAGAGAATGCTAAACATATTTTATGCCTACTCCCAAAAACTACCCTTCGTAAAATGTAACGTAATTTTTACCTAGGTCGTTAAAAAAATACCTTGCATATTACTACAAAACATTTCAGTTCACTGATTTATGTAATATTTCGAAGTTACGATATTTGTAACTAATAAATCACCAACTAACGCCAAACTTTTTTCTCGATGTAGGCGTTATGGTTTCCAATAGCCATTGCCAAATCGTATGTTCATTGAGAAGCAAAAACTTCCATAAAAATAAATTTCCTCGACCTCACAAATTCGGATGCTAATGGTAATTTTTTCTGCAACTTCGGCAAAAACATTGGACGAATTTAAGACAAGGAAAGAACAATAAATCACACGGCGCACATAACAGGCGTAATGCCTTTTGATTTGTGTTATCTCCTAGTTATAATAGGATCCTAGTAGGTACAATTTAAGAAATAAAAATGATTCTTGTGCACATTTGGGACGCTAGCAAGTAGCAACTAATTGTAGGTATTATGCTTTTTATGGTTCCGTGGCCAAATGCCAAAAAACCAAACCCTTATATTTTTTAATCATTTTTATTTTGATCGAATCTCATACCGAAATAGAAATTAGTATTCTCATGAAGTATCAAACTAACATCTAAATAATATATAAAACTCAAAGGTCTGACTGACATGGTGATCTATCAACGCACAGCCCAAACCACTGGACGGATCGAGCTGAAATTTGGCATGCAGGTAGATGTTATGACGTAAGCATCTGCTAAGAAAGCATTTTAATAAATTTCAACCCCAAGGGGTTAAAATAGGGGATGAAAGTTTGTATATAATAATACATCTTAACGCGAGCGAAGCCGCTGGCAAAAGCTCGTTTAAATAAAGTTGATTTGACTCTACGAGAGTTCTATTTTGGAGTTTGATAGAAAACGCACAGGATCAATGAATTAACGCTTGAACGGTTGCTGAAGCGATTTTGGTGTTTGGTATGAAGATACATTGAGTCCCGGCAAAGGACAGAGTATACTTTTATAACAGAATATTTTACGGTTCTCGCGCAGAAAACGAATTTTTGGGCGCAACGGAGTTGCGGGCTCATCTCTAAAGGTGGCTTTCGGATCTTTGCCGCGAGCGACCGCGACCGGTGAAAATTCAAGTAAAATGCTACTTTATGACATAGAATATAAGTGTCATTTTCTACTGACATTTTGGTGGCGACCCACGCTGCCGCCGGCGGCGGCGTAAAAGCTAGTAGGTAGAGTAAAATGAAACCTATCGCCTATGTCATAAAGTGGCATTTCGTTTGAATTTTCGTCGGTCGCGGCAAAGATCCGAAAGCCACCTTAAGAGGAGTCCACACCGCCCTTTTTTCCATACAAACGTTGTCCCCTGGTTCCTCCCTGGATAATGCTAGTAGAGTTATAATTTTTTTCCTGAATATTTACGACCACTAATACGATGTCCCTATGTTTTCTTTTTTTTCATAATTTAATTATTAAATAAGATATAAACGTTCAAAAACCCAAAAAAAGTGGCCAGATTTTCCGCAGTGTTCAAACGTCCAGAAAACAGATTTGGCTAGATTATACAAAAAAAGCAAAACATAGGAACACAGCTCAAGCCTTTTTTTAATCTTTAATGAAAAAAGTACTTAAATCGGTTAAGTTTTGGAGAAGGAATCAGGGGACAACGAATCGTTGATTTTCTGGATTTTCTGCAGTTGTCTCTATCGCGTTCTGCGGTATAGGCTTGAGGTAAGGGAGACAGCTATAGATATTACACGTGCTTTTTTTTCATTTCTCTAGCCCCTGGTGTATCCTCTTAAGTATCATCGTGGGCTTCAAGCCAGAAAGAAGGGCGTATAATATTTTTTTTAGGAAGAAAATAGATGTAAAAGCAATATTGGGAGATTTGGAATAGGTAAAATACAATAAGATCATTTCACGAAATAAGTACTTATACTTACAAGCTTTCACAGACACAATATTATATTACACGTGTAGTTTAGTGTAGTTTTCAGTTGAAGACAATTTTCTTCTTAAAAAACGACAATTTCTTATTCGCCCTTCTGACTTGAAGCTGGCAAATTATATCCTAATTCCTAACCTAAAAATCTTTATGTAAGCTGTCTTTGTTTCTAATTTCATCGCACAAGCCGGCGAGGGTACAGCTGTTAATTAAAGCTACATACTCAGTTTGCGAAATGATGGCGCTCGACTAACAATGTTCCATCGACAGCCTCATCCTCATTAAATTTATTATGATGTTTGATAAATTGCTTCATACCATATTATTTTATTACGTAAAATGATGTAACGTAATCATTTCGTACCTAATGACTTTCTCCTTGACGTCTTTATGTTACAAATTATATTGTTTTCATAAGATCATTGTTATTTTCGGTAGATCTATATCGTGTTCGTTCGTCTAGAAGCTCTTTGGTTGAGTACCGATAAATATTCTATCTTTTATTTAATATTGCTGCGATATCTTACTACATTATACTTTTCTAGTAAATAATAATTATTATGAGTACAGTAGTAGAGACAATTCTACGATTGTAGGTCTGCTTGTTGTCTGATTGATGTCTGCTTGTCTGTCAGTCTATTATTTCTCTACGCTCAAACTACTACACCGAATAAGATGAAATTTGAGGTAAGTTTAAGTGTGAACTTTTACTAAAAAGGCTGCACAATAATTATCCACTTATTATTGCTCTTTATATGGCTAGTTAGCTTTAAGTAAACCGCTCGATCTATCCACCAATAAATGTTGATGATAGTGATGATGCGCTATTATAAAATCCGGACGAAACAAATACATGAATAATGTATGTGGGAATTCGTAACTGATATAGTAGTGTCAATGGAGCTGCGGTGAGCCTCCCAGCCAGGAATATTCTAATGGAATTGGATGGAATACATTTTTTAAAGGGAAATTTATAGTTTAGAGTACTTCACTACAAAATACCTAATCTTAAAAATAATAGACATTTTTTAAGTGAAATGTTCCAATTATTTAATTTTTGGGATGGTTACACATCTATATATTAATATGCAAGCGAAAAACTTTGTATCTCTTTTGCCGAATAATGCGGAAACGTAGGTGAATGAAATTTTGCACAGTTATGTTATAGTTTATATGGTGCCTAAAGAGTGCATAGAGCTAATATTATTTTGAAATTATGCTTTTATCACACATTTTTTTAACAAATAAAACATTATACACACTACAATACGCACACTCAAGAAGATGACAGATTTTTGAGTGACAAACCTATACTGTATACGAATTATACTCTTTTATTTATGGTTGAAGTCTGCTGACAAATTGTAAATGGATTATAGTTTTTTTATTAAATCTTAGATACTATTAGACAATGCTTACACGGCCAGTCTAAGATCAGCTGAGTCCCAGAGACGAGAGTTAAAAAAATATATGATAAAGTCAATATTTTTTTACAAATTAAACGTAGTAGTCCTTATGTCGTTAAAACTAAGGTCGAATTTCGACCATTGGGCGATTTCTGGTCATAATTATTCTATCGAAAATTTGTAAAATGGAGGGGGTGTAGACCGCCCCGCCGCACCAGTTCGGCGGAGGATATCAGTCACAAAAAGTTAATTTCCTGTCTGAGATAAAACATTGATTAAATAAAATAAATAAAATATCTTTTTATTCAAAATGGGTATCATGATACACTTTTTGAAAGTCGAACGAAGAAACTACGTTGCCTACCACCGGTTCGGGAACTACCCCGCCGAGAAGAACCGGCGTAAGAAACTCGCACGGGGCCATCTTTTGCAAAAAAAAATGGAAAATTACAATGTTATGGCTTACAGCTATGTAACAAAAATAAAAGAAAAGTAACCTGCATGGAGCCACCCTATTCCCAAGGTGTGCTGTCCTCGATGAAATCATTGACTTTATAATACGCTTTAGCACACAAACGTTCTTTAACTGCTTTTTTTAAATTGTTTAAAGGTAGATTTTGAACATTTTCTGGGATTTTATTGTATAGGCGTATACATTGGCCTTTAAAGGATTTGCTTATTTTGGCTAGTCTGAACATTGGTATTGCTAACTTGTTCTTATTTCTAGTGTTTACATTATGATTATCACTTTTCTTTTTGAAAATATTTATGTTCTTTCTAACATATAAGAGATTTTCCAAAATGTATTGAGATGCGACGGTCAGAATTCTTATTTCTTTAAATTTTTCTCTTAGAGTTTCAAAAGATGACATCTTATAAATAGAACGAATAGCTTGCTTCTGCAGCACAAATATTGTATTAATGTCCGCCGCGTTTCCCCACAAGAGGATGCCGTAAGACATTATGCTATGAAAGTAGCTAAAGTAAACTAATCGCGCGGTCTCTACATCAGTGATTTCACGAATTTTTTTAACAGCATGTGCTGCAGAACTAAGCTTATCTGCCAGTTTTGCAATTGTCTTATATTACATTTGAATAGAGTTTCGTATAACAAGCTTACAGCTGCAATGTTAAGGTAACATTTATTGATAAATATTTTTCGTTGATCTTTGTCCCAAATACCTACCTAAAATAAAGGAATGAAAATCTGATCCGCTTAGAGTATTTGCTACACAAGCATTAGAAAAAATAATACGTGATCCACAAGCTAAATTTTAATAACATCAAAGGCATAGAGTAGCAAATGGCTTAGCTTTTTCTGGGAAATCTCTGAATGCCATCTTTGCCTCTCCCCAGAGTAACGTTATTGAAACCGGCCATTACAGGGGTCCGTTAAAGAATTAGGGGTTTGTGTAAAGGGAAAACTGACATCAACACGCATGGTATGTCATTATCATTTTATACGAGTTCTCACAACTTTTTGTAAATGTTGAAATGGCCTTTTCAACGACGGTCATCCGGATCTTTGAAGCACAAAACTTTTTAAGGTGCCATCGAATCGATTCATAGGCTGCCTCCATCTGGTGGACCGGGCTCATTTGGTCGAGTTTTGTCAATTCAATGTTACGTCTTGATCTGTTGGCTAGGTTTGAAATAACGCAACCAAATTACGAAGTATAGTGACACAGACGTCGCAGTGGTGAGAATAGGATATATCCATAAAGTTAATATACCTAGCGGAATAGAGCAACAATCTCGAGCTGTCAAACGAAACCGAAATTGGTTTCATCTGTATGTAAAAATATGTGTACGTATACACTTACACAAGCATGATTGAACATGATTTCTATGAGATTAAATTGTCAACGTGCGGCACCGCACATGCCGACTGGACGTCAAAAAAGAGTGCTGCTGTCATGTATCACACGTCTCTTTTTACCACGCAGTGTTACTGATAGTGACATCTCTCTCGCTCAGGCCTTTGTTTCTCTATTCCATTAGGTATATTAACTTTATGGATATATCACTGCAATGTTTTGACACTAGAGGCATCACTAGCATATGCAGTAAATAAAAAGTTTTCTTCGACGTTTGACAACAATTTTGTCTATATTCTGATATTATGAGTTTATGACGTGTGCAACAAGTCCGATTTTGGTCGGATTTTTACTGTATATATCATAGACTTAATATATACCATAGACTTAATATAATATACTGATATATACTATAATATGCTAGTAACGCCCTCTGAGTAATATTCCCTATTCCCGGTTGAAAATAATTCACAAAGCAGATAATATTTCGGATATAGTTCGTCGTTTACTACGTCCAAAATAACTTTTTAGTTTTGTAAACATTTTCTGGTGAAATAGCGAGGGAAATATAAATATGAGATACGCTATACGCCTTAGGGATTGGAAGAGAATTATTGATATGTAAAGTCGTTCAAGCCGCGCCGCCGAGATCTTTGACTTTATATTTTCCATTGCACATTTGTCTGTGTTCCGCACCGGTGTTCTGTAACAAAATGCGCTTTGAGAATATTTATTCATTTTAAACTATAAATATTCATTTTATTACGCCTTTGGTATCTGTAATCTGTATATTAGTATTTAGTGCATTTATTTTTAAAGATATTTTTGCGAAGCTGTATAAACATATTATGTACGAATGCATATACGTTAAAAAGTACAGCCCCCTAGACAAGTGGCAAAACGCTAACGCTAGCGCTTACGCTAACGCTACAAAATGTATGGATTTGACATTAATATTCGCTAGAGAAGCGATGACTTATGTCAAATCGTATACATTTTGTAGCGTTAGCGTTTGTGTTTTGCCACTTGTCTAGGGGGGCTGTTCTTTGTACCTTCGAAGAAATTGATTCATAGGCAGTCGACGGATCTACGTGATCATTTAGTCGAATTATGTTAATTCAATGTAATTCAATCTGTCAGCTGGGTTTAACGTAACGCGACCAAACTACGTAGGTCCCCCATCTGCTAAGAATAAACTTCTCTGATAGTAGCTAGAAACTAATTATTATTAAACACGGTTTAAAGATGAATGCATGCATGTTATCTGTATAAATAATTGAGAACGCGTTTTACGCATTCTATACATTGCCTAGATATTGTATACAGATTTCCGGTAATATAGACCTATTATCTTACAAAATAATCATCTTAGTACCTTGATTGTTTACACATGTAACCCTAGTGTCAAGCCTCAAGGTGATCTAGATAGGTTTATAACAAGCTCTACCTCAAACAAAAGACAGTAGTGGTCGCTGTCCCTACTTAAAACTAACAAAGCTGTGACCCGCGATATTGTTGACAAAGTAAACAAAACCTAAGGTTCCGTGCAGACGAGCCACTCGCGAACTAGACAGCAGCTTAACAACTTGGCATAGACGACCACAAGAGTAATCTCATAATAATACAATTTCAAATGCAGTGTCAGTATTATGACAAAAATAAAAAATGTTATTTTCAATATTATGCAAAAAGCCTATAAATCTTGATTTTTTTTCATATTTTGTGCAGCAACGATGTCTTTCCTATAAGTACATAATATGATGTCAACGACAGCATTAGAAATTAAAACCCATCTTAACACTGATATTTTCGCAATGGTCACTACCGATCGCTCTATTATTAAAGTTGATCGCACATTTGTCAGCACCGTACGTGCCATACGCGCCGCATAGTTCCAGGAATGCGGCGCGTTCGGTGCATGCTTGCTGATGTTCGGGCCACACTAACGAGAAACGCCGTTAGTTATCGCGTGAATTCTAAAACATGTTATAGCATTATCACCTTTAATTAGTGGCATGTAAAGGCGATAATGCTATGACATGTTTTAGAATTAACGCGATAATTAACGGCGTTTCTCGTTAGTGTGGCCCGAACATGACAAATATGCGATCACCTTTGTTCGCTTGTGGCCGGTTTGCCAAGAATCAAGCCGCTTATAAACCAGCCTGTATCAGAATTTAACCCTTCATTCATTATTCAGGTGCGGGGACACAAAGACCTACATATTGCTTTCTCCGTTTCACTGGAAATTCTCGAATTTTCGTTAACTGAAAGGGGATGACTGAAGGATTCCTAAGATAATGCTTTCGGAATGTGTTCCTATTCCAATCTGTAGAAAACTCAGCCTTTTTGAAGTTGGAGTAATGTTTGTAAATAAAATATTAAGTATGTTGATATTTTGTAGAGTGAACTGTTTTCTCTTAAGATTTCGTTGTTGTTACTAATATTACTAGGTAGGTGATTAAATAAACGAATATTTTAAAATATATTGCCGACGTAGTTTTAGTTTGCCAATTTTAATCTAGTTTTCAGGCGATATTTTTAGCTTTAGAAATGGTGGCTGTGCCCTGTTTGGAGCACAAAAGTTGGCTATTTTCAGTTACACCCATTCGTCAAGTCAAGACCCGCGCTTAGACATAGTGCCGATAGTAAATCCATAGCCCGAAGTTTTCACTTTACCAAACTAAAATTCAATAGATTTTAAAATTGAGCAACAATTCTTTAACCATTGATTTTGCAAAATTTCCGTGGCAAAAATGTGCACTTTTCTATAGTACTTTGTCATTATCAAAGGTCTAAAAATCATTAAAAATTACAATCATACACCTTTTTATTCTTAAGTATTTTCATTGATATAATTAATAGTATAATATTATTTAGTACTAGCTGTTGCGCGCGACTTCGTCTGCGGCAATCATATTATAGTAGTATGTCTGCAGGCTGATATATCTCAGCATCTCGCTAGCTAGAAAGTTGAAATTACAAAATATGTATGAACAAATATAAAAATTTAAAATATATCCTCCTCCTTTATTGAAAGTCGGTTAAAAGATAGCCTAAGTTACTCCTTATTATACCCGCTATCTGCCAAAAAAAGTCCTGTTAAAATTGCCCCAGCCATTTCAGAGATTAGCTGGAACAAACAGACAGACATACAGACAGACATAAATTGTAAAAAGTGCTATTTTGGTATATGTGCCGTATGTAAATTCATATGCATTTAGTAAAAAACGGTTCTTTCACTATTACAAACAGACACTCCAATTTTATTTATATGTATAGATGTAAGTATAGATATCCGGTCTCTGTTATTGTGTGAATCTACAGAATATATTATATTACGCTTTATTGTATCTTCATACCAAAATATTTCCTTAGGGCTGCGTTTCCACCGGAGCTGAGCTGCTAAGCTGCGTTGCGAGGAATGTGTTTTTAAGAACCAATAGAAACGCTTCATTTGCCTGACCACGTCCAGCGCTACGATTCTAGCTGGGCATTAACTCGTTAATCGTTAATTAACGAAGTTAACATTTTGATTAACGGATTAACTTTTAAGTTTTTGAAATATTAACGGACTCATTAACTTCCGTTAATATGCAGAAGTCCGTTAATCGTTAATCCAATGCATACTATTTACCGCACGGCACCGCGGCGCGGCGCGGCGCGAAAACAGGTTCAGACAAAACAAAAACAATACTAGATACATTTTCAGGCGCACGCAAGTGAGAAGAGATTTGTTTCGTTTTATCATATCTTTTGTCCCTAACCTGTTAACTTCCAAAACCTTAAACCGACAGGTTTTGTATGTACACTAACGCAATGATATAAGTTACAACATGGCCATATTACACAATATATTAACGTTAACTTGCGCACAGTGTACGGAGGAGACGAAAAATCGGAAATTTTCTATTTTCTTCAATTTCGAGTAGGCATTAGTATAATGAATGCAAGAGTAGAACACCCGCGTGTCAATTCGCAATAGTTTTGATGCTACGAGCTACCAAAGTTTAGCGATTTTTAGCGGCCCGGAAGCGAAAAGTCCATATTTCTCCAAAACATTTACGTAATAAATAAAATTTTGTATTCCACGTGAAAGCCTTTTTTCTGATCCGCTGTGTCGATATTTTACCTACAATAAAATAATTTACATTTTTAGGTTTTTATTTTTTTTATCCAAAACCAAACAAAACGCGCAATCGAAAATATCAACAAATTAAAGGAATACAAGCATTCTATACACACAAAAAAATCACTCGTGAGATCTGTTTAGTAACAATTCTACCCTTAACTAATAAACTACCTTATTAATAGGCTTTCAGGTGGAATACAAAATTTTATTTATTATGTAAAAGTTTTCGAGAAATATGGATTTTTCCCTTCCGGGCCGCAAAGAAACGCTAAATTTTGGTAACTCGTAGCATCAAAACTATTGTGAATTGACACGCGGGTGTTCTACTCTCGCATTCATTTTACTAATGCCTATTCAAAATTGAAGAAAATTGAAAATTTTCGATTTTTCGACTCCTCCGTACACTGTGTTGCGTTAATTCGTCCGAAATGTAACGCTTTAACGTTTCACGAAGCTAAAATTTTTTTAACGGATTAACGATTAACGAAGTTAACTATTTGATTAACGGTGCCCAGCTATGCTCGCGTCGCAGCTTAGCTCACCTCCGGTGGAAACGCAGCCTTGCTTGTGTAAGGCATCATAATAATATATTTACACTCGAATTACACTATTAACGTTATCAGCTTTTGTTCTGCTTTTTTGTTTATTGCTAGAAAATATTGCATGCTTAGGTTCTAGAGTTTCGGTAGGTTCTATCGTACCCGCATCTCTGCCTTAAGTGCGGAGTGGAGCATCATGGGGTTTTAGTGGGTAGACTAGAGAAAGTCCCACATACTCCGGCCGGCCCATTCGCCAAAAAGCATTTTCCCAAGTTAAAAAATGGCTTAGATTTACGCGAATAGTTTTACCGTCTTAATAATTTACGGAAATCCGTAAGCGCTTAAAACTATTGCGATACGTAGCTTGTGAACACCCGGCCTTAATATTGAACGTTCATAATGTGACATTCGTATTCACGTCACGAACTACCCCCGCAAACGTCTCAAATATTGTCTTAGATTTTATTACTCGTTGATCCAAATGGAATTTATTGTGGGGTTGGCATCTTAATTTATAAGCAGTTATTATAGTATTAGTAGATTTTTCACTAGGAACAATATTGTTTTGGTAGATCATACTTATATTAAATTCTGCAGCCATAAAACGTTGGACTGTGGAATGTGATTCAAAAAAGCTTTAAAAATAATGACTTGTACAAAAATATACAAGTAATTTAACACGTTTTAATTCATTAAAAAATAAAACAGAAACATAAAATAGGAACACGTAAAGTTTTTAAATATAGCAAGCATAGTGGCCGAGTTAATGCTAACCGTATGTGTGTCAAAAGGTATTTAAAAGGTGGTTTTCAGCATTTTACTATTTACGAGTGGGTTTATGAAGTGGTCCCGTTGTAAAGACCCTTTTAGACCCGCGGCCAAACGTGACGTGCCCCTGATAATTAAATCGCACTTACACGTGTTTACGTCGGGTGATTACACCTGCAAAACAAAGCTTTGTTCGCCTTTGCCATGTGATTTGGGGTGACAATCTGATATTAAAATGTTGGTGCGTAAATTACCTTTTTTAGGGCTCCGTACCCAAAGGGTAAAAACGATACCCTATTACTAAGACTTCGTTGTCTGTCCGTCTGTCTGTCTGTCTGTCTGTCTGTCTGTCTGTCTGTCTGTCTGTCTGTCTGTCTGTCTGTCTGGCTGTCTGTCCGTCGCTAGGCTGTATCTCAAGAACCGCTATAGTTAGACTTCTGAAATTTTCACAGATTGTGTATAATATCTGTTTCCTGCACAAAAACAAATACTACAAACTAAAAACAAAATAATATTAAAATGTGAGGGGGCTCCCATACAACAAACGTGATTTTTTTTGGCCCTTTTTGGCCGTTATAAATAATGATAACAGGTAAGCACTTGAAATTTTCACAAAGGCCTTAAATGTATGTGTACTTTAATAACTAATAATAACATTTAAATAAAATAATAATTTAAGGGCTCCCATACAAAAAACACCATTTTTGGCCTATTTTTGCTCCATAACGGTACGGAACCCTTCGTGTGCGAGTCCGACTCGCACTTGGCCGATTATCTTTAATATACCTGCATACAGGTCCGATTGGTATGATAATTTCGTTAACATTTTTGTTTTTGTTTTCAGGTAAATCTTATAGAACAAGTCTAGACTTTGGCTGAAAGTGAAAGTACGCTGCAACAATAACTACAATATGTTTGGTTTATTTGTAGCAATTGACTTTAGAGGCAGCAACAGAAAATGATGATAATATGCTAAAAAACTAGCAATAATAATTATTTATTCTCTACATGTAAAATGATACTTTGATGATTATTGTAGGCGGCTGCGACTGCGAGCTTAGTGTAATAACACCGTCAATAACAGCATACTAGATGACAACTTTCTTGAACTACTTTTGACCATGCATCACAAAAATATTTAGAAAATTAATCGCCCTATAATTGTTATACCATGACATCTCCCCGGTTTGCGTGATACAGCTGCTTTAGACTACGCACCACAAAATAATTCAAAATTTTATCCTTTTATCATCCCATGGATATTCCTAGTTCACGAAGTCCATAGGCCGCATCCCAGGGGATAATAAAGTCCATGGGCTGTCCCCAGAGATGCGCCGGATAAAACGCGTGAAGGATTATGGCTGCGCTCCGAGTAATTCCGAAAGCCGGTAAGCCTTTAAAGCTGTCGCATTTTACCCTACAATGTTTATATTTTTCATGAAAATTGATGGAAAATTTTATGGGTTTTTTACCCTAACATTAGGGTCAGCTGATGTAAAGTGATATAGGTTGACGTACCATCGTTAAGGGTCCTGTCCTTAACATGTAATTTAAGGTTTCACTTGTATACGGAGCGCTAAAAACGGTTACATGCGCTGGCATGTAACCGTAAACCAAACCAAGTAAACCTAAGTATGTAGCTCCAAACAAAAAAAACTTTTAACTGGAACAACATGGCTGTATGTGGCACGAATCACTAATATTACATGATTTGTTTTTTTTAATTACATAAAACTTGAGATGGCTTCGTATAAAAATCTGTAAAAAAAATATGTGTGAGTCGTTATTTTCATTTTTTAGTTCAACACGTTAGTTTTAGCTAAAAGTTATAGAATTTGAGGAGTGAAGAAATAGGATTAATAACAAGGTAATCTTCTTGTGAGCAAAGATAGTTACTTCAATCCACACAAAACTTATTAAAGACTGAAATTGTAATGGAATTTACTTTGCGAGTTTTCACTTTCCTCAATACGATGTACTTAATAAAACTTTCTATTTGATTAAATAATGTTTATAAATTCGAATCTCGCAACTTTATAATTGTCCTGTACATCTCTGTTATTTTAATTAAAGTTATTCAGATATATTTCTACAAAACGATTTAGAGCAATAAGCATTTAATTCCTCAAACAATAAGTAACAGTTTGTGTGAGGAAAAAAAATTTAGGTACCATCGAGGAACTTGATTCCTATGCAATTGACAGACCAACGTTAAGCTTGGCACACACAGAGCAGGTAATGTAAAGATGTATATTATAGCACGATACATCTCGATACATCTCAATACATCTTTCTATAGAAATCGTCAGGAGACCACACACAGCAGCTATAATGTATATTTTTACATCTTCGTATCTTAAGATACCGAGCTATATGAAAATATATATTTACATTTTGGTACATCTAAATACATCTCAATATATTTCTGTATATTACGATACATCTCTTCTCTTCATAGGGTGTTCAAAAATTTCTGTGATTATATTATTATTATGTACTAGCAACCCGCCCCGGCGTCGCGCGGGTATAAAATATATAGCCACTGAAAAAATGATTAAAATCGATGGCATACTTATGATCCTTCACGTGCTCTACTTCTTATCTGTGCCAAATAACATAAAAATTGCTCCAGTAGCTCGCGAGATAAGCCCTTTCAAATAATTTCCCCCGTTTTTTCAACATTCTCCTATAAAATTAGTCTTAGCGTGATAAAAAGCGTGGCCTATAATAGCCTTCCTCAATAAATGGGCTATCTAACACTGAAAGAATTTTTCAAATCAGACCAGAAGTTCCTGAGATTAGCGCGTTCAAGTTATAATTTTCCACATTTTCATCTATTTCTTCGCTCCTATTAGTCTTAGCGTGATAAAATATAGCCTATAGCCTTCCTCGATTCCCCCCCCCCCCCCCCACCCTCTAAGGGGACAAAAGAGGGGGTCAGATTTTGTATCAAGCTTTTTTCTCTAATGGAGTTACTTCATGTTATTAATTCTTCAAGCCCCATAAGAGCACCGGTGATCGCGACAATCCCCCCCCTCTTAGGGGACAAAAAAGGGGGTAAGATTTTGTATTAACTGATAAAGTAGAAATACTGTAAATGGCAAAACAACTTTTGCCGGGACAGCTAATTTTATAATAATATGTAATACCACCTCAGCACAGCACTTCACAGCAGGCACTACAGGCAGTCTGTTCCCCACAGCCTTAATTTTCAATCAAATATCTTCAATTCACATCGTTCTGTAATGAGCACATATTGTAACATTTTGCGCGCATCAAAATCACAATCTGAATCATCTTCTGATAAACTATCTAGTAAATCTAATATCAAGTAACTCGAATCATGGTCCAACATCGTATTACGATTTACGATATTAAAAATATAAGAACAGCCTGTATAACACCTCAGCAGCTGAAATGTGCGTCAAGCGGGGCGGCTACCATTGAAATGTAGCGAAAGATACATTACATTACCTGTCGTGTGTGTGATAGATTAATATAATGTTAATATATATATTCCGGGATGTAATGTACCATCGAGGAAGTTGATTCCTATGCAATTGACAGACCAACGTTATTTGGTCGAATATGTCAATTCAATGTTAATTGTGATCTGTCAGCTGGGTTTGACGTAACGCAACCAAACTACTTAGGTCCCCGATTTGCATAGGAATCAACTTCTCTGATAGTACATTAATATACATTACCTGCTCTGTCTGTGACACGCATTATTTGGTCGAATATGTCAATTCAATGTTAATTGTGATCTGTCAGCTGGGTTTGACGTAACGCAACCAAACTACTTAGGTCCCCGATTTGCAAAGGAATTAACTTCTCTGATAGTACATTTGACCCCTCCAGTCATAGGACATTTTGAGAAACTCCAAGGACACTATGGTGCTATGGCGGTGCAACCAGTCGCCGCTACCAACGAAATGCATAGAGGTATAGCGCAACCAAACGGATATCAGGTCAGGTCTCTATACAGCTGTATACATATTTTGTTGATAGCAGCGACCATTGCCTGATGTCCAATAAACCATAATATAATCTATACAAATATTATTATAAATGCGAAAATGTGTTTGTTTGTCTGTCTGTCTGCCTTTTACCTCTTCACGCTCAAATCACTGAACCGATTTAGCTGAAATTTAGTATGAAGATACTTTGAGTCTCGAGAAGGGACAAAGGACATTTTTCTTTAAGCATCGATTTTGAATTTTGAAAACTTTTATTTCGACATTCGATATAAAAGCAATAAAAGTTTAATCCATCAAGCCCTATAAGCTCACCGGTAAGCGAGACACAATAGAATAACAATAGATTTCCAAGAATCCACGATCGAAGGATTAAAGTGAAAAGAAAAGTTCTAAAACATTTAACAAAGCAAAACAGTCAAAATCCCTTACATTGTAAGTTGTAACTGAACAATGATTAAGGATATTAATTTGACTGATGGATTTCTCATTACGGATTAATCATCAAACTTCGGTAGTTACAAAACGAAATGTTCATTTCGGTATCGAAAACTTGTCAATTTACGTAAAATTAGTTTTCTATATGTGTTGTCGGAAAGCAAATAAATACAAATACAAATAATTTATTTTAAATAAAAATAACATGAACACATATGTAAGTAAATTTTATTCACCGCAATAGAGATATGTCTACGAACATGATGTAAACAGAGGCTGGGTAGAACAGGAAATACGGCACATATACACTGTAATAATTTTTACACGGAGCTGAAGGTGCAAAAGTCGGCAGTATCTGCTTAATATATTACCGTATATGTTCTTATATGTTACCACGTACAAGCTATAAAGATAGTCTTGATATATAAAGTATGGTGAAAAACTTCGTTGTAGGAGCACACACCTATGGGTGATGATCTCTATTTATTTCTACTTCTATTTGTATGGATTGTGTGTCCGTTATCTCTTGACTTTCAGTCCCGGAAAGAGACCAGTTTTTATCAGGGCAAAATTTACTGTTTCCGCATGATAAATGAATTAACAGCATACATTATAAACAAAACCTTAAAAAAAAGTTTAATAACTTAAACATAACCTTAAATATTTATTCTGTAGATAAAGAATAAAAATAGATTATGTGGGAGAGCCATGCTTCGGTACGAATAGGCTGATTCGACCGGAGAAATACTACGTTCTCACAGAAAACCGGCGTGAAACAGTGCTTGCGCTGTGTTTCGCCGAGTGAGTGAGTTTACCAGAGGCCCAATCCCCTACCCTATCCCTTCCCTACCCCTACCCTATCCCTTCCCTACCCCCCCCCCCCCCCCCCCCCCCTATTACCCTATTCCCTCTTAAAAGGCCGGCAACGCACCTGCAGCTCTTCTGATGCTGCGAGTGTCCATGGGTGACGGAAGTTGCTTTCCATCAGGTTACCCGTGTGCTCGTTTGCCCCATACTTCATTAAAAAAACGTAAAATAGTCATATTTGATATTATATACTAAGTAGTGAAATATGTTATTATACTTATTAAAAACTTTAAAAATATATTTCAGCAAGTAAACATTTTTGGTGTTTCTCAAACTCACCGAACTAAAAACAATCTTTCGAAAAACTCACCGAAATAAAAAAAATCTTTTGAAATTCTGCAAAAATACGATTCACTCAAAAAATATTGAACATTTGCGCAACTACGCAAATGTGTTTCCAAAGTTTCGGCCAACGAATATAGGTACACACTGTTCGATAAACAATGGAAACACTTGCCAAGTTTTTCCCAGTTTTCAGTTCGCAGATTTGTTTTTATACCCTTCTACTGATAAAACTTCCTTTTTCCTAACTTATTTAGTCATTGCATGGAGTTTTATTCGTCGTAAAAAGTTTATATTCGAGCCTCTGTGACCCTTAAGAATATATTTTTGTGCTCCAAAAAGGAGGCAAAATCTTTTTGTTTTTAAGTATTACTAAATCTTATCCAACCTTACATTATTGAAAATTGGTTTACTAGAGCTACGTGTAAGATATTTGCCCTCTTTATAGTGATTGAGAATGTGTATCTAAAATGAAAAGCGTGTTGGAAAAGCCGAGTTTTCCTTTCCTTATCACTACCGTACCTATCAGTTTATCCGCGCGGATAATTTTATTTAATTTTTTATTTTCGTGTATCTCTTCTCTTCGTGGGTCTCCAAACAGTCTTATATAAATATTAATAAAGTAAAGTATGCAATTATAATATTTACTAAATGCAAAACCAACGGCGGTGACCAATGTTTGTGTGTCAATTGTGTGTTAAGTATGTTTGTTAATAATAGTTAAATTAAATTTAGTATAAATAATTGTAAGTATAATGTTTGTAAATTATTGATTGAAGAGGAATGCAAGGTTCTAATTATTTATAATATGTACATTTTTAAGTCTATCGATAAGACATTTTTTGTATTTGGCATGTTTGAGAGCAAATATAATATCTATATCATTGAAATGATTATTAAAGTTACGAACTATTCGAGCAATGGGAGATCGTATACCTGCGTTGGTATGTAATGTTCTACCTTCCACAGCTACGCAGTCTTGCGCAATACTTTTTAATTTTTATTATATTCGGAAGAGTTGATAACTTAATAAATAAGTGATATTTTATTATTTACCTCGATTATACCTATTTACTTCTCACTATCTACTGACAATTACTTCTGCAATCTATATATATAAAACTCAAAGGTGACTGACTGATTGACATAGTGATCTATCAACGCACAGCCCAAACCACTGGACGGATCGGACTGAAATTTGGCGTGCAGGTAGATATTATAACGCAGGCATCCGCTAAGAAAGGATTTTAAAAAATTCTCCCCCTAAGGGGGTAAAATAGGGGATGAAAGTTTGTATATAATAATACTTCATAACGCGAGCGAAGCCGCGGGCAAAAGCTCGTAATATTATAAATGCGAAAGTGTCTATTTGTCTGTCTGTTACCTCACCACGCCCAAACCGCTAAGCCAGTGTTGTTCGGTGTGGAAATACTTTGAGTCTTGGCAAAGGACATTAGGATACTATATTTTTATCCTGGAAAAATGTATGGTTCCCGCGCGGTAAAGGAATTTTAGCGCAATGGAGTTGCGGGCGTCATCTAGTTCAGGGGTCACCAAATGGCGGACCGCGGTCCGCACCAGGACCCGCCAACCCATTGTGTGCGGACCAAGCATTTTCGAAGATGAACATAGTTAAAAATAATTTTCGGTCTCGAGTCTCGACTTACTGATGAACATCTCTAGGATTTAGGTAATATCACTTGCACCAATTTCACTCCAAACATCAGAGAGATAATTAGCTACAAAAATTATTGTCACTTTTCTCATTAATGTACAGTATATAAATACCTTTGTAAATTCTGTAATATACCTTTGTTTAATCGTTTTTTTTTATGTGTAGACCGCGATGGTTTCATGTCTTAATGTGGACCCCGAGTGAAACTAATTGGTGACCCCTGATCTAGTGCATTATAAATTAGTAATTACCTGAAACACTTTAATCAAACCAAAACATTATGTTTGCTAGTCGGCAGGTACGTAGTTACGTAGTCGGATGCATTCTGATAATGAATGCTCGGTTTTAAACAAATATTATAAATATATAGATAGTGTATATAATATACACTATTGAGTGAGCCAAAAACTTTGTATCCCTTTTGACGAAAAATGGGTAAACGTAGGTGAATGAAATTTTGCACACTTATAGTTTATATTATGGTGTGAAGGAGTGCATCGAGCTAATACTATTTTGAAATTATGCTTTTATCATACATTTTTTTAACAAATAAAACATTACACACACTACAACACACACACACATGAGAAATGACAGATTTTTGAGTAACAAGCCTATACATACGAATTGATACGTTGATACTAAGGTCGAATTTCGACCATTGGGCGATCTCTAGTATAAATAAGCTATTGATTCTAACCCTGCAACAACATAAATCAACCTTTGGTCTTCACTGGGCTGGAAAAGGATCGATGTATTTCGGGTTCCAATTCTAGTTAAACTAATTGCTTCTACACAACACACAAACCAACAAGATAGAATCAATAAACAACAAATACGTATGACAAAACAACCAAAAACTACACAAGTTAGCTCTAATAATAATAAGATCAAGTTCACTTATTGATAACTATTCGAAACCGGAGAACATAATCAGGCTGTCATAGCTTAGAAGTCTTACCGCCGTACTCAGAGACAATAAATTACGATTAACCTTCCATTTAATGAAGAGTTTGACTGATAATGTATGGGGCTTATGTCAAAATTTTAAATTAATTACTTTTAACTAATTAATGTTCCACTCTGAGTGCAGCAGTTAGAACCTAGATAAAGGATGACAGCTAATGAATTTCGACGACCTCTGCGGCTCAGTATGTGGGCTGTTGGTAGCTCAAGCCGGGGGTCGCGAGTTCAAATCCCGCCGACGGAACAAAAAGTTTTCAAAGTATCTGGGTCGTGGATATACAGTATTAAAATATATGTGTATCATATAATAAAAATCTTAAATATATGTATAGTATAAAAGTATTAAATATTATATTTCCGTTGTCTGGTACCTGTAACACAAGTCCTTCAGGAACTTAGCCCGGGGCCAGACTGACGTGGTGTGAAGATATTATAATGAATGAGGGCATAGATACTAGAATGAATGAGGGCTGACCAAGTTCAGGATAACTGTCGCTTATTAGATTAACCATGTTTATTGTTTACAGTAAACGGTGATAGGCTGACGATTATAAAATAACACAAGCTCATTTCAGTGTAATCATTCTACATAATATTACAAGCACTTTAAAAATAACAATCCTGGTTTCACATATCCATCCACGATGCATAAAAAGAACTTTTAATATAAAGTGAAAAAATCTATATTATATCTTATTCTCAAATGAAATGAGTTCAGAGTGGAACCACGGGAGCTAGCTAGTGCTAATTAAAGGCATATTTTATAGAGTTCGCTTTAAACTATGTTAGCTGGTATTCATGGAGAGCGTCACACAGACCATTAGTGGCATAGAGGCTCACAATGAAATCAGAGAAAATTTCCTTACAACCTCCATAATGGCTTTTAGTGGCGCATTAAAGACCCAATTACCTACTGTGAATTTCGTGTTTAAACTTTGGTGTAGGGTGTGTTTATGGTCAAGGCCCTTCAATATACTAATTAAAAGTTTTTTTTTTTATAAAAATGGAAAAAAGTTTCAATAAATAAAAAAAATAAAACTTTATTCTGAAATGGGCACAAAACGTAGTAAAAACTATCAACGCAATAAAACAAAAGGATGACCTCATTCAGTTAGTACTTCTAATTCTTTTTTCTACTGTTTAAAATAAATTGGAACAGCGTATACAAAGAAACAAAGCCAAAAGTCAACAGGCTGTGGTCAGTGGTGCACTTAGTCCGAAACTGGTTTTTGACTTTAAAAATATACGTGAAATCCTATTAACCCAAGAGCCAGCTACAGCCCTCCATCATTTTATAAAGTTGAAAGTTTTTCCGATTATGACCCCTGTAGGCCTATATCGAGGTAACAACGACTAGGAAGTATAGAGTTTCGGTCGCGCTTACAGCTTACTTTAGGAGGTAACCAAGTCTGAAGGTCTACCTAACTTTACGACGTATAAGGTTTAATTTTTTTCTTCGGGGTAAGAATAGATATATTATATTGTAATAGGAATCTCATCTCCCGCTGCCAAAGACAGTTGACAGTTGCCAGACCATCTCGAAGTACGAAGGTGCTGGTTGGCAGCGGGCGACATGAAGCAACCGCAGACGACGTGTCGTCGCGACACTACTGTTTTCTATGTATTTCTATGAAAAGTGTCGCTAGCTACGGAGAGTATTGAAAAGTGTCGCTAGCTGCGCAGAGTATTTCATCGAAATACGTAGAAACCAGTTCTGTCGCGACGACAAGTCGTCTGCTGCTGCTTCATGTAGCCGGTTTCCAACTCGACCTTAATACTTAAGGCGAGGATAAACCTCAATTTGTTATTCCGCGACTTCCGGTTTACCTAGTTCCAATATAATAACGAAGTTTTAAAAAATATGAGGTATAAAGCACAATATTTAAAATACCTTAAACCATAAACATTTTAATAAAACTTAATACTTTGGCTGTAATTAATTTTCAAACTCACCTCCAATAAAAATCTATTTCATCGAAATATAAGTATTAACTAGGATAATTATACATTTTATTTGAATAAATTGTTAGTAAATCTATATTAAAAATTCTTTAACCGAACAATTTTGTTTCTTAATGTTTATTTCCAAAGATATTAAAAAAAAACATGAAAAATAGAGAAAATCCGTTTGAGTGACTTCAGTTTTATGCTAAGCTAAAATGAATCTTATTGCGATGCGTATACGCTAGGTCTTTGGTTGTTTGCAAAGTTATAGTTTTGGATTGAGATTAATCCCTGCCTTAAGAGGCGAAATTATGACCGAAACTTCATAGTCTTTAAAAATGACGAAAATCTGGCTGTCGCTGGCTCTTGGATTTACAAAATTCAAAGAATACAATATAATGGTTAACATCACTGTGTAGGGCCGTATTTGCAACACAAACGTCGGTCCCTTTGACCGGCGACACGTATCAAATACAATTTGTACATATTGTCTATTCATATTATCGCAATGCGTTCTACATTTTTATATCTAAAACTGTACGGTTTTAGCGTGAGTCACCTTGGTGATTGATCTTTGGAGTCTATTGTACAGTGTGCTTTTAATCCTACATAATTTATGGAGCTAGTGTTATTTTTTTTTACATGGGGAAACTAGGTACTTTTTAATCCTACATAAAATATGGTGCTAGTGTTATTCCATACAGTTTTTTTACATGGGGAAACGCTTTACGCATTCCTGGCGGACTGGTGATAAATTCCAGGGTATGTGGGCTATTTGCTCTACCCACAAAACCCCATGGCGTTCCACTCCCCGCTTGAGGCAGGTACGATAGAACCTACCACAACTCTATCAGTATTCAGCAAGTAGCACAATATTATTATAATGTCAAGAACGATTTTGGAAAGAAATACCTTCCTACTAATAAATATCTTACATTGTTTAATTTGTACAGATCCCTGGTTTCAAATCATAATTGCTTTATTTGTTTGTAGTTTCGAAATTTCCTTCCAAAATTCATAGGTAAGTACTTAAATAATAAATTTAATTTTAATAATATAGAATGCTTTTAAAATATTCTATGATTTTATTATTTTGCATCAAATCTCTTTATAAAAACTAAATTTAATTTTTTACACAAATAGAGCCACTTAGGTACCTACTTAGCTGCATACTAAAATTATATTTAAATAACTTAGTTTACACAACATTTTAATAAAACTTAAAAACTACTGCAAATCTAATTAAGTTAAAAAGTGTAACTTCAGCTCACTTTGTTTAACGTTTAGACTAATTTTATTATGCAAAGTAAAAAGTATGAATAAGAAGCCCTTTGATAAAAACTAGTACCCTGATTCCGCTACATTAATTCAACATTAATAAAGCTTGATTCTTTGTTCTATTGATCTACGTTGTCAAAGGTCAATGATGTGTGTTTAATATTTTATAGGAATGCCATTTCATACTTAGATGGGCACTAGATGGGCCTAAAATATAAACAATATTCAAATTCACGTAAGCGTAAAAAAAATATTGCAGTTCCAATAGCGAAGATAAATATCAAAATACATCGCAAGCGTCTTTTTGATTTGTAGTTTTACTGTCGAAACTCGAAACTGTGCGATTTGAGTAAAGGCTCAACATATTGTAACTTAATAAAAATTCTACAATCTCAAAAACGACTGAACCGATTTTGATAAAACTTGCAGTATTCCCTAAGTTAAATAATAAGAACAACAAATAAGAATTACTTATATCGGACTAGTAGTAGCGGAAATATGCGAACACAAAAATAAAACCATACATTACACTTTTGAGGCTCATTTGTTCAGACGCTAATATACAAAAACTGGGCAGTTCTGGAAATATTACATACATACGGGTCCAATCTATAATCTCCTATTTTGAAGTCAGTTAAAAATAGAATCTGGGTACACCTTTCCAGTAACAGTACGTGACTTTTATAAAAATCTTATAAAAATAAACCTTATAAGAGATCTTTTTGCGCTTATTCTCGGATCAAGGGACGATTTTCTTCGAGTGTTCGAGTCGACTTTTTTCCTTCACTCGTTACTCGTTAGTGCTTGTTTGATTGAGACTAACTGATATAGAATACGACGATTTCAAATGTAATGTACCTTATCGGTTTATGAAACCTTTATTCGTTGAAAGTGAAATACTTATAGTAACTTGTTGTAACCTAATGGTGTTAATCTCACTGCTAAAATGATTTTTATTATAATTAAGTACCTGGATGACCGAGCTTTGCTCGGTATAGCAAACACTCATTGACTTCGTGTTAAGTAAAAACGCCATCTGCTGGAATAGCTTTAGCTGTTGTTTTGTCGTTAAAACAATTGAGTAGTTGCTCACAAAATAGTCAGGAAGAGTCATATTTTTCTGTTTATCGATAAAACACGAATAAAATGACATTTTCTAAAAATGATTCCTAGCTAGATCAAAGACATAAGTTACCTATCAAATAATACTATTGTTACAAATCGTTTAGACTACAAATTAAAAAAAACATACTATCATACTAAATAATATTATCATACTAAATTTTAACAAAATTGGTTGAGTCGTTTGGGCGTGAAGAGGTAACAGTGCAAACAGTATAATGTTAGTATATAAATACATTGATAACATAGCTTTATGCCTTATTGAGGCGTTTGTAAAAATAATCTTAAAGCGGTGTATAGATCCATAGTGTTATTGAGAAGAGAAAGAGGGCTTGATTGATTAAGGTTCTGATTTATTATGGTGTTCACTTGTGATGTAATCTTTCATATGAAGTCGAGGAAAGGATAGATATATATTATGTTGTAAGATATATGTTCACGACAGCATCGATTTCCTACACTACACCATAATTGTATTCAGGCTATTAAAGTCTAAATTAACTACAACTAATAAAATATGCCAGCTAGTAATCGCTGTTTACGTTTAAAATTAAAAATACTATTGATTAATTATTTTTTAAAATAATATTATTAGAAACACAATAAAAAAAGGGAACAGTTTATTGATAAAGAAAAATTTTTTTTTTTTAAATTTTTCGGCAAAAAAAGTTGTAATATAATGTAAAATGATGATCAACAGTTTACTGTGTTGCAAATTCAGATACCTAAATAACTATACACGATTTTTCGAGCAACAGAACGGGGCAATAGTTAGCCGCATTGCTCGCTCACTGTAAACGGAAAATTGTGGATATTTTTCTACCCCTTTTTATACCCTTACAAGTGAATAATCCAGTTTTGTTTGCATAGTGATGTTACTTTTAATTTATATATAATCGATAAAAACACTAATAAATGAAATACAAACAATAATTATTAATACACAGAAAACAAGATAGCAGCCAAAATGTCGGGTAAGTTAGCCGCGACAAAATTCATAAGTTATCTTTATTTAAAATACAAATCCATACTAATATTATAATTAAATGCGAAAATGTGTCTGTCTGTCGGTCTGTCTGTCCGACTGTTACCTCTTCACATCCAAACCGCTGAACCGATTTTGCTGAAATTTGGTATAGAGATATTTTGAGTCCCGAGAAAGGACATAGAATACGTCTTTTTGTCCCGGAAAAATGTACGGTTTCCGCACAATAATTTTTTAAGATTTGCGCGTAAACTATTCAATCTATTTTGATGAAATTTGGTATGGAGATACTTTGAGTCCCGAGACAGGACATAGGATACTTTTTGTCCCGGAAAAATGTACGGTTTCGGCACAATAAACTTTTATGATTTGCGCGTAAACTATTCAATCGATTTTGATGAAATTTGGTATGGAGATACTTTTAAGTCCCGAGAAAGGACATAGGATACTTTTTGTCCCGGAAAAATTGTTAAAGCGAGCGAAACTGCGGGCAAAAGCTAGCAAGTAATAGTTTAAAAAGCACGCTTTTTTATTTAAGTATTTTTTTTTTCAAAATATATCATCAAATTATTGCATTGTCATTGGCTCTTAATACGTGTAGGTATGCAAAGTTTCGAAGTAATTAGACTACTGGAGATGGGTAAAACTCGTGTTCAAAGATTCCGTTACATACATACAGCCCAAGCTTAGAAAAGCATGAATTTTTAATTTTGTTAGTGTCGTATTATCTCGAAAACAGCTACACCGATTTGGATAATTTTGATCTTGAAATATTTGTGAAACTTCAGGGAAGGTTTGTACGGTGAGAAAATATTTTTGGTGGTAAGTGATACCAAGTTCACCGGGTAAGATATCTATATATTAATACGTGAGCCAAAAACTTTGTATCCCTTTTGACGAAAAATGGGGAAACGTAGGTGAATGAAATTTTGCACAGGTATAGTTAACATGTTGAAGGAGTGCATCGAGCTAATATTATTTTGAAATTATGCTTTTATCATACATTTTTTAACAAATAAAACACACACTACAACACACACACTAGGAAAAATGACAGATTTTTGAGTGACAAGGCTATACATACGAATTAAACTCTTTTATTTATGTTTGAAGTCTGTTGACAACAAGGTGACTAATTAAAAATGGATTATAGTTTTTTTTATTGAATCTGAGATACTATTAGACAATGCTTTCACGGCCAGTCTCGGTTCAGTTGAGTCCCAGAGACAAGAGTTGAAAAAAAATATGATAAATTCAAAAATTCAATATTTTTTTACAAAATATAGGTAGTAGTCCTAACGTCGTTGAAACTAAGGTCGAATTTCGACCATATCTCTTGTTTTATTAAACATCACATTTTTTTCTTGATAGGAAACCGGAGTAATATCTCTACAAGATTGGAATATTGACTTTGTCTTTATTTCTACGAATTCGATTTGATAGTATGTCGATCATTCTGTTGGGTCAAATAATATTACATAGAATGTTAATAATGTAAATAACTTCTTGGCAAACCACCAACTCTATCGTTTTGGTATTCATTTTGAGATATCGTTGTGACTGTACAAAATAGATGGCAATGAATCTACATTCGATATAGTAAGTATATTTCTGTTCCTAAATAATATACTTATTCAAATACCTTATTATTTATTCCTAATAATTCAAAATAATATTCTTTGTATTTAATCCCCTAGTTCGATCTCTTGCGAGTAGAATTAAAAAACTTTTTTTTTTACTTTTTTAATCAGAAAATATTAAGTATATTGATATTTTAATCGAATTAGCA
Organism: Aricia agestis; assembly: GCF_905147365.1. NCBI lineage: Eukaryota > Metazoa > Arthropoda > Insecta > Lepidoptera > Lycaenidae > Aricia > Aricia agestis. The sequence continues at coordinate 6,455,249 of NC_056409.1, read as the reverse complement.
TTTTACGAGTATATTATAAAGAAATTCAAAAATGTGTTTTTATCGACAATGACATAGTTCCCACAACTATCTTGACCTGTGCAAAGCAAAAGAAACATTCTGTATATTTTCCGGTCTAGCGAATCCAGTAATCATCCAGTCAAACGGTTTTATACAGATAGCTTGTATTTATTATACCCATTTGGAAACATAGTTAATTTATTTTAATATCGGATATCCCATTCGATGACTTCACTTAATGACGTTTAGTCAAGACGTTGAACGTTACAGTCAACGACTTGACGAATTTAATTAAATGATTTCATTCAATAAATACGCTAGTCATTCAATCAAATTGCAGATTGAACCAGACAACTGCTACATAATATACATAATACAGTATTATATTACTAATTCCAAACTTGTCACGGAAAAATTAAAATTATAATGTTCTTTATAAAAAAAAACCTAAAATGTTTTAAATATTCTACAACAATTTAGGTAGGCTGTAGATTTTAATGTGTAGTCGTCCTCCTCATTAATATTAATAATTTAATAATATCCATACTAATTTATATATATATATATATATATATATATATATATATATATATATTTGACGACCTCTGTGGCTCAGTGGTGAGCGCGTTGGTAGCTCAAGCCGGGGGTCGCGGGTTCGAATCCCGCCGACGGAACAAAAAGATTTTCAAAGTTCCTGGGTCATGGATGTGTATTAAATATGTGTATCATATAATAAAAATCTAAAATATATGTATAGTATAAAAAGTATTAAATATATGTCCGTTGTCTGGTACCTGTAACACAAGTCCTTCAGGTACTTAGCACGGGGCCAGACTGACGTGGTGTGAAGCGTCCATATATTTTTGATTTTGGATTGGGCTAATTATAGTCTTAAAATATTTGTAGAAGTCCAGGAAAGGTTTTAAAGTAACACGAAGTTCACCGGGACAGCTAGTAATATTATAAATGCGAAAGTTTGTCTATCTGTTACCTCTGCATGCCTAGACCGCTGAACCGATTTTGCAAAAAATTTGGTATGGAGATACTTTGAGTATCGGGAAAGGCCATTATACAATGTATTTTTATCTCAGAAAATGTATGATTCCCGAGCGATAAACAAATTTAGGCGCAACGGAGTTGAGGGTGGCATAAAGTTCTTAATGACTTTATATTATACAGGTGGTCTTATGGTATAGAGCGCGGCTCTTGACTCGGATGTCGTGGGTTCGATTCCCGCGTTGGAAAAATGTTATTTCCAAGTTTGGTTAGGACAATGCAGGCTGATCACCTGATTGTCTGACAAGTAAGATGATTCATGCGTCGGATGGGCATGTTAAAAGTCGGTCCTGCGCCTGATCTCTCACAGGTTGTGTTGGTCTTCCGTCCCACTGGGTTTTGAGAGTAAAGGAATAGAGAACGCTCTTGTGTACTGCACACACACTTGGGCACTATAAAATTACTCCTGCGTAGCTGGCCTGGTTTCAATGAAACCGGCTACCGTCACCGAAACCGGTGTGGGAGCTGTTATTATTATACAGGTAATTTAATAACAATGCAAGCCACGAGGGGATTATAACAGTATTTCACAAAGATTTCGTCAACATTAAATCACCGATATCGCTCCTTTGTTTCTGCAATTACCCCTAATTGCCAAGCTAAAAGTAAAGTTACCTGAAAGAGATGGCTATAAATAATAGATGCGGTAGTACCCGAGACTGCCTCAGTTAAAGGTTGCTTCACACGAGTCTGTGCGTTAACGCTGCGTGTAGTGCGGTCGACATAAAGTTTAGTAAAATTGATAACAAATACTAAATAAATACAATAACAAATAATATTAGTTGCCTTTTTAAATAAATTTAGGGAAACAATTGGGAACGTGACTGAACATCAGTGACATGTCATCAAAGTGCGCAACGCAAAGGACGGAGCTAGACGATATAGCAAAGAAAGCACATTAAAACGATGAACTACGAATTAACAGAAAAAAATGCGAAATGCAAAACGCCATTTCTAGTCGTAAAAAGGTACAAAAAATGTAGCACTGCACTACGTATTAACAGTTGTGGCAAGGCACAAAAATGTCACTGCGTGATTTACGTCGCAACCGCAGGACCGTGTGAAGCGCCGTATTTCCCGGGATCGGCCGGTAGTGCCCGGGATACCCGCCCCCGGCCCTAATGGATCGCAGTGTCAACGTTTACCCTGAAACTCAATATTGTGTAGTTAAAGTGGTCCGTCCAAGATTTTAACCTTACTTAATTTTATTATACCCTAACAATACTTTTCTAGTAATTGATATTTTTCTTTTAGTACTATTTTTAGTTATCGTTTTTAGGGTTCCGTAGCCAAATGCTAAAAAGAAACCCTTATAAGTTCGTCATATTATATATCTGTCTGTCCATCCGTATTTCATAGTCTCTTTTCTCCGAAAATTGAAGAATTATGCTTTTAAAACTTGGTAAATAGGTGATCCACGTCACATAAAATGTAAGGCTCAATTATTAATATATCGGCATCAAAGCGACAGGTTTATAACGAGGCACAAAATTTCTTACAAATTTTGCCATTTTAAATGATGTTCGCTGCCCCAATTTGCCGTTTGAATTTTAAATAACTATTCTTATAGTAATAAATATTACATTTTTCCTTTTCACTTTGAATTTGGTGGCTTAATTAAATTTTCTTATCTGCACAGTCGGTTCAACTTGGCACTAATTCAGATAGTTTAGGCAAAGCAGAGCTAAGCTGTACGGTACGTTCTATGCCAAAATCAATATTGCTTTTATACTGAATTGAGTAAGCAGCATCAGTATTTAAAGTTTATAGAGTTAACTAAAAAGCCTAGTTGGGAGTTTTCAGTTTTGTGTGCACTACAAATTCAAACAACAGACAAACAACAGAGTAAATAAGAAAATACTAGACTAGCAAATTGGCTTTAATGGATTACCCAAAGTTTGGTATCCCTGAAACATCCATAAAAAATTGACGCAATAATCAAAATATACTGCCAACCATGGAATCTTTTAAACTAAAACCAAGTTTTTAACTTCCATTCTCTGCGAAATTTTCAATTTTCAAGTTTAACTCGTACAAATATTACTCGTAAATTGTACTTCGCACCGCACATGGTCAGTTGCAGAAAATCTGTAACTTACAGTGAGTCTATTTCTCTCACGCTCGTACACCGCAATGACTTTACTTTCTATACGAGTGATACAACTTATAATCTTTATTACTTTTCGTACTGATGCCATTATAGATATACGTGGGTCATATTACTAGGGTTTTTTTCGTTTACAAATATATTTAGGAATATTATTTGGGTCACGGAAAACAACGACGTTGGTATATGGTTTGTAAAAGTTATATTTGCAAAGTACATCATTTCTTTATTTATACATTTGTATCTTGATAATATTATAATAGAACACGCTATATCTCTATTGGTCTGTTATACTAACAATAAACCAAGCATAGGTCCCTAGAGTTTAATCAAAAGTTGGAGTACGATTGCTTGTAACAATAATTTATAGCTAGTGAATCAGTCAATCAGAAGTAAGTATAGGCCCAAACACTTGAATACGTGAAAGCACATTGTGTGCATTACCTCGTCTCACGAGTCTTATCCAACAAGCAAAATCAGTACTTATAACAGCATTCTTAAAGGCTGCTTCTATTTTGACTTTTAATCAACCTAGTTTTATAGTCGCTTTCCAATAGAAGCTTTGCATTGGAGATGGAGACATTTTAACGCCCACACAAAACCTATCTTTACGACAATAATAGTCGACGATGCACTCTAGTGATTAAGCATCAGTCACACCTATCTTCTCCGAGCAAAACATAGAGATTAATGGTTCAACACACAGTCATGAACTAAATGATACACTTACACAAAGTTGCATTTTTATGTTGAACTAGCTGTTGCCCGCGACTTCGTTCGCGTGAACTTTAGTTAAATATACAAATGGCGTAGTTGTCCGAGAACAAATACAGAAAAAGTAAAATTTATTATATCCTCCTCCTTTTCGGAAGTCGGTTAAAAAGTAGCCTAAGTTATTCCTTACTACATCAGCTATCTGCCAAAAACAGTCCCGTCAAAATCGCTCCAGCCATTTCAGAGATTAGCCGGAACAAACAGACAACCAGACAGACAGACATACAGACAAAAATTGTAAAAAAGGTTGTTTTTGTGTCTTACCTTATATACATTCATATGCATCTAGTAAAAAACGGTTCTTTCAATATTACAAACAGACACTCCAATTTTATTTATATGTATGTATGTATGTATAGATGTTCCTTTCTTCAATTTTATTAATATGTATAGATGTTTCTTTTCCACCTTAATAACTTATGTGATTCGTAAGGAAGGCAATAAGTTTTGTTTTAAATTATTATTCACTCAATCATACCTAATAATAATAATTCTAAATTGATTTTATATACAACTTTTACCTGTAAATTATGCTCTTTTTTGCATCTAACCACGATTTTTAAGATATTAAAGTGACAAAACTTTTATATTAATACTTAATTCATTTAGGTTGGGTTGCACCAGAGGCGTGGCTTAAGTTAAAGTTATGGTTATAGTCAAATATGGCGTCCTTTAGCTTTAACTTTAACCTTAACTTGAACCGGAGAAATTCGCAGATGTCTGTTGCGTTTATTTTTTTTATTGAAGCTACAGGTAACGGGATTGAGGGTATAAAAATTGAATTTTCCGTAAAAATCGACAGGACAAAATATAAAACTGTAAAACATAGTAAATTTTGAGATATACGTACTCGTATGAGCGGAGGTTAAATATGGCGTCCTTGGAGGCCATATTCAACTTAAATCAAAGATTTGATAGTTTGCACTGTAGTTAAAGTTACAGTTATAGTTAAAGTTAGTTGGTGCAACCCAACCATAAAATTCACATTTTCTATAATTTCCGTAGATTAACGAAGTTTACCAGTTTCATGCGCATTGCGTGTCCGGCCAAATTACTTTTTTATCCTATATTAACTTTGATTGGTTCTTAGTACATATTGAATGATGTTTAAAGTGCCTTTATGAATTTTAATATTTGAAATGCACGTAGTTGGCTAACAGATTGAGAGTAGATACTTCGCTCCATTCAATTTCCTGCATCCGCTGTTGGAGCACGATAATAATATAATTTCCCTTCTCTCTGAGAGCCTGATAATATCTGAGTGATAAAAAATTGATATAATAAAACCTAGATTTGTCTTCGTCATGCTCCGGTGGAATAGAAATTAATACATTTTTTCTCCCATTGATTTTAGCGTCGATGGTTTCTTTAAAACAAATCCTGAGCTAAACGCAAAAGCCGTTTTATATTGTAATATTATACACTATAATTTCTCTACTCTGAGAACACAGACAAGACAAGCGATAAGAAGGCCACGACTAGCTTTCTACAAGCCCACCCAACACACGATATTATTTTTTCAGCCAAACAATAAAATCAGTCTGCACTGTCTTAAGCCTAACCTAAGTTGAAGAAAATCCTTCGTCGATCCCACTGCCTCCGAGCCTTGAGCCAATTTTTAACACCCCTAGACGAACGCGTTATATTTCCAAAAGTTTGGTCTACCACTTTCCTGGTATAATTTTTTTTTATGAAATAAGGGGGCAAACGAGCAAACGGGTCACCTGATGGACAGCAACTTCCGTCGCCCATGGACACTCGCAGCATGAGAAGAGCTGCAGGTGCGTTGCCGGCCTTTTAAGAGGGAAAAGGGTAATCGGGGAGGGTAAGGAAGGGAAGGGAATAGGGTAGGGGATTGGGCCTCCGGTAAACTCACTCACCCGGCGAAACACAGCGCAAGCGCTGTTTCACGCGGGTTTTCTGTGAGAATTTTATTTGAAGCTAGCAGGTAGCACTAGTTTTGTTTGGTGTAAGTTTGATCTAAGCTAAGAATTTCGGCGAAATTGACCCGTCTAACATGAAAACCTTGGCTTGTTTGTTATGTTATACATCCAATCTGTACTGAATATTAGTTATCTAATAGTCGACTAGACACAATTTTTCTTGATAGTACGCTTTATCCTAATATTAGTTGAACTATTCTTGTAATACTCAGTCTGAATTAACTTATGGATAACAATGTTCAATTCGATTTCTTTATTCTTATAATTTTATTCTTTATAAAATATTATAGTATAAATCGTATGAAATAAATATTATGTATCTAACGATGATGATGATTATGTTATTAAATATTTATGTGATACCTGTTATTGTATACTTCTAGCTGAATTTTGTACTAGACATGCATTACTGTAATAAATACATATTCTACTAGAACACAAACACTTTCAATATAAGTTTTCAATTAGTGCCTTATCACACTGGCGATTAGCGAGCGATTTGAAAGCGACGCGACTGCGCAGCGTGCACGTTGCGACAGCGCAGCGTCGTCGCGGCGTGGCGTGGATGCCATTTTGTACACTCGTCTACACAGATTATTATTATATATAGAAGACTCGTCTAGGGAGTTCCGTCAGAATCCATTTTGCTTAGAAGACAAGCTGCGTGCACGCCGCGCAATCGCAGCGTCATCGCGGCGTGTGCGCTGCGCAGTCGCGTCGCTTTCAAATCGCTCGCTAATCGCCAGTGTGATAAGGCCCTTACATTTTACATTGTGTCAAAAGTATTAAGCACGGAAGCAGCGTGCAGCTGGTCAAAGAGCAATAAGTAGTTTAGCGGGACGACAATATTTGCTTTGAATTGGAGGAGTAATCTCGTTTGCTTAGATTGTTACGTTCTATCGCTGGCTGTTTTTCTCATTTTCCTGTCTCAATTATCATCAGACGAAATGAACAAACTATACTGTGTTTTCTCATCGGGGTTTTCTCATTACGTGAATGTTGGTTGGATAGTGACAAAAGCATTAAGTGTGATTGTGTGGATTTCTGGAGCTAAAAATGTTAGCTAATATAGGATGTATATATACGTATACTTAATACTTGTCATTAAGAGGATACAACAGGGGCTAGAGAAATGAAAAAAAAAGTACGTGTAATATCTATAGCTGTCTCCCTTACCTCAAGCCTATACCGCAGAACGCGATAGAGACAACTGCAGAAAATCCAGAAAATCAACGATTCGTTGTCCCCTGATTCCTTCTCCAAAACTTAACCGATTTAAGTACTTTTTTCATTAAAGATTAAAAAAAGGCTTGAGCTGTGTTCCTATGTTTTGCTTTTTTTGTATAATCTAGCCAAATCTGTTTTCTGGACGTTTGAACACAGCGGAAAATCTGGCCATTTTTTTTGGGTTTTTGAACGTTCATATCTTATTTAATAATTAAATTATGAAAAAAAAGAAAACATAGGGACATTGTATTAGTGGCCATAGATATTCAGGAAAAAAATTATAACTCTACTAGCATTATCCAGGGAGGAAACAGGGGACAACGTTTGTATGGAAAAAAGGGCGGTGTGGAATCCTCTTAAATATTCCAACTAACATTACTTCGCAGTTATGAGTAGAATGATTATGGAAGAGTTAAAAGAAAAAATGTAATACTTCCATAAATTTAAGTCTTCAGTTTTGCACAAAAACTATCGAGATTGAAATCCTGGATTTTAATTATGATATTATTACTGAAAAATAAAACCAACACAAGTTTAAAAAGTATGAAATAAAATAAAATTAAGAAATTTAAAAAAACCCCCGCCAAAACAACTTTAAAAAGTAATGAAATAATATTTACTGCCTTTAAGTTCAAATAATTCCTAACTTGTGTAAAGTAATATTTTAGTCCATAATTGTTGTCACGGTGTGTCGGGGGACCGCCAAGTAAACTACAACCTACAAGCGCCAAGTCGCTGATTATCTATCCCGATTCAGATCGCTGTGAATTGATCCATAAACTTGTTATGTGAAATTAAACATCTACATTAGCGGTCCCCCGACACACCTTGACAACAATAATTATGGACTAAAATATTATTTTACACAAGTTACGAATTATTTGAACTTAAAGGCAGTAAATATTATTTCATTACTTTTTAAAGTTGTTTTGGCGGGGTTTTTTTTTTAATTTCTTAATTTTATTTTATTTCATACTTTTTAAACTTGTGTTGGTTATAGTGCAGAATAATTCCTATCAACAGAATCATATTCTCATGATTACCATCTATCAATGTCCTTTTCGAAGAGGCCGTTAATATGAGCCCAAACATGAAACCTCCACTTTGGGTTCATACGAAGCTTGCTTCCTATAGAATCCAGGTGATGCTGCAGCAGCAGCATGTAAATATTTACTGTTTATACATTATCTACTTCTTACTGGTTGTCGCGATTAAAATGCGCCCAAACACGAAACCTCTCCTCTTAGTTGGCGAGGAGTTGGATATCCTATTGATTACCAGGCGATGCTGCAGCACCAGGTCAACTTTCCATTATTATGTATATGCATATATTGTATATTCACAAATGTCACGAACTAGAATGAAATATAAAACCCATCAAACGACTACAAGTTGCTAACGGCCTTTCATGAACCAGATAAACCCTAATTGTCCAGCACTGAGCAGGCTGATGATGATGAATTATAGCTAAGAACACTCTCGACCATGTCAGCTTTCAAACAAAAAAAACTAGATCAAGTCGGTCCACCCGTTTGGATGCTACGATGCCACGGACAGATACACACACAGACAAACAGACAGACAGACAGACAGACAGACAGACAGACAGACTGACACGTCAAACTTATAACACCCCTCTTTTTCGTCGGGGGTTAAAAAGGGTATTGTTTGGTTCTTTGGTTGTTCTGATGGTTCAGTATGGTTAACACACGCGTGGTTGGTAGAGTTAAAAGATGCAAAACTGGTTAAATTATTTATTCACTGTTTACTACACTGTTTTACACTGGTTAGTAATTATGGTTTAATTAATGGTAAATGGTAATGGTTGTAAGATTTTACAGATTTTACAGATTTAATTTTTACGCATAAAACAATTATGTTACCATAAATTTCATCAACTCAATATTGTCAACTTAATAAACACGCAAACAAATGATAAACCTGCTAAAATTGCATACGCTGAATTATAATATTATGGCACATGATTTAATTAAAAATGGGATTACACGTCCATGGGGCGACATATCGCAGTGATATCGCTTGATAATTGAGATACAATAAGGTTTCGTTTTTAATAAAAAAGATTATGATAGTATCGTTAAAAGTATTAACAAAAAAGGTTATCCATAATTTATTCTAATGCTGTAAAAACTTTTAGTACTACTAAAAGTTTTTACGGCGTTAATACGTAGTCTGGCCATAGATACTGTTACTAGTAAAAATAAACAAAATATTACATTTGAATTTGGATTCTGTAATTTTTATATTATGTTTGCTTATTGCGTTTTCTCATTTTGGCGCCAATGTATTTTACAATATTTTGCGATATTGAAATGGAGTGGGGTGATCAAAAGAACCAAATCGCTGTGATTGCATCGCACAAAGTAGGTATGGAGTCCAATGTCATTTTTAAAACTCTCCATACGCTTGGTATTAGTAAAATGTTTGTGTACCGGGTCATTAATAAGTACAGTGAGACCTCCTCTGCTTGTGGCAGAAAAAGATCTGGCCGTCCACGCAGTGTTCGTACAAAAAAGATGGTTAAAGCAGTAAGGGAAAAAAATTGAAAAAAATCGGTTTGAAAGTAAAAGATTTTATCTCACGAAATAAATATAGCACCTAGAACAATGAAAAAATCCTGATGTTGGCAGTTACGTGTCTGTTTCCAAACAGCAAAAGCCCTGAATTATTTGCAGTTGCGTATTCGTAATTTACAATTATTTTTTTATTTAATTTATATATATAATAAATTAATGCTACCTACATGAAAACATGTAGGTAGCTGTAAAAAAATTATTATATATTCTTTAACAGCAAAAACCCCGATAGTTGCGTGTCTGTTTTCGAACAGCAAAAGCCCCGACCTTGGCCGTTGCGTATTCGTAATTTACATCAAAATATGACAGCAAAAACCCTGAGGTTGGTAGTTGCGTGTCTGTTTTCGAACAGCAAAAGCCCCGACCTTGGCAGTTGCGTATTCGTAATTTACATGAAATATAACAGCGAAAACCCTGAAGTTGGTAGTTAGTCGGTAATATTAGCGGTTGCGTATTCGTAGATATTCTACATTAAATGTAGGTAGATGAAAAATAAATTTCGACGGTACATTTTTATTTAAATTTAACAGAAAACCGTTACGTGAAAAAATTATAATTATGCGTTATCTATTGATATATCCCTTGGTATTATTAAATTATAATATAAAATAAGTATAATTGGTGGTAAATATAAAATAAGTAATAAAATATATAGCTATTCCCCCTGAGTTAACACTTACTTGGTCTGATATCTGACGAGGATGAATCGATTTGTCTTCCCATTTTTCTTCGAATATTTTCTCCGCTATCCGGACTCCAACGCTTCTTCCCCATGTTGAAAGCTCCACACCGTTGACCGAGTCTAAGCGCCGGAAAAGTCATGAATCATGACAGGTGACTTAGCGACAGTGACATTTTTTTTTTTTTACATATCTCTAAAATACGTGCAAGGGTGACGCATGGGAGCGCCACTATACAACAAGTAAGCATAAATCGCTAAGAATGAAGTCGCGAAATATAATATTATATCGTAGGGCTAGGGTACATAGCATAATAACTGCTCGTGTACCTAGCAACAGTTAACCATATCCTAAAATTATAGATGTATTAATATTCTGTTAATACGATTATTACATTTAAAATAAAACCAATAAATCAGTGTGTACACAAAGTAATGATAACATTCTGTATGTGAAGGGTCGATGCTTACGACAAAAACCGGTTCAGTCGCAGTCCGCAGTTCACAGCTGACACTATATTGTTACACTGATAAGTGATGTAGTTTAGCAAATTAAATTATAATAATGTTTTTATTTGCAACTGCAAAATACATCATATTTAGTTTATACTACACTATCTTTGTTATTAGCTGTACTTCCCCGTGAAGGATGAATAACTTTAGTCAATAGATTATTGGATAAGTTTATTTGTTTATTAGTTTCTTACTAGATTATAGTGATTTATTATTGCGCGTGGTGAACTTTCTAAGCTGTACCAGACAAACCTTGCAGGTTTATGGTACACTCTCAATTAGACATAAGGTATAATTTGTATTACTTAAATAAATAAATAAGAGACGTACTTACTAGTTATTTCACTACATAATATTATACAGTATGTAACAAAATAAAGTTATAATAATTTAGGGCGTGTGGGGCACATCCGTTACGTAAAGTTTACTGTAAAAGTAGCAGCGCTGAAAGAGCATTTTTTATTTTTATATTGAAAATGAAAAGATGACACTACTGACTATACAATTAAGTTTAGCGATTGCATCAATAAAAAGGGTGGGTTAAAATGGGTTATTCTATTGTGTCTCGCTCACCGGTGAGCTTATGGGCGGTGTTGCCAATTTAGCATTTTTTATGCTAAATTTGGGTTATTTTTACGTTGTTTAGCATATTTATTTGTTGTTTAGCATATAGCATATTTTTTAGCATATAATCTATACTATAATAATATTATAATTCTGCAAAGTTTGTTTGTTTGTTTGTACGCGCTAAACTCAGGAACTACTGGTCCGATTGAGGAAGGCTATAGGCTATATTTTATCACGCTAAAACTAATAGGAGCAAAGAAATAGAGGAAAATGTAGAAAAAACGGGGGAAATTATTTGAAATTGCTTATTATCTTAAGAACTACTGGAGCAATTTGTATGTTATTTGGCAAACATGAAGAATAGACCACGTGAAGGAACAAAGGCTATTTGCAAAATGTACCTATATCGTGATCTACTATGCTAACGCGGACGAAGTCGCGGGCAACAGCTAGTTATTTAAATAAAAATTTAAGCATGAAACAAACGATCCGACTGAACTACTAAGCGTGTGTTCTAAAACAAAGTAATAATTACTCTGAAAAGAGTGTTTTCAGCTAAATTAATGAAGTTGAAACTTCGGAACCGTTTGTCAGTGAAAACAATGCTATTTTATAATTTTTAGAGAGGCCTAGAGAGGACAAGGAAATGCTGTTATTCTTACTCAATTCCGGATAACATTCCGCTCTATAGGTACCAACTACTAAGGAGAGTTAGAGTTTACATGATCAGCAGAATCAGCTATCGACGAAAAACAAGATATTAATATTTTGTTCGATAACGTAATTGATTAAAGCATAAAATAAATTGAGATTTTGTTGATTATTTAAGATTTAAAATTAATTATAACGTTTTTTTTTTAGACTTTGAAAAGTTTTAGCATAATTTTATAGCAATTGGCATAATTTTGGCAAATTTTTAACAGCAGCTTAGCAAACTTTGTATGAGTCGTGTTGGCAACACTGCAGTTATGGGGCTTGATGGGTTAATGCGATAAAATATCTGGGAATCATTTTTCATACCAGAAAATAAGTACGGTACATGCCAAAACTAGATTAGCTAGTATTGAAATAACTTATTATCAAACCATTCAAGTAAATCAACATCAAAAGACTTAATATCTATTTCAACATCGTTCGGAACCGTAATAAGAACTAATTGAAAAAGTAATATTAAATACTTCGTGGAATAGTACTAGGTACTGGATATAAAGGGTCGCCTGCCTCTTCTTAATATTTGTACCGAAGCAATATAAGGCAGAATACATAAGGTCGTTAATGTTTTTTCATAATACAAAATATTCATATGAAATTGTATTATGAGTTTTATTATATAAGGTTGGCAAAGCCGCAGTGTGTCATAATAAATAATATTATTATTATTTTGCAAACGAGCAAACGGGTCACATGATGGAACGCAACTTCCGTCGCCCATGGACACTCGCAGCATCAGAAGAGCTGCAAGTGCGTTGCCGACCTTTTAAGAGGGAATAGGGTAATAGGGGAGGGAAGGGAAGGGAATAGTTGAGGGTAGGGAAGGGAATAGGGTAGGGGTTAGGGGATTGGGCCTCCGGTAAACTCACTCACTCGGCGAAACACAGCGCAAGCGCTGTTTCACGCCGATTTTCTGTGAGAACGTGGTATTTATCCGGTCGAGCCGGCCCATTCGTGCCGAAGCATGGCTCTCCCACGTATAAAGTTATAGTTATAAGTGTATACATGAAGTCGCTGAAACGATTTGAATAAAATTGTCTAAGTAAAAACTTTGAGTTCCGACAATGGGATAGTTAATTGCAGTAAAAGTCAAAAGATCTATTTTTTAAATAACGACGAAAATTTTAAACTATTGATATGATTTAAAACAAATTCCCAAACGCAATAATAGCACTTTTACAAAAAAAAAGCATCTGATGATACAGGAATTCATATTATTTTGTAAATGAAATGATGGATCATCGTGATAGCTCCCTGCGGTTCCGTAACAATGCAATGTGCAAACTTTTGTGAAAACTCGCTGCGAATTTCCAGCCCGAACGTTCAGTGAAAAAATCGGCCAAGTTCGCGTTGAACTCGCAAACGTACGGTTCCATAGGACAAAAAATAGCCAAAAATGTTGTTATTTGTATGAAAGGTAATAATGGGGATTGTCCATTTTTTTTTAAATTTTGCTCATTACAAAAACATTTCGAGGAATAAGGTCAGTGATCGTTTTTTCGTATATAAAAAAATACCCATAGGTTACTTATATTTTTGAACAAATATGTTTAACCTTTGTTTGACCTTCAATGGCGTTAAATTAGCAAAAAATTCGACCGACATTACGTTTCGAACTTTTGGTAAGCTTTAACATAATGAGAACTTGCATTTGACGAACCAGCCATCTATATACTTATAATAAAATCGTAGAGGTACATTTTTGTACATTGAAAATAAACTTGAAAAAATGAGTCAGGGGCATAGTAGAAGAGTAATAGAACACATTTTAACTGTTTTTGAAATTTTTGTTTCTCTGTCTGTTTGTCTGTTTGTCTGTTTGTCTGTTTGTACAGGCTAATCTCTGAATCCGCCGGACCGATTTCAATGAAATTTGGCATGATAACACGTTACATCCCTGGTCAACATCTTAGATACTTTTTTTTAACCATCTTTCAAAAAAAGAAGGAGTTAATGTTTACTTTGCTGTTTGTAATCAGAATTTCAAAATTCTTTTTTTATTGTACAGATTGCGAAAATTTGATACCACGTTTACAATAAAATCGGCCAAGTGCGAGTCGGACTCATGCACGAAGGGTTCCGTACCGCTATAGAGAAAATAGGCCAAAATTTGTGTTTGTGTATGGGAGCCCCCCTTAAATTTCAATTATATTCTAATTTTATTAATAATTATTAAAGTAAACATATAATTAAGGATTCTGTGAAAATTTCAACTGTCTGTCTGTTGTCATTATTGATATCGAGCAAAAAAGGCCAAAAAATCATGTTTGTTTAGGGAATGTTATTATTCGACAAATTTACTATTCGCATAATTCGAATATTATTCGAATAATTTAAAAAAATAATGAAAAATGCTGAAAACTCTGAATAAAAGTAACAAAAAGCTTCGTACAGCCATGTACAACCTATTTTGTTAATACTATAAAGTAAGCAATTCTTATTTTTACTTATATCAACATAAATCTTTATAAATGACATAGTTCATTTTTATTGTGAACACTTTAAAAATGTATATTTTTTTAAGGTTACAGCTGGGCAATAAAAGAAAGGCTGTAAAGTGTAAAGCGTTTTCGATCGTAGCACATTTTACTTTTCTCATGTGATTATGCTTAAGTCTTGCTAGGCAGCAGTTGAGATTAAATAATAATAGGATATTCGACGTTATGATATCTGTTCATTAATACTAAGCCAGCTTACCCGTCTTTTTGATATTTTCGATCCACGTTCACCTAGTTCACCTAATCGGCTTCACCTGTGTCAACGTGGCTCGAAATTATAAAAAAAGGGCCACTAGAAAACCAACCCCACAACAAAGAAAAATAATTTCAACGAAGCCCTGGGAGAGGGTAAAACAATCCTAGAACTGGTAACTTGAAGTTTGATAGCACAAATAACATGATATTAAGGAGCCATTGTCATTTTTTGTTACTGTACTAACTGTTTCAATTATCAGTCGAGGACTGCCGTGGTAAAGCTATTGAATAGAAAATTTTTATCAACTTGTCGAATAGATCACATCACGAGCTTCAAGCCAGAAAGGCGTATAAAAAAAATATCTTTTGTATTTTAACTACATATTTTTAAAATCTCAATATTGCACTTACATTTATTACCTTCTTAAAAAACGAGTTTGTTTTATATACACCCTTCTGGCATAATGAACATGAACAACAATGAACTAAAAACATGGTCAACGGCGACGATGAATGGTCGTATACTCATTAGACTAAAAACAGATTTATATTATATATCATTAAAGATGTAGAATACTCATAAATAATATTATTTTTCTGAAATAAACTTAATTATGTTCTTATTCCATGTTTATTTTATGTTTGATAGCATTTTAAACAAAAATAAAAAATATTTTTATTACTTATTCGAATTATTCGAAAAATAAATTTGCGAAATGAACTATTCGAATATTCGACGATTTTATTATTCGAATAGAATAATAAAATCGTCGAATATTCGAATAAAACGAGTATTCGAATATTCGAATAACATACCCTATGTTTGTTGTATGGAAGCCCCCCTTAAATATTGATTTTATTTTATTTTCAGTATTTGTTGTTATAGCGGCAACAGATATACACAATTTGTAAAAATTGCAGAACTCTAGCTATAACGGTTCTTAAGATACAGCCTGGAGACAGACAGACGAACAGACAAAGAAGTCTTAGTAATAGGGTCCCGTTTTTACCCTTTGGGTACGGAACCCTAAAAACGGTGACTTGATAAGTAATGGAATTAAAGAAACTCCTTGAAATTTACAACGACAACCAAAGGAGAGTGGTGGGAATGTGTGGTGGCCGGTGGGCCAACGCCCATAAAAAAATTACATCGTGGGTAAGTAAGTAAACAACTTCAAGCGTTATTTTGTTCTGGTTTAATTGTAGATTATGAATCTGAGAATAAGAGGTAGGTTAAAGAGGGATAGATGCCTAAGATTGAAAGGAAATTTAAAACATACTGCAGAGGTCAATTTGCCGCCGATGATGACGTCAGAGCGAAACTTTAAAAATTTATTGAGAAAAAACTAGCCAATGAATTTAAAAATTATTTAATTTATATTCTTAAAATACCCTATTTTAACGAAAAAAAATATAAAAAGTACATGCGATTTTTTTATTCACATTATTCACTTCACTTATTGATTTTATTATCAAAAATATAAATTAAAATTGAGTATTTTGTAAACATTTCAAAGGCTTTAAGCGTTCGATTTAATTTGTTTTAAGCATTTTTGCTATAACGTCATTAAAACAAACTTCTGTAAAAAAATCAACTCTGTAGCCATAACTTTTCTTAAGATACAACTGGAAACGGACGGATAAACATCGAAGTCTTAGTATTAAAATAATCGTTTTTACCCTTTGGTTGCGGAACCCTGAAAAGATCGTGTACACAATATTTCGTATCAAGATAATACGTTTACTCGTGCGTTAACGTTAATATCTATCAAAGAACAGTATAAATAGAAAAAGCGCCCACATAAAACCTGACCTATTTAATTTAACATGATTGATTTGTATCCGTATCTGTTACTCGGGCTTTTTAGGAATTGAAACAAAAGTGAGCAGAGCTTTTTAACGTTAATACGAATGTGACGTAACGTTAAAACGAAGTTTATTTGCACCCATGGACTATTTTGCTACAACTGTAATATTATGTACAATGTTATTCACTTTGTTGCAATGTTGATAAACTATGTCTGTGTAAAATTATTGTTAGTTTTTAATTGCACTCCCATTATTAAGTAATATTTTTTCTATCTGGGTTAAGTAGATTCACTTGTGCCACTTCAACATTTAAGTATCAACTGTCTATATTCTTGAAAATACTGTTTTTTTTTTAAACGGGCTTTGGCCCACTATACATTCCCACCACTGTATCTCCTGTGTCGCCAGGATCGACAGCGGTATCCAACCACGAAAACCCTTTGATATGATCTCAGGGAGCCCGAGGGACATGCTAAAGCTGTCTTGGGACCCGCAACGAAATTAATCAGAAGAAGATAGGAGAAGCAGGAAGTATACAGTTTGCCCTCCCCATAAAAAGCCGGAGTCAGCACAAAGTTGCAATGACAAATGAGATCAATATCCATCCAGTGTTTGGATAGCCGTTGACGTGTATCTGGAAAAAAGTTATAAAGGTGGCGACCTTTTGTGGAGTTATCCCAAAGCGTTTGCCATTCGGACATTATGAAACGTACTGAATCATCTAAGGGTTCAAACAATCTAGCAATTTTTGGTTTATCGCGAGCGTTTAAATAGTCCGGGCTAGTAATGTTTTTATTGTGGTGGTACATAGTCACACGACGCTGTATTTCAAGGTCTACGGGTAAAACTCCGGCTAGTACTGGTTAAGCTTCGGTACTTGTGGTTCTGTAAGCTTTACACAGGAATATGACAGCAAGACGTTGGTTTTGTAATAATTTGCGACGAGCCACACCAAAAGTTGCTCGGTCGGCCCACACGGGAGCCCCGTAGCATATAGTACCTAGGAATGTCGCTGAGTAAATTAGTTTGAGAGTTTTAAATGAGAGACCCCATGTTGAAGTGGAAATTTTGGTAAATGAATAAAAGTTACATTTAGCTTTCTCACCGGTCTGAATTATGTGATCTAAAAACAAAAGTTTATTTTCTTAAGTAAAACCCGTGATAACAGAGCAACTGCTTGCGTTTAACGTAAACATTGTTAAGTTTAATGCTGGGTGTCGACAAGAGGGATCCCTTCAAGAGTATTTGGTAGGTTTTATGCACGGCAAAATTTAAGCGGTTGCGGTGGCCCCAGTCCGAAATTAAGTTTAAACTTTGGTTTGCTTTTATTTCAATTTCGGAACGTGAGTTAGCCTGAATAATGAGAAAACCATCATTGGCATGGCCAACTAGTATACAAAGCGGTGGTAGGGAGAGGCATAACAGATCGTCGAAGCCTACGTAGTACGAAACACACGTACAGTATGAAGTACATATTGCAGAAGTGCATTAAAAATAACTATTCCCCTGTCTTGGATGAGCTGCCATATTGGATGTAGAATGACATTACATTCGTTTTCGAGTTACACTCGATGAGCCCTTTCATTTAATATGCATATTACTCATAGAAAATAGCTATTTCTCCATCTTGGATGGTCGGCCATTTTGGATTAAGAGTGATGTCACATATTATGATACGTGCATTGTCATCCAAACTAAACGTGTATGCAAAATTTCAGCTCAATCGGTTAAATATTACTGCTTTAAAATTGAGTTCCAAAATTTCACCCGAACATACATACTTACATACATACAGAGCAAGTTAAAAAAATTACGTTTTAAAAAGATTACGAAAATAGTAGTTTTACAGAACCCTTTCAATACAGAAATTCACGAAGATACTTGTAGCCTTTGCCAAAAGATCAATTATTTACATAATATATTTACAAGAATATCGTTTAAATAATTTCTTATATACGAACACGTGTCGACCTCAAAGTTCAAATATCAACGTATAACATTGCTTTGTTCATAAGGAAATATTTACCCTTTGAGCAACAAACTAATATTAATCAAGGCCCGCCACCAATCAAGGCTTATTCTGATTAGATCGTTCGGGAAGCAGTGACAATATGTCGAAACTTCGTTGACAGAGCTCGCCGAGTTTGTGTCCAAACTTATCTATTACGAGTCGTACCGCGCTTCGCTGTTCCTATAAATATGTATTGTATATTGTAAAGACGAAGTTAAGATGGATTGGTTTTCTTTCGACAAAAAATATCTATAACTTATTCTCTGTATTATAAAGTTATTTTAAGAGCTTTCCCACTGCTGGGCAAAGGCCTCCCCAAAGTCTTCCAATCCTCTCGATCCAATGCAGCCGTAGGCAACCTGGCTCGTATTTGTCTGGGGTTTTTCGAGGCCGACCACGGCGGCGTCATCCATCAGATCACCACAAAATGGGTACCACATATCCATTTTGTGGTGATCTTTGCCCAGCGCGGCGGTCAGAATGCATGCGGCTTGTATGGCTCGCCCGGACTGGGCGAGCCATACATTTTAGCTTGGCAGATTTTATGCCGACGTCTGCAATACCAGTTTTGGAGCGCAGTGTGCTATTTCTTATTTGGTCCGCTAGTCTGACCCCTAAAATGCTGCGCTCCATCGCTCTTTGGCAAACCCAGAGCTGGGACCGCGGTAGCGACTATTACAGCGACTAAAGTAATAATTGGGACTTAAAATATCAATTATTTTGTGTTATGTGACCAACTTGAACAATGTGAAATAATCCTATTATGCAGTATAATAACAATTAAATCTGAATATCGTTTCATAAATAAATAATATGTTTCAATAAGGACAAACGAAATTTAACATAGTTCAAATTCTCTTAATCCCAAGTTTATAATTTAAGAATAACAACCTACATTTCGGGACTAAAATGAAATTTGAATTAAATATATAAATCACAGCGAGTTAGGAACAAAATAGAGTTAATAAGACAAAAGTGATCTATTATTTGCGCAGGCTTATTGTGGGAAATGTCTACGCGCACTGCAGTAATTTTACTATATGGCTTGTTTCATCACCTGTCGCTTATTTAGATATTTGTATATCTATGTCAGATACAAATAAAATGTATTAAGATTTTTTTCATGTCAGACATAGACATGTTATACTTGATAATATAATAATAATAATGAATTTTATTTTCAGACTACATTTGGCCCAATTGTTAGTAATACTTTATTTTTAAAAGCTAATTATAATTTTAAATAATTATAAATTATGATTTAATTTAACAAAATAGTCGCTAACAGCTGTGTATTATGATGATGATGCTAATTAGTTATATTTTAGCTATAAAATATATAAAGTATTTTATTTTTTGTACTTTTAATATATTTATATAATCCATAAATCAATCAGCGGACAATACGTCATGTTTATTCTTCAGTGTTAGTTTCAGGTAAAAAATATGTATGTATAACTTTAAGGTTGATATAAATTATAAAAAAAATAATAGTGCGGCGACACCTTTTCTTTTAAAACACTTATATCTTTAAACGAGCAATTCTTGTATATATATATATATATATATATATATATATATATATATATATATATATATATATATATATATATATATATATATATATATATATATATATATATATACTAGCTGTCCCGATGAACTTCGTGTCACTTTAAAACATTCCCTGGACTTCTACGAATATTTTAAGACTAAAATCAGCCCAATTCGTTCAGCCGTTTTCTCGAGTTTTAGCGCGACTAACATATTTTAATCCATTTTTATATATAATTGGAATCTCGGAATCGGCTCCAACGATTTTCATGAAATTTAATATATAGGGGGTTTCGGGGGCAATAAATCGATCAAGCTAGGAATCATTTTTAGAAAATGACATTTTCATTGAATACCGAGCAAAGCTCGGTCAAATAGCTAGTAATTTTATTAAGTTGTGAATCCTTCCGAATGAATAATTCAATGAATAAAGCTCTCGCATCCAATTCCAAAATAATATGCCGGAAATTGCTGGTGAAGGATACTCATGAATATGTATAACTTGATAAAATTATTATAAAGCTGGAAATATTATAATTTTGCATTGATTTATTTCTGATACTTTTATTCGTTGAACTGGAGTTCTTTCAATTGATAATTCCCTTGCCACCTTACGCCGATGCTATCATACAAATACTATAAAGGCGAAAGATTGTGAGTTTGTATGTTTGTTACTTCATCACGCTTAAACAGTTAGCTGGAACGATTTCGATAAAATTTGGCAAGGAGTTAGCTAACATCGTGGATTAACATTTAACACAAAAGCTACACTAGCTATTTGACCGAGCTTTGCTCGGTATTCGATAAAACACGAATATAATGACATTTTCTAAAAATGATTCCTAGCTAGATCGATTTATTGCCTTCGAAACCCCCTATATACTAAATTTCATGAAAATCGTAAAGATATAAGATTTGACTCGGCAAAAATGTCTTCTTCCTATGGAATAAGCAATGAAAATGAATGCACGAAAAATCATCTACTGTTTATACGCTCTTTTTACTTTTACTAAAAACCACTAATACTAGAGATCGCCCCATGGTCAAAATTCGACCTTAAATTAAATATCTTCTTCTTTTGGCTCCCTGTTTAAAGTATTGACTTTTTCAGATGTAATAAAAAAACAACAATCCGTTTTTAATTTTACAACAGACTTCAAGCATAAACAAAGGAGTATAATTTTAAAATAATATTAGCTCGATACACTCCTTCACCATATAAACTATAACTGTGCAAAATTTCAATCACCTACGTTTCCGTATTTTTCGTAAAAAGAGTTCCAAAGTTTTTCGCTATAATTATTATAGATAATATTTTAAATGAAAAATTTCAATTTGAAGTAACTAACTCAGATAACTCGTAGCTTAGTCCCGCTACGAACTCGTAGACGCGTAGCAAATTTCGTAGTGGTGCTACGCAACGTCTACGACAAAACTATTCTGATGAACTTTTTTTTTTATTTCTAAGTTGGTTAAAATCTAAAACGTCTTGTTCTGTTCCGATGACTACCACCGGTTCGGGGACTAACCCGGGAAGTGGATTGTGGAACCGATGATATAATTTTAAGTGCGTTATGCCTTCATTTTTAGCTCATATTTTCCTTTTTTTTTAAATAACTTATATTACTTTGTTTAATGTATTGCTCAAAAATAGTCAATTGTTAGTAGTGTGATTCTATGTAGTGTAGTCTTAAGAAATGTATTCAATTTTCTCGCTTCAAAACCTGAGTCATACAAAATACATGTTTGAAAGTTTGCGCTTAATTTTATTAGTCAGTTTAAGCGGAGGCAATCCATACGTGTCTGGGTGTAATATATGTCGCCGTCCGGTGTGATTTGCTGTCAATAAATCTAGCCGACCGGGGAGAGATTGCGGCCCTTTTTTGTAACCAACTTGTGCAGGGATTAAGTGATAGATTTCAATCATCACTACTCTGACCACTTAAAGCATGAGTCTCGAGCATACTCGTAGCATACATTTAGTATGCTACAAAGGTCGCGCCTAAACTGGTCGCACTATAACTGCCGAAATTATTGTAAATATGTAATTTTTTTAAATGTATAATAGTTTAGTATTTCTGTGCTTTTTAAAGTAATAATAAAAGTAATATTGTTACACTGCATGAAAGTATTATAAAAGTATATAAATTTTAATATTAGTAATTACTAATTAGCAATAATAATTTTGCAATATAGTGATAAACACTTACTTACCTGTTTATCACCAATAATACTAACTCCCTTACTAATAAACGTTGTATAAGCTTTGAATAGTTATACAGTGTTTTCTTCCTATCACACAAGTGACATTTTTAATTAGATTGAAGAAGACAAAACACTGTATAACTATTCAAAGCTTATAAGCGTTTATTAGAAAAGGGGGTAAATGATTTATGGCTGTAAGATCTTTTCGTGCGAGTCGGAAACGTTTCAATACGTAGACAAATAGATATAGAAATAAAAAGAATTTATATGAGCCCCGCTCGTGTACAAGTAAAAAGCTTCACGAGCTCATTAAAAAGATTTTAATATTACAACGCGAACGTTCTAGAAAAAATTAGTTCCAGACGAATAGCTAGTGGAATAGGAACGGATTATTCTTTGAAATATCCGAGCCAAAGAGAACTCTATTGAACAAAGTGGGCTTGTTTACAGATACACTTTTATAACACTTATTACTTATTGTGGTGCAATTATTTGTTTGTTATTAAAGTTGTTGCGGAGTTCGCTTTATCCTTTGAGATTTTATGTGTTGTTTTAAATCTAGTACAGTTGTATAAACCCGTATACTAAGATTGTAAAAAGGAAGTAGACTAGACTGATTTTGATGACCCTGTTTGCTACTCTCGTATTTTTATGGGCAAATAGTTCATCTTAAAAATAATAATAATATCTATGGACGCTTCACACCACGTCAGTCTGGCCCTGTGGTAAGTACCTAAAAGACTTGTGTTACAGGTACCAGACAACGGAAATATATTTAATACTTTTATACTATACATATATTTAAGATTTTTATTATATGATACACATATTTAATACACATCCATGACCCAGGAACTTTGAAAACTTTTTGTTCCGTCGGCGGGACTCGAACCCGCGACCCCCGGCTTGAGCTACCAACGCGCTCACCACTGAGCCACAGAGGTCGTCAAATCTTAGTCGAGTCTTACTTAACAACCACTGTAATACCTGCTTACTTCTTCCTACTAGCCACTTGCAACTAACCACTTGTTATTCTTTACTTGCTTTCTGGCATGTAACCTGCATCTCACCACTTGCCACTCTCTACTCATGACAGGTTACTTTGTTTTAATTTTTTTGTTACATGTAATATTGTTGTAAATTTTATTATTTAAGAAAATCCATCTTTTTGGTAAAAGATGGTCCCGTGCGAGTTGCTTACGCTTGTTCTTCTCGCCGGGCTAATCCCCGAACCGGTGGTAGTTATCGTAGTCGCATCGTTAAAAAAGTATACCTAATACCTGTTGTGGCTAAAAAGATATTTTATTTGAATGCTTGCCAATTACTATATGCTAATCGCGTCTAGCTATTCACAACCTCTACTTGCTACTTCAAACAGTTTCACAGTTCGAGCGCCATAAATTAAGTCAAAGCTAGTCACTTGTTTCCGTTTGTTGATGTCGTGTTTGAGCTTAAACACAGCTGGATGTCAGTTCATTAAATACTGTTTGTAAATAATGCTGTACACACGAATTAAGCGTTGAAGCTTTTTTAAAGTTTATGAAGGAAAGGATTTTCTCGATGTGAAAAGTTTCAATAACATATTCGTAGTAATTATTTTTGCTAGCTCCTTAATAATCAAGGAGTCCCTATTACATTTAACAATAATTTACCTGCTTAATTATTTAGGATCGACAAAATATTATTATGTTATTTTCAATCTGTAATCTGTATTTTTTTATTAGATGTTAATGTTTTAACACAGCACACAAGCGCAACTCATGCAGTTCATAAAAGTACCGCGAGTACGATTATTATATTTTATTCCGAAAATACCAAACGCTCTCAAATATTTCCGTTATGGGTTTAGCCTTTTCAGAATTTTCATATAGCATTTTCAAGCCCTGTGCATCCTGTCTACTTAACGATAAGCAGAATCTGGGTCAGCCGCGCCGGCAAGCGGCACACGCGAAATTTTGAATGAACGAATTGGGGAATTGAATGTGCATTTTATTTTAAATGTTACAGCGCTGTTCCATTCCGCTCGTACCAATTTTGTCCAGGAATATAGTGGATTTTATTTTACTTACCAGTAAACAAAGTTAATTATATATGCCGTGATATGGTATATTCACTAATTGGACAATAAAACATTAAGGGCCTGTTTCACCACTTTCTGATAAAGTGCCTAATAGGCTATTCACAACTTTTTTGACAGATTCTCCATACTTGATCTGTCAAGTTAATTGGTGGATAGCCTTATCAGGAAGCAGGCCCTAAATTTCGTTATTTAATTTACAAAAATATGACGGATGCTGGTAACTTTGCAGATATATTACTTTTGACAACTGTAAATAAAAAAAATCTTATGTCCTGACCACTGACCTCCATTATACAAGTACGCGTACTTGTATAATGGAGGTCAGTGGTCCTGACCCACAGATACAAAGTCAAATTACATCAAAAGTTCACCAGTTTTGGTGTGAAGATTTAAAAAGAGATATAGTACGGGAGCCCTAGAACATTTTTTTTTATTACTATCAAGCTAATTTTTGTGAGTAGCTTCATTTTGATAAGTCGAACAACATTTTTATTTGCGAAAATCAACAAAACATGGCTGACTACAGAATCCTAAAACGGAACCCTAACAAGGTGATTTTTTGTATATTGATAGTTTAATGGTTAAATAATTCAAGAGTAATATTGTCCTACTAATAGAACAATCCATATTTTAGGACCATCAAGTCAAAGTATGAAATGCTTTCTATTTCTGTTAGCTACCACTTTCAAGATTTTTCGCAAATAAAATGCTGTCCGTCTTATCAAAATGAAGCTACTGACAAAAAAATTAGCTTGATAGTAATAAAAAAAATGTTCTAGGGCTCCGGTACTAACAGTCAGACATTCTATCTTGTTATTATTTCAGTCAATAAGATAACAAGATAGATTCAAACTTTGCTTGATGTAGCCTTGGACGTCAACAATAGATAAGGCTGCGCCAATTTCTATTGCATTCTCTAGTTCATACCGGTCATCAAAATTAAGGATTTTGTTTAATTCTTA
The DNA here is from genome assembly GCF_905147365.1 of Aricia agestis. Lineage (NCBI taxonomy): Eukaryota > Metazoa > Arthropoda > Insecta > Lepidoptera > Lycaenidae > Aricia > Aricia agestis. The sequence goes on along the minus strand of NC_056409.1, from coordinate 6,429,761 downwards.
CAATTCATGTTATTTTTACTGATTCTAATGCTAAGTACTCACATACGGTTTTGCTCGATCGAGCAATAACGTCGAGCACAACCCACGGCTCGGGCTTTGGTTCACTCATTTAGCATTCCTCAATAGTTTTATTCTAAATCGATATATTTAATTCCATTAAGCCGGCTTGATGCGAGCCTACGAGCGGTTCGATGTGAGCCTTCGAGCTGTGAGTTTTGCTGTCCACACAGTAATTATTACTCGATTTGGAGTAAAACAATCGAGCAAAACCGCATGTGAGTACTTAGCATAAAGGAGAAAAAGATGTTTATATAATATATTGAATGGACTCCGAAACTACTGTACCGACTATTACCGGCGTTGATATAGAGTTAACAGTAGTACAGTAGAGCAGTAGTGATGACCGTAAGATAATATTATACTGTTTTACCTATAGTAAAGTGTGAACGCCTCCGTGGTCTAGTGGTATAGAGCGCGGCTCTTGACTCGGAGGTCGTGGGTTCGATTCCCGCGTTGGAAACATGTTATTTCCAAGTTTGGTTAGGACAATGCAGGCTGATCACCTGATTGTCTGACAAGTAAGATGATCCATGCGTCGGATGGGCATGTAAAAAGTCGGTCCTGCGCCTGATCTCTCACCGGTCGTGTCGGTCTTCCGTCCCACTGGGACATAGGAGTAAAGGAATAGAGAGTGCTCTTGTGTATTGCGCACACACTTGGGCTCTATAAAAGTACTCCTGCATAGCTGGCCTGGTTTCAATGAAACCGGCCACCGTCACCGAAACCGGTGTGGGAGCTATTAAAGTGTGAAGTACTTACGCGAAGCCGTACGCCACTTCTAGCATAAAATTAATTTGGCCTTGTTCAGCAGAGTTTAAGGACTTGAAAGACATCAGACAGCAGAGTTCAAATTACAATTTGCTATAAAGTATATAACCTATAGTTATTATAAAATAAATCAAATATTCATTGAAATAGGTCTCATGACTGCTTTTACTATAGAAGAAATCTCTAAAGATTCAACTTTCAAGTGTAGGTACATAATATTACTTTACTAACTTAAACTTGTTTTCGGCACTTAGTCTCGAGATCGCTCTCCAGTCGAGTATCAAATAATATTGGATATTTGTAAACCTTTTTATAATTGGTTATTAGAGGATAATATGTTCGGTGAAATGGAAACATAAAAAGATACGGTTTTTTTTTAAATAAGACCCCAACTTTTCTATCCTAACGATAATGTCGACAATCGATTTATCATGGGCTACCGAAGAATCAACTTTTTAATATTTTCAGATACACATATTTATAGTGTTTTCATTTGCTGTAACTACGAAACCTTGACCTTGATTTTTATACTGTAACCACCTCAGTAACAATAGTAATCACTAATAAAGTACAGCAAATTATAAAAGTTCTGCTCGTTTATAAATTATCTGGCATATAAGAAACGTCACACGGCAGACAAAGACAAGCAGACCATAAATAATCTGGGGGCACGGCAGTGCCCCCGCCAAGTCGAGCAAAAAAGCGGCACGGCCGTACCATCCTTTTCTCGAACCAATTCAGGCTCTTTTTGACCCCCTATAATATAATATGCCGTGTAAATAATATTATTGTTAAGGGGTTAAGTTTCGCTTTTATCGCTCTATAATATGTACAAGAGCGATGCGATTAAGTAAGCGGACTCGACGATCTTTTTCGCCTGTGTGTCACCTTAAAAGAGCGTACTCACAATATTCCGAATTTCCGCGGCGGAAGTTCGGCTTGGATCCGAATGCAGTGTATTTTAAATTACCGATGACACACCATGCCGAAATTCCGTCGCGTTATATTATATGCGTTTGATATTGCTGACGTAATCATGTGGAATTTCCACCGCGGAAATTCGTCATAGTGTGTTTAGACACTTACAGGCGAAAAAGATCGTCGAGCCATAAGTCCGCGTACTTACTCGGACGTCTATCACCCCTTTAAGATCTCATGCACAATATGTCTTACTCGCACATGAGATCGTGTTTAAAAAGAAATCCCCAGAACCGTTTCACCAATAAGGAAAACACGGACAGAACGACAGAGAGTACGCAATAAAGCAAATACATACAGAGAGTTTGCTCATATTTATATGTAAGTTAATAGCACGGGTAAATAGTTATTAAATCATTCCAGCCGAATTCCACCCACGAAGTTGATAATTCAGTGATATCGTGTGATTCGCAACTTTGTTCATTAGTCAAGTTAGTTATAAAAGCAATCATAACAGAAATCCAAACTGCGGCTAACTTCGCTATACGTGACTCAACTCCCTACAATATTACACTCGCACTAATTTCATATTACTGGCCTAAACTTAATTCTCGTAACTTCAGTATCTCCCCAGCATAATAAAAAGGTAAACTATAACTTCCAAATTCACTTGTAACTTAGTTTTTGTAAATTTTCCTTCCATTGATGTTAATGGACACTCTTAAGCATTCGTGTACTAACCCACAAAAAAATACGTATTGAGTTATGAATGCAGTTATGTTCTTAAGATGATTTACAACCTTTGTGGGTTAGGACACTATTGCTTAAGAGGGCGACTAACCCCAAAAATCAAACATCGTCCTTCTCTCTTCACACTCACGCCCGTCTTTCATATGCAATGTGTAATTTTATACAATGTGTTAAAATATTAACTTAGTTCAATGCACGGTTATGGCAATAAATGAAAAATTCGTGAAAAATTGTCTCGATAGAAAAAAATCTTTGTGATTTTTTTCTATCGAGAAAATTTTAAAATATCGTGTTTTTGCTCAGATCGAATTCTTGGAAATATAATGTAGTATCTAATTTTAGAAAATGAAACAATTCGGGGCTTATTTTCAAGTATCAAAATGAATTATAAAATCGACATTTTAGGGTTAGTCGCCCACTTAACGGCGACCATTTATTTTGTAAGTTATATTGTTTTTGTTGAAGTTGTAATAAAACACCATTTAATATATCTACACTTTATGACTAAAAATGCGAAAATTTATCTCCAATACTTCATCGCGTCACACCTAAATCGCTGTCCGACCGATTTTAACGAAATTTGGTATGGAGATATTTTGACTTTCAGGAAAAAGACCATGCGAAACATTTAGTTGCGTTGGGAAAATGTATAATTTTGCTCCAAATAACCTTATAATATATTAGTTGGAGCAAAACATTATTGTGTGTATCCGCAAGTGTTGGCCGCGAAACTATTTTCGTCTATCAAATGGATACCTTCGTCCGAGCTGAGGGCACTTCAGTTATTTATTTACGTACCCGACTTACCTCACTAGAAGATCACAAAGAAAACGAAACTGTACACAACTGCGAATTTTGAATGAAATAAAAATAAAATGAATGAACAGCAGTATATAAAAATATTATTATGTTATGTTAGCTGTTTGTAAATTACTGATAACTATATTTTTCCATAACTTCGTTGGCACAAAAATGTTGTTATCTCGTGGTAACACTACATTTTGCCGTTATAAAAACTTTTACCGTTCGCGTTTCCGTGACTTAAAGTAACTTAGCACTTTTAAATCAGTTCAGCAACTCAAGCGACGTAACAAAGAGACAGACACGCAACTATTTATATAAATTAATCTAATATATTATAAAATTCTCGTGTCACAAACCACAGTATTCAAAATAGCTCAACCGATTTTAATGAAATTTTGTTTGTCGTTAGGCGTGAGAAAAGGTTTTATCTACTTTTTATATTGATACTAAAAATAATTTATACGGCAAAACGACGTTTGCCGGGTCAGCTAGTAATATAATACGAACTTATGGATTATCAAAAATACTTTTCATAAAAGACGGTCAAAAATAATCCGTCTTGAATAGTCTTATGGCGTGTTGTTGATGAAGGCATTTTATCTGTACGTGCACACTCAGTAGCCCTGTCCCTTACGGGTCCATATGCCATTGTCCCGGATATTGGTCGTTATTCCACCTTATACCCTTTTGTTGAAGTAGGACAAAACTTGTCAGTGTGTGAAAAGGCCCATACGTGATCGTATATAACAAATCCGATACACATTGTATTCATTTCAGCGAGTCTGAAAATTGAGAACCGTGGACAATTTCTACAAATCCAATAATAATATTATATTGTTGTAACGTTATGAACCACACTCAGGATTTATAACATAATAATTAGTCTAAGGTCCAATAGTATTCCACTTTTTATTATATTTGATCTACTTTTAAAAGAATATTAAAATAGATTAAGTAATATATTATAAAGTTATGACCATAAATTGAATATATTTTTTATATTCAAAAGAATTAAGATGCTGGCCTAATCTTTTACCGTAATAAGTGATCATTATATTTAAATAGGTTTAATTAATATAAAAGCATCTGGTGCGCTTAGGATATAACAAAAGAAATTCACTGAACAATTTTAATTAAAAATTTTCTAAGGCGTGTTTTCATTCATAAACACCGGTACAGATAAAATTTTATAATTATATTAAATATTCCTTATTAAACAAGAGGTCTTTGGGGGAAAAATGTAATTTCGTCTCACATAACTTGCTACAACTTTGCGGATATTAAAGTGCCCAGACCATGCAAAGAGTGGAGAACATTCTTTAATTTTCCTAAAGGCGATAGCTCCTCACGACATTTTGTCTTATTTTAAACATAAAATATACAATTTAATATCTCTCCATTCAGAGGCGAAAGCCATATAATATAAATCCTTTTTCGTCGCATATTTCACGCCACAAAAGGAAACGACAAACAATACCAGAAACCTTTTACATCATTTATCGTTAGCCATAAATATAAAATCTCGGTACGTTTAAAAATTTATCACCTCTAAAGGAGGGGAAAGGGGAATACTGCAAGGAGGTTGGGGGTGGAATTGTGCGCCAACTCGTCAATTTCAATCCCGCCGGCGAAAATAACCGGAAACAATTTTATGAAACCTTTGAAGGTTCTAGTAATACCAAATCTAAAACCTCATTAGACGGATGATCTGATTACTTAGCGCCTTCGCGTTTGCTTATCCTTTAATAATAAAGTATCAAATTATATATTTAGGTAACGATTTCACAGGTTAACGTGGCTTACGATTTATACATACCTCTTGCGATTTCATGATTTTTAACGTGATACACTGAAAAAATAATATTTAAAACTAGATAAGACCCGCAACTCCGTTGCTCCAAAGTTCGTTTATTACGCGGGAATAGTACATTTTCATAGGATACATGTTATATCCTATCCCGGGACTCAAAGTGTCCCTATACCAAACAGCAAAATCGGCTTAGCGGTTAGGGTGTGAAGTGGTAACAGACAGACAGACACACCTTGACATTTAAAATATAAGCATGGATTTATAAAATACTGAAAGTTATATAATAATAATAATAATATCTATGGACGCTTCACACCATCTCAGTCTGGCCCCGTGCTAAGTACCTGAAGGGCTTGTGTTACGTGTACCAGACAACGGAAATATATTTAATACTTTTATACTATACATATATTTAAGATTTTTATTATATGATACACATATTTAATACACATCCATGACCCAGGAACTTTGAAAACTTTTTGTTCCGTCGGCGGGATTCGAACCCGCGACCTCCGGCTTGAGCTACGAACAGCCTACCAACTTAGCCACAGAGGTCATCGACGTATATAAATATCGACGTAAGATCGGAGTAGGTATTGTATACTTATACAATATTTTATGACGGCACTACACATCCTAAGATTGTTTTGGTTTATGTGCTCGTAATAAAATTTCGTGATAAACAACAGATCAGCTGCTATAAAACGTTATATGTTTTTTCGATTACCGCGGCCTCAGTCACTTGCGTACTTCACTCTTATGGAGATCAAATCTGAAACGTAATTTTCGTACATAGTCACATATGACATAGTACAACATATCTATCTATCTATATAAATTAAATTAATGAATTTTTATTTTATTTTTATTTATTTAAATTGATACACCAACAACTTATTGCTACAAGATTACATTATTTCTCTACAGGTATACTTATTCTAAAACAAAAGTTAATTACATGTGTACACAGCATTCACAATAATTAATGTATTCTCCGTGCAGTTATCAGAAATACCTATTATATATTATAATGGCAAGACACAATTTTAATGATTCACATTTACATTAAATACAAAATTACAATAATATCATTTACAATTACTTAATTAATTATAGTTTACTAAAAGTATTATTTTTACATTTCAACATAACAAAATTTTAAATTTTGTTTGTCTAGCTTGAGACCCGAGAGCATTGAACCGATATGGCTAATTTTAATTTTGAAATATATGTGGAAGACTAGGGAAGGTTTATTTTAAGATTTAAAAGGGAAGTAATACGAAGTTTACCGGTACATAGTGTATCAGATAGTGTACCATAATCTAAATAAAATTCTCGAGTCACAATGTTTGTGCGAGAACTCCTCCAAAACAGCTCAACTGATTTTAATGAAATTTTGTTTTAGGCCTGAGAATAGGTTTTTATCTACTTTTTATATTGATACTATAATGGAAAAACAACATTTGCCGGGTCAGCTAGTAAGTTTTATGATATTTATTAAAAACTAGCTGTTGCCCGTGACTTCGTCCGCGTCAACAATCAACATAGTATAAAAACAAAGATGGATAGTCCGCTAACAAATATAAAAAAAGTAAAATATAACCTCCTCCTTTTTGGAAGTCGGTTAAAAAGTAGCCTAAGTTACACCTTACTACATCAGCTATCTACAAAAAAAAGTCCCGGCAAAATAGCTCCAGCCGTTTCAGAGATTAGCCGGAACAAACAGACAGACAGACAGATAGACATACAGACAAAAATTGTAAAAAAAATTGTTTTGGTGTATGTAGCGTATATAGATTCATATGCATGTAGTAAAAAACGGTTTTTTCAATATTACAAACAGACACTCCAATTTTATTTATCTTAATATATATATTTCTTGTGTGCGTGTGTATGTGACTGAACTCCTCCTAAACGACTGGACCAATTTTGATGAAATTTTTTGTGTGTGTTCGTGGAGATTCGAGAATGGTTTAGATTTACAGTTTGGTCTACTGGAAAATGTTTTTTCAATTAATTTCTTATTTATAAGGAGTTGTTGATTTTGGAATGTTTTACATTAGATCCGGCGGACGGCGCTATCATCGCATTCAATATTATTCTATTTCAATTTTAGTTTGTCCTGACAGATGGTGCTACGATTAATTTGAAAAAAATTTTGTTATTCAATTCATGTGCTGATTAAAATATTAAATAAATAACACATAGGCTACAATTTTAACCGACTTTCAAAATGGGGGAGGTGTTATGTTCGTTTTCTTATATTCAACGATTACTCCGCCGTTTGTTAACCGATTTTCAAAATTTTTCTTTTGGTATATAGGGTATCATCCCAATTTGGTATTATATTCAGAAAAGTGGTGATCTGATGAAGGATCCATAAGTAATCGAGGGAACTCCTCAAAACTTATAGGGAAACATATGGTGACTTCGGTTTCGTGAGAAGTATTCTAAGCATATGCTACCAACAAGTAAGATTTTGCACCGAGATATACCTGGTATACCGTGGTTCGGAAGGTGCTGAGAGAATTCCTGATTCTTTATAGATACAAGTTTGGGAGTTTCGGCGTTGTTTTAAGAACAGAAAGCATATGCTACTATGCAAATTACATTCTTCATCATCATCATCATCATCATCACTACCATATTATACCATTTCATAGTCTTTTAGATCGAGACTCGAGTTTGTCAAGCGATAATTAAAAAAAATCTATATCTACCTAATATTATAAACCTGAAGAGTATGTTTGCTTGAACGCGTCAATCTCAGAAACTACAGGTCCGATTTAAAAACTTATCTCAGTGTTAGATAGATCATTTATCGAGTAAGACTCATCATTTATCGAGAAGGTTATATTATATTATTACTCTAAGACTAATACGACAGAAGAAACTCAGGAAAATGTGGGAAAAACGGGGGAAATATTTTTTATGGGAAAATGTAGCTACGGATTCTGTAAAATTTCTAATTTACGCGGGCGAAGCCGCGCGGGACATCTAGTATGTGTATAGATGTGTATAGATATCAGCCTATTATACTACTACCATGCAACTTACCACGAATATTATAGCGCGTGTAAAACATCGTATCACGTATTATAAAAATAAACACTCAATAATTATAATTTATAATATTAAATTTCATGAGTGTCCATTTGAAATTTTCATATTAATTTAACTTTATTGATACAATATAAGTTCATTACTCTGCGACTTAAACTGAATAGGTAAAATAAACATTATCGACAGATGCTACAATGATATAACATGGAAAATATAAAGAAATTTAAAATTTCTGTATAAAAGTGCGGTCAGTGAAATTTCGCATGTGCATATTTTAGTCCATAAATTTTCGTATTAAGGACGGGTTCGCCGTAACGGCCGCGTTTAAAATCCCCCACACACCTGCTGCTCCGTTAATTAGCGCATAATGTGAGCTTCCTAAAACGTTTTTAACTTTTTATTATTAAGTTATGCCTGCACTATTATGTTAGTGGCACCAACCTCAACCACGTTGTGCAATTTATGAGAAGCATTGGGTCGGGGACGATACTGTATTGCGAAGGAGTCACAGTTGATTCTTAAGGATTGCAGTGATCCCAGAGCTGCAAAAATCTGCCTTTGAAAAAAAAATCACTTTATCTATACATCTATACATATAAATAAAATTGGAGTGTCTGTTTGTAATATTGAAAGAACCGTTTTTTACTAGATGCATATGAATGTATATATAGGGTACATACACCAAAATAACTTTTTTTACAATTTTTGTTTGTATGTCTGTCTGTCTGTCTGTTTGTTCCGGCTAATCTCTGAAATGGCTGGAGCGATTTTGACGGGACTTTTTTTGGCAGATAGCTGATGTAGTAAGGAATAACTTAGGCTACTTTTTAACCGACTTCCGAAAAGGAGGAGCATATATTTTACTTTCTTTGTATTTTGTTCTCGGACAACTACGCCATTTGTGGACTGATTTTCAAAATTTTACTAATGTTCACGTGGACGAACTCACGGGCAACAGCTAGTTAATAATAATATCTATGGACGCTTCACACCACGTCAGTCTGGCCCCATGGTAAGTACCTGAAGGACTTGTGTTACGGGTACCAGACAACGGAAATATATTTAATACTTTTATACTATACATATATTTAAGATATTTATTATATGATACACATATTTAATACACATCCATGGCCCAGGAACTTTGAAAACTTTTTGTTCCGTCGGCGGAATTCGAACCCGCGACCCCCGGCTTGAGCTACCAACCTTCCACCAACTGAGCCACAGAGGTCGTCAAAGTCGTCGGTCGTCGTTTATTATAACGTGTAAAAGCTTCGACAATTCCTGGTGAAAGCTGTGCCCTAGGGGAAAATATCCTCTATATCAAAATAAACCATATACCTAGGCTCTACCCTTTTATCCTGATTTATTTTTCCTAATTTCATGTTGATACTAATAAACTATTCAACCAATATTACAATGCTGACCGCTGGCACCTCAGCTGTCGGGTGCATATTGTATGACGTAATTAACCGGCATGACGTCACCGCGGGCTGAATAATGTAACACCAGCGATATCACTCAGGTCTCCAATGGGACGGCTACCTTAGATATTATCTGACCTAGAAGATATTCTGTGGACATATCGAAATAAAATATTAGGGTACAAGATGTTGCCTGCAACTACGTATAATAAATAATAATAAAAAACTTGAGAGGTGTCAAGGGACACCCGAATGGAACGAAGTTATTTCTTATGTTCAAAAAACCTGCATACATATACACTCCAAAAAATGAAATTAAAAACGTCATCTATTGACGCCCAAGAATACTAACAACGCGTCGGTGTTTATTCTCAAAAAACCCCATCTAGTTGACGCACAGGAATACTATCAACGCCCTCTGCCCCAACCATGCAGGTGCTAATAAAAAAGAGTCGAAGTCCAATATCGTTCTGTCTAGCCTCCTTTACGCCGAACGCACGATAAGGAACTTCTTTCCAATATTATATTATATAATAGTGTGTCTGCATATTATTTTCATTACTATTTTTAATTTTATAATACGTGGGTCACACTGAAAGTGTTTAGAACTAGCCAGTTAGAAACATTACTAATGAAAACTTTTTTTAAATTACAATTTTAGAACTCTTTGGTAACATAATCTGGTATATTACATTTATTTGTCGTTTGTTTTGATGAATTGGCGGCAAATCTAAAACTCTTGTTACACGCGAAAATGAACTTAACGCGAGAAAATTTTTTATGACTTTCGTTGTGGGCTTACTCAATAACAAAGCTTTGATAGGCTGCTATTACTATTTCATAATGAAGCCCCATCTCGTGTCACTATTTACAATTGGTTTAACGAGTTTAAACGTGGACGTAGCAATCTCATTGATGATGCGTGCGGGACGTCCTTTAACAGCGACTACTGAAGTTAACATTAGTGTTGTGCGACGCATGATAGACGGAGATAAAAGAGTGACCTACCAGCAGATACGGGCAAGCCTAGGAATTTCTAAGAGTCAAGTTCAAAAAATATTACATGAACATTTAGGCGTCAGGAAGCTTTGTACCAGATGCATGCATTCCCGTATACTTCAATCGACGACCAGAAACGCCTTCGCATGGACTGGTGTCGCCAAATGTTAGATAAGTTCAACGGCGGTGACTCAAATGCTGTATTTGACAACCTCACAGGTGATGAAAGCTGGATATATTGCTACGAACCCGAAACCAAAAGACAATCAGCTCAAGGAGTGTTTCCTTTCGAGGTTTGGCCAACTAAGGTAAAGAAAGGAAGAAGTAAAGGCAAAAAGATGAATGCCTCATTCTTTGGACGGAAATGTAATTTTGCGACAGTTGTGCTAGAAGATGAAAGGACAGTTACTGCAGAATGGTATGTCAATCACTGTATGCCTGTCGTCTTGGAAAAATTTCGACAGCAGCGCCCTCGAAGCAGGACACTCCTTCACCAATGCTTCAGCGCACTCCGCGAGACGGACTGTTGAATATTTGACTATGGCACGTGTTGAGATACGCTATATAGTCCTGGCCTGGCGCCCTGCGGCTTTAATTTATTCTCTAGAAATAAAGATAAAATTCGAGGTACTCGCTTTACGAGCCCTGAAGATGCGATGAAAGCGTACGAAAATGCCACAGAAGAGACCCCTAAGGAAGACTGGGCCTACTGTTTTTTTCGGTGGTTCCATCGAATGCGACGATGTGTAGAGAGGAACGGAGATTACTTCTAAAAACAATAAAAGTATTGTCAGCCGTTTTTCATTTTCTAAACATTTTCAGTGTTACCTAAGTATTACTTAGTATGAATTCAAAATAGGTCTCAAGACTCAAATCATATCATACTAGAATTAAAGAAACAGATTTAGCAGATACTCGCATTAAAGTGCCTTATAGACACCGCTTATAAATTCTTCCCCCGCTTTTTCGCACTTACCAAACCCATATGGAATCCTTGATCCTAAGTAACTGTGTTATTGGAGTGACAAATGAATATTACAACCCTTTCTCTTGAAAATATCGAGAATAATCCCAATGTCACCCTGTCAGGGCGTTTGGGGTAGGGGTGGGGGCGTTCTGTCTGATGAATTATAGCACTTTCCGCCCACCTTCCAATTTCAGCTTTTACATATTTTTTAACCGACCTACTAAAAACGCGTTACGTGTTTACTGCTTAGTGTTAGTTTTATATATATAAATATGCATATAAGTACTTATGTCAGTCTTTAAGAAATATACAGGGTGTAACAAAAATAAGTGATAATACTTTAGGGTGTGTACGTGTTCCTTGTAGAGAGTTTACTGTGAAAGTAGCAGCGCTGAAAGACCAAAATTTTTTTTCACTTTTGTATGGGGAAACTCATGACGCTCGGGCCCTTGCCCATACAAAAGTGAAAAAAAATTTTGGTCTTTCAGCACTGCTACTTTCACAGTGAACTCTGTACAAGGAACACGTACACACCCTAAAGTATTATCACTTATTTTTGTTACACACTGTATAATACTAGATGACGCCCGCAACTCCGTTGCGACAAAACTCGTTTATCGCGCGGGTACCGTACATTTTTTCGGGATAAAAATTACCCTATGTCCTTTCCCGGGACTCAAAGTATCTCCATGCCCATCGGTCCAGCGGTTTGGGCGTGAAGAGGCAGACAGGCAGACACACTTTCGCATTTATAATAATATTAATATATTAGTATGGATGTATGTATTAGTAATATTATGCAGTTATGTATCGATTGTGTAAAGTTAGTGTTTAACATAATATTTTACCGGTAAGGGTTTTAATTTATAGGATCAGCTAAATCGGCTTTTATTTTTAATACCGATAGAAACTATAAGATAAAACAGATTTTGTCTGTTTGCTTGTCTTTTTATGTTAAAACTTTACTTGCTAACAAATTACGTTAGACACGTGGGAGAGCCATGCTTCGGCACGAATGGGCCGGCTCGACCGGAGAAATACCACGTTCTCACAGAAAACCGGCGTGAAACAGCGCTTACGCTGTGTTTCGCCGAGTAAGTGAGTTTACCGGAGGCCCAATCCCTTACCCTATTCCCTTCCCTACCCTCCCCTATTCCCTTCCCTTCTCATCCCTACCCTCTGCTATTACCCTATGCTGCGAGTGTCCATGGGCGACGGAAGTTGATTTCCATCAGGTGACCCGTTTACTCGTTTGCCCCCTTATTTCATTAAAAAAAAATTATAAGCCAAAGCACAGAAATAGAACTTAATATAATAGTAAGTACCATTTCAATTCCCCGTACAAGCAGTGCTTTATTCTATATCCGTTACTTTAATGAAAATGTTCTCTCGGTTAAAAATATAAAAGCAATGGAGCCTCCGCGCCGTTTCAATATTCAGTTAAATCAAATTGAGTTTTAAACGCTCTTGTTTGTAACAGAATAAAGGAATATATTAAATTGGCTTACGGCTCGCTGTAATATTTTTGTTATGTTAATAAAAGTTTTTTATGCGTTAATGTTTTCATATTTTATTAATTTTCATTTTAAACGTCAGTCAATAATGGGCATTGTCAAAAAAAATCTCATGTACTTTTTATATTTTTATATACGTTAAAATAGGGTATTTTAAGAATATAAATTAAATAATTTTGAAATTCATTGGCTAGTTTTTTCTCAATAAATTTTTAAAGTTTCGCTCAAAGATTTTTTTTGGACAATGCCCATTGACCTCTGCAGTATGTTTTAAATTTCCTTTCAATCTTATTTATAATGGCTGGTTCGTCAAATGCAAGTTCTCATTATGTGAAAACTGATACGAGAAGCTTACCAAAAGTTTGAAACGTAATGTTGGTCGAATTTATTGCTAATTTAACGCCATTGAAGGTCAAACTTAGGTTAAACATATTTGTTCAAAAATATAAGTAACTAATGGGTATTTTTTTCGTTTATATACAGAAAAACGATCACTGACCTTATTCCTCGAAATGTTTTTGTAATGAGCAAAATTAAAAAAAATATTATGGACAATCCCCATTGATCAAAAAATATTTTGCGAGATTAATTTTCTGGATGGCAAATACAAGGCATATAAGTATCTATTGCAAAGAATCATGACATCAATTAGGTAAAAATAATTTAATTATTAACCGACTCCGAAACAGAAGAATGGTGTTTTGTTTGGCTGTATAGATGTTACCCTCAGAGATCTAAAATGCTCACTGAGCGGAAATATAGCTCACAACGCGTTGTGGTCACAGTAAAATATCCACAATGCGAAATTCGTGTCTTCGAGCTATGATATTCTATTATAAAAAAGGTAGATATCGCACTAGCGCGTACAGTCTGATGCGGCCAAATGAAGGTAAGTCCCTTCTTTTGAATTAGTTGCATGTTTTTTTTTTTTTTTTTAATTTAATTTCTCATCCCCCTAACTGTGTCAGGGCTTGTTTCTATCTTCTTATTACATTAATTTGTTCTTTAGTATTAAAATTTCTTAAACATAAAATTTCCAATAAATTGCTACAAAATACTATAAAATTAAACAATAAAAAATAATAATAATACGGCACAACATTCAACTACCCTAATATCACAGCTTACAATCACAATAGTTTACTAGAATTTCTCTTGTTCACAACACACACTATCCTCTTACAAAAAGAGAGAAACAAATCTCTCTTTTTTCCCCCCAGGATGGCAGGCAGATTCTCACCCGTCATCGATGTGCCCAATTCTTGCTCAATATCATATCTATTTCTAGCGAAAATTGGACACTCGAATAACAGGTGAGGAACCGTCTCCTCAACTCCTGGCTGACACAGGCACGACGGATCCTCCTTCAACTTGAATCTGTGCAAGTAGAATGCGAATCCGCCGTGTCCAGTCAGAATCTGTGTGGTGTGGTGTGTGATGTCTATCTTTTTGACTATTTTGTATGCAGCAGCAGCGCTTGGGAAAAAGAGTTTCGTGACTCCAGCCGTCCTTCCCACCCCGTATCTCCCGTCCCATTCCTCAATCGTATCCTCTCTCAAAATACGCTTGACGAATGAAACAGGACACAGATCGTAGTTAGGTTTCCTTCTCAATCTCAGCGCGGCCTCCTTGGCTAATTCGTCAACCCTCTCATTCCCTCTCAACCCTGCGTGCGCCTTAATCCAAAACAGGGTGACCTCCCGCCTCTGCAATGCAGCTTTTCGGAGGGCAGCCCTTGTTTGCACTGCCAGGGGATGAAGGGAACTAAGGGTGATAGCCTGGAGAGCCGATCTGGAATCGCTAAGGATACCGACCTTTGTCATTCCACTCTTGCAGGCTATACTTACTGCTCTTTGGAGCGCTAGAAGTTCGGCCTGGTAGACGGTGCAATACGGCGACAAAGCAAGCTTGACGGCCTTCGTCTCGGCCTCACCCTTCCATATGGAGAGAGCGGCTCCGACTCGACCCTCAATCTTGCTGCCGTCCGTATAGATCCTATGGATGTGGCTTTCAACCACGTCAGCATACGAGTCCTCATCTACCATCCCGAACCTCAGCTCTACCTGCTCTGCCGGATGTGGGTCCTCAATCGCGGAAGCCATTCGTTCCACCTCTCTGTCCCTCAATGCCGGGTAGGACACTCCCTTCTTGATCTCATATAGTCTCGATGCTTCAAGTATTCTGAGATCAAGAGGGAGTATCCCAGCCAACAGCAGCGCAGAGTTCAGGGAGACGGTCCGATATGCTTTGCAGATCTTCAGGGCAAAACCCCGTTGAACGGAGTTGAGCCTTTTTTGGACCTCCATCTTTTCCACGGTGGGTGCCCACGCTGCTGATGCATACAAGATAGTTGGTTCTATGACCGCCGTATAAATAATCTTAACTACTTGGGGGTTAAGCCCCCAGCCTACTCTAGCGGCCCTGGCAAGCTGCTTGTAGCGCGTGATTGCCTTTTGGCAAACGCTGCTAACGTGGGCGTTAAACGTCAAGCCTTGATCGATAATTAAGCCCAGAATCTTTAATTCACTGTAGTATTTAATTTCCACACTCCCCATTCTCAAGCGCGGTGTGTCATATTTTAGTCGCCTTGTCGACAGTAATGCGCAGGTTTTGTGCGGCGCAAAATTCAATTTATTGGCTCTGCCCCAATTTTTAACGACGCTTAACACTTTGTTAGCTTTTAACTCCACATCTAAAGCCGAGTCTCCCTCAAAAACGAGCACGATGTCATCAGCGAAGGCCTGACAAAACACACCCATTTCCTCTAGCATCCTTAACAGTGGGTCTAACAAGAGGTTCCACAGGATGGGACCGCCTATGGATCCCTGTACACACCCCTTGTCGGTCCCCCTGTTCACTTTCACTCCGGCATATCTAACATTCACACACCTTCCACTAAGGTAACTGCTGATAACCCGCCTCAGGTTCCCCGGACACCCAACTTCAGCCAACCGAACCTTTATGGACGGCCACCATGCACTATCGAAGGCCCCCTCTATGTCCAGCGATACCACAACAGCGTTTTTAGGCAATGCAAAAATTATAGTTATAAGGTAAAAAAGGATGAAAAAGTTACGTACCACAAGTAAGTACATTAAAACATCTAGTAATTAATTTTTATTTGGATATTTTCCAACATTATCGACAAATAATTTAATTCAAAAAATTTAACTAAAAAGGATATAGAAAATACGGACGACAACTGCAGCGTGATAAGGACAGATAATCGTGTGACATAGAATATTCGCGCATGGGTGCCGATGTGCAACTCTAAGTATATAGCAATCCTTTTCTATATCATTCGTAATGTATTATGTGTCGCATTCATTGTTGTAATTTATAGATATACCAGAGGTAGGTATTTATATGTCGTACAGGAACAAATTCTGAGGACCGCTTCGTATGAGCATACGCCATCTTTAATAAAACATCATTGTTTTCGAGCCTAACATAATATTATAGCACCTGGATGACCGAGCTTTGCTCGGTATAGCAAACACTCATTGACTTCGTGTTACTTAATAATGCCATCTGCTGGTCGTTAAAACAATTAGTTGCTCACAAAATAGTATTATTTTGCGCCAATAGATGTCAGGAAGAGTCATATTTTTCAATTTATCGATTATCGATAAAACACGAATAAAAATACATTTTCTGAAAATGATTCCTAGCTAGATCGATTTATTGCCCCCGAAACCCCCTATATACTAAATTTCATGAAAATCGTTGGAGCCGATTCCGAGATTCCAATTATAAATATATATATATATATATATATATATATATATATATATATATATATATATATACAAGAATTGCTCATTTAAAGATATAAGATAAGATATGTCATTATAATATATTATATATCATTATATAATATATTTTTTGTTTATGTCATGTTTTTACCGTGATTTGTTCGAAAAATTAATTTAGTACTGATTTTTAACCATTAATGACCATAATTTATACTGTAATCAGTAATGTAATTTTTAAATACCTCTAGGCAATACAAAAATATATTTTCAAATAAGAAAAGAATATTAAGCTATTAGTTTTCAAATAAGAAAAGAATATTAAGCTATTTGTAAAAAAGGCATTGGTTCCAAAATCTCGAATATAGGTTAAATTTCATACCGAATGCACGAGTTTAATATTAGTTCACATTGAATAAATTCAGATTCTGTTTGGGAATTTTATATTCATAACCTTTGCCGCAGTTTGGTCAGCATTACCATGTGAAAGAACAAGTTTTGGCGCGTCAACACAAGCTCACATATTATTATATATTTGTAGATTTACCATAAGTCCATAACCACAACGATATAATCTGCACAGTAGATATCTTCCCCTGTACATTCTCTGTTCCGAATTTGGATAGTAGGTGTCTTATAGAGTGAGGCATTTGTTAAAAACAGATTTAAAAGAAACCAAAAGGGAGCAACGCGAGAATTTTGTATAACGGTCCTATGTTTTTCAAGTAAGGGACTTTGGTTTTGCCAGATAGGTTTCTTATAATAGAGTTTGGATGATATATTTTTACAGATGAGCAACAAGCAACCAGCGCTGGTCGCGCAACATCAAATGTAATTGTTAATCGATAGCATTTTTATTTAATAAAGATACATAGCAGCATTAAATTATGCCCTAGGGTAGTTTTTAAAAACTTCAGTAATTATTGTATCCATACAAACACAGATGAAAAGTGATTGCAATATCTTATAGCAACAGCGGTTGTATTTTGTTAATAAAAAAAAATAAGAAAAAGCAGCGTTAAGACTTGATTTATTTGCGTCCGCCCAAACACGCGGTTTGGCGGCCAAACATTTATACGTGGGAGAGCCATGCTTCGGCACGAATGGGCCGGCTCTACCGGAGAAATACCACGTTCTCACAGAAAACCGGCGTGAAAAAGCGCTAGCGCTCTGTTTCGCCGAGTGAGTGAATTTACCGGGGGCCCAATCCCCTAGTTTATTCCCTTCCCTACCCTCCCCTAATTCCTTCCCATCCCTACCCTCCCCTATTACCCTATTCCCTCTTAAAAGGCCGGCAACGCACCTGCAGCTCTTCTGATGCTGCGAGTGTCCATGGGCGACGGAAGTTGCTTACCATCAGGTGACCCGTTTGCTCGTTTGCCCCCTTATTTCATTAAAAAAAATGTAAATAACCGCGTACTGACCAAGCGAACAGCCTCGCGAGGCAGCCTCAGACATTTGCCGCAGCAGCATTTGCAGGCTGCTCGCTTGGTCAGTAGGCGGCTTATGATAGCGTGACAGCATATTGAAATAATTAATCGTAACATACGTTTGCTTGTGATCTCACGGTGTAGTGGCCAAACCGCTCATTCGCTTGTCGCAACACAATAATACGTGGGAGAGCCATGCTTCGGGACGAATGGGCCGGCTCGACCGGAGAAATACCACGTTCTCACAGAAAAGCGGCGTGAAACAGCGCTTGCGCTGTGTTTCGCCGAATGAGTGAGTTTACCGGAGGCCCAATTCCCTTCCCTATCCTCCCCTATTCCCTTCCCTTCCCATCCCTACCCTCCCCTATTACCCTATTCCCTCTTAAAAGGCCGGCAACGCACCTGCAGCTCTTCTGATGCTGCGAGTGTCCATGGGCGACAGAAGTTGCTTTCCATCAGGTGACCCGTTTGCTCGTTTGCCCCCTTCTTTCATAAAAAAAATCCAGCTTTAGCCCGTCTGCACTGATCCTGAATACTAGCTTACATGTACCTGCAGTGCAATTACTGTATTAGACTTAGACAATGTGTCTGAGCCACTAAGATATTATCTGACCTATTTCACCTCGGGGCTCGGTTTCCTGGACCAGAAAAGCCACTATTATGCTCTTGCAATATTGTACTGATATCCCATTTGGTGAATAATATTATAATTCTAAAAAGCAAAAACAGCTTTCTTCTCTCTTATGTAGTAAATATTTTTACTTTAGCCTGAAAATGGAAAAATTCACGAACTTATCGACACAAATTACTATTAATCTTTCCCGACACTTATCGTATTTTCCTTAGGTGAAGAAACTTCGGCGTAATACTTGTTGACAAAAAATATCGATACACCAATCACCGATGAAAACACATTCATATTTTAGAGAACGTTTTCTTGGCCCTCTTTTCTTTGTCAATTTAGGTACCTATATCTGACAATCAGACACTTTGATGGCACGTTCAGAACAAACTTCGATAGAATCTTATAATTCTGTCTACTCTGCTTGTCACTTTTTCCCTATTTAAATTTTAAACTAGATGACCTGGTGAACTTTTCCTATAAGGGTGCGTCCAGACGCGCGCGTGTTTTTTCAAACGCTCGTCTGAAGGCGCCCTAAATCTTCCATCATCTCCCTAAATATCATCGTTTTACAAACTTCACTGAAACAAAGTAAGTAAAGTAAGTAACAAACAAAGTATTTCAAGCAGTCAAACTATGTTAAATCATAACAACAAACTAACCTACCTAAACCAAACCTAAAACCTGTTTTCAAATTGAGTTGGAACAAATTTTTATCCCTAGTTCCGTTCGTACTGCAACTTTTACGTTAACAGCTTAATGAAAGTGTCACTTAAATTAAATAAATCTCCTCTGAAAATGGCTCGGTTTACTCCGGCTAAGTGCCCTTCGCTGTCGAACACTTTATTGCCATAAATAGTGGAACTGGGACACAAAAATCACCTGGAACTTTCCAGCAAAATATTTTAAACTAATGACGCCCGCAACTCCTTTGCGCCATAATAGGGATTGTCCATTTTTTTTTTATTTTGCTCATTACAAAAACATTTCGCGGAATAAGGTCAGTGATTGTTCTGTATATAAATGAAAAAAATACCCATTAGTTACTTATATTTTTGAACAAATATGTTTAACCTTTGTTTAACCTTCAATGGCGTTAAATTAGCAATAAATTCGACCAACATTACGTTTCGAACTTTTGGTAAGCTTCTCGTATCAGCTTTCACATAATGAGAACTTGCATTTGACGAACCAGCCATTATAAATAAGATTGAAAGGAAATTTAAAACATACTGCAGAGGTCAATTAGCCGCCGATGATGACGTCAGAGCGAAACTTTAAAAATTTATTGAGAAAATACTAGCCAATGAATTTCAAAATTATTTAATTTATATTCTTAAAATACCCTATTTTAACGAAAAAAAAATATAAAAAGTACATGTGATTTTTTTTTGGACAATGCCCATTCGTTCATCACGCAGGAATCTTACATTTTTCGGGGATAAAAAGTATCCTGTGTCCTTTACCGGCACTCAAGGAGCCTCATTAGTAAATTTCTGCAAAATTGGTTCAGCGGTTTGGGCGCCAGCCACCAAGCGGTAACAGATATACAGACAGACACACTTTGTAATATTAGTATGGAAGTATGGATTAATTTTGCAACGCAAAAGTGAAATTAATTCTTTAAGTTTGAATGTCTAAGCCAAATTTAATTTTATTTGGTGGATAACTACTGCAGATAGTCCTGAGAAAGCAAATTTTTATCTTGGAAAAATTAACGGTTTCCTAGTGTTAAACGAAACCAGGGTAACGAAATAGATAACATCTAATTTCGTATATAGTTTTGAACGTAAATTTGTATAACGAAACTGTTTTGTATCATTATATTTTATTTACACCCTGCATAAATAAAAAAGAATTTTTAATTTGTTAGTATCGCTAACTCGAGAACCGCTAAAACGATTTGGCTAAATTTAGTCTTGAAAAAATCATGGAAGTCCGGGCAAGGTTCGTAAATTATAAGTAAAACGAAGTTCACCGGGACATCTAGGTCATAGATTAAATTAAGCAGTGACTTTTAATGTCCACATAAATTATAAGGGTTCTTGCAAATTTTTGACGTAGCGATTTGGTTACTGTATGGACACTTTTGGATCCTTCTATTTAAATTCGCTAAGAAACCTACAGACTTAACTTTATAGATTTCCAGTTTATTTTAATGCCCTCCGTAATAATTTGCCAGGCGCTGTTTTCGCTAATGATTGTATTAGCACATCAGTATGAAGTTAGCTACCAAAGTTCAGACTGAAGACGGTTGGAACAGCCGACATTTTGATTTCGTCAGACGACTACGGCTCAGCTGATCGATGACGCTGCATACCTACTTTTACTGCTTACAAGTTTAATATTGTAATATTAATAATTTATATCTTACAAGTAAAATACTTATTATAAATTGTGTTGTTTTTTTGTTAATTGTGAGTGGTGCACTATATATTTTTTCTATATTGATTGTCGTTAGACTTATTGAATTGCTTTGTCATTGTCACTTGTAGATTCATCAAATTGAATTATTCACTCTTCGTATTGTTTTTGATTGATTGGAATGCTGTAAAATAAAATTAGCAGGGTTTTCTTGATTATGCCGAGTTGTCCTTGCTTTGATAAATTTATTTTTCAGCTATTTTGTTAAACGTCGTAACGGTTAAAAATTATGACATTGGCCGTTGTTACCAATGATATTCTATGTTACTAACGTGTTGTTACCATAACTACTATCTACATTTTAGTTAAATAAGCCATTTATTTTTGTTAAGCGTCAAAGACAATTCTTCTATACTTTTTATATGTGGAACCTTTAAAATATGATTATTTAACATTTAACATATTACAACCTCAAGTTGTAATTACCTATTTAATTGTCATTGACGCTTATATTTCCATTAGTTAATAATAATCATTCTGTATGACTGCCTCATCATCGATTACTAGCTTTGCTTTAATCGCGCTTTATCATCCTTGCTCCACTTCATCAAGTCTCAACCGTTGATGTCGCAGTCAAAGTTGAAAATCGGACGAACACCAAAATGTCTGGTCTACTGATTCCAGGGTTCCTTGCTACGTTAGAATATCGCCGTGGTTAGAAAGGGACGAGATCTTACTGGAAGGAGTAATCTGCCTACTTACGACCATACCTGCAGGAATCGAGGACCTGTCCCACCTACCTACAATCAACAACTGTTGGAGACACCGGAGGCTCTTCTACTACAGGATAGTAAAGCCGATTGGTTCGCATTAAAGCCATACTATTGTGAGCGTCAAACCCACGACCTGTTCTACATATTATAGCTGCCTATTTTTCTGCAGTGTAATTGTTTTATTTGAACACTCCCTAGATAAAGTGTTACAACTAAAAATAATGACTCCGAAGAACTACATTTTTCTTAGTCTGGCTTATTCGACGTGGCACTTAGGAGGTCATTTGTCAAAACACTTTGTGAGTTCTAAAAGCTTTTAATAAAAAAGGTGAACTTTGCAAATGAAACCGAAACCAAAGCAAAGTATTAGCAAGTTTACTTGATATTCAAAATCTTCGAATTAATTAAAACTATCTTAAAAGCAAAATTTTCGAGACGATCCTTAATAAAATTTATTCAAGCGTTCACAGAAGTACTTTTAGTCTTCTTAAAATATTGTGGTCTGTGCCTTCAAACAACATGGTACTTCACTTGAATTTCAATACAACAAAATAAAGTCTTGTTACGAGTATATTTGATTTATCTATACTCATAGCATAAATTCGAAAGTGTGTCTATATATTTTAACTCTTTATTCGTCAACCCAGAACCAGTTAAGATAGGTATGTAACTTTACGTCACGGTAAAAGGACACAATAGGTTTTATTATCTCAAAAAAAATGTTCTGTGAGATAAACAAATTTTCAAAATCTAGTCATTTTTTAAATCAAATCATGCAACAAACTTTAGTCTAGGTCCTCCTCGAATATAACTATTAACTATATATTTTTACTACGAAGATTTAGTAAAAATAGCTACCACAAGTATTTGTTCGATCCCACAAACGGTACTCTGACAAAGCAAAAAGACTAAAAGACTTAATACGGTGCATTCTCTTTGGACTATTGATACTTAAGTTTAATGCAAACAGAGTAAAACTATGTCAAGTACCTCCGTACCACGCTTAGAGCCGTAATCTTCGGAAAATGCTCTTAGATAAAGAGCGGAATAGCTATTCCAAGAAGCTTAACTGTAACCGAAAGTTTGCAATACAAATGAGCACGAATTGAATTTATAATATTAATAATAAATGAATGTCGCAAAATTATTAGACCAGGGAAAGAACTTTTTATTCTGAAAAATGTGCTGTTTCCGCGAGAGAAGAAATTGAGGGCAACATCTCTTGTATTTTGTTTACGTAATATAATATTTAATACTTATTATTAAATATCATAAAAAATCTATCGACATTTATAATATGACATTTTAAAAGCTAAAGCATGATATAAAATTTTATTAAGCACCAAAAAAATTTTTCGTGAAAATTAGTTTCAATTTATCAAAGCCACGGAGCAAGTTTTTCAATAATTCGAGTCTCGTCGCTGTAAGTCCGGAGAATCCCGACACTCGCCATTCGAAAGCAAAATGAATATTATTGGATTAGATGTCTCTGTTTCATCAAAATTCGTTTATCGCGCGGTAACCGTACATTTTTCCGAGAAAAAAATCCTATGTCCTTACCCGGGACTCAAAGTATCTCCATACCAAATTTCAGCAAAATCAGTTCAGCCACTAGGACGTGGGAGAGCCATGCTCCAGCACGAATGGGCCGGCTCGACCGAAGAAACACGGGCTCACAGAAAACCGGCGTGAAACAGCGCTTGCGCTGTGTTTCGCCGAGTGAGTGATTTTACCGGAGGCTCAATCCCCTACCCTATTCCCTTCCCTACCCTCCCCTATTACCCTATTCCCTCTTAAAAGGCCGCCAACGCACCTGCAGCTCTTCCGTCCATGGGCAACGGAAATGATTGTGTCCCATTTGCTCGTTTGCCACCTTATTTCATTAAAAAAAAAACAGACAGACGGGCGTCGTCTAGTTATCATTATTATACGAATCACAAAAATGAAACTGCTATTTATGAAAGAAATACAGCCGAACACAACACAGTAAAATGTTCAAAATCTATTCATCCTATAGTAGTTATCACTTTGTATCCAATTTAGCAAACAATTGCAATAATAATAATTATGTAATACACATTAACACCTCAGTTATACGCTCTATTAATGAGAGGATAAATAAAGTAATTATCAAATGCTATAGAATATAATTAATGATAATAACTATATTAAATAATTCATATTTATCCACAAATCCTCATTAATAATGCAACTAATGATGTACGATGTACATATTTGAATATGAATTAACAATATTATTAGGACTAGAATTAGTCGTTAAATTATTATTCGTAGTTTAAACATAGTTTAAAATATAATGTCATGTCTCTCTTATTCTTTGTATTTATGAAAGAGATGGCTTGATTTTTTGCCTAAAGATTACAAATGATCCGGGCTAGCGTAAATGTGCCACATGAAACAAAAAAGTTCAATCAACCAGTACCGTTTTATGTTTTTACAGAAGAATATTATATTCAAACTTTAAATACATATTATATCACATTTCCCTTACAAGACTCGAACGTTACGTTGGATGTACCACGTGTACCGAGCGCGAGTTCTGAAATATAACTCAGTACAGTAGTAAGGCCCATAACGATATAATATTGTACTGGTATGCCGTATGCAGCATACCACTAGCATACCTTAGACTACACTGGTGAGACATAATATTGTGTGCAGTGTGACGTAGTGTGCAGTGTGACGTAGTGTGTGCGTGACTTGCGTGAGTATAATATTATTATGTCATATTTACACAGATCCCCACAAAGTCATATAATGTACTATCGACGATGTTGATACATAGGCAGTTTCAAGACCTACGTCATTGGGTCGGGTTATGTCAATGTAATTTTGGATGTGATCTTTCAGCTAGGCTTGGAATAACGCGACCAAATTAAATACGTCCCCAATCTTCCTACGAATCAACTTCTTCGATAGGACTATAAGAGAAGTTTTCTTCTCGAAGGATTCTCGACTGTGATCTGTCAACTGAGTTTTGTCAAACTCAGTCGACAGATCACGTCTAACATTGAATTGGCATAACCTGACCAAATGGCTACCTATATACGTGGGAGAGCCATGCTTCGGCATGAATGGGCCGGCTCGACCGGATAAATACCACGTTCTCACAGAAAACCGGCGTGAAACAGCGCTAGCGCTGTGTTTCGCCGAGTGAGTGAGTTTGCCGGAGGCCTAATCCCCTACCCTATTTCTTCCCTATTCCCTTCCCATCCCTACCCTCCCCTATTCCCTCTTAAAAAGGCAGGCAACGCACCTGCAGCTCTTGTGATGCTGCGAGTATCCATGGGCGACGGAAGTTGCTTTCCATCAGGTGACCCGTTTGCTCGTTTGCCCCCTTATTTCATAAAAAAAAAAATTGACGTAGGTCTGCAATCTGCCTATGATTCAGTTTCTTCGATGGAACCTCAAATCTCATTAGACTGGCCAGTACATTTCGGAACGAATCAACGATCAACGCGTGATGACGTCACAAGCGGCCCGCATACTGGGTCATACTTCGGAACACACCCTGTACAAACCCTAGACACTCCGCGTTACGCGTCATATTACACTACACATATTGGATTACACATTACGTCTGGACTCAGACAGCCCCGGATCCAATATGGCGGACACCCGCAGATTGTTTTGCCGACCACAGAACTAGGATTCAATTAGCTAGGCCGAGTTGTCACATTTTGTACGGTGACGTTTAATAGCTTTGTCCACACTGTGCCTTTTTTTGTTCATCAAGGGCATGCGTTATAGCGCAGTCAACATCGCACGTGAGGCATGCCCGCGACGCTGTGACACTTTTCTTTCCAACGCGGGTGGATTTTGAAGCAATTAAATTATTGAATATGCCAAACGAAAATTGAATAAAAAGATCATGACGAAAATTGAAGATGAAATTGCATAGTGTGGACTTAGCTAATTAGGTAATGAATGTACAAAATAAAAATAGTTTTATTTATATCCATACTAATATTAGAAATGTAAAAGTGTCTCCGTCTGTTACCTCTTCACGCCCAAACCGCTGAACCGATTTTGCTGAAATTTGGTATGGATATACTTTGAGTCCCGAGAAGGACATAGAATAATTTATATCTCGGAAAAATGTACGTTTCCCGCGCGATAAACGGATATTGGCGCAACGTTCAACAGACGTCATCTCGTCATACAATATCCATACCAATCTTATTTTATATCTTTAAACGAGCAATTCTTGTATATATATATATATATATGGAATCTCGGAATCGGCTCCAACGATTTTCATGAAATTTAGTATATAGGGGGTTTTGGGGGCAATAAATCGATCTACCTAGGAATCATTTTCTCTCTTCTTCCTGACATCTATTGGCGAATAAGAATACTATTTTGTAAGCAACTAATTGTTTTAACGACCAGCAGATGGCGTTATTAAGTAACACGAAGTCAATGAGTGATTGCTATACCGAGCAAAGCTCGGTCATCCAGGTACTATTATTTAAATGCGAAAGTGTGTCTATCTTAATAGATAGACACACTTTCGCATTTAAACCTCTTCACGCCTAAACCACTAAACCGATTTTGCTGAGGTATATAAATACTTTGAGCCCCGGGAAGGGACATAGAATACTTTTTATCCCGAAAAATGTACGGCTCCCGCATGATAAACATCTAGTAATTGGTGACATACGACATGTTGTGTAAAACATCAAGGACCATAAATATATATTAAGTATTAACTATTATCATATTTACCACCATATCTCGATCATATTATAATGTATGTTATTTCACTTTCTTTATTACAAACCACTATAAACGGGGCCCTCGTAGCATATCAATCTTTCGCTACGAGGGTCACGCTTACGGTGGTGATGTATTTAAAAATGCATAGAAATATGAAACAATACGAATATAGCTTTATAAAGACAGTAAAGATTTTCCTTTGGCTTTTGAGATAACATTTTCGAACTGCTTTGATATTTTAAACAATGAATATTTCACGATTTTGCAATTTGTTTTTGTATCTATTGCTCTTTGTTGGATTGAAAGCTGTAGACAAAAGTTTACCATGACCACAGATATAGATCAAGATAGATACCGCATATCGCCCCATTTGTATGAAAACGAGCGTGCCACTTTTTAATAGCTACTGTGTCGTACCGATTATAAGAAAAGTGCCCATCTATTCATATATATATATATATAGAGCCCAACGTTTCTATTTGAATTTCTACAGCTCAATACGGAACTTTTAGGCATTTAGATATTTTTAAAATTCCTATTCCTATTCGATAACAGACTAAAGAACAGACCTTCGAAAGAAGAGCATTGTTCGTCGTTTGGGAGCGTGATATGGCTCCTACACATGCGGTATCTATCATGATCTATGTCTGTGACCATGACAAAACGAAAGTTAAATAAAGCTTAATTACTTAACGTGAAATGTGGGAATATTGTGCAATGAATTAAAAATGATGAATGTGAATGTAAATTAAACGAATGATGATTGCCGAATGACGAATAATGATAATAATTAATTGATTATACTATCCGAAAAATACTTTTTTTAATAGATTGCTGTTTTCTGGGTCTTCTTTTACAATTATTGTTGTTTGGAAGATACATTTTTGAAATTATCATTTATTGAGTAACCCGCTGACGAGTGTTTTACAGAAGAAAATTACGTAAAAAAAATTGAATTTTGCCCCTATCCATACTAATATTATAAATGCAGAAGTGTTGTGTCTGTCTGTCAATATAATAAATTTGACGGCGCTGCGGAAATAGTTTTACTTCAAATATGATTTTTGGTAGATTAATATTGTAATTGGTAATTTCCAAACGAAATAGAGTTATCGCTCTGACGTAACGCTAAACACTGAATAGGCGGCCAATTAAAAAGATACTGGCCGAATTTGGCAAAACTATCAAGTTCTATGATTTATTGTCTGTGGATAAAAAAGAAGGAGAAGGAGAAAAAGGTTCGGACATGATTCCGGTGACTTGTGAAAAACGCGGTCGCAATTCAAGTGTTTAGCGGACGCCATAGTTTCAATTGGAAATTATTACGGCTAATTGTCGTTGTTTCATAATCTCTATTAGTAGAAACTCAATAACAATTATAGTAGAGAGATTATAAGGTGGTATCTTTTCGTACTGATTTCTCCTCGCCCGTTTTCCCACGCCACTGTCTTGAAGCAGAACTTTACGATGAAGACCTATCCTGATATTAACAGCCTAGTCCCTTTAAATTTATTATGCATTTATTAAGATAAAATAATTATTGGTGAAATTTTATGTTATTTTATTAAAATAAAACAATTAAATCATGATAATCCTTCTGTAATCTGTCTCTTCACGACCAAACCGCTAAACCGATTTTTCTGAAATTTGGTATGGGGATATTTTGTATCCTGGGAAAATGTACGATTCCCGTGCACTAAAAGATGGAGTTGCGAGCTTTATCTAATAATGTAATATTTTGTATGCTGTATTCATATGCGGCTCTATAAACTTTCAGTTACGAACTTCTAACTTGTCTAGCACATACTTTAAGAACTTTCTCAGGGACGTGTCTCCTTGTTATTAATTGTCGTTGGCAATTTTGTTTATTCAGAATACTTCAGGCTTCATTCTATTAAAGTACAAGAAAGTTACAATCTATCCATTGTTATTAAATGGAATGAATACTTAAAACAATTATTAAGAGGAAGAAGCCTTCTAGAGACGTGATTATAAAATTACACTGGAGGCTTTTTAGGGTTCCGTAGCCAAATGGCAAAAAACGGAACTCTTATAGATTCGTCGTGTCTGTCTGTCAGTCTGTCCGTACGTATATCACAGTCAACTTGGTAAGTAGATGTAACTTGTGAACCGCATTAAGATTTTGATACTATTTAGATTTTGATATAAATGGAAAAAATATTAAAAATTTTAGGGGTCCCCATAGGTACAACTGAAACAAAACATTTTTTTTTCATCTAAGCTATGCGTGTGGGGTACCTATAGATAGGTCTTGAAAAATCATATTAAGGTTTCTAATATAAATTTTTTTCTAACCTATAAAAACTACCAACGAAAATTGGTTTTAACGAAATCTAGCAAGTAGTTATTTTAAACGTCATAAACGGTAAACCTTAAACCAACAAAAAAATTTTTTTTTCATCTAACCTATTCGTGTGGGGTATCTATGGATAGGTCTTTAAAAATCATATTGAAGTTTTTAATATATTTTTTTTACAACTTGAAGAGTTTGCGAGAGAGACTCTTCCAAAGTGGTAAAATGTGTGTCCCCTCTAACTTCTAAAGTAGGGGTATGATAAGTCTAAAAATATACATGATATACATTACTATATAAAAACTACCAACGAAAATTGGTTTGAACGAGATATATCTAGTGGTTTTTTATACGTCTTAAATAGTAAACCTTAAATTAACTTTCATTAAATCAACTGAAACATAAAAATAAATCAAAAATCTTTTAATTTCATAAAAAATAAACCTTATTGTTGCTGCGGAACCCTTCATGGGCGAGTCCAACTCGCACTTGGCCGGTTATTTTTAGGCCTTTGCGTAGCGTTTTTAGAATTTAGGCAAATGGGTTTTTGAAAGTAATCAACTAAATCCACGCGATGCATGCAAGATCAAACAGAATATTATAATGCCTCAAAATATCTCAAATCGAAAGTTTATACTATATTCACGACCGCAGTCATATACATTTTTAAAGATCTTACTTCAATTTAATCAAGAGTTTGACAGAAAATGTATGGAGATTATTTCAAAATATTCATTTAATTACAGTTAGGTAATTAATATTCGGCTCTGAGTGCGGCGGTTAGCCTACCAGGAGTCCTGAATAATATTGATAGTCCTTAATAGCACCTCGGAACTCAGTTCTCATATTCATGAGGTCCGAACAGCTTAGTGAGCTGATTTGAATAAATTACAAAACATTAAAGGCTTGAGAGTGCGCCTTGTGGTATGCCCGATGTTTGGACATGCACCAACTTTGCCGCAAAACCTCTGTAACCAAATTAGATGGCCAAATAGTATGGACAAGAGAGAATATATTATAAATATGTATTTCTAGCCAAAACATAGAATGAATTAATGAAAATTTATATTTTCACTGGCGGACTGACCTTTTTGCCAGTCGTTATATTTGCAAATACATTGATTTCCTGAAAATCTCACAGTACCACATCCTGTACTGGGCAACTTCCGATTTTAAGTTATAAGTAACAAACAAACAAAAAAAAGTTTGTTTGTTTGTTTGAACGCGCTAATCTCAGGAACTACTGGTCCGATTTAAAAAATTCTTTCAGTTTTAGATAGCCCATTCATCGAGTAAGGCTATAGGCTATATTTTATTACGCTAAAACTAATAGGAGCTAAGAAATAGAGGTAAATTGTGGAAAAGACGGGGGAAATTATTTGAAATGGCTTATCTGACGAACTATTGGAGACATTTTTCTGTTATTTGGCACAGATAAGAAGTAGACCGAGTGAAGGATCATAGGATATTTTTTGTGGACTAATTTGTCTGTAATATATCTAATTTACGCTGGCGAAGCCGCGCGGAATGTCTAGTCTGTTAATAATTTTTACCATCAAAATTATCAAGTTTAATCCTAAAAGCACGGGCTTGTATCCTACAAGTGTTCTATGGTTAATCCAGCTCTGCTAACGTATTTGCAATGCATACAATGCGAATTAATGTTCAACCATAATTAAATTGTTTGATCCAAGATTCCATTCTTTTTGGCACATCATATTCAAGACGATACTAGTATTGACCATTACATCAGTACCTACAAAACCTTAAACCTCGCAGACCTTACAACAGAGTACTTATCCGATCAAAATATTCTCATAAAAAAGTTTATCCCACAAAGCTTTAAAACGAAAAACCGGCTTAATTAATTCAAGGCTTTCGCGGCGCTCGGTGAAACCATTCGTCAATAGAAAAGATTTTAGAGTCGTACTTTCAAATTGAATTTTTAATAAATCAAAGCTTTCACCCGTTTCTTCTTACCTTTGAAATGTTCTCGCTTAATTTTTATGCTAAATTGATAAAGGATAGCAGTTCATGATATGAATACAAAGCCGAACGAAGCTCGTATATTGTACGGGTTAATCTTATATCTTTAAACGAGCAATTCTTGTATAATATATATAATTGGAATTTCGAAATCGGCTCCAACGATTTTCATGAAATCTATATATATAAAACTCAAAGGTGACTGACTGATTGACATAGTGATCTATCAACGCAGAACCCAAACCACTGGACGGATTGGGCTGAAATTTGGCATGCAGGTAGATGTTATGACGTAGGCATCCGCTAAGAAAGGATTTCGATAAATTCCAACCCCAAGGGGTTCAAATAGGGGATGAAAGTTTGTATATAATAATACGAGCGCATATAACGCGAGCGAAGCCGCGGGCAAAAGCTCGTTTAGTATATAGGGGGTTTCGGGGGCGATAAATCGATCTAGATAGGAATCATTTTTAGAAAATGTCATTTTATTCGTGTTTTATCGAATACCAAGCAAATCTTGGTCAAATAGCTAGTTGGTAATTAAATACAACTTCATGTATTATGGCATTTTAGACAGTAAACCACGTGCGCGAGCTCTCAGAACTCGGAGATAAAGACCGGATGGCCCCTTCTAAAAGTATTTTATACTAAGATTGGGTTGCACCAGAGGCGTGGTTAAAGTTAAAGTTATGGTCAAAGTTATGGTTATAGTTAAGGCTAATTTAACTTTAACCTTAACTTTGACCACAGAATTTGACAGAAGACGTTGCTGGTCCGACAAGGGCAACGTGGGCGAGGGCGTTGCCAGTAAAAGAGAACTGTCAAAAATGGCGCTTTTGTATGATGACAGCGTTAGTTCCCTTTTTCGCCACGTGCATTCAAAGCCTTGTCGAGCTCTATGGTTATGGTTAAATATGGCGTCTTGATGGCATCCATTTTAAACTTTAACCAAAGATTTGACATTTTGCATTGTAGTTAAAGTTATTGTTAAACTTACAGTTATAGTTAAAGTAAGTTGGTGCAACCCACCCTAAATGACGCCCGCGATTCCGTTGCGCCAAAATTCGTTTATTACACGGGTACCGTACTTATTACGGGATAAAAAGTATCCTATGTCCTTTCCCGGGACTCAAAGTATCGCCATACCAAATTTAAAATAAATTGGTTCAGCGGTTTGGGCGTGAAAAGGTTTTAAACAAACGGACTTCGTATTTAATATATTAGTAGGATTATGTCAATTCGAATGTGTGCAGTATTTTTTATGAATGTGTTAATTTTCGAACTCATAATTATAATATGCCGCTGAACCAATTAACATTGAATTTGGTTTAGAGATACCTTAATGAAATCCATACTAATATACTAATATTATTATAAATGCGAAAGTGTGTCTGTCAGTGTGTCTGTTACCTCTTCACGCCTAAACCGCTGAACCGATTTTGCTGAAATTTGGCATGGAGACACTTTCAGCAGGATCTGTAGTTGCAGCAAGGTTTTTGATATTACTTCATAGATCACGTGTAAAGGATACTTATATACTGATTTTTGTACGTAGTATGAAGAACCAGTCTTAAGAGCGCAGCTGACCTTAACTTGACTACATACTTTAACCTAGATCTCAAAATCTGTAAGATCTAGAAAACTGATTTTTTGACACAAGTAACTTCAGTTCATGAAGATTAAATTCTCAAGACGAAAACACGATTACTGAAAAAATGCTCCATAGTTTCTTTTTTACAATAAACCTTGTTTTAGACACATTTTTGCTTGGATCTTCGAAGTTTGCTGTCTTTTCTTTAATATTTTTTAATATCTAAAAAGGTAGATATCGATAAAACCTAAATTTGCTCAAAATACTTTTTTTATAATCATTATAGTTCGTCTTTTATTCAAGTTAAACTAACTTGGCGATGATTCCGCGCCGTCCTTTTTCACCTGGCATATGAAAGACGGGCGTGAGTGTGAAGAGAGAAGGACGATGTTTGATTTTTAGAGTCAGAAGAGCTCTTAAGGCGGGCAACATTTTAGCAAATAATTAAAAAGTCATCAAACTCAAGGCAATCGCTTGTCTGATAAGGCGCGTGTTACGTGACGGTGTAATACACTCAGCTGATATATCTCATCGCTCATCAATCATCGTTGTGGAGCGTGACTCGACATCATAATACCCTTAGACAACGTACATTCGATTTTTTTACAGTGAACTTTGAAAACAAGAGGTCGCGCTCGGGAGTGCCGGCAGAAATGGAAGCGAAAAAGCAGAGCTAACATTTTCGCAGCGCGTAATAAGAGAATGGGATTATTATTAATTACTTCCTTTCCTTCGCGTACTCCGTCCTCCGTCTTGCGAATTTTTGATCAGGCAGGTTACATGTCCTGAATTTAGCATTATAATTACCTATCCCAAGATAGTGCACAACGCCACTATAATTATCACTTTAAAAATGTATGACTACATGGCGCTTGCATTGCCTTAAGGCTCAATCAAATCGTAAGTCGGCACAATCCTGTACGTTTTTTTGCAGTATACGTCTTAAGGAATAAATAGTGGCGCATACAATGTATATAGAACCACATCGAAAATTTTGAAAATCGGTTCACAAACGGCGGAGTAATCGTTGAACATACATAAAAAAAAATATCCACAGCCGAACGTATAACCTCCTCGTTTTTTGGAAGTCAGTTAAAAAAAGACAATGTACCTAACCGATATGTGCGTCCCCTTATTGAAAGTTGGTTAAAAACTGAAATACGACTGTTCTAGACTCTGGAGACACAAAGTATTTTCAGTGGTTTAAGCGTGAAGGAGTAAATAAACCAGACGTAAAGACAGATATATTTTCTGTCAATCAATTTCTTTGATGGTACATAATGATATTACTAAACGTGTATAAGTTAACCGGTTATTATAAACATACTAATATGTATTAGGACCGCTACACTCCGAGCTCGCAAGTAAGCACAATTACTATATTTCATTTGATTAATACACAAAACTGCAAATTCGCATCGCATCGAAATATCATTTTAGTATGAGTTTTGTTGCAGATTTTTGATGCGAATTCGCAGTCTTGTGTGGAAGGCCTAAACGGTCACGGTAAACATCTTATAATTGTTGCCTCGCACATCTCTATACAATACATCTAATAATCCACACGGCAGGTAAAGTTTATATATAATATTCATTTATTAATTAACACAAAATTTATCTTTATTAAGTAGTTTCAAATTTACGGGCAAGTTCAAAACTTTGCGACCGCTAGTATTTCATGTAATTACCATCAGTGGCAGTTATAATTATAATTAAAGTTGTGAAGTTTTCGTCTCCTATCCGTAATTGAATGTTGGTAAACTATTTCAGGAGCTATGTCTCTGTAGAAAGGTTCATAAGTTCATAACAAACAAACTATGCTCTTCGTTTGATTAAAATTGTTTTAATAATGTTTATTATATTTGATATTAAGCATTTCTGTTCTAACCCACAAAAATGTTAAATTTTGAATGCTTGTTCTAAATCCTCTAAAGAACACAACTGCATTTTTAACTCAATACGTAATTTTTTGTAGGTTAGTACACGAATGCTTAACAGCGTCTATTTATTACTGTGAACTATTTTATAATGATAATGGCCTAAAGGATCCCACCATAGAAGGACCTTCACCGAGCTGGTAGACGGATGAAAAGTATTTTATATTCAATTACGTATGTCAACAAAGGGCGTTGGGTAACTTTGTATCATAGACATAATCTTTGTATCATAGACATAATATATACTGTCGTAGTTTAATGTGATATCACTCTCTTTTCTGGCTCTTTACATAGACAGCTTTTTACCCCAATAATAAAGAAAAACATAGTGTTCCATGTCACACCCATAAACCTGATATATTAAGTCTATGGTCACACCATAATTATCAACATTGTACAGGCTAAAAAGCTACGTAAATAAGTATATATTTAAGTATCTGAACTGTTTAAATATTAACGTCTCCTTCGGATCAATTCGGATTAGAAAAAATGGTTAGACAAGAATATTTTCAACTTTATTTCATCTTCGGATCAGAGATCAAAGTTTGCATCTGTTTCCTTTCAATGAACTTAAGTTTAAAATTAATTATGAAATTCTTTCGCAAGTTGATTAATAATGCTAACAATGTTGAGCAACATCAGAAGTTGCCCGTTGTCATTGATGTATCCACCCCTGGGCCAAGGAAGGCTTCCAAAATTAATGGCTTGCCTGTACAGAGAGAATTACGATACATAATAAATACCGCCCCTCAGTCTGCCTGGTCACTGCCTTTTGTTCTACGGAAAAGCTAAAGCTAAATCGAATCGGTTTGTAAAAGGCGAAGAATGTGTGAGTGATGTTTGATACTTTTCACGCAGAAACTACCAAATGGGTTTTAAGCTGGGTAGTCCTTTTAGCTCTATCTTTATACATAGACTCTTTTTTTCGAAAAAAGTAAAGCAGTTCCGTGGAATAAGCTCTGTAAATATTATGTACAGGGCTTGGCCGCGGTTTTAGAAACATTGTAATTTAATACATCTTTATCTTTTTTGTCTGTTGCAGGTTTAAGCGAATTAAGCATATATCATGTGTAAGTCCCGTTGTTAATCTTTTTTTTCTTAATTCATTAAATTTTGTGCTTCTGACTGTACAGCAAATGCAGTAGCATCAGAAATTGAATAGAATGATGTGCGTATGACAATCTCGAGTGATAAATGTGTTTGTTACCATTTAATTGACCACTCAGACCTCTAATGTTTGATACTATTGTGGCTGTGATGTGACTGCCGTTTACAATTAGCTGTTTCGCGCCCGTACATTATAGTTTAGTATGAGCTTTGTAGCACTAAAGGTACCGTTCCGATGAACGCGGCAAGCGATCGCAAACGACAAAATTAAAATAAAATGCCACTAATTGTTAAGGTTATTTATATTGTTATAAGTTTAATTTTGCTCTATGCCACTACAAAGCAGCAAGTGTCATTAGACCAATTTCGGAAAGAAAACAAAACCACAAGGGTGCCTTTCCAATAATGCATGTTGCAAAGAATGTGTGTTTCAGAACCAAGAAAAATAAGGTCAGGCAAAGCAGCGATTTTATTGATTCCCAATTGTTTTTAAAAAATTTTAAATGTTAAAAATCTTTGGGAACTTTATAAGTGCAGATTGCCTGACATTGCAGGAACCACTGTAAAAATATGGACCAGGAAGCAAGCTGGCGATCGCCTGATGGTTAATGATCGCCGTCTTTATACAAGATGTAACAAAACAAAATTTAATTACTTAAGGGTGTATAATATGTGTCCCTTATATAGAGTTCACTGTATATAAGGGATACAAAGTATCTGAGCTTGAAAGAGCTATTTTTTCAGCAAATTCACAATGTTGGAGCAGCTCAGTTTAGCTAGGCTCCGGGGGAAACGCAGCCTTAGTCAACACATTCGTGCCTAAACATTTCTCTCCCACATGGTACTTATATATTATAACGGTTCATAAATCACATAATGTTTCGGCTTCGCAATTTTATGACATTTTATATATTTTCATATTTTACAGTACTTTCGCTCGATAGCGCCGTAAAAATTTTCATTAAACACGCATGTTTGGAGCGTCGTAAAAGTAGAGTAAAAGTGATGGCCTCATGTTGAGCCTGGCCCCTTTGGACCCTACATTAGTATAGATTTTACCTGGAATATTAGGTTTATAGTCTTATCTATAAAACATTAAAACTAGAGCTACTTATGAGGATGTATTTTTGGAACGAAGTTCCTTATCGCGCGTTCGGCGTAAATCTGAAGGCTAGACAGAACGATATTTGACCTTGATTTGACCTCGACCCTTTTTTTTTAGTACCTGCATGTTAGGGGCAGAGGGCGTTGATAGTAAGTATTCCTGTGCGTCAACTA
The DNA here is from genome assembly GCF_905147365.1 of Aricia agestis. Taxonomy (NCBI): domain Eukaryota; kingdom Metazoa; phylum Arthropoda; class Insecta; order Lepidoptera; family Lycaenidae; genus Aricia; species Aricia agestis. Next base: position 6,392,790 of record NC_056409.1, on the reverse strand, counting down.
AATGGCGTTTTTTTAATAAGCAGCGACGCGTTGTTAGTATTCAGCTGGGCGTCAATAGATGGCGTTTTTTGTTTAATAATTTCTTTGAGTGTATAATGTTATGTATACAGGTTTTTTGAACATAAGAAAAAACTTCGTTCCATTCGGGTGCCCCTTGACACCTCTCAAGTTTTTATTTTATTTTTGAGGTCCACGTTGGCCCAACACTGACCAACATAGGCGATCACAAACCTGTAGATATGTATTATCGTCGCCCATGATTGGTGTCGATTGAACATGCTGATAGCTTCACAATCGTTGGCGACTCACATAATATTATCATAATATGTTTTTCAAATTTATGTGCCAAAAGAATAACACAACAATAGAAAGCATATTAATAATATAATAATATTCTTAATGATGTAGAAACTACTTGCTTCCTCCTTCATCTAGTTATACCTAACATACGAAAATCCAGACATTTCCAAGGAAATTGTAACAATCTTGCAACTGCTAATGACTTTGTAATTGCAATTACTTCTCGTTTGTACCAAAAGCGTATCGCTAAAGGGGAATAATGGCTTAATACCCGCTACCGCAGCCCCTCGGTACAGTCGCGTTAATAGTGCTGTGAATAACGCATAAAGTACATTCACAAACAGTCCGCGCGGCATTTGGTGCAGATTTATGCAATAACTTCAAAGAACACGCCCGTTTGAAATTCGAAAATGACTTCCAAAATATTCCGGTATAAATGGTATAATCGAGCGAAAAATGGCGATATTTATGTACGTTTTATAATATTATGAACATGATCGTAATGGGTTTTAACTGCAAATAATATTTAGCGTTAAAAAGGAACCAAGAAAATTACCACTTTTGACTTAGAGCTATGTTTACTGGACTTTTCAAATAATTCGTGTTTTTGTATGACTATAAGGCCTTTTTGGATGGCTTTTGGCACTGCTTATAATATAGTCAATGAAATATTTATTCTTTTACAATGTCCGTTTACTGTTTATACTAGATTTAATGATCATTTACATAATAATGAAAGACGATATAAAATGAAAGGGAAAATTGGCAAATTTTCAAACAAGAGCTCAAAAATATATTCACACAATGAGATAATAAGGTCTTCCTGAAAATACGAACGAGGAAGCTCATTATAGTAATTAGCTTTTAACAACTGAACGGAATACAAAAGGAACAACAACATAATGCTGCTTTCAAATTCTATGGCGGTTCGCATTTTTGGATTTCCTACATCTGCATCGCGAGGTAATAGTGAGCATTACTTTAAAGAAGCACTATGACTTCTCTAAAGTATAGATGTTTTTTAAATATCAGAAAATGCTAAAGAATATAGTTTCTTGTCGTTTTTCTGAAAAACTGCCATAAGGATTATTACCACAATAATCTTTAAGGCAGTTTTTTTATATTTATTAGGGGGAATTATAAAACGAGCGAATTAAAAAATGTATTTTTCAAAGTGGTTTTTGTATTCGAAAATAATAAATGTACCCCCATTTTAAACCTTTTTGCTAACACGGAACACCGATGACAAACATAGTGGGAATTAATTTTATCCATGAATATCACGTCACATTTTGACAACTTTTGTTTATCAAATCCAAATTTTTACTGTTTATGAATTTCATAAAAATCATGATTACATTACGAAAAATAAATAAAAGTTTCTACATACCAATCAGGTACGCTAAATCAAAATCTGAACCACAAACAAAAACTGAGCGCAGAGTTTTTAAGATATACAGGTATGGGGGTATACTGACTAATGAGAAACCTAAAGTCGTGAGCTACGAGCTAGACGTGAGTACTTGCGGGAACATGGTCTTGGATGCACTAATCAAGATCAAAGACATGGACCCAACGTTGACGTTTCGGCGGTCCTGCAGAGAGGGCATATGTGGCTCCTGCGCCATCAACCTGCAGGGCAGCAACTGCCTCGCCTGCACCACCCTCATACCGAAGGCCAAAACCATCACCATTCTGCCAATCCCTCACATGTACGTGATCAAAGATCTGGTAGTCGACATGACGCACTTCTTCAACGCTTACAACAGCATTCGGCCGTACTTGGTGCGAAACGATCAGGGCGCGCTGGGCAAGTTTCAGTATGCGCAGACGCCGGAGGAGAGCGCCAAGTTGGATGGGCTCTACGAGTGTATCCTCTGCGCCTGCTGCGCCACCTCCTGCCCAAGCTACTGGTGGAACGGCCGAAGGTTTTTGGGACCGGCGACGCTGCTGCACGCCTATAGATGGGTCATTGACTCCCGGGATGAGGATACGCAGCGTAGACTCTACGAGCTGAGGGACGATTTCAAGGCGTTTCGCTGCCACTCCATCTTTAACTGCACGCTCGCCTGCCCTAAGGGCCTCCACCCAGGGCTAGCGATCGCCAAGCTCAAGAGGCTCATAGCAGGCCTCGACAAGAAACCGGAACCCAAAATGGATACGTCCAAGTTTGGTCCGCAGTCATGTGATCCGAAAAAGAAATGCTCGTGCTGCAGCTCCCCCTAGTATTTTGTGTTGTTAAACAGTGTTTTGTTAGCATAACTTATAAATTGTATTTTAAAAAATAAATATTTTTAAATCCATTACAGCAATCTGCTAAACTTTAAATTTAAATAATTGTACTTACAAGTTACAACCGATCCAAAATATCTGTAGTTTCGTGGTTATAACAAGCCTGCGTTATAATGACGTAATCAAATTGGGTCTAAGTTAGTTTTTTTATTATTCGTAGGTCTAAGTACAGATATTTACACCGGGTTAACATACTATACAGCCCACTTTAAAATACAAACTATTAAGTATGTATATTAAGTTAAGTAATTACTTCACCCTGGACCTAGATTAAGCACTTAATATTAACTAGCACGTTCGGAGCTTATGGAAATGATGCTACATTTTCAGTTAAAATAATAATCTTGTACACTATGCTCTTAATCAAAGCAAGCTAAGCTCAACGTTAACCAGCTCTTTCTTGAAAAGTTATTATTAATAACTAAGTATTTATACGACAACCTAAATAACGATGTACATAATCCTCGTAATCTTATATATAAAATTCTCGTGTCAGAATGTTAGGCCGCGTACTCCTCCGAAACGGCTTTACCGATTTTAACCAAATTTTATATGCATATTCAGTGGGTCTAAGAATCGGCTACTGGGTACTTTTTATATTGATAAGTGCATTTGTGTTTGTGCGTACTTATTTAGTCACTTCAATAAAATAATACGGGCGAAATACTTTATATGGCAAAGAAACGTTTTCCGGGACAGTTAGTTTCATATAAAATTCGCAATATTTCCACGTAAGACGGCAGCACTAGCACAGACGGAAAACAAAAAGTTTTGTTTGACGTTTGACAACGTGTCTGTCAACATGTCGGATTTTGATCGGATTATTTACTCTATGTGCTAGTAGCGCCCTCTGCTTCGACCTTTGCGCAATATTCGCTATTTAGAAAATATTGGGTAAAATTGTATACGAAATATTTGCTCTAATATTTAGTCCCAAGCGCGGAGTAAACACACAAAGCCGACCTTTTCGTACCGCCTTACTCAGCAATTTTAGTCATGACTCATGACTCATGAGTCACAGTTTCTTATAACTGCCTACCCCTAATTTTAGTATAAGTAAAAATAATCTCTTTTTACGCAGAATATCTAGCATACTTTTATTTCTTTATAATAAGATTACTTGTTTCGAATACTATTAATTACTTACTGAATATTTTGATTGTATTGAGTGTGTGTGGAAAAACAATAAAAATTAACTCTGAATACTAATATTATAAATGCACTGTTTGTCTCTGTTATCTTCTCGCGCTAAAACAGTTGAATCATGATTAAAAGAAAATTTATTGAGATATGTTTGGGAAAAAGCATTCGAGAGTTGAATCTTATTCCTGAAAATTTTACATTTTATTAACCGACTTCAAAAAAGGAGGTTATCAATTCGACGCGTATATATGTAATATTCCCAGAACTGCCCAATTTTCGTATATGTTAGTCTATATCAGCATCTGAGCAAATGTGCCAAATTTCAAAATTGTATGTATGTATGTTTTTATGTTTGTGTTCGCATATCTCTGGATTCTGTAACTCTATGTCCGATTTAAGTAATTCTTTTTTTTTTTTTGTTGAACTAGGTACTATTCAACTTAGGGAATGGTGCAAGTTTAATCAAAATCGGTGCAGTAGTTTTTGAGAAACGGAATTTTAATTCTCAATTACGTACAATTTTGAAGTCGGTTTTATCTTTTTGAAATACTATTATTTATGTGTATTTGGTCGAATTCCAGGAGTTTAAAACAAATGTAACCACAGAATATGATCAATAAAGGTTCAGTAAGCACACTGACAGGCGGGTCAGTATCAGTGAGTTATGGCGGAGTTATCTGACCCCTATAAATCCGACCATCGCGGGACCGACGAGAACGCAACGATATTTAGTCGCGAACCAAAATATTCGACACAGACATTTATACGTGGGAGAGTCAGAGAGCCATGCTTCGGCACGAATGGGCCGGCTCGACCGGAGAAACACCACGTTCTCACAGAAAACCGGCGTGAAACAGCTCTTGCGCTGTGTTTCGCCGAGTGAGTGAGTTTACCTGAGGCCCAATCCCCTACCCTATTCCCTTCCCTACCCTCCCCTATTCACTTCCCATCCCTACCCTCCCCTATTACCCTATTCCCTCTTAAAAGGCCGGCAACGCACCTGCAGCTCTTCTGATGCTGCGAGTGTCCATGGGCGACGGAAGTTGCTTTCCATCAGGTGACCCGTTTGCTCGTTTGCCCCCTTATTTCATAAAAAAAAAGATTTTATTAAATCTCCCCACAAGCGAGCCTTGCTAAATTTTTTACCGTCCCTTTGATGGATTTTTGATTGAAAATAGATTTTCATTTTACCAAGTATAGCTCGGGAAACTTTTGTATTTGTAGCGAGCTTCCTAAAACAATTTGCGTATATGTGCGGAGATACTAAAATGAAAATGAAAATGCTATTCCGTTTTTATTATTATAAATATAAAAGCTTAGGTTTTTGTTTTAGATTTTTACTGACTAGGTATATGTCGTTTCTAGTACACACCTGTGTCTCGAGACTCGGGCCTTTTTTAATGTTGTATACGAATGTATAATTATGCCTTATTATGCAAACGAAGGAACCCCGAGATAAAAAACTTTTAACGGAATTAAAAGTTGTGTAGTTAAAAGTTGCCTACTATACTTTTACAGGTTTTTTTCTCTCCTCAGTACTCATATACAAATATTATGTTTATATTATTTAAAAAAAATAAAGCTTGCTTTTATAATATTATGATTAACGTGGCGCAAGACCAGACCCAGGAATTAAGCTCTTCGAATGTCCAAACTATCTCTATTTCACAGTCCACTGATTAGAATTCATATACGCATCCACATAGTAATTGTATGCATAATATGCAATATGCAATGCATATCGACATATTATGGTTATAATTGTATGCTTATACCGATACACAGGTCTATTATAGTTCAATCATCCAAGTGCTGACTAATCAGAATGGGACATCTCATTGAATTGCATAATATTATCAGAGTAGACAAAACTAAGTCTATTGTAATATTACTATTTAATCAGACCACAATATGAATAAGACACAGTAAGGACACTTGGTGGCTTTGTTAACAAATTCGTACAACAAAGACTGCGCGCGCGCCGTGCATGCATCATTTTCATCAATATTTTGCTTCTTCAAGTTATCTAATGTACCTCAATGCATACGCCCAATTTAGACGTTCCTTTCTGAAGATGTTCTATCATATACTATAAATATATGTTTAAAACATTTGGCTGGCCCGGCTGCTCCTAGAAGGTATCAGGAAGGTTCTCCACCTTAAAAACACCATGCAAAAATTTTCCTGTCTTTACTTTTATCGGTAAATAAAATTAAAACCAGCTCGGAGTTGGGTCCGGAGTTTCAAAGGTCACAGGTTAGACACGTGTATCATGCCTTTAACTGTCAAATTAAATAGTTCCCGCTAAATCTAGACCTGTTATTAATAATTTGGGAAATTCTAATAGTCCCTTTTACTGGGCAAGCCACAGATTTCGATACAATAGAACTCTATTTGTGTTACATTTTACTTGTTTACGTTTAGCGACTTAACTATAAACTCAACTCAAACTCAAACTCAAAAATTTTTATTCAGAATAAATTTTTTCAAATATTCTCTGAACGTCGGGGCTACACAGATGCCTACCACCGGTTCGGGAACTAACCCGGCGAGAAGAACCGGCGCAAGAAACTCGCACGGGGCCATCTTTTTCTAAAAAGATGGAAAATTACAAAAAATATATTATTATAAAATAACAGTGTCATTATGACTAAATAAAATACAACGAATGTACAATTATTATACATATTATAATGAAACAGCTCTGCAGGGGGCGACCTTATTCCCATGGTGTACTATCATTCATGAAATCAGTAACTTTATAGTACGCTTTGGTACACAAACGTTCTTTAACAACTTTTTTAAATCTATTAATTGAGAGATTTTGAACGCTTTCTGGGATCTTATTATAAAGGCGTATACATTGACCTTTAAAAGAATTTTTGACTTTAGTAAGTCTAGTCACCGGAATTTCAAGCTTATGTTTATTACGAGTATTTCTCCCATGGGTATCACATTTTTTCGTGAATTGATATATATTCTTTTTAACATATAATACATTTGATAGGACATATTGAGAAGCAACAGTTAAGATTCCAGTTTCCTTAAATTTTTCTCTAAGTGAAGTATTACGGGCCAACTTGTAGATTGCCCGCACAGCTCGCTTCTGCAGCACAAAAATTGTATTTATATCTGCAGCATTGCCCCACAGCAAAATGCCGTAGGACATAATACTATGAAAGTAACTAAAATACACTAGACGTGCTGTTGTTTCATCTGAAAATTGTCTAATCTTACTTACTGCATATGCTGCTGAACTGAGTCTGTCGGCCAACCCAGCAATATGAGGGCCCCACTGAAGCTTGGAGTCTAGTGTAATACCTAAAAATACAGCTGTATCCACTAGCTCCATAACATCACCATTTAAAAGCACATTGGTTTCCGTTTGCCTTACATTGGGCAATTTGAATTTAATACATTTTGTTTTTTTACTATTAAGTAAAAGATTATTAACACTAAACCAATGTACAATCTTTGAGAGAGCATTATTTACTTCGTCATAACACGCATTAAGCCGTTTGATATTGAATGTAAGAGATGTATCATCAGCAAATAATACTATCCCATGTTTATCTTTAATTAAGAATGGCAGGTCATTTATATAAATAAGAAACAGGAAGGGTCCTAATATAGACCCCTGTGGGACCCCCATTTCAATTTTTGCACCAGCAGATTTTTTACCATTTATCTCAACCCTCTGAGTTCTATTTGACAAGTACGATTTTAGGAGGGCGAGTGCTGTGCCTTTTATGCCATAGTGACAGAGTTTCCTGACCAATGTTTTGTGTTGCACGCAATCAAAGGCCTTTGAGAGATCGCAAAAAACTCCTAGAGCATCCTGCGACGTCTCCCAGGCATTAAAAATACTACTGATCAATTCAACGCCTGCGTCTGTAGTAGATCGTCCCTTTGTAAATCCAAATTGTTTATTATGTAAAATATTATTTATATTAAAGTGCGTTAGTAATTGATTCAGTATTATCTTTTCATAAATTTTACTCAATGTCGGTAAAATAGATATAGGTCGGAAATTAGACGGGTCCAACTTACTACCAGATTTAAAAAGAGGTAAAACTTTACTGTGTTTCATTAAATCAGGAAATACGCCACTTTTTATACAATCATTAAATATAGTCGCTAAGTAGGGCGCGATAACATCGGTTATAGATTTAATAACTTTCATTGATAGGCCCCACAAATCAGTAGTGTTCTTAATATTTAGTAAATTGAAAGTTTTTAAAATGTCTTCAGGACCTACTTCTTTAAATCTAAAGTCGATATCACATTCATTTACATTTTCTTTAAGTAACAATATAGCATCATCAGGAGAGTCCTTTAGGTTACTTGTAATTGAAACTGGAATGTCAGCGAAAAATTTCTCAAAAGCAGTCGCAACATCATTGTCGGAAGTTATATTTTTGTTATCTATATTTAATTTAAAATCTGAGTTGTGACTGGCGACTCTTCCAGTTTCACTTGCTATTATTTGCCACGTTGTCTTTACTTTATTTTTTGAATTCTTAATTTTATTTCTAATGTGAATAGATTTGGCAGCCCTGCAGACTTGTTTAAATATTTTTGAATATAATCTTACATAGTTTATAAAGTGTTCACTTTGATTTATAGTCCTTTCATTATAAAGGTCATACAGTTTTAATCTGCTTTTCATAATACCTGGTGTAGCCCATTCACTAAATTTACTCTTATTGTTTTTTCCAACTGTCTTAGAGGTGAAGGTAGTATCAAAATGGTTTTTAATTAATTTGAAAAGATTACCAAATGTCATATCTGGACTACTATGATATTCTAAATTTCCAATCTTAGATATAATTTCACCCCTAAACTTCTCAATACGTTTATCATTAATTGGAATACAAGTACTTTTGTTTTTACATACTTTTTTGAAATTCTTGTTCATGGGGAAAATAGCTCGTTGTCCACAGTGATCAGAGCTTAGTATGTTTAAGACTTCTTTCTTTAAGGAGTCTATATTGGTAAAAATATTATCAATGCATGTAGCAGAGTTGCCACTGATCCTTGTGGGTTCATAAAACAAATTTGTCAAATTATATGATCTTAACAAAGAAGTGAATCTAACAGTGGTTGAATTATTGTCTAAAATATTTATATTAAAATCACCACAAAGTAAAATGTGTTTGTTAGATGCACTTATTTTTGTTAATAAAATCTCCATGTCCTTTTCAAATATATCATATAATCCTAGTGGAGGCCTGTATACACATATAATAATAAAGTTTCCCACCTCTACGCAGGCTATTTCAGTTGTTCGTTCTGTAGAGAGGCTCACTAAGTCCTTACGTTCTTTATATTTTAAATTCTTGTTAATTAGTATGAGTGAACCACCTCTTATGGCTTTTTCTCTGCAGAAAGAACTTGCCAGCTGGTGCATACTATAATTTAACATTATTTCATTTTTCTTGAACCAATGTTCAGTAATACATAAAATATCTACATTATTGTTATTTAAAAATAAATCAATTTCTAGTTCCTTATTTGACATTCCTTGTATATTTTGATGCACCAGCGTAAGTGAACTAAGTTTACTATTTTGAATTAGATCTACAGTGCTAGAGACATCCTCTGTTGTCTTATAGTCTAATTTAAATTATTTTTATTTGGAACATATTCCAAGCTGTCATTAGATGTCATATCATTATGACCAAACTGCTCAACAGAAGCAGTTATCGTCCTACTAGCCAAGTTCTTGGCTGAATTTAAAAATAAAAAATTGAATAGCGTACTTGCTATAAGTCGTGTAAAGTAAAATGATAGAAAATATCTATCTAATGTCAACTTACATAATTTATAATTAAGAATATTATTAATGTCAATAATGTTTATCTTATTCTCAGTTTCATTCAATAATATACAATTATTATTAACAGCCTTATACAATTGGCTATTAAGCTTATATCTTAATTTGTTTTCCCATGGCAACCGTTTTATGTAGGGAAATGTAAATAAGATAACTTTACTTACATTTTTAAGTAAACTTAGTGATTCTATATACTTTTCCAATTGATCTTTATTGACATTTCCCCGTCTCCCTGACAATATTATTAATGTAGTATTCGGGCAGTGAGTAATGCTTAAAACTTTATTTGATATTTGTTCAAATGTAGCACCCGGCATACAGGTATTGCATACTGACTGTCCTTCGTATAACTTACTCAGTTGCATTCCGACACCACGACCCAGCTCATCGCTGTAAATATTGATTGAGCCTGGTCTTGAGGCCAATGATGCATCTAAGTTTTCTATATTAGAGGGTTTGGAATGAGTCTCCACATCCATAGTAAGATTAATGATATCCGATGAACAGTTTACTTTACATTGGCATGATGAGTTTAGTAATAAAGACTTAAGTCTTTCTTCATTATAATGGGACTCCTCAAGCAAAGTGTTCAACGCTGATATATGACTAGATATTTCCAGTTGTGCCAGTTCATATCTTTTAGTAACAGATTGGAGGGAGGCATGTAAATATGTAATTTCTGATTGGAGACTGCATACCTCTGCCTCATATGAACATATCGTACTTTCCAATTCCTTGGTACTAGCTAAATATTTGTTCCTTATTAAGATTTTGTCTTTTGCAACTTTCGTTAGTTTAATAATATTTTTCTTATTATTTATTAATAATTTTCTGGTTTTTTTAATGCATTTATTAATTTTTATATATTTTTTTAGTTTATTTTTGCTTTGAAATGTGTAGGAAGGTATGCTGTCATCACCCGTTAAATATATTATTGGTAATAAAGTATTCTTATTGTTTGTGACATCTTTCTCTATAATACTAGGATCCCTCCCAAACATTTCAATATAATATTATGACTTTTAGTCAAGACGTTAAACGTTACGGTCAACGTCTTGACGAGTTGTCATTTAGTCATTCAATTAAATGGTGTAATTCAACGAATGCGCTAGTCATTCAATCGAATGACTAGCGCATTCGTTGACTACGACATAATAATATAATATTAGTTGGTAGTATGCTTTTGTTGTGGGCCAACTTGGTCATAATTTTGTCTGTAAAAAGTTGAATTAACGTTATTTCTGAGTTCTAAAAGCTATAGTTAAAATAGGATCATGTGAAACAGTTAATGTGGAGAAAACTACAATAGGCGGGTCCACACCAAGCGAGCCGCCTCGTGCGAGGCCCACCGCGCGCGGCATGCGAGCAGCCGCGGGCAAGGCATGCCCGCCGAGGGCGAGGCGGACGGGCGTACACAGCAAGGTTGCCTTGCTCGAACAGCCCGAGCCATTGCTCACAAAGACACGATGGCACCGCACGTATGCACAGCCGTGGCAGCTTATGCTTTTATTTTGCTATACACAACTATAAAAAATAGGAGAATCTCGTCTGTATGATCCTAAGAAAGACTCCATTTTTTAGATCCTTAACAGGTATATACATTTTGCAGCTGATTTTTCTCCAGGAATCTTCCCTCATCCCTCTGTTAGTGTAATTGGGATCCCGGCATCCCAAAGCCATACATTTGCGGCGTATAAATTAAATTAGTTGTCGACTCTGATCGTTCATTTTTGACCGCGGCACAAACCAAAACATATGACGTCCACACTGCGGGAGGCAAACGACCGAGGCACCTTTGAGCATTTCAAAAAACCGACACCGCTCGGCTCGGCCGCGCGCGCGCTCGCCCGAGCGTGAGCATGCGCCCGCCTCGGCCGAGCAACGTCCACACTAGTACTGGGAATTAATGCTATTTTCTATTAATTTCATTAACATTTTTTTTTAACGGGCTTTGGCCCACCACACATTCCCACCACTGTATCTCCTGTGTCGCCAGGATCGACAGCGGTATCCAACCACGAAAACCTTTTGATATGATCTCAGGGAGCCCGAGGGACATGCTAAAGCTGTCTTGGGACCCGCAACGAAATTAATCAGAAGAAGATAGGAGGAGTAGGAAGTATACAGTATTCCCTCCCCATAAAAAGCGGGAGACAGCACAAAGTTGCAATGACCGAAAGTCAAAGAACTAAAGGGAAAGCACCACGGGAATAATTAATGTTGATTATGACTACTAAGCTAGATCTAAGTTAATGTTGGAATTTCTTGTGTTACACATGTACCTATATGATGTAGTGCTAGTGGCGCTCTCTGCTCCGACCTTTGCGTAAATTCCCTATTTTAGCTTACTTAGATAATGTAAATAGGGAATTTTAGCTTACTGTTAGGCGAGAAGCTGAATTTACATTATTTTGTGAAATGTAAATCATTTCTGAAAATAACGTTAATGCTAGTTAAAATCATAAAGTTAATATACCTAGCGGAATAGAGCAACAATCTCGAGCTGTCAAACGAAACCGAAATTGGTTTCATACTCGTATGTGTGTAAAAAATAAAAATATGTGTACGTATACACTTACACAAGCATGATTGAACATGACTTCTATGAGATTAAATTGTCAACGTGCGGCACGTGCCGACTGGACTTAAAAAAAAAATAGTGCTGCTGATAGTGACATCCCTCTTGCTCAGGCCTTTGTTTCTCTATTCCGCTAGGTATATTAACTTTATGGTTAAAATAACATTAAATATGAATAATGATTATGGTTTTATTGAATTGGGTTCATATTATCAATAATAATTAATAGAGCATGATATCACTAGTATGCACTGACACTTAAAACCGAGCTGCGCATTAAAGTAATGATTATTTAACAATCGTTTAAAACTTTAAGGTTGGGTTGCACCAGAGGCGTGGTTAAAGTTAAAGGTAAGGTTAAAGTTATGGTTGTAGTTAAATATGACATCCTATAGCTTTAACTTTAACCTTAACTTTAACTACAGAAATTCACAGATGTCTGTTGCATTTATTTTCTTATTCAAGCTACAGGTAACGGGATTGACAGTATAAAAAAATATTATCCGTAAAAATCCTCAGCAAAAATATAACACTGTGAAACATAGAAAATTTTCACTAAAAAAATTAGATTATATACGTATTCAGAGCGGTTATGGTTAAATATGATGTCCGTGGACGATATAATTAAGTTTAACCAAAGATCTGACATTTTGCACTGTAGTTAAAGTTATAGTTAAAGTTAGTTGGTGCAACCCAACCAAAGCCATTGTTAACTAAAATGCACGGTATCAGGACATGTGAGATGTCACATGACCACCCTTTAGATAATAACGTATGTAATTCTTTTATTTCGACATAGGTACTGCGCCTATTACAATCTGTGCCCCTTCAAATTCTAGGGGCTGCGACGTGCCTACTCGGTGGAAAGCTAAAAAACCATAAGGCTTCCCGCGCACACGACACGCTTCGCAGTCGCGTGGTCGCGTAGGTTTGTTCAAACCTTAATATATTCTGTATTAAACAATCTCGTCCTCGTGGCTACATCATAGCATCATCCCTTTTTAATAGCTCATAATACTCACAAAGCCGGCTGTTATCAGCTGAAAACCTCATTACGTTCTGTTTACATATTACACTAATTAAAATTTTACCATGCCATGTTTACATCTGTTCCATTATCTTCCATCATTTTGCAACTTCCTGCTCGTCCCTGTTTTTTTATTTTTTAGGGTTCCGTACCCAAAGGGTAAATACGGGACCTTATTACTGAGACTTCGATGTATGTCCGTCTGTCCGTCCGTCTGTCTGTCTGTCTCCAGGCTTTATCTCAAGAACCGCTATAGCTAGACTTCTGAAATTTTTACAGATTATGTATATCTGTTGCCGCTATAACAACGAATACTAAAAACAAAAGAAAATTAATATTTAAGGGGGCTCCCATACAACAAACGTGATTTTTTTGGCCTCTTTTGCTCGATATCAATAATAGCAACATGTAGGTACTTGATATTTTCACAAAGGCCTTCTTCAATAATTAATAATAATATTCAAATAAAATAAAAATAGGGCTCCCATACAAAAACACAATTTTCGGTCTATTTTTGCTCTATAGCGGCAAGGAACCCTTCATGCGCGAGTCCGACTTGCACTTGGCCGATTTTTTTCTCTTTACGCCCATTACGCCTAATCCTTTCGGCATAAAAGCATCGTTCTTACGTTCTCAGAATATATAATGCCTGAAATATTTTTATTCATAACATTAATCTTGAGACACGGTGAATTTGGTTGAACACTCGAGCGGTACCTACTAAATGCTCATTTGTATAAGCTCGTTATAGCCGGATCTATTTACTTATGGAGGCCTTAAGTTGGAATACAATCTGTATAATATCATTTTACTTTTTTAACATGGGGGAATGCTTTACGCAACACCGGCGAATTGGGGATATCGGCCTGGATATGTGGGTCTCCTGTCTATCCACTAAAACCCTATGATGCTCCACTCCTCGCATAAGGCAGAGTTGCGGGTATTATTTTACTTGGAATTTGGATTACTTTTAAAAATAATATTTTATCCTCAGAACAGGAAAAATCTGTGATTTTATCCGTACCCATTTTGGAATCGATTTACAATTCTGCTGAGTATTCAGAAAAAACCTAATACGTAATTTTGTATAGAACACAAAAAGTAATAATATTTATATATAGGACATTTCAAAAATCAAAAAAAAAATGTTATTCAGTAATTATTTTAATTTTGCGGTATTCTGAAATTCAAATTGTGCCACTCGTCTTGAGTGGTGCAAACATTTCAGCTGTAACTGACCTTTCTATTACTAATCTGGGTCATATAATTATAGTATTGTACAATGGTTGTCACCAGCAAAATTTAATTTATTTAAGGTGAGATTTACTTGTACCTAGGTTATCGATATTATCCATACTAAAATTATATACCTAGGTTATCGATATTATCCATACTAAAATTATATACCTAGGTTATCGATATTATCCATACTAAAATTATATACCTAGGTTATCGATATTATCCATACTAAAATTATATACCTAGGTTATCGATATTATCCATACTAAAATTATAAATTGAGAAAGTGTGTCTCTCTGTCAGGTTAACCTCGACTTCACGCCTTATCCGCTGAACCGATTTTGCTGAAATTTGGTATGGAGATACTTTGAGTCCCGAGAAAAATGAACGGTTCCCGCGCGATTACCGATTTTAGACGCAACGGAGTTGCGGGTGTCATTTAGATTGCTATAAACGAAAAGAGCAATAAAATGACATCGCTCTTTATGTTTAATTTATGAATAAAAACTGATTCATAAGCAGATGAATGAAGTCTCTGATAGTACATTAGTTTAGCATAAGGTCACTTAGTAATTTAATATCCCGCCAAAAACATTTCTTGTAAATTGTTACCGAGACGACCACATAAGGTTTACCCTATGAAAAAGATATGAGATCTCAGCTTCTGAATCTACATGGCCTAACTCCACTGACCCAAACTTATACAAATTCTACATACCTATGTATTTTCGTACCGTACCCAGATTACTATTATTTTACACTAGCTTTTGCCCGCGGCTTCGCTTGCGTGGAATTCGAAAATCGTGTACAATACGAATGTTCTTGCAAATCTCCTTTAGAAACATGATGTTTTTCCAAGACCAAAAGTAGCCTATGTTACTCTCTATCCTTTCAACTAAGTCGATGCCAAAAATCAAGTCAATTGGTTGCTTCGTTAGGCTGCGAAGAAAAGACAAACAAACAAACAAACAAATACACTTTCGCATTTATAATATTAGTATGGATAGCTGTTTCCCGTAGGCGTTACCATAGTATAATAACGGAAATGGATAATTCTCTCCTTTTTATGATCCCTTACTCAAATGGTAAAAAACGGAACCCGATTACAAAGATATAATATCAGCCTGTCCGTCTGTCCATATCCAGGCAAAGCCTCCCTCATATTAATCAAATGACACTCGAAATCTGTATGTTTCACATGTTTCACTATTAATTAATAACTTAGTTTGTTTCTAAGGAATAAGAATTAACTCAACACTAACGACGCAACATGTTTTTGCTTGGCAACATTACCAGGAGGGGGGTTATGGGGGGCGTAGCCCCCCCAAGTACCGGCCGGAGGCAAAGCCTCCCGCATGTTAATCAAACGACACTCAAAATCTGTGTGTAAAGTTTTGGTTAGATTAATTTCACTTTTAATAAATAACTTTGTTTGATCCTAAAGGAGAATTAAAACTCAACACTAACGACGCAACACGTTTTTGCTTGGCAACATTACCAGGTGGGGGGGGGGACAAAGCCTCCCACATATTAATCAAACGACACGCAAAATCTGCATGTTTAGTTTTGGTTAGATTAATTTCACTTTTAATAAATAACTTACTTTGATTCTAAAGAAGGAGAAGTAAAACTCAACACTAACGACGCAACACCATTTTGCTTAGCAACATTACCAGGAGGGGGGGGGTTTGGGGGGGCGCAGATGCTAAGTTTGAATAAGGCATATATATCTGCAAAAACCGTATTCAAATCGGATCAGTAGTTTTCGTGTTAAAGAAAAAAGTTTTATACAAAATCTTGCCCCCTCTCTTGTCCCCTGAGAGGGGTGAGGGGAAAAATTTTATACACCAGATATTAAATTGGAAAATACAGTTTATTCCCCTTAGAGGGTTCTTTGGTCCCCTTAGAGGGGTGAGGGGGGAAAAATTTATACACCAGATGTTAAGTTGGAAGAAGATAAATATATCTGCGAAAACCGTATTCAAATCGGATCAGTAGTTTTCGTGTTAAAGAAAAAAGTTTGGTACAAAATCTCACCCCCTCTTTTGACCCCTTGGAGAGGTGGGGGGAAAAAATTTTGTACACCAGATGTTAAGTTGGGAGAAGACAAATATATCTGCGAAAACCGCATTCAAATCGGATCAGTAGTTTTCGTGTGATGCTGGAACAAACATACAGACAGACAGACAGACAGACAGACAAAAAACTAACCACAGTTTTGGCTTCTATAGCGATGTAGTAACAGCCCCCGCTTATTATTTTTTGGATATCTTTAATGTACAGAATTATCATTTCTACAGTTTTATTATATGTATAGATAAAATTATTAAACTTTTCCCTTGAAAAGAGCTTTTTAAGCCCGGAACTGGTAATGGAACAATGTGATTGCATGAGATTCACATGAACCGGAATAGAGGTCGCGTGTAATGGAGGCCTACGGCAGGCAGAAGGTTTTTTCGTAATAAAACGCCACGTTTTGATGAAAACCTGCGGGCTATAAGGTTTTTTGTAATAAAACGGCAACGTTTTTGATGAAAACTTACTTAGGTATTCTCTTTTTCTCTCTCTCTCTCTCTCTCTTTCTGTAGAAAAGTGGACGTTGTCCGTAGAGTATAATATTATGCAGATTTTTGTCAAGAGCGTATTTCGTAAAGACGACCGGTAAAATGTTTATAAAGATACTTTGTTTATGGCTGTCCTCTACTGGACCCTCGCATCTACCGCTCCAACTATTCTCATAAAAAAGTTGCCGATTATTGACTATAAATTACTCAAACACGGACTTTATTATTATTTCAATAAAGGCACACTTTCGAGTTTCGATACACTTTACTAATCTTACAAAGAACAAGAAAGTTTATTAGTTACTAGTCGATGCCCGCATAGTCGTTGCCCCAAAATCCGTTTGTCACGCGGAAACCGCACGTTTTCCGGGATAAAAGTATCCTATCTCCTTTTCCTGTACTCAATGTATCTCCGTACAAAATTTCAGCAAAATCGGTTCAGCGGTTCGGGCGTGAAGAGGTAACAGACAGACAGACACAATTTCGCATTTACGATATTAAATATGGATTTAACTAATGCAGTTTTATTTATAAGCTGAAATAAGTCTTAGTCGAGTTCACTCCCACGAACAGAAATTTACAAAGCAACATTACCATTTAAGTGTATTCGTTGGATTAAAGTGGGGGTAGTTTACATTTGATAAGGGTAGAGGCGGATTTATTGATAGTATCCCGTTAGGATAAACTTCGTATTGTACTCAGGGCTTTGAGATAAGTGATTGTGTTTGTTATTCGATGTTGAACATCTGTAACGCTCTTTGTTCTGTGGTAAATAATTATTTTATGCAACAGTACGATACGAATGCAGGGTACGAATTAGATATCCTTTACCCGTTTGAATCCATACCGATATCCATATTTAATAATGTAAATGCGAAAGTGATTATATTATTCATTATTATATTTAAAATAATGAATATGTATGTGCAAAAATGTATGTGTATGTGCAAAAATGTATGGGCTCTGGTATTGGGCTCAACAGGAATGGTTTGCATATGCTAGGGAAGGTATGCCCATGTACATTAATGACCAATAGGGCGCTTGTCAAGATTCGTTGTACTTTTTGAGTAAAGCCATGTTAAAAGTGACATCAGCGCTCATACATTTCATCTATATATTAATAAGTGAGAGAAAAACTTTGTAACCCTTTTTATGAAAAATGGGGAAACGTAGGTGCATGAAATTTCGCACAGTTATAGTTTATATGGTGAAGGAGTGCATCGAGCTAATATTATTTTAAAATTATGCTTTTATCATATATATTTTTAACAAATAAAACGTTACACACACTACGACACTACTACTAGGAAAAATTACAGATTTTTGAGTGACAAGCCTATACATACGAATTATACTCTTTTATTTATGGTTGAAGTCTGTTGACAACAAGTTGACAATTTGAAAATGGATTATTGTATTTTTTTATTTAATTTTAGATACTATTAGACAATGCTTAAACGGCCAGTCTGAGATCAGCTGAGTCCCAGAGACAATAATTGAAAAAAACTATGATGAAGTCAATATTTTTTACAAAATATTGGTCGTAATGTCGTTGCAAGTAAGGTCGAATTTCGACCATTGGGCGATCTCTAGTACTGTTAACATCACATCACGTTACATTATAGCATGATTATACGTCCGTCCGGCTGTCCGTCCATCCGTCCGTCTGTCTGTTCGCGGTTTTTCTCAGAGACTAAGGTAGGACTAAGGTACCTCCCCTACACATCAAACGGGGATTTTTTTTTTTAAATAATGCTCTTGTCCCTGATTATTAAGTTAAGGGATTTAAGTTCTTAATACAATTTATACACTTATACAGTCTTATGTCTAACCATTTATCTTCTATTTATATTTTCTGTTCTGTCATCGTTACCTGCTCCGCCGTCCAAGGGTGAGCAGTATGAAGAAGGGTTTAAACTACTACTGTGAGCGTAAGTCTAAGGTGTACTGTCTAGACAAGACATTCGTAACCTTTCTAAGCGCAAATAAATGTTTCCACATAGACGAAAAAAACTACGTCGGTAACGCCGGCCTTGTACGTTGACTACATTATTTCAAAAAGTACAGTTGCTAGGGGCTGGGCGCCATATAACTTTTTTACCTACCCACTAAGAGCTATCTAATGGTAAGTATATATTTTATCTCTGTTGAGACTTATACCAAAATGCTCATGATCCATTTAGGGGAGATTTCACCAAAGAAATGGAACGCATTCAAAGCACTCTGAACCGGTTCAAAACGTATAAACGCGATTATAACATTGTAATGCATTTCACCAGCATAAACTGAACGCGTTCACAGCAAATCCGAGTTTTATCTTTTGAACGCCCAAAGTCCGAAGTTTAACGTTATAAAACCCGTTCAAGCTCTGTCATGGCGGAACGAAAAACATAGACAAAAGAAATGTCAAGATGACAGTTTTGACACATGCGTTTGTTAGTTTATGTATTGTTTCTTGCTATTTCGTAGTTAAATTAACGTGAAAAGGCTTTAAAATGACGAAAACATGTAAAATAATCGCGTGACGTTACGTAAACTTAGATTTAATAATCGCGATCAAAAGAAGTTTGTGAAATCCAATCGAAACAAAACGAGATTTACGTCGCAGCATGAACGCGTTCAATGGGAACTAAGTTTTATAAAACTAAGTTTTATGTGTGTTTGGTGAAATCCCGCCTTAGATGCATATTCAGTAGGTCTGAGAATCGGCTACTGGTTACTTTTTATATTGATAAGTGCATTTGTTGAATAAATAATAGTAAATTATTACAAATCGATATTGACGGCGACCGTTGTTTGTGCGACGGGATAGCGATGGACGTTGCCATAGTGCCATACTTATTTAGTCACTTCAATAAAATAATATGGGTGAAATACTTTATATGGCAAAACAACGTTTGCCGGGACAGCTATATTATAGCAATTATACAATTTTCTCTATTGTGAAACTCCATTGTAGTAAAACGTATAAGTAATATTGAAATTGAGTCTGAAAAGTAGATTTTACTTAAATTGTTTATCTATCGCCTATCAAGATAAAACATCAATTTGTAAATAAAGCACATAAAATTTAAAAACATTTCGGCAGGTTAGAATTAAACGGAGTAATTTGGGATGAAAACTATTATGTTACGTTGAAATTTCACTCTATTTGAATTTAAATATAAAAAACTATCGGACGAGCAAATGGACATAAATTGCCTTTTTCTGTTCGTTTACATTCGCAACAGTAGCGTAAAATATTTCACAAAATATTTCAGTAAAATGTTACAAACGGTCTTACCACAAAAGATATTTAATTTACGTCTATTGCACAGTTGTTTTGAGACCTTTATGTACTGAATTTTTTCTAATAAACTGTTCAACAGGTGTTTAAATCCTTTGTAGTAAGACCTTTTATACACATCAAGACTCAAGTATATTAGAGCTCATAATAATAATATCATACTTACATGAATTTATGTATTTATCGCACGGAATCCTTAATTTTTTTCTTAATATAAACCATACCTTTTCCTTTCCCGAGACTCAAAATACATCCATACATAATTTCATTAAAATCGCGTTAAACGAGAAAAACGAGGACAAAAGAAGAACAAACAAACACATTTCCGCCTTTAAATACTAAAGTCTGCATATAAATATTGACTCCCAAATTCAATTCAAGCAAGTCCGATATTACAAACATAACTTTGAGGAAACCTCTCAAAATACGCAGATAGAGCCTTTGGAAGTTCTGGGAAAACTGTATCTGCATGAACGTGACTTGTATGGACTTGGAAAGTTTCGTGTGCTGTTGGGCACGACCCGTCTCCAGCACTGCTCCGGCTTCACGAACTTACAAGACCTTAGCTATATAAGCTGTTGGCTTACAGACTTCGGAAACTACTCGGAATTTTCCAAGACATTCTAAAAGTTTTTCGTCTCTTACCACCTGCGCGCAAGTTTAAGAATTGCTTTTGAACGTTTACAAGTTGATGAGAAATTGTTTAAACTAGTTATAGTGGTCACGTCTTACAAAGATAAACTAGGTAAGAAATTCAAAACCTTTGTTAATTTAACATGTTCTTTTTCTTTCATAATATTCTTACAGACTTATTAATCTACGTAAGTTATGGACTTGTGAAAACCATACAAAATGAAATTAATATCAGCAATTATTTCCATAATTACCTCATTCAATTTGTGACCCTAATCTAATGGCTAATGCCCAGTCCGTGTGACCCGAGAATGGTGGTCGCATGATTGTTTTCTGTGAAAATCACGCAAAAACTACTAAATTCATTTGGACCTTTCCCTCGCTAACGACCGAAACGACCTGAAACGAGGGTATTGGATACAGTTACAGTCTGCAGATTAGAATAGCTGTGCGCTGGGTTTGTTTTTATCGGAAAATGTAGATAACGTAAGAGAAATGTACCTAGTACGTCAATGTTATCCGCTAGTAATGGAAATATTTACACAACGAAAAACTAACATTCTGGCTTTTAGATGGAGATATAAGTTATATACTATAACATACATTATATACATTATTCCTAGGCAGATGTCAGACCTAAGTAATTTGGTAGCGTTAAGTCTGTTCTGAGGTTAAGTCAAACCCAAAGACTGATCACAGCTATCATTGAATTGACATAAGCCGACCACATGACGTAGGAACTGCCTAGGAATCAATTTCCTCGATGGTACATAATTCTTAAATGTAGATAACATATGACTAGATTCTCACTTAAATAAATATAGAACCACAACCATCATTCACAATTAATATTACAAACTATTTTAATAATCGGCCAAGTGCGAGTCGGACTCGTGCACGAAGGGTTCCGTACCGTTATAGAGAAAAATAGGCCAAAATTGTGTTTTTGTATGGGAGCCTTCCTTAATTTTTTATTTTATTTTAATAATAATAATTATTATTAATCATTAAAGTACACATATAATTAAGGACTTTGTAAAAATTTCAAGTGTGTACCTGTTGCCATTATTGATTACGAGCAAAAAAGACCAAAAAAATCACATTTGTTCTAAGGGAGCCCCCTTTAAATACTTATTTTATTTTGTTTTAGTATTTGTTGTTATAGCGGCAGAAATACACAATCTGTGAAAATTTCAGATGGCTAACTATAGCCGTTCTTGAGATACAGCCTGGAGACAGTCAGACAGACGGACAGAGAGACGGACAGACATCGAAGTCTCAGTAATAGGGTCCTGTAACCTGTTTAATGTTTTTACCCTTTGGGTACGGAACCCTAAAAACGATATAGAACACGTCATAACCTAAATTGCAACCTTAGAAAAGAAATTAGAAAACTAAACTGTACTTACACAATCTACTGTAAAATAGAAAAGAAGAGCGGAAATTTCTTACCAGTAAAGAGTCCAAGTAGAAGGTATTTTCAAGACTCTTTAGTGGCAAATTCTATTAGCTGCAGTCTCGCTATTGGAAGAATGTTCACCTTAACGACCGGTCATTAAAGTAACTGCGACCTAAATTTTACTTTCAAAATGCGATCACTTACCAACTTTGTTCCTTGTAAATTATTCTTGGCAACTATTAAGGCAATCTGTATAGCGAGGCATCACAAGCTTATAACTTGCTCTTCAGAGAGTCACTGAGTGCATATTACAAGAGTACTCTTTGTGCAGACATGTGCGAGTAGTTTTAGATTAGTTTTCTTGTAAATATAGTAATTTATTAATTTCGTCGTCTTTAGTTATTGTGTAAGTTTTATAATATAAGTTTTATAATAATCTTGATACTATCATCGCACACATGCTTTTTAGCTGTAATTTAACTACGTTTTCAGCCATTGCAGTCGTAGTTAAATTACAGCGGGCGTCAAAAGTGGCTGCAAATGGTTCGTGTAATATGATAATATCACACACGGTGCTGCTCGCCAGTTCTGTTTTACTTGAACTTGGCTTGACACGCTACTGCGTGTCTAGATAGCCATCAAACATTTTTATTTATTTCATAATCTGAGCACACAGCTGAAATAAAAGTGTCGAATTTTCCCAATGAAAAAATATTCAATGAGTTTCTAAAATACTAGAGTAGCAATGTCTTACAAAAGATTCTCAGAAATGCGTAACCACTTTTTTGTTCAAAAGACAATGTCAATTCATATATTCGTTATGTCATTATGTATGTGAGATATGCCTGCAGGCATCTTCGAAGTGGCAACGCGTTGCTACCGTAAACTTCCAATCTAGTTACGTTAGTAACATAGAATATCATTGAAAATATTTGATTCGGAGTGGCATGACGTGACGTGAATACGATTTTATGCGTAATTCTCTGACAGCGGACGCAGAGCATTCAATAACGTGAAATCTGAACAATTTTGTATCGGAATTTCACAGTTGCATGCATAATTGTCTCATTCTAGGTTCCAGAATATTCTGTTCGTGGTTTATTATGTGGAGAGCTGTGTAGGGTTGTATTTTACATCGTTTACAAATAATGCGTGGATTTGTTATTCAAGTTTCGTAACTGAGCTCAATTGATATCGACGCGATATAAGCAGTATGTTAAAAACACTTTATAATGTTAGAAACACTTTATAATCTGTATCTATGGTAGAAGTTAGAACTTTGAACAGTATCTGTAGTAGATATAAATTATTGTTATTTATTATTTACGAGTAACTCCTATTCAGATTCCTAACGTATGATTAGGTAGGTACTGACTTTTAAATAGAAGTACTTACTTAACGTGTTGCAAAAAAAATGCCAATTATGCAACCAAAGATGCCCATGTCTTTTTACTGTTGTTTGCAAAACCTTAACGAAGTAAAGCTCCAAGGTCTTTATAATTTCTAATTTTTAGGGTTCCTTACCCAAAGGATAAAAACGGGACCCTAATACAAGACTTCGATGTCTGTCCGTCTGTCCGTATTATATCTGTCTGTCTGTCTGTGTGTCTCCAGGCTGTAACTTAAGAACCGCTATAGCTAGACTTCTGAAATTTTCACAGATTGTGTATATAGGGCAATTGCTTCCCATTTCCAGACATCGCTAAATTTTGGATTTTGTTTGACTTTGAGGTGGTCTGGCAGGTTCTTAAAATAATAATTTAGCTTTCTGCTTCTCTCTCTCTGCTTTGTTTTTGAACAAACAAAACGCTACTTTTGGGCGTGATTGGCTCTACAATGTGACTGACACTACAAAAATATTTTGTAGAGTTTAGGTGTTATAAAAAAAGATGTCAAATTTTGAATGCCGGCATCATTTGAGTAACGCCGTCACGTAGGAAAGTTTCTAATTTTATTGATGTAAAAGTAATTTTACTGTAGTCAAAGACAAAAGTAATGTTTTTTATGTGACCGACACTACAACTCGACACTGTTATCTTACAAGCCTATTATATCTTTATAAAAATGAATTTTCTCGAATCTCAAAAACTATATCGGTATTTAAGTGTTTGAACAATCAGTGGGTAACAAAATATGACAAGAATTTAAAATACATAACGTGAAAACTAAGTCAGAACTTAAGCACACAAAACCACACTCAGCCGAGCTCACGACATCATCTCATAAATGGCAGCTTTGCTAAAAAAGTAATTCTTAGAAATTGTTGCTTCTATAAAATCTTAATAGTACCATAATATTGTGACTATAATTAAGTATTTTTAATACCAAAATCAGGTATTTATTTTCTTAGTTTATGGTAGACTTTTACATGGAACTGCCCTATATGTTGCCGCTATAACAACAAATACTAAAACAAAATAAATATACAACAAACGTGATTTCTTTTGCTCGATATCAATGACTGTAACACATAGGAACTTCAAGTATTCACGAAATACTCAGTTGTATTTTTACTATTATTAAAGTACAAATACTTACAACTGAGTATTTCGTGAATATATTATATACTTGTAATAAAATTTAAAAAAATAAATAATTAAGGGAGGCTCCGATACAAAAAACACAATTTTCAGCCTATTTTTGTTTTGCTATATTGTGGTACGGAACCCTTGGCCGATTTTTACATAAAAATGTTGCAATGAAAGTCGCTAATTACTAAGGCCTCGACGTAATTATTCAGTATCACCTTCGCACTTTTCACGGCAGGTTAAACCCGGATTAATGAACGCCTATTAGCTCAAGTCGCGGGCCACGTGAAACGGATTCATTTCATAAATCATTCCAGAATCCTCATTTTTCATTCGCTCCCTATATCATTTAACTTTGAGGTCAATTCTGTTACCGGTAAGGTAAATTGTCTATATTTTGGCGAATTTTTTATGGTGGCTGCTACAAAGAAAAGCGTTTCGTAAAATTCATCAAATATCGTTAACTATGGTACTAAGTTTGCAAGTTCTTCAGCCTGCAGGCATTCGTTTATGATAATGCCTGAACGTGTCCATCTTTACTTGAACTACTTAAGAGGATTCCACACCGCCATTTTTCTCATACAAACGCTGTCCCCTGTTTCCTCCCTGGATAATGCTAGTAGAGTTATAATTTTTTTCCTGAATATCTACGGCCACTGATACAATGTCCCTATGTTTTCCTTTTTTTCATAATTTAATTATTAAATAAGATATGAACGTTCAAAAACCCAAAAAAATGGCCAGATTTTCCACTGTGTTCAAACTTCCAGAAAACAGATTTGGATAGATTATACAAAAAAAGCAAAACATAGGAACACAGCTCAAGCCTTTTTTTAATCTTTAATGAAAAAAGTACTTAAATCGGTTAAGTTTTGGAGGAGGAATCAGGGGACAACGAATCGTTGATTTTCTGGATTTTCTGCAGTTGTCTCTATCGCGTTCTGCGGTATAGGCTTGAGGTAAGGGAGACAGCTATAGATATTACACGTACTTTTTTTTCATTTCTCTAGCTGCTGTGGTATCCTCTTAAGAGGGCGACTAACCCCAAAAATCAAACATCGTCCTTCTCTCTTCACACTCACGCCCGTCTTCCATATGCCAGGTGAAAAAGGACGACGCGGATTCATCGCCAAATTAGTTTTTTCTCAATAACTCGATAAATATACATTTTAAAAATCCGCTAGGTCGATCTCTCAATGATAGAATTTTATACAATGTGTTAAAATATTAACTTATTTCAATGCACGGTTATGGCAATAAATTAAAAATTCGTGAGAATTAGATGCATGTTTGTGATTTTTTCTATCGAGAAAATTTTAAGATATGGTGTTTTTGCTCAGATCGAATTCTCGGAAATATAATGTAGTATCTAATTTCAGAAAATGAAACAATTCGGGGCTTATTTTCAAGTATAAAAATGAATTATAAAATCGACACTTAAGGGTTAGTCGCCCCCTTAAGTAACTAAGTATGTCCTTTTTCCAGACTTGCAAAAAATCAACTGGTTAGGATTCCGTTTTAGGGTAGGTAATCAACAAGTCCTCGTTGACTACGGAATCCTAAAACGGAACCCTATAACCAGCAGATTTTTTGTTAAGACTTTATATAATTTAACAATAACATTTCCTACAAATAGAACAATTGATAACATATAGTTCGTGGTGTCAAAAAGTAGTGAGATCTCATGTAGAGCCAAGTCTTTAAGCTTACATACCTACTTAACCCTAAATCTAATAACCTTAATTTTAGTAAAAGCGCGGCAAAATACTTGCCGCCGGTTTGTATCGTCGGGTTTGCCGCCGAAGCTGGCACCATATTGTGTGGATACGGCATAACACTTTTCTCCTGACTTCCTAACCTTTTCTAGCCCATCTCTTCAAGACCTACGTTTAATCATATCCGAATAATGAACACTATAGCACGGAGCACGGAGCACGTAGCTGGTGTGACACAGAAAAGCTTTCCGCCATGATTGATGGAGCCCACCATCAGTCTTCATTGTCCCCGGCTGGGATTATGAGGGAAAACGGAATTAATCGCCCCGTATTAAGTTTCGTATAAATGAGCCGATGTCAAATTGTCTTATCCATTGTGCGTGATTTAGCGCCTTCTAGATTTTTACGTACTTGGTAATGAAATATTATAATTTTATCTAAAAAAAAACCGGCCAAGTGCGAGTTGGACTCGCCCATGAAGGGTTCCGCAGCAGCAATAACGTTTATTTCTATGAAAATAAAAGGTTTTTGATTTATTTTTATTAAATTTCAGTTGATTTAATGAAAGTTAAATTAAGGTTTACCATTTATGACGTTTAAAAAAAACTACTTACTAGATCTCGTTCAAACCAATTTTCGTTGGTAGTTTTTATAGTCATGTACATCATATATTTTTTTTTAGAATTATCATGTCCCCACTTTAGAAGTTAGATTAGAGGGGACACCCATTTTACTACTTTGGAAGAGTCTCTCTCGCAAACTATTCAGGTTAGAAAAAAAATGATATGAGAAACCTCAATATGATTTTTAAAGACCTATCCATAGATACCCCACACGCATAGGTTAGATGAAAAAAAATTTTTTTGTTTCAGTTGTACCTATGGGGACCCCTAAAATTTTTATTATTTTTTTCATTTTTGTATCAAAATCTTAATGCGGTTCACAGACTACATCTACTTACCAAGTTTCAATTTCAGAAAAAAGTGGCTGTGACATACGGACGGACAGACAGACAGACATGAGGAATCTATAAGGGTTCCGTTTTTGCCATTTGGCTACGGAACCCTAAAAAAGAAATATTTTTTTATACCCTTAGTAGGTACTTAATCAAAATGCGGTCAAAATACATTAATTCCCCACTCCATCTGTATGAATTTTATGGGTCTTGTTAACAGGAAGTCTTAGATTTACAAAAGTTTTTGCGGAGTCGAGATAAGGGGGAGTCCGGGAAATCGTTACCACAACTGCCGTCTGTTTTTGCGGGAAACATTTTTTTGCAATCGCGGAAACGTGACGAAACTACCAAAGATTTGAGTCACTGTCTCAGAAGTTTTATTCTGAGTTATTCTAAACTAGCCTTGCTTTGTTAGTGTAAGGAGAATCCGTGATTCCCTTTAAGTCAAGAGAATCAAAGTGCTTTATACTGATGTACTATATAATCTCTGCTTCTAGTTCACGTGGCCTGAGTACCGCTGAGTTTTAGTGGGTTGGCTGCGTCTACTGTCAACCTTTTCAGCCGCAGTAGCTAATCAGACTAACTTACATAATAATATCAGCGAGAAGAATCCCCAATCCTCTGCAGCACGCGGAACGGCATTTCTCGGCAAAAAAAGGCATTCAACAGTAGAGTAACCTATACCACAATTTCGTAATATCGTTCTACTACTATTTCACAGTAAAACGTGCAATAGAGTAAAAAAGGTGTTGAACAAGATCTAGATAAGCAGTTGCGACTGTAAGTATTGACAGTAAGGCTCAATTCACACCGGAATGGCAGAGGCGAGGCGAGCAGTTTCAGTGTTATATTATGATGATAAAAATGAAGATAAAGTTAAAATCATATGATACTGAAACTGTTCGCCTCGCCTCTGCCATTTTGGTGTGAATTGAGCCTTATAGTTTTTTCTAATTCCTCAGACCTCACGCGAATTATACACTATGTAACATAATATTACTATGATCTCTAATTATTATTATTAACTATTTCCATGAACAAGCAATATTCATAAAACTATATTATAGTGATAAAAAGTCGTGGAGCAACAATTCTCATTATTTCCGCCATAACTCGCTAACTCCGACTACGGCCAACGTTTAGCGCGAGCTTATCGCACGGATTTAATAACGCCGCTGGCTTTGTGCAGTTATAGCGCAGTGTAATAAACAGTAGGGCAACGCAGCTGTGACTTACAAGTTCAACCCGCTAAAATGAGACATAAGTTTTACATCTATACTAATTATTACAAACTAGATGACATCCGCAACTCCATTGCGCCAAAAAATATTTATCGCGCGAGAACCGTACATTTTCCCGGGACTCAAAGTATCTCCATGCCAAATTTCAGCAAAATCGATTCAGCGGTTTGAGCGTGAAGAGGTAAGAGACAGACAGACTTTCGTATTTATATTATTATAAAGTATGGATGCACAAGTGTGTCTGTCTCCGTCTCTTACCTCTTCACGCCTAAGCGGGACCCGGGAAAGGACACAGGATACTTTTCATCCCGAAAAATGTACGGTTCCCGCGCGATATACGAATTTTGGCGCAACGCGTCATCTAGTAAGATAAAACGCTGCCAAGTTATCTAAAATTACATCGTGGGCGTTCGAAACTGCCTAATATGAAGTGGGTCTACTGTTTATTATTTATATTGCGTATTTTGTACTTATAATTATTTTAAAAATTACAATTAACAAGGAAACGTAAACGTATACGTTTTTGTAAAAAAAATATTTACTTAATACTTAATAACTTTTCATTGATAAAGCAAAATGGATTTAGTGAATCCAAGTGCATTAGTTAAAGTGACCCCCTCAAAACCCGCAAAAGGTATGCGACAAAATAGATGATGAAATAATAGAAATACTCTTTCTATTACAATTTATTTCTCATTTACACGTCTTAATTTAATCTTAAATGATACTTTTGCCTCCTTTACCTTAATATTATGATTTTAGTTTTGCACATTTTCAGATACATAGATAGCTATTCAGTTACATAGATACAGAATATAAAAATCATAACCCTCCTTTTTGCTTCGCCGTAGTCGGGTAATTACATGTAACAAGTTCGGCTGGATTTATATGCGTCCGCGCGAACGAGCGGTTTAGCCGCTATTCCGCGAGACTACAAGCAATAGTATATTTTAAGGGGGCGGCTAACCCAAAATTGATGATTTTATAATTCATTTTTATGCTTGATAATAAGGCCCGAATTGTTTCATTTTCTAAACATAGATAGGTACTACATTATATTTCCAAGAATTTGATCTGAGCGAAAACACGATACCATAAAATTTTCTCGATAAAAAAAAATCACAAAGATGCATCTAATTTTCACGAATTTTTCATATAATATTGCCGTAACCGTGCATTAAACTAAGTAAATATTACATGTTATATAAAATTCTATCATTGAGACACTGACCTGGCAGATTTTTAAAATGTTGTATATTTATCGAGTTATTGAGAAAAAACTAACTTGGCGATGAATCCGCGTCGTCCTTCTGGCATATGAAAGACGGGCGTGAGTGTAAAGAGAGAAGGACTATATTTGATTTTTTGGGTTAGTCGCCCTCCTATTTGTATGCGCGGTCGCGCTGTCTTTTACGTACTATTGCTAGTGAACTCGCGGTGTAGCCGCCGACCGCTCATTCGAGCGGACGCGTATATATCCAGCCTCACATTCATTCATTAAAAATATAATACAAACAGATCATTGGATATACCACAACCATGAAAAAAGTTAAGAGTGTTTTAACAAATCTCTATTTACTACGATATAAACCAAAATGCAATTCTATTTTTGTTGCTTAACATAAATAATACTTGTCATTGGCAAAATTTATTTGCCTTTAACCTTTCCTTTTCATTTTAAATGATTAATAAAAAGTACAAAACAGATTATACAAACTATCTCTCTCTTTTCAAGTTTTAGTCATGATAATATTGATAATGATAACTATTATAAAACCATACAGAGCAATTCTTATATAGGAATAATAATACTAACTTATCCATGTCGCTGTCCTTATCTGTCAAAAAGCTTATCCATCGCATAAGAAAAAGACAGCGACATCGACGGGTTAGTTATTCTTATTCATCGTTTATTAATAAGGCCGACTAAGTACAGTACCTATATTCCTTCTCCGAATATAATATTATGTCTACAAAAATACATTCACTATTCACTTACACAAGACCTACTCACTAATAGTACAGTCAGATAACACTTTTACTTGTTATGTATCAGATATTTAATAAATAACTACTTATATGCCTAATGATTTTTGTAAAAACTGATGTAACTCATACAGTAAGAAAAGAACTAACAAAACTTCATCCCAAACTGTGCCCGATCCTACTATTTCAATCCAAAATAACTACAGTTTCGATACGATTTATATGCAGTCTTTGTTAATAAACGTCAAATATGTCAATGTCAAACTGACGTAAGGCGCGTTTTGATTGGTCAAAACTTCACAAATCAGTGGTTGACGTTTGATTGACATTCTCAAAATATTATTTTTGATATTGGATTTGATTATTTTGATTTGAAGGGAAAAGAAGTTCGATAGCATCCGAACTAAATCGAAGCTGCTGTTGGACTGAAATAGTACAATCAGATACAGTAGTAAACGTTTCACTATCGTACACAGTCTATCTCGCTCACGTCATCTATCTCTCTCAGGCACGGTCGGCGCGACCGTTGTGCAGTTCTCAGATGTTGTGCATGTCGTACAATATCTGTGCGACCGTTCTCGAAGCTTCGACAGTGCTGAGCGCTATCGAGGAGAGGTGCGCTTCGTACGGCCGTAGAATTCTGCGAAGATAAATAATATGTTATATTATTACTAGCTGTCCCGGCAAACGTTTTTTTGCCATATAAAGTAGATATTTCACCCGTATTATTTTATTGGAGTGACTAAATAAGTATGTCACCATGGCAACGTCGATCGCTATCCTGTCGCACAAACAATGGTCGCCGTCAGTCTCGAGTTGTAATAATTTACTATTATTTATTCAACAAATGCACTATATAAAAAGTACCCAGTAGCCGATTCTCAGACCCACTGAATATGCATATAAAATTAGTTTAAAATCAGTAAAGCCGTTTCGGAGGAGTACGGTGACCAACATTGTGACACGAGAATTTTTTTATAAGATTTTATTGTGAAACCGTAAAGGTGAGACCGACCACTAAGCGACACTGTGCTGCAGTAGAGCGACACGACATTTTCCAGCAAAATATTCTTCATATGAAATATCAATTTGAAATGTCATTACTAAACGACACTACGCTGCAGCGCCTGCAGCGGGCGACGCCACACTTTCTTCGTATGAAATCGTATGACTTAAACCACATACTAAGCGACAGTTCAGTTACGCGACACTTTACGTCAGCAGCAACAGGAACGTGAAGTATCGCTACGCTGCAGTATTGTGTCGCCTAGTGTGATCTTGCCTTTACTATAAGAAAAACCAGCCTAAAATAAATTATTTAAAAGCTTTAGACGCGATTGTATAAAATTCAGTGCAATTCATTTAAGCAATCAATACTTGGGGGTGAGCCAAAATCTTTTCGTTTTCGCTTTGTTATAGAATCGCCGATGAAAATGTATGGAATTGACATAAGAGTTCGTTAATATGACGTTGACGTTCGCCTCGTTAATGTCAATTCCATACATATTGAGTGGCGAAAAAGTTTCGGCTAAATGGCCAGGTCTCTTAATCTCGCGAAAACGTGTAGTTATGTCGTTTTCACAAGCAGGCTATAGGCCCTGCACGATATATTATGCGCTGGAAATATTTAGTTTTGTTTCGTGTTTGAGTGAAAAAGACACACAGGCAAGTCGATCAAACGCGATTTCTTTGTCATCCTGACATTACACATATTGCTATCAAATATATGAAAGAATATAAAAATAAACATACCTTCTTCCAGTATTTGAGTAGATAACAATATTCCTCAATATAAGGGCGGCTGTAAGTCGTATGCTCTTCGTGACTGGACCCTCGTTTTCATCCTGTGAACATAATCAGAATATAGACACATATTTTAATAAGGTCATTCATACATTCACACACACGCACACGCACACAGAAACAAACACACAGGCAGATCCTATTTAAAAGCTAGATAATATAATGAATAATACGAACAGTTCTTTAAAGTTGATCGCAAAAAAAACAAGAAAAAGCACTCCGAGCGCCGACATCACTTGTTCAAACGCGCAATTGCAAACAAAAAATCGCAAAGCAAATACGTCACTAAAAATGGCGACATGCATACCGGGCCTTCGTTGCAAAAAAATATACTTAGTTTGCAAAAAAAAATAACATGACCAAAATGAACGAAAAAAAATGCAAAATATAAAACTGAAAAAAATGAGCAAGGCCCGATATAAGCGATCATGTGAGTCTCACCATCTGCTCCGGCGTGCGACTGAATTCGGCCCTGTGCTGCGCGCACACAAACACACATTAGTGACGTCACTGTGCGGTGACGCGATGACGTATTAGTCACGATTACGCGCACACAAGAATCTTTTGATGCTTGGATGACATTGACCGAAGAATAAAGCACGATTTATGAGATCAGAAGCAATTTATGAAAATAGCGGCGCGACCGCCAAATTAAATAAATCGTTGCATACAATTGCTTGTGATCTCGTTGTAAAGCGGCCGGGCCTACGATGAATAATGAGTCTAAAGCGGGTATAAATAGTCAGTACTTAAGATGCGACCCGGTCTTAAGACGCGGTTCGGCTCTGTGATTGGTCCAAATTTTGACAGCCAACCAATCACAGAGCCTGAGCCGTGTCTTGAGACCGAGATGCATCTTGAGTACTATTTATACCGGCCTAAGAGCCCAAAAGATCCTTGTATGCATATATAGATGCGTGAAGCAGAAAAATAAATAATATATTAGTTTAACCACAAAGACATAATAAAATAATTTTAATGTTATTATTATGAGTAATTTATCGATATAAAAAGCCAATTTAGCTAACGTTTGTTAGATATAATATTTAAAATAATGGAGAAAATAAATTTAATGCACACGATAGTATTCCAAAATATTTTCTTTTGGTTAAAACAATTAAAAACTGTCGGTCTTACAGCAAAAGATTTAAACACCCGTTGAACAGTTGATTAGAGAAAAATTCAGTACAAAATGGTCTCAAAACAACTGTTCAACAGATGTTTAATCTTTTGTGGTAAAACCGTATTTTTTTAAGACTGAAAACTAAAAGAAAGAGGGTATAATTTTTGCCAATTTTCAGCAAAACCAGTGTGATCTTTTTATACTTCGTTGAAGACTTATTATTATCTATCTGCAACAGGTAGTGTTAAGAGCGAAGACATAAATTTTCCCGTTGCGTTGCGACGTTTTACATAAATTGAGCAGCAACGCAACTACGAGGCATATGATGCATTATTCCAACGCAACAAAGTGGCTTAGCTCTATCCTTTATTTCAGTAATTCCTTAGATAAACACTATAGATGAAATTGATACATAGCCAGATGGCGGACTTAGTACGTTATTTCCACATTCAACTACGTTATTTATCCAATGTTATTGTCAACAAACATAATTCGGCTGAAATTGACATATACCCGACCAAATGACGTTGCTCCACTGTCACAATTTCTCTGATGTTGTCATGCTTGTTTCAATGAACGCGCTATACACTTACCATCAGTTCTCTAGGGTTAAAGGTCTCTGTGGCGTGTTTATTGAGGGCAGCTAGGGCGGCGTTGGGCGGATATCCCACGGATACCGGCTTGTTGCCGTCCGCCTCCAGCGCCGCGTGTTTGCGCAGGTTGTACAGCGACTTGAGAGCCTGAAACGTACACAATTATTTTTAGTTAATGTGATCACGCACCTATTTTAAAAAGGCGAAAGTTTGTGAAGTCGATCTAGTACGGGATGCTTTCTGAGGGTTTCGTCGAATACCTTCTCCGTATATGGCAGATATGAGATGACTGCTGAGAGGATGCAACACTTGATCGGGCGTTTTCTGCTATATTGTATCGATGTAGTTTAGGAAAGCATCGCCTTTTTCGTTTATCGGATGGAACATATTTTTTAGCTTCCCGGTAGTGAATAGACTCAGGACTCACCCTATAGTAGAAAACTGTAGTTCTACAAACTCATCGTCATTATTAAGATACTCATCATTTATAAACACTATCAGGTACCTAGCAACAATAAAAAGTATACTAATTAATTTCATTGAATACGGTACTTTATAAATCACGATAATAATATAAATTCGGAAATTTTCATGTCACTTTCATTATTATAACCCTATTCCCTCTTAAAAGGGGAGGAAGGGGAGGGTAGGGAAGGGAATAAGCGAAACACAGCGCGAGCGCTGTTTCACGCCGGTTTTCTGTGAGAACGTGGTATTTCTCCGGTCGAGCCGGCCCATTCGTGCCGAAGGATGGCTCTCCCACGTCATGGATAAAATCCCAAATAAAATATATCACTGAAAAAATTGCTATTAAAATTAAAGATGGAATTCGTAATAAGTGTCCCAATTTCAGGAAATTGGATCCCTCGAGCGATCCCTGTACAATTTTTATTTTATGGAACTCGAGAAATATTTTACTTATTACTGGGTAGGTCACCCAGGAGCATGTTAGGAATAAGTCGAGGAAGGTTCCGTAGCTATTTTAAGATATAAGTGAATCCAAATTTGTTGTTAATGACTTGGCAACTAGGCGGAGCTCTATAGGCAGAGTAGACAGAATGATAGAGTATGCCGACGTAGAACTGATGTTGAAATTTTTAAATTTGACGTATTATGACGAAAATCGTCGCTAGGGTTGTTAACTTGTTACCTACGAATTTAAAACTATGACATATTCGATGGACGTGTTCCTCTTTGGTCGCATTGTTGTTTGTGTTTTGGCACATGCGATTAAAATTGTCAGAATCCAATTTTGAAATCTTTATTTTAAATATTTAAAAATAAATTATATCAGCCAGCGCGAGGCACACTCCGTTCATAATCCTAGTGAAACCCGACGAATTTGATAGATATTGAAACCTGTCCGTCTCTTTGAAGTCGAACTACAGCATAGCTAGCACAAGCACGTAGACAAACGAAAGAAACTAAATTTTGACAGTTTTACCGGAAAAACATCGGAGTAAAAGTTTCTTTCGTATCTCGATATCTTTCGCTTTTGAAAATCTATATGTCAAGCATGACGATCCGCTTTTGACATTTAGTTTCTTGATTCTGCTTTTATTTTTATTATGGCATTTGGCTATAAAACCATGGCCAGTGTCGAAAAAATGGCGGCAAATTCAAAAAATCGATGTATAGCAACCCTGTCTATAGCCGGAATTATAGTTTTGATCTACAAACTACGAATAATAAAGTTCCTTAGTTTTTATTGTTCGTATTTCGTAGATCAAAACTATAATTCCGGCTATAGACAAGGTTGCTACACATCGATTTTTTTGAATTTGCCGTCATTTACTCGACGCTGGCCATGGTTTTATAGCCGAGGTGCCATAATTAAAAAAAAAGAACCAAGAAACTAAATATCAAAAAAATAATAATTGCCGTTGCTTTAATGGTTGCTATGGAAAGAGTTTCTTGTCTTTGTCCACTGAAACTCAAGTCGATGGGTGGGGCCATGCTCGGGAATAAGATATGTAGACGTGGGAAAGAAACTGCCATTACTTTCTTCCGAAGAATCGACTGGGAAACCCCGTGCTAGCTACGCTGGTCGTTATGTCTATTGTGCTATAGGCCCCTATCGTGTCAAAACTCAAAACCTTCCCGATGTCACGAATACAACACCCTCTTTTTGCCTACTTATATTCAAGTCAGTCTACACAAAATATGCACTGTTATTGGCAACAAACTATGGGATTATAGCGATATATAAAGGAGGAATCTTCTTTTAATAAAAAGAAGATCGTCACTGTAGCACTGCGTATCTCAGGGCAGTGACGGCCTTACCCATTGCGAGGGCCCAGGCGGAAGGTCTTTGCGAGGCCCTTAGTCTTCCAAAAAAACACATTGCAGGGCCCCTGCAAGAGCGAGGCCCCGGACGATTGCCCTGTTCGCCACCCGCTAGGGAAGCCATTGTCTCAGGGAGTACAAGTATGCCAGCTCACCTGCGCGGTACAGTGCTTGTCGGACAGGTGGTTGAGCAGCGCGAAGGTCTTACGCGGCACGCGGTCGCAGTCCAGCCACTGGCAGGGCGCCTCGCCGCCCGCCAAGCCCGGGCAGTGCGTGCGCGCCGCGTGCGAGAACACCTCCGCCGGGCTCGCCAACACCCTGTACATACACGACAGGTATAATACAGTGTGTACAAATATTGCCTTAATGTCAACAAGGCTCGGTATGAATATAATACCGTAGACGGTGGGAGGGGGGAGGGGTACGACGAAGTGTGACAAGGATAAGGAAGGGTCCTAAGTTTTGTGACGTCAGATTCTAATTTAATTTTATAGCGAAATTTAAAATATTGAGGTGGTATTAATTTTTAAATGCAAATTTGTGACATGATACTAGGGATAAAATAGGGGTCTCACAAATGTGACCACCTGTGACAAGGGGGGTCTAAAAATCATGATAATCATGTGAATGTCTCTATTACTTTATATATAGATGGTTTCTATTGAGCTCATAATTGTCTTAATTCACTTCGGTTTCTAACCTCAGTAAATTACTTTGCAATTTGCATCAAATACTTTTCAGAGGCTTACACGTAAACATAGGTTTAAGAGAAGAGTTACTGCAAATTATGTCCTACAAATTATAATGTGATAAGATATTTTATTGACTTACTTGCCACAACCCCTCCAGTGACATATCCAGGGGTTGTCGTCGATGCCCATCGGCAGCGGCGGCGGCGGGGGCGTCGAAGAGGGCTTCGGCGTTGGAGGTTTCGCCTGGTAACACACCACATATATCATTGTAATTGAATATTGTTTCCTAGTATTTATGTGCACGATGGAAAAGACTGGTCTCCACAACACAGGGAATCCTAGTGTGGAGATCAGAGTTTGTGTAAGATTAGCGTGTAAGTTTATTTAAGCGAAATAAAGATTTTTTTAAATTAATTTATTAAAGGTCGTTTTCAACATCAAGGTCATTAAACGACCACCTTAAGTACCAATAATTTTAGTTCAAATACATTTATACATATTAATCAATTTCAAATATTTTAAAGTACAATTACAACCTTTTCCATTCAAACACTCTTTTAAATTATCAGGAAGATTACTTAATTTCTTTTGTAAATTAAATTCTACACATTCAATGAGTAAATAAGAAACTGATAATTCGTTTAGTATTATTATATCAAAAAGTGCTCGTAACTATAGTCGCTAACTAACCTAAATACAAGGATACACAAAATAAAATATTAGTCTATACAAAAGTTTAGACTTTAGAACAATAAAACGTCATCATTTAAGGCACCGCGATCGGTTTAATGAGTGCGTGCGCGTTTGATGTCGTCCCTGTGTACGGATAGGCGATGAGCACGCACTCATCCATATCATTTGCGAAGCGTTTTTTTTTAATCTAGAAAAGAAAGGACTTTATCGTAGAATGATAATGCCGTCCTAAGCTAATTTGCGAAGCGTTTATATGAAGATTTTCCACTTTTCTATAACGTATAATGTGTCTTAACATTTAACAATATATAATTGTTTAGACTCAGTATAGAATAATTTATCAATCACCTCAGGCACTGGTTGCGTGCTCACGATTTCCTTGTCGCCGATCTTGGTGTTACCCACCATGACGGGCTGCCGAGTGACCACCTGTCTCATCACCGGCTGTGCCTTCTGAAATTATATTTTAAAATGAGTATACAAATCTAGAACAAAACTTACACAGCGGATTCACGTACTATGTCGTTCTTTTGTATAAAATGACTAGCTATTTGACCGAGCTTTGCTCGGTATTCGGAGAAAATGACATTTTCTAAAAATGATTCCTAGCTAGATCGATTTATCGCCCCCTAAACCCCCTATATACTAAATTTCATGAAAATCGTTGGAGATTACAATTATGCATATTGCTCGTTTAAAGATATAAGATATATTCAATTTCAATGTATCAGACAAAAAGTATCTGTGAATAAAATATCCACTGTCAAAATACTTTTAGTAAGAGCATAATATTACTTAATTAAAATAAGCGATAGAGTTTTTTTATGTAATGTTACTTACAGCGGTTACGGTTTTGCTGTCGCTAGTCGTAGTGGTCGGTCCCGATATCGACACAGTATTCACCTGACTTCTAGGTGCTTGAACAACCCGCTGAACTGTCGGTTTCATGGCTGTATTCACAATGATTTGCTGGTTGTTCGAAACCGCGATAATCTGCTGGTTGCCCTGCAACAGCTGCTGGTTGCCTTGTATGATCTGTTGGTTGGTTCCGACAATTTGGTTGCCGACTATGTTGCTCCCGGTTGCTATGAGCGCGGGCGGTTGTTTTTGCGTGACGACGATCTGTTGCGGTTGCCCCGCTAATTGCGCCTTGTGCGGTTGCGGTTGCGGCGTTATGATCGGTTGTTGACTCGGAGCCATCTGCGGCGTATTCTAAAGGAAAACCAAACGGTACAAAAATTGAAATAATATACAACATCAATGTTTAAATTAATGATTTTATTACTTTACGGATGACATGCCCACATCACGACACCAATTTTAAGCTAGTACAAGGACATAGGTTACATATACAGCATAGGCAATATATAAACATATTACATAGTGATTTTAGGATATCCGCCACTCAGAAACAGACCACAACATAAAGGATAACAATAATTATATTCTACTAACACTGACACTCTCCAACAAAAAATATAGACAACAACTACGTTTAATAATGTTAAGTATTTTTTATAAATTTTAAGTTTGCTTTTTCTAATTATTTTTTGAGTTTTTGTTAAGTACATAAAATATACATTTATACCAAAATACTTTTTTCTTAAGGAAACTGAATACAGAACTATAATAATATATAGAATACACTTCAAACTACTAAATACAAGCTAAGCCAGTTACTAAAACCCCCTATCACCTTATTCATTAAAATATTAACTCCACTCTTACGTGAATCCATATTGCTGTCTCTATCTGATATCTTGAAAAGGACACTTGACAGATAATGGCAGCTACATAGACCAACGAAGGTATGGAGAAATATTTATAGTAATAACGACACACATATTTACTTAACATATTTAATATTTCTAAATAATTAAACATGACGTACACATAATTTAGACTTGCAAGAGAGCGCAGAAGAGGCACGTAGATTATTCAATGACTATACTTGTCTCTTTTACTCGAGCACATTTTCTATCTCGTTTCTACACTACCCAATAGGAGCTGTAGCGATATTTTGCACGAGTGAAAGAGACAAGTTCTTACTTTCTGTTTTTCACATACTCCGCGACCAAACTTTCAGCTCCTAATAACACAAACTACGACGGTCCATGCTCAAACTACAAGCGTAAATGTGCTTGAACCTGTGTGATGGTGGATTTGACCACGGCAATCGCCTGCGAGGTGTTCACTAATGTGGGCTGGCTTACTATCACTCTCTGTGTCGACTGTATCACGCCAGTGTTCTGTGTACGGTGAAACACACATCTCAATCACTGATTAAATATACCAATTGGTCGCCTTAAGGAATAAGGGCGTTCACTGCGTTGAGCGTGTGCCCGCCACGGCTGCCCGTCGTGGGCGCCCGCGCCGTGCGCTCGCCATAGTAATCGTGCGACGGCTGACCCGCTCAACGTGCGACGGCTGACACGATTACTATGGCGGGCGCCCTCGACGGGCACACGCTCAACGCAGCGAACGCCCTAATAGTTTTATGTTCCAAACTACATGTTTTAATGTAGTTAGCCTGTTCCACCAATCATAGCCACCTTAATAAAATATTTGCACAGATATTCCAGATCATCTGTCTACGTTTGTCAATGACAATTTGTCTGACAAAGATAAGCAGATCTTGGTCATACAGAGTCGATATATTTTTATTAGCAAGGAACTCAGAACAGGAAAAAAGGAAGTATGTGTTTTTTCTTGCTTGCGCTAGTCTTTTTTTTAGTTAAATATCGTATCTCTTGACTAACACTTGGATAAAACCGAAACTGTCGCAAGAGTGCCTCGAGCGAGGTATATTTTAATTTTAACACTTTGAATATTCCTTGCATTGTAAATACTTACGTCTTTCAACAAGTTATAGGCAATTTAAAAAGAAACAGAGAAAACATAGAGCAAAAGCAAGCAATATTATAACACTGTATTTGCAAGCAATTGGCCTAGTGTTATTATGGAATTTTGAAACGGGAAGGACAGATTAAAATTAATTTTATGCAAGTTGTTTCTTACAGTTTTTGTTTTTCTTTGCCGCCCGCAGTATTTAGCTAATAATAATTATACTCGTAAGAATAAAGTCTACAGAAATAAATTATTCAATCAGAACAAGACTATACAAAAGGGTTATAAAGGATTATTCTAACATCGATTAATATTTATAATACCTTTTTATCTACCATCCGACCCTGGGTTTATAATTCCAGGGATCGTCAGACGCATGAACAGAAAAAATAATGTCATTATTTTTGTATTGTTAAAAGCCTAATCTACGGTAAATTAAGATGGAAAGGTGCATTATTTAAATAAGCGAAACTACAAAATGATCATTAGTGAGGGTGATTAGATATTTAATTTGTGAATTTGATCATTAATGCAAAACTAATTTCTGCTCGAAATGAGAAACATCAAAACTTATTCTTAATTCTTATTAATTTTAACATAGCTTTAAGGGCGTTCGCTGCGTTGAGCGTGTGCCCGCCGCGGCTGCCCGTCGTGGGCGCCCGCGCCGTGCGCTCGCCATAGTAATCGTGCGACGGCTGACCCGCTCAACGCAGCGCTGCTCTATGGGATGACATGAAACAAGCATGCCTCGCGGGAGGCCGCGCCGGGCGAACGCTTAAACGCAGCGAACGCCCTAAGGGGATCAAATTCAGAAATATTTGATTAAATGAAATAGCCCAACTGTTAGATAACATCTAGCACCTTAAGCAACAAAAAATAAAATTGATATACAATATCTAAGAAGTTATTAGACCATCCCCAAATATTTTTGCTTTCCACCTTAAAAATAAGAATTAGCCTAGTTGTATGATATTTCAATGATTTTATGATAGTAAATTTACTTTAATATTGTATATCAATGAAACAAATATCTATAGAGCGTTACGAAATGTTAATATGGATCAACCCAAGATTATAGTACCTCGTCTTTGGCATTTAGTACTATTAGCTCCTACGTATGCAGGCTCAGAGCTATTTAGGCCTTAAGCATTAATCTAAAACTATGTCTTTAGGCCGAAGCTTTTTATAACCTGTATAATTTGTTGCTGAGTGACTGCCTCCGCTATAAGACTGTGGAGAGTCGCCTCGTCTAGGCCACCTGGGTTGTTCACCTTGAGTACCAAATCAATTTAGTACATTGTGACTGTAGTGAAGTTAAACAAGAGTTGCATTGCACATTGTAAATAATTTCACAAGTTGCACTGCGCGATCTCATTAACTTCACACTGGACTATTAGATTCGTAACGTACAACAACGAAATCGCAGCTAACTTCACACTGTACTCCGCTTAGTAACACTACAGTGAAGGTCATCGAATATCTACGCAGTGCATTTTAACTTCAATTATATTTAATTATATCAGATTCAAGTATTTTAACATAGAATTAAGTAAAATTTAAATCTTACGATTGTATTATAAAAGTTACTACAATAATACCTTAGCCGTTTTAATTAAACCACGAGAGAAAACAAGTAAATAAACATACCGTTAAAGTGAGGGGGCCACAGCCAGTGTTCTGTACTATGATGTGAATAGTTTTCTGCATCAGATTCCCTTGTAGGTTTTGGGCCAAATAGTTGAGTCCACCTGAAAACAAGTAAATTAATATAATGTTATACGATGTTTCACTTGAAATTAGTAAGTATTAAGAACATTATGATATTCTAATTTATTAGTACGATATTTTACCTTGGGCGGTTCCCGGTGTCGCAATAATTTGCTGCACGAACTGTGTAGGTTGAGTTGACACTGGTTTTTCTGAGAACAAAAACGGTAAATATAAACGCTTGATACACTTATGTGTGAGAACGTTAAATATGTATTATATACAGTGTGTAACAAAAATAAGTGATAATACTTTAGGGTATGTACGTGTTCCTTGTAGAGAGTTCATTTCGAGTTCAAATATTATCACCTATTTTTGTTAAACCCTGTATATTGTATATGTACATACATTTAAAAACTTACAAAAGAAAATTAACACTAGAAGGGCCGGGCTTATGCTATACCTTCAAAGACCGCAGCGGTCAATTTGACGGTACTAGAGATTAAGTCAGAATTCTTATGAAATTATTGCATATTTTACATAAAAATATATTTATATAAAATTATTTTTTATTAACGGTAAACAATTTCAGCACTAAACTGAGTAACATTTCTAGCAAGTAATAGTTTTTTTTAACTCTTTTGTACATTTTCCACACAGAGATTTTTTATAGATAGAGCTGTTTTCACATATATTTTTTTACAATTACATACTATTGATTTAACATTACTGTCTCTTATTGATTGTAGTGCATAGTTCACTTGTTTTAGAATTAGTTTCTTGTCTTTGAATCGCATTTGAAGTGTTTTTTTTTTTTCACATACTCTGCACCTACTTTGCTTAATAGTTCAAGGATAAAATCATAACGAAATTTTTTATTCATATGACTTTTTGATACAGAATTCACGAGTTTATAGCTGCTAAATCAAGTATATTGCAAAAAAACGTGAACAGGCTAGGCCAGGAAGTATATTTTGCTGGCAACGACGTCCTACTCTATTAGCGTCTGGAGGAATACGAGTCCATTCTGTGCCGTCACTTGCTACTTGTAACATACCGACTTCCGGTACTGAAGATGTCCTAGCTGATCGTCCACCGCATGCTGTTCACAAGCCGCCAATGGATCTATCAGATTACAGATACCATTCGCGCAAAGGCGCGTCCTTTGCGCGAATTTACAAGAATATCTTCATTTGTAGCAGATAAATCTATTTTGAAGTCTTCTGATGAAGAAGTGACCAGTTATGGCTGAAATTCTGCATCACGGTTTTTACTAGCACTGCCTGTTTTATCATCATTACTTTCATCAACCGACACATCTTCTTGTATATCCATAAATCACAACAGTTCTTGTTCTATTTGAGAACTTCTGAGGCGGAAACGCATTTTTTTATGACTGCTCGAAATCAATATTTACTATAAAATATAAACAAGCTAGGCAGTAACAACTTACTCAGAATTCAATTCAACATAAACAAAAACAAATATACGGTACCCAGTTTAATTTGCAGAGATCGTTGTTCACTATTCTCGGTGCCTCTATATAATATACAGTATGCCGTCACATTGACGGTCTTAGTAGGTATTTGTGATCGAATCTCTTAAACAACATATAGTTAATTTTTTAAAAATATAAATCTAGCCTAACAATAGCAAATTAGGAAAAGTCATAAAATATGAAAAGAAACAAAAAAATAGTTTGTGAAATATTTAGGAATGAAATTGCCTTGCGGTTAAATTGACTGCCTTGGTCTTTCTAGTGTTAACACTTTTATAAAAAACAGCATCAACCTTTTTGGATGACGCTTATTTCATGAAAATGAGATAAATACCATATTTTATTTTCAATTAACTTTAAACCATGAAAGCTTAAACCTGCTGAGCCGTGTCGCGCAACGGCAAAAATATTACTAACAAGCGTCCATTTACCTTGCAGTATAATCTGTCCGGCCTGCGAGGCGATGATGTTCTGCACGTCCATGGGCTGCACCTGCAACATCGGCTGCTGCACCGCCAGCGACTGCTGCACCTGTTGACATAATTATTTTAAAGGGACAGAAAGGGGACCTACATAATTTGGAGGGGTCAAGCCCATCTAGACAGATCAGTACAGTGCTCCAAAAGTGATAATGCGCATAGGAATTTTCGTCATTGTTCGGCAAAGATCGTTTTTCCCGAGCGTCGGAAGAAACCTTTTATTGCGCATGTCCAAATAATGTAATGCCATTGCAACGCCAACTGTTTACGACCTGACCGTAACCAAATATAAGCAACTTGTTGGTGGCGTTGACGTGGCATGACATGATTTGGACATGCGCAAAAAAAGGTGTTGTGGGGCATGCGCCAAAAAAAGAGACAATTAACGAACCGGCGACAGCTACCGAGTACCGACTATACGATATTTACTTCTATTTCCTTTGAACAAGGTGCAAAATGCAAGTGCATTGTTTGGGGCTCTTACGTTTCATAGATTCGGATGTTTTCGTGATTACGACAATTAGCGAAGATTTGTATGCG
The DNA here is from genome assembly GCF_905147365.1 of Aricia agestis. Classification (NCBI taxonomy): domain Eukaryota; kingdom Metazoa; phylum Arthropoda; class Insecta; order Lepidoptera; family Lycaenidae; genus Aricia; species Aricia agestis. The sequence continues at coordinate 6,347,807 of NC_056409.1, read as the reverse complement.
CATTATTAATTTGGGAGTACTGTACTGACATTGATGTGACATAACCCCACGATGAAACCTAGGTCCACTGTCTGCCAATGAATTTTCTCTGATGGCACATAATAATATGTAACGCGATTTAAAATTATGTTTTTCTGAACTTGCAACTTTTCGTTATCTCGAATGGTTTCGGATTTTTTCTGTACGACATTTTATTCAAAGACTAAAAGCTCTACTGCACTGTGCACATATTAATGACATTTTGAGAGAAGAGAAAAATCAAGGACTCACCTGCATCGTAGGTGCTTGTACTTGCAGAGTTGGTTGCTGAACTTGCATTGACGGCTGTTGCACCTAAAATTTGTGTTTGTTTAAATGTTGTTTTTATTAAGTTTGGGTCACGTCGTACGGTTTAAACTTGAGACTTGTTATTATAAGCCTGTCCCACAAATGGGCACAGGCCTCCCCCAAGGTCTTCCACTTCAATAGTTCTAGCGCCAAGTGCCAACCTAGCCAACCTGCCTTGTAGGTCAACTGGCCATCTTTTTCGAGGCCGACCACGGCGGCGTGTAATAACTACATACCAGAAGACGGCTTCTGGTATAAAGTTAATTGCACTATAGTTACATATTTTATTAAATTTACCTGCAGTATCGGCTCTTGAATGATCATAGACCCTTCAGAAGGTCCTGCCACCAAAACTGATGGCTGTATTATATCCACTGGCTCTTGCTTTGGTGGTAGCTGTAACGTTAATAAATATATCTAAGTTTGATTGTGTTTTGGAAGATACAGTTATTGAATAATAAAGAAAAAAAATCGGCCAAGTGCAAGTCGGACTAGCGCACGAAGGGTTCCGTACCGTTATATAGCGAAAATAAGGAAAAAAATAAGTTTTTGTATGAGAGCTCCCCTTAATTATTTATTTTATTGTAATTTTATTATTTAATATTAAAGTACAAATGTAATTGAGGATTTCGTGAAAATTTCAAGTGTCTATTATGTTGACATTATGGATTACGAGCCAAAAAGACCAAAAAAATAACGTTTGTTGCATGGAAGCCCCTTAAATATTAAATTTATTGTTGTTACAGCGGCACCAGAAATAAGTAATCTGTGAAAATTTCAGAAGTCTAGCTATATTCTTGAGTTACAGCCTGGAGACAGACAGACGGACAGACATCGAAGTCTCAGTAATAGGGTCCCGTTTTTACCCTTTGGGTACGGGACCCTAAAAACGGAATTGGAATGTAAGTTACTTACAGTCCGTCAAAAAAGTGAAGAAATTAAAAAGTGGCAACATCGTACTGTCATCCCTTTTTTCTTAGATTGATGTTGCCACTTTTTAATTTCTTCACTTTCTTGACAGTCTATACATTACGAATAAGATATCACTTACCTTTGGAATAAGAGTCTATAAACGAAACATAGGTTAGTATAATCAGATATTGATAAGATGTGAACAAATAGTTAAATAGTGATGCTACAGTTACTAATGGAATATTTGTTATATTGAAAGTTAAAATAGATTAATAACAATTTAGTAGTAGTGTGTACAACACTACTGCAAGTAGTGGTACACACTACTACTAAATTTTGAACTTTCAAGTGCAGACTTGTATAATAAATAGTTCAATACAAGGTATATACGAGTATAATAGATATAATATAAGTAAAATGAGTTAAGCACCTTAGAACCCATAGATCCAGCGAGAAGAATAGTCCGTGGTCGCTTCAACACATGAAAGAGATTGTTAGTAATGTTAACACTGATGAAAGTTAGCAATGGTGAGTTAGTAAGAAACGAGTGAATAAGCAGTGCGTAACGTATATTTGGCGAAACTAAATTACCAACTCTTCCGCTCTTATAAATGCGCCAGTCTAGGGCCGGTATAAATAGTCAGTACTCAAGATGCATCTCGGTCTCAAGAAACGGCAGGCTCTGTGATTGGTTGGCTGTCAAAATTTGGACAAATCACAGAGCCGAATCGCGTCTTGAGACCGAGATTCATCTTGAGTACTGACTGACTAATTTGTAACGGTACTGACTGACTGATTTGTAACGGCCTAGGTTTTTATTTTTTCTCAAAATATTGCCTTTTCTCTTTTACAAATACGAAGAAAGACAGAGATAACATTTAATGCACCTTTAAATTTAACCCACACTGGCGCAAGTGGGTCGCTTTGTGACACCTTAAATTATTTACTATTATAAATCAGTCTAGGGATTAGCTGCATATATATAAAGAAAACTTGTAAATATATTTCCAGCGCTCAAATAGGCCTTCGCCATTATTACAAAGAAAAAAACAACCAATTTCGTTAAACAGGTTAGCAAATGTGATAAGCAATAGACAAGAATAAGTATTATAAGTAAAAAATTTAAGCATTATAAGTAAACTATACTCACTAGGTCATCTTCGTCTTCCAAAGCGGACGCCGCTAGGGCCGCATACAAATTCGCCGCAGTTTTGGACACACTCTCTTGTGGACCGCTCTATAACATACAAATAATCTTACTTATAAAAAGTTACACATAAATTATGCATAATTTTTTGTCCTTATCCATTAATCGGCTTTTACAACGTATCAGAAAAGGACGTAACATTGTTTAGCAGTATTTCTATTTTTAAAGGGTTTTTTTTTGGTAACAGAATTTTATATGTATATAATAATAGAAGCAGCTAATTGTTTTCTATACTATGTATATATAGAAAGCAATTAGCTGCTTCTAATCAAAAATATCCAATCATAATTTTAATTCATACCTTAAGCATAGCCTTATGGAGGATATACTAGAAACATCAAAAATATTTGTACAGTGGCACATCAAAATATACAAAATACTACATCGAGCTTCAGAACCAATTATAATTGTTTTATTATAACCTGAAATTAGCATGTATGTTCCGACTTATATGGCACATTTCATTTTGATCTAAATGAAAAGAAATCAAGCTTGACCAAAAATAATGTGTGCATATTAATGGATAGGATTATAGCTGATCGTGTTAAAGCTTCGTCTTCTTCATCTAAACAACATCTAAATCAAAATGAATTTAAAGGAAGTAGTCATTACTAAGCAATAATTAAAACCTCACAATTTATAAATATTAAAACTTACGTCAGACTTTTCCTCCGTTTTCTGCTTTTTGGAAGGCGGTTCCGTATACGAATGGTCTGTGACAACGGTATCAACTATTTCCTTTTCACTTTTCACGTTCTGTATTATACAACCCATTTGCCCCTGCGTAATCTGGCCTTGGGCGATTTGACCTTGAACAATCTGTCCCTGAGTGATCTGACCTTGGGCCAGTTGGGCTTGCATCGCCTGCTGTATAACCCCTTGAATCTGGTCCGTTTTCAGTTGTATAATCTGGCCTTGCTCATTCTTGACGTGTATCACTTGGCCTTGGTCGTTCTTGATTTGGAAGAACGGGCCCTGCGCGGACTCGGCGTTAATTTGCAGGACAGGGTTGCTCTCGGACTTGACTTGGACGATTTGGCCCGTCTCCGTGATTTGTATGGTGGGCGCATTCATTTGCGGGCCCATCTGTACAACTTGCACCGGAGGGTTAGATTTCTTCTCAAGCAGATCGGCTAGCATTTTGTTCTGAGCTGCCTTCTGAAATATACGAATATAGCATTTTGGATACTGTAATATATTTATTATACAAAATCAAGGAAATGCAAATTTAACTTACAATTGTTAGTTGTGCTTGTTCGTCGATTTGGATTTGTACGGGCTCGTCCTTGATTCCTAAAGAGTAAATAAAATTTTGTGCATTAGAAATGTTAGAAAAATATCAAAAATATATTTGCAATCAAAAAAACACTTTACCTGAATCTTCACCAGTACTTATAATAACCTGAAATCAAAATAAATACATCGTTAAATTTACAATTTATATTTATATTAAAAATATAGTAGAATGACGATAGAATATAATATTATTACCTTATTTTCAGTAGCAGCGACTCCTCCAGGTATGATGGTAGTACACTTGATAAGCGCCTCTGGGTCTAACTCCATGTTCTGGCGATATAAGATTTTTATATTGAGAATAGCGACTAAAATCTACAGTTAACTGCGAGTAAGAATTAACTGTATAACTAGTTGCTGCCCGCAACTCCGTTGCGCTGAAATTCATTTATAGCGCGGGAACTGTATTTTTTTCTGAATAAAAGTATCCTATATTCTTTCCCGGGTCGGTGCATCTTCGTACCAAACTTCATCAAAATTGGTTCATCTGCTTAAGCGTAAAAAGGTAACAGACAGACAGACAGACACACTTCGGCATTTACAATATTATTATTGATATGAATTTTACATAGTGTAGAACTTTCGTTGGACTTCATGAAATAACAAGTTTTTTAAAGATTTTGTTGTAGTTCTATAAAAACGTTAGTAACAAAAAATATATATCTTAAACTTACCCCAGTTGGATTCGCTTGTACGAGTACGGTGCCTGGAGTAGGCACTCTCTGCTGACTCTGTTGTCTCTGGGCCACCTATACAGCAATACACTATTGACTTACATATTATCAACATGATATAAGCTAAAGTGCGGCCAAGGATCACGTTATAATACGTGCGAATTTCATAAAAAAAAAAGAAACAGTAATAGCTCATTATACGAGAGCGAAAGAGACAGCCATAAGTCAATTGCGAAATTAGAAGTGGTTCGAGACCGCACTTTATTTTGAATCTACGTATTTGTTTATTAATTAATCCCTTGTGATACAGAAAGTTATATAAAAGGTTTGCGATGACTTTGAAAGTCAATTTCATAGGTTATTTAAAGTATATTTCGAAAATCCCTCGAAAATTGCTATTCGACTTTTAAGCATGCGTATTTTTCTTATCAATGATCAAAATTTGACCAATTTCTTGGATTCAAATTGAGAATCAATTTTCAATTTTTTCATGCCCTCAATAAGCTATGCATGCCACTAATGTTATAAATTATGATGTTAGTTTTATTAGGGACATGCTTTCTACTTTGCTTACTACGTTGTATTAAGTAAATAATGTTTTTACATGCAAAATGTTAATATTAACTCCATGTTCGTAAACATCAAAACGTCTTTACCAATTTCTTTGCAATGTCCATAATAATTTGTCTATAATCTATAAAAATAAATAAACAAAACAATTATATATAAAAAAAAAACCGTGTGCGTTTCTTTGCACGTAGAACTAAAATCATCATGTGGTCTAAAATAAAATGGTAAACTAAAATCATTCCTGGGAAACCAAACATCTATATTCTTAAATATGCATGTTCTAAAGTTACTGCTTCATAATTAAGGATAAAAATAACTGAGCAAATATATTAATATTTAATTCAAACGTTATACTCAATAACTTTATAAAGTGACTGGAACAACTATCAAAACTAACTTTGTTTACACTTTAAGATTGTTTTACTCCATTTCTAAGAATCAATCAGCTAGCTGTAGGTAAGTGTTAGTAGTGTTAGTGGGCACTTACTTGCGGTGCGGGGGCGGGGCTTACTTTGGTGGCGAGCAGGTGTTTGATCAGCGAGGAATTGTGACTATCGCCCGAGTGACTTGCTACCGGCTGGAAACGGAAAAATAATATAGACCTGTGACGTCATAACTCTAAACATAATAGGCTACTTGACCTATATTCAATTTCATTGAACAAATGCATATTTCTAGTAGAACTTGGCCTACCGTATTTCACCCTTATCATCAAATAAAAGCTTATGATTGATAAATAAAGTCGATTTGAAAATATGATTTTATGAAAATAGGATTTGTACTGACGAAAACGCTTTTGCGGTACTTCCGATTTGGATGTGACGACATCAGACTCGTAATTTAATATCTTTTATTTATCGCGCTCGTTATATGTAAGTTTATTTGTATATAAATAATAACACGACGTGTTATTATTTAGACGACCTCTGTGGCTCAGTGGTGAGCGCGTTGGTAGCTCAAGCCGGGGGTCGCGGGTTCGAATCCCGCCGACGGAACAAAAAGTTTTCGAAGTTCCTGGGTCATGGATGTGTATTAAATATGTGTATCATATAATAAAAATCTTAAATATATTATGAATAGTATAAAAGTATTAAATATATTTCCGTTGTCTGGTACCCGTAACACAAGTCCTTCAGGTACTTACCACGGGGCCAGACTGACGTGGTGTGAAGCGTCCATAGATATTATTATTATTATTATAACAATAAGCCTATAAAGATTTGTAAAATATATTTTCTTGAATAATTCAAATAAAACATCAGTTTTATATATTGTAGACGGGAAATGAAACGGCCAAAACTATTCTCGAAAAGTTTTTAACATTACAAATGATTTCTAATTTCTTATTTAATTCTTTTATAATTTTGGGCACTTTAGACTCGTATATTTAGCACATAAAAAATGTTCAATAAAAAAAGTTTAAACTACAAAACGTATGACGTCACAGTATGGCGGACAGTGTTTTCGGCGCCATTTATAAGGTATATTTTTCAATCAACATTTTTATGGGTTTCTACTATGTAAAATATTAAAATATTAGTTTTTTTTTGTGAAAATGAATGATTAAGAAGCGATTAGCATGAAGAAAAAAGTAGGTCAAGTAGCCTATTTTGGACCTATATACGCTTACATACTAATTCTACTCCATGACATGTTTTATGCCACATTTGCACTGACCTCTATTATACAAGTACGCTGGACTTATGATACCCTTTGAAATGACAGCTATTTTTGTGCCTATTTGAAGCTGAATCAGCGCCCCCAATGCGGGGGAAGAGAACTAAATCTGACGTAAAAATGACGTTTGAAAATCGCCATATTGGCGCTGATAGCAGTAGTGAGAGTACTTGGAACTAATACTAGTAATGACAATCAATAACGATTAAGCGGCCATTTGCAAGTTCAGTCAGATTTAGTTCTCTTCCCCCGCATTGGGGGCGCTGATTCCACTTCAAATAGGCACAAAAAGCAGGTGGGTATCATAAGTCCAGCGTACTTGTATAATGGAGGTCAGTGCACATTTGCCAGTTGCCAGCTGCCACATTGCTTTGTTACGTCGTCACTCATTAGTAAGCGACTACAGTGACAGAATAAGTAAAAGACATTTGCAATAAATTATTTAAAAAATAAAAATAAGACTTAAATTAAGGTGCGTCGTCGCAACTGAGCTTGTTTATGTGGCATATAATTAGTTATTCGGGTCCAACGACGCAACGACAGCAACATATTAGAAAAAAATCATTACGTACTTACTGCCGCACTCAGAGTGGAACATTACTTCAATGTAATTAATTTAAAAATTTGGCATACGCCTCATAAGTCATACATTATCTGTCAAACTCTTCATGAAATTGAAGGTTAATCATAATTATAGTTTGTGCGTTTGCGTGACACATTATACTTGACAATAGTAGGTAAGTTACCTAACAAAAATTAATCGATAATTTAAAAATATCGAATCACTTAGTAAAGGAATCGCAATCGAAATTATCGATTTCGTACTGACATTTCAGTGGTGCCGGCGATTTAAGATGGATGGAAGTTTATCGATTTGATTTCGATTCAACAGAGTCAATCTCTATTGACATAAGTTCCGTTTCATGCATTTGACATTTTTCAAATGTTTTCGTAACAATAATTTTATACTTCTATTTCACATTAATATAATTTTATATTAATAAGTTAGCATTTAGCAACTTTTCATTTTTATTCATTTACAATTATAGGAAACATTTGTTTTTGTAGATGGAATATAATTTAAATAGAATAAAATTTAAGGATATATCCTATTTCACAGTTAATTTTTATAATTTCATATTAATAAGTCCGTATTTAGCAACATTTCATTTTTATTCATTTACAATTATAGGAAACATTTGTTTTTGTAGATGGAATATAATTTATTACATTTTGATTTTTTTATTTTCTTGTAAAAAAAACCCCGTAGCAAGGAATATGAAAACTGTCACCCATATCATCTTGTAACGCACAAACTATAATTGTATCTGAGTATGGCTGTTAGAAAAAGTAATTACGTAAAAAAATAGTTAGAAAATCTTACCTGTGGAGACTGTATGACGGCTGGTTTAGTTTCGACCACCGTCGGTTTGTTAGTCAGTTGTGCTTTCAGAATCGGTGATGACGGTCCTATAACAAATAAATTGCAATGTAGTTGTTATTACTATTAAATTCTATAGACTAGTAAACAAACAGAAAATAGGTAGACAAAATAAAACCGATGCTTATAATATTAGGAAGACGTGAAATGTTTAAAAAGTGTACATTCATTCCAATTTTGAATATATTTTAAACTAGATGGCACCCGCAACTCCGTTGCTTCAAAACTGGTTTATCGCGCGAGAACCGGTTACCGGTACATGTTTCCGGGATAAATAGTATCCTATGTCCTTTCCCGGTACTCAAAGTATCTCCATATAGAGATACTTTGAGTACCGGGTAAACAGCAAAACCGGTTCAGCGGTTTGGGCGTGAAGAGGTAACAGACAGACAGATATACAGACAGACACACTTTCGTATTTATAATATTAATATGGACTTTGAATTAACAAAAGACATAAGAAATCAACATAACATTATAGTCTACTTAAACGCATACCTGCGGGCTGGCTGGGTCTGGACTGCACGGCCCTGGCTCGTATCCCGATGTACACCTGCTGCGTCTCGCCCGACGACGTCGACACCGTGTTCGGACCGACAGTACCGCCGAATACGGTCCTGGAATACCGTTGTTGTTACACAATAGGGTATTTTTTTAAATATTCAAGCATACCTATTACCTAGTCTTTGTGGATTCGTGATTCTCAAGAGTATGTTTAATATGTTTGTTGTTTTATATAAAAAGGTTATATAAAACAACAAACAGATAATAATAATAATTTTATTTTATTCTCTGACCACAATAATAATATTTATATTACATTTATATCATAACAATAAAATAAGATAAGCAAGTTAGATAGATAAGATAGATCCTTTAGATCAGGTATACTCAACCTACCGCCCGCTAGGACTTGATCATTGGCCCGCGTGAAGTTAACTATTATAAAACAAAGTATTATTATTATTATGAAATTCACGATTTCACGCCTACCAGCAAAAAAGTGCAAAGTCGTCGTGAAAGTCGTGAAAATATGTTCACTTTTAAATCGCGAATTTTAAAGAACGTTATCTTTTAACATTAAAAAATTTTGTTTGCGGCCCGCGACACCAATTCCAAAACGTATTTGTGGCCCATACAAAAAAAAAGTTGAGTACCACTGCTTTGGATAATTTAACACGCACGCAAAATATGCACGCTCAATTCTATACGTCGCTAGCGCCTAGCATACTTCTGAGTACGAATTATATTATGAACTCTATGAATTCGTAAACCTCACCTGACTAATCTGGGGAAGTGTGCTGGCGCTATAACCCCCTTGCGGCCCATCTTGGCGCAGCAGGCGAGGTATTGACGGTAGACGTCGGCGGCGTCGCTCGCGCCGTTCTCGGACGCGGGGAGCGGCTCGTACGCGGAACGCAGCCACGCTATAGCGAAATGCTCGTTCTCCTATGTAGTTTAATAAAAATTGTATTTTGTAAGTAAAAATATTTACAGAAATCAACAGCAAAAGTTCGGTTAAGAAGTACTTTCCAACTATTACGCCGTTAGGTCACCAACGCCGCAAACCGAGAAACAGCGGCTAACAGAATAACTGCCCACCCGTCACACGACAGTGATTATGTTGCATCTCGTTCTAATCTTTTTTCGCAGACATTTTGCGGTTTGCTGTGTCTCTCTTACAACTTTTATCACATCAGTACTGTCTCTCTTACTCACAGATATATTTCTATCCAATTCGTTTTCATTACAACAACGACATAGATAAGAAATCAGTCTAAGGGTCCTTACAGACGAACGGTACTTGTAGATAGCAGTCAACGGCAGCAGTCAACACGTCTTGTCGACTGCTGTAGACACGTGCAATCGAAGAAAAGGGAAGCCTAAGAGTTAAAAGAAACAAGTAGCGTATTTTTAGGTACCTATTTCATTTTTATTATTAGCTACGTATTTCAAACGGACTTTAGCAACATTACCTGTACGGTTCGCTGTTGCAAATGCGACTGTTGCAGTGATGACACTGGAGTGGATGGTGTCGATGACTGCTCCGGTTTACTCGCCTGGTTGGTCTATAACACAAAAAAAATTATCAGCATAACAATGACAAACGCTACAGCATTTCATAATATTTTTGCTGCCGGTATTTCACGCTGGGTTAGTTTCTTTACTGTTGATACATAGATAATATAATTGGGTCCATAATCCATATACATATACACCTTTTTTCCCCCCTGCGATCAACCCTTAGGGGCATTAGGTTAATAAGCAGATATGATAAATGAAAGTTTTACAATTCAGTTTATTACAATTTACCATTACTTATAACTTCATATTATTACCTGATGCTGTACAGCGTGCGACGGGTCCGGCGTATGGACGGCGGCGTGCGTGGGCGCAGGCGCGGCGGCGGGCGCGACGTTCACGCTCGGTCCGCTCACCGTCTCGACCACGCGCATTAATATACAGGCACGGGGTCCGTAGCTTTGGGCCTGGATATTAGTAGTTAATGTTCTAAACAATGGGCAGAAATACTTCACTACTTATAGTTTTAAATTATCTAATATAACATAGACTAATATTTTGACAAACATTAAGACAAAAACCAAAAAAAACGTGATTCGGAAATTATTGCAATGATACAATTTTCGAATGGAGAGAAAGTCAATTTAAATTACTATAAAACGCCATCGCTGACCTAAATAGGCCACACTATACACTTACTTACCTCAACAGTGACGAGTGAGACAAGTGTGCGACCGCCTCGCTGGCGCGGTCGCCGAGCGACGTGAGAGCGTACACGCACTCTAGCGTGCACACGAGCGCCATGCTGTCGCGCAGCGTCAGGAGGGCACATACATCGCTACACACCTACTTACCTCAACAGTGACGAGTGAGACAAGTGTGTGCACCAGCCCGGGCACCTTAGCGACTGCCTCACTGGCGCGGTCACCGAGCGACGTGAGAGCGTACACGCACTCTAGCGTGCACACGAGCACCATTATGTCGCGCAGTGTCAGTAGCGCACATACATCGTTGTACACCTAAAAAATATATATTTTGATTTCAGCAAAGAAGTCGCATAGAACAGAAAAGTAAGTATCCGGTAATTGCCAGTACAGTTATATTATAGGCACTGCCATTTATGTTCAATGAAAAGTTTTTTGTCAACCGTTTTCTACTTTTTAAGAGTATATATAACACTCATATATGATATAAAGTAGAAACAAACAATGTGGCACTTTTAATTATTACCTTAGCCTCAAGTGCTTTGAGTAACGCATCTTCATTGGCTTCGTTTTGAGCAAGCTTGTTGAGTAGCTCTAGCGCAGCCAACACACGCGCTCGGTCGGGAGAAGAGAGGGCTGTCTGAATTGTCGACAAAACATGTCTGGATATGAGGCATGTGGCTGGATCCTGTAAATATTGTTTATTCATTACCACTTCAATACTCCCAATAATTGTGACTAACCATCAAATAAACAAAGGTATTAAATTACGCTCGTCTGTAAAATATAAAGAAATGACCACCTAAATGGGAAACATAATAATATTTCAGTTGAGTTTAGGGTACTTTATTATAAAGTATTGTACCTTATTTCAGGGCATTGTACTTTGTACTTTACGAAAATAATAAACTACGCAAAAATACTTTTTTTCAAACTAGATGACCGATGAACCTCGTATCACCTATCTCTCGAGTTTTAAAGAAACTAACAAAGTACAGAATTCATTTTTATTCATACAGATAATTTTATTAATTGTACTTTATTTTATACTGTGTACTGTTTTTTTTTTCTCACCTAAAGTAGCCAATGTACTTTGTTTGCAAAAAATAAAGGTGCCAACCATAGTTTAAGGCTTGAGATGTATGGATATAAATGTGTTACCTTTATGATTTCCAAATGAATGTGTGGTTGTCCTACATTGACATTAAAAGTATTGTGAGACTTCGGGTCGAAGGAGTAACCCACTCTAAACGTAATTTTAATATTTCATTATTAAGATCTCTCACTGTAAATGATTTACATGTCACATATCCCGGTTATCACAGGTTGTTTACTGATGGGTCTAGAAATGATGAGGGTGTTGGTGCCGCATTCATTGATGTACAAAGGTATGTTTCATCAAAATTAAAACTTGGAGGAAATATTTCTATCATGAGAGCTGAACTTATTGAAATTCTGGAAGCACTTCGTTATGCTCAGAATAATGGTTTATGTCGGGTTGTTATTTTATCAGATTCAATGTCTGCACTTCAGCACTTTATTCGTTGCGTCTCGGGAGCTAGAGGAGTACCTATTGCATATGATATTCTTAAAATATTAAATGACTTCAATGAAACATCTTGCATTAGACTGCAATGGATACCCTCCCATATAGGTTTATTAGGCAACGAGATGGCTGACCAACTGGCAAAAGAGGCTATCTGTGATGGTCGGGATGTGTCTTCTCATATACAGCCATACTACACAGAATTTTTTCATGTAGCTAAGCAAATTTGTATTGATAGCTGGAGGAAATTGTTTATTGACTGTTCTTCCTCCAAGGGTATTTGGTATAGAACATTAAATTGTGAACCTTGTCTGAGGCCATGGTTTGAGGGCACTAATATTACCAGGACCACCTTGGTTACCGCTATGAGGATGCGATCAGGACACGTTCCACTCAACAAGTTTAATCACATGATAGGAAAGAGGGCATCCCCTCTTTGTGTTCACTGTGGGGTTGCAGAGGACTTAATGCAATTGTTGGTGGATTGTGGACGGAATCATGGTCTCAGGGGCCAGTTGTTTTCAGGAGGTTTGTTTGGGGGGGAAATTAATATTATTTTGGCGTCGCCTCTTTCGCAACAGGCCCGCACTTTAATAATATTTTATTTATTGTCAATGAAGGGTCGCATAGTTTAATTTTTAATAATTTTGAATAATACTATGAGGCTGGCATAGATGCCAAGTGCATTTTTAAGCCTCGTTAAAAATTTGAAGGAAAAAAAAACCTTTATGATTAATTCTGCAGACACATTTCCAAGCGTGTCCAGTCCACTTTGTCGCAGCGAGCCTACCCAACAGTTGGCACAGAGTAATAAAAACCTAAAACAATACAAAAAAATAAAAAATTAATATGTATTGCATTGACCAGTCACCACTTAAATATTTTATACAAAGAAGTAATAGGCAATCTTAAATACTACGTAGACATCCATATGGAGCACATAATAGTTTAGCAACCAATCATTTTACCTTATAAGAGTAGTATTGCGAGCCAAATGCTGTAGATTCTCCTCATGGAACGACAGGGAACGGACAATGGAGGCAATCTGCAGAACTCTTTGTGTGTACACACAGCTCGCGCCTCCGGGCAACTCAGGGGCGAATAGCTGGTCCTCTTCTGAGGGTTCTGTTACCCAATCTTCTAGACCTACCTCCTAAAAATTGTTACTAATATTATAAACTCTGTGTTATAATGGTTATGTTTTATATTGTAACTACAATTTTTAAGAACTCTTGAGTCTTATTGTTTTATTAAAATTTTGTACATCGCGTCATGCAGATAGGCGTGTACTTGTGTGCGGATAAGCGTTCAGCGCGCACGCACACATTCTACCGATCGCGACGCATCTTTATAAATGTGCACTCTTGTGTATTGTAGTCACATTCTATACATTATAAAGTTTGTTTTAAAAGTGTACAACTATTTTGAACCATAATAACATACATATATCTTATATCTTTAAACGAGCAATTCATGTATATATATATAATTGGAATCTCGGAATCGGCTCCAACGATTTTCATGAAATTTAGTATATAGGTGGTTTCGGGGGCGATAAATCGATCTAGCTAGGAATCATTCTCAGAAAATGTCTTTTTATTCGTGTTTTATCGATAATCGATAAACTGAAAAATATGACTCTTCCTGACATCTATTGGCGAATAATAATACTATTATGTGAGCAACTAATTGTTTTAACGACCAGCAGTGTTTGCTATACCGAGCAAAGCTCGGTCATCCAGGTACTACATATTAATATCACAAAAAGCCAAAAATACTTACACCACCCATATCATCCATAATCTTCTCCAAAGCTTCGTCATCCTCACCACCATTCATCAGGCAGTCTGTGAGGGTGTTATGAGCAGCTAGAGCCTGCACCATCAGCTCTGGTTGCTCAATCCCAGGCTGCATGAACTTGGTCTCATCGGCTAGTTCCTTTGCCCCGCCTCCACCTGCTCGCATCTCCCAGAACTCGTGGGGATATCTACCTCGAGCCTCATAGTATGATCTGCCAATTGTGTCTCTAAGACTTGCTGCAATAATTAGTATATTCGATAGTGATTAATTTCTTGTTAAACCAAGTTTTTCAGTTTAGTTTAATGTCTTCATTATTTGGCTTTAGTTTTAACCCATCATGCCCAAGCCGCACCCAGCTATCGCATAACAATTGAAAATCTATTGTGTCTGCAATTCCCATGATAGATGTATTAAAAATGAACTGTTGGCAACTAAAATATCTATTATTTTTACTTACAATGATTGTAGACACCAGCATGTGCCAGTAGAAAGTCCAAAATGTGTGGTGTAGTGCTAAGCGGGAGGCGGTTAGAGTGATCAGCAGCTAGAACCGTGCACACATTAACTGCAAAATCTTGTTCATTTGGCATCGGAGAGAGCAGTGATAGTGTCAGTCTTTCTGATGGACCCCCGCCACGGTTAACAGGTCGGAGAGCTTCACCTGATGCTAAAATACAACAAAGTAGACTATTAACACAAACATTGTTTGTCAACATAATTGGTAGATAAATTATACAATATTTTCAATAGACAAACATTAATTGCACAAAACAATTTTTTTGTGGGTGGTCTTACTACTTACAGCAGTTCTTGTTAACTACATCAATGATTATGTTCATTTTTTTCTATAAGAATTAATACAATAAATACATTATTTACTAAAGCATTATTTATTTTATTTTTGGTTATTAATTAGAATGAATATTATTAATTTAAAATATTTTTTTAATTTTTCTGAAATTTTATTAAGTTGCTCATCTTTATTAACAACTAACTAGCTATTTGACCGAGCTTTGCTCTGTATTCGATAAAAAACGAATAAAATGACATTTTCTAAAAATGATTCCTCGCTAGATCGATTTATCACCCCCGAAACCCCCTATATACTAAATTACATGAAAATCGTTGGAGCCAATTCCAAGATTTCAATTATATATATACAAGAATTGCTCGTTTAAAGATATAAGATAAGATAACTAACCAGAAATATATGTGCCCCCACCAAATGATATTCGAGGCATTCCACCACCTCTAGTCCTTCTTGGGTCCTCGTCTATATCCATGTCATCATCTCTTCCAGGAGGCCCTTTAGCTCTTTCATACCTTAACAAAAAATGATCATTTAACTTTTTAAATATTTTAATATTAATAAATAATATTTTAATAATAAAAAAAATTCAAAATATTTAACTTGATGTATTTTTAATTTTAGAAAAGATAATATAACTAAGGGCCTGTCTCACCACTTCCTGATAAAGTGCCGGATAGGCTATCCACAACTTTTTGACAGATTCTCACTATCTATCAGGAAGTGGTGAAACAGGTCCTAAATATTTCTTACTTTTCAAGATACATGGAATATATTTTTCTTAGCAATGTTGATCCATTCACACATGGATGTGGTAAGCGTAGCTGCCGTAGAAAAGATTCCCATGTGTCCATAGCATTTACCTACATGGAGATAATGTCAGTATATTATTTTTACAATTAAAACTTTAACCCATCAATCCCCAAGCGGCACCCGGGTGTCGCATAACAATTGAAAATCTATTCTGTTTGCGATTCCCACGGTCGAGGTATTAATATAACAGTTCTAAATGCACCAAATTCTAAATATACAATTCTAAATGTACCAAAATATATTGTTGACAGCCAGAACCTATAAAAAATTAATAAATACTAGCAAAGTTCAACCAATCAAATGCTCTTTTAAATCTTAAAATATTCTATAGAGCTTTACGAGGTACTCATTCCACTTTGGTATTCTTCAAAGATAAACTGAAATGATAGTGATTATTATTGATGGATCATGAGTTGAGTCTCACCTTTCCAAGTCCACCTCTCTGCTGCACGAGAGAATACAAAAGGTACAAATCTATTTCAATTCCATTGACAACTGGTACTTTGTATGGTATGCTGAAAGAAATGATCACAGTCAAACAGTTATTTAGGTTTATATAGCAACATACTTACGTAAAGCATTTTTGAAGAAATACATACTTTTTGCTTTCGTTGAACTGTTTTAAATCCTTTAGAAATGCTTCTTTGTCACGTAAATAGTCTTTTGACTTGGTATTTATTTGAAACTTTGCCATTCTTGCAGGAAGTGTTATGCCGTTGATACTATGATAATTTTAACTATATGACGCTGAAACTAGTGGGAAACCTATACTTAGCTTTTAAAAAAGTTGTAAATTACAAAAGAAACTCTTATTTTTATCAATTTATGTTATAATTTCAACAATGAATTCAATTAATCATATGAAAATTAATGAAACGCCGAAAAGCTTTCAGTTTTTGGTTTCATCTTTGACATTGACAGTTGACACGAACAACAATCCTATGCAACAAGCGTCATTAACATTATGATTCAGGTACTATAGACTGGAGAGAGCTTAAGCGTCAAAAGCGTGTAATGTTATGTCCTACTTTATACTTAGTAGGACATAACAAAGGAGTCGGTCTGCATATTTCATGTAATAAAAGTGTTAATAAAGGTTTTTAATGAACATTTAATGCTAGATATTGTTGAGTTCTGTGGTTCCGCTAAATAATAAACCATAAGAATGGTCAAATAATGCCTCAAACACGTGGATTTAACATTAAATACGTAAGTTTTGAACAACGTTTTTTGGGTTTTTCAATCGGTATTTTTGTCAGCTAAAAAGATAATTTACAAGTTTATTAATCCCTTATTCGTGCTATTTAAGGCATTAGTGCTAAAAATGTCAAATCAATTAATAATTTCGCTATAAAAATTGCATAGCTTTTTACGTGTGTTTACGGATTCTCATCACTTGAACTATAGTTAATCGATATCATGAATTTTTTGACTTTCTTTCCTAAATCATAATGTGCTTCGAAATAATCGACAAATAGAAATATTCAAGAAAATAAACGCACACTACTTGTATTAAAAAAGCACAGAATGGCCACGCGATGACGGGCTAAGACTACATCTATACTATAATACTTTAACTATGGTCATTAGCCCCGCGTTAAAAACGCTGATGTCGGCTGTACACTCTCGCCGAGACACATCACACAGCGAGGCGGCCCAAGTGCGAGAGTGTAAATCCTCGTCTGGCCTATCTCGGACCCTCTCGGTCCGGTGTCAGTATTTTGCGCCCGAATCAAAGGGTCTCGCGAGGAAAGCAAGCGTTACTAGCACTTAGCATTACTGGTGCACTCTCGCGTTTTTCACTACTAGTCGCGCCGCTAGACAGTGCAGAACAGAAAAATAACAATAAAAACGTCATTATCACTTATCAGTCATTATCTGTGAGAAATAAAATGAAATATGAGTATAGGTCTTTGGATTACCATGATCGCTTTCTATGCATGGTGAATGGTGATCAACTGATCATCCACCATCTACGTTATCGCCATTTTTTTATTTTTGTATTTATAATATTGTGTAAATATTTGGTAAATATTTATAACAGCTCATAGCACAGAGAGCTACGGCAGCTGCAACAGAAGCGTTTTCATCCCTCTTCTCTGAGTTCATAACTGCGATTGAACTAAGCGAGAATGTCCATGATCGCACTTGGACAAGGGGCTCTCGCACGAGACTCTCGCCCGACTAACCCGAGAGCTCTCGACGAGAGTTACAGCCGACATAACGCTCAAGACCGTAGTTTTCTGTTTTCCCGTTCCACTAGGATGTGAGCGTCAGTGATACAAATTACAAACCCATAAAGTTAATATACCTAGAGGAATAGAGCAACAACCTCGAGCTGTCAAACGAAACCGAAATTGGTTTTCATCTGTGTGAAAAATATGTGTACACGATACGTGTATACACTTACACAAGCATGATTGAACATGAATTCTATGAGATTAAATTGTCAACGTGCGGCACGTGCCGACTGGACGTCAAAAAAAGAGTGCTGCTGTCATGTATCACACGTCTCTGTTTACCACGCAGTGTTACTGATAGTCCGTCAAGAAAGTGAAGAAATTAAATAGTAGCAACAGCTTATTGACATCCCTTTTTTCTTAGATTGATTTGAAAAAGATGACACTACGATGTTGCCACTTTTTAATTTCTTCACTTTCTTGACAGACTATACGAAAAAATACAACTAGAATGCCCACTTTGACCCATCTTCGTCGAGGGTCGTTTTGAGCGAAAATGATGATGTCATGAGTGACGTCATAGCAGCGATCAAAACGACCGCGGTCGTCAAATGGTCGGCAAAAGGGGACGTTTTGCACGTTTTGGTTTAAAATTAACGTCTTCTGGAACGCAGCCTAGGTAAACTAGTTTTACGATCTGCAGTAACCACTCTAACGGCCGTTCCCAATAATTGATCTATCTCTGGTTTCGCCCTACTAGAAATAGGAATAGCTCACATTAGACATTAGAGACATATTAATTTATGTCAATTGTGAGCTATTCCTATCTGTAGTAGGGCAAAACCAGAGATAGATCAAATATTGGGAACGGCCGTTAACCATACAATTTTTACTGTCGCGACGTCACTGACGCTATAGACGCTCGCTTCGAAAGGTTACCTTTAGCCATAGCTGGGCATTACTGGGCAACTCGTTAATCCGTTATTCTTTAATTAACGAAGTTAACATTTTTTGATTAATGGATTATCTTTTAAGTTAACTTTTAAAAATATTAACGGACTCGTTAACTTCCGTTAATATGCAGAAGTTCGTTAATCGTTAATCCAATGCCTTCTATTTACTGCACGGAAACGCGGCGCGGCGCGAAAACAGGTTCAGACAGTATGAAACGACAAGTGCCGGGCGGGCGGGCAGCGTGGTGCCGCGGCACGGCAGCAGCGAGTGAAACAAAAACAATACCTACTCGATATATTTTCAGGCGCGTGCGAGTGAAAAGAGATTTGTTTCGTTTTATCATTTCATTACTCAGCTCCGGTGCTTTAAAGAGTGAAAAGTGATTTGTTTATAATTGTTAAAAATCATTTGCATGTTGATAAAGAAGAGTGCAGTGTAATTTAGTTAGGTGGACCGTGGAATACAATCATTATAGAAGTATTTTATTTTGTCCCTAACCTGTTAACTTCCAGGAAGCCAATGGGCATTGTCCAAAAAAAATCACATGTACTTTTTATATTTTTTTCGTTAAAATAGGGTATTTTAAGAATATAAATTAAATAATTTTGAAATTCATTGGCTAGTTTTTTCTCAATAAATTTTTAAAGTTTCGCTCTGACGTCATCATCGGCCGCCAATTGACCTCTGCATATGTTTTAAATTTCCTTTCAATCTTATTTATAATGGCTGGTTCGTCAAATGCAAGTTCTCATTATGTGAAAGCTGATACGGGAAGCTTACCAAAAGTTCGAAACGTAATGTTGGTCGAATTTATTGCTAATTTAACGCCATTGAAGGTCAAACAAAGGTTAAACGTATTTGTTCAAAAATATAAGTAACTAATGGGTATTTTTTTCCTTTATATACAGAAAAACGATCACTGACCTTATTCCTCGAAATGTTTTTGTAATGAGCAAAATTTAAAAAAAATGGACAATCACCATTCTCAAAACGTGAGAAAATATCACCTTCGAAAAAATTACCCAATTATGAGATTTTTACGAAAGTAACACAGTTTGTGTATTCTCAAAACTTCACATTCGACATATTCCGTGCAAAGATCGCTCGAGTCGAATGAGTAGGACCGGTTATTTCTACGATGGCGGAATTCGTACACCAATTTACGCTCTTATTGGTGGATGGACGTTCGATTGGAAACCGGTTTCTGCACGATACAATTTGTTGCTGTGAGTTGTGTATTCTCAGAACTTCACACTAGAAATGTTTCGTGTAAAGATCGCTCGAGTCATACGAGTGCTAGGGACCGGTAGATGTCGGGATTCGTACACAAATTCGCCCTCTTGGTGGATATGTACCAAAGAAGTACAAAATTTCGTACTTACTTGTGTTTCTTTTGCGATAACTTACTAAGTTATTATAAGTTAATGTGTTTAAAAGAAACTATTTATAATTTCGTTAAATTAAAATATAGCTGAATTAGACTACATATTTTTATCAGAACTTTTGTCTATTATATTGTATAAGTACCTACTGTTACATACATCTATATATATATATATATATATATATATATATATATATATATATATATATATATATATATATATATATATATATATATTTCCACCCCGGAGTTGATATTGCGTCCTACATGGCGGTTTTTACCGATGATATTGCGTCCGACTGACTTGTTGCATCCTGTATACGGACGCAAGATTGACCATCTCTCAAATTCAGCCAGAAGTAGTGTTAAGGTTAGTACAATGGCTGGGTGAAATATTGGCATGGACGTTGTTTTGTCACCGGAGTGCTTTTCGGCGTATTTCTTAGTTCCGCTATTTGGCGCGCGAATTTTGGAGGTCGCTACTGTGCGCCGTATATCGGTGGCGTATATTCGATAATTTGTTTATGTATAACACGCCGATAATGTGGATTCCTGTATATAATAAAGTTTTTATCAATTCTAATGTGTGATTTAATTACGTCCCACAAAACGACATCGTCCCAGAGGAGACGCGGGGGTGACAGAGGCGAGGGGGCGGAGTTCGCACGCGACATGCAAGGGCATGTTTTTGTTTATATTTTTTGCCGGCCAGCGCGGACGTAATGACGCTTGTGGTATAAATATTGTGTAGTGGGGCGAATATTTGAGAGAGACTAAATTCATGTCTTCAAAGTTGGGTTCACAACGCCTTCGTAAATTTGATGTAACATTACACATTTCAATGTCTAATTAACTTACAAAAATGCTGCTAAAACTATTTGAAAGTAGAGTTAATATTTCAAAAGTTATTATAAAAAAAAGTACCACATTATGAAATTTTTGCGTGTCGTTTCGATACTGCCGCTCACAATTTATTATTTATAAAAAAAAATGAGCTAGAAAGGATTAAAAATTTAATGTTAATTTGAAGATAAAGAAGAAAAGAATCCGATACCAACAAATAACACATCAACTTACATTAAATAACTAAAAATTATATTTTTAAAATGTTCATAAAATTCGCGTCATTATCCTGCGCATTGTTTGTTTTGAATGCCTTGCCGATATACTCAACGTGACGGGTTGAAACCTATTTTGCGATAAAATCTGCTGGCTCACTTTATTTGATCGCAGTGCTTTGGTGTGGATAGAGGTCTTCGTTTTATGCTCTCTCTCTCTTTGAAATACGTTCTACAAAAATTTCCAAATAAGACGTCATTTACATTTCTCGATGTGTGCCAACATTTGTCTGTTTTTCACTACTTTTTTATACCAAGTTATAAAGGCCCGCAACATTTCTAAGTTCTTAATAATTTTCTTTATATCAATACTTAATTATAAACGAATTTAGTGAATTCCTCATTTTCCTGAACGTCTTTTTCCTGAATAGCCCTAAAAACATAATGACGATCATTCAGAATAATGATCAAATCTGTAACTGTATTTCAGGAAAACAGGAACAAATATATCGAATCGATGCAATGTCGATATTACAATTAGGTAGTTATTTGACACATTTTTGAAAAATAGTAGTAGAATAGTAAGAAAAGTAGTAAAAATGTTATCTACACTTCAATATTATAAAGCAGGAGAGGTTGTTTGTTTGTTTGAACGCGTTAATCTCAGGAACTACTAGTCCGATTTGAAAAATTCTTTCAGTGTTAGATAGCCCATTTATCGAGGAAGGCTATAAGCAATATTTTATCACGCTAAGAATAATAGGAGCGAAGATATAGAAGAATAGAGGAAAATGTGGAAAAAACGGAGGGAAATTATTTGAAAGGGCTTATTTGAACGCGCTTATCTCAGGAACTACTGGTCCGATTTGAAAAATTCTTTCAGTGTTAGATTGTCGTGTCAATGGTTGTCGTGATTGATGTAGATCGTTTTTTTTTAAATAAGTGATTTTAAAAACTATTTTAAAGACAAAATAAAATGGCCTTGGCCGTCGACCCATTTTGTAATACAAAAAAAATGTTTTAATTGTGGTGCAACGACCAAGAATAATATCAATATTATTACAAATCATTTTGTTCTACCTATGAAACGAAAGAACATAAAATCGCTTTATAAATCTTCATTTTTCTGGTGCAGCATATTTATTTACAAATAAATATGCAATTTACGATCATTATCCTGACGTCCAGTGTCCTGTTTGTACTTGAACTGTTTATATACTTACCTGTCTAAAAGTATTTTGGATCGATTGTATTAACTACTATGTCCCTACCTACATACCTACGTATATGATTTTCTTTGATAAGTACTTACCTATTGTATATTTTAAACAAAAGCCCATCAGTGACTGAGTTTAGACTGCGAATTGGGTTGGGACTAATGTATTTTTAAATATCTATACTTCCTAATATTGTAGAGACGAAATATTTAATCGTTTGCTTATTACTATTTAACTTACGAGTGACTACTGAACCAATTTAAATAATTCTTTCGCTATTAGAAAGCCACGGTAATGAGAAAATAGCCCAAACAAGTGCATCGAAACTCAACGTCAAGTGGTTACCGGGTCATGGGCTAGGCTGTACACTGTACAGTGTTCTGAGATTTTTTTTAAATCTTGACTTGGTGACTTTCTTCATTCATAAATCGACACCCTTGACAAGATTTATAGTAACTGTGATGGCATACTTATAATAATAATAATGTACTTTTATTCAGCTCGATAACATAAAAACCTTAATCTAGACAATTACAACATGCAAATTATTTTATTTTCAATGGTTTTTTATATTAGAATGTTAAGATCACAACCGGCAGCTTAGCTAGGTTACAGTATAACCTGTGTTAAAGCCACCGGACCCTTTCCCAACTACTGATCGCATATCGCTGATTTTACATTTCAGGCAATTAAAATTAGATTACAAATCAAATCAATGTTTAAAATTAATCAAACTTGATACAATAAACGGGGGCGGTGGTTACTCGCGTCCGTAGGAATTACCTTTTACTACCCTACACGTGTCCCCCGGGTGGTGCTAAACGAGTAACAACGCCGAGTCTCAGGCGGCGGAGATGATAACCTGACTCCTAGGCAGTAGTGGCCTTGAGGACTAAATACCCTCAAAAAGTCTAGCGCGGAAAGCAACGGGAAACTACCGCGACTATAATCCCAAGAAAACCACCATGACTAAGAACGCCACCAGAGATAATATGATGTCATGCGACCCGACTAACGCTCGGCGCCAGCTTAGTTCCGGGCCGACTGGTGTGAAATTGGCTACCGGCTGCAGGTCAGTTAACCAGCAGGCTGCTTGCAGAAAATCTGCTACTGTTGGAAACATAACATCTTACTCTAGCAAACTAATACCCAAGGGAAGGGCAATAACAATAGGAACCTGGAATGTCCGTGGACTTTTAAGGCCAGGAAAAACCGAAGTTGTTGAAGCGGAGATGGAGCGCTATAATCTGGCTATACTAGGATTGAGTGAGACCCATGTCAAAGATAACGGATACCACATCACACCTGAAGGAAATATGGTAATCTACTCTGACAGGCAAGACAATAGTTTTAGTGGTGTGGGCTTCATAGTTGCTAGCTGGCTACGAGACAAGGTATTGGGGTATAATACCATCAACAATAGAATTATATCCTTAAAAATTTCAGCCCATCCACACCCAATTAACTTTGTACAGGTCTATGCGCCGACCACTGTAGCCACCGAAGAAGAGATGGAGGAATTTTACCACGAGCTAGAATTAACCTGCAAAGCGTTACCAAAGAAGGAA
This sequence comes from Aricia agestis, assembly GCF_905147365.1. NCBI lineage: Eukaryota > Metazoa > Arthropoda > Insecta > Lepidoptera > Lycaenidae > Aricia > Aricia agestis. The sequence goes on along the minus strand of NC_056409.1, from coordinate 6,323,649 downwards.
TGTACTATCATCCTGGGAGACTTTAATGCTAAGATAGGGCACACTGATAATGATCAACACCTAAGGAATGTTATTGGGGTATACGGCTTAGGAGCCCGCAACAGTCGAGGTGAGATGTTGTTAGAGTTTTGCATTGAAAAAGGACTATTCGTAACTAACACGGCATATAAACAACATCCAAGACGCTTATGGACATGGCGATCGCCAACAGGTCATAAAAATCAGATTGACTTCATATTAATCAGCAGCAGATGGAAGTCATGCATAACTCTCTCAAAGACTTTTCCGGGTGCAGATTGTGGCAGCGACCATCAGCTGTTAATAGCTCAATACAGAGTCCGCCTCAAAGTAGTTTCAAAGCCATCCAAAAATATTCTTCTAACACAAGAAGCGAAAGCTTTTGAGGACACACTACAAACTTGACTGGACAGTGAAACGTATTGCCCATTTGACTCAGCCAATACATCATGGAATCAGCTTAAGGCCGCATTAGAAGAGACAACTAGAACAATCACAAATGGACGGAAAGTAAAACACCCTAGATCTGAGTGGATGACCACTTGGGAGGCAATCGCACAAAGAAAGGCTCTAAAGACTGGAGGAATTCGTTCAAAGGAAGAACAACAGCGATACTCTGAACTTGACTCACTAGTACAGCGTCTCTGTAGACATGACAAGAATGCATATATCAATTCCATATGTAGAGATATACAAACACACTCTGATACCCTACATCCAAGAGACATGTTCCAAAAGGTGAAAATTCTCACACGGGAACGAAAATCAAAATCTTGGAACATAGAAGATGAAAAGGGTAACCTGATTTTAGACAAGAAACAAGTGATGACAAGATGGAGGAACTACTGCCAAGACCTGTACAAATATGACGCTGATGAACCTGACACTAGATTAGATTTTACAGATAAAGAACCCGACATCGTTCTCCATGAAGTAGAAGCAGCTATAAATAAGCTCAAAACAAAAGCTTGCGGTGGAGATGGTATACAGGCACAAGTGCTTAAGAGCTTGGGTAAGTCTGGAATCAGAGTAATGCATTCAATATGTCTTAAAGTATGGAGAACAGGACAGTGGCCAGACGATTGGACAGAATCTCTCGTGATACCACTACATAAGAAAGGGTCGACTAAAAAGTGTGGAAATTATCGGACCATCTCACTAATTTCACACGCCAGTAAGATTCTTCTCCATGTTATAAACAACAGATTGGCACACTATATAACTAGACAGATATCCAAAGAGCAGGCGGGATTCGTAAAGGGCAGGGGTACCCGAGAACAAATCCTAAACATCCGTCAGCTGATAGAAAAGAGCAGAGAATTCAATGTCCCAATAGTACTCTGTTTTGTGGATTACGCTAAGGCCTTTGACTGCATCGTCTGGTCCAAAATGCTGGAGGTGATGAGAGAGTTGGACGTCCCCGATCATCTCATATTTTTGGTACAAAACCTCTATCTGGAAGGTCGATCAAGGGTGCGATTAGACAATGATCTGTCAGAGCCGTTTGCTACAGAGCGTGGTGTCAGACAGGGTTGCATCCTCTCTGCTGTTCAACCTCGTAGGCTAATATGTAATGCGTCGAGTGTTGGAAGATTGGGAGGATGGTATTAAAATTAACGGATACCTTCTCAACAACCTAAGGTTCGCTGACGACACCACGCTTATAAGTACTTGCGAAGTGAAACTTGCTGAACTTCTAGCGCGGCTCGAAAAGATTAGTCGAGACTTTGGCCTCCAAATCAATCGCAATAAAACCAAACTGATGTACGTCGATAAGCTGAACCAAATACAAAAGACATCCTTACTACAAGATCTCCAACCCGTAGAGGAGTTTGTCTACCTGGGATCGTTGATTAGCAACAATGGTAACTGCGAGAGGGAGGTTGTCCGACGGGCTCAGATGGCTAAATCTGCGGTTGGGCGCTTAGAAAAGATATGGAAGAATAAAAACATCTATCGTAGCACAAAAATAACACTAATGCGTTCCCTAATCTTTTCAATATTTTTATATGCCTAAAGCACGTACTCGAGCTAAGATTGACGCTTTTGAAATGTGGCGTAAAATGCTCGGCATCCCTTGGACCGCACACCGGACCAACACGTCTATACTTCAGCAACTCAAAATTACCACCCGCCTGTCCACGCTTTGTCTACAACGATCACTTGACTTTTTTGGCCACATAGCCCGCCGGGAGCCTAATAATCTTGAGACTCTCATACTAGCTGGGCAATTAGAGGGGAAAAGAGGCAGAGTGGCTACACGATGGACAGACGCGATTGTCAAGGCTGCTGACTGCACGTTCCAGGAGGCATTTCATCAGGCCAAAAATAGAGACAAGTGGAGAGCCCTATCCCAAAAAGCAAATTTTGGTGGTCACGTCCCTCAGCCATGAGGATACGACTAGGAAGAAGAAGATACAATAAACAATACAAAAAACGATCGAAACGATCTACATCAATCACGACAACCATGATTGACTATGACTATCACAGCACAGAACGCAACGTCGCGTCGTGTTTGTTTACGCGCGCGCATTAACCAACTACTTACGAAAAAATTTATTATTATTGTGAACTTGTATTATAATCAAATACCGTCCTCTTTTTGTACAAAACAAATAAACAGAAATAATAGGTACTATTATAGATAATAACCATAATTTAAATTTACAAACAAAGTATATATATTGTTGTGTAATTTTGACAAAATGCTCGGCATCCCTTGGACCGCACACCGGACCAACACGTCTATACTTCAGCAACTCAAAATTACCACCCGCCTGTCCACGCTTTGTCTACAACGATCACTTGACTTTTTTGGCCACATAGCCCGCCGGGAGCCTAATAATCTTGAGACTCTCATACTAGCTGGGCAATTAGAGGGGAAAAGAGGCAGAGTGGCTACACGATGGACAGACGCGATTGTCAAGGCTGCTGACTGCACGTTCCAGGAGGCATTTCATCAGGCCAAAAATAGAGACAAGTGGAGAGCCCTATCCCAAAAAGCAAATTTTGGTGGTCACGTCCCTCAGCCATGAGGATACGACTAGGAAGAAGAAGATACAATAAACAATACAAAAAACGATCGAAACGATCTACATCAATCACGACAACCATGATTGACTATGACTATCACAGCACAGAACGCAACGTCGCGTCGTGTTTGTTTACGCGCGCGCATTAACCAACTACTTACGAAAAAATTTATTATTATTGTGAACTTGTATTATAATCAAATACCGTCCTCTTTTTGTACAAAACAAATAAACAGAAATAATAGGTACTATTATAGATAATAACCATAATTTAAATTTACAAACAAAGTATATATATTGTTGTGTAATTTTTGTGTAGTTGTGTAATTTTTTAAGATTTTGGACTGTTTTATCTTATTTTTGATAGGTACGTTAATAATTTTTTAAACGTTTTTATTTTTCTTTTCGACGCCTAAAGGGCCTTTTTTTGAGACTTTGTACTGATAGGTATGTCTGATATGTGATTCTTCAGGTTAATATTTTTCTAAGCATTTTTGTTTTATTTTTTTAACGCCTAAACGGCTAATAACGAATTTCAATTTGTTAAATTTTATCAACTTGTCACGTGGGCAGAGCCACGATTGAAAACTAGTATTGCTTACATACGCAAGTTAACTATAGTCAATGTCACAGTAAATTAGCCTCTCAACTGGTCGTTCTTAAAATTGTTAATTTCTTAAATTACTTTTATGTTCCTATTTCGGTGTATTTGATTTGTCAGACACTTTGATTATTATGACTATGGGTTTATTATTATACCTACTTGATTTTAAACAATAAAACTTAAAAATACCTACTACCGAAACAATTGTTTTATTTTGTGTTCATACTTAAGTTCAGAAGAAACACGCTCACATAAATAAAATGATCATATCTATCATAATTATCCTTAATATTTTTTAGTTAGCCTAGCGGACCTACCTAATTATAATTTAAAATTTAATTAATCTATGTAATATAGGGATAACTTGTTTTTAATGTCTGTTATGTACTCCAAGTTATAGAAATAAGTATTTTATTTTAATCGACTTCATAAAGAGGGATGATTCTCTATTTATACATACATATCGTCACTCCTGTCCCTCATTGGGGTAGACAGAGACCACATCACGCAATGAATTTATTGGGATCTATTATATAGGTACCTATGTATGTATCGATATAACATATAAGGTTAGGAGGAAGCAACAAACTCAACAGTTTATGGCGTACATACAAAAATAATATACGGTACCGATATAATCTCAAATATAGTAAGGAGTCATTTAATTAGTAGAATGCATGGAATTAATACAGTACAATATACGGTATCAATATATCCATACATTTAAATGGATGTAGGAAAAACGATGAAATGCATGTAACGAATACAAAAATATACAATGTGTCACATGATTTCCATCGAGAACGGAAGCAAAAAACCAGCGAGAATTATTTAAAATTGAATATCTAATTTTCGTACCTAAACAAAATTCCTCGTCGAGAATAGAATTCACATGACAGCAATGTAACTATATTCGCACGAATAACATTTAAAAAGTCATTGGAAATGGTAGACGCCATAGGGTTCGACTTTGAAAAGACGCAACAAGTCTTCGGCGATTTAAATATATATATATATATATATATATATATATATATATATATATATATATATATATATATATATATATATATATATATATATATATATATATATATATATATATATATATATAGATTTCCAATTGTTTTCCATTCCAAAACAAATTTTCGAGTTTTAGTTACGCTAAAACTCTTACTTTACGCCTCCGAAATGGTTTTACTGATTTTTACCAAAACCGCCAGCGGCCACGACCGGCCACGGGCGGCCGTAGACTTCACTATATTGTATTACAGTAATGAATTTACTAATAATTATAATAAACTCTATTTCTATATATTTTCTATATAGCCTATAGCCTTCCTCGATAAATGGGCTATCTAACACTGAAATATTTTTCAAATAGGACTAGTAGTTCCTGAGATTAGCGCGTTCAAACAAACAAACAAACTCTTCCCAATTATAATATTAGTATAGATGTGTATTCTGTGTGTGTGTAATCTTGAGTTTGTAAGCCCATCATCGCATGGCCATTTTGTGCTTATTTTCATACAAGTAGTGTGCGTGCATTTGTGCGTGTATTTTCTTGAATATTTCTATTTGTCGACCATTTCGAAGCACATTCTAATCCAGAAAAGAAAGTCATTAAGTTTATGATATCGATAAACTATAGTTCAAGTAATGTTCAAGTTACGTTCAAGTAATCAAACTTACGAGTATGCAATTTTTGTAGCTAAATTATTACTTGATGTGACATTTTTAGCACTAATGCCATATATAGCATGAATAAGGATTATTAAACTTGTAAATTATCTTTTTAGCTTACAAAAATACCGATTGAAAAGCCCAAAAACGTTGTTCAAAACATACGTATTCCATGTCAAATCCAGGTGTTTGAGGCATTCTTTGGCCGTTCTTAAGATTTATTATGTAGCGGAACCACAAAACTCAACAATATCCAGTATAAAATGTTCACTAAAAACCTTTATTAACACTTTTATTACATGAAATATGCAGACCGTCTATCTCAATGGTTTAATGTAATAAAAAAATGCAATATATTATGTGTATTTTTACTTTTTATACTTTAAAACTACAGTAAATAAAGTTGGCAGTATTTGGGCATTTTTTACTACAGGCTTTGTCAGGATTTGGCAGTTTTTTGACCAAAGTATGGCAGGATCTGTAATTTAAATATTGTCACATTGTTGTATTTTGTATTATTATTGTATTTTTTTTGGAGCAAAGGACTCGTTTCCAGCTCCCAATAAATTAAAAAAAATATATAATTATATGATTGGTCACCCTGCATTGACATTATACTAACAAAAACATTGCACATGCTGTTTGTAGGTTATGTAGTGAATTTTTAAATAAAATTTATTGAATTGGCCTTTTAATTCCTTTGAATATATTATAATTAAAAATGGTAAAGAAAAAAATTGACAATAGGATAAGAGTGATGATTGAAAATGGAGTTAAACTTGGACATAGAACGATGTTTCTACTTGTCGGAGACAAAAGTAGGGATCAGGTGTGTTATATTTTAGATAAACCATATTAATAACTTTATAATTGATATTAATGTTATCACTCTTTTGAAGGTACCCATTCTATATGACATGCTGGTAAAATCTACAGTTAAAGCTAGGCCAACAGTGCTATGGTGCTACAAAAATAAGGATGAAGCTATCAGCAAGTAAGTACTATTATTTCTTAATATCCTCATGCTTGTCGTCACTGTATTAATAATACCTATCTTTTTAGTCATGGCCGTAAAAGAGCTAAAAAAATTGCAGCCGGGAAATTGGAGGTGTCCGAGGAATCCCTCTTTGATTCCTTCCGAGTCGCTACAACTATTCATGGTCGTTATTATTCCGAGAGTCATGCTATGCTCGGACAAACGTATGGAGTGTGTGTGCTTCAGGTAATTTTTTTCTCTTGATTTTTTAATAACCATGTTGTAAAGCCTAACTTAAAATATATTGTTTTATGTCTTCATGATTACATTATTTTTTAGGATTTTGAGGCACTGACACCCAATCTTATGGCTCGGACAATAGAAACCGTAGAAGGAGGTGGTTTAATAATATTCTTGTTAAAAACCATGGACTCATTACGTCAGCTTCACTCTATTACTATGGATGTCCATTCAAGGTATTACTTACATTTTATTACTTTTTAAAATTAATTTCAGCTAAGTATCTAATTTTAAATTATTTTAAATTTACCTTTGTTTTTGAAGTCAACCAAGTTAGATTTAATAATTTATAGAAAAATTGTTATTTTATTAAAGATCAAACTAACCTGCATAAGCATTAGACAATTATACAAAAAGTTTGTACAGTTTGCATCTGATACATACAATTCAAGAAATACAGATATTTAAATAAATTTTAAGAAAAATCTACAATCTATTGTTAGTTTGAAACTGTTGTTAATATTTTAATGATATTAAAATGTATGCTTCCAGGTTCAAAACTGAAGCCTATGATACAGTGGTAAATCGTTTTAATGAACGGTTTCTGTTATCGCTAGCAGATAATCCTAGATGTTTAGTTGTTGATGACTCCTTAACAGTTCTGCCAATCTCTTCAAAAACAGCTCAAGTTGAACCTGTTAATGCAATACCAGAGGTATTTACTTTTTATCCTCTTTTATAAAAATACAAAAAAAGAATATGATATGGTTACTAATTTAACTGCCAGTATACTATTTTAGTAATTTAGTCTTAAAAATATTGGTCCATTGTTTTATTCAAATTAATTATTTTGTTTTATTTTTTTAGAAAATCAACCCTAAATTAACAGAGTTAATATCTTCACTGTCGGACACACCACCTGCTGGACCTCTAGTTGCTTTATGTCGGACCTACGATCAGGCTACAGCTTTAGTATCACTCATAAATACACTTGCTGATAAACAATCCAGGTAATTTTTATTATGACTAGCCCTCTCAGTTATGACTTTAAGCTCATTGTCATGAGAAATTTCCATTATGCCAAACAAAAACAACCAAGCCTTGCAATATAAATTGCTGTGTTAATTTTTAGGGTTCCATACCTAAAGGGTAAAAACTGGACCCTATTACTGAGACTCAATAACCGCTATAGCTAGGCTTCTAAAATTTTCACAGATTGTGTATTTCTGTTGCCGCTATGACAACAAATACTAAAAACAAAATAAAATAAATATTTAAGGGGGGCTCCCATACAACAAACATTATTTTTTTGGCCTTTTTTGCTCATAATCAATAATGGCAACAGCTAGGCACTTGAAATTTTTAGAAAGGCCTTAGCTATTATGTTATGTCTATTTTAATAATTAACTAGCTATTTCACCGAGCTTTGCTCGGTATTCGATAAAACACAAATAAATTGACATTTTCTAAAAATGATTCCTAGCTAGATCGATTTATCGTCCCCGAAATTTTCCCCTATTAACTAAATTTCATGAAAATCGCTGGAGCCGATTCCGAGATTCCAATTACAAATATATGTGTAGCAGTACCTACATTCGTTCGCCGATTGAAACAAAGAAAACAACGCGCTCTGAAAAGAACGCCTTTGTATACATTCGTTATAGAAGATGAAACCCAGAAGAAAATCGTTCTGCAAAGAACGTACGTTCGCAATAACGAGAGAAACGTTCCGTGTAATAATACCGGACATGAACTGGCCTTGAAAAAGGCATTTTTCTAATAAGAATTCTTCGCAACACTATTTATACTCGGGCGATGCCAGCGCCGCGAGCCTCGGCGCGGCCAGATTCCCGCGCAGCAATCTTAAAACTTTGTAAATATTTCTTACTCGATTTTTTTCTCTTTCTCAATTTGTGAATATTTTGTATCCCTTTCTGTATGTCCTTTTCTAATGTTGTTATCCAATCAAAATTAATCTTTTCAGTTTCTGTACAGTTTTGTAATAATAATAATTATGTAAAATTTTGTATTTAAGCAGCACAAATCTCCCAATAAAGCACTTCAGTTCACCACAGTAAATCGAGTTTTACTCTTTACTCCTCCGACCTCTAGTGATCTCTTAGAGAGACCAACCGGTCCTCTAAATATGTATATACAAGAATTGCTCGTTTAAAGATATAAGATAATAATATTTAAATAAAATAAAAATGTAAGAGGACAATTTTTGGCCTATTTTTCGTCTATAACGGTATGGAGTTAAATATAAGATACCCTTTGTGTGTGTGTCCGACTCGCACTTGGCAGATTTTTTTTTATTTATGAGTTTTTATTTAAGTGCACTATGTGCATACATAATATAATAATGCCTACTTTGACGACCTCTGTGGCTCAGTTGGTGGGCTGTTGGTAGCTCAAGCCAGGGTTCGCGGGTTCGAATCCCGCCGACGGAACAAAGAGTTTTCAAAGTTCCTGGGTCATGGATGTGTATTAAATATGTGTGTTATATAATAAAAATCATAAATATATGTATAGTATAAAAGTATTAAATATATTTCCGTTGTCTGGTACCCGTAACACAAGTCCTTCAGGTACTTAGCACGGGGCCAGACTGACGTGGTGTGAAGCGTCCATAGATATTGTTATTATTATTTGCAGCGAGTCCATTCTATACCTAATGACTTTGTGATTTTGTTCTAGACCACCTCATTGCTTAACTGCAGCAAGAGGTAGAGGCAAATCGGCGTGTCTCGGGCTATCTGTCGCCGCTGCTGTGGCTCTTGGCTATGTCAACATATACGTAACATCACCGCACCCAGAGAACTTGATCACCCTATTCGAGTTTGTCCTAAAGGGCCTGGATGCTTGCTTATACCAAGAACACATTGACTACAATATTGTGAGGTCTACCAATCCAGATTTCAAAAAGGCTATTGTGAGAATTAATATCTCAAGAAACTCAAGACAGACTGTGCAAGTAAGTTGTTAACTTTTTAGGTTTAGTGTAACTTAGCTGGTAACACAACATGAAAACTAAGTATATTGAATTGTAATTTATTGTATGTTACAAGGGCTAGAGAAATGAAAAAAAAGTACGTGTAATATCTATAGCTGTCTCCCTTACCTCAAGCCTATACCGCAGAACGCGATAGAGACAACTGCAGAAAATCCAGAAAATCAATGATTCGTTGTCCCCTGATTCCTTCTCCAAAACTTAACCGATTTAAGTACTTTTTTCATTAAAGATTAAAAAAAGGCTTGAGCTGTGTTCCTATGTTTTGCTTTTTTTGTATAATCTAGCCAAATCTGTTTTCTGGACGTTTGAACACAGTGGAAAATCTGGCCATTTTTTTGGGTTTTTGAACGTTCATATCTTATTTAATAATTAAATTATGAAAAAAAAGAAAACATAGGGGCATTGTATTAGTGGCCGTAGATATTCAGGAAAAAAATTATAACTCTACTAGCATTATCCAGGGAGGAAACAGGGGACAACGTTTGTATGGAAAAAAGGGCGGTGTGGAATCCTCTTAAATATCATAAATCAGAACATGTTAGATGTTGACTTGACATTCTATTATAATTTATTTTGAATACTTTTTTAGGGTACCGTACCCAAAGGGTACTAAGACTTCGTTGTCTGTCCGTCTGTCTGTCTCCAGGCTGTATCTCAAGAACCGCTATAGCTAGACTTCTGAAATTTTCACAGATTGCCGCTATAGCAACAAATACTGAAAACAAAATAAAATTAATATTTAAGGGGGGCTCCCATACAACAAACGTGATTTTTTGCCCTTTTTCGCTCTATATCAATAATGGCAAGAGGTATAGGTACTTGAATTTTTCACACTTTCTTTTGTTATATGTGTACTTACATATTTAATGATAATATTAAAATAAAATAAAAATTTAAGGGGAGCTCCAATACAAAAAACACAATTTTTAGCCTATTTTTGCTCTGTATCGGTATGGAACCCTTCGTGCGCGAGTCCGACTCGCACTTGGCCGATTATTCAACTTATATCATTGTATGTATTACTAGACCGGTTCAAAAAAATCGACTATTTTTTTTTTTCAAAACCCGCAGTGAAATATCTTCCTAGTAATGAAAAAAGAAGCCTGTGAAAACGGGAGCTCTTAATATCAATTTTGAAAGGTCGCTCATCATGAATTTCTATTTTACGTTTAAATAACATGGGATTTTTTTTTTTTTTATTTGGAATTTTACAACTCATTTTTGAATTAACATGTCGGGATGAGCGATACATATTTTTGAAGGAAATTGAACGCTCTAAATAAATTGTCTCTTATGTTTTTTCTGTAAGTTCACTCCTTCAAAAGTTATTCGAGTTTAAAATCCAACATGTAATCAATTCAACGTTTTTTCCTTAATTGTGATATAATATTAATACTTATCTTCAAAAAAAAAATATTGTACACTTATTAATTGTATAGTTGATAGCTTTACGTTTAACACGATTATTTTCAGTTGATAAAATTTACGATTTTGATTCTAACTACCAGAACTATGAACAATGAAATGCTACTAACAACAATTGAATACCAATAATCCAACAATGACATTTTAATAAAAAGACGACACTTTAGGAATAATCTTTTTTTATTTATTGAAATGAAAGCATCAAATTTTAGAGTATCATGTTCTAAATACCTACATACATACCACATAACCTCTCCATTTGTGGGCAGTTTACGTCCAATAAAATTTTCATTCATTTCACCAATCAAGTATACATTTTGTTCCATTATTTATAATAAAATGATACAATTATTAATAGCAGAATCATAAAGATCTACTTTATTAACGACGTTAAACTTGATGATTCAATATTTTAAGCCAAATTTTTTTTTTCAATAATAATTATGAAATATTTAAGAAAAATTAAAAAAAAAAACATTGAATTGATTACATGTTGGATTTTAAACTCGAATAACTTTTGAAGGAGTGAATTTACAGAAAAAACATAAGAGACAATTTATTTAGAGCGTTCAATTTCCTTCAAAAATATGTATCGCTCATCCCGACATGTTAATTCAAAAATAAGTTGTAAAATTCCAAATTTAAAAAAAAAATTTCCCATGTTATTTAAACGTAAAATAGAAATTCATGATGAGCGACCTTTCAAAATTGATATTAAGAGCTCCCGTTTTCACAGGCTTCTTTTTTCATTACTAGAAAGATATTTCACTGCGGGTTTTGAAAAAAAAAAATAGTCGATTTTTTTGAACCGGTCTAATGTATTACTGTAAGATTGTTTAGTAGAACCTACCTACAGAATTAAGGAGCATAATTGTTCTTGGCATGCTATTAAATTTTGTGTTCCAATATCTTTCAGTACATGACAGCAGATGACCATGCTCTGCTAGCGGCTGCTGACTTGGTGCTAGTGGATGAAGCGGCCGCCATTCCCTTGACTCACGTAGCAGCTATCGCCAAGAAGGCCCCCCTGGCTCTACTCTCGTCCACCGTCTCCGGCTACGAGGGTACCGGCAGAGCGCTCTCCCTCAAACTGTTCGCTGAACTGCAGACGGAGTATAATGCTCCTGCGCCGGTAGGTTAATTAAGAGCACATAATTGAAGTGCCAAAATCCATGGATAACTTGTTAAAAAATAAAGTGCTTACTTTGCATATCATCATCCCATACTAGCTAATTTTTTATTTCGTTTCGATAGGAGGATAATAATTTTGTATACTTACTTAATAAAATTAAATATAAACTTTATTTTAAAAGTTGCAAATTTAAGGTTCGTATAAATAGTCAGTACTTAAGATGCGACCCGGTCTCAAGACGCGACTGGGCTCTGTGATTGGTCCAAATTTTGACAGCCAACCAATCACAGAGCCTGAACCGTGTCTTGAGACCGAGATGCATCTTGAGTACTGACTATATTTTATACGGGCCTAAATGAACCACGACTTTCAGTTACTCTAATTACAGACACATAACTGTTTGCTTACACTGTGCTTTAAACACGTTGGCGGTTAAAACCATCTTGCAAAATTAAAAGGCCTTACTCTCTGATACTATTAAGTATTAAGCCATTTTCTTGTAAAGTTCTATGTTATTTTCAGATAAAACTCGAGGAGCCCATCCGTTATCGCGCCAACGATCCAGTGGAGCGCTGGCTGAACACACTTCTGTGTTTAGAGTCCCCCGCTCCCGCTCTAGGCGTGGGCGCTCCGCCACCTGCCGCCTGTGAGCTGTTAAGGGTTAACAGAGACGCGTTATTCTGTTACCACCGAGCGGCCGAGGCGTTCCTACACAGATTAGTGGCGATTTACGTGTCTAGTCATTATAAAGTGAGTTTTGTTATTATTTATTCATATTTGACTTTAAACACATGAAAAAATTACAGTACAGATAGTTCGGCAAAACTGGACGTTGTAATCATCTGATCATTGACCTTAGGGCCGGGATACAAAAACACGGCACGACGTCGTACGGCGCCGTGTCGTTTGAACCCACGACGCGCGTCGTAATAAACCACGGCACGGCGCCGTAGGGCGTCGTACGACGTCGCATCTTAGAAACTCATCTTGAATTTCTACGTGAGTTTCTACGGCACGACGTCGTACGACGCCGTTGTGCGCCGTGCCGTGGTTTTTTAAGACGCGCGTCGTGGGTTCCCACGACACGGCGCCGTACGACGTCGTGCCGTGTTTTTGTGTCCCGGCCCTTACACCTTACACCCGTGAGCATGCACTCAGGTCTCAGCCCTCGGCCTACCTATGACGTACTAGTGCATTCCATTTTATGCCAAGAGATTACAAATCAATTGAATGACTGATCTACGCTATTTGATATGTCAAGTCAGTCGTAAGCTATATTAGTCGTGATTCGTGATTCGCCTGAGCTTGACATAACGCGGCCAAATTACGTCCATCTATGAATCCACTTCTCGAATAGGAGTTTATTAGCATGACATAATTGAAACTAAAATGCACTACCGAAATAACATACCCATGTACGCGACACTAAAATCTTACGAGTACTCACAACGCGCTCAAAGAAGTTTAGGGCTCCCACATAAAACTAATTCGCATCGCATCACATCGTAATGTCATTTGATTATGAATTTTGTCGCAGATATTTGCGATTCGAATTCGCAGTTACGAGTGCCCTTAACAAAAAACGATTTGTTATTCCCCATAGAACAGTCCAAACGACCTGCAACTCCTGGCGGACGCGCCCGCACACAGTCTGTTCGTGTTGTTGGCTCCGACGCCGCCGCGCTCCACCTCGCTGCCCGAAGTGCTGTGTGTCATACAGATGTGCTTCGAGGGGAATATCTCTGACAAGTTAGTGAGCATATTTATCTTCTACACTTGGATCCCTTTTATATATAATATGTACTTATGTACTTATATAGGTACCTATGAATATGTACAATGTACATATATCTGTGATAATGCCTACTTTGACGACCTCTGTGGCTCAGTAGGTGGGCTGTTGGTAGCTCAAGCCAGGGTTCGCGGGTTCGAATCCCGCCGACGGAACAAAAAGTTTTTCAAAAGTTCCTGGATCTTGGATGTGTATTAAATATTTGTATCATATAATAAAAATCTTAAATATATGTATAGTATAAAAGTATTAAATATATTTCCGTTGTCTGGTACCTGTAACTGTAACACTAGTCCTTCAGGTACTTAGCACGGGGCCAGACTGACGTGATGTGAAGCGTCCATAGATATAGATATAGATATAAAGATATAAAGATATAAATCTACATGACTAGAACTTTCAACGTCACAGTGTTTACTGCAAAATAATCTTTAAGTCTGAGTTTTGTTACACCATTCTAAATAGTTTTTATTTAAAAATTTAAATAGTAGTTTTTATTTCAAATTTATATCTTAAAACAAAAAGACTTACTGCAGAAAAAGCTTAACTTTATATATGGTTTAAATTTTTATTTGCAGGTCAGTGAAGGACAGTCTGGGTCGCGGTCGCAAGGCAGCTGGCGACCTCATACCGTGGAACATCTGCGAGCAGTTCGGCGACAAGGACTTCCCCAAACTCGCCGGCGCCAGAGTCGTGAGGATCGCCACACACCCCTCATATCAACGGGTGAGATAATCCTATAGTACATAATATTCTTAAATCTATAGATACTAAAAACGCCTCTGTGGTCTAGTGGTATAGAGCGCGGCTCTTGACTCGGAGGTCATGGGTTTGATTCCCGCGTTGGAAACATGTTATTTCCAAGTTTGGTTAGGACAATGCAGGCTGATCACCTGATTGTCTGACAAGTAAGATGATCCATGCGTCGGATGGGCATGTAAAAAGTCGGTCCTGCGCCTGATCTCTCGCCGGTCGTGTCGGTCGTCCGTCCCACTGGGTTATGAGAGTAAAGGAATAGAGAGTGCTCTTGTGTACTGCGCACACACTTGGACACTATAAATTACTCCTGCGTAGCTGGCCTGGTTTCAATGAAACCGGCCACCGTCACCGAAACCGGTGTGGGAGCTATTATTATTATACTAAAAAAATCAAATTTACTAAAAAAAACCCTTCGATCGTGGAAAAACGAGACACAATAGAATTTCTATTGTGTACAATAGAATTTCTATTGTGTCTCGGTCACCGGTGACCGTATGGGGCTTGATGAAATAAAACTTGTTTTATAGAACCCGTCTATAATAAGAATAATATTGATGCTTCATAAGTTGAAATCAGGTGACAGTTATTATTACGGTAAATCATAGATAGAATAAAAACGTAACATTTTTAATTTTGCCTTCTATAGGAAACTGAAATTTGATGTTTCATATTTTATCTAATACGTACAACCGTTTTGCGAAATCTGATATGAAACAAAGAAAGTAAAAAAGTTATCTCTCAATAGAATATTGTTTCTATAGTATTACTACAATTATTACATTATGTAATATACAGATGGGCTACGGCAAGCGCGCCCTACAGCACTTAGTGTCGTACTATGCCGGTGAGATACCCTGTCTGGAGCAGGCTCACAGTGAAGACGATGAAGAGAACAGAACAAACAAGAAGACCGGGTCATTACATACAGAGAGCATTGTGCCAAGGTAACATTATTTACTTAAGCTAAAATATGACCTAGACTCTAGAATAATAATTATTATACAGCATACGATATCTATGCTATTACAATAATTTATTGAATTGAATTTCACAAAGGAATTCCATGTCGGTTCTGTTGCTCACTTTTTAAATTGAATCATATAAAAATCTTAAATCATTACTGCTAGCTGAACTAATTAACTGGCTTTGATGAGTCATGAAATCAATTTTCAGAACAAAACCTCCGACTCTCCTGCGAAGACTGACAGAAGTGAGTCCCGAACATCTGGACTACATCGGCACAAGTTTCGGTCTAACAGAAGAATTGCTCAAGTTTTGGAAATCGCAGAAATTTATGCCAGTGTATCTCAGGTAATATGATACAAAAAACCGGAAATCATTTAATAGATTTTTGTAGTATGTATTGGGTTTCAGCCTTCATCATTATAGGGTCTTGCGTACAGCATATATCAGCCATAGAGTATAATTATGTTTTAAAAATGAGAAATATTTATGTGTCTGCTAGATGTTTCTCACAGCTTTGTTTCCACTGAAATCGGTTTATTGTACCGTAATGGTAAATTGTTCCAGCATAATTTTTTTTTAATTTTTTTAAATGAAATAAGTTGGCAAACGGGCAAACGGGTCATCTGATGGAAAGCAACTTCCGTCGCCCATGGACACCCGCAACATCAGAAGAGCTGCAGGTGCGTTGCCGGCCTTTTAAGAGGGAATAGGGTAATAGGGGAAGGTAGGGAAGGGAAGCGAATAGGGGAGGGTAGGGAAGGGAATAGGGTAGGGGATAAAAATTATCCTATATTCTACCCCTCGATCTATTTTCAATTTCATCAAAATCGTTTATCACCTTCCATTTCAGTCAAAAAGCGAACGAGCTAACCGGCGAACACTCGTGTATAATGGTGCGGGCGCTCGGCGAGGCGGCGTGGCCGGCGCACTACGGCGCTGACTTCAGACTGCGCCTGGGCAGGTTACTAGCGAGGAGTTTACGACACCTGCCCGCTTCGCTCGCGTTAGCTACGTTGTCGGATCAACATGTCAACAAACCTGGTGAGTACCGATAGTTCATACTTGATCACACTAGTAAGTTATAATTAAACATGACTTCTTTTATATCAAATACTAAAATAGTACCATATACGCTGACCTCCATTATTGTATAATGGAGGTCAGTGACCACATATGACATAGTACTCTTTTATTACATACAAATTACAAACGTCAAACGACTTTTACAGTTTTGACTATCTGATCGCGGTTTGCGTTAGTTCGAACTTCGACGTATCATAACATACTCGTACTATTTTGTAGTGTGATAGCCGATAGGAATAGGGCTGCATCGAACAAGAAATTAAGTTGGATTGTTACATTAAAATATTAGCATCTGGGTATTGGTCACCACACAACACTGTCACAATGCATGAGCCAACTCAGATAATGTGTAAGTCTTCTGTAAGACTTCAGTCTCGAAATCTAGCGGCGAACGGCTATATTTTATATATTCGATGTATAAAATAAAGATTTCGAGACTGGAGCTTAATAGTGTTTTATAGTTGTGCCGTTTGCAGTTTTATAGTGGACCAATGAATAATGATACACAAAAACATAAGACAATCTAATGTAATTAACATAATATATCTGTTCTAGATCTAACAAAACAGCAGATCGGTCAGCTCCTGTCCGCGCACGATCAGGCCCGCCTGGAGTCATACTGCCGGCAGCAGGCGGACTACCGCCTGGTCACAGACCTCCTCGCGCCGCTAGCACACCTGGTCTTCCACACTAAATCCAAACTGAAGCTGGATGCTGTGCAACAGGTAGGTTAATTATTAATTTACCCATAAGTTTCTAGAGTTTGTGATTTCTAGTTTTATAGGTTTAATCTTCCATATGCCATTAACGTAAATTAATTATATGAACTATCAGTGTTGTATTGGTATGTTTATTTACTTTGGATAGGCTATAAAAAACATTATATATTATTAAAGCACAGATATAGTATAGAGAAGATCCAGGGGAAAGCGTACTGTTGTCGCAGCAAATGATTGCGGTTTTTTTTGCGTGCTCGAAGTTACTGACAATGTTTGAATCCCAAAAACGGATTTATCATTTCTTTCCCTGAGATTAAAACGTTATTGTGTTTAGTTTATTTTGTAGATACTGGCTTCACAGATTTGCAGTATGTGATGGTGAACCATTTGCCTCAATATTTAATTATATATGGCATCATTTACAGGTAATATTCGTCGCAATGGGTTTCCAAATGAAGGATGTCGATGACATAGCAGGCGAGTTAGGTCTACCCGGCTCACAGATACTCGCCAAGTTCTACGAAGCTTGCAAGAAGATCAACAACATCATTAACACTATACTAGAGAATACCG
Source organism: Aricia agestis (assembly GCF_905147365.1). Lineage (NCBI taxonomy): Eukaryota > Metazoa > Arthropoda > Insecta > Lepidoptera > Lycaenidae > Aricia > Aricia agestis. The sequence continues at coordinate 6,305,631 of NC_056409.1, read as the reverse complement.
TAGCCAAGGAGATGGGAATAGATGAGAAGACAGCAGATGTGACGAGCGAACCTGTGAAGCAGAGTTTACATGAGGAGTTGAATAAGGCTGCTAAGGTAAGTTCTTCAGTTTTTATCTCCCTTACCAACAAACAACGTTGGGCAATGAATATTGAATATTATGCTGTTGTAATTTAACACACAAGAAGAAATCACTGTATAGCCTATTCATTGTTTAACACTTACTAGTTAAATAATATAGTAACCTCTACTAAAGTCTGATCGTGAAGTACGTAGGATATTGAGCTGTGGAATTTTTCACGTCCACGAATATATTGCTGCTTCGAACAATATATTCGTGGACGAGAAATGCAATACGAGCTTTGGTACACGTGGGAGAGCCATGTTTCGGCACGAATCTGCCGGCTCGACCGGAGAAATACCACGTTCTCACAGAAAACCGGCGTGAAACAGCGCTTGCGCTGTGTTTCGCCGAGTGAGTGAGTTTACCGGAGGCCCAATCCCCTATCCTATTCCCTTCTCTACCCTCCCCTATTCCCTTCCCTTCTCTTCCCTACCCTATTACTCTATTCTGTCTTAAAAAGCCGGCAACGCACCTGCAGCTCTTCTGATGCAGCGAGTGTCCATGGGCGACGGAAGATGCTTTCCATCAGGTGACCCGTTTGCTCGTTTGCCCCCTTATTTCATAAAAAAAAGGTTCTCTTCCCAATAGTAACAACGTACTTCACACTCCACGCATAACACATCCACAGGAGTTGGAGCGCAAACAGCGCAAGGAGTTGTCGCGGCTGATGGGCGAGGACCTCAGCCAGTACCGCATCAAGGGCAGCGACCTCGAGTGGGGACAGGCGCTATCCGACACCAAGCAGGCGCAAATCGTCTCCGTCAAGAGGTAGATCCATACTAATATTATAAACTACTGGTCCGCCCCGTGTCCGCCCGTGGTACATACATAGCCAGTCAGATAGACGCTGAACCGATTTAGCTGAAATTTGGTATGGAGATACTTTGTGTTCTGGGATAGGACATATAATACTATTTATCCCGCAAAAATGTACGGTTCCCGCGCCCGAAAACGAATTAAACATTAAAAAAGGACATAGGATATCGCAAAAATGTACGATTTCCGCGCGATAAACGCGAAGACGAATTAAACATTAAAAAATCTGATTATTAATAATTATGTCTGTTGATTACATTAGTACGCTTAAACGATTCAATCGATTTAAATAAAGCTTGGCATGAAAATACTTCGAGAGACGGGAAAGCTAAACAACAAAAGAGATAGCATGGTTCAAACCTTTATTAAATTTGGATTTACCGAAACCGAGCCAGGTGCGAGTGGCTTCTACGATATCATCAGGATAACAGTTTTTAATTAAGTTTAAGTTGCGAAAATGCCGATGATGAGATGAATTCGAAAGAAATTGAGGAACAAACCAACAAAATTTCTCGCATGACAATAAAATAAGAAAATATATACCTTTAGTTAGGTACGAACTCTAATGTGAAAAAGTAAGCTTTTTCTTTTACTTACCTTACCTAAATCTTGTCTAATAAAAGGTTTTTATTTTATTTTCAGTGGCGAGAAACGTCTCGGAGAAGATATGAAGGAGATCGATGAACTCATAGACGAGCGGGCTAACAAAAAGAAGAAGAAGAAAAAACATGTCAGAAATTAAAAATTCTGTAAGCAGATAAATTTTGTTTTATACACCTTCTACACCATTGCGTTTCATCTGTTCGTAATGTTAGGCATAGTAATTTGAAAGTGTGTTAAGATTTCGGGGCTTCGAATCGGTCATCTATCTTGCATTACAAAAGAGTTTGTTTTAATGCCAAAATATTGTCAGGATCGTGAGAAAAAAAAACAACCAATTCAATAATAATTTCTATAATTATTGTAATATAAAAAAGTGTTGGTAGTTATCAACCCTTGGAATAGACAATAGATATTTCCTCTTAAACATAACAAATATGCGCGCGCGCGGCGGCCGCGGCGCCATACAAAAATACTCATTTGTCGAACCTGCGCGCGCGCCGCCGCGCCCCCCATACCCTATACTTTACCATTTATTACAATATAATGTGATCTAAGAAAAATAATATTTTCGTCTAACGCCCGACGGACGTGTGGTAAACAATTCACTATCATTAGTTTGTCCCGTTATTTAGACATACACACGCTACTAAAATAATGAATGGTGGCCGACGCAGGCGCGGCGCTGACTTACTCTAAGCGCGTTGCGGACGACACGTCTTGCAAAGCCTTCTACCGAACTCACGCCCTCGCACCACATAACTACGGAAATCGCCTTAAAACGTGAACCACATTCTTAAAGCTAAGTTAAATTTAGAAGCTTTTAGACACGCGTACGAGAGCTAAAGCGCTTGCTTTATTGACGTAGTACAGTAATTGAGAAGGAATTGCATTGAAGACATGATTCGAGTCTCTTGGCACTTTATCTTATGCTAGGTTCTATAATTATGCGTTAATATAACGAAAACGCTTCACAGGTTGACTCGCCTTTCTCATTATCGCTTCAGTTTCTAATAGACCCTAGTTTACACGAAATTGAAGTCGATGTTTACAGTTTTAGAAAATAGATGGCGCTTTTAGACATTGTATTTCAGTATTGCCTCAAAGGTGTGATTTTTTTTGAGTTTTGTAGATTGTATTTTACTTTTTTCTTATGTTGTGATGCTAATGAGAATTAAGTAAGAGGTATAGACGAATCAACCTCTCAGTTGGAACCAGCGTGCACTAGAACTTAGAAGTTTATATTAAATACTAATACGGTTTAGGTTAGGTTACATTTGCGTTTTTTTCGTCAGGGCTTTTACATTTTTTTTTCGACTATATCATGTTACGTTACATGTAATTCTAGTGCACGCTAACTCCTAGTTTTCAACATGTAACAATAGCATTTGTTCTGGCGTTTGTCATCAATTTCATCGTCAACAAAATCACAAAGTCACATCAAAATAAACACAGCTGTATTCAGTTGGTCGCAGTCCGTCCAGCCTCGATGTAAGCGTCGAAGCGAAACCAAAACAACGCACCGACATCGATGATATATAAAATACTTAATATAACTCGTTCCCTAAGAAATATTCCACTTTAATAAGTAAGTACTATAAAATATATTTAAAACGTCAAGAATTTGAACATATCTCGTGTGAAGCATTGTACAGCGAACGTCTAATGAGGGCTCTACTCTTATACTCATATATCCAAAGACACGAAAGCGACCGCTACACCTTATTGCCAATCTTACTTTATTGCTACGACATAAACGTACGCTACCTATAGTATAATGTAAATATAATCAATAAACAGTTACAACATCCAATAAAACAAAATATCGTTAAATATTATTGCAATATTTAGTCCAACTATAAATCATAGGGGTCCGTAGAACGAATAACGATCTAAGTGCAGTAGTGTACAGTGCGGTATATTCGCGAACACAAAAGCGCCCGCCGTACACTCGCAGCCGAATCTCGCTTCCCAATTATTCTAATTAGGCTAATTTATCTTTTGCTTTCGCGAATATAGAACGAGTTCGAAGCTTATCCTCATAATTTGTATTCGCGTCGCGTTCGTTTACCAAATTAAATCGGATGACCGTTTATCACTAAGGCACAATTTAAATTTCCACTTTGAACTTCATTTAATACTAAAATAAATTAGTTCAATTCCCCGCTCCTTAGTCGTGAGGTATTCGCTAGCTGTCGTCTACATCGTAAAAACGCCGACTTACTATTACGGCCCGTTTACGGCTATTTTACCCCTTAAAGGACCTAAAAGGACTCTATGTCGACGACATAAAGATCACACCCGTTCAAGGTAAAATAACTGACCGGGCTATGTTGACTGTACTTTAAACATCGAATTATCTAACACAATACACGAAATTATTGTAAAAATATTATTTTACTTACACGAGTTTATGATATTACGGACATATTATTTTAAGCACGTTTTATGAAAATGTAGAACTCACATATTTTGTCGGATCGTTCCATATAATAAATATATAAGTTAAAATATGCAAAATATATAATAAACAGCTTAATTTAACGTTTCTAAAGGTACTATTGCTTTCTTGTATTCTATGATTAGGAACCAATAACCAATGTATGGTTTATAATCATAGACGACCAAATATACAAAATTGATTCCGATATCTAGAGACAACTCTAGCGTACGACTAGCACTCCTATCTTTTGTAAATTAGTTTTTGTCGTATAATACCTTATCTATCGAGCAATAAAGCGTATGTTTAGGGATTTCCGATCGCAATATTTGAACCATAACTCTATCGTATACAAAGCTAGCGTACGGACGCTCATGCGACATTCTACAACATCGACAACAGTAAATATCGACAAAAATAGACATCGCCATTCTTTTATGGCTCAAAATGCTTACTGGCTTCCTTAGCTAACAATTCTAGCGTTTGATCCAAAGAAATAAATCAAGAGAACGGCGACGCGCGTCCGTTGCTAAGGAATCGCTCGTGTCAATTTTTGCTTTGCTTTAAGTTAAAACTAGGTTAAAACAAATAACTTACCCGTGGCAAGAAATACCTCCTTTTGACCGATTCACTTTCGTACTTCTGTTTTTACAATTAGACACTGCACAATGAGGCATTTTTGCACAACCGCTCCGGTGTAATCAAGTCGAGACGTGCGCGCTGACTGAATGAACGTTCAATGAATCTTGCACGACAGAGCAAGATTGAAACACGCGTACTCCACCCGCTTAGCCGTTCTATCTCGATTTATTTCTGTGGTTTAATCCTATTTAATGTCCAAGTTTGAATCTAGCAGTAACATCGACGAATACACCGCGTTAAATTTATGAGCGTGTCTCTGTCTTCGGTGTTTTTTAGTTTGGCCAAGGCTTCATCTTTTAATGTGCGTTGTCTTCCAGATTTTGTACCGCATTTTATAAATGTAACTGTATTATTTTAGAACCGATTTTTATTTCTTGATAAAGCCACGAACTTGTTTTTAAACTTGGTGCCACTTAAGGACCTGTTATAGTCCCAAGTAGTCCAGACTACAGTATCTTGAATCCATCAAATATTACAATTCGGTTGTAAAACAATACATTATCATTTGCAAGTCGGCTTGGTATTTAAGAATTTGTGGAAGCATTTATTTCCCGTTTTGTGCGCCACTCCCAATGCATTTTTTTGTAAAAAGTATCCTATAAATGGCGAAATATAATATACGTTATATCCTACTAAGCGCAGTTTCATACTCGCGACCAATGGCAGTTTCGTTCACAATTTACTATCAGTTTCGCTAACACCGATATACGAACAACAATAATTATGTCTAATTATTACTAATTCGCGAATTGAACGTTATTGGAATTCAGTGTTGTTAATCATAGAGATTTTATATATAACAAAAAATATTCTATTATAACAAAAGGTAGATATCGCACTAGCGCGTACAGTCTGATACGGCCAAATGAAGGTAAGTCCCTTCTTTTGAATTTGTTGCATGTTGGCAGCAAATGAGCGACGAGGTGTCACGTTAGAATATCATTGTGTCACGTTTTTGATTTAAAATGCCAAGCTGCGTTTTTAGGAAATGCAAAAATTATAGTTATAAGGTAAAAAAAGGATGAAAAAGTTACGTACCGCAAGTAAGTAGGTACATGAAAACATCTAGTGATTTTTATTTGGATATTTTCCAACATTATCCACAAATTATTTAGTGCAAAAAATTAAACTAAAAAAGGATAGAAAATAAGGACGACAACTGCAGCGTGATAAGAACAGATAATCGTGTGACAGAATAATCGCGCATGCGTGCCGATGTGCAACTCAAAGTATATAACAATCCTTTTCTATATCATTCGTAACGTAATATCTGTCGCATTTATTGTTGTAATTTATAGATATACCAGAGGTAGGTGTTTATATGTCGTACAGGAACAAATTCTGAGGACCGCTTTGTATGAGCATACGTCATCTTTAATAAAATATCATTGCTCGGGGACTATCGCGGCAAAGTTAGCAGAGCATTTTTTATCAATTACAATTTGCATATCTAGTCACATGACGAGCCGGAGTGGGGTGCGTTAGGTTTTTTTTCGTTACAGGATTTCTTGATTCCGTAACGGAAGTGGTGAGCCAAAAAATTTTAGGCTGCGTCAGCGCCTCTACACCGTGTACAACTTTTCCACAGCTGTCGTTCCTCTCATCCGTCATTTTAAATGTCTCTCGACTACAAGGACAGCAAATGTAAAAAAAAATATATTTGTTTTAAAGTGGGCATTTAAATATACAGGATGTGACAGTACAAAGCTGCAAAGTGATAATAGAGTACCTATAGGGCTTGTATGAGTCCCTTGTTTAGAGTTCAGAGTTCACTGTGTACAAAGGAGCAGGGCTGAAAAAGTAACTTTTTTTGTACTTTTGTATGGTAATGTAACCATTCAGAATTCAGATAACAATACTGTTTCAGCGCTGCCACTTTCACAGTGAACTCTATACAAGGGATACATACCGACGGGTGCAAAGTAAAAAAAGTCATCTGCAATTTTGAGTTTTTCGTTTTTTTGTAGAAACTAGCTTAAAATATCATGTTCTACAACATACCAAAAACAAAAAATCAAATATCACCTTATTTTTGGTACTTTTGTCACGTAAAAGAAGACATCTACTCTTGTTTTGTGAAATTGCACGATGTAGATGCGGATAACTACCGCTGGTCGTCTATACGCGGGACGCGCGGGGGTCATGTTATGCGGCATAAGCGGCTATCTGCCATATAGCTTTTTCTACGTTGCGATTGTGATTTAGATGTCTCAATTTACTTTTGCAAATTAGTATTGTTTATTATGTTTATGAGTACCTATTTATGTTAATTCTTATTGTTAGCTATATTAATTGACTTCTAATTTGTTACTGTTATTTTTTACTGTTTTTTCATGTTCAGAAAGTCCAAACCGACTTTTTAAAGAAGTTGAAAGTTTCCAGAACATAAGTGATAGATTTATCGAGCAAAATACTGTGTTGCCCGATGAAATTATTGAACATCTTATAGAAAACCTTGATGTGTCACCGATGAAGACAAATGAATATAAGTTAACTTTGTAAGATAAGTCCCCATGATCTGAATACTCTAGGCCAGTCACACCAGTTCACTCTCAGTCTGAAATATAAAATGATTTTGAAAATTTGTCGATCTCAGCAAATTAACAAATACGCCAACACCCTCAGAATACAGTTCATCACTTCAAGTCCGCCGCGTCCATTATCAGTATTAGATCAAAATATTATATATTCTTTTTTATTAAACAGATACTTTGATCTCATATAATCTATGACCTGCTTGAGTTTATTAACTCAAGCAGGCCATCGAGTATATTGTCCCTCTCAAACTTTAAATCTTCTATAGACAACACCATTGATGCTTCTTCGGCAGTGGAGGCATCAAGTGAATGTTCTACGCCTTCCTCGTTAAACGGTAGAAAAAGACGTCAGTTAAATATTGATCTAAAGAAAAGGCGATTGAGAAATAAAGACACGTGTATTGATACGAGACGTAAATTACGACAAAATTTAGGTAAACAATTACATCAGTCCAGAAATGGTAAATTGCAACCTGCGTAACATCAAATCCCGGCATTTGCAAGTTCTCGCGAAGTTTTTCTATTAACTTATCTTTGACCGGTTTTGGGATCTCTGTGATCACGAGAAGCAATTGAGAAATCGTTGAAATAAAATTTCATTTTGTGTTCTGAAAAATCGTATGCACCCCTCCGATGGTGTAAAACGTCCGGCGATGCTTATGATGTTATAATGAACCCATCATGCTTACAAGTGCCAAGTACAAAGACTTAATAAGCCTCTGCCTAAATTATAATAATTTACAACATAGTTCCTGTACTGATAATGATACTGAATAATTTTTAAATTAGTTTAAAATAATTAAAGTATTGACACAGAATTTCATTTTTGTTGTGAGAAAATACGATTTTTACGAAAGTAAATGAATGATTCCTAAGTATATCCATACTAATATTATAAATGGGAAAGTATGTTTATTTATTTATTTGTTTGTTTGTCCTTCCTTCACGCTCTAACGAAGAAACAAATCGTATTGTTTTTTGGCACAAACGTAATTGAAAGGATGAAAAGTAACATAGGCTACTTTTGGTCTTGGAAAAACATCATGTTTCTAAGGGAGCTTACGGGAATATTTGCAATTTACGCGATTTTCAAATTCCACGCGAGCGAAGCCGCGAGCAAAAGCTAGTATTTCATATTTTAACTTCCTTCTAAATCGTGTACCTTGCACCGAATCGACAACGTAGAAAAAGGTATCTACGCAATTATGTTCTGAACTTGGCGTGTTTAAGATGTAAAACGTTTAACTACATATTTTAATAATATAACTTACTTGTAATAATAATATAAAGTGTTACACTTTACGTAGTTACTGATAATCGTACTAGTAATCGGTAAAAATACTTTAATAAATATAATTTTTAATTCCCACGTAGAAACGACCAAGTGGTAGTTAACTCAGTTGTCATATTTTCAAGCGCAATGTAGATGCAGACAACTACAATATCTCGTAAATTAAACATAATTAGAAGAAATTAAATATACATGTGGAGTCATAAATAAATAATGAAACAATGATGAAAATTTCAATAAATTTGATCGGAAATTGACAAAATGGGAGCATTTTTTCCTATTATGCGCTCTCCTGAAAAGTTGCTGTTTTGTAGATGACTCTTTTTACTTTGCACCCGTCGATACATATCCTAAAGTATTATAATTATCACTTAGGTTTGTTACACCCTGTACCTCTATATTGTATAAATACCACGGAGCTAATACAAAGAGGAGCTGGCCTAAGCAACTGTGCACTGTGATTTTCAACTAGGTCCTGACGTCATCATTGTGGGCGGGGCTTAAGTCAGTACACTTTCAGCGTTTGTCAGGTGCACACGTAACGAGACTCCCAATAAATTGGTGTTTTCTGCGTTTTTAACAAGGAAAGGATTGTGTTTTACAATGTTGAAAACACTCAGACAGACGTTCTGATAATATAAATACCATCACATTTCATTTGGAAATAATTTTAAATGTAATTTAAATATAAAAGTACTAGAACATTTCAGCTTTCAGCGTTAATTATACTACTTGACACTAGGTGGCCAAACCTTTGAAAGGTAATACGGACGTAAATGCGTATAATTTTGCATAAGTTTATTACAATAATCATACTTGAATACTGAAAACCGTTATACACTTAGTCTTAAACACATTTAATACCTAAAACCGTGATTATATAGCTTCTATTATGATATTACTTATAAACCGCCATCTGTCGTCACCTATGATAACTATTTGAAACGTAAAAAATATCCAGGGCCGTAGTACGTCCCATAATATTCAAGACAAAATGACATCTAGTGTAAGATAGTTGAACTACGTAGTAACATAAACATCGACCTAAGCTAGTAGTTTAGCAAAAGCCAAACTACTAGCTTCTCAATATTTCGTCTATCGGCTAAAAAGCCGATAGACGAAATATTGAGAAGTTGGCGGAGCTTGACACCCCCTCACCCCGCAAATTGTCACGCGTCGTTTCTTATGGAAACTTGATTACAACACCTCCTCTTAGTATTAGCTCCGTGATAAACACACACATGTATTTTTAAAATCTAATAATATTAGTAATTAAATTAGGCATTTTAATAATAATAATTAACATCACTGAATTCCTCATAACGGTGTTGAACAACTAGTTCGGGCAGCTGAAGACACTTGCGTTAAGGCATTGACTTACTATGGACAAAACTATATCTCACTATAATATTGTTTTGTTTTTCCCCGTGTTACATCTACAGTTAGCGTTCCAATATGCCAATTTTATTAAATTTTGATATCTCCCTTTTTGCGTAAGTATAATAAATGAATGCACGGGTACTATGTAACGCGTTTTTGCCCCTGCACTTGATTTTGTTTCGTCATATTCTTGTCGAATTGAAAGTCTACTTGCTTTTAAAACCATCTAGCCAATCGTTACATTTTGCTAGTAACTCTCCGAATTTCCAGTAACAAGAATAGGACTCTAGCGAGGGGGACTGTTCTCGGCAAAAATTGACTTAGGCATTAAAGGCTAACACTTAATAAAAGCACTTGATCAATAATTGCTTTAGTACGAGGTACAATGGTATGTCTGCTGTCTAAATTGACTATCGAAATAAACAAAAAAAAAAACGTGGGAAACGGGAAAATAAATAACAAAAAAGTATACTTATACATAAAAAGTAATGTATTATATCATCAATAACATAGGGTATAGTTACACAAATAATAAAATTAAAGGAAAACAAATTTATACATATTCCTTAACGCAAATATAAAAAAAAAAACAAATTATACACGCAAAACAAAATGCTACTTAAGAAAAAAAATAGGGAAAAACAGTATATTACAATTCACTACGCGATCGCTTCACATCGTCCAGCGCTCACAACTTATCCTTATTGTATAAAATTGATAAAAAAATTTGGTGTCATTTTTAGGGATCATTATGGTTAATTCTGGTAAAATGAGATTTTTCTCGTTGTCTACGATCAATTTATTATAAGTCGCGTCGAATGAGCTATACGTAAACAGGAACGCATTCAGTAATCACCAGTCTGTGTTATGTACGTGTGTGTGTGTGTGGCTAGAGTTACGTCTATGTAGGCGCGAGCCGGCCAAATAATTCTAACCTAAAACGAAATAAGCAACAGAATGTGTAGATAACTCCGAATTAAAACTAAAAACATTAACAAAAAAGTACATCGATGCGAGTTTCGATAGAGATGCTACTCGAATTTGGAACGAAATAAATAGTACATAAAATTATTCACAACGTAATGTCAAAGTGTAAAAAGAAACAGCGAAATCTTCGGGGCGGCTGCCCCGCGTATCCGCCATTAAGTAAACTTCGCTTGATGTGCACAATAAATTATACAATAAATAACGAATTCATAAATAATTTGTGCGATTTGTAAGTACCGATGTTACGAAGAAATTAAATACTTTCGTCAACGAGAGGAAACGTCGTTAGAGGGAGAGGCGAGACGCTCCGGCGCTAGCCGTCCCTGTCAGGTAACTAGCGTGGGGTAAAGTCGGCCGATCCGCCGGCACTCTATATACTAAATCAACGCCGCGAGCTCCTAAATCCACATCTGTTAACGAGTTAAATAAAAACGAATAAGATCCCGTAACTCTCACGCACGCAGCAACTCCTTATCTACTATATACCGTCCGCTTACTTACAAATATAGTTTACATATAAATTAAAATATAGAGTGACAACTACACGTTACTTACAAAATACTATGTACAAGGCATTTCGCTTCCTACTAACAATATTACAAAGTTTGTATTTTGTCCACAATGTCTGTCGCCGCACGCCGACGGCCCGCGCCCGCCAACGCGTACGCCGCGTACGCAGTAGGACGCCGATCCTATGTATAACAATTATTTTAAATATTTATACAACATTTGTACAAAATTAATCTCCCACCGTCGTGTCGCCGCATTCGAGCGCTCACCGGTAGGAATATTTTAAAATATTTGTCATGTAAGCCGCGCGTCGCGGGCCGTCGCGTGTACGATCGTCTCAATATCATAAACGTTCATACAAAACCTATCTGGCACTAGAATGTATATTCATTATAAAATGTATAATAATATGTATTTACAATCACAACATAAATTTGTTAAAACAACCGAGAGAGAGATTGGTGTTATGGATTTTATAATGGAGTTAAAACGTTGTACTCGTCGCTACTCGAGGACCGCCGTCGTCCTGTAGACAATCTCGCTCTAGTGGAATCATTATTGTCTCGTGCCTGTTGGCCCCGCCCCCCGCCCACCGAGTTTCCAGAGAACGAGATATATATCTCCATTTTCAATCGGCAGTCGGTGGACCGAGGCACGCTTCAGTAGTCAAAATCATACCAACCGATTGATATGTATAAGAAAAAATTCAAGAATTGTTTGCTCGTAAATTGTTCTTAAAAGTTACTTGTTCAACGAATCGGTAAATTTTGATAGGCGCAGCGAAATTGCGAGTGATTCGAACTACCGTGATCCCATAGTATAGAAATATCGTCATTTGGCCCGCGCGCATTCGTATAGCTTGCTACCGAACAGTTACCTAAATGCTCCCGACAGTCAAGAAACGACGAAAGAAAAACACTAAAGATATGATTATTCTATCACTTATATCTACGGTCCGATCGTTCCGAGTTCGCTTTGCGATACAATATATACAATTTACACAATTTTTGGTCACCAATTTGGATAGAACGAGTTAAAAACAATATTCGCGTCGTATCGAATCCGATTTTGTAGTCTCCATAACAAATTCTATCATATTATTTTCAAATTTAATTTATGTATACGGATTCGAATATCGAATATTCAGAGCGAGCAACATATTATTTCCAAACCGAACTGTATTATAATAGTCTCTTTTTGAAATACAATAAAGAACATAATATTTAAATATTTAAAATCAACATTATTATGTTGAGCCCGTACAAAATATATAAAATCAATTATAGGTAAATAATATGATCGTATTCAGTATTGTCTTGTGATTTAATGATTTACTAACTAAAGTAACTGCAAATTATTGAAAAAAATGGCGTTTCTAGAACAAAAATGTCAAAAATTGAGGTACAAATTATGTGAATACAATAATTGCAAAATAGTCTGTTACAAACAAGAATAAAAACTGTCTGTTACAAACATATTGAATTAGTTATTGTTGATGATAAATTTGTGATAAAATATAAAATGCGTGTCTGTAGGCCAACTTACCAAAATAAGAGACAATTTTGTTCCAAACGCCGCACAAACTCATACACACAAAATTTATAATCAAGATCAATCAGTTCCCGAATTTAAAATATCCAATGCATATCACGATATTTAATTTAAAAATTAACCCTCCTTACTATAACTTAATTAAAAAATGGAGTTTTTGATTCTCGTTTTAAAATTAACAAAAATAATTTGTATGATTTTTAATTTTCGTCATAAGAATTAGGAGTGACGGTTACTTTTCAACAATCGATCAAAATATAATCACATAAAATAACTAGAGATATATAATATAATATTAATTTGAATTAAAGAGATCATAAAACCTCAAATTCGAAAGTTGTGAAGCTGGATTCGATAACAATAGTACGTGGTTAAAAATAAGTTAAGAAGTCACGGCTAAAACTTTCCACATTTTAAAGAATTTATGTATGTAATTTTAGAAACAATTTATCTACTATACTTGTGTGATGGTCAACGAATATAAAGCTTACTGGACCAGAATATAAAATATCTGCTACATGTGATAAGGCAGGCGAAATATTGCATAGCTACGCCCCATGCCCGAGCGAGTCGATCGATGAAAATACATCACTTTATATGTTCATACCCCTACCAGACGTTACATCTAGGATTTTTGTAAATCTTACAAAAATACTGCCGTCACTCCCAATCTGTACACATCGGTATTCTACGGTAATAATTATCTTAAATAACAAAAATATATTAGAAAGGCCGTTTGCGATGCTCTATATTACAAGTAACAGATTTAGGGCCAAACGTACAGTCTCACATCTGGCGTCCGCGCGAAGATTCTATTTTCATATTGCGCATTTCTTGCGCGAGGCCGCGTACGTCGAGCGGTTGCCACGTGCGCGCTTGCGAGCGGCGCGCGTGCGGCTCGGTGCGCGCGTGCGAGCGGCGCGCAAACGGCTCGGTGCGCGCGGCCCGCTCGGTGCGGTCGTACTATGCGGCCGTCGGTCACTCGCGCTGCGCGTTCTTGAGGAGCGAGATCGCGTGGCGTACGTACTGCACTAAATGCCGGAACGTCGAGAACAGCGTCAGCGGCCCGCACTTGCGGTCCACCGCTATGAATAGATCTGAAAAACACAATATCACATTAATTATATAACCTTAAACTATATTTTTGCATGAGGTTTTTGTGAATTGAAGTATATATATATCGTCAAATAAAAAAAAATGAACTTACAAATATGTAATAGCCAGAACTAACCTTGATTAGGCTTGAGTCGGCACAGACAGTCGGCCTGCTCCCACAGATCGTGCGCGACGTACAGGAACGTGTAGTACTTGGTGAGCTGCAGCAGCGCGTGGTGCGCGTGCGCCGGGACTGCGTGCGCCAGCGAGCAGTAGCCGGAGCTGGCCGAGCCGGAGCCAAGCGAGCCGGAGCCGACGGAGCCGGAGCCGAGCGAGCCGAGCGACCCCACCGAGGCCGGCGACGGCGTCGGCGACAGCGGCGACACCGACGACACCGACGAAACGGACTCCGCGCACGCCGGCTGCGAATTGTGCTATACGTAATGCGCGAATATATATTCGTCGATTAATTTTAAATAATAAAAAAAAATATAAAAAATGCGAAGTTATGCTAACTCAATAATAAGCTCACCAAGTAAATAACGATAATAAGGGGCTTAAAGTTCAAGCGCAAAATATACGTTTTTTTATAAATATACCTTTAATTAAGTAAAAAAAGGAAATATATAAAATTATTAAGAAGGAGTAAAATTATGTAAATTAAAATATATGAAAATACATAAAATGGTTAAGAAGGTGTGAAATTTAACAAACCTTTTGTTGGTATTCTTGAACTATCTTGTAGTACTCTTTGACTTCGCGATTGTACATTTTGAACATGCGCAAGTATAGGAGAGCTTGGACCCGTAAACTGAAAAGAAAAAAAACATTTTATTGAGGAACATTATACAACAAATTTTGTAGATCTGTGTTTGTAAAACGTAGGTTTAACATCATGTTATCAGCTCTTCCATAAATATTATAAAGAAGGAAAGAAATATTTTATTGTTTTCATGATATTATGTCAGTCATGTTTATATAGCTATATAATGAGAGTCAAGCATCAAAATAGACCTTAGGTTAGTTAGGCTAACTCGTGTCCTGTTAGCTTTATAGTTACGCAGCAGTTGCAAACTATCATACGGCTTGCGAACTATAAACACTTTCAACTAAGTTTATCAACTTTGACAACTTTGTCATTGATAAAGACCTTACAAAGGGCTAATTTCTCGGCCATATAAATAATAATACATAATATATATTATGTGATTAGATGCTACAAATCGGTATGTAGCCTAAATAACGCCCATGATATTGAGATGCCAAGTCTCTATAGTCTGTCAAAAAAGAGGCAACATCGTAGTGTCAAATAAAATAAATGACGACCTCCGTGGCTCAATGGTTAGAGTGTGTGGCAACTCAAGCCGGGGGTCGCGGCTTCGAATCCCGCCGACGGAACAAAAAGTTTTTCAATGTTCCTGGGTCATGGATGTGTATTAAATATGTGTATGAAATAATAAAAATCTTAAATATATGTATAGTATCAAAAAAGTATTAAATGTATTTCCATTGTCTGGTACCTGTAACTCAAGTCCTTCAGGTACTTAGCACAGGGCCAGACTGACGTGGTGTGAAGCGTCCATAGATATTATATTATTATTATTATTATTATATTATATTAATCTAAGAAAAAAGGGATGACACTACGATGTTGCCACTTTTTAATTTCTTTACTTTCTTGACGGACTATATTATGTGTCATTAACTGTTTGATCTTTCAGTTTTAGCAACTGCATTTAATAAAAAAAGTATTAAACAACTGATATAACTAGAAGCGCATCAAACAGACAGAAAAATTTAAAGATATTATATACCATTGCCATGTATGGCTTTTTTTAAATAAAATATATTGTCCAGAATGTCAGCTGCACTTCACACTATTACACTTCACAATATTATATCGCACCTACAATCTACATCCCATGTAGGTGCGATATAATATAGCGCAATGGCTCACTGACCTAAGTAATTGGGCATATCCAGCTCGTGTATTATATTGGTGCGATATACAGCGTAATGGCACAGTATTACAATATTATAATATGTATTTGTAATACTGTGGTAATGGTCCACTAACCTGAGTATGTCCAGCTTGCTGAACGTGGAGTGGGGCGAGGCGCGGAACCGCTGCGGCATGCTGTGTATCGACTTGATGTACTCTATGGTCTCGCGGTATATGGTGAAGGCGCGCTTGGTGTCCAACTCGAGCTCTAGCACTCGGCCGGTGAGCACGAAGCACAGCACGCTCTCGAGGTACAGCATCACGCGCGACAGCGGCTCCTGCTCCGCGTCCGCGCGACCGCGTAGCCGCTTAGCCTCCTCCAGGTAGTACCTGCGGATGTCCGTGTAGTGTTAAAGCTACGTATCGCGTATGCACTAGGGCCTAGGGCATAGTTGACTAGTGACTAGGCAACATTAGGAGCGTAACAGGAGGCCTACAACGAAACCGTTTTGAGACTCAAACAATCGAATCGGGCCTTGTACCATGAAACTGTTTTGAGACTCAAATAATCGGACGAGAATGCTGCGTCCTACTCTAACAAACGGGAATAGACGTTGTTATAGCAGGACGCGGCATTCTCGTCCGATTGTTCGAGCCTCAAAACGGTTTCGTAGTAGGCCTACAGGACCCGTACCACGAAACGGTTTTGAGGCTCAAGCAATCGCACGAGAATGTTGCGTCCTACTCTAACAAACGTGAAATGACGTTGTTAGAGCAGGACGCGGCATTCTCGTCCGATTATTTGAGTCTCAAAACGGTTTCGTAGTAGGCCTACTGAATGCCGCGTCCCTCTCTAACAACGTCATATTTTCACGTTTGTTAGGGTTTTTTCTAAATTTGTATGGATTTGACAGATTTGCAAGACGTCTAACGCAATTGAAATCTGTCAATTCAGTACAAATTTAGAAATGCATCTACGCGTCGCGTTGCGGTCTGAATTGACATCATTGATCGACAACACTAGGGAAGTTGTCGCTTGTGTTGCGATTCGCGTACTGCAGAGCAAAACGTTTTAATTAAGTCTGGTAAAAGGATTAACACCTTTTGACACAGCACTTCATAGTGTAGTAATGACTAGTGCAACTTACTTGTGGTCTCGTTCCTCGTCTGAGAGCGTGTCAGCGGGCAGGCGCTCGAAGTACGAGTAGTAGATGGGCGTCTGGCCCGCTGCCGCCGTCCGCTCGTGGTTCGTCGCCGCTGCCTCCACCTGACACGTTACAATAGTCAAAATTAATTTGGCACATACCACACCTATATACAACATTAGTCAAATCAACTTGGTACGTACCATCTAAGCATAAATACGAAAATTATGCTAGAATGTATCTTAATTCTTTTGTGACTCTTGTTAATGCACTTAACTGGCTCAAGATGAATCAAAGCAAACTTCTGACACCACGGTATGAAACACTATTTTGTGACACCGCGCACGGACATTGAGTATCCGGCAGAGTGATAATTGATAATGTATCATACACCGGTAATGCAACAAGTATATTATATTATATATTATTATATTATATCTATATTATATATTATATTATATATTATTATATTATATCTATATTATATATTATATTATATTATATTTATGGACGCTTACCACGTCAGTCTGGCCCCGTGCTAAGTACCTAAAGGACTTGTGTTACAGGTACCAGACAACGGAAATATATTTAATACTTTTATACTATAAATATATTTAAGATTTTTATTATATCATACACATATTTAATACACATCCAGACCCGGGAACATTGAAAACTTTTTGTTCCGTCGGTGGGATTCGAACCCGCGACCCCCGGCTTGAGCTACCAACGCGCTCACCACTGAGCCACAGAGGTCGTCAACGTATGATAAGTACAATATATGCCGTGAAATGTAGATTGCATTGCTCTTAAGATACATAAAATCAACCTGCGGACCAAGAAGCTTATTATAAGCTTCTTGCTGCGGACTTAGGGTCAATTCAAACAGCAACGCGACGCGCATATGTCCTGACAGATAACAATTGCGCAAGAAATTTCAATTTTCAAGCCGGCTTGACAATCTGTCAAATCTATACAAAAGAAATGCATCTATCTACGCGTCCCGTTACGGTCTGATTTAACCCTTACCCTGATTAGCCTTACATAAAAACAATATTTTAGTAGTAAATGAGTAATTAATATAACCTGGTGCGGCGGCGGTAGGGGCGAGCGCGGCGGCGGCGGTGGTGCGGCGCGGCGGGCCCGCAGCGCGCGTTGCGTGTCCGCCCGCAGCTGCGACAACGACACGCGCACCATCAGACGCGGCCGACCGCGACCGCTGCTTGCTGCGAATAAACATTCAACTGTTAATACAATACAAAATTATATTTATTGCTAGAATGTTGTTGATACAAAGATTTTATGTGATAAAGTAGATTACTAATAGTTCTAAAATTAATTACACAAAGAATTGTCATTGGCGTTAATATTATCTAATGTCTATGGTCTTTATTATCTTTATTTAGTTTCTGTCTTTTTTATATCTGTTTATCCTTAATTTGAAATCCTGATTCTAACGCATGTAACCTCAGTATGGCTATAATATAAAATGCTACAAAATAGAACAAAATAATAAGTAATACAATATAAACAAACAGCAGATAGTACCTGTCGAAAGGGAATTTTGTAGGGGGCACTGCACGAAGCCGACGTCAGCCTCGGCGCAGACGTAGCTCTTCGGCTCGACCCGGTCCAGCCTGTCGCGGTCCAGGGCCAGCTTGTCGCCCGGCACACGGTCCACGGACAGCCTCTCCTGCGGCAGCTTGTCGCCCCGCTCGTACTTGTCGCTCGACGACCTGTCGTGCGACAACTTCTCGCTGGACAACCGGTCGTGCGACTTATCCCCCGGTAAGTGGGACTTGTCGCTCGCCAGCCCCGCCATGGACAGTCGCTCGTGAGCTAACTTCTCCCGGTCGAGCTTGTCCGGTATCCGATCGATCGGCTTCTCCATCCGGTCTATTTTGTCGCCGGACAGCCGATCGTTCGACTTCCTCTCCCGGTCACCGCTCGAGTGCCGTTCACCGGACAGTCGATCCGTTAGCCGATCGGCGGATCGATCGGGGGGTAACCTCTCGTTGGCGCGGACGTCCGATATCCGGTCTGATATTCGGTCGGCGGGCTGTTTCACCGATATCCGCTCGTCGGGGCGCCTGTGCTCGGACCGCTCCGTGGTCTTCCTCTCCTGTATCCTCTCGTACGCCATCCGCTCTGCCTCCCGCTTCCTGGTGATGGTGTCGGGCTCCTGCGGCGGCGAGACCCTGGCGAGCGCCTCCTCGTTGCGTCGCTCCACGGAGCGGTCTCTCTGGCTCTTCTCGTAGTCCTCCGCCCCGGACTCGATGATCGTCACCTGACCCTTTCCTTTTCCTTTCCCGCCTTTACCTTTACCCCCCTTTCCGCCTTTGGCGCCGCACTCGTCCGGTTTCTTCGGCACAAAAACCTGTAATAATAATACGAAGCATGTTGATCGTTTATTTAAAGTTTTACTAACAGATTAGAATCAGATTTGCGCATTTAAAACGATGACGTTTATAATAAAATTCTACTCATAACCGTTTTGATTTTATCAGTATTATCTATGTTTTATCAGATTATGAAAGTCATTAAAGAATCTCAAATCGAACGAGTCACCCATCAATATAATATCGAATGCTCAATATTTACCCTGCCGAGTATCCTCGACTTGGCGTCCTGCGACTGCACCTGCGGCTGGTCGGGCTCAGGTTCACTGTCGTGGGTGGGCGACACGGGCCTGGTCTTGGGCGGGCGGCCGCGCTTCCTCTTGGCGGGGTGCTCGTCCGACGGCCTCGACTTGGGCGGCCGCCCGCGCTTGGAGCCCGTGCTCTGCGACGCGCCCGCCTGAGACGCGATCGCCGGCGACGTTTGTGTACGGACCTGGTGGTAAAATACTGGCAATGTAGGTGGGCTCAAAAAGAAGAATGAGGAATGAAATTAGGAATTCATGTTTCTTGCCCTTTCAAAACTTTTAGGCGTTGACAAGCTCGCACTTCGTTGCATCGAAAAAAACTTTCAAAGTGTAAATGCCATAACAAACTTCATCAAATCGGTGCAGCAAACCGCTGAAAGCAGTGAGGTAACAGGCAGACTAGACAGTTTCGCATTTGGATGAGCATACTCAAAAAAAAAAACTGTAGCGTATAAAATGCAAATGCTATGTACTATCAGAGAAGTTGGTTCATAGGCAGATGGCGGGCCTTTGTATTCTGGTCGCGTTATTGACAATCCTAGCGGACCGATCACAAAGTAACATAGAATTGACATAGCCCTAACAAATGACGTTGGTCTGTGAACTCGGAGTCAACTTCCTCGATGGTACTTACCGGGTTCGGTCTCGAGGACTCATCGTCGCTGGACGCTACGGAGATGCGGTTGGGCCGCCGGCGCCGCGCCTCGGGAGACGGTGATGACGCTTCCGAGTCGGACAACTCCGAAATTGGACTCTAAAATTAAAAACACAAGGTTTAAAATAAAAAGATGACTGCATTGGAAAAGATTAGATGACAGCTGAATGCTGCTACTCAAATTGAGCGACCCTTTTGTGAAATCCTGTCCTTTTTTCTGGTCAGTACTGACAGAGACAGGCTAGCTTCCAATTTTAAACAACATATTAGGTCGCAAAATCATATTCTATATCAACCTCTAACGCGTAAACAGCAGAGAGTATATTCCCGTGCACCGCGCCGATAGCCCTCCAGAGCATATCCTTCAAATTGTTAAACTCCTCCGTCAGTTTCATCCGTTTCCTCGGCGGTATGCACTTTAGACTCTCCTCGGAGTTCGCTAAACTGCGTCTCAAATTCTCCTTGAGAACCGCGAAGCAGATCCATTTCTGGTGGATATTGTGTTCGTGGAGATCCGAAATATCTCTGAGAAACCCGAGAAATAGTCGAAAAATGTCGTCGTCCATTATAAACTTTATGGAACTTTTTATTATTAATAAGCTGCTGTATTGAATACAAGTGCATACACTGAGCGCTTGAGGACTTATGCTCGGTGTTGTAGCGAATGCTGATTCAGGCGCTATATACGGAGAAGTGTTTATCTCCCGCAACACGACACCTGGGAACTGCCAGTGTCGTCTCCCTATCACAACTTATTGTATATCAATAATACGTTTATGTACGATAAAGCCAATAACAATGCAACGCTATACATAACTCATCAACCAAAAGAATGTAAGTGATAAACTAAACTCTTCTTGCACTATAATTATTATTATTTTAATTGGAAAATTTCTGTGACTCTTCTTGTTTGTACTGTCTTCTAGGCCAGTCTACATATTGTTAGTAACTGGTAATACCAGCCCTGGACTCTAGTAACGATAGGCTATAAAATAATATATATAATTGCCAGTCTTGTATAATAATGCCAGGCTTTCCTCTCCATATATGGGAAGACCGAGACGGACACGATATTTAATCTAGGGTTTACTTTAACCCTACACGTTTATCTACTGGCTCAACTCGGTCTGAGAGATTAGAGGGGTTACAACTCACCGGTCTCTCCTTAGCGACAACAGCTAGGACGTTATTGAGGTCGGGTTGCGCTGGAGGGGGCGGCGCGAAGTTGGATAGGCACCAGGAGGGGCGCTGCGTGGTGGGGGGCGGCTGCGGTTGCGGCTCCGCCCCGCCCCCGCTAGACTCCGCCGACGAGGACTCTGACTCCGAGTCCGAAGGCGACGACTCGCTGGCCGAACTGGGGCTGGCGCCGCTGCCGAGCGGTGAGAGGATTCTGAAATTTGAATAACGGGTACATTAGATCAGGGGTTCCTAAACCTATTTTGTCTACTGCCCACTTTGACAACAAATTATATTTTAGCGCCCCCCATTGTTTCAATTTTAAAAATGCATTCAGATGAAATGAAATTACAAATCACCCCCCGAGCTTCTACACAACGCCCACATTTTTTCAGGGTCGCACACCGCCCCCTTTGCCTAGACCTTCAGCGCCCACAAGGGGCATTATCGCCCACTTTGGGAAAGGCTGCTTAAGATGATGAAGAATTTGTGGCTACATAACAACAAAAACCTAATTATCAATGCATGACGATAAATAACTTTACACGATTATTGTGCATGTGGCAGAATAACAAGGTGTGAAGATCAATGGGCATAACAAAAAAAACTTATATTCAACCACTTTGCAATACCGTGTAAAGTTCCTTAGAGCCATGGTTATAAAGGAGTTCCAGTTTATTCTCCAGTCTCTACTTAGGTGGAGACTGGAAAGTTTGTCATAAAATAGTAACCTACGATAAAATATAATCTTGCTATTATTTATTATTTGTATTAGATACTTTTAATAAGCCATTGCCACGTCTGCTTACAACAAACATCAAATAGGCCTAAGTTTTTCTATGAGAAATTTTAAAAGTAAGCCCATACTCTACTTCTCTATAACATGTAGCGAGAAAATTAGCATTTCACGTACATAAATACATCATTACAATATGTAGTATAATATTATCAGAACGGTCATTAAGTGCGGAAACAATAGTGTGAAATTGCCTCGACGATTTCTTTATGTTTTGCCCTAGCCTTGGAACTTACAAGTTATTATTATGTTGTATAATTAACTTCTTTAGAAGGAAATTATATGGTGGGTGAAATATTTTTATTAACAGTTAAAAAACTAACTAGTTACTAGTTAGTAAAAAAAGAAACTTTCTTTTTTAATTTATTTTTTTAGTTATTATCGAGAAAAGAAAATTAATTCTTTAAATTCCGACATCAAAATCTACAAAGGATAATAATATGAATATGTGATGCACTTTTTATAAATTCATTTTAATGTCACCTCCGAATAAACAGAAGGCGTATAAAATATCGGCATCATTGTATTGCTATACTATTATTTGTAGGCTGTAGCTCTATAGCAGTTCTATGACGTCAAAGCAGGACGAAGTAGACTTGACCCCTAACATTCAACAGACACGTTCGTCAGTGACGTCACAATGTGTACAAACGCAGTAGTTTACCCGTGTACACGTGTCAGCAACAATACCCAATAAAGTGTATTATGGCCGAGGAAACTTGTTAATACGTGGGCGGCCACAGAGCGACTATATTACTGGATGTGGCTTCGATGGGATTTTAAAAATAGATAATATGGAAGACTTATGACAGGTACCGATGAAGATGTGTTGGATATGGTGATATTTAAACACGTTTTATGTTAACAGGTAACCTTTGAAGTAAACTTTTTATGTTATTTCCGACATTTAATTGCGACTTGTGACTTGTGAGCCTTATAATTATCGCAATGTATTTTATACATAGCTAGTGAAGAGTATTACTAGATGATTTTACGGCTAATGCTTCCATTTATCATCCTTGAACTCTAGCTGGTTAAGACTTGAATATTTACTATCAGTCGAATACAGCTTCCTCAATAGTTAAGATCTACTTACTCTGAACACAAAAAATTGAATCTAAAATATTCCAACAATTTTTAGAAAAGCGTCTCATCTGTTTAAGTCACGCATACGCAGAACTAAGTAGGTCCTATGCAGGTCATACCGTTATAGAATCGGCGTATAGCAATGCATCTGCGACATCGCTTGGCCTGGGTACTGTGACTACTAGGTACAAGGTAGGCCTAGGCTGGCGAGCGTGCTGCGTGACCCATATCCACAGTATTAGCTATTTCCTGTGCCGACGCGAGCTGCAACTGCCGTCTGCCACCGAATAATGATCGATGGAAATGTTTATTATGCCGCACGCGATCTCATCACCAATGGAAGGAAATGCAACCGTTCTCACTTGTGTTGCACAATAATATTTTATAGTAATTTCAATCGTTAAACAAAATAATACGGCTAACGCTGCGTGTTAAAAAGGAGTACAAAATACAGATTTTTATAAAATTTTATTGTATTTTTTTTATTTCAACATCCGCCAAGCCAATTTTAACTCAATATAAACTAAGCAATAAAGGCTCTCATTTACGTTTAATAAAATAGCGACGTACGCAGTCACTCTCACTCACGCTCACAATCGAGACGAATCTTATGATGACCTTTTAATAAATAAAGTATAGTTTTCACATAGCCAGTACTGGCTGCCAATAAGATATTGGCTTGGTATATGCCGTGTGTGAACAGTTTGGCCTGGCTTGAGAAACTGTTCACACGCGGCATATACCAAGCCCATACTGGCTGCCAGTCTTATTGGCAGCCAGTACTGGCTCTGTGAAAACTATACTTTATAGTTTTAATCTGAACAGCCGTTTAGGCACTGGACTGTAGTCTTGGTAACACTTTGAGACCTAGTCACAAACATACATGCACTTAAAAAATTCAACCATCTTAACACACTAGGCTAAAAAGCCAACAAAAACTTCCATGTCTCCAGGTGGTCTCGCGTATAAAAATTAGTCTGAACATAATGAATTGCGCCAATTAAAGCCAACCGAACGGAAAGATAAACGGTTCATACATTATGCAGTTTGGGCGCGAGCGATACTGTATCCGTTAGTAATTAAATTACTTACAATAGATTGGACGCGATTCTATCTCGCTAGATCAGAGGTTCCAAAACTTTTTTGTTTCGTAGACCGCTTTCGAAATTTTAGTGGATCCGGTGGACCCCCTGGAGACATCCCCTCTCCTCCCTACAATAGTAATATTTGGTGCTGGCTATTATTTTAAGTAACCGTCGCTTTGATTCTTAACGAATTATCTGCCTATGCTTTCTGATACGAGAAATCAAGCCAACATTTTAGTTCTTTACTGCAAACCCAATAAATTTTCATGGGATGCTTACGATTGTGGACCTCCATTTTTGTCAGGCCCAACGTAGACAAGTCAAGTCTCGCCTGGACCCCTGGGGGTCCACCTAGCTACTTCAAGAACTACTGCGCTAGCTGGACCGGCTAGACCGGGCCTAGTCCTTTCAAAATTCCGAGGGAGTGTTAATTTAAAAGTGTGCCAAGGTCGAGGAGCGAGCTCCAAATACGTGCCGAACGTTCTCACTTGAGAACAGATAATATCTGTGTATTCTCCGAAATGTTTGTGTTAAACAAGATTGGAATTTAGATTTTTCCTTTTATGATATAGAACTAGGAACGTATCTACTTTGAAAATGGGAACGCTAGTCTCTTTAGGGACGAATCATTTAAAATCACATCTAAACTGTTACTGTAGTAATATTGTGTGCTTTTTAGCACCTTTCAGCGTTTGCGACAATATTTTGTAAGACACATCGTAAGGTTTAAAAGCGTCTTTATATACTTAAAAGTACTGTTGCATAGCAAGTAAAAATTCGTAGACCGTAATTGATCCATTACTATTACTTGTAACTTTTATACTCTAATTAATTATTATTGGTATCTCGTTTTAACATCACAATTCACAAATATCTAAGTGCGCGATATTTTCACGCGAGAGTGAAAGAAACAAGCGACATTCGGTCTATGAATGAATTTCTACGTGCTCTACGGCCCGACTATAGTCAGCTATCAGGTACTTACGGTTCCAGGCGGGTGTTGGTGGCGGCAACCTCGTCATCGCTCTCCGACAACCCGAGGTCCTTGTTCACGTCACTGAAATTCCAACAAACATTATTTTATAATCTACTAGCTGTCCCGGTGAACTTCGTGTCACTTAAAAACCTTCCCTGGACTTCCACGAATATTTTAAGACCAAAATCAGCCCAATCCGTTCAGCCGTTTGCGAGTTTTAGCAATTCATTTCTGTATTTTTGTACTGATTTGACATTTGTCAGTTTGACAGTTTTGACAATTCATTTGCTGAATTGATTGAGAGGAATTGCTAAATGTGACCATTTTAGCCCCGCTGAACTAGGAGCATTGGCTAAAAGTAACGAATAAGGCTGATTCTACAGAGGAAGGCGCACAGCGATACCTATTTTGGATAGCAGTCTAAAGTGCCTTTATAAATACACATCTCTCTACACTTTATAATCTACATTCTACATAACAATATAAATCATTGTAATGAATAATGATATAACATACTTATAATAAACGTTGCAATTAAGCTAAACAGTACTATTTCTAGTAAACGCTAAAGAAATGAATACTCACGGTGATGGTGAACTCCTTGAGTTTGATATCCGATTGTCTAGAGCTGTGAACAAAGAGAGAGACAAATTAGACCAAACTGTGACTAAAGTAAATAATTTCTGTGCGTAAATTTAAGACACGTGGTTGGAAAAACTAGATGTAGCAAATTCATACTAGTAATAAATCTCTTAAACAGAAAATATATAACAATATGGTCAAAGCTTTTAACTATATAGAGGTGCATAATACTCCTTAGGTATTTAGGTTACGAATAAAAGTTAAAAATAGAATGGCGCCATCATAATGTACAAGAGCGCAAGCTACGATTTCCTTTTGAATTGAAATGAAAATATTTCATAGCGCACAGAGGGGATACAAAAAGGATATCGTAAAATTTGAGCAGTTTATTTACATATATCTAACTGCATCGCTCGTAACTCTACGATACTCGGATAAATTCCTGACCGCAGCCTCCGTGTTTGCTTTTCCGGCAGATACGTCTTATGGTATTAGTAATAAGCGACAAATTACCGTGAATATTAATTATAGAGCGTCGAGTGTCAGCGGAAGGGTGGAGTGTTTGTTTAGGCGCTGAGCGGTAGTGTAAACATGGTATTGTGGGTAGCTTGTTCGGTTCCCGGTCGATAGCCTGTTGACTTTTAACGTGGAAGGGCTACGACCTTTCAGCAATCACGTCGCAATCGAAATCGGTGGAGAAATGTAGCGCAAACCATATACAGCAAACATTATATCTCTGCTTTATATCCAACGTTCCAGGAAGAGTTTTATGTTTCGAGTCAGTTAAGTTAAGTGGAATTTATGTTTTAGCACCATTATGATATATTGCAGGTGATATGTGCTATATCAAGTAATAGGGGCAAACGTGCAGACAGATTGCGGGCAACCTCTGTGGCTCAGTGGTGAGCGCGTTGGCAGCTCAAGCCGGGGATCGCGGGTTCGAGTCCCGCCGACGGCACAAAAAGTTTTCAAAGTTCCTGGGTCATGGATGTGTATTAAATATGTGTATCATATAATAAAAATCTTAAATATATGTATAGTATAAAAGTATTAAATATATTTCCGTTGTCTGGTACCTGTAACACAAGTCCTTCAGGTACTTACCACAGGGCCAGACTGACGTGGTGTGAAGCGTCTATATGTAGATATTATTATTATTATTAACCTAATCACCAATATCTTACAAGCTCACGCTTTCGTGGTATTATCAGAAAAAATAAAATAAAAGAAAAATAATCATAGTTACTATTATTCATACATTTTGACAAAAAAGGAATACAAAACACTTAATTTAAATAAATATTGCGGTGACTACCAAACTCTACCTCTAGAGTCTAATTAAAGATTAATTTCAGGTCATCGAATCAATCTAGACGCTAACCTCTACAGATAGGTCTCTGTACTTAATTAAGTCCTAGAATAGGACACAAAACTCAACGCCCCACCGTCCTCAGCGTCAGACGGGGTCGTCTGCCGCGGGCCGACGCACCCGAATTCACGTCCATATTACACACCAAGAGCCAGGGGTAGCCAGACCTTCCTCTTTTTCTGAAGCAACTGTTAAAACTTTTATAGAGTTATTCCGAAGAAAATAAGATAAAAAAAATTGTAGTAAAACTTTGTAGTTAAACAAAAACCTAAAGTATCTAACCGCAATCTAAACTCTATGGTTGTTCCTACCTCTATAGTCTATAGGGAACATGTACAGAAAAAAAATCAGCTTTTATAGAACGACCAAGGTCTGTCTGGCTCTTACTGTAATAGACAGTTCAATACTCTCCGAATTTGAGCGATAGACCTATTTGTACATGAACCTTTTGTGAATCGCACGTCGACTGTTTCTATTAGGTCACTGATTCCAGACGAGCAAAGACTGGAGGTGCTTGGAAATATGGGACTCGAGACTCGAGAGGCTGATTTTTACGAATATATTATGTTACACTTATGGTCTTATGCCCGCTTGCAAGTGAGTTTTGTCTTTCTTTAAATAATCGTGTGGTCTCTTTGATAAAAGCTACTTTAATTTTATATTTTTAATCGGTGCCTTACATTATTAACATTCAAACTTAAAAGAAGGCAAGTAGAAAATGATTGAAAATCCAATCTAGTATCAAATATTAACAGGTGATTCTGTTAAACAAGTCGCTTTACAGTTTCCTCTGAGAGAGAACGAGTTAACGAACTTCGGTACAAAGCGACAAAGGCTCACGTGCACGGAGTACGGACCCATATCCTATCATTCTCGTCTCATCTTCGTCGTCAAAGTCAAAATGTTATTAAAAACTAGCGGACAGGATAGACGTTGTCTTTATACGTCCTAAATAGAAACTTTTTTAAATAAGGTGTTACAATTTAGACCTTATAATTATTTGAAACATTGTCTAGTTGACCGAATTGTACATCTAAACCATTCTCGAACCCATTTGAATACACACGAAAAATTTTATAGACGCCTTGACGCTAATGTCATCGATGGGAACCACGGAAGGATAAAAACATTAAATGAATAATTAAAAGCCTACCAGTGAGTAGCTATTTATTTCACAAATCGTTGGAAAAAGTCCGTAAGATTAAAATAAGATGGTATATATCCCACTTCTTTCCCTGACGTTGTCCTACATAGCTTTAGAGTCCAAAATTGCTCTACCATTATGCAATAAACTTCGTCGACGACCGACGTCTTAAAACTAGACTCCTAGTGTTATTTAAGGACACTGGAAAATGACTAGCACTCTCTTGATTCTCTTTCCTTTATTGTTCAACTTCCAAATCACTCTGATAACAACTGTGCCTTAGCTAATGTCACCAGTGTAAACAGAGGTACCAACATGACATAAAAGTGAAAAAAACGAGGCAACATGTTTCACAAATGATGTGAACGTAACACGATATTAAGGTACGTCACGCTCCGCGTCCGCCCTGCCTGCCTATCGACCGCGGGTAGCGTCCGCAGACAACATATTCTGGATGATCAAAATGTTAACACCTGTGCGAGTGAGGCCTAGTGTATCGTAAAAATGGGTTTTGTTACTTGCATAATCCATACTTCCATACTAATATTATAAATGCGAAAATGTGTCTGTCTGTCTGTCTGTCCGTCTGTTAACTCTTCACGCCCAAACCGCTGAACCGATTTTATACCAAGATACTTTGAGTCCCGGGAAAGGACATAGGATACTTTTTATCCCGGAAAAATGTACGGTTTCCGCGCGATAAACTAATTTTGGCGCAACGGAGTTGCGGGTGTCATCTAGTAAGTAATAACGCACGCAATAGCAAATTATGGAAGGTGGCGTAGTACCATATTTTAGTCTGGCCGCATGTAACACACGTTTTTCGTATTCGGAAATCCGTATGAATGGAACCAGTAGAAAATACATTTACGTTCGTTTTTCCGAACGGAACGAATTCCGCACGTATGTTTCAAGTGCAAGCCGGCGCGTTCGTGCGTGAAAAAAAAGTCTCACGGAATTTCAAATCGTAATTCCACATAAGAAAATCGAATACGGAAAAAGTGTGTATATGCCTAATAATCTTGCACTAAGGTGGCATACCTTCCACTACGAATGAGGAATCTATATATATAAAACTCAAAGGTGACTGACTGATTGACATAGTGATCTATCACGCACTCGCACAGCCCAAACCACTGGACGGATCGGGCTGAAATTTGGCATGCAGGTAGATGTTATGACGTAGGCATCCGCTAAGAAAGGATTTTGATAAATTCCAATCCCAAGGGTTTAAAATAGGGGATGAAAGTTTGTATATAATAATACTTCTTAACGCGAGCGAAGCCGCGGGCAAAAGCTCGTAATATTATAAAGAAGGATGTTGTGGATAATAATCTGTGATTGCTATTCTTTTAAAATTTCGTAGACAATTCGTAGAGGGTGCTACGCAGGCTACTTACACGGGAAAAATGCATCAACGCATGATTGATATTTAGATACTAAAATTACCTAGACGTTGTCCGCAATTTCGTTGCACCAACATTCGTCTATCACGCTCGAACTATATTTTTTCGGGATAAAACCTATCCTATGTCCTTTCCCGGAACACAAAGTACAACATGGAATTTCATCAAAATAGGTTGAGTGGTTTAACAGACATTCGGGTTCATAATATTAGTAGGGAATAGGGATCGAACGCTGTCTATTAAAGCCGCAAGTTTACTTCCAAGACCGAGGGAAAACTAAGATCATGACGCACTACATAATATACAACAATATGTGGTCAAAATCTTGGTGTTTGTGGTTCAGCAGCGCTTTATACCAATCTCGGTTATCTTGAGGTTACGCATCGAGCTCTAAACTCACACATACCATACGTAACGTTTACCTAGAATGTGACCCAACAAAAAAGTCATTTGTAGGCGCGTAAGGTACTCAGAATCAGATTAGGTTTGTACAAAAAGTGTGTTACATTATAACACATTGCTCGAATGTGGAACGCTTTTTTCTGACCGTAGTTTGTGCCGTCTTCGCGTCAGTTGTAATCGCAAGTACCACAGTATAATATTTATATAGTAGAGTGGAGTTGAGTTGAGAAAGAGTGTTTCCTTTCCTTGAAATCAAACTTTTTCAATGCACTTATCAGTTTCACATGTGTGGGACGTTTTGCTACATCTAGTCATCTGACATCACGCGTGAGTGCCTGTGTCCGATTTGTCAGTCCAGCCACAGAATACATATTTGGTCTACTGTATATTATGTACATTGTGCAAGTACTTAGTACTATAGCCCGTTCAGAATTATTCTACCGCTGAATTTGCATAGAATTGATCCTTATATGGTCGCCATAAGGGTCACATAAGAAGTGAACTTAACGGTCCGTACCCCGGCGACGTGACGTCAAACTTTACGTCTAGTTGATAAGCGCTGAATTCATTAGGGACCTTTGTGAAGTTGTAATTAACCATTATGTTCAACATATTTACAACTTACGAGATACAACAGTTTGAAATTAACAAATTATATTGAGATTGAGTAGATAAATCAGTTTAGTGTATTTACATATTAATTTATAGTCTAAGCCCCAAGATGAAACGATTTCATACAAATTCTGATATTCAATTTATGAAGTTATGTGGCTTGAGTCATAGTTATATCGACTACAATAAGGTACAAAAAGGGTACATGTGAAAGTCCTTCCAGTAAAAAATAAATATTTTCATAACCCAAAAAAAAACTGCTCACAAACGAATTATAAACGCCGTCCGTTGCGTACAGGTTGAGAAAACAGCCACAAAAGAAATTTGACAACCATTGTTTATACGCAACCAGAGCCTCAGTTAAACGGAAACCAAAACAAAACAACGACTTTGTTTATAAAAACAAAACACTTTTTATGTAAAGTAGGGAGACACTTTATTGGTAGCTTTGACAGCGATTTTTGTTGCTTCATAAATAGACAATAAAATTGTCTAATTTTATGTAAACATTGTCTTCTAAAATCCTTTCTTCCGGTCCCAATTCCCACGCAACAAAAAATACAAATTGGTAGAGTATTGTCATTGTAAAGATCCATACACGTTCTATGCAAATGTAGACAAAAATATGATAGATAGAGAACGATTTAAAAGCTATTATTATTTTTTATGTAGAGATCAACTAAAACCTCATTAAAAATATCTCAAACAAGATGATTTTTACTGAAGAGCCATGAGTCATGTGTAAGAGGAAATTCAAAATAGGTTTTTCTAAAAGCGTCATGGCTTAAATATGTTCTCGGGACATAGGTAAAAAAGTCTGGTCGTCATGTTTGTACTATTAAACATGTAGCAACAGTGACCTTTATTTTTAAAATCTTAATTTTCAGGATATTTTCTGGGGGATTCTACTATAGACGCAGCATAACATCTTGATATTTGTCAGCACCCAGCCAGTAAGACAATAACCGCGTTGAGTGTGACGATGGTATCTCGGCATATTTATCGTCGCATTGTCCAGCGACTTCATAAATCGCGTTCATTACCATCCGACACGACGGAGGCGCCTCCACAGATACACCTGCTGACTTAAGATTTGGATTACGAAACGTCTTTTTGGAAGTCGGTGAAATATAAAAGATGTAACAAAACTAAGTGATAACACTTTAGGGTGTTTATGTATATATCTACGGTCTATATATATATATATATATATATATATATATATATATATATATATATATATATATATATATATATATATATATATATATATATATATATATATATATATATATATATATATATATATATATATACCGTATATACATATATTATACTATATGTAAGCAAACCAAAGTTTAGAAAAAATTGACAAAAACGAAACAATACCTTTATCAAAATTTTTTAATGATTTACAAATTTTGTAATGATGTGCGTAGGAGTAGGATAAAGGATCCTAATTTAGTATTAAGATATAATCAGAGCACTCGTGTACGTTACAATTTCAGCTGCCCACGTTTCAGTGTAATTTCAAGTTATTTTTAAAATAACCAGTCCAAAACAAAAGTCGACCAGTTAAATGGAATCTAAGTCCTAACATTTTAATATCCAATTCAATTTTTTTAAGATCTCAAAATCTTTTTTTTTTTCGATGTCCTTGCAAAACAATTATCATGCTTTATATGGCGGCAATTTCTTCAATCTTAAGTTAATATTTTCTGTCGCGTGATTCGCTTGCATAAAAAAGATTAAGTATCTATAAAAGTTAAAACATACAACAAACCACACTAAAGTTTATTTACCGCGTATGAATTATCAAATATATTTTGTGCTGGTAACACTGTAAGTACATTTACATAAATATCCTGCAATGCGGAGCACTGTTAGTCTGATCGGAGTGCAAACAGTATAAAAACTCACTCGTATTGAAATGCATATACATCGCCCGACGAAATTTACATTTAATCCATCGGCTACTTATTGAGCTTGGCGTATACGTACAGTACTCGGTTTCTGCTACTTTATTTTATTTATTTATTTAACTCTTGATTGTACACAAGAAACACATACAATTAACACGGTGAGACGACACAAAGGAACTGCTTTTTCTAAAAGAAATCTCTTACGGCAGCTCTACGAAGAGATACAATGTAAAAGACAGCAGATAAGACGTGCACAATCAATAGTTATACTTTACTCTTTAGTCCAGTAATAATACCACCATAATACCACTTTGATCGACCAATCCGAACTAAGCAGCAAAGGAGGTTAAAGAAACGTTAAATGTGTGACTTTTAGGTTTAGACCTGGATCAGACTGTTAGTATTTTATCAGATTAATTATCATAATTTGTAGTTTTATTGTGCTATCGAACGTAATATATTAATGTTAGATTAAAATCGCATGTGATCAGTGATCATTAAAGGGCAGAAAACATCCAACCCCTTTACCCCCATTGTCAAATGGCTCTATTATGCTTTCCTCAAAGTTTTGACTCCTTTATTCAACCATTATTATTCTCACGATCAAATTACAAATCAAAGGCGCGTTTGAACAATGAAAAAACCACTATTAAATTCTATAAAGACGCCGTCAAACTTTATAACTTTGATAGTATTTTTTATTTCAAATAAAGTTAATTCATGGTAGAGTTCTGAAAGAACTCTGGGATAATCAGAAACAACTTATAGCTACGTAAACACGACGTTAACGTAAAGGTGCTGCCTCACCGGGAGCATTCGCTTGTAATGTAACGTTACAGAGTCGAGCATTACAATGCGCACCTTGTTATGATACAGTGTCTAATATTATCTTTATTATTAACTTGTAACATCAACTAGCTGTAGAGTATGGAATGCTCAAAGTCGAATGTTACATAGGTACCACGCGAATGCTCGTCAGTCAGGGAGGTAGTATTATAATGTAATGCTGAAAGTCGAATCTTTGAATTTACATTACACGTGTAATGTAATGCTCAAAAACGAATCTATAATGTTACATTACAAAAGTGAATGCTCGCGGTGAGGGGAGCACCTCAAGATTGTACGTCAATTAATACAGCTCCCATATTATATTTCACATTTATGAACGTGACGAATACGTAGCCGTCAAATCCCGCCTAGCCCTCAAAGCCCTCGGTAGTTTAGTTTACGTAAGTGTATTATTATGCACGGGTGCGCTGCGATCGCAGTTATAAATAATTACGTGCGTTTCCTCCGACGTCGGAGGCGCGGTACAATTTCACCGTGCGAGACTCTATTCACATTTATATTACCTCCCACAGGACTCTATATCAACGACTGAAGAACCACTATTCTCAACTCCCAGGTAAAACAACTATGAGCTCTACAATGCCGTATATAACCTATTTATCACGTTGCTAATTTTGCACCTGTCACGCCAAACATTCGCTCTGTTACGTATACAAATACGTGTTATTTGCCACAATTTATATTTCAATTATGGCGGCCTTTGATAAAATATCATCATCATCGCCTTTCTTATTCGATAGGATGCGTTTATACGATTTTTTTTTATGAAATAAGGGGGCAAACGAGCAAACGGGTCACCTGATGGAAAGCAACTTCCGTCGCCCATGGACACTCGCAGCATCAGAAGAGCTGCAGGTGCGTTGCCGGCCTTTTAAGAGGGAATAGGGTAATAGGGGAGGGTAGAGAAGGGAATAGGGTAGGGGATTGGGAATTATTATTATCATCTCCTTGATAAATTTTTATACCTGTACAATGTACATTCCTACTCGTTACAAACCCAACAAATTTCAAGGATTTTATTTAGATTTATTTTTATTTTTCCGACACTTCCAAATGTACGAAATGAGGTCCGTGGTCCGTGACTATAAAATAAACCGTCATAAAATGTGAAAAGTAAGAGATTGAAGCGTTCACGTAAACATAGGAAATCACTGGAATATTACCTCTCATAACTTTTATGAAACGCGTACAATTCAGCCTTATCATATTCCAAAATAGTTTGATTCCATTAAACAAAATTCTTTATACGACTAATATTTTACCTTGAAATTACTAGTTTTGCGCAATATCTAATATATAAAAATAAGTCGGGTTTTCCTTCTCTCTCAACTCCAGAACGCACGAACCAATTTCCACGGTTTTGCATTCGTTGGAAAGGTGTCGGGCTCCGTGAGGTCTATAGAAAAAAAATCAGAACAAACTTCAAGAGAAAAGCAGGAAAACAGGGAAAATCATTTTATGGCAAAACAACATTTGCCGGGACAGCTAGTTTTATATAAGTTTCTAAAAAAATCCTAAACTCGTGCTCAAGCATCTACCGCTTATAATGCACAATAAGCTCATATTATATTAGGTAATAACTTCCTAACCTATAACCAGGTAAACATAGCAAGAAGATAAAAATACAGTTATACTTATTTAAAACAAATGACTTAACAGATTTACATTACAAACAGTAATGGAGAAGAAACGCATACTCTTCAACTGACGAGTTACCAACGTACCGCATACGAACTCTCTCCCCAGCAGCACATCCCCACAGTCAATGAGATGCTGCAGCAGGGTCAGACGGTTCTGGTACCCGAAATCCGACGTCAGGAGACCCAACATCGTGCGTTTTCACTCGCTTTCACAACAACCGGTATCGCACTTATTTTTACACACAATTATTAATCCACTTCCAACTGAACCACTCACGTCAATGATCATTATCATTCGATCACTCGATCGATCAGTATTTCGGTCACTGTAAACTGTAGTTTAGTATGCCGCTGCAAAGTTAACTCCAGTTTATCGAACGGTTTAGAAACAATAAGTTTAGTTTTGGCGCGAACGGCGGCAGATGCTCGTGCGCCTCCGGACGCAACTGCGTCTTCCGAAAGCTATTAAAGACGGACAGGTGGTGACAAGGAACCCCTACTTCCCCTCGATTTCGTCGACGAAACGATCGACCGATCGAGCGACTCGTCGCTCCACCGATCGTCTTCGTCGTTCGATTCCATTTTCTTTCGCGAGTACTAAAGCATTGTTAATTACATCGTAAACGTCATACGTACGTAAAAATGTAGAGATAAGACAAGGAAACTATTGTTGATTTAACTTTATTACGACCTCGTACTTGATGTTTTAGAGCGAATTGCGTTACAAAATGAATAATATTTACATGAAAATTGAAACACAATGCGATATTAAATAAATTTTAATTATAGAGCCGGAAAATGTAAAAATGTAAATCACAATAATTGAAACGTACAAAAGTCATCGTCGCGAGAGGCGAACGCATTTTAAAGCAAAACAAAAAACTTTTAATTCCGATTGCGAACGCACCGACCGTTCCCATCATCGTAAATAATAAAATACTGGGGGGGTTATTAAAATCGATGTGAGCCGTTCGCGAGTGCACGTACGGCGGGGCCCGCAGCGGCGTAGCGCTTAAGGAGATCCAATAAGGTCTAGGATGCGTGGCGCTGGGCGGGCGGGGGTACGCAGGTCGCCTGCCCCTCGCCGGCCGCTATTATTACTCCCATCCGAGGGGTTGAATCGTGGCTTGATTATTCGCAAATCAACATGTTTGCGTTTCATCGATTTTCGAGACGCCCGGCCCGCCGCCCGCGCTGGCTCAGACGGTACTCATTAGCCGATTCCCCGACGCCTGAATCCGGAATCGAATGCACCGCGATGCTATTCCTCTCGTACGACGTTTAACCCTTACAAGAAGTTACCGTAGTTTACGCGACCTTACAAGATGTTTCCGTAGTATTTGTTTACGCGCGCCATGTGGACGCGGTACAGTCGCGGACAGACGGGCGCCGAGCGTGGGGCCGGAGCGACGCGCGCGAGTGTACTGACCGCACGCGCCTCGGACGCACGTCCTCGATGCACTATTAGGTATGCATCGCGTTGGAATAGTGGGGATTAGGCCGAAATTAATTAAGGGGGCTAATTTTGGGGATGCATTATATTGATCGAGCGGCGTTGACTAGGCGAGTTAGGACTTAGGACTCTACATAATATGTATTAAAGGGCGGCGAAAGAATGTTTCGTACATAAGATCTATTGTTTTGTTATTACCTAACGGTGTATTCGTTACTATAATGTTTTCACTAGCTCTTACCAACTAATCGAAACGCAATTTGGTTAACTTAGCCCTAATTGGTAAATAGAAAAGTTGAAACCGAACCCAACGAGTTTCGCCTCGGTTCCCACAAAAGTGGTCAAAGTGTTTCCTTGAACACAAATCAATTTTATGTGTGCCAACTAAATTTAATTAATATGCATAAAACATAATAATTGTCTGAAATTATTCACCGCAAAGAGCGGCCATGAAATATAAAACGTGTTTTTTGCGCACCGATAACAAATTTTTTGTTTGTGTTTTTAATGCGAAATTAAAGAGTTTTTAGAGTTCATAAAGTTGTACAATGTGAGAACAGTCTTTATTTGGATTTAAAATGTCGAAAAGTCAAAAGTAAACTTTATTATTTTGAATTGTTTGATGTCCTTTAAAAGTTAAAATGACCTTTAACTCTCTATAATAGAGCCTGTGGACGTTAGACCATGATGGACAACCAAGATTCCCGCAAAAATTGCACGCAATTGTAAAATTCATACTTCCACACTAAAATTATAAATGCGAAAGTGTGTCTTTCTGTCTGTCTGTCTGTTACCTCTTTACGCCCAAACAGCTGAGCCGATTTTGTAGAAATTTCGTATGGAGATACTGTGAGTCCCGTGAAAGGTCAAAGGATATAGGATACTTTTTATCCCGGAAAAATATACGGTTCCCGTGCGATAAACGAATTTTGGCGCAACGGAGTTGCGGGCGTCGTGTAGATTATAAATATAGTCGTGAAAAATCTTAAATCTTAGACTCTACCGGTCTTACACTTACCTACAAGATTTAAGCACCTGTTGAACAGTTGATTAGAGAAAACTTCAGTACAAAACGGTCTCAAAACAACTGTTCAATAGATGTTTAAAATCTTTAAATCTTTTGTGGTAAGATCGTACATTTTCAACGGATAACTCAAACCTAGTCTAACGCACGCACGTACTGTCCGATATACATCGCTCGCCGGCGACGCTGCGCCGTCTATTTCCGTGCCTCATACACAATGTTTTATCCCTCACTTGAAATTCATGAATCATCCTTACATCTAGGAAACGGTTTCTCCGCGCCCGTCCCGCTAATAAATCAATCCGTCGATACTCGCGCCATAAAAGTGGAAGGAAATACTTTTTATTATTTTCATATTCATCATCTTCTATGTCTAATAGCTGACCTTGCCTTCCTTAGTTGTAGTGACTAATATATTGTGACTTGTCAACGAACGAGATCATCCATAGGTACACAATACCCATAGATACATCATGATGACCATCGATGATCAACATCATTTGGTCGGATCATGTGATCATGTCTGTCGGTTGGTCGGGTTTGACGTAAGGCGACCAAGGTACTTAGGTTCCCCACCAGCTGCTTAGGAATCAACTTCTCTGATAGTACCACTAAAAAGTCTAAGGGCCTGTTTCAGCACCTCCTGATAAGTGCCGGATAGGCTATCCACCACTTAACTTGACAGATCAAGTATGTAGAATCTGTCAAAAGAGTTGTGGATAGCCTATTCGGCACTTTATCAGGAAGTGTTGAAACAGGCCCCTAAACGTAATATAGTCTATCAGATAGGGTTCATAGAGCACACTGCAGTTACATATGGCTGCATTTAAGCCATATATATATAGCACACTGCAGTTACATATGGCTGCATTAAAACCGCGCGTTTCGTGCCACCGTGCCGGTGGCACGAAACGCGCGGTTGGCCACTGCACCGCGAGATCACAAGCAAATTATTTAAGTAACGATTTAATTGTGTTATGTGTAATATTTAAATGATATTTAAATACATTTGCTTGTAATCTCTCGATCTTCTCTCGGTGTAGCCACCGAAACGCGCGTTGGGCGGACGCATAAAAATCCGATCGTTCCACTTGACACCACCAAAACGACACCACCGGTGGTGTCAAGTGGAAGTGGAATCTCTAGTCCATATGACACCACCGACTATTAGTGATGTTGCATAGTTGCTTAGTTGTTGATATCAAAACTCCAATTAAGTTCAAGCAGTAAAGTTTATATTTATCTGTCACTCAAATGGTCATCTTGACATCACTAGGGTGTGGGTAGGGTGGAGGCGCTCGACTCTAGAAGACGGCCCAGGCGGAGACGTCGCGCCCACAACGGCGACAACCTCCCGCCATAGATGGGGAGCTCAGGGTGACGGCAAGGGGAAGCCGTCACTCATTGCACCGAGCCCCCGCGAGAGTCGTGATGCGCAACGTGCTCCCGCGCATCGCGACAAAAGGAGAGGAATGGCCTAGACAAGCCCGCACTGGGGCCTCTGTTCGGCCTGGGGGGCGAGTAATCGCCCCTCCGAAGAGGGGTCTGCCGACCACCAGGCAGACGACCGCTGGTGGAGTTGGGGTCGCGGTGTCGTACCCGTGGCTCCGTCGTCGAAGAGAGGGCGCACCGCCAAGTTTTAGTGGGTAGGGCTTTCGAGTGAGTCCCACATATCCGCGTCAGGATCTCCCTCATACCCCGCGGAATGCGTAAATGCATTTCTTGGCGTAAAAAAAAAAAAAGGGTGTGGGTAGGGTTAAAGTAAATTATTTTCTTATAATCCAAAATTTATGTAGTTTTTTAAAATGGTGATAACAGACAAATGATTATAATGATACGATCGTAATGCGATCGTCTACAATTCTATATCTTTGCGCTAATGCTATAATAGCTTCATTTCCGTTTCTTCTGCTAACCTATAAAAACATAACGATCACTTAACATAAATTACATTACCTATACATTATTATATCATCAGTCTACAAACTAGCCGCTAACTGACAGATAAAAGCCTATTCAGAGTTATTTTTCCTCTAACAGGACCTTTATGTTAACGATTCAAGGATCACTTTCATGGATATCCATGAAAAAGTATCTAGATAACATCCTACAGGCTATGTTCTATCAGTTGGCAAGCACTTACCACCTGTTGAGCAGCTGCCGATAGCCACGTGCTGTTTAGCTAACAATTTAATAGCCCTAAGTAGAATTTATTGCAATTCAGTATCATTAGCCAATTACTGTTCTATAGATCTGTGTAAAGTAATTTCCATGTGTCACTTGGATTTTGTAACTTTGAGACTTTGTGGGGATTTAATAGAACAACTTACGAGTTTCCACACATATACCTACATAGTTTTTGTGATTAAAATAATGTTATACTTATATACTTTATTGATTCAATGTTATTTGTTCAATGTTATCTTATTATATTATAAAATTCTCGTGTAACATTTTTTAATGTATGTATTTTAATGTTAATTGTTAAGACTTACGAGTAATTGTAAGCTGACTTATATATATACAGGGTGTAACAAAAATAAGTGATAATACTTTAGGGTGTGTACGTGTTCCTTGTAGAGAGTTCACTGTGAAAGTAGCAGCGCTGAAAGACCAAAAAAATTTTTCACTTCACCCTGTATATATATATCTGTACATTTTTACCAAAACATAAAGTAAAAAAATATAAAGTAAAATTACTTCAGCTTATCCAATATTTTATCGCAAATTACGACCACAAAAAATATTTTTTTTGTAGTAAAAACTAAAGGTTAATAAAAAGCAGGTGATACGTAAATTGGCAAAAACAAATAAATTATGAGTTTTTTATTTTTAATATATTATTGTTATTTCCTTTGTTATTATAATTCGCCAGTCTTTTTGCCATCAAAAAAAATGTTATTCAAAAGCCCAGTTTCTTGTAAAATAGTTTCGGAATAATTATGCATTTAGACTTTAGAGCAAATACTAAATACATTTACACTGTACCAGATTTACCAAATATAATAAGCTTGAGGGGTTCCTGGATCTCACATAAATATGCCGAAACTACAACCCCGAAATATTACCTCACTATGTTAAATATGCCTTCTGCCGACTGAACACAATATCACCCACCGTCTGCTTCTTTTTAAATTGTCTACGTTTTCGTCGGACATATATTCCCACGGGGCGATGGCAAACTTTTAAATATTTGCTTGTTTTCAATTTAATGCTTGACTGACTACGGTAAATGCAATGTGAAATTAAAGCTCGAAAAGGATCAAGTTGAATGTACAAATAATACGATGTTTATAATATGTACAATATTTTCATGTTTTAGATTTATAGAACTTTAAAGAATCGCTGCAGGCAATTTGTATGATGTATCAATATGTAAGGCAAGTGGCTCAATCAGTATGTATACAGTACGAATATAATAGGTTATGTATAAAAGTGCATGAAAATTTAGTTACGGATTGAACATTCCAATTTCCAATCTGTGACTATATCAAAGATCATCGATAGAATGCCTGCGAGGTCATTGGACTCTTATGAGTTATGACTTGTATGGAATCGATTGGCGATCATAACAATCTGAGACATCGGATCAATTCGTTTTTGCCGGCAATTTTTGTTGTCAATCATGTCGGAGCAGTCGGAGCAGTCAGGGCAGCCGAGGCACGGCACGACAAAGCACGCGACGCCGTAAGCGGTCAGGCGATTCGGTTTGATCGCCTCCGAGCACATTGTCTCGCTTCTTGCCGCCGCGCCGCCGTATCATGGCGGGGACGGCCGCAAAACGCTCGCTGCTAATTATTATAATTACTACGAACGGTGGCGTAGCTACGTAAGCGAGGAGTGAGGGCAAAAATAAAGTAGGGCCCAAGTGGCGACGCATCTTGCAAGACGAGGCCCTCTGGTTGTAATCAGATGGGAATTTGGAAAGACGTACCGTGCCAGTTATTTTGGCGAGTGAAGATCTTACTATTTTTAAAAGTACCAGCTACAGCAAACATCTATTTAGAATGTAAATCAGAAATTGAGGAGCCCCCTGACTTGGAGGCCCTGGGCCACCGCCGCACCTTACCCCTCTGTAGCTACGCCACTGACTCCGAATCAGCCCCACGCGATCATACGACCCGCCGACGTCGTAGCCGCAAGAAACACTAATGGTTTCCATTTAATGCCTTTAATTTTGATGATGCCGTGATGCACAGTCAGACATGTCTGCCTTCCAACTCCGGGCACGGCTTCATTTGCAAAACGCTAAATACTTTTTAATTTCTGAATCGGCAAAAATTGTGCACGAGCAGAGGAATTAAATATACGTATCATTAAAGTGAAAATTTAGTCATAAAATTAAGTGAACTACCAAATTAAACAGAATCACACGGGAAAATTCGTTATATTTACGAAGGTATTGTAATAAAATGTGACCATTTCTTTCGGTGGGGAGAGATAATAAAATTCTTCCATTACACTTGCAAGATATTATGCGTATTCGTAAACAAAACATTGCGGGGCGAGGTAAGGAGTAAAGGCCCAATCTAGTTAACTTTATAGCCGTAAATAAAATTTTATACGTTTATACTATGAAATCGTTGGATGTGGAATTATTTCCAATTACATCAGTATTGTGAGGAGCAAAATAAGCGCAAAGAGAGAGAGAGAGATTTACAAGAGAGAGGGCGTAATGAATACAAAACCCTCATCGGGAAAAGCGACTTTTCGATGTGAAACGTAGAAATCGGAAAATTACATTGCGAGGGTTCAAGAGACATAAACTATACACAATATTAGGGACCATCTGGATACTGGAGTACGGAAATATGTACTTCGGCTCCGAATGAGGTTCTTAATATTCTGTTTATAGTCAAAGGAAGCGACACAGTGGAGTGTAAAAATTTGAATCTCCCCACAGAAATAACCGAAAGAGGTGAAGCGACAGACCTTAAAAGGAAAAAAACTGAACACGGAAGCGGAAACTCTAGCACCAACTTTCAACCGATTAAGGACGCGCACGCCGACACGTCACAGATTAAATTGCTCCATGTTAATAAACGAATAAACGATAGTTTAAAGAAATAAATCAGTTATAAAAAAAGATAGGAAAACTGCAGTGAGGTTAATTAGCTGAAATATGAAAATAGACATGTAATTAACACAACGAGAGGTTGTAAACAAAGGATCG
Organism: Aricia agestis; assembly: GCF_905147365.1. Taxonomy (NCBI): domain Eukaryota; kingdom Metazoa; phylum Arthropoda; class Insecta; order Lepidoptera; family Lycaenidae; genus Aricia; species Aricia agestis. Next base: position 6,262,578 of record NC_056409.1, on the reverse strand, counting down.
ATTACTGTGAACTTATGATGTCACGGTCGATAAAGACATCGACTAGTATTAAAACAGGTCAGACAAGAAAATCAAGAAAAACCAGATGATCACGAGCCGCATATAAATAAGTAGGGCCAACGAAAGAAAATTGCCCAATCAGTTTCATAATTCATTGCTCTATGATTACATAGACGCCGAGGATTCAAAACAAAGTTATCACAGAGTTCAATATACACGGCTGGTTGAAGTAAAACACACATATTATAATCGATACGAGTCGCTCGAGAAAATGGAGCCTTCTCACGAGAGCGATAGGACTCACGTTTCATCGTACACTTGCGAGGGCATACGACGTTTTCCGACCGTGGACCGGAGCAGGGGGCATTGCGTCCTTGCTGAGGGGAATCGTCTTTCATATTGGGGCTTAGAGAGGTTAAACAAAGCGAATCTGGATGGAATTGCTACAGATATTAACATACGACTTCTGCTTTGAATAAAGATGTTTACTTGATGTGATCTAACAAATGTCAAGCGTAACGTTTTATACATAACAACATGCTCAGATGACGTCCGCGATAAAACGCTAATTAGTAAATGGCAACTGCAAGAAATATTTATAAGCAGACTTCCTTGTTCCTACACAAGAAAACATCATAATACTTTATCAACATGAAAATAATTGACCTCGATATCGAAGGCGGATTGAGTTCAATTGAAAATACTGAGTTTTCTTTCTTTTGAAAACTGAGTGAACTTTATGACACTCTATAAAATCGTAAAGCTAATTGAAACGAAGTCATAAAATCCTAAGAACTTTATTGCGGCGAGTTAATTCAAAGTAGATTTTAATTCTAAGAAAATTAGCGCCAATCCAAACGTCCGAGTCTCAAAGTATTCGTGTAAAAAACCTCGCTCCTTCTGGGAATTATTATGGAAATATTTTAACGAAACCAATTATTTCGAAATGCTCACATACTTCTCAGTATAGAGGACATGAACACGTACCGAGAAAGTCTAGATCGCGATAGCGGCGGCGCGCGGCTCAGCCTGATAGTTTACCGTTGACTGGTCGTTACAACGGCGACTGTCAACGACTTATACCACCTAAACTACATTATACTAAGCACTCATTACAATTGTTATTACATAGATTAATATTTATATAGACACGCCCAGATAAAGGATAACATGAAAAACCGTCCATTATTTTGTTGCAAATCCTAATTGCGGACCGTCATTAATTTTTGTGCTGATATTCGGATCTTTGTGATCTGATAATTAAATCAATTAAAGGCTCAACTTGAAAATTTCGGCAACTGGAACGCGGGTTTGTACAACAAAAGGAAAATGGAATGTTTGATTTGGAATTTATATTCACTGATCTTCGAATTTCGAATTTGGAAACGGAAAACAACCTGCACGATTTACCTGCCGAGCCGCCGATCATGAACTCAAAGAAAAAGAACTCCATAATCAACGGAGTATAAATTCAAAATTCGAAAACCTTGTACCAATATTGATACGCCTTTTTATGATTTCCTGTATTAATCCGTTAACGTTAGTGTACACAGCGCAGTTCCACGTAAAAACGGCAGTGGAATAATCCAATCCGAAGCGCTCGATGCTGGCGCAAAGTTAGGTAGAACAAATAGGGATTCTCTAGTTAAATAGAGCACGTATGGCAGTCAGTTAACGAGCGGCGATGGAGTGACGTACTCCGACATTTGTGATGCAGAGCGCGATCCGACCGACCTCCCGCTACCACATACATATTCACGTGGGTTTTGTACCATTCGACGATCGGATCTCATCAGATGACGAGGGAAGTGTGATTATGCATAATGAAAATAGACTATTCGTACCTTGTTGACATAATATCGTATGATATCAATGTTGCTGAGCATAAAAAGCTAAGTAGCTTCACGACAGAATTTTATTTTAATTTTTAGTTGAAAGCAGATGTCCCTCATCTGCTTAATGGTATAATATTATGAAATTCGTAACAGAAATATTATAAGGAATATACAATTTGACTTGTGGGAGACCATGCGACGATTGAGCCTCACTTCTTACGGATTTCAATTTACTTCGCCGGACGCAACAAGTATATCGTCGTTTTTACAACAAGGGACACGTGATGGCAAATTGAAAAGTAATATATTTCCGAACAACGGCGAACAGGGCCGACAATGAGAACAAAATGTTTAGCCAATACCGGTGCCGGGCGAGAGATTTATTTGTACGGGCTCAGGATAAACAACTAATATCGATACCACCTTGAGGATATTCACGACGATACACACCTAGAGGATACAATATGTTTGTACTTTACAGCTTGCTGTTTCCGAGTCAAAATAAAGAGATACGCGGTGCCTCAAATGAAACACCTAGAAAAAGGCAAGAAGAAATAACAGCGACTCTACTACTGGTAGAGTCGCTAGTTATTTTGTGAAGTTCTGTATCTATGTCTCAAGCCTCAAATGATGGAGAATCTAAGAAAAGAGAGCGTAGAAACAAGTCATTTTTCTAACTTTATAAAATAACATTTAAAAACAATTTTCAATTATGCGTACTTAAAGATATGCAAAGGGATATCGCAGAAGCACGTTAACAAAGTTATTCCAACTTGAATAAGGAGTAAGGACACTTTACTAAGAAGTACCTAATTCAATTCGTCTTTACGGTCTACCAGTGGTAAAGCCACACCCTTCGACTCGAAAGAAAGGGCGCGGTAAGCGGCGGCCCTTATACTTCAACCCTTGGTAATATAATTGACGCAGATTCAGCCGTAAAGATGATCTTAAAAGCTTGTCAGCTAAATGCAGTTAAAGAGATTTAAAAAATTGATAAATTACATTAGACGTGAACGTTTGAAAAACGATTTTCTCATTTTTATTTTTTTATTGTAGTCAAAAACAATGAACGTAATAGAAAAGAAAATTATGTATACTATATTTTCTAATAATATAACCAATAAATAATAGAACAAACAATGAGGTCATTAAAATTAATTGACAAATTGATAAACCGTCAATGAAATCTGAAAGTGTCTGGCTCGCGTCTAAACCGCGGTTAATCAAATTGATATTGAATAGTTAACCAATAGTCGGAAACGTCAATACGCGGCCGGTTGTAGAGTAGTAGTAAACTACGTATATACGCATAGCGATCTACGTTACGTACGACGTGGGGAGGCAGGAGGGAAGGCCGAGTGAAACCTCCCAGGGCTGCCAATCTCACGCGGACTCTCCTTCGAATAACTACAAATGGTCGGCAAAGTTGGCAGCCCTGTTTGCGCACAGTAAGCGTGCACCGATAGATGGCGCTACAAGATTAAATTGCCACTTTGAAATACGTTCCCCTATTTGCTACGACTCCATTGAAGTTTGGTTTATGGGACGCTTATTCGGTGACAAATGTTTCGGTATTAATATTGGACTGTGGAATTATTGGCGTACGTATTAAGTTTGCGCGCTCACTAATTTGTTTGCTTTGCTACTGTTACCTAATTTCCGGCATTTTCGTGAGGCTTAAGGTAACAGAGTGTGTACTGTTCTATTAAATAGATTTTATTGTAGATAACATACAATAAATTGAAACAGCTCTATTTCTAAACGCCTCTTCAAGTCTTTAAGCTAAAATAAAGATTTAATCAAATCATTTAATTCGGCACCAGAGACCCATATAACAAATACCTTAAATCTAACATACATAAAATTATATAATAAATACCTTAAAAACTAACATACATATTTTATATATACTTAAAAACTAACACTGTCACATTTTGCTGGCGACGTGACTCGTCCCGGAACCTCCGATAGACTACATCCATTTAAATATTTATTAGAAACAGTAACAAATTAGAGTTACAAAAATAAACCGATTATATTCGTAATCGATGCTTCTATTTAGGGTACTTTTGCGAATTGCGTTCGTTTTATTTCCGTTGATAAAAATTCCTCCCGAGTTCCGTGTCGGTGTTACTGCCGGTACTCCCGTAATGAGCCTTCTATATTCGAAATGATTACGGCCTATACAAATGGATATTTTTAAATTAAAATACCTCTCAATGAGACGCCTCCCGAATACTGTCTGATCAAATTATAATTACAATGTTGAGAATAAAGTTGGTTAAATTAGTTATCGTGTTCGAATGGAAGGAAGAAAACCAAAAAGTCTTTAATAACTTGAGTCGAAAGAGGAATTAAAATATTTATGCACTTGATACGCTAGGCAATGTTTTCCCTTGTCTAAAAAACTATAAAAGTACTCTTAACACAAATACTAAACATTGTAAAGGGTCCACACTACAAATGCAATTCAATAAAATAATAAAAAGAAAAACCGTTCGGAAAATCATAATCCTCTCAAGTGAAATCGCAGCATAAGCAGTATTAGAACAAGTTAGTATCGGGGAAATAGTTTTTCTTGGTTCTTGGTAGACGGCGAATGGATGGCTCAATTTCCCGCCGAAGCTGGGAAAAAGAAGCAAATCCCGGCGGTTGGGAATTCCACTTTATTTAACTTCTCAATTCCCGACTATTCTCAAGTCTCGAATACAACAGCTCTTATATATTATTTATCGATTATACCCATTTACTATCTCTAAGATTAATGTACTAACAGAGAAGTTGATTCCTAGGCAGATGGGGGACCTCCGTAGTTTGGTCGCGTTACGTCAAACCCAGCCGACACACCACAATTAAGTGAATTAACATTTAATTGACATGATGCGACCAAATGACATTGGTCTGTCAACTGCCTAGGAATCAATTTCCTCAATGGTACTTTGAAAACACCTTATTCAGATCTTTTAAAGAAAAAACTGTAACGAAAACTCCTTCAAGAATTTTGGAGAGTCTCGAAAATAGATAACTAAAATTTTTACTTTAAAACGACTCACACCTTTTTTATGCAAAAACAACCAGCATAAATCTACAGTAAGCTACAAATTAAAATATTTATTGTTAACTAGCTGTCCCGGTGAACTTCGTGTCACTTTAAAACCTTCCCTGGACTTCTACGAATATTTTAAGACTAAAATCAGCGCAATCCGTTCAGCCGTTTTCGAGTTTTAGCGTTACTAACACAATTGAAAATCCATTTTTATATATAAGAGAAGAAGAAGATTAATAAAATCTGAACCTGGATTAAATAAACATCACGGCTTTAAAACGTAGCGAACGCAAACTGTTTTGAGACGCTTGTATTAATTAAAACTTTAGCGAGATGGCAAGTTCGCTCCTATTAAATCCTCCGAGTTGTAATAGAAGGCATCGGTGAGGACGTAACAAAACAAGATGGACTCCAACATCTTCAACTGAATGGGAGGATTTCCCCTCGAGCTAGGGACATCAACCGGGCTTTGTTACCGGATCCGTGTAAATATTATTCATTTATCAAAAGTTCAATCACCGTTATCTTCGAATGTTCCAGATTAACAGCCATTCGATTAACATTCCTCAGACTCTCGACTCTCGTTCGTCAAATCCTCGGAATTATTAAAAAGTCTTTACTAAGCAGTATTTTTGTTACGCTTCTATTTGATCGATAAACAATAGCAACGAAATTAAAATACATTTTAGCAAAAATTAACATTACTACTTTATAGTAGGAGAACAACGCTGGGATCTAAAAAAATCCGTCTTCATACCCATACAAATTGCCGATCCGGCATCCGTATGGGTATGAAGACGGCATTTTTTTGAGTTCCCAACATTGTTCTCATAGAAAAAGTTGTTCATTTTGACGGGCTCATTTGATAGTTTCAAGGATAACTGTGTTTACACTAACACACTGTATTATGAGATACCAACTAATCCAAACATTTAAAGCCAACATTTGGGAGAAAAAAATAACTTTGTTTAATTCAAGCACCGCTGCAAAATTGATATCAGCAAAAGAATGTACAATTTTATCCACAAACACGAGCGTCGAGCACCCTGTACAAACGGCGAGCTTTGAAACTTATCAACGCGTTTAATAACCGCAGATCGGAAAATCCTTTAAAGCCATAGTTAATACTAAATATTACGCCGCAAAATATCTATAAAAGACGGGACTTTACGGCTCACGAGTGGATAACTTTCTTCATTAGCCGTCTTATGATACACGTGTGAGTTATGTTACTTTCCTAAGTATAATTACGTATCTGTTCCCGTTATTCATTTTCATTATAATAATTTATTATTGTTTGTTGTTAAGTAAATTACAGAATATTACATAGCGTACAACAGAATGTTTTTCACGAATGCTTTAATTTGCTTAGCGACAAATTGAAAATATTTGAAATTCCATCCAATCATAGCTAAAAGGGTAGCGAAATTTTAATAAAAACTCGAAAGATAACTCCACCGATACAAACTTCGTTACAATTAGCGGGAGAGCCGCCAAATCCGAAGGGCGACTGCGAATTAAAATAAATACGGGAGTGTCTAATCTACGGCGAAGAAAAAGCCCATTTCCGATAAAATGAAAAGTCTAATTTAAGTTCGCGGTAGATATTCGAGACGCGCGAATTTCTTTGCGTATTTTTAAACATAGAGAATATCTCATCGTCCCGAAGTGCTTTATTAAATGAACCGAGTTTTTTTCGAGTTCGGAATTTTTTAATATTAATCTCGTCCGCGGCCGTCAAGATTACTGATTGATTTTGTTACTTCCAAATTTATAAATAAGTATCCCCTTTATGCTTATTGCTTTTTGCGAAGGCCGATAAGCTGCTGAGGCGCGCCTGTCAGAGACGAAATATCAATATTTTATACGAATCATTTGTTTCTACTTTCACAATGTAAATATCACGCAGTAGAATATTAGCTTGTTTGACACAGACAGCACAAAGTTACTTTGAGATAATTGACATCATGTTAATGTGTGCGTGCGTTCGATTCAGGCGGGCCAATTGGTATGCAGACTGCAGTGTTTGTCTACTCTACATTATTTTTAATGTGTTTTATCAAAATTAAATACTTTGTTCGATTGATTATGTCAGCATATCACTAAAAAAACATCCTAAACCAAGTTTCGGGTAAAAATTATACTTATTTTCAATTTTTCATGAAAATAGTGTGGCAAACTATTTACTATAGTAGAACATAGGCTGCAATGTAAACAACAGCCAATAACTATAGGTAGTGTCGGCGTCGTCACAAACACACACGTCGTTCCCACGTCATCCAATCTGATTGCGCGCCGTCAACGTCGTTTTGTTACGAGAGTGCTCCTGTGCGCTTTTTTTCCGTCTGTGCTCCCCTTTGTCAACCGTTTGGAAAACTTCAGGCTTTCAATTTTGAAAAAAGTTGTCCAATGTCGTGAGGATGTATTAAACTGTAACATCTACTACATTTTAATCTAGGACCCGTGTAGGCAGGGTTATGAAAATGAAGAATTATATTCCTATTTAAAAATCCAATAATGTACATAAAAGTGACCGCACAAAGTAAATTCTCTTATCCTCGTAACTTTGTGTCCAAATCACAAAACCAATTACTAATTAGCACAACATACCATTATCTATTCTGTGACAACATGTAACTGAAATGGGTAAACATTAAAATCGTAAAGCGAATCGACTGACGACTCAGATTAAACTGT